>NC_136917.1:13560080-14760080 GCF_949752795.1 Hyperoodon ampullatus
GTGGATAGGCAGAAACTCTGCTGCCATGGAGTAGAAGGCACGATGGGAAGTAACAGGGTGGCAGCTACCCTTTGCTGACTGGTGAGATATGGGCTACATGCTTTATGCAAATTGTCTCCATAATCCTCACCACAGCTACCATCCCCGATGGACAGAAGAGGCACATATCCAGAGGCATGGACAAGGACCTACTGTATATAGCACAGGGAACTCTACTCAGTACTCTGTAATAACCTCTATGAGAAAAGAATCTGAAAAAGAGTGGAGATATGTATACGTATAACTGAATCACTCTGCCGTACACCTGAAACTGACACAACATTGTAAATCAACTATCCTCCAATATAAAATAAAAATTAAAAAAAAAAAGAGGCATGGAAATCCTCAGAGTCAGAGACTGGCCATCACGGCCAGGGACTATCTTCCAGATGCCCCCATGTAAGGAGGGACACGTGGCTGGCAGGGGAGGGGTGTGAAGAGGAACTGCCATGGAAGGCCCCAGTGGGCACAGGCAGGAGATTTGCAATGAGTCGTTTTAGGACCAGAGTCAGAAGGATGAGCAGTGGCATCGAAGGCTCATTCAGTCTCCATTTGTTCCACTGACGGCTTTCAGCTTTTACCACGTACCAAGTCCTCTGCAATTCACCAGAGAAACAGGGCCCAGGCTCGTGGTCCCCGAGGAACGCACACTTGTAGGAATGGTCCCAGAAGGCTTGAAAGCCTGGGAGAAAGATGTCTGACTTCCATCGCGGGCTTAGCAGACTCTACGTGTAGTGAGATTATTACAGGTAGAGGCAATAGAACATGCAAATGTGTACGAGAACATGGCCCATTTGGGGTTTGGTCAGAGGAGAAAGAGGGGGCGGGGGAGGTGCGGGGAGGCATACAGACAGAGACACAGAGTGAAATGAAAAAAAAAAAGAAAAAAAGGAGTGTGGAAAGAGAAACTGGCAGGAACCAGTCCGGTCCACGGAAGAGCATGGGCTGTATTCTGAGAGCAGTGGGGAATTCTGAAAGATTTTGAGCAAGATTAAGTCAAGGTCACGTGGGCGTTCTAGAAAGGTCATTCCACCCAGGTATGGAGGAGGCACAGGAAAGTGGGATGCAGACAGGCCAGGCCAAAGGTTATGGGATGTGCACGAGGGCAGCGGCAGTGGGAACGGAAAAGGAAGGGAAAAGAAAAGGGATCTTACAGAGGCAGACAATCCTATCAGATGCTGAGTAAGAGGAAAGGTTGGTTCAGGTTCCCAGGGTTCTGGCTGAAGGTGATACAGACGAGAGAGGGGCCTTTAGGGAGCTTCAAGAGGGTAATATTTGGGGGCTTGTGGTATATTCAGATGGTGTGTCTGGGAGTTAAGTGGATGTTCCTGGGGCTCGGGGAGCATCCCAGGGGAGTGATCCATGTAATGGATCGAAGAGATTGCCCTTGAAGAGCCTGCTGCCTGTCGCTATGCCCCCTCAGCCCCCGTATGAAGGTCTAACCCCGCTGCTGGCCCAGATGAAGAGAAATTTTTGATCGCCGCACATTCTGTATCCAGTCTAATCTCAGGTTGCCTCCTGTCACTGACCATATGTTGCAAAGAGGGTGAAAATTTGAGGTTTCGGCTAAAACTCTCACCAGGGAAAAGCAAAAGGCAAACCTGAACTAATTGCTCCACCAATTGAGATGACCTTTAGAAACAAGCCTGAACTTTTGTCAGTGTGTTATCAGTATTTCCATCAGGAAGTATTTCAACCAGCTAATGTTTGCCAACTGGGAGGACCAAGTGTTCGGTTCAGCCTCAGGGTTTCTGTGCTAATCTGACCTTCTAAGGTATTTAAAGATGCAAAGGCCAGATTCATCACTTGAGTTCCCAAACCCATCACCTGAATGCCATCGTGCTATGTCTACCAGCATGTGCCCAGACTTTCTCTCTACCTTTTCCTCCAAAAAAAGCCTGATGCCCTAACTTTCTCACTGACCTTACAAACCTTCTAGAATCCCACACTGCTGAGCCACCTTCATCATCATCAACTCTCTTCCGTAAAAAGAAGCATGTGTAGCGGTTGGGTGCTTGGGCTCGGGAGCCAGCCTGCTGGGTTTGAATCAAGCTCCTTCATCTCCTTAAGGCTCAGTTTCCCCATCTGTAAAATGCAACTTGGAAGGGAAATCACCTTACAGGGAAGGTAATTTTGAGGCTAATACAAAAAGGGCCTTGAGACGTGCTCATCACCGGTGGTGGCTCATGGGGAGCTCTTGATGTGTTGCCACCACGATCCAAAAGTCTTTGTTACACTGAATCACACAGAAGGTGCTGGGTTAGTTTTAGTGCCTGATGGGGGCCCATGTAGCTGACACAAAACCAGGGAATGTGCTTGTCTTCCTTCTTCTTTATAAGCAGAAGCAACAGATGAAATCATTTCTGCACAATCTAAGTAGCAGCAGGAGAAACCCAGAGTTTAATTCAACTCTTATTTTGTGTAAAATAAGGGAGGAGAAAGAGGCTTCAAGGGAGAGGGAGTCCATAAAACACTGACTGTTGCAGTGGGGGACACACAGAGTGACAAGGACCATACCAGGAAAGGGCATTTGAAGAGGACTTTTCCCACTCTGGAAGTTTTCTCTAGCTCGAAGGCCCCCTCATGTAGCTGGATCCCTTTAGAACATTCTGTGTTCTCCACTTTCCCCCAAGAATACAAGCCTGCACATTGGGGGAGCTTCTGTGGTAGCCCTTTGATGGGGAGTCATTGCTGGGGGTAGGATCCAGGATTGCCACTGGAATTGAAACTCTGCCCACCCTGTCTCTTGCCAACACGAAGGCCTTGTGTTCTTGAGTTACCACCATGACTGACTTGGCCTCTTGTTCAGGAAACAGCCAGCCTTGCCTTCTCAATTCCTTGTGTGAGCGGTTGGGAGGGTGGGACAGGGCAGGCGGAGGAGAGGGAAGGGGTCGTGATGGTTAGGGGTGGAAGGGGGGCGGTGACAGGTGCGAGGCTCTCGGAATGTCATGGGGAAACACTAGAAGGTAACGGAAGCTCCCTTTGATGTTTCTTGGGCCTGAGTTGGCTTGAGTTGGGACTAGAACAATAGCTCCGTTTTGATCCCCAAAGAGTTCTTTATTAACAGGTATGAGAATTGCTACCCCCAGATTCCAGAAACCAGTGAGGGGGAGAGGAAGATGGCCCCCATGTGAAAGTACTGTATCAAGACAGAGGGGACTTCTGGCAGCGCTGGAGGTGTGGGGATGGGTCCAGATACGTGCCAGAGAATAATGATAAACATGAAAAATAAGAACATGACTGAGAGCTGTCATTTGACTGACCCTGTGCTAAGTGTTTTACGTGCATCATCCCCCTTAATCCTTACAGCAACCTAGGCAGGCTGAGTCCAGCCCCAGGGCTGTCAACCACTGCACCCTCCCTCCTCCTACACTGATGTGTCTCCAGACAAGGAGAGAGACGATTGCACTGGCCCTGCACCGGGAGACAGGAGACCTGAGATCAGCCCTCTTCTTGCTGCTGTGTGACCTTGGAGAAGTCACAGAAGCTTCCTGAACCCCACATGCCTCCCTCATCTATCAAACGAGGTTGGTAAATATCTGCTGGCCCTTGAGAAGAGCAAATGACTTAAGGCAAGTATGTCTCTGTATAATATCATCTCTTCCATTATTCATATCAGGTCTCTCCAGCTCCAAATGGACTGTGATGAAAGGTGAGTACAAATGAAGAGGTGACTTATTATTCAAGGCTGAAGAGTCTCAGACGGATCAAACGGAGCCCCTATGCTGGGTCTAGCCTGTCTGGAGAGGCTTTATCATCCTGACATAGCCACCCACGGAGAGAGTCAGGGATGTTTCTAGATTCCAGCTGGGCAGAGGTCAGTCCAGAGCAGCGGGGGCCTACCCAGGGAAGAGAGAACTCACACCAGATCATCTACACAGCTGGGTCACTGGCCAGAGTAGTCCCCTGGGCAACCTTATGCCCAGCCCTGGTCTGAACATCTGGACATTCTTTCTGCCGCCTCTGGCCATGCTCAGCCTCCAACACCCTTCCCCTTGCTGAGCAGCCCTGCACTCGCTGCACTCACAGCAGCCTTAACTGTTCCAGTAAAGGGCGCCCGTCACTTGCTAAAACGTTGCCAGCTTCCACAGCAGACCCCAGCCTACCTCGAACACGCCTGTGACTTCAGGTGGCCAGAGGACTCATCTGGTAGTCACAGTGCATTCATTTAATATTTACTGGTAAATGCTCATGCAGTGCAGGGAGCATGGAAAGCATTGGAAAGTTATCCTTCAGACCTGACATTTCATATCCCATTGTTAGGCTTTTATTTTAATACTCCTTTTCTTGAGCTGTTCCCTCCCCTCCGTCACTTTGTTTCTCCTTGGGGGCGGGAAGAACTCAATGCCCTGATTCTCCTGTACTTCCAGAAGCACCAGCACACTAAAAGGGGGTGGGGATTGTATACATGACAGTCACCACCATGCACAAGCCCAACCCTACACATACCCCATCCTTCTTCCAATATTTGGGGAATTCTCTGAATTTTGAGTCTTGGTGGGAGGCAAAGTCTGTTTCTACAGTAAAACCAGACAATGCCAGATGCTTGCTTCCTAGATGCCCCTGCAGGAATGACAGCTACAGGCCACTGAGACTCTACCAATCAGAGCAGATCCACAGGTGAATGAGGAGTGGGTTCCTCAAAGAAGTGGGGGTTTGGAGGAATCCTTTGCAGAGGCTGAGCAAGATGGGGTTCTGGGGCAGTGGTGGCTGGAGAGGGCGGTGGTGTGCACCATACCATCTCCGGAGCTCGGCGGGGGTAGCAGTGTCGCCCTCAAGGGCAAGTCTCCAGGGTGATTTGGGGTGTTATTCCTGGGTAGGTGGTCTCCAAGTCTCATTTTCCATCTCTCTGAGCAAGTCTGTAGAGTACCCATGATCATTTTTAACGCATTCCTCTTCTGCTCAAATCAGCTAAGTCTGATTTTGTAGCTTGAAACCAGGAATGACACAAATAGTAATAATATTTCCATAATATTTGTATGTCCACATTCCAGACACTGTCCCAAAGTTTTTCATATAATAGCTCATTAACTTCTAAAACATAGCCTGTGAAGTAAGTATACTATCAGCAGTCCCATTTTACAGTGGGAGAAGCAGAAGGTCAGAGGGGTAAGTAACAAAGGTCTCAAGAATCACCCTTTCCTTTGACCACCTCCTAAGCAGCAGGCTTAAGTATGGAATCCAGAATTCAAGTCCTCATGCTTGGGGCTCCTAACTCTGGCTCCTTTGTGTTTGGACCCGGGGTGAGCCTTCTTAAAGGGGGAGAATCTATACCATGAAGTGTTCTCTGCAGTGAGGCTGAAACTTCTACTACAGGGACCCAACTGTGGCCGTTTGCCTTGGTCAGCCTTGCTATAAACAACGGAGCAAGGCTCCAAAGTAGGTCAGGCCCCCAGACCTGCTTGAATCCAGAGCCACCTGTGGGGTTTGGAGCCCTGGGACAAGCTCGTTCCTGGCTCTCGGGACTTGTCACTGTTGACCTCTTAATCACCATCCCGTGATTGGATTAATTAGGCTGCGAGCTCTGCAGATTGAGCTGATCTCACACGTGGAGTAGGTTTATAACGCAGGAAACTCACCGCCGAAGGCCACCTGTCCAGCCGGAGAGTCAGATATAAACACAATACATCACAGAGAGGCTCCGCTTATGGCCGGGTCATGATTCGTCACCTGGGAGTGATTGATGGTCTCCTCTCTGTTCTAATTTTGGACCATTCAACTTTGGGATGATGGTTGGGTCTGACATTTTAGTCGTCTTTTCTCCTCCCAAGAGAAAGTCTAAAGTAATTGCGAGTCCGGTAGGAAAGGGAGGAAGGAGGGAATCTGTTGATGCCAGATTTTTATATTTATTTTTCTTGAACCAACTACAATAAGTGCATACTTGGGAAGTAAAGTCTTCTGCATCGGGGGTGAGTGAGGGCCTGGCACTTTCTCTGTTGGTCTGCTTTTGGTGCTGCTGGTCTATGTGTGTCTAAATCCTGGGAAATCATAAAAGCCGAGTCCTCAAATTTTGGGGGTTGAAGGCACTTTGTTACGAATTTCTCCCTTCTACAACTCCAGAGTGAGGAAAGTGTTTGCCTAAATTCTAGCTATGCTAGGGTGGGCTCTACGAAAGCTTTCTTTGCAGACTCCCCCAACAATTTGTGATACGTTGACTGAGCTTGGTTCATGCCCAGAAACATTCTAGACAGAAGCCCAGGAAAGACTCGGTTTCCTGTGTACAGACAGAACAATCAAGGGGAAAACTATTAACGACAGTGTTCTTTTCAGTTCCCACTGCCTTTCATGCAAAGCCCTGCACGATCTGCTCTTTCCTGCCTCTCTCTTGGATCTCATCTAGTACTTTCTCCAGCCATGCCCGTCTGCTTTTGATGCTCCTAACAGGCCAAGCTAGGCGCTTGCCTGCTTTTCCACTGGCTATTTCCCTGCCTGGAGCGCTCTCATTCCACAAGAAGGTCTAAAGCACCCTCCTAGGTGGGGTAGGCTCTTCCCTCACTGGCATTTAGAACCAGGCTACTCAAAGTGTGGTCCAGCTCCCATCAAAGCATGATGTCAGCATCCCCTGGGGGGCTGTCAGAAATGCAGAGTCTCAGGCCCACTCAGCCCTTCTGAATTGGAATCTGCATTTTTCAGAAGATTCCCCAGGGGATCCTGTCCCGGTGAAAGTGTAAGAAGCACCAAATTAGAACTTAGTTGGAATGGCACCACCTTCCTTTCACCTTGGAGGCCTTCTCTGACCAGCATACCCTCCTCAACAGGCTTCTCCCCACTCCTAACCACCTCCTCCAAGCTTGTTCTCTGCATAGTACTTATTAGAACTTGATGTTTCCGTTTTACTTTCAGTCTGTCTGTATGGTTGTAGTCTCTGAAGCCTCAGTGGGACGAAGGAATTGTCTGTTTGGTTTACCTGAGTGTTCTCAGGGCCAACACGCATAACTGGAGTAGGTATTCCATAATTATATTTTTTCTAAATGAATTACTTTGTTTTGTCAACTTTATCGAGGTACAGACAAATAAAACTGTCAGATAGTTAAGGTGTAATTGTCATGATTTGATGCACATATACATTGTAAAAAGATTCCCCCCATCTAGTTAATGAATGCTTCCATCACTCACAGATTTACCTTTTTTTTTCAATAAACATTTCTTGAATGAATGGATGAGTCGATCAATCAGTCTGCTACTACAAGATGCATCCTTCCCTCCCTCCCTCTCTATGGATCGATCAATTGATCTATCTATCTAATCTGTCTCTGGGGGCTTTAATTCAACAAATCCCACCAGAGGAGTGAGGGGAAAGGTATCAGGATCTTGGGGTGGGGTGATAGCTCCACCCCCTCTTTGTGTACCTACCGTGTGATAAGAGGTACCCCAGGAAGGCTCCTTACCAAAGCTGAGTCCCATTTTGCCCTGGGAGAGAGTTCCCTGCAAGAGGCCCACCAACAAGGGCAGGACCCTCAGGGGAGGTCTCACTCAGGAGAGGACAGGCCCGGTGCTGGCCTTGGTGCTGGGTTGGTCTGACCCTGGCTGTAGGGAAGATAAATTGAGTTTCTCCATTAGTTTACTGAAGAGTGCTATTCAAAGGCCAAGGGGATTGAGGGTCCTTTTTAGACTTAAGAGAGATCAAAGAGACCATATATTATGGCCAGGGTTTGCTCAGGGGGCTGTGATTATTACCCAGGGCTGGCCTTTGGTGGGCATTCAATGAATATTAGCCAACGAACGATACTGCAGGTCCCACACTGCAGGAAAGCACTGCCATGAGCCCCTTCTCATTTCGCTGCCCTCCTGCTTCCACTGTCTTTACCATCTCTCTCTCTTTCCTACCTCCTTTTCTTCTTCATTTACCCTCTCTCCCCACCTGTCTCTCCAGCTTGCTAAAACCTCTTTTCATAGAACACATCCAGGAAAGAAACAGGCAAAAATCAGGGTTTTCCTGCTTTCATACTACTCTAAGAGGGGAGAGAAGGGAGAAGAAATTTGTCTCGCGAGCCTAGGAGACGGGACATAGTAGAACTCAACCCTTGGAAATTCCAGGCTTTGGATATCCAAGAAGAGATTGTAGAATATAGCATTAACATTTCCCAAGGATATTCTTTTTAATTTCAGGGACTTGAGAAAAGCTAATCAGAAATAGAATCTAGTTCACTGAGTACAGGATCTGATATTTAGTCAATGAAATAAATTGAACTGATGGCTCTTGGGAAAACTAAGTACTTAGAAAATAATAAAAAAATACTCAATTTTACACCACCCTCACCAAAAAGAAAGGCATGTGCAGGTATATACATCAAAAAGTCAAGGGTGGATTATTTCCTGATGGGTTTAATGGTATTCTTTTCTATGTTTTCCCAAATTTTCAGAATGAATGCCCACAACTTCCTTAATTACTAGAAATGAAAATGGCATTATAAAAATATTAAATATTATTTTTTAAAATAGCCATACTTCCCAGGAATACTTTTTTCACACTGTGTCTCTTTGGACACATGGCCAGTGTGCTGCCTGGCTGGCTAGGCCAACTGACAACGGCAGCCTCCAGCCCACACAGGATCAAGACAGCTGCCTGTAAGTTGCAGAATCCGGGAAACATCATTTTACTTTCTAGGGACATGGTCTGGGGTCCAACGTTCACTGTGCTTCGCCCCCAGGGAATGTATCCCATGCATACATCACTCTCTCTGGATCCCAACCACCCACTGCTTCACTTGAGTCATATCAGGTTACGAAAGAGAAGGTTTATCATTAAGGTGATGTCCAAGTGCAATGACTTCTCAGGCCTGAGTCCAACCCTTACTGGCCAGACACAGCAGGAAAGGACTGGATTTTAAGACAGAAACTCCAAACTCCTCCTTTTCTCTCCTTTTGCTTCCCCTGCTTCATGTTCTGCTTCTTTCTAGTTTCTTTACTTCTCTTTTCCTCTCCACCTTCAGATTTCATGCCATTTTGTACCCAAGGCACGCCAGGAACTCTGGGGGCTCCCTGCCTTCACGAATGTATGTCTCCTTGGAGACACACCACCAGTAAATGAATGTTTTCATTCCCATCTTACAGACAAGGAACCTAGACTCAGAGCATATGGCCAAGTGGAAATCTCAGACCAAGGCTGGCCTCCTGCAAATCCAGAGCTCTTCCTATCCACTGTCTCTCCCTTTCCTTCTATAGTTATTCTCCAGCATCCCCTTCCCATCACTTTCCTTTCTTTATTCTTCCTCTTTCTCTAAGAAGCACGTCTAAAATGAGAAAAGAAAAAATAAACATACAATGGACATAACTGAGCTAATGGCTTTCACACACCGTATCTCAATAAACAATTTCAACAACTCAGTAGGCAAGTGGCTTGCATTCATTCAAATACTTACTGAACACTAACAGGGTGGCAAATATCACACTTGACACTCAGAGTGAAATAAGTTTTAAAAAGGACACAGTCCCTGACCTCAAGTCACTTACGGTCTAGTAGATACTCCCATTATTATTGTTTTCAAAAGATAAAGAAATTGAGGATTGGAAAAATTAATCAGCCTCCTCAGTGTCACAGTTCAAACCCAGAGTCCTTCTTTTTGACCCCAGATTTCAAGTTTTCTAATGGCACAGAATTCTGGGGAATATGAGAAAAATCATAGCTTCCCAGAATCAGCCTTCATCTTTAACTCCTTAAATAGGAAAGGAAAAAAAAAAGAGCGAGAGAACAAGAGAGACAGAAGTGGGGAGAGAGACAGAAAAGCAGATGCTTGGCCCTCATCCCACTGTATCCCAAGGCAATGACTCACTGATGAATTCCTTCTTTTTCCATCTGGGAGCGAACATACTTCAAGGGGCCCAAGGCTTTCAGGCCAGCGTTTGCCCAGGTGGTTGTGTAAATGAGAGAATGAAAGGGTGAGGCGTGTCATTATGCACCTGCCTCCTTTCAGCTGTTTTGTTTTCAGATTTCACAGCCTCTTGCTAAACAAAGAAGCTTTACTTCTCATCCTGGGTCTCTGGCAGTGAGAATTTCAATTCTTTCAACAGAAAGGAAGACTCCCACTGACCGGGTGGAGACAACAGGGTCAGAGACAGGATGCCCAGCTTCCGGGGCCCCATGAGAAAATTTTGATGATACTGAGGATGAGGATGATGAGAGAACCGAATATTTGTTGAGCATTTATATGCCAAACACTGCGCTAAGTGCTTTTACATATAGTATCTCATTTAACCCACAATGAAATAATTCTGTGAGGTAGGTACTATCATCATGCCCATGGTAAAGGCAAGGAGCCTGGTGCTGGGAGACAGGACACAACTTGCCCAAGATCCCGTCGGTAGGCGATGGAGCTAGGATTTGACCCCAGGCTGTCTGGTTCCCGGACCTGTACAGGCACATCTGTTATTACTCCCCGGTGAAAGCTCTAAAGCCCATGGTAGGCACTCAGTAAATGTTAGTTTCCTCTTTATTTTGGTAAAACACCTCTGGGGAGGCTGTTTTTCATAAACCTTCCCCCTCCCCAACCCATGGGCCACTCTACCATTCTACCATACAGCCAACTCTGCAGTCAAGCAAGGAGACCTTTGTAGTGTCTAACCACCATCCATCATGCTGCAGATGAGCCCTCAGAGTCCCCAGCTGGCTGTCCCCAAATGTCACCGTGGTGCTTTCAGCTTTCCCTGCTATGCCCAGATTGCTGGGCCATGCGCAAGCCCATGAACGTTTAAGAACCACTGCTCTAGAGAGCATTTGCGCTCGTCTTCTCTGAACAACGATTTATCATATTTCATGGCTTTAAAGAAGAAAAGAAAACAAAAACATAAAAAGCCAGGCACCCCGGAGGAGCTGACAGGATAACCTCTGACCTGCGGCTTAGGATAGGAACGAATGCACAGCTAGCTCTGTGGCTGTGCTGCCCCGCCCGGCCCGGCTCCCCTCCCTCCTGGCCGTGTGGACTTGGAAATGGCCTGGAGAAGTGGGGGAGGAAGGGAGAGGGCTCCGCGCAAGTCACCGAGGGCCCGGGCCAGGCCTGGTCAGCCAGGTGCCTGCCACTTATAGGAAAATAATTTTCTCAGGTTGAACTCTACCTCTAGCTCTGAGGACTCCCTGGAGGGGTTGATGCCTTTCTCTTTCATTAAACAAGGACAGGGGGTGCACAGGCAGGGTGGGAAGGAGTCTGGGAGGGGAGGAGAGGAAGAGGGTTTTATGCTGCGCAGGCAGGGGGCCTGCTGGGCCTCCGCCTCCCAGCCTGGGCCAAATTGAGCCAGAGAGACCCACGGATTCATAATTCATCTTAATGAAGGGCCTCAGTAAACCTGCCATGCCCTCGGGTTTCGGCAGGAAGCTCCCGGCCATTTTGCTGACACGGGTCCCCAAATGTGCAGGTGCTAATGGGCTCTTTCCTCCTGGGGTTTTTTATGGCATGTTTTGGAGCGATTGGAGGCTTCAGAACTCTCTCCCATCAGGGCCTCTGAGGAGAGGGGGATGCAGAACTGAGAGGTCTGCTCTGGGAAGGTCTCAGAAGCCACTAGAAGCTCTTCCACTCAGCACATAGCTAGTGGAGGGGCAGCGGTGGCGGACATGGGAAGGAATTATATTCAAAGCAGCTAAGAACACTCCAAATTTACCAAAAATTCATTCTAGGCCAGACCCTGCACTGGGCTCTTTTATGGACACTGTCTCACTCCTCACAATAACACACGTGCTCAGCACAGATTTTCAGCTGAGAAAACAGAAGCTCAGAGGGGCCAAGTGATTTGCCCAAGGCCACACAGCTGGAGAGTTGTAGAGCCAACATTAGAACCCAGGTCAGTCTGACTCCAGAGCTCCCCACACCGTAACACATTTAGTGAGTATTATACAAGGTAACGTATATTCGATTTCTCTTTTAATGTAAACAACCCTCTGTAAGGTCCTTATTCTTAACACATTTTGCAGATGAGGAAGGCATCGCTCAGAGAGGCATCAGGATTTGCACAAAGTAACACAGTAAGTGTCCTTTGCCGGAATTGTACAGCCTGTGGTCTTTCCAGGAAACCAGTCCATGAGTTGAAATCTACACTAAACCAACCACTGCTTTCTATGGTTTACTTGAAAACTCTCAATCTTTTCTAGCTTTTTTTCTATTTTCCCCTATCCTCTCAAGGAAGCGCACAGATACTGAAGATACAGGGCTTGTATATTATGCTCCAGAACTTGTAGTTTGAATTTTTGGCCAAAGATCGTGTTAGGATAATGATGACATTTTAAAACTACTATATGCCTCATCTATTTCCAAAAGAGAAGAAGACAACTTATTAAAACAACAACAACAACAACAACAACACGCAAGCCTCCTCTATCACACTGTGTACTCAAGGTTGGATATGTCTGTTGACGGTCTGTATCCTGCTTTTCTGACCCCAGTGCTCAGGGTTTTAGAAAAGTGTGTGTGTGTGTGTGTGTGTGTGTGACAAAATCATGTGAAGCATGGAGAAATGACTGCACCAGGGCTAAGAGTCTGCACCACAATTTGCCATTTCATCGATCCAGAATATCCTGGAACCCTGGGAAAACGTGAAGAAATGATAGAAATGATGTTACTTAACACTTTTTTTCTGTTAAGACCCACTGGTTCTCATTTGCCTCAGTCTGGTAACTTCATCAGCAACTGTATGCAGGTTCCTGCTCCTTCCTTGCTTCAGTAACACCATTCACAGGTCATTGATAAATGTGCTCCCAGCAGTTCAATGCAGGGCAAATCCACAATTTGAACTCATCCATTTCTCTTACAGCTCCAAAGAACATAAAGTGATTGCAGAATCAGATAATCTGATCTTTATTAAATGACTACCATATGTGACATAACTTATCCAAAATCGGAATTTGATTCCCTTGCATGCACTGTCTTTCGATGCTATTTGGGAACCAATTAGTCACCTCAGAGGGGGAACGGAACACACAAATGCCCCAAACTAACTTCATTGTAGATTCTACCTCCATTTATATTATGTGTATTTACATTTACCTATCAAATGCATATGGTAATCTGGACACATGTGTGAATATCCATTTATGGGCAGAAGGACACATATCTGTTCCTTTAAGAGAACAGATTCATATGAAAAGAGTCTCTGGGTTTACTGGGCCCTGAAAGCTTGACAGATCTAACCCACCCCCACCCCCACTCCAAAGCACACACACCTGAAGATGAAATGCAGGGGTGAAAAGACATCACGACCAATCCATAATTAGAACTTTCAGCAGAAGTGTTAAATGCCATCAACATGCCTTAGTTAAACTCAACACAATCCCAAACTGATGAGATCTGGGGTTGCAAACTGGCAAACAGGAAATTGTCCCTGTGATCTGCTCTTCAAAGGGGAGCTTCTCCAGCCTGTTTGTCAGTTCAGAGTTTAATTAGCCATCTCTGTGTACTCAATCTGGGCTCAGCGGGGAGGACCAAACACTGTCAGGGCTGGAGTCCGCCCTCGCAGGCCTCTGGGAAGCGCACAGCATTGCTCAGAGCTCTGTCCACCAGGGAGCTGGTGTGCCAGCCACCCGCCAGGAATTCCTCTTTCCCCTTCCCAATTTTTCTTTTTTCTTTTTTTTTTTTTGCGGTACGCGGGCCTCTCACCACTGTGGCCTCTCCCGTTGCGGAGCACAGGCTCCGGACGCGCAGGCTCAGCGGCCATGGCTCACGCACCCAGCCACTCCGCGGCATGTGGGATCCTCCCAGACCAGAGCACGAAGCCGCGTCCCCTGCATCGGCAGGCGGACTCTCAACCACTGCGCCACCAGGGAAGCCCCCCGCCCCTTCCCAATTTTTAAGGGCCCACGGGGAGACCTGGAATCCTTCTAGTCTGCCTGGCAATTAAAGAGGGGAAACTCATTATGGGCTACAGAAAATACCCACCTGGAGCAGAACTGTCCCTCTTGTTAACTCTGCTTGACTCACCGAATAAACCCCACCTCTTCCGGGCCCTGCATCTCCTTGGGATTTTACTCTCTTCTCTTGGAGAACAGTCTCTCCATTACCAGTCTCAACATGCTCAGGCCTGGCATTTGTTCGTTTCAAAAGTGTGCCCATTTTGGTATAAGAATCAAAAGAAAAGAATTTGAGAGCCTCAAGTGTTTTGTTGTGTGTGTGTGTGTGTGTGTGTGTGTGTGTAGGAGCAGAGGTGGTATATGAGTAACTCATCTACAATATAATATCAGAGTCCGCAAACTTGGAGCCCAATCCATTCCTCACCTATGCCTTGTTGCTGCACTCTAACACTATGTAGGAGAAGCAAAAAATGTGGCTTACATTTTTATTCTTATTTTTTTTAAGATTTTTTTTTTGATATGGACCATTTTTAGGGTCTTTATTGAATCTGTTACAGTGTTGCTTCTGCTTTATGTTTTGGTGTTTTGGCCAGGAGGCATGTGGGATCTTAGCTCCCCGACCAGGGATCAAACCCACATCCCCTGCATCAAACCCACATCCCCTGCATCGGAGGGCGAAGTCTTAACCACTAGACCTCCAGGGAAGTCCCTGGCTTACATTTTTAAATCAGGATATTTCACACACAAAAATTTGATTTCCAGTTTCCTTTAAAAACAAAAATCAGAAGGTGTTAGCAAGCTGGGTCCACACTCTTACATGACAAACGTTGCCTTGAGTGAGCCCCTTTCAGGTGGGCGGGTCACTGCATTTGGATGGGTGGGCTGTGTGTCTGGAATCAAAGCTGGCCCAGTTGGCTTCCGTGGGGAGGAAGGGGCCCCTTTTCCTAATTCACACAAAGGCTCCCTATGGGCCAGAGTGGCCCAGTTCCCTCCACTGGCCACCTGACCAAGTTCACCCATTCCTGTTACCTGCTTTTCCCAGCAGGAGCATCTAATCCCCTCTATAGACAACAAGGACTTACAGCTATAAACTTTTTACAAGTTCAACAGCACTGATACGTAGATTAGATTTCTATCCAGGCTTCAGAGAAAATTCTTACTGGGTTGCCATCCAAGTCCAAACTTATCTAGACCCCAGGTTGCTTGCTTTCTTAAATTCAGCACCCCTCCTTCTTCTCAGGCTTACTTGCTTCCCTGGGTCCTGGAAAAACACAAAACCTGACTCTTAGAGCCAGAGCAGGTCAGCTGGAAACATATGTGGCTTATTACACCACCGAGTTATAAAGAATGAGAATGGCCGGTCCAATTTCCTTGTGGAGTGGCCTGCTGTCTCTGAGGTTGTCAACAACCTTGGGCTTCTGCTTTTATGACATCTTCTGACCCAATGAGCAGATCTGGGCAATAAAATGCAAATCATTCCGACAGTCAATTAATCCCACTGAAATCGCTTCAACTAACACAGCAGTAAAAGAGTGGGGGTCGGAGGGGGAAAAGTTTTTCTCTCTGGTCTTTCTCAGAGATAACCTGCAAAACTTAAAGGACTTTTAATTTTCCAGAAACACCTAAATTCCCCAAATCCAGGCCACATGCATGGCTGTTTAAGCCTTAATGAAAATTAATGAAACAGAAACAAGAAGGAGGTTACTGCTGTGAATCACCACTGTCTGGTGTCAACACCCAAACCAAACACTGCGTGCCCAGCTCAGCAAGACTGATCACAGTGTTAAAGAGACCAGCCACTGGGATGCAACGCTTACCCCAGCCCTAATGCTGATCCGTCCTCTCCCTGGTTTCCGGAATAATGAAAGGTCTGTGAGTTTATACAAATTTCTTCTGTGATTTTCTCGGCTGGATAGAGAGCACGTTCAAGCCACAGGCAGAAATGACATGGGCACTGCCAAGCAGCACCATCTTGCCCCTCTTCTTTCAAAGCTGGTCCAGTGTTGGCATCTTTGATCTCCAGCTGACCCAGCCACAGAGCACCAGCCCGAAGCCCGGGGAGTCAGCATCAGCACCAACCGGAATTCCATGGGTGCCCCCGAAATCACTTCTCAGAGGCCTTGATTTGAGGTATGGTCAGTTACCTCAGCAAAAACTCCAACCCTCCTCTAAAGCCCACCATATTTCCACTCTTAGCCAGGAGGAGTCCTTCAGAAGCACAAGAATCCTATATAATTGATTTTTATTCTCCCGAGAGAATGACCAAGGCCAAGGCGCACAAACACCTTTTTTTTTTTTTTTTTTTTTGGCGGTACGCGGGCCTCTCACTGTTGTGGCCTCTCCCGTTGCGGAGCACAGGCTCCGGACGTGCAGGCTCAGCGGCCATGGCTCACGGGCCCAGCCGCTCCGCGGCATGTGGGATCTTCCCGGACCGGGGCACGAACCCGTGTCCCCTGCATCGGCAGGCGGACCCTCAACCACTGCGCCACCAGGGAAGCCCACAAATACCTTTTATTTTTAAATAGCTTAGAGGTTACACAGGTCAGCCACCCCATTTTACACATAAACAACGCAGAAATGACTTGCAGGAGGGCAAAGAGCTAGGATCAGAATTCAAGAATCCAGAGTCACTATTCAAGTTCTAAAAGTGTGTTTGCATCTCCCCAGTTCCTCCCGCATTCTTTTTATTCTCCTACCATCCATCCTGGCTTTCCAGGCCACACACAAGGAGGGGTGGGGGGCATCCCTGGCTTCCAAGAAGGTGGAACAACAAAAGAGGGCAGGAGTGTCCCTAGATGCCAACATCCATGACTCTCTACATCTATAGATGGTCCCCACTGCTGTTTTCAAGGCAGATGCTCCCCAGATTGTCTAACAAAGGACAAAAGCTTTAGATAAGGTGGGAACTAAGCAACCAAATCTCCTACAGTGCGTGCGTGCGTGCGTGCGTGCGTGCGTGTGTGCGTGTGTGTGTGTGTGTGTGTGTGTGTGGCGGCTTTCTGGTACTGATGAGTGAGAGAAGCCTGTCCTTCCTCCTAAGTTGTTCTCATCTTAGCCAGGAGCTACAAAGCGCTTCAGAAGTTTCTGAAGACACAACGTGTTTTACAAAGGGTCCAGCAGGGAGTTTGCAAAATGCTGAGATCAACGTTGCCTCCTATTTCCCTGTCAATGTTTTTTCTTAAAATAGCTGTCCTTTGCTGTCACCACAGCAACAATAACAACACCAAGAGCAATGGGCACTGGAACAGCCAACCCCAAGAGAATCACAGCGTCAACCCAGCATTTCTGAAGCAGGAATCTGCAAGCAGCCCAGGAGTGAGGAGTGTGGAGGGAGAGAGATTTGCACCATAAACAAGGGGTCCCTGTAAGGATCAGAGTGTGAGCACTGGCTGCTAAACCTGGCTGTGCATAAAAATCTCCAGGGAGCTTTGAATACTGTAGATGCCAGGCCCTTCCTCAGAAATACTGAAACTAAATCCCCAGAGGTAGGGCCAAGGAAATTGTGTTTTAAGGAAACGTGCCTAGGATTCTCAGGTGGCCCGCCCCGGACTCCTGGCCTGCACACAAGTGCTAAGGAACCTTAGAATCCCTTCCCAGGCACAGCCAGAATCTTCTCCATCCTTCACTCTGGCTATCCATCATTGAGTTCAAGGGCTTCTAGGGAGGTGACAGGCCCCTCTGTAGCTGGAAAGTTCTAAAGACTTCTTCCCGGCGTCTGAATCCTGAGGTTGTTTCCCATGGCCTCTGTGTCCAGTATGTGCTACCTCGTTACTTGGGAAGAAATATGGCTGCACAAACCCCACAGCTGGATTCGGGGAGTGGGGTGGCATGTGTCCCTGACCTCCTGTGGCTCAGCTAAGACCTACCTTAGGTAGCTGCCAGCCCAGACTATATTCCCTTCTGCCCCAAGGACACAAGACCATTAACTCCTTTTCCTGAACCCAAATCCCACAAGGCGCTGCATGATCCACCTTCTGTCTTTCCTTTCTGCCCTCCTGGCGAAGGCTTTTACTTGGGCTGTTGGTGCTCTAGTCACACTGATCTTCTTTCAGACCCCTGAGGGCTCCCTCCTGCATCACGACTTGTGCATATGCCTCTCCCACTCTCTGGAATGTCTCAGCTGGGTCACCTCCTAACTCTACTCTCAGATCTTAACTCAAACGTCACTCCACAGGGAGCCCTCATAACCCTCCATCCTGGACTGGATGTCCCATCACTGTATTTTTCTAAAGCTCTCTTACTTCCACTTCATACATTGACCGTTGTTCGTAATCATTATTTGGATGGTGAGTTGATTAGTGTCTATCTTTTCCATTCAACTGAGGGTTTCAAAGAGGCAGTATCTAGCCAGCTGGCTCACCACTGTAGCTCCTGGCACAAAGGTCCTCATCCTAGAGTAGTCATCCTTCAAATCTCAGCTTGGACTTGGCATCAGTCAGGGGCCTACCAAGAAAACTGAAAACACTTTAAGTACTTCCTACAGAGGGAATTTAATGCAGGGCACTTGGTTGTGCAGGTGGTAGAGGAGCTGAGAGCCCAACAGTGGATGCTGAGCTATCCCATAGCAACAGTGGAAGCTGTTCTCAAGCCTAGGCTGGAGGTACAAAGGGAGCAGGTGATGTTACCAGAGCTCAGGGACCCAACTGGTAGGAGATGCAACCGCCAAGGATACACAGACACCACCAGAGAGGCTGTTACACAAAAAAGAAGGCAAAGAAGAAGAAATTACCCTGATTCTCCCTCCCAGTCTGCTCCTTGCACATCTCCCATGAATGACTCTCCTTGGTAGGATTCAGATGGAGGCCAGTTGACACGGGAGCATGGGAACCATAGCCTTCAGGGCTTGGCCCCCCTGAGACACAGAGCAGAGCAGGGAGGGAAATGGGTCCAAAAGCAAACAGGCCTAAGACCAGTGGTCCTTAATTCCTCTAGGAACTCTTTCTTGCCCCCATCCCAGGCTGGATTAGGGGGCTTGGTCGGCTGAAAAAATGCCCCCCCCAGATATATTCATTTCCTAATCCCCAGAACCTCTGAATATTACCTTATATGACAACCTTATGTTTCAAAAGATGTGATTAAGTTAAGGATCTTAAGAGGAGGAGCTTATCCTGGATGTTCTAGATGGACCCTAAAAGCCATCATAAGTATCCTTATAAGAGAGGTAGAAGAAGACAGACACACAGAAGACAAGATGATGTGAAGACAAGATGTGGGCAGAGATGGAGATGAATCAGCCGCAAGCCAAGGAATGCAGGTAGCCACCAGAAGCTGGAGAGACATGGAACAAATTCTCTCCTGGAGCCTCCAGAGGGAGTGCAGTCCTACCAACACCTTAATTTCAGACTTTAGGCCTCCAGGACTATGAGAGAATACATTTCTACTGTTACAAGCTACATTTTATTTGTTATAGCTGCTACAGGAAACTAACACAGTGCCCCTCGATTGCGTTCCCATAACAGCATCCCCTGCTTACCCTCATGGCCCACTGTCCCTTTGCACTGAAGTGGCCTATTCCACTGTCTTATCTGTCCTACTAGACTGACCTCCTTGAGGACAGGACTATGTCTTGAGTGGTTATTTCTTCAGTTCTCTGCATAGTGACTGGCATATGATGGATGCCAAGTACATATTATTGAATTAAGTTCAGGTTTAAGCCACATCAGATCTTTGATCTCTAATTTAGGACACTATTGCCCATACTGAGAGGTTTGGCTTATTCTAATATTGCTAGCAACTTCGCCAGACTCTACACTGCAGGTCTCTCTACCCTGTAATCCAGCCCCCACCTCCCAAGGCCCTGCAAGGAATACTCTCTGCTTCAGGTGGCAGGCAACAGACTCCTAATGGCAGCTGTGGTCCCGCTCTTCCTACCTATCCAACCCATGGTCCCTGAGAGTGATGGTGAGCCATGGGGGAAGAACGCTCCTCTTCCATGCAGCTTTTCTCTGAGTCATCTAGCTCACAGCCCTGGGCCAGGGCAAAGTTTCTCCAGAGTTCCCTGTGTTGACAAGCTGGAAGCCAAACAGCACAGTGTCGTACAGCACTTTTCTGAGTAGTTAATTAACGAGGGGATAAGCTACCTTGACAATCACTGGAGCAAGCCGCCTCGCTGTGCAGTCATCAAGAGGGACGGGATTAGTTTCCAGGGAGACAACAGGGAAAGGACAAGGGGGGCAGGCTTGATGGGACCTGTGGCTGCCTTGGCGCTGCTCCCTGCCCAACTCGCCTTCTGCCCACAGTGCAGAGCAGACATGTGCAAAGCCTTGTGGTGAGGCTGGACCGGCCTGATAATTAGTCGTCACTCAGTGCTGTGGGTGGCTTCAGAGTGTGCTCACAGGTAGCCTGAGACAGATGAAGGACTTTCTGCCCAGGGAGGTGATGTGTCCCAGGGAAATCACCGAGTGGGCCAGGGAAGTGACTCAGAGGTAGGCAGCGTTGCTTAGGTCATGGGTTCTGGTTGACCCACAAAGGACAGGAGGTAAGCTGTGGCAGTTGCTAAGGGCCAAGGATGGTGGGCAGGTGCCCACGCAGGGTGGCTGCATTTCTAGGAAAGGGAAGATGGACCGTAGTGGACACGTGCCGTTTTGTTTCATTTACTTCTACTTTACTCCACTTCACTATACTCCATTCCATTCCATTGTTTTCTGCTGCCCAAAGTCTCAGGGGGAGGTGCAGTCCACCTTCCACCCAAGAAGTCAAAACGGCCAGGTCACTTCCCCAGCCTCCTTTGCAGCTGCATGCAGGCATGTGACGTAGGCTGAGCCAATCAGATGCACCTGCCTGGGATTTTTGACTCCGAACTTTTAATGAAGAAGCAGTGTCAGTCAGCACATAGAACTCTTGCAGGGGAGGTAGCACACTCCATTTTTGGGGCAGCAGTGCCAGGACAAGTCTGTCTGCATCCAAGACAGCATCCGGTGTTGCAGTGGCAGTAGCTTTTTCTCCATCCGGCCCTTTGTGGTGCTGGTGCACCAACTTCTCTTGCTCCCAGCCCCATCCTGAGCCCCAGTTTTTCAGACCTCTTGCAATGCTGAGATTCGCCTGATTTATTTTCTCTAAATCAATCTGCTGTTTACTTTAGCCAGTGTGCACTTCTGTTCCTTAGTACTATTAACCTGGCCTGATTCAGAGTGTCTACTGGCTTCTTCTTTTTTTTTTTTTTTTTAATTAATTAAATTTATTTTACTTTTGGCTGCGTTGGGTCTTCATTGCTGCGCGTGGGCTTTCTCTAGTTGTGGTGAACGGGGGCTACTCTTTGTTGTGGTGCGTGGGCTTCTCATTGTGGTGGCTTCTCTTTGTTGTGGAGCAGGGGCTCTAGGCGCACAGGCTCAGTAGTTGTGGCACGTGGGCTCAGTAGTTGTGGCTTGCGGGCTCTAGAGCACAGGCTCAGTAGATGTGGCACACGGGGTTTAGTTGCTCTGCGGCATGTGGGATCTTCCTGGACCAGGGCTCGAACCCCTGTCCCCTGCATTGGCAGGCGGATCCTTAACCATTGCACCACCAGGGAAGTCCTAGTGGTTTATTTCTAAGTGGTTGGAGGAAGCGAGAAAAGTGTGCCCTGTTTTATCCAGAACAGAGTCCTGGAAAATGATTTTCAAAATTTTTTTTTTCTGTCATGGCATAATAGGTTGGATATATTTGCCAGGCCTCTTTGAGGTACAAGTAACAGAAACTAGTTTAAGAACAATGGGGATTTATTTATAACTGTGAAGTATGGGGGTGAAGAGGATCCAGGTACAGCTGGATCTGGTGAGGTAAGTAATGTCAAGAAAGTCTCTCTTGCTTTCCTCTTTCCTGGCCTCATTCTTGGGCAGGTTCTGCTCATGTAATGGTCTCTGGCTCTTCCAGGCTTGTATCCTACCAGCTTCGCAAGGCCAGTAGGGAAAAAAAAAAAAAAAAAAAAAAAGACTTATTTTCCCAGAAGGTCCAGCAAAATCCTGGGTAAACTCGAGTCACCTGTCCACTTGAACCTATGGCTCAGGCTGGATGGGGTGAGGGGCAGAGGTTGACTGGCCCAGGGCTGGATTGTGCTGTGTGGGTCCAGTGGCTCATTCAGTTAAATATTCTCAGATTTCACTGGAGACACTCGCCTCCCACCCTCCCTACTTCCCCAGTTTATGAGAATTAAAGCCTTACAATAGAGTAACTCATGTTTTTAAAATTTTTATTCTTTTACAATTAACATATTATTAGTAGATTTAGTTGCTTCCCCATGGGCTGTGCCAGATATAAGACAGGCAGCTGATTAAAAGCTGATGCTTCATTTGTTTCTCATCCTCTCAAAAAAAATAAATAAAAGAAAACTGCAGTGCAAGTGAATAAGGGGGACCTTATCCTGAGGATAGCCTTAAATTAGCTTTCATTTATTAATTTTTAAGGTAGGTGAAAATCTATTACTATTTAAAACAAAGTGCTTATAATAGAAGCAATAACTAGCACTTACTACCAGTAGTACTATTTTCCCAGAACTACTCTAAGCTCCTCCTATCTGTCAACTCACATCACAGTCCTAACATACTATGAAGTAGGTATCCTTACGAATCCCATTTTACAGATGATGAAACTGAAGAATAGAAATATAAAGAACCTGGCCCAAGATTACACAGCTAATAAATGCTGGAGCCATGATTGGAGTCCAGTAAATCTGCATTCTATATTCTTAACTACTAAGCTAACCTTCCTCCATTCATTAATCTAACAATATTCAAAAGAGCCCAATGAGGTGGGCATTATTCCTATTTTTACAGATGAGGACACTAAGCCTCAAGAGGTAACACCATTTTTCCAGTCACAGAGCTAATAAAGGCTTTGGGCCAGAATTCAAAGCCGCTGTCCTCAACCAGCTCCCAGCATACTGCAAATCTGGGGAAAGAACAGTGTCGACACCCCAAGGTGTAGAATCTTTGCTTTAGAACAGAGGTTGGCAAACTGTGGCTCATGGGCCAAATCTAGCTTGATGCTGTCTTTATAAATAAAGCTTTATTAGACTACAACCATCCTCCTTCATCTCTGTACCATCTGTGACTGCTTTGTGGTCACAACGGCAGAACTGTGACAAAGACCACAAATCGTAAAATCCTAAAATACTGACTATCTGATTCTTTACCAAAGCAGCTTGCTCACCGACCCTTGCCTGGGGAACACCCACTGGTTCCATCTAACACCACAGGGACCACCACAGGGTGGAGGCAGCCAGCAAGGAGTGACTGCTTCCCTAATCACAGAGATGAAGTCTAAGAATCATCTCTGTGGCCTGGAAACTTTATTTCCCTGCTCTATTTCCTGTTTCCGCCCAGCACTCCTAGCCAGGGCACACCCTTGTCTTAAACAAGAGCCACAAATCTGGCCACCTACTCAGTTTCTTCATGTCTATTGTGTAACTACTGCTCATCCTAGGAAGCTCATTTAAATTCTTCTCCAGCTGGGTGGATTTCCTAATGTTAACACTATGAATGCAGAGTCATCTGGCCCCAAACCACATCTGACTGGCACGTGCACATTTTTTGCAACTGTTTCACAACAGGCGTTTTTCTAAAATCCTAATGTTAACAACCAAATCCAATTGCCCAGTCAGTTTTATGAAGCCCTGAGTCTCTGGTCCCCTCCTGCTAGAACACAGTCTGAAGAAATTAAAACATTAAAAGGGGGGAGGAATTGAGAAGAGCAAATGCCACCTCCTAGTTTGACAGGCCAGATGGATCCCAGGGCTCTGTCCAGCCTCCTTATAAGTAGGCATGACCTTCCCACCTGTTCCCTCTCTTGGGAGGGGCCCACTGTGGCATCAGGTGTAACATTTTAATTCCCCTTTATGACCTCTACTGTGATAAATGGCATTCCCCCCGCTGTGCTAATTGTCTGTTTCCCTTCTGCCACCCTCACCTTCTCCTGACTTTCATGGGGCCACATCAGTCACTGTTGCCACTGCCCAGTGACAGCGGTGCCTTTCCAGCCCCCACTGTTTTGCTCTTGTGGTCCCTCTGCCTGGCATCATGTTCTTCCCCCATCATTCCACCTACTGGAATCACACCCATCCCTCAATGTTCTGCCCATGTGTCTTACAGTTTATATACAAAGCTTTTTCAATCAATCTTAATTAAACAAGAAACACATGAATGAATTCTCCTGGCCATAATGTAGAAGCATTACAGATAGGCCTGAAGTCTCCATTGACGAAAACCTGCAAGCTCTATTCCTCCTCAAAAGCAAGTACGATTATCTGTGTGTTGCATATTTTTCCAGAGTCCTTTCCATGCATTTGTGTATTTATATATGAACTGGTAGAAAACATACAATACGTTTTGCATGTTTTACACAAATGGTAACATCTTTGCTTTTTTTCCCTCAACAATCCCTACTGGAGATTTTTCCACATTACTCAATAGAGACAGAACGCATTCTTTTTATCTGCCATAGTGTGAGTACAGCATTCCTCTTCTGATTGACATTTAGATTGTTTCCAGCTATTTGAGAGTAAAATAATGATGTTACAAACATCTTTGTCTATGCCTCCTTGAGCACTTGTGTGTTTCTCCAGGGTAGATTATATATTATTTATTGTTTTCTAATTGTTTAGAGCAGTGGGTGGCAACTGCTTTTTCGTAAAGGGCCAGGAAGTAAATATTTTAGGCTTTGCAAGCCATACGGTCCTCGTCACAATACTCAACTCTGCACTTGTGGTTTGAAAGAGGTCACAGACAATACATAAATGAATAGCTGTGGCCATGTCCTAATAAAACTTTATTTACAAAAACAGCCAGATTTGGCCCACACGCATAGTTTGCTATCCTTTGGTTTAGAGCACATAACATTGGTGGTATTTTAGGGGTATTTCTAGGCTATCACACCAACGCGCCAACAGTTACTAACATTAATTGAGCCTCTTAGATGTGCTATGCCCATTGCTGCATCCTTTGCCTGGATTATCTCATTTAATCCAAGCTCAGTAATATTAACTACTAACTTTTTTTTTTTTTTTTTTTTTTTTTTTTTTGCGGTACGTGGGCCTCTCACTGTTGTGGCCTCTCCCGTTGCGGAGCACAGGCTCCGGGCATGCAGGTTCAGCAGCCATGGCTCACAGGCCTAGCCGCTGCGCGGCATGTGGGATCTTCCCGCACCGGGGCACGAACCCGTGTCCCCTGCATCGGCAGGCGGACTCTCAACCACTGCGCCACTAGGGAAGCCCAACTACTAACTCTTTAAGGTCACAAAGCTGGTAACGGTTAGAGCTGGCCTTCCTATTCAAGTGGCATGACTCCAGCGCTCATGTTTTTAACTACTAAACCACGATATCTTCCTACTCTTAAAGGGAGCAGATGTAGAGGGAGGACAAGTCAAAACAGCTAATTGGTTATTTAAGTCCCAGGTGGTTGTGACAACCAAGAATCTGATGGTTTTGGTGGACCGTTTCCCTAGGAATGTGTACATTCTTTTGGCCTCCAACTTCAGGTCATTTCAGAGAGCTCCTGAGTGCCATCCAGGAGCCTCAGGTTAAGATTCCTTATGTTAGGACCCAATGTGGCTGGGCATCTATCCAATGCCTTCCCAGCAGTGTGCATCACACCCTGCCTACAGGGCTGAGACTCTGTAACTCTTAACTTTTTTCTTTGAATGGAGATCCTCACTTATCTTCCCTACTTGGTCCAGTAAGTTTGAGGAGTGGCAATAAAGCTGGCTTGTGCTTCACCCACTAAGATGAAAGGAGGATGGATGGATAAATAGATGGGTGGGTAGGAGGATGGAAGGGAGGGAGCAAGGTGGGGGGAGAAGGGAGAAAAAGGAAGGGAGGGAAGGGAGGAGGCAGAAAGGAAGGAAGGAAGGAAGGAAGGAAGGAAGGAAGGAAGGGAGGGTGAGAGAAGGGAAAAAAGAATTGCCTTGTTAAATGCATGTGCCCTTTTAACACTGTATTTACCCAATATGCTTTCATCGCTTAGGGACAGTTTGGGGACCTATTAAGACTATCAGGGGCAGACGACCAGGGAGATGTTGATTCTACAAGAAGACTGGTTTTGGGAGGATGTGATCTTAGCAGTCCTGGGCAGGCTGGCCATTGGGAGTTCTCGAGGGAAGTGGTCAGGGGAGGTGGCATTAACAGGCATGCTGCCAGTTGACCCTGGGGTTTTACAGCTTGCTCTGGAGCCCCCAAAGGTCCCCCAATGCTGCTCCTCCTTATTGCATCTGCCCTTTGTTAGCTCTAAACCCAGACCCCCAGGCACAACTCGGAGGATCAAGTGCATTTTCCACTCTGTTTCATGCCAACTGGAAAGCCAAGCCCTGCCAAGGACTGAGCTGTTAAAAACATAAGTGGGAAACTCCCAAGGGGCCTGAACCGGGAGCCATGCAAAATGTTTTCTTCCTTTTAAAAAAAACTTAATATACTTGACAAATGCTTACTCTCAGTTTGGGGAAAACCTGTCAGAGGGATGCCCAGAGCAAAGGAAAACTCAGTCTGGGCCGACTGCCCATACCTTCCCGATGGTTATCACTGGGCCCAGCTTGGTTTTATTTCTTTTGGAGAGCTGTTTTCTTCTCACCCTTGGTGTTTCATGACTTGGGGTTCATTACTGGGTCACAAGTTACTCCAGAAGAACTTCCCTTCCCAAGGAGCCAAGTGACCAAGTATCGTTCCTTCTACAAAAAGAACTTCATCTTCTTTAACAGGGGCACTCCCTGCCCAAACCATGTCCATGTGCCCATGGGCACGCACGCACACCCTACAATGCAGTTAATAAGCAAGCACAATCTTCGGCACATTTTTGGCCTGAGTGTGAATCCATTCGTAGCAGATGCAGGAGCTTTCTTTCCCCTAAGCCCAGAGACTCAGCGGAGACTATTTTTATGACAGTAAATCAGATCTGAATAAATGCTGGTAGGCAGGGAGGATTCTGTCTATCAGTGGATTCACCATCTATTTTTCCACACATCACATGGCTCTAGTTCTAGAGATTTACATCTCTGATCACTCCAGAAGGGGAGACATGGCATACAACTTGGTAGACACGAAACAGCTCAGAAAACGAGCACAGCAGCAAAAGTGGATGAAGCTGACATACCCACCTACAAATGCACCACACGATATGAGAGTTACGTGTGGATGGCTTCTGACAAAGATGTCATTGGAAATCCTAGACTTTTACTTTGCTGCACGGGGTCACTACAGTGGGGCAATTGTTCAGGCCCAAGAAGCAGGAGTCACATTTTCCTAACCTGTTTGTATTTCTCCCTCCCAGAGGGGCATTTCTTGAGAAGTCAGAGGAATTCTGCTGATTACATCTCCAGCACAGCCACATTCCAAGGGGTGGGAGGGTCTCACACCTGGGCAGGCAGGAGAAGGCCAGAGCACAGGGCTCTGAGGTCAGATCTCGGATGTCTGCTCCTCCTAGCAGCACAAAAGTTTGGGGCCTGTTCCCCACAGCCCAGTTAAGGTGTCACAAATCTGCTGCCTCTGCTTGATATGATTCCACTTCACAGGGTTGCTGTGGGCACAAAGAGTGGGAAGAAAGTGCTTTGTACAGGAAAGCAGGTAAGGTGCTCCACAGTGTAAGAGAGTCAGGAAGGTGAGGCCATGATCTCTCGTGGGCAGAGGAGAATAATGGTAGCTCAACAAATGATGTGTGAGGTCCCTTTAGATGCTGGGTCATTCCTTCAGACACTGAGGGTGGGGAGAAGAGGGAAACAAAGACACCCAAATTGCGATCCATAACCTGCATCATGACCATCTGATTCAGACCTTCCATTCCTGAGCCCATGGTGGAGGGAAAGGCTGGAGCGGACACTGAGTCATTCCATCTTCCAGTGCTCCTGTGGCTAATTCCAGGTGCCTCCGTCCTCACCAACGGGCCAGGGATGCCTCCAGGTTTAGAATTAGGCTGACTCATCAGCGCTCTCCATGGTCACTGACAGATGACAAGCTGATACAAGGAAATTCCATTTATCAACAAAGCCGGCAGGCAAGAAAATGCTAGTTGCTGCCTCTCCAAATGTCCTCCTGTTTTCAAAACAAATAGCCCAGCATGGGAGCCAGAGTGAAAGTTGACAATGAAAGCCCTTCTCTTAGCGCCTCATCCTGGCTAACTGGTTCTGATTTCTGTTTGTTTTGACAAAGGAAAAGTTAGTATCCAGCATTCAGTCTCATCCCAAGTCCCATGGATGTCTGAAATTACTGTTTTCACTTTAACAGTCTTAAGGAGCAAAGAAAAACTAGTTTTCACCTTCCAAGAAGAAAGCTACGAACATGAGCATCAGGGGGCAATGAGACCTTGGGTTCACTGTACAATGTTTAGTCCAGAAAAAGAGCCAATAAATGTCCCACCCAAGATCAGTAAATGTTACTGACCTCTTGAATGGTCCCTCTTCACAGGATAGGACCTGGGCAAAATCGTGAGGCAGGTGGACCTTGTTTTCAATGTCCTAGTATCACAGAAACTTGCTCTTGGGGAAGGTCCCTGAACTCATTCACATTGAACTGTGATAAGAGATTGAATTCTTATCCCATACGTACACAGTATGGTAGAAATCCAAGCTTTAACTACTAGAATGGAAATCTTAGACTTCCAGACATCTGCCACAGAGACTCCCTGGTCACCTTGCCTACACCTTTCATTCTCCACAATACAGCTGAGTGATCCTCCTAAAATGGAAATACTT
The DNA here is from genome assembly GCF_949752795.1 of Hyperoodon ampullatus. NCBI lineage: Eukaryota > Metazoa > Chordata > Mammalia > Artiodactyla > Ziphiidae > Hyperoodon > Hyperoodon ampullatus. Next base: position 13,588,534 of record NC_136917.1, read on the forward strand.
CTGTCATTTCTTTGCTAAAAACCCCTCAAGGGTCTTGAATCATTTTCAAGAAAATTGATCCTGATGATCCTGCCTCTCCTTACCTCTCTGGCCTCAACCTGAGTGTCATCATATGCTCCAGCTATGGCAAACTGTTCTCTAAATCCATTCTGTTTCCCTTACCTCAGGGCCTTTGCACATGCTACTCCCGATGAATCCTGTATTCTGAAGGGCAGCCAACTCTCCCAGTGTCCCTCAAAAATTTTCTCCGTGGACTACATGGAGCTGGATATAAAAGGGACTATGTGTGTCGGGGTGGGAGGTGAGAACGAGGGATCACATACCCTGTCTGTCTGATGGGGACAGTTTAAATCACCTCCAGCCGATATTAAACTACTGCTTATTTTTCAAAGAACCTGGATATTTGGGTTATTTTTAACATGGAAACATGTAGACAATCATACATACATACACACCTGCCTTCACAGATGAACACACACTGCTGAGAGCCAAATATAACATACATACATATATATAAAGAGAGATTTATTATATGGAGGTTGGCAGGTCCAAAATTTGCAGAGCTGATGTCCCACTTAAAGGCCAGTAGACCACTACAGACTCAGGAAGAGGCAATGTCCCAGTCAGAAGGGCATCAGGAAAGAAAATTCTCTCTTACTCGGGGTAGGGTCAGCCTTTTTGTCCTATTCAAGCCTTCAACTGATTGGATGAGGCTCATCACATGAGGGAGGGCAATCTGCTTCACTCAGTCTACCGATTTAAATGTTATTCTCATCCTAAAACACCCTCACAGAAACACCCAGAGTAATGTCTGACCAAACATCTGAGCACCTCATAGCCCAGTCAAGTTGATAAATAAAATTAACCATAACAGGCCACTTCTGTTCCAAATCAGTGACTTTCAAACATACTTTATCCCTCAGAAAACCCCCCCTTTTTCTTCAAACTGAATCTTCTCCACCACCCTAATATGATAATGACCATGGTAAACGAATAGTAGCGGTAACATTTCTGTGTGATTATTATGTCCAGGTCCTATTCATAGTGCTTTTGTGTATACATTAACTCATTGAATCTCCATTGCAATCCTGTAAATCTAATTTATTAGAAATAAATACGATTATTCTTCTTGCCCTTTCACAGAGGTGGAAACTGGGGGGCAAATAGAAGGTTGGATAATATATTTAAAGTCACACGGCTCCTAAATAGAGAAGGCTGCATTTGAACTCAAGGAGTAGAATTTTTTCCCAGCACGCTATGTAAAACAAACTAAACCTGTTCTATTGGAGGTGGAGGTGTGGCCCCTTCCTCCCAGCAATGGCCCTGGAATTGTAGCCCTGGCTCAGGTGATCTGCAGAGACTATGAGGAAAACCAACCTGAGGACATGCAACCCTGTGATCCCCAGCACAAGGAAGTCAACTCTGCTTGGCAAGTTCTGAAAGCAAGGGGCTGCCAGTATCCTGAGTTGTGCCCTGGGCCAGGGCCAGGAGCATATGTGGAGAGTAAGACCTCCTTTCCCATTCTGGGCCATTCCTCTTCCATTTGAAAAAATGCAGGGATTAAATTACACACCTCAAAGCCCCTTCCCCAGAGCCCCCGTGCTGTGACTGGGAGATGAGAGGGTCGGCCCCTTTTCTAGGCTTGGATGGAATCACTTCCAGCCTGCACTACGGGAGCTTTCTGCAAGCATGACCTGGCAGCCCACTCCCAGCCATGTCCGCCCCTCCTGGCAGGGGCAGGCCTGCACAGGCATGGGGCGGGCCACACCACCCAGAAGCCTCGGCTCCCAGCCTCTGTCTCTCACAGCAGGAAGGCCAGCGGGACGTAGGACACAGTAAGCCGGCCGTGCGTCCCGCCCCTCCCACCAGAGTGGACCTGCCGCTTGGTGCTCTGTGTTGGGCTTCCTCAAGATTGGTCTGTGAACTGCCACAGTCACTCGTTAGCAGGGCTGGCTACAACTTGTCATGGATCCTATTACTCCCGAATCCAGTTCCAAAAACAATACGGGGCCTGATATATTAGCCCTGATTAAATTGGCCCACAACATGCTTTTTGCTTAATTCACCTTTTTTTTTTCTTGCCTGTCCTTCCCTGGGCTCCACCCCTCGAAGCTCCATTTGGAAATAACCCCACATTTGATCCCAAAGTGGGTCCCCTTGCCGAGAAGCGTACCCATGAAGCGCTGCCAGCAAGGAGCCAAGAGCCGTGAAATCACCTGCCTTTTGCGCATTTTGCAGTTAAGCCTCAATGAGGGGGAAATGCCCCAAGAGCAGATGCACGAGGAATAAATAAGCCTGTGCAGAAACGCCCGGGAAGAGGCAGCACATGCTCGGCTCCATCACATGGTCCAATTTCCTCTTGTATATTTTTCCTGACATCTCGCCTAGGGTAACTCTGATGAGGTTTTCACCTGTCAAAATGAAAAGGCTTTAAAACTAACCACCCAATTTCACAAGGGCCCTATTTAACCTTAAATCGAAGGCCCGTTGAACGCAACTTCACACGGATGCATGGGCCCATGGGCCGCTTTCGCAGCAGTCACTGAATGCGCACATTCATGCCACCCTGGGCCACGGCTCGGATACGTATCACCTTCTCCTGGTCAGGAGCCCCGGTGAGTTTTTCTCATATTTTGGCAGGGGCACTTCAGGGAACCATCCACTTCCCCCTTTGCCTGGTCTCCTGGCAACCAGGAGCCATCTGGGAGCCCGACAAGGACAGCCCACCTCGGTGAGGTGGTCAAAAATCAGCAGCTCCAAGGAAAACTCCCAGGGGAGAAAGGGAAGAAAATCACAGAGGTCAGCCCAGTACTCTGCATCTGCGCTTCCGATGTGTGCCCTTCTTGACCGGGTGCAACATTTTGAAAGCAACATGCACAAGACTTTAATGTCAAGAGAAGAATTAGTGTCTCAGAAAAGCCTCAAGTATGATCGCATGTAATTGTTTTATAGATGCTGGCACAGTTTCAGGGAAGAATGGATTTTTAATACCGAATCTTTCCATTTCTCTTTGTTTCCCTGTGATCTGTGGGCTCTTTGAGTGGCAGTTTTCTGGCAGATCCACAATTTCGATTTCCCCTTTGTTTTCTCACGCTCGTGGAGTTCAAGGTTTCTTTTCTTTCCTTTTCTTTTTCCATGCATTACAAATACTATTTAATGGGGGTGGGGGGGTGGTTTTCTCCCCTCTGGAGACACATCGTTTGGTTAAACTGCACATAAATTTAACCTCTCTCAAAGAAACATTAACGATTCTAATGCACGTATGTGTACATGATCACACAGATTGAGAAGGCTTTTCTTTTTCCTTTTAAACCAAGGAAATACCCAAGGAACAACTTCTTGCCCCATCTTGGTCCTCGTGGAAAAGCGATTTTCAGGCAAAGTAATGCAAGAGGGCCGTACTCAACTGTGTTGAGAAAACTATTCTCCTGACCTCCCACAAAGGCACGGTGTTACTGAGGTTTGGGGACACCTCCTAGAGGTAGAAGGCAGCCTCAGGGGGCTCAAGCTGTGAAGATAAAACTCATCCACCAGAAAATGCCCTCAAAAGCTGTTCTTGGATCAACCAGCATGCTCCAGAGCAGAGGGAAGTAGAAAGAACTGGATTTCAAAAGGAGGGTCAGCGGCCTTGGGTTTGTAACAGGATGCAGAAGCCAAGGATCCTCTTTTTTTTTATTTATTTATTTATTTATTTATTTATTTATTTATTTATTTATTTATTTATTTATTTATTTATTTATTTATTTAAAACGTCTTTGTTGGAGTATAATTGCTTTACAATGGTGTGTTAGTTTCTGCTTTATAATAAACTGAATCAGCTATATGTATACATATATCCCCATATCCCCTCCCTCTTGCGTCTCCCTCCCACCCTCCCTATCCCACCCCTCTAGGTGGCCACAAAGCACCGAGTTGATCTCCCTGTGCTATGCGGCTGCTTTCCACTAGCTATCTCTTTTACGTTTGGTAGTGTATATATGTCCATGCCACCCTCTCACTTCATCCCAGCTTACCCTTCCCCAAGGATCCTCTTTTAAACAGATGTGTTTCAGAAAAAAATCCCTCCGGCTACAACATGGAGGGCAGACCACAGAATGACCAGTGCTGGGACTGCTGCAATATCACAAGTTATGAGATGCTGAGGGTCTAGGCCAAGGGTGTGAAAGGGGAGGAGGGATGGGGGAACTCCATGAAGATTTCTGTCAAATGGACCCTTCCTCAGCATCACCAATGCAAAGTGGGTGTTTCTGATATGACCATCTTGGCAGTCACTGCAACGTCACAATTGTTGTATCAACATGCACAACACTGTTTTATAACAGGATTGAGTGCAACCAGCATCTTATCCCTGATTCTTGACTACCTCTGACCTCCTCATTCTTTGTCTCAGTCCTGAGCTTCCCCCAACCCCGATGCTCCTGCACGTGTCCTGTCACCCCCTCCCTACCTTTCTGCAGCAGCTAAGGCATCACGACATGCGCTGACAATCTGCTGGCCTGATTTCTAGGTCATGTCAAAATGACCTGGTGTCAAAACACCTAGGTCAAAATATACCCACCCCTGTGCAGAACTTCAAAAGAAGCAGAAGTCCTTCAGCTTTTGCAAATAAAACCCTCCAAAGAGAGAGCTGGGGAGACGGTAGTGCCCTGCACAAAGCAGTCTCCAGAACCTTTAGCCAAACCCAGCTTCTCTGGGCCTTCCAAGGTCACGGGCATCTCGAGGTGAGCTGTGGGAGCGGGTGAGATGCTGCCAAGAGTATCAGAGAAGGCAGCATCTGTGGGCCTCCTCATTCAGGGCTGCCCACCCTGTGCAGGAAGTGGTCCCTGCTGGGCGCCCTTGCAGCCACTTCAGCCGGGCCTTAGTTTGCTCCTAAGGAGTGCTAAGCAGGGCGCACAGCCCTTGCCTCCTGACGACGGCCCAAATGCTCCTCGTGGCTAGTGGAGAAGGTGAGGGAGTCTGTCTCCTGTTCTCTTCTTTCAGAGATCAACCCTGCAGATACAGCCCACCCACCCCCAGCCCAAGATTTTACTTCCAAACCCAAAGATGTTGGGGCGGGAGCAGGGGGCAAACAGGGTAGAAAATCAAGCATCCCCCTCCTCCTTTACAAACCCACATGCACTTGTTGACTTTAATTTCCTAAGAGCTGTGGCCTGCGTACTTCCAGGGTGCTCAGAGCTGAGACACTGGTCTCTCATTCCAAGTAGATGGGGGTTTGACACTTCTGAAGCCTTGGAAAAAATGTTATTATTCTAAGCTGTGTGCCTCGAACGTGGTAAGAGGATTGGCTGGATCTCTGCATGGCGATAACCTCTCCCAAGGGGTGAGAGCCCCAGGGAACAGGCATAGAGGGGCTCTTCGGAATGATGAATGCGAGGCCTGGCGTGTGGGGAGCACAGAGAGCCTGGGAATGAGGAGGGCTCGGGGCCTTTGCACCCTCTCTGTTTGGGTCTGGCTGTCTGACTTCAGACTGAGCACAAACAACCACCTGGCTCTCTGCTCTCCAACCCAACTCGCCTTGTGAGCTCCTCTAAGCTTTCTCCCACTTCAGGGCCTTTGCCCACATTACGCCCTCCGCCTGGATTACTGTTCTAACTGCTGCTTCTCATGCCTTGGCTTGACTAAGTTCTTTGTCCTCCTAATTTCAGCTCAAGAAACCTCGAAGCAGGGGTGCCTTCCCTGACCGCGCCCACCAGCTCAGATGCTGCCCCCGTGGGCTCTCCCATCACCGCGTTCTGCTCACTTTTAACATTCATTACAGACGGAATCACATGCCATCTCCGCTTATGTGTGTTCAGTCCACACCTGTCTCCCCCACTAGACCGTAAGCTCACCAAGGGTGTTTTCATCCCAGGGCACCCAGTACAGGGTCTGGCACCGAGCAGGCACTCAATGAACACTTGTGGAATAAGCGAAAGGTCAGAAGTTCTCCGGATGGAAGGCAAGGACAGGGGCTTTCCGTCCGGACAGGAAAGTGCTCTGGAAGAGAAGGGTGGCCTCCAGGTCAGGAGACCTGGATCCAAGTCCCCACCCTGAAACTTGGATGCTGGCATCGCTACATGTGAGAACAGATTTTTGGCAGACGCAGAGGCAGCTGGTACAGCATGCTCCGAGGACCAACTGCACCACAGACCAAACGGAGGCATCCTACCACTGGTCTGAAGTCCGGAGGGATTCTTCAGAGAGATGGTCCTCGAGGCTAGGGAAGGAGATGGGGTGGAAGTGGTAGAGGCGAATGACGGGCACAAGGCCATGGAGGGCTTCACTCAGTTATTATAAGAGTGAGAAATGGCAGCTTCAGCTGCTGGGGATGATGGGGGCATTGTAACCCCTGAGGTCCGAGGGATGGCTAAACCCACGGCTGGCCAATGACCCTGCCTAATGCTCTGGGGGGACGGAGCAGCCTTTTTTTTTTTTTTTTTTTTTTGGCTGAGCCACTCGGCTTGTGGGATCTTAGTTCACCAACGAGGGATCGAACCTGGGCCCTCAGCAGTGAAAGCATGGCGTCCTAACCACTGGACCACAGGGAATTCCCAAGGATGGAGAAGCTTTTGAGAAGGAAGGCCCTCTACATGGCAGGCTGTCAGAGGGAAGATGCCCTAAGACCACCCCAGGGAAAGCCACCTCCCCTCTCACGGCCCACTCCAGCTGCTCTGAATGCAGAAGCTCCAGGAAGATGGCTGGTCTGTCTTGTTCTCTGCTGTGTTCCCAGGACCAAGAATGGTGCCTGGCAGAGAGTGAGCGCTCTGCGTGAGAGAGGGAATGGTTTGCATCCTCACACGATACTTCTTCGGGGGTCTGTGGTAGACAAACGCTGGAGTGACCCCTGATGATTCTCCACCAACTGGGCTCCACGTCTGTGTGATCTCCTCCTCTGGAGGGTGGGACCTGTGACTTGCTTCTATCCAACAGGACAAGAAAGAGGCGATGGAGTGTCATCCCTTGACTCAGTTAAATCAGAGAGCCAAGCAGGCAGGATTCCCTCCCTTGGTTACTTTATGTTATAGAGCAAAAGTGATGGGTTGCACCGCTGTGATTACATTCAGTTACACAAGACTCCATCTCAGTGGACTGGAGAGAGGTTCTCCTCGCTGGTGTGATGAAGCCACGCACGCTGAGGAGGCCCCCACGGGAGGAACCGCCAGAGGCCTCTAGGACACAGGGGTGGCCTCTAGCCAACAGCCAGCAAAAAGCAGGACCTTCAGTCATACAGTCACAAAAAAAATGAATTTTGCCAACAACTGGCAAGAGCTTGGAAGTGGACTCTTGCCCAGTCAGGCCTCCAGATGAAAATGCAGTCCAACCAACAGCTTGACTGCAGCCCTGTGAGATGCGAGCAGAGGTCCCAGCCGAGCTCTGCCCAGACTGCTGACCCCATAAACTGTGAGACAGCAAGTGCTGTTTTGAATCAGTAAGTGTGTAGTAATTTGCTACACAAGAATAGAAAAGTAATACAGCTACCAGGACTTAATTACACTGCTTCTCTATCTGGAAAGGTGGGACTAAGGGACTCTCATGAAACTAAGTTTCGGCACCACTTCCTCCAGGAAGCCTTTCCGATTCTCACTCTGCTCTCACCTTAGGAGTCTCTCATCTGTGCTTCTACAAAGCACGGATGTTTGCTCCATAATAACACTCTTGGCACTATATTGTTTTTTATATTTGCACACTTATTTCACTCACTGAGCTCCTCAAGGGGAGAGGCCCTGTCTGTCTTTCCATTTTCTTTCCTCCCTTCTCCTTACCTCTGGCAGAGCTCACAGGGGGCCAGGCAGTGAGCTAGCTGCCAGGATACAGAAGCAAACAACAGCAGCAGCAAAGGGATCATGTTCTTATCTCATGGAGTATCTGATCTAATGACAGAGAGACATCAATCCCAGAATCACACACTCTCCCAGAGCAGTAAGGTTTTGGATAAGCACCAGGATGGTGCTGTAAAGCCAATAATGGGTGATGTGACCTAGTGAATGAGGTCAGGGAAGGATTCCTGAGAAAGGTATGCTTAGGAGGCTCTATGAAGGACAAGTAAGAGTCAAACAGGCAGAGGTGAGATGAAGAATGGCTTAGGCAGAGGGACAGTTTATATAAAGGTCCTGTAGAGGAAGGATGCTCAGCAAGTTTGAACAACTGAAGGAGGACCAGTGAGGCTGCAGCAGAGACAGGGCGAAGGCACATGGGGTACGAGGAAGCAGTAAGGTCCCCGGGGCAGACCCCGCAGCACATTGCACACTATGTTAGAGTTCAGCCTTGACCCACTGGGTGTTCATCGGAGGGTTTCAAACACAACAGTGACATAATCTGATGTAAACTGAAATGATTCATCTGAGATGTGGACAGTTGGTGTAGGATAGGGGTTTGAGGATGGGGTGGGGTACCATGCAAAAATGGCTGTGAGGAAACCATGTAGGAAGCTATTGTATAGTCCAGGTGAGAAATCATGTCGCTTGGTGTTATGGGCTGAACTGTGTGCCCCACCATCCAAATCCTAACCCCCAGTACCTGCGAATGGGACCTTATTTGGAAACGGGATCTTTGCAGACGATCAAGTTAAGATGAGGTCATGAGGATGGGCCCAAATCCAGTATGGCCGCCCAAAAGAGAAAATGTGAACATAGAGAAAGACACACACAGAGGGAAGACGACGTGAAGACAAAGGGAGAACACCGTCTACAAGCCAAGGAATGCGTGAGGCTACCAGAAGCTAGGGGAGAGGCCGGGAAGAGCGCTCCCTCCCAACCCTCAGAAGGAACCAGCCCTGTGACCCTGTCCTCTTGGATTTCTGGCCTCCAGCTGTGAAACAATAGATTTCTGTTATTTTAAGCCACCCAATTTGTGGGACTTTGTTTAGGGCAGCCGCAGCAAACTAAGACCCTTGCTTTAGGTCAGGAGTCGGCATGCTTTTTCTGCAAAGGGCCAGGTAGTAAACATTTTGGTCTTTAGGGCCCGACTGTCCCTATAGAAAGTACTCAACCTAGCTGTTATAATGTGAAAGCAGCCCACAGACAGCAGGTAAGCAAATGGGCCTGACTGTGTAACGCTTGATTTCCTAAAACAGGCAGCAGGCCGGACCATGTTTTGGACTCTGGGTCTAGGTGATGCTGGTGCAGATGAAAAGAAGGGGATGGCGTGTGACATACCAAGTCTGCGTCTTGGGTTTCCCCCACGTCTAGTTCAGACTGGACACCAGCGAGGTGCTCCGCGAACGTTGAACTGTTGAGCTGAATTCACACTGGACTAGCGGGTCATTCTGGCCCAGGCGAAATGAGGTGGTCGACAGATGGTTTCGAACATCCCTTTCAGCTCTAGCATCCTGGGGTCTGCTGCCAGGGGCGGAAGGTGTTTTGTGTCCGTGCTTAGTGTGGCTTGTTATAAAGTTGGTGCCTTGGCCTGAAGGCTCAGTGGGGGTGGGAGAGGCATGGGGTCTGTGCACAGTAGCTCCCTTTGTCCAGACACAAGGCACAATGCAGCCCTTGCTCAGTGACCGCGTCCTGATGCCGGCGATAATGGTGGTGACAGTGAGTGACTGCCTAGCTGAAGGTCCCTGCCGTTGGTGGAAAGAGCTCGGCTTTGGAATCTGAAATCCTGGATTTGCTCCTTATTAGCTGCCTGACCTTGGGCTAGTTACTGAATTAAGTTCTCTGAGTCTCTGTTTCCTCACTCATTGAGGAAGAGAAAGCACAGGGCCGGGCACATCGTTGACCTTTATCACATTTTAGTTTCTGTCCTCTCCCTCATGAGACTCTGGGGTTCAAAGCCTGCTTTGCATTCACTACTTGTGTGAGCTACTTTACCTCGGTGTTCTCATCTGTAGAGTGGGAACAATGGTAGCTGTGCCGAATCTTTTCTGGTCGCCCCACCCACCCCTCTGCCTTTCTCTGAGCCCTGGGGAGGCTAACTCATTGGAGGACATCATCAGCTTCCCTTGCCCTCCGATTCCAGCTGGTGTGGCCAAGGGAATCATGGGCAGCAGGACAGAGGTCAGGGTACTTATCCCCTGGCTCCCATCTGCTGGGCTGTGGTTTGGCAGTGCTGAGTTACTATACCTAAAGCCACAGCTCCTGTTGGGTGGCTCTTTCCCCATGGCTACTGCTCTCACCTTGTTCTGGTCACCGCTGCTTCCACTCACCCCTCAGGCCTGTGGGTGGATTAGCTTCCCGTGGTTGCTACTTCTTCTGGGCTGAACCTCATTGCTCATTGGCATTTATAACCCATTTAAATCTTTGTAAATATCCCTTTCCTTAAACCCACTTTTAAAATTATTTTTAATTGTGGTCAAACACACATAACATAAAATTTACCATTTTAAACTTTTTTTTTTTTTTTTGGCGGTACGCGGGCCTCTCACTGTTGTGGCCTCTCCCGTTGCGGAGCACAGGCTCCGGACGCGTAGGCTCAGCGGCCATGGCTCACGGGCCCAGCCGCTCCGCGGCATGTGGGATCCTCCCAGACCGGGGCACGAACCCGTGTCCCCTGCATCGGCAGGCGGACTCTCAACCACTGTGCCACCAGGGAAGCCCCCCATTTTAACCATTTTTAAGTGTACAGATTAGTGGCCTTAAATATGGCCGCACTGTTGTGCAACTATCACCACCACCCATCTCCAGAACTCTTTTCATCTTGTAAAACTGAAACTCTACACCCATTAAACAAGTGTTCCCCCTGCCCTCCAGTCCCTGGCAACCACCCCTCTACTTTCTGTCTCTGAATTTTCTACTCAAGGTACCTCATGTAAGTGGAATCATACAGTATTTGTCTTTTTGTGACTGGCTTATTTAGCGTAATTATCCTTAAGGTTTCTCTTTAAGGTTAATCTATGTTGTAGCATGTGTCAGAATTTCCTTCCTTTTAAAGGATGAGTAATAATACTCTATTGTATGTATATACTACATTTTGGTATCCATGCATCTGTTGATAGACATTTGGGTGGCTTTCTACCTTTTGGCTATTGTGGAAAATGCTACAATGAATATGAATATGCAGATATCCTTCAACTCTCTTTAACTGTCCCTTTGAGGGTTCCATTGGGTTCCTCCCAAGACTCTCACTGATACATAATATACACTTAGTATCATCATGTTATTTTGAGTCATTAAGTTTATACATGCAAAGCACTTAGATCAGCACCTGACACCTGGCAAGTACTCAATAAATAACTGCTGTTACTAAGAAGGTTTCTCTGTGTGGCAGAGGCTGGGTGGCAGTGCATCATCATCTTAAGCTCTTAAGCACCAGCTAACTACCTACCCCAGCCTGCTTAGGCTGGGACCACAGGACTGCATTCTAGAGCATGGAATGTGACATCCCCCTTCTAAGCCTGGCCCACCCAACTCTTCATGCATCTCCCTTTCTGTGGGGCAGACATCTACCTTGCAGGAAGATCCTGGATGCCACGTGTGAAAGGTGGCAGAGCCACCACCAGCCTGGGTCCCTCCATGGGTGGAACAGAGGCAGGTGCTAGTATTATCATCCATGTTTTACAGATGAAAAATCCGGAGATTTGGTAACATGCCCAGCAAGTAGCAGAGCCTAGATGTGAACCTAAGCAAGGAGCCTGGCCCCAGGGTCCACACTCCAAAGCACTGCTCTGCACTGTCTCTCTTTCAAACTTAGGAATAAGCCTTGGCAATTACATTTTCCTTTTCCCAGACAACCCCCAGACGCAGTCTAAACTCATGCTTGTCATGGTGGAAATCCATGGAGGTAACCACTGCACCGCAAGGCCAAGGTGCCCAGGTGGACGTTCCAATTCATTGCAGGTCATTCCCAATGGGGCATGCGGGAAAGAAGGGAAACACATCAGTGCTTGCAGCAGTGTCCTTGGCCACCTCTGTCCTGCTCTCTGATGTTCTTTTCTCTGAAAGCCAGTGGTCTGCTCTAACCAGTTGGTAAGTAGGCTGAAGAAAGAGGGGTGTGGGGCTTCCCAGGTGGCGCAGTGGTTGAGAGTCCGCCTCCCGATGCAGGGGACACGGGTTCGTGCCCCGGTCCGGGAAGATCCCACATGCTGCAGAGTGGCTGGGCCCATGAGCCATGGCCGCTGAGCCTGCGCGTCTGGGGCCTGTGCTCCGCGACGGGAGAGGCCGCAACAGTGAGAGGCCCGCGTACAGCAAAAAAAAAAAAAAAAAAAAGAAAAAGAAAAAGAAAGAAGGGTGCTCCCTGGATCCATGGCAGCAAAGCTGGGATTACCCGCTGACATTACAGCTGGCAGCCTCCAGCTGCTGGCACCCTTTAAAAGAGAACGTGATGGCAATATTCCAGCTAAATTCTCCCAATTAGGCAGTTAGGGAAACATTATCCACCCCAGGATCAAGCTGATGAAATGGAGGGGGCAGGGCTGGGGAGGAGGGGTGTTGGATCGCACAGCCCAGGGTGTGTATTTCTAGGGGTGTTCGTGGGGAGGCATTTGCTGGGTCTGAGGAGCTGCCTGGGGCCAAAAAGGTGATCCATCTACCTCGGCCACTTGATGGGCCCCACTTTCCTAAGTTAGGAACACAGAACTGTTTCCAAATCCCAAAGCTGTCCCAGCTCTGGGCTGGACTGAATGGACAAAGGGTAGGGGTGAGGCAGAAGAACCGACTTACATCAAGTCAGAGCCCAAAGGAAGCTTCTCTCTCCCACCCCAACTACTCAAGGTGGGGACTGGGGAAACTGAGGCCCAACAAGGCAAGCCTGAGGCATGACAAGGGCCAGAATTCCTGACCTTTTTCCCGCCGTGATCCTCTGAATCCCAAGGGTTTCTCATCTACCGAGCCTTTCTGAAGGGCATGCATTTTACACCCATCGTCATACTTAATTCTTACCACCCTGGGAGGTGAATACTCCTGATCTCCCCTATTTACACAGGAGGAAACTGAGACTTACTCAGATTTACAGAAGCAGACCAGGGGTTCCACACACAGACTGAGCCAAATGTTCACTCCCACAGAAAGGCCCTGGATTTCACCACCAGAACTCTGTTCATCAATACATGCTTATTTAATGATTATGAGAATAATCATAATAATAGTGCATTCAGCACCATGCCAAGTGCCTAACCCAGAATATCAAAGTTAATCATTACAGCTATTTCTGTCAAATAAGTTGTCACTTCCCACTTTGCAGATGAGGAAACTGGACCAGAGAGAAAAAAGGAACTTGCCCAGGGTTGCACACTGCGGTGGGACTCAAGCCTCAACCCTCCTGACTCGGTCCAGTGCCCACCTCCACTTTGGACAAGGTCCACCCAGCACAGCAGGCACAGTGGGCTCTGCAGAGAGCAGTCTCCACACTTAGGGCAGGTGTCCTATAAAGTGGTGAGAAATAAGCTCCCAGCCTGCGAGTGCTAAAGGAGTAGAGAGACAGAGAGACAGACAGACAAACCTGGGGTTGGGGCTATCAGGGATGCTCTGTGACGGATGAGGATTTGAATGGAGCATCACTGCAGGGCAGCACAGTCAAGGGACGTCATTCTGAGCAGGGATATGCCTCAGGGGCCAAGAGGTCTCCGGTCTGGTTTCCACAGAATTCGTGTGGGACATGCGGCCATAAGATGGGTTGAGACTTGAGACCAGGCTGTGTAGGCCTCTGGATGTCAGATACAAAGTTAGGATTTTACTCTGGGGAAATAGGGAGCTATTGAATGTGTAGGGGCCAGGTGCCAAGATATCGCTTCAGGATGAACAACGCCGTTGTGTCGTTCAGGATGGATGTGAGGAGGGAAAGGCTAGAAGCCTGAGACATGATAACAGAATGGAGGGGGAATTATAAAGGCCGTGCTGACAGAACATGATGGCTGACTGGAAAAATACAGGTAACCGGGCCTATTATCATCACTGATAAGAGGATAGTTCATGTACATACTCTCTGTGTTAATTACATTTCTTTTGGCCACAAATATTTCTTCCCCTCAACAAAAGGTTGAAGTCGGAGGGAGAGCCAGGCTAATCAAGCCTAGATTATGAGAAGAGGCTCCAACTGCTTGGCACCAGCGCTGGAGAAAAGTCCTTAAGCATGAAACGGCCTCCTTTTCTCCCATTCCCATGGCAATCATGGCCTAGCTGTTTATAGGGAATCGAATAAAAAAGCAAGGGGTCGCTGATTGGTTGAGGTTTCCCTGGGCTGGCCTCAAAAGTCCTCACAGCCTTTTAGATGTAGATAACCCTTCAGGGAGGGATGCATCCTCAAGGCTTCCTTCATGCCCACAACATCCGGGATGGGTTGGGGGACCCTCGGCCAGAGACACTCAGCCAATCGAGAGGCTGCCCTGGGTCCCGGAGGAGCATGGCTTCCGTGAAAGGCTGGGAGGGCCCGTCGTGCTGGATGAAGCAGAGACAGCGCGGAAGGGGAAGGCACCGCCAAACATGTCTGTGCCTGCATGGTCCTGGGTCACCAATAAAGATAAACACTACAAACTGCCGGGATACAGAACTTCACAATGGACTTAGAGTCTATAAAAATGCGGCTCGGTGCCCAGTGCTGGGAGAGCCAAACCGGAAGTGGGAGAGCAGAGATCTCGTGCAATTACTTCCTGGATATAGATCTCCATCACTGGGCTATTCACAGCAATTACTCTCGCTTTTCTCCCCACACCCCTCCCTCCTCTACCCCCACATGTCTTGCCAGCCCTATTTTGCCCATCATTTTGAAAGCCATAGATATGTTTCACTGGGACTTGGCTCAGGTCTGCCAGGAAAAGCAAATTCGGGCCAGAAGTAGTAAAATTTAGACATGATGGCAGAGCCAAGCTGCTGCCAACTCGAACTTCACCTCGAATTTGATGTGGGAAGGAGGAACGGAGGCCTTCTAGGCACTGATGGGTGGTGTGAGCCAGAATTCTGTTTGTTTAAAAACTTGTACCCAACTCACAGCCAAGGTAAGGGTTCCCATTCCCTGGAGATGTCTGATGAATGCTATTCCATGGCACCCAAAGATCTCTATTCTCAAGAGAATTCTCTCATTCTCCTATGCAAGGTGAGCTCTGAATATTGCCAGTGAATTCAGAAATAGATCTAACACAGATTTGAAAACTCTGGCCTCTCTTTCTTGGCCCTTGAAATGGCACTTGAAAACATTCCAGCGTGTTTTCTAAGTATGAGTTGGCATAACAAGGAAAAGATGCTCTGATATGGGCCCAGAATGATGTTGTAGGTCTTTGATTCTACAGTGTTTGCTTTCCACTTTAATATTTTTGAAATGTGTACCTTTCCAATGTACATAATATTTTTGAAACGTGTACCTTTCCAATGTATATGTATAACAGAGAGTTCATTTCCCAAATAATTTGTATTAGTTTGTGTGATACATTCAGTAAAGTCTTCAAGGAAGACATTTGTGGGCTGGGGGATGAGCGTTTGACAGAGGGCACTCAGACCACGCATGGGTTTTTGAGTTTGCCTCTCCGGTGACAGTGCCTCGAGTGGCCTCTGGCTTGAAGGCGCCCCTTCAGTCTTTGAGGGTTCCTTGAACCTTTGAAACAGCCTTTGAGAGACCGGGTGAGATCAAGAAGCAGAAAGAAAATTTGCAATTAGCAGTTTTGTCCTGCACTTCTTGAAATCCTAACCAGGCCAAACCAGGCTGTCAACCCAGCAGAAAAGGGTCAAGGAGCAGGGTTCCATCTATGCTTTAAGTTAAAGGTGTAAGATGTGGTCTCCCAAGTGGTCTGCTCTGGATCTCTAGAGAAGAGATGACCCAGGAATCTGAATGATATATAGGTCTGGGGGCCTTAGGACCTTGGCCATCACTAGGATATGAAACTTAACAGTTGCTAAAAGGGGTAGGTGTGTCATCTGGCACCTGAAGAAACCTGTTTATGTGCAAACCTGCTACTCTGATAGTGACTCACTCTGAGAGTGGGGAACACTAGCCACCTTTTCACCTGACAGCATTTATGACATTTTTTGGTTTGTTTCTGCCTCTCAGAATATACCCCACGGTGCTAAAGTCCCAGAAAACAGACTGGGGATTTATGAATTTTTAAAAGCAATTTCAGTGGTCTCAGGTTTTAAACTATCATTTATGAGCGTTTACTATGTACCAGGCACCATGTTAAACTATTCTACATAGATTATTGTATTTACTCCTCTGTTAAAATTTCCCAAGCTCCCATGACCAGTTAGTACTGAAGCTCATATATGAACCCAAGTCTGTCCAGATCCAAAACCATGGTACTTGGAATGCCTGTGAAGTTATTAAAAGCGTCAAAGCCAATATATATGGATGCCAAAGACAGTGGCGGACTCAGAGCAAAGGTCTTGAATTCCACCACCTCAGCCTTGTTCACCCTTGCCTTGCCTTGCCTTGCCTTGCCTTGCAGATGATCCTTGGAAACTATCCAGACTGAATCTCACACAGGAACATTTTCCCTATGAGCACATGTGGCTCTCTTAGGAAATAGCATCCACCATAGAATGTTTTTCCAGTCTTCATGATGGTTTGATAAAGGGACCTGCAATTGGCATAAAATCTGGTTATGCTGTTAATGACTAGAAACTGTTATCATGCTGATTAATGCTGCCATTGTTTAGAATAATTATTAACCCAGCTGGGAGGACCCATGGGAATGAAATAGTGACTAATCAATCTCGAAGGAGTTGCCAGGTGATGTTTATTTCGTGAGAACTGGAGGGAACCAAAGACACGATCATTTTTCCTTGACATTGACGTTCCCTCCAACAGGTGGGCAGCCGCCGCAGTCAGAGCCCATTCACATCCCATTTCAGGTGTACAGTTGGCACTACTCATGCAGGGGCGGCAGGAAAGGGATGGGGGGATTTGTCTTTGGCTGACACCCGGGGTGTGCTGCCTTTGGGGGTCTCCTGTCTTCCTTCCAATCTTAACATCCACTTTCTCAAGAGTGGGCACTCACCTGAGTTGCTAATTAAGTAATTTTCTTGTTCATCTGACTTGGATGGTTTTCTTGCAGCATTGCCAAGTAAAAATGGCTCTTAATTATGTAAATTCATGAAACCACACCAAAGACAACCTTATCAGAACATTTGCTTGTCATACTATTTAAAGAAAGAAAAAAAATCAGCTAACTGATGGGAGGCCAATAAAATCCATTTTCATCATAAAACTTTTCATATTTGCACCACTTCTCAGCTTCCAAATCCAGCCTTGGATCTGTCTATTTAAAACCCTACTCTATGTGCAGGAACAGAACAGAACCAAGAAGGATATCGTCTTAAGTAGGAAGGTAAAGAGAGTCTTACCTTTCTTCCCATTTAAAATTAGACTCAATTTGATCTTTCAAGAAACATAACTGATAACAGATAGAAAGTCAAGAGTGCTCAGCTTGGGGATAATGGCATTAAGACATAAGATGGAGAAGCAACAGGGACCTAATTTTCTAGCCTTGTCCATCTTCTTCATATAGTTGCTCTGGGAACACGTGCTTTGGAGAAATCCTATGGGAGGGAAGTGATTTCTATCTAGTGCCACTCACCAGGGTTCCACCCCTGACCCAGGAGGAGAGAGAAGGCAATGTGATGACAGAAAGAGAGAGTGAGATTTAAATACTATGCTGCTGCTTTGAAGATGGAGGAAGGGGCCATGAGCCAAGGGTTGCAGGCAGCCTCTAGAACATGGAAAAGGCAAGGAAATGCGTTCTCCCCTAGAGCCTCCAGAAGGAGTATGGCCCTACAATGTCTTCATTTCGGCCCAGTGAAATCCATTTCAGACTACTGTCCTCCAGAACCGTCAGAGGATAAATCTGTGCTGCTTTATGCCACTACAGTTATAATAATTTGTTACAGCAGCAGTAAGAAAGTCATACACGTGATCCAAGACTTTTCCTACCTTGCACACATAACTGCTCTGTTCCCACCCCCATAGCTGCATCTATCTGCGCTTAGCTTCCCACTGGTGTTTTTCTACCATGGTCTTGGTTTACCTGCCTCTGACCTACCACTCACAACCCAGCATCAAGCTAGCTCCCTTCTCCCTGTTTTAGTGCTGCTGGGTTTAACCCTAGTGTTTTGGTCTCAGGATTGATACAGGATCTTCTCTCATAATTCTAGGTTCCATTTCTTGGGAATTTACCATGAGATCTCTGACCTCTCATAACTCCTCTCTATATGCAACATACTGTTATTTCCCCCATATTGCAATAAGGAAGCTGAAATTAAAGGGGTATTAACTTGCCCAAATTTACACTACTAAGTGGTAGAGCCAGGACTGTAATCCAGATCTGTCAAACTCTAGAGGCGTGTTCTCGAAGACTCTTCACCAGAGCCACATCTCTTAACCACAATGGCTCAGAATTAACTTCAGGCATTCCCAAACCTACACCTTTCTGATGACACCTGAAACTGACTTAATCTCTACTTGATTTCATTCGAGAGAGCAAGATTAAGTCCAAGTTCTAGAGTGGCATACTCTATGTAACTTTAGACTCATCGACAGCAGGAATGCAAAAAAATACCCCCCCAACCCCCCACCCTTGCAGACATGTGTCTGTTGTGTCTGTGCCTCGAACCTGACTCTCTCATGACCCCCGATGGCCTGGCTACCCCAACTGCTGACTGACATTAAGGCTGTCCTATCCTGTCCATGTCCAACCTTCAGAACTGAAAGAGCTTGGCGTTCATAGTTCGCCAGTGTTCACGGGATCACTCATCTCAATGTTCCTTGCTGCTCTGTATTTACCTTTGGAGGTTATTCTGTGAGGTGAACACAATCTCATCATTAACATTTAAAAAAACCCCACTGTCTGTAAATATTAGAGACATTTATTCTGCAAAGAGAGAGAGAGAAGGGGAAAAACAATCAACACTTCTTTCTGGTCAGAAGGCTTTTCCTTGTGAGTGATTTTTCTCTCAGGCATCCTTAGCTGGTGGTTCTGTTCACAAACCGTGGGGTTTTACAGCAGGAAGGGCCCCTAGTGATGGACTGGTAATATCAAGGACAATGGTGTACCTGAGGTTATCTAGGAGCTGCTCAGATTCCTAGTTCATTGCTTTTCCCTCTCCCCTAAGTCACCACCTGATACTCCAATTCTACTGACTTCTCAGAGAATTCGAGGGCTGCTCATAAGCCGCCCTGGGACACTCCCTCTGTTTCCCAAATGTTAACTCCTTTTACCATCCCCCAACCTGCTGAGGTGACTTCTTGTTGCTTTTCACTGAGCTGAGAGTGGGGAGCTGATCTGCTTGGCCCCAGACTGCCCTGCAGATAATGGTGCGTCTAAATTCCGCCTCACTAGGGCCTATGTTTAGGTGTTTCCAGATAGGAGGGTGTTCTGAACTAGAACCCAAAGTAAAGGCGGTCAGAGCATCCGTGGGAGTGCAATCAGATGTCATTACACACTTAGATTACACAAGGCAAGGTCTCAGACCATGCTCTCAGGAGGGGAACTTGGAAGGACTGTTTGGTGGTTCATAAATCTGTCATTATTCCAACCCTGAAATTAAAACAAGGCTGCCCCAGTCTCCGGGGTCAGGGAATCTATTTTTGGAACATGCCTGCCTTTTTGCATGTGCATTATCAAAGCCTTGGGCTCTGGGACCCAGCGTCCTCCTGGCTCATTCCAGCTTTCCTCTGACTCAAGGAAAGAACTCTGGGAGCTATTTGGTTCCAATATTTCATGCCTATTGGATATGTCATGCTACTGTATGTAACAAAGGTGAGACCATACCATACAAAGAGATGTAGATTGAAAGGAGGATGAAAGAATTTGACCATCTTCCACCCTAGAGCATAGCCACATGGTCATGGTGTCCCTTTATTTTAGGTCACTGGTGACACCATCACCACCTCCTAGAACAACGAGGGCTACCTGCAACCTATTGGCATCCGAGGGTTACTTGGGTCTTTCAATGGTCAGTGTCTATTACTGACATTTCAAGGTCAAATATTCTTGCTCCTCTCCCAACCCATTCTCATCCCAGGAAATATGAATTTAACCACATAGGAGGATAGTAGCAAGGCCCAAAGAAACTGGTCCTTCTGAATAACCCTTGAACACCTACCCTTATAGAAAGCCATTTCTAAAATCTGAACCTGAGTATGAAGAATCCTGCTACAATTAGACTGGGAAAGAATTCCCTTTTATCATACAATATGGTAGTTATATGAGATGGCTAAAATGATTAACAATGCACACAAGCATACAAACACACACACACACACATACACAGAAGCAGAGCTGCTACAAGAAAATCCGTCACTGTACAAACTCAAAAAGGACACCTCTTCCGGGCAGATAAATTATAGAAAAAGGCTCCCTTTCCTTTGGGAAAGCACAGCCCAGGGATGGTTTTGCAAGTAGTTCAAGAGATGGATTTCAGACACCACTCACCCCTTCTAAACCAGTGCTGGTGCAATGCACAATCTATCCCACTGTACAGAGCAACCCTAGAGAAAAGTATAGTTGTAGATATGAACATAGGTAGAAATTGCTAGAACTAGAGTGATTGTGAATCATCAGAGGAAAGAAAAAAGTTTGGAAAACAGGAATACCTCAAAAGAAAAATAATTACCAGTAGCAATACCCTGAGAAATGATGACTATTTAAATCTTTGGTGTATTCCTTTCCACTCTTTTTCAAATGCATATATGTAAAGAATACCAACATGGAAATGTACTCTGCATAATGTTTATGGCCTTTTGTTTTTTGCCTGTTATATTCTGCCCATCTTTGCAAGTGAGATAAGATATATCCCCTGTATCACTTACAACAGCAAAGCGGCATTCTCTTGAACTGTAATGCATTTGGCCGATCCTGTGGTCGGAACTTCAGATTAACTAGTTCTCTTAATTCCTGTCTTAGCCACCTGCTTGCCATGAAAAGCCTTCTGGCTAGAAACAGAAGCAAAGGGAACACCAAGCATCACAATTAGGATGGAGCTGTGTCTGACTAACAGTGTGGGCTGGGAAATGCCCTTCTTTGGGAGAGTATATCCAGGGCAAGCTTGTTGCTGACTTGTAGTGAAGGTTTCCCTTGTCTCCCACTGGTCACTTCGCCTCCACCATTTTCCTGGCTTCCGTGCTCACCGAGTCAGATGCCACTGTTGGAATCCATTGACAAGCAGCAGCTTGCAGAAACTGAGATAGCTTGTTCTGCACCCCTCTCCCTGCAGAGTGGCCCCCTCCACCATGGTTTTTTCCCCCAAAGCAGAGAGAGGACGGGTAAGAACGTGACTTCCATTTGTTCCCCAGGCACCATCGAATTCCTGCCAACAAATGCATTCCTTCCATACCTGTCCATCAGCTTGAGAGGAACAAGGCCTGGGAACAGGGGCTCACATTTCCTGAGCAAAGGTCTTTATCTTTCCTCAGGTAGAGATGAAACCAGTTTGCTAAGAGATGAAATAGGCTTCTAGCCTGGCTGTTGGAAGAGCACATCAGCTGGGGGCCCAGAGTCCCCAGACTCCTCGGGGACTTCATTTTGGTGAGCTTGCCTTTGAGCTCATCTCATGACCACATGTTTGCATGGGGACCCACAGAGAGAAATTACACCGGGAGACACCACCTTTACCAGGGGGAGACTAGAGGTACCAGAGGCCATGCTAGATTCCAGCACTCCAATGCACACCGTTTGACCTCAAAACACCTTATAGGAATATCTTCTCATGGAAGATCCTGTGATACATTTTTATTTTAAACATCATTCACCTTGGACATCCTATTTAGGTTCTGAAGTGACAGGTACTCTGAAAAATTAAAAAGCAAATGTATATAGACAAAAGAGAGAGAGTCAGAAGAGTCGGGGAAGGAGACAGGAAGAGGAAGGTGGAGAGGGAGGGAGAGAGGTGCAAGACCTCATCCAGGGAACACCATGATATTGCTAAAGGTAAAGTCTTCAATAATCTTCAGGGCCTCTTTCCTCTCTTATTACCAATTAACAACAACAAAAAGTTAACATAAGAGAAACAACTGAGATTCAGAGCCAAGGGACTTGAATGATGATATCATGAGGAACAGAGCCTGGGCCAGGCTGACCCTCACAAATGACATCACAGTTTCTGTGGAGCACAAGCTCTCCATGGCAGCTCTGCTCACAGACACAGGCTCTGCTCTCTTGACACAGCGATATCAACCACTCAAGGCACCAGGGGGCAGGGGGCAAAGCTGGAGAGGCAGGAACCTGCCAGTGTGTCTCCAGCTTTCCTCTAATGAGGCTGGGGAGGCAGGCCCTGATGAGACAGAGTCTTCAGATGACAGGAGGACACAGCGTTTGCTGGAGGTCGGCCACAGATGGCGACTGCCTCAAGCCTTGCCCTTCCTTGCCCAGATTTTTCTCCTCGACTTAACCACACGACCCCGTGATCCATCCGTCACTTTACTGAGAGGCACAGGACTTCATGATCCACATAATTACAATGAAAAGTCTGTGCTGGCTTCAATGATTCAAGTGATTTAGGCAAAACGTTCCCCAGACAACTGACTGTGGCTTCATCATCCGAGCTAGCTGTGAGTTACTCCTGTTGGCCTCAGCCACAGGCTGCTAAGAGACGGACATTTGTTCCTCCAATCCTACTGGGAGGCCGTTTTAAGTTGGTACCTCTTACACCCAGTCATCATCAAAAAAAAAAAAAAAAAAAAAGGAAAAAGCCAAACGAAAACCCTGTGTATGAGGTTAAATGACCAATGAAGAGGATCAGAAGGGTAGAGTCATAAAATCAGGAGCTTTACTTTCCAATGCAGAGAACAGTAAAACAGGCACCGTCCTTAAAATCATTGGAGAAACCCCCCAGACTGCACTTTCCATTGTTGTCAGAAGTCTTAAAAGTGCATTTCAATTATTAAAAAGAAGGCAGTAGCAGCAAGGCCTATGAACATCAGCCTTCTAACCAAGATGGTTTGCCCATGCACAGAGAAAATGCTGTAGTTTTTGTCTCCTGGGCTCAAATCAAATGTCTCTCAAATCGGATGTGGAGAGGCCATCTTTCTCTAGAATCAGAAGAGCTTAGTTAGAAAAACAAAACCAGAAGTAAAGAGTCAGCATTAAACCATCAAGCCTCTGCTGAAAGAGATGCTTTCAAAAAGGGTCTATCTAACTTTTTTCTCAGCCAAATCAGGGTCTTCCTGAGCCAGATGCTGTTTTGGACATGAGAACAGGAGCTCTAGTCTTGTCTAGCATCTTATCCTCAGCACCTGGTAGAATGCCTGACATCTAGACTCATAGCAGTGAGTGAATGAATAAATGAATGATGAATGAATGAATGAATGCATCAGGACTTGAGTTGTCCTGGCTAAGTCAAAGTTTAAGTCCAGAGAGCAAGCAGTGACATAGGACAAAGTTAGGACATATAGCATTATTACTTGGTTTCTATAGAGCTCTAATAAGATGGGGTCCCTCCTACCCCAAAGTGTATCAAAAACTTTAAAAATGTTTATAATAACTCAATAACTCCACTTCCAGGATTCTATTTTATAGAAATAATCTAATATATAAGGGGAGGAAAGCCCTACTTTAAAAAATACTTCTCTCAGCGTGAAAATTAACCAAATGTATCATAGAAGGATTACATGAAATAAAGATTACTTAGATAAGAAATTATTAGGTATTTTATTTGCTAGTTACTTAAAAGAAACAGGTAGAATGCTTATGATGGCATTGTGTAAAAATATTAAAAAGTATATAACATGTTCTGAGGCAAAAAGCATAAATATGTAGGAGACAGGTAAAATATCAACAATAATTGTCTTTGGGAAGTGGAGGATGAATACATAATTTTTAGGTGCTATTTCTGAAAAATTTCTAAAATTTTTACAGTGAACATTTATCATTTATTTTATAATGGGGGATGAAAGTAAACATAATTTTATGTATGTATACTTTAAATATATTTTAAAATAAAATAAATTTTAAATAAATATATAAAACAAGATTTAATTTTAAAACACAAAGTATCCCGAACCTTGACCTTCTAAGAAAGCATCTGGCTCTAAGAATTGACCCTGTCTGGGCTCTTCCATCCTGCAGCCTAATAACTTTAAACCAATAATTTGGATATTGCTTCAAAGAGTTCCCTGATACCTCCATGTTGCTAGCCAACACGGACAGTCGGTGTGGCAAATGTAATTATTAAATTCTCTCTTGTGACTGCATCACAGAACCCAGGCACAGGAAGCTCACTCTCATCCCTTTGTCACTGAAGAAGGGCTTTCATTTGGAGTCATCAGAAGTAAGGACTGACACTTGAGAGACACAGATATTCACAGGAAAAGGCAGCACGGAGGGAAATGAAACAGCATCACATTGTGGTCACAAGACACTTGGAATTGGAATTGGAATTGGACATTGGTGGGTAGGAGGTTATAATTCCTCAATAAGCTGCTTGGTCACCAAAATCTATCAGCTGCCATACTCAGCAAGCATTTGGCCCTTCCAGCCTCAAGACGATGTGTCACTCCACTGTTTCCCAGTGTCGCTGCACCAGGACAGCACCCAGGCAGTAGTGTCAAAAAGATGTCCCTTTCTGATGTGCTGAAATGGCAACTTTCCTCCACTGCCAGGATGCCCCAAACCCTCTCAGGTGAGTTGGTTACGGCTCTCTAAATTCTTGATACTGCCTCATTTGGACATTTGTGATAAACTACACTAAATCAAGGCCTCAGTACACTGATGGTCAAGGTCATGAAAAACAAGGAAAGATTGAGAAGCTGTTGTATCAGAGGAAACTGAGATGATGACTTAATGCAATGTGGTGCCCTGGATAGGATCTTGCAACAGGAAGGACATTAATGGGAAAACTGGTGACGTCCAAATAAAGTCTGGAGTTGGATTAACAGTAACAGACAAATGTCAGTTTCTTAGTTTTGACAAGCATACCATAGTAATATGTTAATAATGAGGGAAACTGGATTAGTTTTGACAAGCATACCATAGTAATATGTTAATAATGAGGGAAACTGGATTAGGGGTGTATAGATATTCTCTGTACTATCTTTGAAACTTTTCCGTAAATCTAAAATTATTCAAAAATTAAAAACTTTATTTTTAAAAGAATCAAGGCCTCCAAAGAAGATTAAGATGAGGAATGGTAACTGTTATTAGTCTCACTGATATTAGACTCACCAGAAATTCCAGTGAAATTAGCATTTTGGAATTGGAATGAGACGATTTGATTCAAAACTCCCTGCTCTTTTCAATGGAAACCAGGATAAGTCACTTAAATTCAGAGAATTTCAGTTTCCTCATCTGTAAAATGTGAATAACAGCACCTGTTTGACAGACTTGTAGCAAGTGTCATTGGAAGTAAGCATCATGAGGGAGGGAGGGAGTTCATTCCCTGCTAAATCTCTGGTGCCTAAAACAGTGCCTAGCACAAAGTAGCTACCTGACAAATATGTGTTACATGAGTGAATGTATGAAAAGAACTCAAAATGGCATCCCACTTCAATATACTATTGGTATTCATAGCAAGATCAAAGCTTATTCATCCTATTGAAAATAACTTGAAACACAGGGGAAAGACAAATGCATTATGTTATATGAAAACAGAACACCATGAAGCAGTTAAAATAAAGAAACTAGATTGAGATGTATCACCAGGACTAGAGTTCAACATATTGTTGAACAAAAAAATGTAAGTTACAGAACAATATATATGGTGCGATACTACTTACGTAAAATGTTTGAAAATATACAAAAGGTTGCCATGTTCAGTTCATAGATACTACTGATTTACATGGTGAAAAAAATGGAGAAACACAGAACAGAAAGGTTCACTAAGTGTGTGCTAGCGGTCATCTCAGGGAAAGGGCAGAATGACTGAGGATGGGCCGCTGTTCATCCTTTTTGAGGCATGGCCAAGTCATAGGAGCAAAGAGACTGCCTCCCAGAAAACGTGACCACTGACAATTCCAAGATGGAGGTTAGCTGGCCCATTAGTCACATTCATTGTCTGCGACTACGCTATTTGGTTGCTAAAGAACGCACAAGGAAGCACAGATTAAAATAGCGTAATTTAGGAAAGTCTGTCATGGGACTACTGGTTGTAAATTGCATGCTTGCAATTGGTTGGCAGAGTGCTTCTCAAAGTGGGGTTCCTGGACCAGCAGCGTCCACATCACCTGGGAACTTGGTAAAAATGCAAATTCTCAGACCCCCCCCTTAGACCTACTGAATCCTGACCTCTGGGGATGGGGCCCAGCAATAGGCATTCTAACAAGCCCTGCTGGTGATTCTGATGCTTACTCCAAAGGTGAGCCACTGGACTAGTAGGGTCTGCTGAGAAGGGTTTTCTTTCTGGCTGAGCCTTGAAGAATCCCCTTCATCTCAGACTTCGTTTCTTCATCTGTTAAAATACGGACCAGGCGCAAATGATCTCTCAATTCTTTTCCAATTCTACACGTTTATAGTAATACATCAACTTACATAAAATTATATGGTTCACTTTTAATACCTACTTTCTCACCTCGGAGAACACGATGACAGAGATCACTGTCTACACTTCTTACTGTCCTCCCCCTTGGCTGGTTCTGGCTTAGCTACCCCCGAACCATCCATATTCCAGTCCTCCCTTGCCTTCCTCTACGGTTGAGGCTATAAAGGTAAAACATGCTCTCTCTCCACTCCCCTCACAGCCAGGTACACCCACGAGAAACAGTTCTGGCCAACGTGATGTGAGTGAAAGGGTTTCACTTCCTAAATACAGAACATAGTCTAGAGGGAAGGAGGCATCCCTTCTGTGTAGATGGAAGGCTAGAGGCCCAGGACGAGAGAAGGAGCCTGGGACTCTGACGTCATCCAGAACAGCTGCATCAGCTCTATTCTGCCTCCTTCAGAACTCAAAAGCCCCCATTTCTTTAAGCCACTGCAGGACTTTTCTGTCACCACAGCTGAACACGTTCCTGATTGATGTCCCCCACGTGCCCAGGAACGCCTGTGGGAGATAACAGGGAGAAGGAAGAGGAAGCAGGGGAGGACCAGAAATAAAGAAGTAGGACAGAGAGGGTTAAAGACAGGATGGGGAGCCTAAAAGGAGAAAGTTTTAAGCACATATGTAAAGTGAGTAAAAAAGCCTGGGAGAGTGGAAAAAAGAAGGCATGCCAAACCTGTATTTATACAAGAAACTTTATTATATCCATTAAAACATTGTTTTGATGTGCTGCTTATACATATTTTAATGCACACTAAAATGAATACATAGCTATTAAAGTAAAAAATATATATATTGGTCCATGTGCCACCAATAATCATCTTGTAAACTAACAGGTTGCCTAGCACTCCCAGGGAGCGCTGACTTATGCAAATTCCTGGCCAGAGGGTTTGCAGCTCTGGGTCTGAAACAGCAAGAGGTAAGCTGGAAAGATCCAAATCAGAGACTGCTTGAACTGAGCAGCAACCAGTTCTCCTGAAAGAGTACATTCCGTACCAAGCCAAGGGTCTTTAGGTCTAACCTTTATTTCCCTAAGGTGCACCAAATTTCTTGGCTGATCCCAGGTATACAAGGAAATATAATGGACACAGAGGGAGGAATGGTTCCTGCTCTAGCCTTGGGAGGGCTCCCGTGATCTCTAATCCCCCGGGACATTAACTTTATACCTGTAGCAGGGTTGTTGTGTGCGTTTCCACGTGCCTTTGCTACATGCTGAGATACAGAGTCTTGTCAAAAGGCACATTTTAAAAAAATCCCTTTTGGTGTTCTGGTTGCTTTCATTTTCAAGCCATTCCTTTCTTTCTTGTTCTGCTCTCACAACTTCTTTTCTCTTTTCAACTACGTCCCTCCAGCAGAGCGACACAGACAGCCCTCTCCTGTTCATGGAGAAGCCATTATAGACACACCAGCCAAGATGACAGACCAGCAGGAGGTGCTCATGTGCCTCTCGTCTTCCTTTTCCTCCCCTTATCCCAGGAGAGATTTTGCATTTCTGCCCTCCCCCAGCCCCCAGCCCTCAGGCCCATCTCTGCAGGCTTGACCAGGCACTCGGCCTGACCCGGCTCTGATGACCTTGTCAATGGCACCCTCCAAAGAACACACCGCAGCCTTGGTCCACAGCCTTGGAATCTTGAGTGGTGAGCCCACTTTTGCCACCTTCCCGTGAAGGTAAAGTTGGAGCCTGTTTGTCTACCACCCACAGCTGCTGAGCTGCGTCATCTATACACGGGACCAAGGGAGTCAGCTTGCCAGCCGTCTCCAAGGAGAAGGGCAGAGGTCACCAGAGAAGCCACCAACAGACGTGCCAACATATCAAAGGATGCTCAAGGTTGACAGGGATCACTTTCCTTTCTCAAAGTGGGAGGAAAAAAAGCCCATACAATCTCTATAGTAGGAGCTAGATCGAGAGGGAGGGAGAGGCAGAACGGGAGTGTGAGAATGACATCTGTGTCAACTGTTTATTTTGGTGATTGTCTGCAAGTTGCTGGCAACATGGCTGAGCTAAGCTGTCATGGAAACACGATTTCGTCGCAGATGACAAGTTGGCATAAAGACAATGTAGGTGGAACAGAGGTACGGGGAACAAAACTACCTGTCAGGCAGGCAGAGGGAGGAAGAAAATCTACCCTCACACACTTTCCTGTAATTAAATGTCAGATGTACACAATGCAGTAAAATAATTACCATGGCATAATTACCGTTCAGATGGAGTCCCGTGTATACGCCAAACACATTGCTGTACTAGAGCCCAAGCTGTTAAAACAAATTGAGTTACTTAATTTTTACATGTAGCAGCCTGTTTTATCATTTCCTAAGATGCAAATGTTTCATTAATGATGCAGTCTTTCTAAGTGTGCAAAGCTCTGGGCTACTGCGAAAACAGAGCCTTTGGCTCCCCTGTGGAGACTCTGTAGACAAAACCCCACTCATCTTCCTCTTCCACACCTGCCCCCTCCAATCTCTTCTCCACATAGTATAGCCCAGGGGATATTTGAAAGCCATACATCTGGTCATGTCACATACCTGCTTTAAGGTCTTTCAATGGCTCCCACTTAGAAGAAAGTCCGCCTTTAGGAGTGAGCTCCTGTGTCTCTTTGTGAACAGCTCGGGCCTCTCTCTCCCCGGCACTGTGTTCCAGCTACACTGGCTTTCTTTCAGTTCAAGTTCAATTCTTCTTTGACCCAAGGTCTTCATACTTGCCTCCCCCTTTGCTCAAAACACACCTCCCTCCACTCTGCCATCTTCTGCCCTCCCCCCTCCCCCATCCCTCCAGAATTGCCTAATTCTCTTAAATTTTGCATCTTCAGGGAGACCTCTTCTCTCCACCCTGTAAAAAGTAGACCCTGGCCCTCCCCGCCCCTCCAGCTGGTCTCCCCTAGAGCTCTTGGCTTGCTTCCCCCCTAGCATTGATCCCATTTTGTACTATACTTTTATACACTAGCCTGTGTTTTTGCTTCATGTCTACCTCCCCCATGAGGCTCTAAGCATCTGGAGGGCAGAGATCACATCAGTTTTGCTCTCCACAATACTACGAGTGCCTCGGGCAGTTCATCGCAGGTAGTAGCTGTTCAATAAATCTATCCAGATGATGTGTGATCCTGGGTAAGTCATGTCCCTTCCACTGTGCCTGTCTAATCCTCTGCAAAATGAGGGTGTGGGCTACATCAGTGTTCTTTCAACCTGTGCGTGCTTATCTACTCCTGGCAGCATGAGGCCAACTGTCAACTACTGTTAGCACTGAAACTTTCAAAACAAGAAATAGCACAGAAACCACCAGCAACATAGAAACAATACTTGCCCTCACCACCAGTGATTCCAGAAGGGTAAGTTTTGTTTCACGGCACACTTCTTTCCATATTTATGTGTTTACATGCATTTGTTTACTGGGTCATGGTACAGAGTATACATAGCTCTTCCTGTGGGGCACAGACAAGAAATATCAGAGTCTTCAAAACACTGGAGGCTGGGACAGGGCTGGACTAAACGAGCTCTGAGATCCCTACACTGGCTCCCAGCCTCGGCCTTCTTGGATCCTTCTCCTCACTCCCCCTTCACCACCTCAGGTGGGCCGGAAGAGTCTTTCTAAAGGGGACGGAAGCTCTCTCTGCTGCCAGTGACTGTGAAGAGACTCGAGGCAACAGCCTTGGTCCGTGGGAAAGCATGGCCCGGTCAGTCCTGCCTCTGACCACCTCACCAGTGCGGTCTTCCGTGTCCCCAGCAGGGAAAAACAAACGCCTTTCTCAACCCTGGTCCTCTCAGGAAAGTCTCCTGAACAAAAGGAAATGGGCCAGAAGGCCAGACAAGGAGAACTAGAAATACAGTTGATTCTCCATTTTCCTACCACTTGGGGAAAAGCTGAGCTGGACATCACAGTCAGAACCCAGTCCCAAGGAGGGGAGTCCTTTCCCCAGAGCATTTCCCCAACAGGGCAGACTGCTCAGGAGTTTACCCTGATAGGAAACGTTAGAGAAAACAGCATGAAATAGGAGATGGAACTAGCAGTGGTGAACTGAAACACTTCGAAACAAAAGGGGTCAGTGGGCATCACCTCTTG
This sequence comes from Hyperoodon ampullatus, assembly GCF_949752795.1. Taxonomy (NCBI): domain Eukaryota; kingdom Metazoa; phylum Chordata; class Mammalia; order Artiodactyla; family Ziphiidae; genus Hyperoodon; species Hyperoodon ampullatus. The sequence goes on from NC_136917.1 coordinate 13,618,888, forward strand.
CAGGGGCTTGCTGCTTTTCCCAGCATCCCCTCCAGAACCCATACCCCCGAGCCCCGTCTACCCTCTGCTCCGGCCAGACTGGAGGAGTGGTGGCTAGCACTTTGCTCTAACTGTCCTATGGCCCTGGATGGTCACATGACCACTTTTACGCCTGAGGTGGCAGGAAGCGGCAGTCCAACCATGGGTGCGACTGGACCATGTGTCAACAATGCTGTGGATGGGGGCAGATTGCTAATTTGACCATTTTGGAGGTTAAACTTGGTGACCCTTGGCCTCTCATTTCAACTCCTAAAAATAAGCCTTACCCCCGAGTCTGGGCTTTGGCTGCGGTTTCCCATCTGGAGAATGGGCCAGGGTATTTTTCTGGTTAGAAGGAGGTGTGTGGGTGTGAGCATGTGTATACGCCCATGCATGCATGTATATGTATATTTATATACACATGCATATATGTGTACATATATACGTACCTACATATGTATTTATAGACCTATATTACAGGGATTACATACATATATATGAGAGTTGAGACATTACAGCCTAACACTCAATCTTGGGGACCCAGGACTCGCTTTTGCTTTTAGGCTGTTGCACCTCAGATCCCAACCACCCATGTGCCTGTTACCCAGAAAGCTTCATCAAAGGCCACGATTATTCATGAGTTTTGTGGCTCCTGGCTTCCTGAGAGATTCTCTTGTCAAGTCTGCAGATAACTCAGACTCAGATGATTGGGCCTTTCAAAAGTACAAGAGCCTATTTCACCTCACCCAGCCCTACGGATGGATAGGAACTTAACAGGACGACACTTACTCATTGGATTAATTCAAATGTGCATCCTCCCTTCCTCTTTCTCCCTTGCGCTCGCTTGCTCTCTCTCTCTCTCTCTCTCTCTCTCTCTCTCTCTCTCACACACACACACACACACACACACACACACATCGCAAAACAGCCTGCTTCAAAGCAGGAGACAGGAGAGGGGTATCTATTTCTGGCAAGCTCCCCGAGGAGGCCTCAGGGGACTGGTACCTCACTCCCCTCCCCTTCTCCGATCCAGCCAAGTCTCTCCTCTCATTAGCCCGCCCTGGATCTCAGACCACCCTCTCTGCTCAGCTCCTGGCCGGGATACCCTCCTCTCCCTGGCTTGCTCCTCCTCACCCCGTCACCCCCGTGCCCTAATCAGCCCCTAGCTGAAGCTGTGACTTCAGGAGCCTTGGGGAATGACAGCTCTGACTGCCTTTAAACTGCCTCACTGGCACCCCACGGCACCATAAATAAAGTCGCTCACATCCTTTCCTTGTTCCCGTCCAGGAGGCTATGCTGACCAGCTGTCCCGATTTGCCTGGGACTGAGGGGTTTCCCAGGATGTGGGGCTTTCAGTGCCCAAACTGGGAGAGTCTTAGGCAAAGCAGGATGAGTTGGTCACACTACAGGGGCCTAAAGTCTGGTGTTGCCCCTTGGGCTCCTCTCATGACCTCTAACCTTCTTTCCAGGCCTCCTGAGCCCATGTCTCACCTCTGTCTGGTTTACTGGTTCCTACCTGGCCCTTGATCGGGACACATGAGTTATCAGGGAAGAGAGTTTAAGTCATGCAAGACCACAGACTCTGGAGATAGATGCCTGGGTTTAACTCCTGCCTCCACACAGCTGGGGGCCAATTACATAAATACTCTAGGCCTCAGTTTCCTCATCTGGAAAATAGGCCTATTAATTGTATCTACAGTAGCAAATGCTGTTGGGGCCCCACCCAGTTTCCCTTTCCTGTCCCCCAGCGGCTGTAAGGCTTGGCTGCTATTAGCTCAAAGCTGTCCTCGGAATATGGGAGTGGCTCTCCCAGAAATGCAGGGGAAGTTATGTCCCACCCTCTCTGGGAGGAGTGAGCTACAGCTCATGATGGACATGAGAAGAAAGCCCCGTTGCCTCAAGTGAGAGGAGGCCTCGGGTGCCATTCACATGCCAGCACTGCCCGTGGGATCAGGCTGAGGCTGGATGCTTCCTGGAGCCACAGCTTTGCTTGGCTTGCTCCCCGTCCCATCTTGCTTCCCTCACTTAAAGTTCTCTCCTTGAGCACACCCTCATCAAATCACTTGCAGAAGAATCCCTAGCTCAGGATTTGCTCCTCTGGAGCGTGACCCAAGACACCTGCCTTACCAAATTGCTGCAAAGATTAAATGAGATCATGCACATAAAATGCTTAGGTCAGAGCCTGGCACATGATAAGTCCCCATATTGTGGCTGTGCTGTCCTGACCCCTGACCCTGTGACTTAGTCTTGTCCCGTGGAACTACAGGACTGGCCTCTTCCCCTCGCTGTGGCACCACATTTCCTATCTAATGCCCTTGTGCATGACACACTCACACGGACACACCCAGGGGTATGCCAAATGCCGGGTATCCCAGCTATTACACAGTCCCTAAAGTGCTTCAGAATGGAAATGACCTAAAGTAACATAGTTACGGGGGAAATTGTTCTGATTTTTTTTTAAATGAATTTATTTATTTATTTTTGGCTGCGTTGGGTCTTCATTGCTGCGTGCGGGCTTTCTCTAGTTGCGGCGAGCGGGGGCTACTCTTCATTGTGGTGCGCGGGCTCTAGGCACGTGGGCTTCAGTTGCTATGGTGTACAGGCTCAGTAGTTGTGGCTCGCGGGCTCTAGAGCGCAGGCTCCGTAGTTGTGGCGCACGGGCTTAGTTGCTCTGCGGCATGTGGGATCTTCCCGGACCATGGATCAAACCTGTGTCCCCTGCATCGGCAGGCGGACTCTCAACCACTGCGCCACCAGGGAAGCCCCCTGTTCTAATTTTTAAAGTAACCGTTTGGAAGCATCAGTCGCATGATAAGCAGCAAACTTCTCATCGTTCCATTAATACAGTTGAGAACCGCTGCCTACATCTCGCCCTCACTGTCCTAGCCCCTTCTGGAGGGCATACGTGCCCCAGCCATCAGGCCCGAGTCTTCTTTAAATCCGCCTCCCAGAGAGATCACAGACAGAAGCGTTCCCCTCTCATTTTTCACTGGATAGCCCTGTCCAGGCACAAGTTTTCCAGGCACAAGTTTTCTGCCTGGTGTTTGTGGTTACTCCCTGGATGCTCCTGCCTTTGACGTAGGGCCCTTCGATTACAACCCCAAAGTTGTAGGACCTTTCCTGTGTACCCAGCATGGCACTGTGAGGAGAGAGACAGAAGAACCACAGAAGAAATAGAAGGTTCAATCCCTGTCCTCAAGAAGCTGAGGGCAGGCAGAAGGATCCAAGAATCACCAGATATTGACTGAAAAACAATGATGAACAAGGTCCGACTTTTTTGAACACTCACTACGCACAAGGTGTTTTGCTAACTGCTTTGCTAACCCTTACAGCTCTTCCACCCCCCTCCTCTTCACTTCCCAGAGGGATATCTGAGACCGTGAGAGGTGCGGAGCTCGCCCAGGTGTGCGTCTCACCAGCGAGCGCAGGATTCAGCCCAGGCGGCCTGATTCCGGGCCTACACTCTCAGCTTCTAAGCTCTACTCTGAGCGCAGCCTGAGCCCCAGGGGCTTCCAGTCCAGTGGTGGAAAGAAATGTGGGGATAAGGACCAGAATTCTAGCAGAGGGGGAGGTGAGTGAAATATGTCGGGAAACAGGGAGTGACGGGAACAATGTGAGGCACTGACAACATCATACGGGGCCAAGTTGTGAGACTGAAGCACTCATGGGAAAAGCGGGGCTCCTTCTCCCTGACTCTTGTCAGCGGCCAGGCACGCCCCCCGCCGCCATCCCTGCCCAAACAAGGAAGAATGCTGCGAGAGAGGCCGTCTATCTGCCGGCGTCCTGCTCTGTGCCAGGGGACCTGCTCTGTGCCAAATACCCTCCCGAGCAAATACTGATCTATTAACCACAGCTCAAACACTGTGAGTGCAGCGAGCATGCCTCAGCAGGCAGGAGGCAGCTGGCCCACTGCCACCTCCCCACAGGGCCCTTGAGCCAGGGCTGGCTGGGGGTAAGAGTCCAGGAGATGCTGAGAGCAGTCCCCCACCGTTGATGGGAAGGTGGCACAGGCAGGCTGGAGATGGAGCCACAGTCTGTTCAGAAAGGGCTCCCTCTGGGGACTGCCATCACCTCCTCCTGCAGGCTTCGGGGATGCGCAGATTAGGCCAGGAGCAGGGATCAGGAAACAAGGAGCTTGAGGGATGTGATAATGATGCCGAAGGTCTACGTGGAGACCCCGCATGGAGTTCTGCTTGGTTACGGATCACAGAACTCTTATTTATATTGATATACATACAGTAACAAAACCCAGAAATCTGTTTTGCCTCCTTCCCTTGTTATTTCCTCCACCATTAAAGGTCAGACTGGAACTTTGTTTCTTAGATTTAAAAGGGAAATATTTCACAAGTAGGATCCAAAAATGCCAGAGCCAGAAGGGATACGACTTCACCCAAACTCTTGTTTCAATGATGAGAAGACCAAGACCCAGGCAGGTAGGTCTGCCCGAGGTCCCAGCCAGCAAATGACAAGCCCGGAATAGGACCCAGGCTTCCAACTCCTGCAGCATGTAACCCATGTAACCCCTGCCGCCCTACCACCACCACACACCACTGCCAGTTTCCAGTGGTGGCCAGTGTGTCTTCTCACCTTTGAGTGAGCTTAGGAAGGGCTGGGCGGGTGGAGAGATGAGGGGAGGGCGAAGCAGATGGGGTGGAGTGTGCAGGCGCCTCTGGGCATGCCAGACAGTCACATGTGAAGAAAGTCGGGCATGCCCAGCTGGTATTTACTAAGGACGTCAGACATGCAGGAACAATCCTAGGTGCCCCACCCTTTTTTTTTTAACATCTTTATTGGAGTATAATTGCTTTGCAATGGTGTGTCAGTTTCTGCTGTATAACAAAGTGAATCAGCTATACGTATACATATATCCCCATATCCCCACCCTCTTGAGCCTCCCTCCCACCCTCCCTATCCCACCCCTCTAGGTGGTCACAGAGCACTGAGCTGACCTAGGAGCCCCCTCTTACTCACTGGAAGTTGCTGCCTGGAGCACTGTGTCAAGAATGATTCTGAAGCATCTTTCAGGCTCTATGAGATAGTGTTTTGTGATCTGTTTGTGTCGTTGGCCATGGGCAGAGGGGAGGAGTCTCAACAAACATGCCCGTCATTTGCCATACCTTTCTATAGGTATAAGGATAGTGACGATGCTTCAGGCTGTGATCTTTTTTTTTTTTCCCAAGAAACCCTTCTGGGTCTCTCCAAGGAGAAAATGGGCCACTCCATGCAAAATGCCAAGTACATAATAGGAGCTTAATAAATACATTCATTGGAAGAAAGGAAGAAAGGGAGGGAGGGAGGGAGGGAAGAAGGCTGCAGGCAGGATATCCCTGGCATCTCCTGGAGTTTTACTGCCTTGAAAAACTCTGCTTTCACCCCTGGACTTCTCTTCCCCTTGGCAAGGCTGCTATAGGAAGACCCCGAAGAACTGTTCCATCCACTAGGCACCAAAGTTTACTTAGAAACGCCTGAAGCACTAGAAGGTCTTCCGTAAGAAATTCGGAGCCCATTCATTCCACAGAGACCCGGATGTTCCCCCTTCCTCCCTTCCAAGAGCAAGCCTTCACACAGAGACCACCTCCGCCTGGAACTGCAGCAACCACAAAGACCAGAAGGAAGGGAAGCAGGGTGAGGGTCAGGGAAATCAGGAGAGAGGTGGGGGCTGTTCTTCCAGGGTTCAGGGAAGATGCTGGTTAAAAGAGGAGAGATCATTTCTGAGGGGTGGGACTAGCTGGAAGAATCATATAAAAGGTAAGGTGAACCACGCTCCTCCCAGAGTCAAAAACTCAGTGGTTCCCCACTGCCTTCTTTTTTTTTAAATTTATTTATTTTTATTTTATTTATCTATTTTTGGCTGCGTTGGGTCTTTGTTGCTGCATGCAGGCTTTTCTCTGGTTGTGGCGAGCAGGGGCTACCCTTCATTGCGGTGCACGGGCTTCTCATTGCGGTGGCTTCATTTGTTGTGGAGCACAGGCTCTAGGTGCACAGGCTTCAGCAGTTGTGGCACGCAGGCTCAGTAGTTGTGGCTCACGGGCTCTAGAGCACAGGCTCAGTAATGGTGGCACATGGGCTTAGCTGCTCCATGGCATGTGGGATCTTCCCAGACCAGGGCTCAAACCCATGTCCTCTGCATTGGCAGGCGGATTCTTAACCACTGCGCCACCAGGGAAGCCCCCCCCACTGCCTTCTAAGTCAAGTATAAAACCCTTTGCACCAGGCCACCATCCTCCAGCGGCATCCAGTCCTTGAATCTATGTAATCTCCTTTGTGTCATCTTCATGCCTTCTGCAAACTGATCCTCTTGCAACCCCAATTTTTCCCCTTCGCCATGAATTTGACTCGTGCTTTTTCCGTCCTGTTTGCTCTTGGATTGCTCAGAATCTGACCCATCCTTAAAGACTCAGCTCAGCGCCACCTACTCCAAGAAGCCTTCACTATTCCCTTGAGTTGCACATTGTCTGTCTGTCTCTGTCTCTTTCTGTCTCTCTCTGTCTCTGTCTCTCTATCTCTCTCCCCCCCCCCCACACACACATTCTCTCAAACAGAAATAGACTTAGGTCTACCCCAATTCCATCCCCTCAATCATAGAACTGTACCCAAAGACATTATGCCTGCTATCATGTCAAATAAACAAACAAAAACAAAAAGAAACTAAAGAAAAAAAAATCCACCAGCACAAAGCTGATTTAAAAATCTTAAACTCCTCCACCCCAACCCTCTTTCCCTTGGAAAAGGTTTTGTCCAGACCACAGAGACCTTTAACGATGTTTTTAATAAAGTCAGGTCATGAGTGTGCATAATTCTGTGGTGTGTGCCCATCCATTGCATATTCATTGTGAATGTAAACTAAAACTTAACCAGTTAACTTTATTTATACTCTGGATGGAGACTTCTCTTTTAATAAAACAGAATCTGTTAAGGATTATAAACAAACAGTGTTTTATGAACTAAAACTGCAGTGTACTAGTCACTCAAGGGCAAAAACTAGGCTCTGGGAGGCTCAGCCAGCTATAAATAAAGATGAGGCCCTGCCAGCCATGGGCAGAGTAATTGCTGATCCATAATCAGTCTCTCCTCTCCTCCTTCAGGCGCACAAATCACTTGGGCGTTGGGTCACTGCCCACTGGATTCAGCCCAGAGACAGAGAGAAATGGCAAAGCAGTTCATTAGCTCGAAGACGGAGTGTAAACCGGGACTCATGAAACGTCTAGGTCCTGAGTCAAATGACAGAGCGCTAATCCTCGAAGCCACTGATAAGTCTGATGAAGAGCACCCCGGACTTGAGCCTGTGCTACACTCTGGGCATGGGCCCTAATAAGGGGGTGTCTCTGCTAAACTACCCCACCCTCTCTGGGAGAACCTGCTTCCACATCCCGACTCCCAGCCCTCAACCATACGGTGGGGGGCTGCCAATCACCCCAGGTCAGATCCTGGGCTGCACTCGTTAGTCCATATGATGGGCATGTGTGCAAGCAGAGCCAATGAGAGTCCACTTTGGGAGCCGTGCAAACTGGAGCTGGGAGAGGACATCCCTTTCCAGGTTGATCATCCCTTTCCAGGTCTTTGGAGCTTCTAGAGACCATCTTTCTGCTATATGAAGAAAGCCCACCTACAGTGAAAATACTCTGTATGATACTACAGTGATGGACGCATGTCACTGTATGTTTATCCAAACCCATAGAATATGCACCACGGAGAGTGGTGTAATCTAAACTAGGGGCTTTGAGTGATTGTGATGTGTCAATGTAGTTTCATCGCTTTTAACAAATGCCCGACTCCGGTGGGGAATGTTGATCCTGGGGGGAGCTACGCGTGTGTAGGGGAAGGGGTATATGGGAAATCTTTGTGGCTTCCTTTCAATTTTGCTGTAAACCTAAAACTGCTGTAAAATAATAAAGTCTTGGGAAAAGAAGAAAAAGATAAGACGAAAGCCCATTTGTCACAGAGAGAATGAAGCTGAGATGCAGAAAGATACAGAGAGGAAAAGGGGATGCATCCTAAAAGCCAGTAAGTCCTCATTTTTGTGTAAGTTGTGTCTGTGCCTCTTTACCCTAAAGCATGCTTATCCATACTACTCTTAGCAATTACATCATTTACAGAGCGCCTACTAGCTGTCAGACACTGTACTGAGCCATTCAGTACTAATAATTTTGTTATTGTTACTATTTACTGAGAGTTTACAGCTTGCTCAGGGCTTATGTTGTGTTTTGGGGGTTTCTTGTATGGGAAAACTGAGGTCCATCCTGGGCAGCCTCTGTCTGTTACATGTGACATGCACCTCTGTGTTCTAGTCCACTGACTGTATTTTTTTTTGGCTGCATCGCATGGCTGTTAGGATCTTAGTTCCCCAACCAGGGATTGAACCTGGGCCCTCTGCAGTGAAAGCACAGAGTCCTAACCGCTGCACAGCCAGGGAATTCTCTGTTTCCTGTTCTTTGAAGGTGTCTCCCTTGCCCTACAAGGGCTCAGAGCCCTTGTACCTGCTCCTCCTGGGACCAAGATACTCCCTCCCTCCCACATGGGCTTCTAACCTGAGTTCCTCTCCTTCTGATCTCAGGTCAAAGTCCTTTTCTTGGGGTCCTCTTCCCTGACCACTTTCATGCCCCCAGTTTATGGTCCCATAGCACCCTTTTCTTGCATGGCATGTTTCAGTGCTTCTCACGATGTATTTGGGTTTTTGTTTCACTAACATCCAGCTGGCCCATCTGACCATAAACTCCCGAAGGCATGGGACATGCCTGTGCTCACCACTGCATCCCAAGAGTCTAGTGCGGTGTCTAGAATGCTCTCAACAAACGTTTGATGGAAGATGAGTGAATGTATGAATGTGTGTCCAGGATGACACTGGAATTAAAAGTGCCCCTAACATGTAAAATCCTAAGGGGGGGGTCTGGTCTCTTTGGGAAGCCACACCCATCATCCAAGGCCCCCTGCCAACTGAGCTCGGCCCGGGGCCTTCTGGCTGACTTCAATGGCAGGAGAAGGTCCACTAGCCAAGACCTCAAAAGCAAAGACCCATGAGATGCCAAGTCTTGTAACCTGGGCAGAAAAAGATGGCCTCATCACACACCCGACCCTGTAAGAGCAGAGGCAGTTGTGAACTGGGAAAAGAGAAAACCAAGAAAGAAAATGTCGCCTGCCTGGAACACAAGCTCCTTCCCTCTCTCCTCCTGAATCCGCCAGGGAGCACCTTTTACATCCAGCTGATTATGTTTAACCACGGCTTTTGTCCTCGACTTATAATTACCGCCTTTTAAAACCCAGTCACCAAATTAATTGCCCCTTAATGAAGCAGGGTAGCAATTAAGGGCAGCGAACCTTATGAGGAAGGAGAAACACACATTTTGTTCGAGGTGTATCGTCAGCAGCCCGACTTTGGAGGCGTCATCATTATGGTCGTAATTATTTTCCAAGGCTTTGTGACACCTCCCTAGACCCGACTGGAACTGCCAGGCTCTGGAGAAACCCATTGTTCCTTCAGAGTTAATTAGAGTCCAATTTGGAGCTTCCTGTCTCCTGCACTTGAGAGGAAATAAATTTTATCATTGCTCAATGCCCACTAAGGTCCGCTGAGGATAAGTGGCCTTCCCAGGAAAGCCACGGCGCTGCATGCGGCCTCTCCCCTGCCATACAGCTCCTAAGGTAGGAATGTGCAGTTGCTGGAGAAGCCCACAGCTGCAGGCAGAGCCCGAGGACCTCCACTCGGGGCGTCTCTCCATGTAAAAGGAAGCCCATGTGTGTCATTAGCATTTCATTAGCCAAAGTGCTTCATAGCCAAGCGGCCAGGTCACATTGGTTGGGCTCCCCGTCACCCTTTAGCAGAATTAATGCCCTTGATTAGACAGCTGAGAAGCAAAGAGACAGGGATAAACCTGCATACTCTTAGATGGTCTGCCCCTGGCGTCCTCTGGGCTGTGGAATAATGCTCGGGTCTCAAAGCTGAAGATGAGAATGATAAAAAACAGAAACAGTAACAGCTAACACTTAACTGAGGAACTCCTGCATGCCAGGCACTTTGATTCTTACAACAGCTGCACCAGAATGTACCCGCCTCCATTCTACAGCACAGAAAAGACTTAGGCACAGAGACTGAGTCCCTTTTCCAAAGGCACACAGCTAAATGGCACAACCAGAACACAAACCCAGGCATTTGCTCCCAACCGCAAAACGTATTCCCTCTCAAGCACAGGCTGGTGGCACTGTAAAATGAAAATGACACAGTGGTTGGCCCATGAGCCTGCTAACTAATGGCAGCTTCCATCTGTAGGACAAGGGGATCTACGGCCCTGAGGGAGCCTGGAGCCCATCAGGATTCCACCAACCGCAGGGCTTTAATCACTTCCTTTCCCCTCGTTCGGGTTTGGTGACAGTGGCTTGACGTTCAAGGCCCTCCACGAGCCAGCTGGCCCCAGCCATACTCCTGTCCTTCACATACCCTCCTCTCCCACCCATCTCAGATCACCTCAGCTCCTCCTGTCTCCCCAGACACCTGCACAACCTCCTCCAGGAGGGATGCTCTTTCTGCTCATCTGCACATTTGTAAGTTCTTCCAAACCCAAGTAGTGCACTCCCCGTCTTACGACACCTTTGCCAAAGACACAGCTCATGGAAACTTCTTCCTCCTCGAAACAGCTACAGTCCTGAGTTTTTTCAAATTTCACATAAATTTGCCAAGCTGGTATGTGGATATAAATATATGTATTGATACACATAAATATATATGTATTTTATTTATTGATTATTTCACTTATTATTATTATTATTTTTTTTGCGGTACGCGGGCCTCTCACTGTTGTGGCCTCTCCCATTGAGGAGCACAGGCTCTGGATGCGCAGGCTCAGCGGCCATGGCTCACGGGCCCAGCCGCTCCGCGGCATGTGGGATCTTCCCAGACCAGGGCTCGAACCCGTGTCCCCTGCATCGGCGGGCAGACTCTCAACCACTGCGCCACCAGGGAAGCCCTGTTTACTTATTTTTTAATGCATGATACTAGAACATTATTTTTTTGTGCAGCGGAATCCCTGAGCTGCCACTTACTAGCTGTGGGAACTTGGGCAAGCTGCTTAGCTTCTTTGTGCCTTAGTTTCCTTGTCTGAAAAATGGGGATAATGACTGTGCCTACCTCAGAGAGTTGTTTGCAGTTAACACAGAGGAACCACTGAACCTAGTGCCTGGCTCAGAGTCAGTGCTCAGTCCATGGCCACTGGCATTATCTGTCACACTGGATTACAGCTCTTTGGGGATGGAACCATGTCTGATGCTCGTGTGCAAGTATGACTTGCAAGCATGTATCTACGTGTGGACAGACAAGTTTGAGAGAACCTGCCCTCTGCACCTTTCATTCTAACCTTTGCACTTTCTAACCTGGTGCCTTTGGGGGTGCCAGGGTGGGAGTATGGAGAGACGTGGAGCCTGATTCTTCATGGATGGTATCTAGTCCAGCCTGCGCCACGTGCAGTGTCCCTGGGCCTTGGGTGTCTATGCACTGAAGTCTTCCTGACACCGACTCACCACCCACTGCAGCCCAGGCAAGCAGAGCTGTGGGCCTTTCCCTCTGCCTCCCTCCATGTCCTCTCTGCCCCCCACAGGGCTGGCACCCTGCATTCCTGAAGCCAAAAGGAAGCCCCTGTACTTCTGGAGAAAGATCCTAAGCTGATACATCCCTGTCTATTTCTGCAGGTCACAGTGAAACAAGAAGAGATGTGGGTCCGCAGCTTTGGAAGCCAACCATCAGATGTCCTTGCACCCACTGTCTGGTCTCCATTGCTCCTTCCATGCAGCTCCAAGGTCCAGGGACTTCTAGAGCCTTCCAAGCTCTGGTCCACTATTGCTGCTCATGTTCAGGGTCGGGATCATTCAGGTACGTTTTGATGTTGCTGGAAAACCCCAGTGGGTTTTGAAAAATGGAGGCGGCCCCAGCAGGCAGCTCCGGGCCCGTATTTAACCAATTTAACTCTGCAAAATGTTCCAACTACACACATGCTTGGGCTGTTGCTCGGCTTCTCTTTTTAAAAGGCCGGAGAGGAAATAAAAATGAACGATGACAAAATGTCCACATGGGTAGAAAAACAGAATAGCTTGAAAGCTCCAGGGCAGGAACTGACACAATTTAATTAACTATTTGGAATAAACATGTTTGCTGCCTGCCGCTAGCAGAGCTGTTTGTTTGCCTTCACAAAATAATGCTCTTAATAAGTCTGAGTTTAAACCTTCTAGAGAGTAATTAAATGCAACACCTTGACTTGAATTGTTAGGAATGGCCGAGAAGGCATAATATTTTCTTTGCATGTTGTTCGGTGGCTGCTGTCATCTTGCATAAACAGTTCCCGACCTCTGTTATGCACTGTATACAAATCATCACTAATTGTGACTTGGCACAGGCGTCCTATATAAAATACTTATTTCTTAAACAGTCTAATAAATGCTTAACAAGGAAACAGGATGGATCAAGTTTAAATCGTGATGGAGTGGAACTGACACGTTTAATTATATCCTGGAAGTCCTAAGTTGCTCTCCAAGGCAGATCAATGATGTTTGTGACTAACAGTGGCATTGAAAAAATCAAAATAATCATAATATCTGCCATTTATTGAAAAGCTACTATAATCTCAGACACTGTACTCACTGCATATCTACTATTCACAGAAGTCCTTTAAAGGAATATCAGCATTCCCATTTTATAGAGGAGAAAACTGAGGGTCAGAGAGGTTACATGATCTGCCAAAAGCTAAAACAGCTGGTAGGTGGAGGAAGCTGGGATTTGAAGCCAGATCTCTCTGACTCTGAAGTTCACAACCACCAGCCACCTAGCCTCCTAAAATAGAAGAAACATAGCCTGGGAAATTCCAATCACACGCTAATTGCATGACAAATTAAGAGGAAATGATACTAACAGATTTTATTTGATTGCTCAGAGAAGGGCATTTTGTACTCAATGATTGTTTGGGGGTAAAATCATTGTAAACGCTCTTGTTAGAAAAAGATAGCCTAACCTCACAAAGGAACACAACACGGGCTTTTTTTCATCATGTGGTAAGACTCCTTTATTAATTCCAGCTCCAAAATTCTGTTCCCATCATCTGCACTGCAGTCTGGCTTTTCCCTAATGAGGGTTCTACAACGATTGACTTTTGACTTTTCAGTCGATCAGCAGAAGACCCAGACTCCAGAGACCTCTGGTGCACCCTCTAGTGGCTATCAGCACAAGCCCAGGGAATCTAAGAAACTGGGACCTGAAAGGGGCTACTATTTAACTATTTTTGCTTGTGCCCATAAAAGTGAAGTGGGGTAAATTGTCTGATATTGCACAACTTGAAAGACCAGGGGCACAAATAATGTAAGATGATCTTAAAAATCTGGTTATGCAATGGTGTACCAAACTAGGAAGGTCTTGGGGTACTCCTTTAACAATTAAATTCCAACAGATTCTTTCCTCCTGAGTCAGGAATGATCAAGGTCAGATGACCCCACTTCAAGAGGAATCTGAGCTGTAGGCATGAGGAGTACCACCAGGCACTGGACGGCCACGGCATGCTGGACAGGACTGCCTACTTTAGTTGACTTCTCTGTGTGCCAGGGACAGTGCCAAGTACTTTAACTGAGTATCTCATTTCATCCTTGTTTTACATTCCTGTTTTACAGATGACAAAATTGAGGCTCTGAGAGAGAAAGAAACGTACCCAGAATCACGCAGCCAGTGAGTGGAATTCCAACCCTAGCACTGAGACACCAAAACCGGGCTCTTCTCCATTACATTTGGATTTGCAATTAGATATTGCAAACATTCCTTATACAAGCAACAAATAAACAAATAATTGGTTTCTGTTTTTTAAAGCCTTCTGCAAATTAGTATGGGCTTTTCTGATTTTTCCCCTCACATCCTGTTATATTCAAGCTCTCGAAGTTACTCACGACACCAGACACTCCACAGCTGAGATAAACATCAGGGCCCCTTGCCTTGTGTGCCTGCCCTTATGATCTGGCCCAGGCAAGCCTGCAAATGGCTAATGAGGTTAAATATAAAGTAAGATAAAGCTGTGAGGCTGTGCAGGGTCTCAGGGACTAGCAGATGACACTTGGGTCTAAACAGTGGTCTAAATAAGGAAAGAAAAATGGTCTCTGTTCCAGGCTGGGATCAAGGAACAATTTCCCATCCACTTGATGAACACACATACATGTACACACACACACACACACACACACACCTCATTCTCTCTCTCTCTCATATACACACTTACTTTTTCTCACCTACATACACCTATGTCACGTCACATAGGGATGTAAGGATTTTGGGTGGAGTACACTGTCACCTCTTTGTCTTAAGGAGGTACCAGGATATAGAAGGTGAGAGGTCTGGCCTGGGAATCAGATAACCTGGCTTCTGTTCTTGGGCATTACTAAAGCAATGTGACCCTGAACAAGACCTTGAACAAGAGTTCCCATCTGAATAAGAGTGGTCCTATCTACCCATCTCCAAAGGACATAGAGATGTAGAGCAGCTTCCAGATATCACTCTGTAAATTACCTGTCATTCTTGAAGAACTCCCTTTGCACGTGGCTTTGGGAATCAGCAATTTGAACTCATGCCAGAGATGCTGGAAACATCTACTGAAACTGAGTCCCCAGCAGTTTGGAGAAAGCAAAACTCAAACCTTTATTTCCCCCAAGAGAGAGGACCCGTAAGCATCTTTCAGCTGGACTTCTGGATGTGAGGGGTCCAGCAGTAGAAGAAACCCCAGCAACAGAACTTGGGACGTGGGAGGCAGGTGGCAGGTCAGGAATAGGGCAGGGCGTGAGGGAGAAAAGCTAAGTGTAAGAGACACTGGGATCAATGTTTTCAACGGAATCAGCAATCCACGCTCCCTGCTGCTTCCCATTGAGCCAGAGGCTCCTAGCCTGCCCACGGTCATCTCTCTCAGCACAGTAGGTGGCCATTTCATTAAGTGCACAATTTGCAGCCTTCCCTGCCTGGGAGTGTGTTCCCTCCGCTGTGCATGGCCCTGCTTCGGCCTTTATTGGGATCAAACCTCCTGCCCTCATTTCTGAGACTTCCCTGAGCTCCCCCCACTGCACTCCGGGGCCCGGATCTAACGGCCCAATTCCACTGAAGGTGCAGCACTCACTCCAAAGAGCTACCTTGCTTTAGAAGTCAGTCTGGAATAACAGCTTTGGTGCGAGGAAAATGAATGCTGGGACAACCCTCCTGTCAGGACCCAAATGAGCTTCCTCTACAGAGTATAGAGCGTGCTGTATCTGAGGAATGTTGTTAGCACGGCCAGGATTTCACTTGGCATCAGTGTCATACTTCTTGGGAACTTTATTTAGTCAGATGACAAGGTCATTTGCTACTAACTTCTTGCAGGTCCCAATTAAGAGCAAGGCAGAGAGCCCAGGGTAAGGTACTCACATCTGATCCTTCTACCTCTGAAGGGCTTGTGGGCACGTGGCTCTGTGGTCAGGAAAAAGATGAGAAAGAGGCCGAAGAGCAAGGTGGTTAAGGGTATGGACTTGGGAGCTGCCCAGGTCTGGGTTCAAAACCCACCCCTGGTGCTTTCAAGCTTAGTGACCCTGTTCAATCTTTCTGTGCCTTAGTTCTCCTTTCTATAAAATGGGGATAATCAGAGCCTCTCTCCGGGTGTTGCTGGAAGAGCAAAGAAGATAAAAACATATACAACACTTAGCTCAGGGTGAGATCTCAATACTTGTCGTTGCCGTTGTCATCGTCACCATCATCATTACTGAAAGGTCAGCACACAACAGTAACATGGGACTGTGGGAGGCCCTGGGATGGAGGTATAAAGAGGCCCAGGTTTGAAGTCGGGGACCTTGGCTGGAATGCCTGCTCTGTAACTTACAGCACATTTCCAGTGCACGTTCATGTCAATTGGGCAAATTCAAGCACGTGCATTTGTTACAAAGAAGAAGAGAGGGGATGTCAACAGCTGAAATAGCCATCTGTCCCACCGCTCAGAAGGCAATGCCCCCGGAGGCGGGAGCGTGGAAGGGGAGACTCAAACCTGTCGTTCCCTCAGGTGTCTCAGCTCCTCCATGCACCTGTGTGGGCATCTCAGCAGGCTGAGAACTAAGAAACTCTCCTTTTTCATAAAACATGTCCTCAAAACGCAAGTCAACTACTTCAGCCGGCACTCCACTCAAGAAACTGATCTCGGGCTTCCCTGGTGGCACAGTGGTTGAGAGTCCGCCTGCCGATGCAGGGGACACGGGTTCGTGCCCCGGTCTGGGAAGATCCCACATGCTGCGGAGCGGCTAGGTCCGTGAGCCATGGCTGCTGAGCCTGCACGTCTGGAGCCTGTGCTTCGCAACGGGAGAGGCCACAACAATGAGAGGCCCACATACCGCAAAAAAAAAAAAAAAAAAGAAACTGATCTCTTCCAACCTTGGAGGGTAAACTGGGTGGACACAGCTCTTGGGGTTGGGGGTGATTTGTGTTATTTTTCCGGGTCATTTTGACTAGACATCATTTTCTGGCCTCATGTGCTGAGTGTAGGGGCTGAGGGTCTCCTGCCGAGCTGTGAGGACATAGGACGTGAACCTCGAGATCCTCATCAGAAGACTAGGGGGGCAATAGGCTTGACCAGTGGATCCAGTGCTACCAGTGACATCAACTCTGTCCACGGGTTTTGTAAACCACATTCACAAACACAGGGAATAATGATCTCCTACCCTGACACTGTCAGTGTCCCAGTCCCAGGCTAAATGGGTGGGGGGGTTGCTGTGATTACAGCCATCCCCTGCATGTCATATTCCCAGAGCTTAGCAACAGGGACTCCTCCTCCAACCCCAGGGAGCAGCTAGGGTGCTTCCCCCAATTATGTATTAGCCTGCTTTAGCTATGAGCCACTCGCAGCTCATGGTCTCCATAAAGGTGGCACTTTCCCTTTTTCAGGTTAAAAGCATTCTAAAAATACCTTCAGAAGGCTCTGAGATCCCACAGCCTTCCCTGCTCTGATTTTAATCCAGTTCACATCTCGTATGGCGTGTGTGTGGATAAGACATCATTTTCCCTCATGTGGGCCGGGTTCCTGAACTCATAGCTGAAGACTAACAAGTTGCTTCAATTCAAGTCCACGGCCCACCCCTTGCTCCACTTGGGCCCAGAAGAGAGCAGGAGGACTCCCTGACCCCACTGTGACTCACAGCAAGTTTCCAGTCTTTGGCAAATGGACAAACAACGATTTTTCTCTCCCTGAAGGACCCCTGAAGTCCAAAATCCTTACATCCAGCTTCCAGACTTCACAAAGCAATGGAAATTATATTGGGCAATTTACAGGTCCCTTTGTAGAAGGCCCATTCTCTCAACAGATACTGTATCCTGTAAACTGTGGCAGAGATAGTGTTTCATTTCAGTGAGTGGCTAGGTGGTATTGCAACACCCCTGCTGTTTTCCTATCTCCACTAACAGACTGTCAGACAACATTCAGATACTTGACATTTTTTTTTTTTTTTTTTTTTGGAAACGCCCAGGCCTGGGTTTTCTCTTTGGCTCCAGGACAGGCTGTGTGTTGGGCACAGCCTGCTTGCACTCTGCCTGGGGGCTGGTCCTGAATCAATACTAGGAGTTACTTATCACGTGGGCAGAGAGGATCTTGGGATCTCTGCCTCACAGTTTGGGACGCCCCATCATCAACACAGCATTGACTCTGGCTCTAAACCTGGCCTTTTAGCTCAACTTTTGCCTTTGGTCTCCACCTTGGACTCTGCTTCTGGTTATTGGTTCCAGATGTTTTCCTTTGGCCTGAGCCTATCAAGGTGAACTATGTGGCACCAGAGTCTCTTCACTTGCGGGTGTTACCTCTAAACTCTACCCACCCAGCTGAAACCTTGACAAGGGCCCCTGATGCTGCCAGCCTTTCCAGATCTCTGGGGAACACTGACTCCTGATTCTCCATCACTGAGTTCTGCTCCCATCACTCCTAATTACCTCCCCATGCTGACAGCTCTTTGGCATTACCTACGTTACCTACACGACCATACTCTCCACTTCCCAGGGTCTGCCTCCCGCCATCACCTCCAGCTCAGCTGAGCCCGACTCTTCCCCTTCTGCAGAGTCCTAGGGTGCTAGGTCCAGCCCCTGCCTGCCTGCCTGTCTCATCTCACTGCTGGGAGTGAGGTCATGTCCAGGTGAGAGAGAATGCACAGGCTCCAGGGTTAGACTGCTGGCTTCAGATCCCAGCCCCAGAGCATCGCTGGCTGGGCAACCTTGAACATGTTCCTCAGTCACCCTGTGCCTTACTTTCCTCATTGTAAAGTCAAGATAGCCTTATAGAGTTGTCGAGGGAGTTAAATCTGATAGTGATTACAAAGGATAGCATGGTGCTTGGTAACTTTTAAGTGCAAAATAAACAGTAGCGGGCTTCCCTGGTGGCACAGTGGTTAAGAATCCACCTGCCAATGCAGGAGATTGGCAGGTTCGAGCCCTGGTCTGGGAAGATCCCACATGCTGCGGAGCAACTAAGCCTGTGAGCCACAACCACTAAGCCTGCGCTCTAGAGCCCGCGAGCCACAACTACTGAGCCCACGTGCCACAACTACTGAAGCCCGCACGCCTAGAGCCTGTGCTCCACAACAAGAGAAGCCACCGAAATGAGAAGCCCGCGCACTGCAACGAAGAGTAGACCCTGCTTGCCGCAACTAGAGAAAGCCTGCGCACAGCAACAAAGACCCAACACAGCCAAAAATAAATAAAATAAATAAATTTATTAAAAAAAAAACCCGGGGCTTCCCTGGTGGCGCAGTGGTTGAGAGTCTGCCTGCCAATGCAGGGGACACGGGTTCGAGCCCTGGTCTGGGAAGATCCCGCATGCCGCGGAGCAACTAGGCCCGTGAGCCACAACTACTGAGCCTGCGCGTCTGGGGCCTGTGCTCCGCACCAAGAGAGGCCGCGATAGTGAGAGGCCCGCGCACCGCGATGAAGAGTGGCCCCCACTTGCCGCAACTAGAGAAAGCCCTCGCACAGAAACGAAGACCCAACACAGCCATAAATAAATAAATAAATAAAATTTTTTTAAAGAACGGTAGCTATTGTGTTAATTATGTGGTGTTGACATTCAGGAATTCTAAAATTTATCTTGAAATCTGGAGCAAACTGAGAATGAGGATTAGAGAAAATGAGCATGATTTGTGGGAACGTTCCTTTTGAACATGTAAGCTCATCAAGGCTTTTCCAAATTAACCTTCAAAGCAATCCCACACCAAGCCATCTTTTGGCCATATCTCATGGCAAAAAGAATGCTTTACTTAGGAACCTTAACAGAGGATCAGCTCTAAGAATCAAACAGGTTGAGAAACTAAAAACATTTGACCTACCAGCTTCACCAAGACCTGGTTAAAGTAACCAAAACAAGCAGCTGCAGTTTTTAGTAGCCTAGTGTCAGCGGCTGGTGTTTGAGCTGATCAGCCCTGCGTCTGTGAGTCAGATAAGAACCAGTTTACAAAGCACATCCACATATTTGCCTCGACAAAAGGACAATGTGCTCGAGTCTTCCCTATCAACGCGGTCAGCTTTCGAAGGTTGCATTCCTACTCAGACAAAGCGAGACTGTTCCAAGCACTGTCAACACCTCGGCGTCTGCAACTGATAGCATCAGAGCCGTACTCCTGGCTCAAGTCACGTTTACATGATGCCACATCACGAACAATTTGGATCTGAAATAATTTATTGAAAACCCCAATTCCCCACAAGCTGCTAAAAGTATAAACCTTTGTCCTAGGTAAAATCAAATCACAGGAGCAAATGGTCCCTAAATGAGCAGAGATCTGAATTCTAATGTGGATACAGGGCTACAACTGAGAGAAGGTAGAAGAGGATATAAACTTTGGTCTGCACAGCAGAGGAATGAGCCTGCACCGCTGTGTAAGCTGGGGGACTGGACTCTTTGGAAGAAACCTAAGGCAGAGTCTTGGGACTTTTCCTTTCCTTTAAATAAGGAATTACAGGGGACATGGATCTGACTAAGATATCACTCCTCAATTCCCCAAGTGACAGATGCAAGTTGGGGCTGCCTTTTTTTTTTTCCGCGGTACGTGGGCCTCTCACTGCTGTGGCCTCTCCCGTTACGGAGCACAGGCCCCGGACGCGCAGGCTCAGCGGCCATGGCTCACGGGCCCAGCCACTCCGCGGCATGTGGGATCTTCCCGGACCGGGGCACAAACCCATGTCCCCTGCATCGGCAGGCGGACTCTCAACCACTGCACCACCAGGGAAGCCCTGGGGCTGCCTTTTTTGAAGGCACAGAGGTGGGCACAGATAGGGAGAGAGTTTGCTTGTGCACCTTGGTTAGAAGGACCATTTTCTCTTCAAAGCTGTGAAATGCTGAACCTCGTCTAAAGCAGCACTTCCTATAAGATGTCTCCCCAGGACACCAGTCTCCAGCAATGCTCCATCATAAAATGGATCCATGACTGGGTAAATGTGGGAAACACTGCAGATTTTACAATGCACGTCAGCACATTAAACGTTCTTAGAAGTCCCACAAGAAAGAAATGTATTTCACTGATTTTAACCTAGAATTTCTCAAATGTTTTCGGCCACAGCACTTTTTAATTTACTAGCCTATAGAAGCTTCAGGAAACACTCTGGGAAATGGCAGGCTTATTATTATAAGCTGCCCAGTTCATTCCTCTGACTGCTAAAGAGAGAAACAATGACTCTCATCCCAGCTCATTCCCTCATCACAGAGAGTGAGTAATCAACATGACGGTAAAGGGAACACTTTGAAAACATGGTTTCCTCTAAGACAGCTGTCCTGCAGACAGCCATAAAGCACACGTGTACATATGCACACACACACAGACCAGGCAACATCTCATTTAATGGCCCTTAAGACCTGAACTGAGGACACCCTGATTGATTCCCACCCCCAAAGGCTTCTCTGACAAGTGTCCTGCTCAGCCTGTCAACAGTCTTCCTGCCCCAGCAGCCTGGTCCTGGGATCAGCAGGAAGAGGGGCATCCCCAGGCTGTGGAGATGGGAGGGCCCAACTGTACCCCTTCTCTGTTCTGTCCTGGGCTGTTTCCTCTCCCTGAGGGCAGCTATCCATTATGAGTTCAGTGGAAAGCATCTTCCATCACTTTTCCAATGGGCACCAGGCAAAATCTTTAAGAATGATCGCTAGGGGATTTAGAGGTGGATTCATAAATGAACAAACCATGGCTCAGGTCAACTGGCTCAGATCTGTGTTGTCAGAACCATTGAGGTCCCTGATGAGATGCTTAAAAAGCCATCTTAGTGGACTTCCACTTCTGGGAAGGTGGAGTAGATAGTTTTCCTTATTTCTCCCACTGAGTTCACTTTAAAGCCCTCAACATAATACGAAACAAATATCAGAAGACTCTAAAAGGTGGGGAGAAGAAGGCAGTCTGGCTAGGGATCTGGAACCCAAGGAATGACATGATGGTGAGTTCCTTGGGTTTTCTTTTTGCCTCCCCTATCCCAGACCTGGTACTGGTAAAGCCAGCAACCCCAAGATATCAATGGGCACAGACCAAAAAAGCCTGCTACCCTA
This sequence comes from Hyperoodon ampullatus, assembly GCF_949752795.1. Taxonomy (NCBI): domain Eukaryota; kingdom Metazoa; phylum Chordata; class Mammalia; order Artiodactyla; family Ziphiidae; genus Hyperoodon; species Hyperoodon ampullatus. The sequence continues at coordinate 13,640,427 of NC_136917.1, forward strand.
GTCAAAGGAGGAGAAAAGAGGCAGCCTAGCAAGCAGAAAACTTCTAGCCACGTGTGTGGCTTCATCTCCACCAGCACTGGCTGAGTGAGGAACCTAGACTTCTGCCCACATCAGCCTGACAAGGCACCCCAACCCCTTGCTGAGGTAGTATCAGAGAAGGCCAAGTTATCTCTGCTGAATGGTAATGAAATCTCTCCCCACAATGTCAGTGGAGATCACGTGGGGGGCCTGGTCTTCTAGACTCACCTGATGACAGGTAACCAGATGGCTCTTCCTAATGCTAACCACTGGGGTGGTATCAGGGAAGTCCTAGGGAAGGTCTGTACTTTCACCACTGCCCAGAGATAATGAGGCCAACTTTACCCCCCTATGGTGTTGGGGAAGCCATGTGGGGAGCAGTAACAAGTTACTCTTGCTCTCCCAGCCAGGTGGTATCAACAGAGGCCTGGGGGAGTGGAATTCCCACTTCCATCCAGCCATAACAAGGAGCCCTCTCCCCCAGGTATCAATAACGAATCAGGACTTCCACCCCCTCTGGCAGTAACAAGACAATGTTACCCCCTTCCACTGTCACAGCAGGGTCAGGAGCCAGATAAAACAGAAGACTTAAATAAGATCCAGAGTTCCATTACATAACACCCCAGATGTTCAGTTTCAATAGAAAAACTACCCACTGGGGCTTCCCTAGTGGCACAGTGGTTGAGAGTCCGCCTGCCGATGCAGGGGACACGGATTCGTGCCCCGGTCCGGGAAGATCCCACATGCCGCGGAGCGGCTAGGCCCGTGAGCCATGGCCGCTGAGCCTGCGCGTCCGGAGCCTGTGCTCCGCAACGGGAGAGGCCACAACAGTGAGAGGCCCGCGTACCGCAAAAAAAAAACAAAAAAAACAAAAAACTACCCACTGTACCAGGAACAAGGAAAGCCACAACTTAAATTTGAAATGACAATCAAAAGGTGCCAACACTGATGTGGATTTTTCAAGCAGCGATCATAAAAATGCTTCCATGAGCAATAAAGAATATGCTTGGTACAAATGCCAACCTAGAAAGTCTCAGCAAAGAGACTGAAGATGAAAGAGGAACCTAATGGAAATTTCAGAACTGAAAAATACAATAATCAAAATTTAAAAACTCAATGGCTGGGCTCCACACCAGAATAGAATGAATAGAGGAAAGACTAAGTAAGCTTGAGGATAGGCCAGTAGAAATGACTTAATCTGAACAACAGAGAGAAAATACACTGAAAAGAAATGGACAGTGCCTCAGAGATCTAACATTTGTGTCACTGGGAGACCCAAAAGAAGAAAAGACAACGGGGCTGTACTTGAGGAAATAACAGCTGAAAACATCCCAAATTTGGAAAAAGACATAACCCACAGATTCAAGAAGGTGAGCAGACTCAAACAGGATAAACCCAAAGAAACCTGCACATCACAGTCAAACTTCTGAAAACTAAAAACAAAACAAAACGAACAAACAAAAAAACCTTGAAAGCAGTGAGCAAGAAACACCACCTTACCTATAGGGAAAAACAATTCAAATGACAGCAGATTTCTCATCAGAAACCATGAAGTCCAAAAGGAAATGGAATAAATTTTTTCAAGGGCTGAAAGAAAAAGCTCTATTGACCCCAAATTCTATACAGCAAAAGCATCCTTCAGAATGAACGGAAAATCAAAACATTCTCAGATGAGAGACAACAAAGAGAATTTGTCACCAGTAGCCTAAAAAATGGCTAAAAGAAATTCTCTAAATAGAAATCAACATCAGAAAAGAAAAAGAATAATGGGGAAGGTAAAAATATGAGTAAATTTATTTCCTTCTCCTCTTACGTTTTCTAAATTATGTTTGTGGTTGAAGCCAAAATTATAATACTGCCTGGTGTGGTTCTTAACGTACAGAGAGGAAATATTTAAGAAAATTATATTTTAAATTGTGGAGAGTAAAGGGACATAAATGGAGGAAAGGTTTCTATACTTCACTCAAACTGGTAAATTGTCAAAACCAGTGATAAGAATGTGGGAAGTACATATAACATAATACCTAGAGTAACTACTAAAAATGCCACCCTAAAAGACATTTGAAAAACACTATAAATAAATCAAAATGGAATTCTTTTAAAATGATTGTGTAACCCACAGGAAGACTTAGGGAAAAAGAAAACAGAAACAAAAACCAGAACAAACAGAAAACAGAACATAAAGTGGCAGACTTAACATACCAATAATTACACTAAATATAAATGGTCTAAATATACCAATTAAAAGACAGAGATTTATGGATTTTTTTTAAGAAGCATGATTCAACTATATGCTAATGTGATGTGTGAAAAATTGTTATGTGGCTACTTTCCTTAAAAGGCAGCTGGCACATGTCCCTTTGCCTTCTTGGGTTTTCCTCCATTCTGCTTCTTGGAAAATGTATGCTATGGCTGCCACACCAACTTAAGACTATTAGGGAAAGGCCAAAACATAGGGATAATGGAAGAAAAAGCTAGAGCAACTGGCTCTCTGAATACTCGTTAGAGCAGAGCTGCTGCGCCAACTCTGGACTTCCCCTCCATGGATTCTTAGTTCAGAGAAAAAGAAATCTCTACTCTGTTTAAACCCTGTTTAAACATGGTTTTCTATTCCTTGCAGTGGAACCTAATCCTCACCGATACCAAAGAGTTATACTTACTGAGAGCTACTATGGGTCTAACACTGTGCCAAGCCCTTCACAAAGATTATTCTAATGAACTGAGGAGGAAGGTACTACTTACTCTTTTCCTTATTTTATAATGCTGAGGAAACTACTGCTCAGAGAAGTTAAGTGACTTGCCCAAGGTCACACATCTCATCTGCCCAGTGCAAACTTGTTTAGTCTAACTCTAGGGCTTGGGCTGTTAACCTCAAGAGTGTACTGTGAAACCTCCTCCCCTTCAAAAGAGGCTTGGCTGAAAGGCTTCCTTCCATAATCACACAAAACCATGATGAGCTCAGAGAAAGCTTGTATTCATCAGGCATTTCTGAAATGTTGACTGAGATTCTTTTTGAATCCATTATCCTCTTGGACATAATCAATCTATTAATCAATCAGCCCTCATTCATTCAACAAACATTTTTAAGGGCTTACTGGTGCCAGGCCTTGAGATAAGTCAGGGGAATGAATCAAGTGACAAACCTATTCCTCCAGGGGTCCCCATTATGGCACCAAGTTCATTTACTCTGAAAGTTGATTTTTCCAGTTGATTTTTCCATATCTCATTGCTCAGCTCCAAGCCTAAGATGTCAAACAAGCAGACTACAGGGGTTCACTGGTGAGGTCAGTTCTCCCAGAAGCCCCGCTGTTCCATCCCATCTACACTTTGAGGATTCTGCTCAGTTTTTCCCTTTTATGTCTCTAACATGGCAATGGAGACTTTGATGTCTCACCTAGCAAAGAGGAGAAGAAAGGGCAGAAATGCTTCAGAGATGGTGGCCAAAAAAGCTTTGAGATCATGCCAAGCCCCAGCAGCATGGCTTGGTCTTTCCTCTATGTTCCCCGGAATGAAAAGTGGATTTTTCTAGCTTCCCTCTCACTCCCACATCCCCACCCAGCTCTCGGCTCCTGGTAGTGCCAGCATTCACATCCAGGGATAACAGTCAAAATCGCCTCCTTCTTCTTTGACAATAAAATACAGCAACCATTTGGCATCCCAGCAGTGCCCCAGTCTCCTGACCCCTGGCTGGGTCCCAGGGGATTTGTGGTCGGCTGCTAATCAGAGCCCTGGCCATAGCCATTTCCCATGACATAGCTGGAATTCTCCCACTCCTTGCCCTCTCGGCTTCAGTTACCCAGCCAGGCTGAAACTATTTGCTCCCCTCCCACCCTGTCCATCACCGCCCCTTCCTTAGGCCGCACCTCTGCACCCGCCCACTGGCCAGACTCCTGAGGCCCTCAGCGGGGGAGCTGCAAACCTCTCTCCACTTTTATTACTGACCCGCAACCCACCTCCTACACTCCTTCAGCCCACAAGGCTTCTTTCAAGCACCACCCCCACCCCTTGAGCAATGATAAACCTTGGTGCCAGGGAACTTTAAAGAGAAACAGCCACTCCCGACTGACCAAACTGATATCAAGAAGGGAGGTCAAGTGTGTGATTTTCAAGCTGTGGTCATGAAACAGTTGTCTTTTCTTTGTCATTTCTGGTTAATATGCCTACAAACTAGAAAACCAGTATCTCTGCCCTTTTGGAGGGCTCAGTCTTAGCCTACCTGGGAACGGGACGGAATGTCTGCCAACCATAGGGCAGGCACTGTACACTGCGTAGCACTGAGTGCATGGATTCTGCAGCCAGGCTGGCAGGGTTGTAGCCCAGTTCCTCAGACTTAGTAGCTAGGGGACCTTGGGCAAGTCTCTGGGCCTCAGTCACCTCTCTGGACAATGAAGAAAATGAGGGCCACCTCCTAGGCTTGTCATGGGTATTAAATGAATTCACATGTGTAAAGGATAGGAAGAGTCATATCTGCTTTTAGTAAAGAAATACTGCGTGTATATGTGATATTCATTTTCATAACAGCTTGATGAGGTTATTATCCTCTCTTTAGAGAAAACTCCATTGGATGTCACAGAGTTGTAGAAACTTGCCTGTGGTCAGACAGTAAGTGGCAGAGCTGGGACTTGAACTTGCATTGTACTTCCTGTTATGACAGTGGTTCTTAGAAGCAAGGTCCCAGACCACCTAGGAGTTTGGTAGAAATGCAAATTATCGGGTCCCACCCAGACCTCCTCCTGACTCAGGATCTCTAGGGGTGGGTCCAAAGATGTTCCAACCAGTCCTCCGGGAGGGCATGATACCAGAAGGTTAAGACGCACTATCACCACGTTCCCCTCACAGCAGGAGCAGGGTCTCCCTTGTTTTCTGTCACCTGGTAATTGGTACAAAGTGAACACAAGCTGTACACACCTCTTAAACAACACACGAAAACACAGGTCTTCTCTGTGCAAAGTGTTGTGCTAGAGGCCATGAGGACACAAAGAAATGTGAGCTTCCTGCCTGCAGATACTTCCCTAATTATCAAGCTCAGATAAACACGTGCATGAAGTTAGCCAATAGCACAGACCATGCTAGGAGTCAAAAGCATCAGCATTCAGAGGTTGTGGGCAGTCAGACAGAGCTGGGTGCAAATCCTGGCCTCCATTCTCACGAGGTGGGACTTCAGTGAAGTCACATGACTTTGCTGTGTCCGGCTTCCCTACCCTCCTCACGGGGCTGCTCTAAGGATGAAATGAAATGAAGGCAACCATCTTGTATGGTACCTGGCACATAGTACAGGGCTCAGTTACTAAATGGCTGGAGTCGTTAAGATCTGTCACCAGATGATACGGGTTTCATTGCCAAATCATGACAGAAAGGTAAGGTGGCGGGGGATGGCACTGAGGGAGGAAAACTTACAGAGAATGGGGACTTGAGCTTGATTTCAAGCAGGGTGAAAATCTCACAGAACACAAGGGAAAAGAAGGAAATGGTGTCATTGATTATTAAAAAGGGAAATTAAAAGGCATACCAGGCCAAGAGTCAGTAGGCCAAATCACTCTTACTTGCATGACTTTCACCTTAAGTGTGCAGACTCAAACACAAGAAACCCAAATTGTACTCAAGATCCCAGAGTATCACGGCCCCAGACACAGGCTTTCCGAGTCAGGCCTTGTTTAATCACCAGGGGTTTAGGAAGAGGTCTGCGGATATCCCTATGGCTGCTCCTTTTAATCTGAACATTCTCTGGAGGAACATCTAAAATATAACTTACATGCTGAGAAAAGTAACTGAAGAAAATTGAAATTCCAATTCTTCTACATTTCCTCGCTATTCTGGAGGCCTAAACCTTCGTAAAAGTGATTAGACAGGCAGCATCGGCTATGAGCTCAAAGCAACGGCAAAAAGTCTGGAAGCTTCATTTTACCTCTGCCTGGGGCATACATGGAAATACTAAAGATGTCCAGGAACAATCTCCTGGACCACAGAAGGACGGGTGGCATGTTCACTCCCACCCCCTCCCAATCTTGTGACTTGCAGGCTAGTTTCCCTATCAAACTCACCGAGGCAAACTCCTCAGACCTGTGTCCAGTTAGTTCCTTTGGGGCCGGGCAGAGGTGGGGCTTGTGGGCCCAGTGAGAGCAGCTCAGGGGGCGGAGAGCAGAGTGTAACCGGAAGACCATGGGAGATGGGCACTGGGCCCATCTCAGGATGAGCTCAGACAGCACCCAACGCCCTCCAACCCTCAGCCCAGTGATTTATGTTCCGGGAGAATTTTAGCAAATCAAGATGTTTTGGCTGCTCCTTTTCAAAGCCAGGGTAAGGCAACCCAAGACATCTCAACATGACCACATTTTTGAAAGTCTAGTCTATTGTTTTAGAATTTCCCTTGAAGGCCCTCAGACTCCCCACCAAGACCAGTAAACACAAGTCAATGGGAGGGAAAATGTGATCTGAAATATTTCCTGCTCATTGACTTCCCTTGGAGAAAGATTTGCTTCCAAAGGTCCCACTCTAGAAGCTGGGGGTGGGGGCTCAGCACCGCAGAAATCTTTTCCCGAAGCAGCAGCAGAGTCTGTGGTTCCCTTCTGCTTGATTGTTTTAGTACAAACGACCTCTGTGGCTTCAGGGTGTGCTTCCACTCTGGGTGGGATGGTGAAGGGACTGATTGTCTGCTACATTACTCACCCCAAAGTATATGCCACTGGGGGCAAACTTGGCTTCTGCATTTTCCCTTTTTCTCTGGGCTGTGCTCTCATCTCTTGTGAGTCAGCCTTTTCCTGGGCTGTACCCAGCCAGACCCTCCAGGCCCTGGCTCTGCTGGATCAAGAGTTGTTGTTTGGGGTGGGGGCAGTGACCGTGCCCTTTCCTGCTGGTATGTGGAGCTATTGTTCTCTGAGCCCAGGGCCGCTTTTATCCCTGGCATTCCTACGATCAGGATTAGCAGATCTGTGCCTGTCTCACTGGGTTGCTTTCTACTTCGCTTAACTGCAAGCTGACTACAGACCCTGTCCCCTGGTTTCTCATGCACGGTTGGCCACCCCGAACTGGCACCCCCAAATCCCCACACGCGGACCAAGGTGGGGGTCAGGCAAGCCGCAACGATGTTGCACCACAGGACACCTAGGGGTCAGCCCCACAGGGCACTCGCTGTTGTGCCTCTCAGGGCCAGTCGCAGACCCAGCTGCACCGTGGTTTTCCCACCTCTAACAGTAGTGACAACTAATGTCCTCCTGGGCCTGAGGGACGATTAAGGGAGGCGACATGCAAATGCAAAGCAATTGCAGAACACCTGGCACATAGTAACTGCTCAAGAAACGCTAGATCCCTTTGCCCTTTCTAAGCTAGATGGGCAGCTGGGAGCACCTGCCTTACCTACCCCACAGGGCTGTTGGAAGGAATAAGTAATGCAAAATATGTAAAAGCATGAAAAACCTCCCGAGGGCTACACGTATAAGGGAACGTTATTATGATTCACGTATGTGTGATGAGTCTTAGTTTGAGTCCAGAGAGGTCCTATTGCACAGTGTCTGCCAATAGATCAGAGGAAGTTCTGTGGCCTTCCTTTTGGCACATCTTGCAAATGACGTTCCTGAAAGCCACAAATAGGGGGTGTGGCAGCAGCTTCACTGCTTCATCTGCTAAATATAAAAATAGCTAACATTTATTGAGCAAATACTATGTGTGAGACACTACTCCTAGTGCTTTACACATGTTAAGATTACATTTCATCCACACAACCCCATCCATTCACTCATTCATTCACTCAATCACGCGTGCTCTTCCCCCAGACATCCACATGGCTCTCTCTCACCGTCTTCCAGTCACTACTCAAATGTTACCTCCCCAGCAAGGGCTCCTCTGGCCACCTTATCTAACATTCACCTTGCCACCCGCAAGCATCTTTGTTGTGTAACTGTTCTCCTTAGCATGTATCATTATCCAACGGACCAGTTGTTTTACTTGTTAAACTTGTTTATCTTGTGCATCCCTCACTAGAATACGAGCCCCCTGAGGGCTCACATTTTGCTGTTTCATTCCCAGCTATGTCCCCAGCACCTGGAACAGAATAGAGTCTGAGTGTCTAGCTCAGAGTGGGTGTTCAATGGACATTTGTCAACCTAATGAAATATATATTTATATATACTATATATAAATATATATATATTCTTTTTCAGATTCTTTTCTATTATAGATTATTACAAGGTATTGAATATAGTGCTATACAGTAGACCTGGTTGTTTATCTATTTTATATATAGTAGTATGTATTTGTTAATCCCATACCCCTAATTTATCTCTTCCCCTTCTCCCCTTTGGTAACCATAAGTTTGTTTTCTTGAGGTAGGTAGTATTAGCATCATCGTGCCTGTCTCACAGATAAAGAAACTGAGGCACAGGGAGGTTAAGTAATTTGCCCAAGGTCACACAGTAAAGATCAAAGCCAGGTTTGGACTCCAGAAACCACGCTCTATATTCTTTCACCTTTTGATCTAAGCTTTGCGTCTGCACTAACACTACCATTTTTTATCCTCTTCCTCCTCCTTCTCCTCCTCTTCTGGGGTCACTGCTTTTGTGTCTAGCTTGCTTTTCCATGGAGACCAATGACTCCCCCAAAAGACTTGTTCATGCTGAGATACATACTCATTTGCTGACACATGTTCTCAATGAGAAAACTGCTGCCTGGTAAATGATTCACTCAGCGTATTCATGCTCAGATGCTTCATTTAGCAGTGGACACATCAAGGTACACGATAGCAGTATTATTGCTGGCAGGACCGTGGAGATCTTCTTGAGCAACAGGGCAGGGATATAAGGTGTCAGAACTAGCCTGGGTCCTAGAGCCACACACAGCTCAGTCTGAATCCTAGTGAGACCTTATTACAATGTAGCTGTGGGATCTTGGTCAAGTCAGTTCACCCCTCCTGGCAGTAAACACTTAACCAAGGGCTGGAAACATGGTAGTGCTCCATAAATTTTATTTCCATGCCTCCCTCTGACCCCCAGCCCAATATCGCCTTCCCTAATGCTACAGGTCCCATCTTTTCCAGTTTCTGCTTCATTTCACAACCACCACTGAAAGTTCAGGTGAGAGAAACTCAGAAATGGTAGAAATGAGAAAAATGACACTTCCTATCCAGAAAAGCCTGTGTATGTCTCCAAATCACTTAGTGAATCTGCAGTATTCTCCAAAGTGACTTTCCTACCTCCTTTTCCCCCCACCCCCTGGTGTTAAGAACAAAGATACAGGCCAACACGAAGGGAATGCTTACTTGGTTCCAGGTTCTGTTCCACACACTTACGTGCATTAACTCATTTCATGCCCACAGCAATCCTGTGAACTAGGTACTATCCGCACACCCATTTCACAGGTGACAAAGTTGAAACTCTAAGAGGTTAAATAATCTGCCTGAGGTCAGTAGCAGAGGATTCAAATCCAGGCAGGCCAGCTTCTGGCGCTGTTCCTTCTGCTCATCCCACCTGCGGCCTAGCATCCGGGACCTCATCAACCCTTGGGCAGCACTAAGGAGAGATGAGTGATGGGTGGAGGGGCAGAGGCTGGCTGGACTCTGGAAAGTGCTCTGGCCTGGGTTGGGGGCGGAGAGCACACAGCTCTCTTGGAACACTACCTGAGAACTTCCTAAACTCTCCACAGTGAGGATCTGAACTTTAATGTTCTGTTGAGGTTTCTGGCAACGAAGACGGGCAGTAATGAGGGAATATCCCGTGGGAGCCCCTCGTCATCTTTTCAAGCACTTCTATCCCGTAGGTCAACAGAACCCAAATCCCTCACATCCTCCTGGGCCACTCATTCTGAGCACGGGTCAGCCCCCTTCTACAACCTCACAGTAATGAAAACAGTTTCCAGAGAGGAGGCTACGTGTCTAACAAAACTGTGACTTAGTACTTATTTCCAAAATTGTTCCCCCAAATCATTTTTAATTAGGTGAAAAATAACTTTTTAGAAAAGTATAAATATGCAACCATCTTGTTTTCTATTGTTCTAAGACTGCAGAGTCTCAGAGCCCCGGGACTGCTCGATAATCTGGTAAATTCTCTGCCTTGGAGACTTTTGACAGGGGAAAATGTGCTCCACGGAGGCAGATGGTAAAAATAGCAAACATTTGCTGAGACAGTGTTAATTAAATGCTGTGCACTGTGCTGGAAGCTTTACAGGCATCATCTCATTTAATTTTTGCCACAGCTCTACGAAGTAGGTGTTAGTATCATTACTTCCAAACGAAAGAAAACAAAAGTGAATCTCTGGCAAAGAAAGGAACTTGGGCAAGGAGCCCAAAGTGGCAAAGTCAGGATTCAAACCCAGGTCTGTCTGGCCTTTAGTCTCAAACCACTCAGTTATACAGACTCCCCTTCCAGCCTATAAGGATGTTAGCACCTATACGGATGCTCCTAACAGCCGATGGCCAGTGTCTGACCTGCCTTCATCCTCAAGAGGAATAATGGGAAATAGAAATGGGAGGCAAATTGCATACAAGTTCCCTGGACCCTGGGATGCGGCCACTGGCCAGAGACCTTGCTGGGACAGAGGGTCAGGGGGCCGCGCAGCCCTACGCCGCCCCTGCTCCACCATGGCTTTGGGGGACCCTCTTACAAGTCATTCACTTAAGATTCATCCCAAATCCCGTGACTCTGGAGCACTGTCAGCTCAGAGGGGGGCTCCTTTTCCAGCTCAGGACTGTTGTAAGGGCTAGCAGAACCCTAGTTGCCTCTGGTTTCTGGGCACAGTTTCCTCGCCTGTAAAGTGGGGAGCATGAACTTCATCAGGGGTGGCTGTACCTAGGAAATGTCCTGCCGGTCGCTGTCTTGGGTCCATGCCAACGGACCATAATATATCCCAGGGCGCCTTCCTGAGCTTGGATGGGCCTCAGAATCCTTTTCAACATATTACCCTGGGCACCATTTATCTAATCACGGTTGGCATTCAAGATGTAATCAATTTGCCATGGCTAAACTAGGAGATCTCAAAGGGCCCTTCCAGATTAATATATCATTTTATGGTATGTCTACACATGAAGCATATGAAAGCACACATTTTTCTGGAAGAAATAACGGAGTCAGTTTTCAATGACATAACTCGGGGAAATAAATTAGCTGGCTTCTCCCAAACCTTTCCATGAGAAGGTCCTGAGCGCGGGGAACCTAGAGATGTCAAATGAGAGAGAATGGAAGAAGGTTTCACGATGCGGAAAATTAGAGAGGGCATCCCTGGCAATGGAAGTCTCCCTACCACAAATTGCTCCCTGTCAGAGAACTGCTGGCCGGTTCAGGCGGTCATTAGCACTCCCCAAATACTTGCTAGCAACAGCAGCACTAAGATGCGGAGACAGAGGCGCCTAAAACTTGAGAGAGAAGCCGTGTCACCACAAAAACAGGGCCCTGACCAAGGGATGCTGGGATGAAGTGAAGTAACTGTTTCGATTAAAAACAGACCTACCCGTTTCTCTAAACCCCCTATTTGCTAAGCCCCACCAGGCGGAGGAGCTTCAAGGTCTATCCTGACCATGTGACGCTGGAGGCCGCATGGACTAGCCATGGAGACTGAGTCCAGCCCTCCTCCTGGGTGGAAGGAAGCCTGTGATGTGGGGCAGGCAGCTCAGGCGTGCCCTTCCTCAGAGAGGGAACGTACACGCAGGCCAAGGGCTTCCTGGAGGGGTGCTGAGCTAGAATTCTCTCTGTGCTCCCTGACTGCACCCACATGACAGGATTCGGCCTTGTGGACCGGAGGTGGCAGATGTGCTGTGAAAGTCCACAGACTACCAGGACACCTGCGTTTGAAAGGCTCATGATGCCTCCCCACCCCCAAGAAGAGCATCTGAGGACCTCCACTTTGCTGGGCATCCTATTCTATGGATGGAGATCATGATGTCTGCTCTGCCCACTTCTCAGGGGCGAAAGGGATGTGGAAACCATCAAAGAAAGGTCCAGTAGAGTCCTCAACAATTTCCAAACCCAACAAAGGAAACAGGAGCCCTGCTGGGGGCCCACTCTCCATCCAGGGGCGTGAAGAAAGAAGCAGCCTGATGGCCAGCCCCCCTCTATGGTCTCCACCATCACTGACCAATCGGTGGCCCTGGCCTTGTGGGCCCCAGTCACCTCTTCTGTGATTGCTGCTGGGCAATGAAGAAGGTCTGGTCCCCAAATATTAAGACTGCAAAGGTTATGAAAGTAAATGAGCAGGGCCAGCATGGGGCAGTGAGAGTGATGGGAATTTTTACACATTGGAGAAAGCGTGCTCCTTGGAAAGGGCACCCAAACTCGGCTCTGAAGACTTATTATACGGGAATCGGGGCCCAGTGCAGCTGCCAGAGCTCCCACTCTGGGGGCAGGAATAAGTAATCTGGATACTTAATATGAAATTTCCCAATTTTTAAATATAGGCAACTCATTTTTTTTCAAATTATGCTGGCCAAACACAATACATCTGTGGGCAGGATGCTACCTGTGGGAGCGCCATTTTGCAGTCCCTTAAAATGCAAGACTGGTTGCAAGGGAAGAATGAGGGTGATTTTTCCAAATCCTTGAGTTGTTTTTTTTTTAGCCAATCAGGTGGCTCGATTAAACAAACGAGTAAATCAACCAGCTACTCTGTGCCACATACCCCAGCAGACAACATGATCGTCAACCATGCGGTTGAGAGAAAGAGGCAGAAACAGAGAAAGTGTCCTGTTTAATAACACCGGAGATGAAGAGCGGTCCACAGAACGATGCCAAAAATATCACTAAATGTCTCCTCCACGTGGTTCTGATGCTCGTGCTGAGGAACTGCGGGGACTGATGTGGGGTGAGGCTGCCACAAAGTCTTCACTGAATGGGGAGGAGTTGAGGCTTGAGGACTAGATAAAAGCAACTGACATTTACTGGACATCAGGCCGTGTGCTAAATGCTTTATAAAAGATTGCTTCTTTTAACGTTCGAAATAATCTTCTAACTTAGAACTCATTCTTTTTTTTTGTTTTTGTTTTTTTGTTTTGGTTTTTTGGCTGTATGCGGGCCTCTCACTGTTGTGGCCTCTCCCGTTGCGGAGCACAGGCTCCGGATGCTCAGGCTCAGCGGCCATGGCTCACTGGCCCAGCTGCTCCGCGGCATGTGGGATCCTCCCGGACCGGGGCACAAACCTGCATCCCTGCATCAGCAGGCGGACTCTCAACCACTGTGCCACCAGGGAAGCCCTAGAACTCACTCTTAAGCTACTGTCTCTAGATTTGGAAAGGCCTTGGAAGAGAAGGCAGGGCATCCCAGGCAGGGGAAATGGGCACGAGCAAAAGCAGCAAGGTAGGAAGGGGTCCAACAAGCGTGTGGGTGTAAGGGCAGGGGGAAGCATGGGTGTACGTTGCAGGTTTTCTTGGTGCCTGTGTGCTTCTGCAGGTGTCCAACACCAAGGTGCCGGGGTGGCAGCAGCCCTGAGGCTGGTGTAGTACTCCATTGATCTGAAGCCTCAGAAGAGAGATTTTCTAAGAAGGTCCTCAGATGATGATGGGGTCCTGATCCTGTACCCCCTCCTGTGATTGGGTCCTCACGGGAGGTACAAGGGTCAGACCACAGTCCTGAGGAACAGAGAGGCAGAATGGAGAAAGGTCCCTGTCCCCAGGCTGGAATGCAGCCCACCAAGTGAAGGCATGAATACTCATTGCTCTGGAGAAGCTGCTGAATATCTGTAGGCATCCATCTCATCAGACTCAGCTGGCAAGAATTCACCCCACCCCTGGAGGGAAAGTGGCGGGGTTGGGTGGGGATGTTGGATTCAGGCAGGGATCTGGATCCCAACAACCCACCCAGAATGCCTAAGTGGCCTACAGCTATTCTCTGCTCTTGGGGCCAAAGGAATCACCCACAGACAGAGTCAAAGGGGAAGTGTTGAAGGTGGTGGGTGAGGAGAGAGAGGGAGAGGACCAGAGAGTGCAGACAGGGTAGGCATGGAGGGGAAATGCCACCTTTCCTTTAGCAGATCAGGGAAAGCTTTGAGAAAGAGGTGGGATGTTCAGAAAGCCTCTGAAATGCTTCTTGACCTCAGCGGGAGGAAGTGCCCAGAGAGGGACCCTGCCACTGTATCAGGACCAATAATAAGAAGGCTCTCAAGGGCCAAGTTGAGATTACAATGAAATGGGGCTTCAGAATCATGAACCGGGACTGACCAATCTTTGATCCATGTTGATTAAAAGGTTCCCAGGGGAAATACTGAATTACTCTCAGATAGTTCTTTCAGAGTCCTTTTATGGCCCTTTCACCTATGAATTAACCTAATTTTTACAAAGTTCTAACCTCACATTTTCTCAACACCAGTCCTATAAAACCCAAGTCCCACTAAATGTGCCATGAACACAGATTCCACAGTCAAAAAACATTTTGGGAACTACCTGTGTACTAATTTTCACCTCTTGGGAAATTTCCAATGCATATTAACATTGTAAAGGTTCTGAGCGGTCCTACAACCAAAAATCTTTCCATATTTCCTTTAGCACAATATTTCCCAGACATACATGATGAGGATACTTTTTCCTGAACACATATTAGGATGGCACACATTTGGGAAATGTACATCTAGATTTGAAGCTGATGTTCAGATCCTCTACCTCAAATACCTCTGAGGTATGAGTTCCATAAAATCAATAGCTGCTCTCTGGCCCTACTTCCCATTTGTTATGGACTTAATGTCTGTGTCCCCCTCAAAATTCATGTGTTGAAGTCCTAATCTCCAATGTTATGGTATTTGGTTGGAGGTGGGGCCTTTGGGAGGTAATTAGGTTTAGATGAAGTCATGGCAGGTGGTCCTCGAGTTGGGATTCGTGCGATTAGTGCCCTCGTAAGAAGAGAACGGAAAGCACTCTCTCTCTCTCCACCTCTCCCTCTCTCCTGTTCTCCCTCGATTTCTCTCTCGATCTCTCTTCCCATGTAAGGACACCTCATGAAGATGGCCTTCTGCAAGCCAGGAAGAGTTCTCACCAGAACCCAACCATGCTGACACCTTGATCTCATGCTTCCTAGCTTCCAGAACTGTGAGGAATAAATGTCTATCATTTAAGCCGCTGATCTATTGGATTTTGTTATAGCAGCCTGAGTTAAGACACCATTTATTCAGTTTTTCCATTAACCAAACAGTTTAGCACTGTACTAAACCCTGCTAATAAAAAATGGAAATATAATTCCCCACTCACAAGTAGCTCATAGTCTGGTGGGAAAGGCAGACAAAATATCAGCCTCATAGTTGGCATGGTGGATGCTCCAATGGCAGGACCCAGAGGCAGTCTTTCTAATAAATAAGACTATCATCATCAGGGAGGGCTTCCCGGAGGAGGAGAGATGAGAGCTGAGTTTTAAAAAGTGAAATTTAGTTAGACAATAGGATGTGAGAAATGCCTTCCAGGTATGAATAAGAAGGCATAAAGATGCAGAGAAAACAAATCATGGTGAATTTCTGAACTGCTAAAGGCTAGCTACAGCAGGATTGAAAGGAGTGAACAGAGACATGGCAGGAGTAAGAGCCAGAGAGGGAGGCAGAGATGAAATCCAGAATTCCATAAAGTCTCCTTTGTTCTCCTAAAGTTCTGCCAAGCTTCAAGGATGCTGCCTCTTAGATCTGGAAACAAAGGCATGGCTGTCCTGACTTTGCATCCCTTTTCCACATTATTTTCTCAGCCTATGAATTCAAATGCTCACTCATCCTACAGTAGCCTTGATGTCTCCTCAATCTTTTTTTTTTTTTTTTTTTTTTAGCTCCCTTGGATCTTTCTGGGAACAGCTGCAGAGGAGTTTTCCCTATGTTAGGGAGGACCCGGGAATGAAACTGCAAGGCATTCTAGGCATGACTGCTGTCTTGAAGCAGCCTACCATTCTGGACAGAAGGCTGGCTGCGATCATCGGCATGCCTCATAATCAGAGCTCCTCCTGGCTGAGGCATATTGGCTCTAGTCTCTGGATGCCTAGAACCCACCCCGCTCTTTTCCAGTATGTGGCCCAGACTGAGCAAATCATAGGCCCTGGCCTCTGGCCACAATGATTGGTCCAGGGAAGGGCACATGTCTCTAGCTAGGCCTAATGGGAGTCCTGCCCTGAGAATCTTCTGGGATGAACACCAGGGAAGACTCTTTGCTCTCTGGTCACAAAGCTGTAAGGATATGGTGCCAGTCTGCCAGGGCATCACAAGGGGACATGAGGAACGAAGCTACCAGGCAGAGAGATGTGAGATGACATTTGGAGAGTGGCAGACACCAAGTGGGCTTCGGGTCTGGGTCCTGGTGACCTTTAACACCAGTCCTGCATCGTGGCTTTGTGTTCTCATCATTGACACTTGTTTGTTTTTCCGTATTCTACTTTGCTTCAGATTTCTGTCAGCGGTAATCTTGAGAGTCCTAAAAAGCCAGGTTCCTCTAGGGTGGAAGTGGTCAGACCCCAAGAAGCCACACACAGTCCCTGGAATCATTTCTAGAAGTCTTTGGAGACAGTGGGATGTCATTAGGAAGAAGGGAAGAGAGTATCTCCTCCTCACAGTATGACGACAGATCATTTGATGTGTAGTGTATAATGAGCTCCAGAATTGGAAAGAAGTGGGTTCTGATCTTGCTTCCATCTCTTCTTAACTCTGAGACCATAAGTTCTTTAAACCCTTTCCCTCAATGCAAATGGAGATGACTAATACCCACCTCACAGGGTGGGGAGGAAAAAAAATAAAGATGCTGGAGAAAGAACTTGCCCAGAATATAGTACAACACCAAACAACATTAATTTTCTGTGTTTCAAATTCTTCTACAGAAGGCCAACTCATCAGTACATCACAATCCATGCCAACTCCAGGAGAGGAGGAGACTGAACCAAGAACCTTTACAGCTTGATCAAAAGAGAAGTGACAGCTGGCCCTCACCTGTTCCACCTGCATATTTCCAAATCTCTCTCTGCTTTCTATTCTCCAGAGTAGAAGTTCAGCAAAGATGAATGAATTGCAAAAAAGTTTTCCTCTAAAATGCAACTTCCCTTGGCATGCATGTGATGCAAATGACTTTTGCTCCATTCCCATTTGGTGGGATGTCTTCTCTCCCTGGCCGCATGGTCCATTACTGTACATCCACAGATACATGGATAAATATAATACATACCCATCTTAGACAGAAAATGCCTCAAAGGGAGAGGTTGGGTCTGTGTATCTCACTCCCTGCAGAGCTCAGCAGGACATCATAGACAATGATGGTAGTGATAGAAAAGCTTGGGTTTGTGTCTTATTGCCATGGAAAGAGAGAAGAAAATGGGGAGGGGCCCACTGAGCTCTTACTATGAGTCAGACAACAGGTTTACGCTGAAAATACACCATCACCCTTGAAGGTCTTCACAACCCTGGCTGTCACATCCATTCAAACTTTGGACACTAAGGCTCAGAAAAGAAAAATTATGTGCTCACCTGGCAGAGCTGGTCTATGATCATTTGACCACGCCTGTGGTTCCCCTACCTCCCACCCCTAGTACATGGTCAGGCAGATTGGGTTCTCAGCTCCGCCACTGACGCATTAGCTTGAGCAAATTATTTATCATCGCTGACCTCCATTTCCTCTTCAATAAAAGGGAGTAGTTAGACCCACCCCACAAGATGATTATGAAGATTAAATGAGATGATGAAGATGACAGGGTTTAGAACAATGCCTGATGCTTTGTAAACACTTAACAAATGGTAGCTGCTGCGACATGGCTGTGTTATTTACTATTATTTCCACTATACCCTCTTGCCTTTTTAGGTTCAGAGGCCAAAACCTATTTTGCAAGAGGTACTTTTGCTCCTGTTTTCAACCTGAGATTTCTACAGCTGTACCAGGCACACTGGTAATGTCTGCAGGCCTGTGGACATAACCACTTTTCCCACACCCGTTGCAGAAGTTCAGGGCATCTGGGTCTGGCTCCAGGCTGCCCCAAAGCCGAAAGAACTTCTCCCAGAGGGTACAAGAGCCAAGGCTCTCCTTCTACCCTGGCTGCAGCAGAGCTGGTGGCGTCCACCTCCCCCATGAGGAGGACATATGGACCATGCTCTCTCTCTGGCAGTCAGCATCGCACAGGCAACGCAGGCCATGAAATAAGCTTTTTATCACCCAGGCCTTCTTCTCTTTGGTTTTCTCTTGCTGCCTGACAAACAATTGTTCTGCTTCCCGACATGATAAAGCACTCTTGGTTCTGCTCCACCAGCCACCCCACAGTGAGTGTGGATGGAAGAAAACAAGACCCCCTCACTTCTCCTTGAGCTTTGGTGTGTCTCGTGACTTCGCTGCTCACATGTTCCCTTTCAACAGCCCTTCTGCAGAGAGAGGCAAGGCCGAGATAAATCCTCCCCCACTGCCAATGTCTTCATCCTTCTTTTTTGTTGAGAGGCAGTGAGGCTTAGCTGAAAGAAGACAGAATTTGGAGCTAGAGAGGCAAGGTCTGAATCCAAGTCCTGCAAAGTCCTTACTGAATGACCTTGGGCAAAACACTTCACTTTTCAGAGTCTCAGTTTTCTCTTCTGTCAAATGGGTTCATAATCCCTACTAAGCCACACAATTGTTGAGAGAAGCCACGTGAGTAGAGGCTGAAGCACTGCGGAGCGAGTGTTGGCTATGCTAGTTGCCATCCAGTTTCCTTGAAATGGGATTGAATTGTCCGAAAAAAGAAAGTTAAGGGGAGTGATCCAAATGAACCTCTCCATCTCCATAGAAAAGATTTGTCTGAAGGTTCTTCTGGCAAAGCAAGGATTGGCAAACTTTCTCTGTGAAGGCCACACTATAAATATTTTTGGCTTTGGGGGGCCAAACAGTCTCTGCCAAGAACTAGGTCCCTCTGCCACTGTAGCACACATAGGGCCACAGACAGTATGAAAATGAGTGGCTGTGGTTATGTTCCAATAAAACTTTATTTACAGTAGCAGGTGGCAGTGGGCTGGACGGGCCTGCAGGCTGTGGTTTGCCCATGCTGGCCTTAGCTGTTTAGAGTTTGGGGCTGGAGAGCAGCATCTTCCTTGCCAAGCAAACCAGCATGCCGACATCCTCTTTCTGCCAGCACCCTCCCAGAAACCCACCTATCAGAGAGTCAGAGCCCATGCCAGCTGCCCAAATCCCCTCCCGGCCTTTGAGACACTGGAGCTTTAGGTTTATGGGCACGGCAATTTGTTTCACGTAATCCTGTCCGTAATGACACCAGCAGCCATTAGGTAAATGACTTGACCCTTTCCCCTGAGGGATATGTCCTCCCCTGAAATAAATAGGGGGGGACTTCTCTCCCATAAGTTAAGCATATTATTTGCCTCATCACACGAGGCAAATGCGATAGCTCCGAGCTATTAGTCTATCACTGCAGAGATCAGACTGCCAGGAACCAGAAGTAATTGACAACAGGGAAGTAAACAGGACCCCAGATAGATAAATAAGAGGCCTGGGCTGGTCTGGGGCCTGAAAAGATTAAGTAATGAGAGTATCTAGCGAGAGATTTAGTGCTAAGTGAGCTAGGACCAGAGCAGCCTCCTACGACGGAATCAAATTATATCATTGGAAAGAGAGATTATTGAAGCCCCTCATGCTGAGCTGGGCAATCAGCACTTCTTGGGAGGGGACGGCTGCCATCATTAGCATAGCAACTGGGGACTCTGCGCTGAAGTCTGGCTAATTAGCTGCAGGTAAATGGTTATATATGACAGGTAAGCAGGGTGCGGTGCCCCTGCCCACTAGGAAAACCTGGTCAGTTCCTCAGTGGCTGCTGGGTTATAAGTGACAGGCTGGGGTCTTTTTTCTCAAGTGAACAGGCTCCTTATAAAGATGTGTCCTCAGAGAGGTAACTAACTACCTGGAACCGGGAAAAAAAAATGTTGTTGAAGTTGATACCAAGTTGACTCTGGCCTTTTAACTTCTGAAATTCCTAGGAGGTGGAAATTCAGATGCACCAGGCTGGCTGTCCCTGGGAGGGCTGCCAGCTCTGGGAAGCAGTCCCCATCACCACACTCCAAGAAGACTTCCTCTTCACTTCCCTTTGATGGTACCGCCATTCCTCCAACAGCAGGATGGAAACCTTAGGGATCGGCCCCCACGCCGTCCTTTCGGTTGCCTATTTTGTTGATTCTTTTCGAGGAATGGCTCTCAGGTGAGGTTGGTTCCTTCAATCCCCTTCCTCATGTATGTCGTGATAATAACCACATGGAACTCGCAACAACACTTTCACAGGTAAGAACTGCTCATCCTTACTTGGATGAGCAAATCCATCACCAATATCACCTCTTTCAAAAGAATATCCTTTTTCTTTCTTTTTTTTTTTTTTTTGCGGTGCGCAGGCCTCTCGCTGTTGTGGCCTCTCCCGTTGCGGAGCACAGGCTCCGGACGTGCAGGCTCAGCGGCCGTGGCTCACGGGCCCAGCCGCTCCGCGTCATGTGGGATCTTCCCGAACCCGTGTCCCCTGCATCGGCAGGTGGACTCTCAACCACTGCGCTACCAGGGAAGCCCAGAATATCCTTTTTCTTAAAAGAGAAACTGCTACCCCAGGCAGCCTGACCCCTGAAAACACCAATCCCTAATCCCTTGTAAGCCAGTGATCCTTCTTCCATGGTTTTTCTTCTTTGCCACTTCCTGAGAAATCATGGCAAAGGTAAGAACGTATCTTTGGGCTGGGCCCACAGCACCAGACGAGGAATCCTAGGACTGGTGCTTGTGAGTTCCCTGCAGCTCTGTGCCTCTATTTCTCCAACTGTGAAAGAAAGGCATAGTTCTAGAAATTCTAAAAGTGCCGTCCAGCTCTGGGATTCTATGAAGATGATGTTCTTGCCTCCTGAGGGGTTGCTGTAGAGACAAGAGATGACACGGAGCTTGGTACAGAATGGAGAGGCACATGTGTGATCAGAAATTCTTCCAGCTGCCTTAGGAGGAACCAGAAAAAGATGAAAATAACCCTGAGATACATTTTCCCCCAAAGATTCTTATCTTCTTCCTTTCCTTGCTCCTTCACCGTATCTTTACCATCTCTGTTCCATGTTTACTTTTTGGTGATTGTTGTTCTTTTTTCTCCCTCCCTCTCTTCCTTATTCTAGGGTTTCTTCCTTTCTCTCCATCCTATCTTCCCTTTCTCCCACTCATCTAATGAAAAGACCCCTCCTCTTTTCCTCATGACATGGAATTAAAGGTGGTGAGTGGGTCAAGTCACTCTGAACAGTAGCATCTCTCCTGATCACAGCAGCAGTAAAGCGAGTCTCAAAGGTCTGCATTCCCAGGGCAGCAGCAGTGATCACCCATTGCTGATTGATGCCAGGTTTGCAGAAAGGAGAAGTGACAGGTAGGGGCAGAGGGCTGGGAGGGGGAGAAGAAGAACAAACAGTAGGTTGGTGCTATAGCTACGCCAGCCAGAGACCCAGAGACAATTCGTTTGGAAGCATTAACATTTTGATATTCCAGTGTGGTTCTGGTTCAATTATTTTAGAAGACATGGTTGACTTCAGGTTTGGACTAATTCACCAGATGTCTTTCAAACAACCTCTGCTTTAGATCTCAGATCAAGAAAAAAAATAATTTGGAGGTTTAGGTCAATGCCCAGTAAATTAGTGTAATCTATTCTTTTTTTTTTCCAGACTAAGATTTGGTTTTTGTTTGAGTCCCCACAGGTCTCTTTTTTGGAAAGCCTTCACTGAGCTGAGCCTTCCAATAGCTAGACAACTCCTTTCAATGCCCATTAGAAGTAAAACAATCAATGAGGCCTGGAGATGAAGCAAACACAGTTTATCTTTTCATTTCATTGTATCACAGAATATTATTCCCAGGTCTTTGAAAAACGTGTCAAAAAATAACATTCCCTCCCTAACTCAGTCTCAGACACTGGCTCACATCTGCTAGTGGAGGACCCCAGCATGGGCTGTTTCTCTCTCTTTGGTGGGAGTTTGAAATCCCACGCCGGTAGCCCTTGAAGTCAGCTCACCTCCATGCCGCGTGGCCCACCTGTGTGTGGATGGGCTCATCCCATGAAGGCCCTCTCAGGACCCCAGGGCAGGGTCTTTCTACTTTTTAAACCCAAGTAATTTGTCTTGCAAAGAGTGAAATAACTAGAGGCTAGAAACTGCGGGAAGAAGTCCAATGTGTTAGTTTTATCTTCACTCTTGCGTGTGTGATTGAGTGTGCGTGCATGACTGTGTGTGCATATATACGCACACATCCTATTAAATATCATTTGGGGCTTTTTCAGGGCAATGAGGAGAGAGTGCTGGTTTAAAGCAGAAGCTGCCTTTGACCACATATTGAGAGTAAAAAGCGGATTGTAGAGAGACCAAGTTCCTTTTCTCATTTACTCTTTTATAGAATACTTACCAAGTACCCACTGTGTGCTAGATACAGTGGTAGGCAATTATAGAGTCAACAAGACAGACAAAATCCCCGCTCTCAGGAAGCTTAACATCTCCTGGGGGATGCGTGAGCAGAAAGTAAACAAATAAATGAGAAGAAGAATTTGGGGTAGTGATAAGCGCTATGAAGAAAATAAAGCTGGGTCACGTTACAGACAGTGACTGAGAAGGAAGGGATGTTACTGTAGGTAGGGTGATCAGGAAAGGTTCTCTGAGGGAGGGATGTTTGAGCCAGGACCTGAATTTCAGGAAGGACCTGGCCATGCCAACATCTGGGGTCAGCGTGTACTGGCAGAAGGAACAGCAAGGCCAAGGCCATGAGTCGAGAAAGGGACGGGAGTGTTGGAGCATCAGGAAGAAGGCCCAGGAGGCTGCAGCGTGGTGAATGTGGGAAGCGTGGCCTGGGATGGCGCTAGCAAGAATGGTGGGGCCAGACTGTATAATGTGGGAGCTTGGGTTTATTCTTAGGACCGTGTGAAGTCACTGGGAGGTTTAACTGGGAGAATGAGGAGATCTGATTTGTCTTAAAACCATCATGGCGGGCTTCCCTGGTGGCGCAGTGGTTGAGAGTCCGCCTGCCGATGCAGGGGACACGGGTTCGTGCCCCAGTCCGGGAGGATCCCACATGCCGCGGAGCGGCTGGGCCCGTGAGCCATGGCCACTGAGCCTGCACGTCCGGAGCCTATGCTCTGCAATGGGAGAGGCCACAACAGTGAGAGGCCCGTGTACCGCAAAAAAAAAAAAAAAAAAAGACCAATCATGGCGGCTGCTGGATGGATGATGGATAATGAACGAACATGAGAAGAAGCAGGAAGATTTAGTGGGAAGGTCCTTGCAGTCATCTCATGGAGACAGGATGGTGGCATGTACCAGGGTGATGGCAGCAGGTGGTAGACAACTGATAATGCACAATGACAAACTCTGTGCAGTCGCCTCACCACTCCTATCAGTGACTCTCCACGTGGGGAAAAACTGGCAGTAGGGTACTCCCTGGGCAACTGGTCTTTCCCTGCTGCTGCTTTTCCGGCCTCATTAGGCCTAATGATCTCCCATCCTTCACTCTCACTTAAATAAAGGAAGTGCCATGCACAGGGCAAGAGGATCTGCAGAGAGCGCCATTAGCAGTGGAAACCATAACAATTATTTCCTAAGATAATTTTGTTCAGTGGCTGAGCCCTTGGGAGCTGGTAGTCGACAAAGCTCTGCTTTGTGTTGTAAAATGGAATGAAAGTCTCTTCAGGTCTTGGGTAGAAGCCTGACCCATGCACATCTCTTCCAGGGAAAAGAGGAGCTCTCTCTTGAGACCAGAAAACATTTACACTAATAATTTACTGTCTCTGACACAGAACTGCCACTACCATCTCTATGCACCAAAAACACCAATTATATGAGCCAAGGAGACAAAGTGTCTCCTGTTCCACCACTGCTGCCACTTTTCTGACCTCTGATATCTCCTCACAGTGTTGCTCAATAATTTGAGCTAATTTAAAAGTCAGTATCTTGCACTAAAGTGAAATTATATCTGTGCTTTCATTCCACAGCCTGGAAGGGATCTTCATTTATCTGTCTGGGATTCTCATATAGAGAGAAGGCTTTATGTGTTTGTGTGCGGTATGTTATGTGTATGTGCATGTGCTTTTGAAATAAAAGGGGGAATAGAGGAGGAGACGTGGAGACACAGGAAGGAGATGATTGGGGCCGTGATATTAATAACACTGATGATTCAGGCTTTCTTTCTATATTGCTACCACTGATTTTCATTTTTTTTAAATCATTAAAGTTAGGTCTCTCTGAGCATCCTGATCTATGGCTTAGAGTTTCCTAAATCCCAAATTCAATGAAATTGACACAGAGGGGATCAGTCCTCGGCTACCCTTTCACCCTCTTAGAAATGCAGTTTTCTCCCCTAGACAGAGCATTCTGACCTCCCAAAGTCAAGATGCTTTTCACTGGGAGAAAAGTTGGCATGACTCTGTGTATATTTCAATCAAAAGCTGACTCACTGATGAGAAATTTGAGTCCAGAGCCCTAGACACGCCAATGAGAGGCCAAACTATCAGTTCCATAGCTGAATACTCCACTTAGCCAACCACGGGGAGGATTTTTGGCTACACAACAGGCAGCACCAATCAAGACAAGTCCAGACTTCCAAGCAGGCTACATCACCATAAGCAGGGTGAGGAGAATTAGAGAAGGAATGATGGGAAGAAAGGAACATCATGAATAAAACATTAAAATATTCTTCTAAACCATGAATCAAAAACTCAGGCCCAGCACACCACATTCAGGCAAGGAGCGTGAAATTTACTTAAACTTCTCCATTTCTATTTGGTTTGGACAGTACTGTGTTATCATAGTTTTGCTGTTGTTAATACTGTGTCAACACGTTCATTACAAGCTTCAGTCTCCAGGACTTTGTAAATGGACTGCAAACCTTACAAATGGAAATTAATGCTCAAAATCCAGGATACTGAGCCCACAGGACAGCCAGAAGAAAGCCAAAGTTACAGACTTTTGTGTACGTGTGTGATTTGAAATTATGCTAGAATTTAGGACATCAAATTAAAATGCTCTTTGTCCCCTGGAGAGATTCCCAAATGTTGGCTGAAAATGAGAGATGATTAGGCCCTTTAGAAAGGTTTCTGTTGATGCTGAATGTGATTCAAGAACAAATATTTCAAGATTATGAGATGCGGGTACAGTAGCATCATTCAGGCAATTGAAGAATGTGTGTTTGGGGTCTGCCCACCTCAAAAGGCTGATATTTTTCTATATGCAATGTGGCATTTCCCTGACATTTTCAATTCCCCTGACAGTTTCTAACTCCAGATAAGGAGAATGAGGATCCCCAGGGTGTGGGTGAAGGCTGGCCTCTGGTTCTCATCTTCAGCAAAGGGCTTTGGTGCCAACGGACAGCACGGTCTCTATTTGAGCACCCTTGGGGATGTCCGCACAGCCCGGCCGAGACTGGCCAACTCCACCGCATGCCACAGGGTGCTGAGAGCAGCACATGCTCTTCTGCAGAAAGGTTCCAACTCTGCAGGTGGGTCCCGGACAAGGAAGTGTGAGAAGGAGCCAGGTGGCGAGAAGCCCACACTCACACCCTCTGGGCTGAGATTAGACACGTCTGCGTTCTGGACTCAGCATCCCAGTAACCAGCATATGGCAGTGACACACACACGCAGTAGGTGTTCAACGGATGCTTGAATTGCCCTTGGTCACACAGGTCTCCACCTGGGAATTGGGCAAGAATGTCCCCAGTAGGGAACTGACCACATGCCAGGTATCGGCCTGGGTGTTTGTTTTATTTTTCCATTTTCCCAACTCCCTGTTTTCATATCCAGGACAGAGAATGCAAAGCCAAGGCTTTCGGCTTTGCAAGAACTTGAGTTCTTCTCGCCATCAGCTGTTCCATGAACCAGCTGAGCTAAGATTCAGGCGGTCTCCTGAAGCCCTTACACAGATAACCCTTTCTCCCTACATTTTTCCTTTTTCTGTAGCAATTCAATTGGCATCCGGGCTTCACCATCATCACTAGTGTCCAGTGTTTTTCACCAAACGTTGGTCTGACTTCCTGCAAGCGTGGCTTTTTCCACCCTGATCCATGGCCTGACTCTCAAATGTTAACCCTTTCCATACATCCTCAGAAAACCATCTTGGAATCCCCACCAAGTAGACCAGCAAAAACCCTTACCTTCAAACCAAAGAAAATACTAAATCCATGAAATCACTTAAGCCACCCTTCCAAAGAGAGGGAGACTCAAAATGTTTTATACAGCAACCTATAAGAAACTCATTTTGTGGGATGTTTCACATTCCAGCCCATGGTTTATTCCCCCATATATCCCTGCCAGTAATATCAACCAGATGTGGCAAAGAAGTCTGTGCAGAATTGTAAAAATTACAAGCATATTCTGTAATTCCAAAGCATTGTAAAGTCACAGCTTGGTTTTCTTTCTTTCTTAAAAAAATAAAAAATAAAAACTTTCCAAGCTGGCAGAATGTTCTCAAGTACAAGTATTGCCTGATCACTTTAGAAAATTCTGCTGCTGGCCCGAAGGGCTAAAGAATTTGAAGATGTAAAACCTCACTCTACCTTTGATAAATTGTAGGGAACTTAGAAAAGTCTACTTGCAAACATGCATTTAAGTCTCTAAATTTTTCTCTTTTAATGTTTCAAGTCTTAATATCCTAGATCTCAGATATGAGCATATGTTCATATATGCTCAGATGAGCATAAAAGTACAAATACTGAACCTTGAAAGCTATAGAGGTCCATGATTTTTCTCTTATTCTCCCGTCTGCCCAACCTTCTTTTTCAAGATGTATTTCAGCACAAGAAGCACATTATAAAGCAGAAAAATATACAGAACTGGAGGTCAGAAAGACCTGGGTTTATTCCTGGTGAGTTAGTTAAAACTCCTCAACCCTCAGTTTCATCTTCTGTGTAGTGGGCATAAACATACCTACCTTGAAGGAGGACCAAAGAAGATGGCAAATGCATAAGGTGTGCAGCACACAGTAGGTGCTCATGAAATGTTTGGTTCCTCCTCTGATCCCAAATCTATAACATAACAGGGGTTGTACTAGATCAGTGTTTCCCAAAATATGCCCCATGGGTGACATACACCACAATCACCTAGGGTGCCTACTTACAGAGTCAAATCCCTACGTCCATTCCAGATCTAATGAAACTAGAGTCCTTGGGGACATAGTCTGGGAATCAGCATTTTAATTAGAACCTCAAGGGATTCGTTTTTCTATATGCTGAGTCTGAGAACCACTGTAGTCTGGACCCTCGCTCTGCAAAGTGCGGTCCTGTAGAAATGCAGACTCTTAGGTCCCACCCCAGACCTGCAGAACCAGAGTCTACATTTTAACCAGATTCCCAGGTGTTCAGATGCACAGTAAAGGTTGAAAAACACTGGCCCAGATAACCTTTATTCCTAGCTCTGAAATTCTATAGTATGAGTCCATAAGGCAATTCAAAGTATTAGGCTTATAATCAACTCTGTGAATAAGGCAACAGGCTTCTGTGCTCAGCTGGATAAGGGCTCAGTGGAGGAGAGAAGAACAGAAACCTTCCCTGCCTGTCTTCTTTCTCCACTCCAGCTTCAGATACTACAGAGAGTGCAACTCACACAAAACAGAAATCCCAAGAGTGACAGGGCACCCACTGTAATCCATTATCTGTCCACACACAGATTAAAGCTAAACCCATCTTCAAGCACATGATGAAGCATGCAGGTGATGAAGCCTGCCATAAAGCAAACGGAAGGCTGGCCTCACCACAGTGCTCGGTGATTGGGGAAATGTTGGAGAAGGAAATGGAGCTCCAGTTTGCAGGGACTTTTTCCATGAGCTTTAGGCAGCCGTGCCCCTGGAAAAAGCGACCCCACGTCTGCGATGGTGAGGCTGGTCTCACCATCCGTCCCCTGGCCTCTGAAGGCTGTGCCAGCCCAGACCAGAGGCGGGGACAGGTCTCTGGGATCTGGCTCCAGGTAGGCAAGCAGGCAGGCAGTCTCTGAAGCCCCCATCGTCCTGATGGATCGGTTTTCCCATCGTCCTATGATCATTTCACCACATCAGATAACAGCTCTGCTGGAAAACTGAATAGTATGGTTTTTGTTTTCTCCACTGATTTTTCACTTTTATAGCATCATTTCACATCAATACAGAGTTTTATGGAGACACATATTGTATATAGTTATGTTTTAAAGGTTAGTGCAGAATTGGAAGACTAAGGTGGCTACAAAAGGAGCTCCGAGTAGCAGAAGGTACGACCTAGAGGTACAGGGTTCCAGTCATTCAACAGATCTGGTCTCATTTAGGGCTTCAAAGAGGTAAAGGAACTAGAGCACTAACTGAGCTTCTACGAGGGGGTGCTGGCCCTTTAGTTACTGACTTCTCATAAGTATGGAAATTGTGGTAAGGATGTGGGCTCTGTAGTCAGGCAAGCCTGGGTTTGAAGTTTAGCTCTGTCAGTGACTGGCTCTATGACCTTGGGCAAGCTGTCTAAATCTCTAGGACTCGGTGTGTTTATCTGTAAAATGGGGCTAATGTCTATCTAACCTCCTAAGCCTGAGATTGAGGAAGAGAATCTATCTAAAAAGCAGTTCACACAAAAAACCCCCAAAGTTAGCAGAAGGAAAGAAATCATAAAGATCAGATCAGAAATAAATGAAAAAGAAATGAAGGAAACAATAGCAAAGATCAATAAAACTAAAAGCTGGTTCTTTGAGAAGATAAACAAAATTGACAAACCATTAGCCAGACTCATCAAGAAAAGAAGGGAGAAGACTCAAATCAATAGAATTAGAAATGAAAAAGGAGAAGTAACAACTGACACTGCAGAAATACAAAAGATCATGAGAGATTACTATAAGCAACTCTATGCCAATAAAATGGACAACCTGGAAGAAATGGACAAATTCTTAGAAATGCACAACCTACCAAGACTGACTCAGGAAGAAATAGAAAATATGAATAGACCAATCACAAGCACTGAAATTGAAACTGTGATTAAAAATCTTCCATCAAACAAAAGCCCAGGACCAGATGGCTTCACAGGCGAATTCTATCAAACATTTAGAGAAGAGCTAACACCCATCCTTCTCAAACTCTTCCAAACAATATCAGAGGAAGGAACACTCCCAAACTCATTCTACGAGGCCACCATCACCTTGATACCAAAACCAGGCAAGGATGTCACAAAGAAAGAAAACTACAGGCCAATATCACTGATGAACATAGATGCAAAAATCCTCAACAAAATACTAGCAAACAGAATCCAACAGCACATTAAAAGGATCATACACCATGATCAAGTGGGGTTTATTCCAGGAATGCAAGGATTCTTCAATATACGCAAATCAATCAATGTGATACACCATATTAACAAGTTGAAGGAGAAAAACCATATGATCATCTCAATAGATGCAGAGAAAGCTTTCGACAAAATTCAACACCCATTTATGATAAAAACCCTGCAGAAAGTAGGCATAGAGGGAACTTTCCTCAACATAATAAAGGCCATATATGACAAACCCACAGCCAACATTGTCCTCAATGGTGAAAAACTGAAACCATTTCCACTAAGATCAGGAACAAGACAAGGCTGCCCACTCTCACCACTCTTATTCAACCTAGTTTTGGAAGTTTTAGCCACAGCAATCAGAGAAGAAAAGGAAATAAAAGGAATCCAAATTGGAAAAGAAGAAGTAAAGCTGTCACTGTTTGCAGATGACATGATACTATACATAGAGAATCCTAAAGATGCTACCGAAAAACTACTAGAGCTAATCAATGAATTTGGTAAAGTAGCAGGATACAAAATTAATGCACAGAAATCTCTGGCATTCCTGTACACTAATGATGAAAAATCTGAAAATGAAATCAAGAAAACACTCCCATTTACCATTGCAACAAAAAGAATAAAATATCTAGGAATAAACCTACCTAAGGAGACAAAAGACCTGTATGCAGAAAATTATAAGACACTGATGAAAGAAATTAAAGAGGATACAAATAGATGGAGAGATATACCATGCTCCTGGATTGGAAGAATCAATATTGTGAAAATGACTCTACTACCCAAAGCAATCTACAGATTCAATGCAATCCCTATCAAACTACCACTGGCATTTTTCACAGAACTAGAACAAAAAATTTCAAAATTTGTTTGGAAAAACAAAAGACCCCGAATAGCCAAAGCAATCTTGAGAACGAAAAACGGAGCTGGAGGAATCAGGCTCCCTGACTTCAGACTATACTACAAAGCTACAGTAATTAAGACAGTGTGGTACTGGCATAAAAACAGAAAGATAGATCAGTGGATCAGGATAGAAAGCCCAGAGATAAACCCACGCACATATGGCCAACTTATCTTTGATAAAGGAGGCAGGAATGTACAGTGGAGAAAGGACAGCCTCTTCAATAAGTGGTGCTGGGAAAACTGGACAGGGACATGTAGAAGTATGAGATTAGATCATTCCCTAACACCATACACAAAAATAAGCTCAAAATGGATTAAAGACCTAAATGTAAGGCCAGAAACTATCAAACTCTTAGAGGAAAACATAGGTAGAACACTCTATGACATAAATCACAGCAAGATCCTTTTGGACCCACCTCCTAGAGAAATGGAACTAAAAACAAAGATAAACAAATGGGACCTAATGAAACTTCAAAGCTTTTGCACAGCAAAGGAAACCATAAACAAGACCAAAAGACAACCCTCAGAATGGGAGAAAATATTTGCAAATGAAGCAGCTGACAAAGGATTAATCTCCAAAATTTATAAACAGCTCATGCAGCTCAATAGCAAAAAAACAAACAACCCAATCCAAAAATGGGCAGAAGACTTAAATAGGCATTTCTCCAAAGAAGATATACAGACTGCCAACAAACACATGAAAGAATGCTCAACATCATTAATCATTAGAGAAATGCAAATCAAAACTACAATGAGATATCATCTCACACCAGTCAGAATGGCCATCATCAAGAAATCTAGAAACAATAAATGCTGGAGAGGGTGTGGAGAAAAGGGAACACTCTTGCACTGCTGGTGGGAATGTGAATTGGTACAGCCACTATGGAGAACAGTATGGAGGTTCCTTAAAAAACTAAAAATAGAACTACCATATGACCCAGCAATGCCACTACTAGGCATATACCCTGAGAAAACCATAATTCAAAAAGAGACATGTACCAAAATGTTCATTGCAGCTCTATTCACAATAGCCCGGAGCTGGAAACAACCTAAGTGTCCATCATCGGATGAATGGATAAAGAAGATGTGGCACATATATACAATGGAATATTACTCAGCCATAAAAAGGAACGAAACTGAGCTATTTGTAATGAGGTGGATAGACCTAGAGTCTGTCATACAGAGTGAAGTAAGTCAGAAAGAGAAAGACAAATACCGTATGCTAACACATATATATGGAATTAAAAAAAAAATGTCATGAAGAACCTAGGGGTAAAACGGGAATAAAGACACAGACCTACTTGAGAACGGACTTGAGGATATGGGGAGGGGGAAGGGTAAGCTGTGACAAAGCGAAAGAGAGGCATGGACACATATACACTACCAAACGTAAGGTAGATAGATAGTGGGAAGCAGCCGCAGAGCACAGGGAGATCAGCTCGGTGCTTTGTGACCGCCTGGAGGGGTGGGATGGGAAGGGTGGGAGGGAGGGAGACGCAATAGGGAAGGGATGTGGGAACGGATGTGTATGTATGACTGATTCACTTTGTTATAAAGCAGAAACTAATAAAAAATAAATTAAAAAAATAAAATAAAATAAAAAATAAAAAGCAGTTCACAGAGCACTTGACCCACAGTAAATATGCAATGCACACTTGGGAACTATTATGTGCTAATGTGTTCATTCGTCCGTTGAAGCCCTTGCCCCAAGTCCTTCAGAATGTAACTGTATTTGGAGATCGGGTCTTTAAAGAGGTGACTAAGTTAAATGTGGCCATTAGGGTGGGGCCTAAGCCAACATGACTGGTGTCCTTATGAGAAGAGGACAGGACACCAGAGGCGAGCGTGAACAGAGGGACGACCATGTTAAGAGGCCACAAGAAGACCATCATCTGCAAGACAAGGAGACAGCCCTCAGGAAATCAGTCCTGCCAGAACCTTGATCTGAAACTTCCGGGCCACAGACTGTGAGGAAACAAATTTCTGTTGTTTAAGCCATCTGGTCTGAGGTACTTCTTTTTTTTTTTTTACATCTTTATTGGAGTATAATTGCTTTACAATGGTGTGTTAGTTTCTGCTTTATAACAAAGTGAATCAGTTATACATATACATATGTTCCCATATCTCTTCCCTCTTGTGTCTCCCTCCCTCCCACCCTCCCTATCCCACCCCGCTAGGTGGTCACAAAGCACCGAGCTGATCTCCCTGTGCTATGCGGCTGCTTCCCACTAGCTATCTATTTTACGTTTGGTAGTGTATATATGTCCATGCCACAATGCTCAACATCATTAATCATTAGAGAAATGCAAATCAAAACTATAATGAGATATCATCTCACACCAGTCAGAATGGCCATCATCAAAAAATCTAGAAACAATAAATGCTGGAGAGGGTGTGGAGAAAATGAGGTACTTCTTTATCACAGCCCTAGCAAACCACGACAGGAACTATGATGACTATCTCTATTGCATTGCTAACCAACCAGAGACTGAGAAAGTTGAGGTCACTTGCCCAGGGTCAGTCACCAGAGGGTAGGATCCAAACCCAGGTCTGGACAGTTCCAAAGCCCCTGCTCTTTGCTCTAATATTGGGTTACCTCAAAGAAACATCAGATCACCTTGCTGAATGCAGCTTCTGGCTTTTTTGGGGATACAGGGCATGGATGCACATGGCTGGGTGACAAGGGCAGAAAATGGTAACTACGAAGGAGAGGTACAAGCTAGCAGAAATGAGAGTTCAGGGGACGGCCCACTCATTGCAAGTAAGTTCCTTGGAAACTGAGGTCTCACAACTCTTTGGGAGGGAAGCAGCCCCACCAGGACAGCAGCCCCAGTGACTTGGGGCTAAGTTGGCTGGTCACATTTCATGTTGCTTTCAGCTGCCTGGGGATTAACTTCCCAAGTCTCTTGCAACTCCACTGACCCAGGTGAGCGACAGCGGTTTAACCCCAGTGGCATGTCTTAAATCTGCCAAATACCTCGTAGAACTGTGTGAAGAATCATTGGGGGCCTCCGTCCTGCTGCTAGCACAACTGCTTCTTCAGCAACAGGCTTTAAACCACTACCAAATATGTAATGGACTCTTTGGACATGAATTCAGGAGACGTGGACCAGAAGGACCCCAGTGGTCTGCTCATCCTCACACGGCAAAGTCACATTTTTAAAAACAGCAGTTGTGAACCACTGTGCGCCTCTCATCCCCTTCAAAGCTCCCTAATCTGGTGCAAGGCAGACAGCTTTTAATTACTGTTTTCATCTTGTCTTTTGCTTCTTCTAAGGAATTTCTGGCAACATGAACCACTTAACTTCCAAATCACCAGAAATCCTTCCCTCCTTCCCCCATGTGTAGGTAAAAGAGAAAGCTTGAAGGAGAAGCCAAAAAAGGAGAAATTAATAACTTACAGACCATGTAACAGACCATGCTTCATCCCAACGTCTCTAGATGAGGCCCAGAGAGATGAAGTAACATGCCTAAGGTCACACAGCTTGTGGGTGGCAGGGCCAGTATGAGGATCAGGATCTTCCCATTCCCGGTGCAGTGCTCCCTCAACCCTCATTTATTTTGGAGCCTGAACTCTTTGAGAGGTGCTGAAATGTTTACACCAGAGATGCCAGAGCCCCAGCACATGCACCATTCCTATCAGTCAGCCAGCAAAAGTTAACCATAGCCATCTTTCACTGAGCACTTTACTATGGGCTATAGTCAATGCTAAAGGTTGTCCCTGGGCTATTTCCATTTACCTCACAACAACCTGGAGAAGTAGGTTCTATTATTGTCTACTTTACTGATGAAGAACCTGAGACCCAGAGAGGTTAAGTAATTTGCCCATGGTCTCACAGCAAGTAACTGGCAGCCCCTTAACCTTTTCACTTTACTGCCATCTCCTGTGCTCAGTCAAGAGTGACAGGAAACCTAGAAAGAGCAGAAGTACAGTCCTGACCCTTGAAAATCTTATAATATACATCAGGACAGGAGTGAGCTAATGTTTATTGAGTGCCCAAAGCAGGACAGAGACCTTGCTGGGTGTTTTACAGACCACAGTGGTATTACCTAAGCCTCAGGGCACTTCTGAGCTCTAGGATTCTATGGCTCATGCTCTACGCGCTAAAGGACAGAGTAAGAGGGTAGATACATCACTACTATGCACATGCACCAATGAATCAGATGGTGCTGCATTTAAGGGGGGTGGGGCGGGGTAACCCACCAAGGCCTGACAGAGGCACTTGGATGTATGACAGGTCCATCACCAATCCTTTTTAGCATGACTTCAGCTCTCCACAATAGTTAGCACAGCAGTGTGGCATGGTAGAAAACAGAGGTACTTTGCAGCAACACACATGCATTTCTTTCCCCATTCCGTTGTATCCTGGTTATACAACTATGGGTAAGTCAGATAACACTTCTAAGCTTTAGAAGTAGATTTTTTAAAAAATAAATTTACTTATTTTATTTATTTATTTTTGGCTGCGTTGGGTCTTCGCTGCTGCGCAAGGGCTTTCTCTAGTTGCGGCAAGTGGAGGTAGAAGTAGATTTAATAATTCTCTTTGCAGGACTGGTGTGAAGGCTAAATCTGAGTACTGAGGCAGAGTGCCCAGTGCTGCTGCTTAGAAATACGGGATATACGGACAAGAAATTTAAACTCTGGGCCTTAGTTTCCTCATCTGTAAAATGGGAGTATTGAGGCAGGGAGTTAATTGTAGTAGAAAAAAAGCACAGGCTTTGGAGTCAGATTACCCACATTTGATTGCTGGTTTTGTCACTGAGTAACTGTATGATGCTGGGCAAGTTCTTTGACCTCTTTGAGCCTCAGTTTCACATCTACAGAATAGTACTCATAGTCCCTACCCCATAGCATCATTAGGAGTAACAAACAAGTTATATGTAAAGTGCTCAGAAGAGCACCCGACACTCAATGTGTTTGCTATTGTTGTTATCTTGAAGTGTTATTGTGAGGATCCAAACCATTCAATGAAAGCACAGGGAACTGAACAGACTAGATGCTCAACAAACTTGTAGATGTCTGCTGTGTTCAAGTCTAGTATGTCTCCCCCTGTCCTCTGATACCAGAATTACTCTTCCCTTTGGGAAACCCATTCCCAGGCCCTGCACACCCTCATCTGCAAACAATTGTGATGGATGCATGGCCCAAACTTGGTCAATCAGAGGACACCATCTCACCAGCAACAGCATCTGCTCAGAGCTGGACGTGCGACCAAGGTAAGCAATTGACCCTCAGTTCTTTTCTGCAGGACTGTGGTCGAGGACACCCTCTCCACCCTGGTTGCTAGGTTACTGCCCTCAGAGCCTTCTGCTTTTGCCTGCCATCCTGTGCACTCTTCCTAGGGCTGGGGGGAGTGAGATGAAGTCCTGAGGACACCACCATGCTCCTGGATCCAGCTGTTCCTAAAGCCAACCATAACTACCACTGGCCTTCCCATGCACATTAATTAACATATTTCCCCTCTGAGTTAAACTAATTTGTCACATTTCTGCCACTTACTAGTTAGTGATAATATTATAATCATATATATATATATAATAGGTTCTCAATAAATATTGTTTCCCTTTCCCATCACTACATGTCTTATTATACAACCATAGCCTTTCCAAAAGGTATTTTTCAGATAATCATTGAATATTAAGCAGTCTTTGCCTATAGATCTAATAAGAAAAGGTGTGTCAGAATTGCTGTTTAAACCACATGGCCGACTGTGGAGGAGACAGCCACCCAGCAGCCCCATTTAGCATTCCCTGGAAAATGGCTCACTGCGTCTATTGAGATGCAGTGTTCTTTTAAAACAGAGCCAGTGGCAAATGTATACACACTCATGATTGCACATTTATTGATTTCTAATCTGCACCCTGCTTACTTCCAAAAAGGCCCTGGAGTGGCTGACAAAATAAGACAAAGACACAATAGGGTCATTAAGAAAAATCAAAGATCAAGCCCAGAGGGAAAAAGGGATTGCTGATTATAGCCCAAACCTGGGTTAACAGAGCTGCTTCAATGAAAAAAAAAAAGTATTTAGCTCTCAGCTCTTTGGCAGCCATTCATAATGTATCATGATGGGGCACATAGAGAGCTGGGCAAACTTCATATCTGCAGTTTAACACCCAGCACAGGGGCCAGGCTGGAACAAGCACCTGGAAAAAGCTTATTGAATGAACGAACAAACGAATGAGTGAATGAAGGAATGGTGGATAAAAGATTCAAAGTTCCCTCAGAACATGGTTCATACCCTGAGGCCTGTATCATTCATTTATCCATCCACCCATTCCCGAGTGCCTATGTGTCACATTGGGCCTGGCTGGGGACCTGGAGAGGGACAGAAACCAAAATGAGCCGAAAGTCCTCCCTGCCTTCCCAGCTGCAGCTCTCTGGCCTGAGGGCAAAAGCTCCGTGTAACAGATCTCAGGGCCCACGGCAGCTCCTGGTTTCTTCATGTCTCCCAGTGAAAGGAGATCAGAAACAAGTTGTGAAGATGGGAATTGTAGGAGTAACAATAGCCATCTTGGTAATTGCACTCACACAGCACTTTAAACCCTAGAAAATGCATGCCCACCATAATCTCATTGGATACGTACAGCTCCTTGGTGAGGTGAGTAGAAGGGAAGATGAGGCATCTCCCATTTACTGATGAAGACATGTAGGCACAGAAGGGAAAGTGGCTCTCCCGACCTCTTTCAGTTAGAAAGTGGCCTTTAGGACACTGGACTTTCCCATGCCCCTGTGCTACCCCCAGCCTGGCAGAGGCCTGTTATCACGGCCTGAAACTCCTCCTCTGCCTGGATCAAGACCAGTCCCGCCTAAAATGGGCCTCACCTGATGGCCGTGGGGAGCAAGAATCAGCCCCCCTGACCTCCTGCAGCAACTGGAACTCTCAGACCTACCCGCTCAAAGCTGCTCAGCAGCCCCAGTCCCATAAGCACCTTTTACTTGCCTCGAAAGTGACGCTGAGATTCCAGATGAACAGCATACAGTCTGCGTTATTTAGTTAAAAGCAGGTTGAAAAGCACAAGGTAATGCTGGGTGGAGAGATGGCTATTAGGTGAGCATTTAAGGGAAGAACTGTAAAGGGAAGAGGAAGTTAAAAACCAGAGTAGTTTCCCCGTCTGCTCACTTGCTGTTGTTCATTCGGGCCAGCAACAGCACCTCACGCACCCTCACATCCATCAAGGTGGATTCAGAGCCGAAGAGTGGAAAGGCAGGCATGCTCTTTCTCTCATTTAGCACAGTCAGCTGGGTGGACTGAGCAAGAGAAAGGGAGTACCAGCGAGAGGAGACCATGACAAAGTACAGGTGTCCCGCAGAGAAGGCAAGCAAGGCCGCGGTACCCTTGAAACACCAGCCAACCCCAGCCCGTTCTTGCTGCAGCCAAGTGCCCTTGAAAGTACATTTATGTATATTGTCTCTGTGTGTGTGTACAGAGAGAGATACAGATTCCTAATTCAGAACTCATTCTTAAGTGCACATGCAGACATGCGTTTCATATTTCCCAATTTATCTACATGCATCGGCGGACTGCATACGGAGGTACTAAACACAGCCACTGGAAATGAGAAGGGTGGCTACCACTCTGCAGCCTCCCCAGTAAGGTCAGAGTCCTCCCAGCCAGGCCGTACATCTCACTGCCTGACTGCTAAGCAGTCGGACACTTGTTGCTCCAGCCAGAAAGTCAAGCCTTGGGCAACCAATTCACCCCATAATGTACACTAGTTACTGCCGGTAGGACTTTCAGGTTCAAAGTCATGGAGTTGTTCACTGTCAGTAATTAGCACTCGCCTAATAACCCCAATCTATGAATCACAATCTCCAACGCGACATGCATCTCCAGCTCTTC
This sequence comes from Hyperoodon ampullatus, assembly GCF_949752795.1. Taxonomy (NCBI): domain Eukaryota; kingdom Metazoa; phylum Chordata; class Mammalia; order Artiodactyla; family Ziphiidae; genus Hyperoodon; species Hyperoodon ampullatus. Next base: position 13,678,314 of record NC_136917.1, read on the forward strand.
AGTATCCAAACTCTCACGCTGAATAAATACACAGAGAATCTGCAAGTCTCCCCCCCAGCCCCCATTATACCCTGGACCATTCTGAAGATAAAGCAAAATTCAAAGTGTTTCTTTCTTTTCCCACAAAATCACAGATCTCCAGACCCAGGGTTCCCGGACTGGCAGCGGTAGGAAGCAGGCAAAGGGCAGGAATCCTTCTAGCCAGCAAGAAGGTGAGGCTGAAATGCTTAACCCAAACCACTGCCCTCCTCCGAGACCACTGGCAGTCTTGTGTGAATCAATTCACCTCCAAGCCTACCCTCAGGGCATTTCCCTGAGGTTAATTCAGACCCAAGTTAAAAGGAAGAGTTTCCTCCCTCCTTGCAAAGGAGAGATGCACTACCACAGGTCCACAGCCCTCACCGGCCACTTAAGCAGATGATCTGGGAAGGACGGATGCACGAAAGGCAGTCTGGAGGGGAGTGTGAGGACCCAGCACGCTGAAGCCTGGCCCCAAGCGCCCACGTGCGCGGACTCACTGCCCAGGTCCACATGGCTCAGGGCTCCCCACGCTAAGGCAACCGCATCCTCGGCATCAGCAAAGCCGGACAAGACACCAGGTAGGGAACAAAACTCCATTCTACTCACAGTCTGGTGAGCTTCGGGTTGCTCTGGAAAAGCAGTTCCGGGAGGACCTGGAGTTTATTCTTGTTCAGGCGCCTGAAGGGGGAAAAAAGAATGAAAAGATGTCAAGGGGACATGAAACGGGATCAAGAGTATTTACACACACCCCTTTGGTCAATCGATCAACAGGTATTAAGAGGCTTCTAGATCTTTCAACGTGGGATGCTCAGCACGTGTAAGGCATACTCTGAACTTGCGGAGCTGGGAGTCAAGTTGGGGATAAAAAGGCAAAGGTCAGTCGGAAGCAGGAATACAACATGTTTGCTTCCACACCCCCCTTCACGAGCCTCGGAGGGGCATCACTAGCGGATCGTGATATTCTTTCCCACGAACCTCAGACAGGCTTCTGAACTTTTCTCAACATGTGCCTGCGGTAGCTAGCTATTGCCAAGTGATGGAATGGGCATGTGAAATGGGTCCCTAAAAAGAAACAAAATACCAGAGAGAATATTCCAGATCCTAAGTGGTGAGGAGAGGTGGGACAGATAGCAGTCATTCTAGGAACAGAGAAGAGGGTGAGGCAGATCACCAGGGGTTAAAGGGCCAAATGGAATCCCTGCCAGCCTGGCTTTTCAGACCAGAGCTGGGCTGCATTATGACTGCCGTGGACCCTGGGCATTTTTGCCTTTGTGGGCCCCTTCCCCTATTTAAAAAAATTAAATATTGTATTTTATAACTGTGTTGGTATAAAAACAAATATATTAATATTATATAACATTTACTTTGACCTGAACACTCATTCCTTTCCTCTAATTTTAAAAGAAATTAAACCATTTTCATGGGTCCCTAAAAAGTACTGTCAGCCCTGGGTGCTGTCCCCGCCGTGCCTAATGGCAAAGTCGGCCCCGGGTCAGGGATCACGGTCTAGGTGTGTAGACCCAGAGGTTAAAACTCAGCCCAGGAGGGGTGTCCCACGTTGGGTGGTGGCAACAGAGCCAGACTCTCTCCTGAGAACGGCCCATGCTGATGCCCACAGAAAAGAAGGCCATCTGAGTTTCCGAGGGACCGTAAGCCGCTGTGGTCTCCATGAAGCCTGCTCTCCCGGGAGTGTGAGGCCAAGAGGGAGAGCCTGCCCCGTGCTCATTCCCAGGCCTCTCTGTCCAAGCATCTTTACGCAGCCTAATCAGGGAAGCCCAAACCAGTGTCCCCAAATCTCCTGTCCCCAGAATCCTCAGAATCTCACTCTCCAGAATCTCCTCGTGCAAAAGAGCAGTTTACAGCCTGGCTGAACTTCTCCGCTTAAACTGCGCATATTTGGCTACGTGGAAAAAATGTATTATCCCATCTTAGAGCTAAGCGAACTGAAGAGAAGAAAAGGTGAGCTTCTTCCCGGCTTCTGTCCCCAAAGCCCACACGTCCTCCACCACATCATGCAGACGTGATCCCCTGGGGGGGTGGGGGGATTGCTATTTTCCCCTTTTCGTTCCAGGTTAAAGGACAAAAACTTCAGAGGGACAGGGGACTAGAAGGAAGTTTGAAAGGGCAGAGCGTGTGACAGGAGCATTCACCACCTCCAGTCAGACGTGTGCAGCTCAGCCCTGAAGGGGTCCACGTGGTGTGGGGCAGGGGTGGACCGGCGGAGCTGTTGGTGACACTCCTGACTGGAAGGAAGCCTGAGAAAAGGCTGGCAAGTTGGACAAGATAAGCTCAAATTCCCTGCCCCACCGAAACGGCGACCTGACTCCCTGTGCTCTTTTTTGTTTTTTGTTTTGTTTTCGTTTGTTTAACTGTGGTTAAAACGAAAGCCCTAACATAAACTTGACGACCTTCACCATTTTTAAGTGTCCAGGTCTGTAGTGTTAAGTATATTCTCACTGCTGTGCAACAGATGTCCAGAGCTGTTTCATCTTGCAACTCTGAAACGGTGCACCCATTAAACAGCACCACCCCAGGGCCCTTCCCCTCATCCCTGGCAGCCACCATTCTATTTTCTGTCTGTATGGATTTGACCAGTGCTCTTTTGATCACTCCCAGTATCTGCTCTTTGTGTGTTCCTGTCACCAAAGTGGGAAGAAAGGGGGGAGCCCAGAGGAGAGGAGGGGGAGTCTAGCTCCTTGTCTAGAGCAGCTCTCACAGAGCCAGTGATAAGTCCCTTTCTAACACGGGGAAGCACTGGTCCCAGAGAAGGCGTGGTGCTATGACTTTGGGGTTGGTCACGCTGGGTTCAGGTCTGGCTCTATCATGCTCTCGCCATGGAACCTCGGGGAAGTCACCTAGCTCCTTGAGCCTCTGTTTTCCATCTGCCTAATAACCCTACTCAGTGAGTTACAGTAAGTTTTAATGACACACTGTATGCATAAGTGTCTAGCACTGCAATGAGAGCATGGCAATAATAACTGAAATAAGTGGCGGCACAAATGCGTGTCAGGCGCTACGCCACGTGCTAGAGGGGTAGGATCTCAGGCAGCGCAGCTCAGAGGCTGGTATCATAATTACCCGCATCTCACAGATAAAGCCAGCGAAGCCTGGAGCGGTTGAGCCCATTCTGCAAGGCCACTATGACAGGAAGTGGCGGAGGCAGGATGTAGACCCAGGGGGTCTGCCTCCAGAGCCTGGTTCTGAACCACTGTGTTCCTCGAAGGCTTTCAATCTGTGACAGCTGCCTTCCCCTTCTCTTCTCCCCTCCCTAGTCTTCTTTTTGCCTCTGCTTCCTTTCATCCAGGGTTGCCACCTCCGCTGCCCCAGCCCAGACAACCATCCACCCTGAGTACATTTCCCTCCCTGAAAAGGATGCTCTTGGAGTCCCCAAGAGTAGAAGTGGGTCTCTAGGTGGGTCTGTCCGGAACCACCCTCTATTGCCACAGCTGCACAAAGCCTGGTGAGAGTTACACTCAGACAACCAACGCTCCAGTTTAGGCAAACGTCCTGAAATCGGCCCACCGCTGCCCGCGGTGGGGAGGGTATTGAGTGTCCTAAAAGCTCAAAACCAGAGTTGAAGCTAAAAATAAAACCAGCTTGGCTCCGAGGCTCTAGGAAGGGAAGGAATCGTTTTCAGTTCTTTGCCGGTATTTGTGGCTGGACAAAAATAAAAACACAACCAAATTTAGTCAGTTGTGTGCTGCCTGCTGCTTCATAAACCCTGAATGAGGATTCCAGGGTGGCTGAGCTGGGCTCTTCTCCCAAAAGCCTCAGGGTCTTTCCACTTCGGCTTGGGCGGGCTGCATGCTGGTTCTCTGTATCAAGAGGAGCTCGACAGGACATTTCATTTCTAGTTCATTCCATTCCAGGATTTATTTGTGTTTATTTAGTGAACCAAGTCGGCCTGAAAGGTCTTCCTCGAAGAGCTGAGAAAGGCTCCAAGCTGCATAAGGTGAACTTCTCACGTGGCTGCTCTAAGAGCAGCTCCTGAACAGGAAAATGAACAGAGTGAAACGTGCTATTCTCCTGACAGAGGAACGGGTAAGCGCTGGGCCGCACACAGCGCTCTTGGTCAAGGCATCCTCCGTACTCATGCCATCTGCTGCTCTGTCACCCTGGAATCAGAGGCAGAAATCTGCCATAGTTCATGCTGGAAATAAATCCATGATGCCTGGATGAAGAAAAGGACGGAATGGGACCCGTATGAGGGCAGACCTGAGGAGGTCGGCAGAAAGGCTATAGGCTGGGTCAATGATGGGATAAAGCCCACCTGGGTGTCCTCTCTCCCTCTAGGATCAACACTCCTTCTCAGCCTTCCTGCTGGAACAATGGGGAGCATCCAGGTCAAAAAAACCCACTGGCTGCTAGTTGCAAGGTCATTCTGCTTTTTGGCCTGAACTGTGAAGCTCCAAGAAAGAGAGCCTTGTCTCTGCAGTACCACTGATGACCGCAAGACCTAATTAGAGGTTTTTGCCACTTTATTGAATTCCTTCATTTATCTATCCATTATCCATTCATAAATCCACCCTCTACCCATCTGTCTGTCCATCCGTCCGTCCGTCCATCCGTCCGTCCGTCCATCCATCCACTATTCTATCCAACCATTCACCTATCCATCCATCTACCCATTTGTCCATTTATCCATCCATCCATCCATCTTCCTAGTCATTTTTCAATATGAACATACAAAGACGAATAAGATAGAGTCCCTTCCTGCACCTGCATGAATAAGATGTAGATGAGGAAGGTCAGATGCTAGTGAAGGAGACAGACACGAAAACAAAAATCTGCAGCATGATCTTGTAAGCAAAGCTACTGTGGGAGCACAGAGGAGGGCCAGCTAACCCAGACCTGGGAAAGGAAGGCTTCCCAAACAAAGTGGTTTGGAGGGTTTTTGCTTTTGTTTTTTAAAGCATAATTTTGACTCTTCGGGAGATAGGGACAAAGGGTTCTAGACTTTGAGAGGTGTATGTGCATGGTCATGGAGGACCAGGAGACTGAGGAGAACTTGGGGTACAGGGGGCTGCATTGCTGGGACTTGGGGGTGACTTGAGAAACACAAGCGATGAAGCTCTAGAGGTAGGCAGGGGTCATATCAACGAGGGCCCTTGTGGGTCATGATCAAGGATTTGGGCTTGGCTGTTTACTGAGAGTCAGAGGGAGCCACAGAAAGAGTCTGAGCAAGGAAATGATAATCCGTTTTGGATTTTAACAAGTTCTCTTGAGTAGTGGTAAGGCTTGTTTGGAAGGGAGTGAAATCTAAAGCAAGGTGAGCAGTTAAGAGGGCTCCTGAGTAATCAGTGTGGCTGTGTGAGGACCCAGTTAAGGGTAAGAGTCATATTGGAGTGGAGGACATAGATGTGAGGTCTAATCAACAGGGTTTTGTGATTAAATGCATATGAAGGCCCCAGGGGCTCCAGCTTGGGTAACTCATCAGTCAAAATGACCAATCAGTGCTGAAAGAAATAAAGACGAGAGGACCATTATGCAGACGGGGGTGTGTTTAGATTCAGGATTTCTAAACTACTGGGGTCCCTCAAATATATTCTGACAACTAGTAGCAGTAGCTGGTAATACCCTAAGACCATGAGTCAGGCACTGTACAAGGCGCTTCACATGTGCCAGCTCATTTAATTCCCCACAGAAGTGCTTGAGGCTAGTATCCTTGGTCAACCTATAATAAGGAAACAGAGGCCTAAGAAGGTTAAGGCACTTGCCCAAAGCCAAACTCAACCAAAATGATGGTGGTGGGATTTGAACCCAGACACCTAATGCCAAACCTGGACTCTTAACTACCATGGAAAATGATGGTATTTAATTTAGCCCTCATTACAGACTGTTGTGATTTATTACCTCACACGTGGGTCTCGTCTTTCTGTTAAGTTCTGAAGGTCCTTGAGAGTGGGAAATAGGTCTAATATCTACTCAGTGACCCATTGTGAGCTGACACAGCTTCAGGCATGCAAGGGGGCCTTCAGTAAGGGCCTGTTGAATTTCATGAGTAAATCATAAGGTGGGAATGGCCAATTAGGGGAGCCTGAAAAAGCAATAGCCTTCCTCCGCTGGGTGATAGGAGCCATCCTGTTTGCAGGTGAACAGAACTCCCAGAGGGCCCAGTTGCTTGAATCTGTCCACATGCTCCAGAATCTTCTTGAAGACTCGGCTTCCAGACTCACCTGCCTCACTACTGACCTACTGGGCAGCAAGGCAAGAAAGGATGGAGCCAGTTCGTCCCCTCAGTCGGTGCAGGATGGGTGAGAGGCCTCCAGGCCGGAAGGAGGCATGCTTAGTCAGCAAGAGGCCCCAGCACCCACTCAAAGTGCTTCCCCTTTCTCAGGGAGGTGTGGAATGTTCAGCTGCCCAGCGAAGGCCTGAGGGAGGGAGGAAGTCAAAATGTGCTAATTGCCAAAGGTCACCAGGACTGTTTGCTTTAGTAATGAAATCAAGTGAATCCCCTTCTCCAGGCACTTTCCTAGGCAGCCTGGACACCTTCCAGGTCTACTGGTATTTTCAGAAACACCAACAAGGACCAAAGCGGCTTTGCTATTCAGAGCAGAAGCTCCAGGCCTTCCCCAAGTGGAGGGATGGACAGGCCCAAGACGTCCTGGCAGACCCCAAGAGAAGGACAGAACCAAACTCAGAGGCCTCGAATCCCAGCTCAGAGACGGCACCCTCATTCAGGAGGATATGCAGATGTCACTATACATCAGGGGAACTCTGAGCTGAGCAGAGTCAAAAAAGCAGAGAACCTTGAATAGGGGTTGTTTCCGTAGTTGCTCACTGTAGCCACTGATGGCCTCATATTTTCTTGGTTTCCTCATCTGCCAGACAAGTCAGATTCAGGCTTTTTCCTGCTATGCAAATTTTCATAATGCAAATTGGATGTAACCTGATCAGTTCAGCAAGGAACTCAATTTGTGCTGGTTGTTGGTTTATACACCACTGTCATGATCAGAAAGGATGTATCAGAGGAAAACCTATTGGCCTCCAGCTTCAACACCCACAGGCCACTTTAGTGGGTGACTGGCTGTTCTTTGCCATTGGGATTTCCTTTTTTTTTTTTTTTATAATGTATTTTTAGTGTTTTTTTTTTGCAGTGGCGGGGGAGGGTAGCAGCTTTATTGAGATCTAATGGGGCTTCCTTTTTACTAGCACTTCTGGACCAAGCCACAATTTATTTTGATGGTCTGGAAGCAAGCTGACCTGAATCTTGTCTTCCATGGAATTCAGCATTTGCTCAATGACCACCTTTAGGTTGGCTTATGTCAGTTTTGAAGATCTGTTATTTGTAGTTTGTAACTTCAGAATGTCCTAATAGCAATTAAAACCCTTTACTTTTGACATTTCTGTAAGAGAAATAACTTTGTTGTCATCGTCTAAAACTCTTGCCCTAAGCAGTTTTTTTCCTCACTGAAGTTTTTAAGAGAACCCTTTAAAAAAATAAAGTTTACTTTAGGAACACAATTATCATCTAATAGCAAAACATGAACCTCCTGAGATACCTGAATAGTTTAACATCTGTGATGGGCTTTGCAGTATTTCTCAAAGGCTCGATAAATGGTAGCTGTTACAGCCACTGTTATTATCATTATCATCATCCCTAGATGCCCCAGGAGGTCAGGAATAGGGGAGATGTATTTCGCCTTCAGAGATGACTGTATCGGTCAGCAAGGCTATTAGCAGTAACAAAGAAACTCCGAAATCTCACTGGGTTAACACAGTGGACAGACTCCACACTCACAGAAAGGCTTGTCTCTACCTCTAAGATGCCATAGAGCAGGGGTCCCCAATCCCCGGGCCGTGGACCAGTACCGGTCCACAGCCTGTGAGGAACTGGGCCGCACAGCAGGAGGTGAGTGGCAGGTGAGCCAGCGAAGCTTCATCTGCTGCTCCCCTTTGCTCCCCATCGTTCGCATTAGCGCCCGAACCATCCTCCCCCCTCCCCCACATCCGTGGACAAACTGTCTTCCACGAAACCGGTCCCTGGTGACAACAAGGCTGGGGAGCGCTGCCCTAGAGAACATGTGGCCCCCAAGGTCAGCGTGTTGGGGATGAGAGGGAGGGAGGAGCCATACCAGCTCTTAATTTCCTTGACCTCGCAATGACTCACATCATATCTACTCTCAGTCTACTGGCCAGAACTAGTCACATGGCCAAACCTAACTGCAAAGGAAGCTGGGAAATCTACAGGGACACTTGAATATTTGGTGAGAACTATCATAATACCCAACTCGCTTTAGAATCAAAGCAATAATAAGGATCTCTTTGATCTTGTTGTTCTTCCTTCCTTCCTTCTTTTCTATCAATGCAAGGCACTTACAGTGGGCTAACTGCTGTGGGCAGTGCTTTATATGCATTATCTCATCTCATCCTTAAAGCAACATTGCTAATGTCATTATGTGACACAAGGAAACTGAGGCTCAGAGAGGTTATGAAACCTGTCTAAAGGCACACAGCTGATAAACAAGGTTTGGACAGAAGTCTCTTTGACAACGAAACCTGAACTTTGAACCGCTTCACTATTCTGCTTCCTTAACTCTTTGGTGCTTGGTTGACCAGGAGGCCTCCCAACAATCCTAAGAGGGAGGCCAGTAATAAGAGTATTTATTCATTTTATAGCTGGAGAAACTGAGTCAAAGCAGACTAGGAAACTGACCCTGTGCTTCCTTGGCCTTACTGTTCAAAGCCTGTTGAATGATACTGCCCCTCTGGTTTCTGAAGAAGGCTCTGAGGGTCCCAGGAAATCACTGCCCCCAGGCGAGGGGGCAGGAATCCTGAGCCATCCCTTAAGAGCATTTATCCTTCTTCTCCTCTCAGACCCTAAAAGGTCTGTTTATTCAGATGTTCCCCAAGGGCATTCTCAGCCCCTGCCTGCCCTGGTAGGTGACTCTGTCCCGAGATATCTGTCCAGTTCTATAGAGCTCTGGGGCTTGCCCAGGATCTTGCTGGGCTCCAACTCAACACTCCAGCATGAAAAGAAAACAGGCACAAAGACCCTGAAACAACCCTTTTTGAACTTTCCAGCACCTCACATTGGGCCAATTTTCCTACAATGACACGGTTGTTAGGGATAAAACAGAGCACATCGGTGGCCTGAGCCTGCCTTGCCTTTGACCCCTGTCCCAGCTGCTGCCATGTGCCCAAATACCCCTGTCTCCAGAAGACCCTGATTTCAGGAGGAGAAAAGAGGGTGGGGGCAAGAAGGGCAGGAGTCCTGGCTCTGCAGAGAAGCTTGTTCCATGGTGACCAACCCATAAAGCCTAAGTCATGTTTGCCTAGAACAACACAAGGAACCCCAAAGGTCTGTGAACAAAAAAGGCTGCTTCATCTAGGACTAAAGTCATGAGCAGGGGTTTCTGGGGATCCCCCAGTAGATTGGACATGGAACTACATTAGTACACAGATGGCTCAGAGTCCAGGAAAAGATGTCTGGAGTGGGAAAAAATGCATACTTACACATGCATATGAACACACACACACAGACACGCACACAACATACACTGCAGACGTAATGCACATGCAATTAACAGAATCACGTATATCCCTTAGAGCTGGCCAGATCCATTCCAGACAGCCAGACTGCTTGGCAGTGGCCAAAACTCAGATCCCCATAGCGATCGCTTCAACCCTATTTCATAATGGGGCCAATAGGGCAGGTGACTCCCCAGACTCAAGAATCATGCCTTATCCCTTCAGAGATACTCCAGTCCTGCATCTTCCCCTGCCTCAGGGTTTCTGCACATGCTCCTCCCTTCTCTGGGAACTCTCTTTACCCTGCTACCAAGGTGGTAGTTGCAGAGGTGTGAAGATGAAAATATTTTGAAGGTGGAGCAGACAGGATTTGCTGATGGATTGGAGGTAAAGCTTGAGAGAGGAGAATGAAAGATGACGCTGAGGTTTTGGCGTGTGCCTCTGAAAGTGTGGATCTGTTGTTACCTGAGCTGGAGGAAGACTGTGGGCAGAGCACGTCTGGCGAGGGGCCAGATTGGACATGTTAAATTTGATATGCCCATAAATATCCATGTGGAGGTACCCAATAGATGATTGGATATGCAAATCTGGGCTTCAGGGATAAGACCAAAATGGAGATGTAGATGGTATTTAAATACAGGAACCACAGCCACCATGAGAAATGAAGAAAAGAAGGGAAGAGGATTTAGGACTGAGTCCTGGGCTGCACCATCCATTAGAGACCAGAGGGAGGAGGAAATGGTAGAGTGTGGTAGGAGGACAAGCAAGAGAAGAAGGTGGAATTGTGGAAGCCACGTGAAAATGGGGCTCCAAGGAGGGAGAAGGGGAGGGAGGGACTGGTTGGTCAAATGCAGCCAAGAGGTAGAGAAAGATGAGGACAACACTGAACTGAGCAACACGGTGACTTAGAAAGAACAGCTTGGTACAGAGTCAGGCGTCAACTATTAACTGGAGTGGTTCAAGAAAGAGTGGGAGGACAAAAGTCAAGGGAAAATAATAATTTGGAGGGATTTTGCTATAAAGGGGAATAGAAAATGGGTTGATAGTCAGCAGGGGAAATGGGGTGAAGAAAGGTTTTGTTTTTATTTTTTAGGATGGGGCAAATTGCAACATGCTCCTATGCTGATGAGACTGATCTGGTAAATCAATGATGCAGGGGATGAGGGGAAAATTTTTAGAGTGAGGCTCCTGAATAGGTGACAGAGGAGATTCCAGTGCACAAGTGATGGCAGTGGCCTTTGACAGGGCCAAAGACAGGTCATCTGTGGCAAGAACAGGGAAGGCGGAGGTTAGGGGACAGTGTATGGCGGGTCTGGTACTAAGAGTCTGTGGAAGGCAAGACTGGGCAAGGCAGTTGAGGGAATGTGCTCATAGTACCTAGGAAAATGAGTCATGAGATCTGTTGGTTAAGGAAGTAAGGGAGGTCACTATGGTCTCAATGTTGGTGTCCTCCTCTTGCCCAAATTCATATGCTGAGATCCTAACCCCCAAGATGATGGCACTAGGAGGTGGGGCCTTGGAGAGCTGATATGAGGGTAGAGGCTTCATGAATGGGATTAGTGCATTTATAAAAGAGGCTCCAGAGAGATCCCTTGCCCCTTCTACCATGTGAGGACACAGCAAGATGTTGGCAACCTGCAACCCGGAAGAACCAGAGCATGACCACGATCTCAGACTTCCAGCCTCCAGAACTGTAAGAAACAAATCTCTGTTGCTAATAAGCTACCCGGTCTGTGGTGCTTTGTTATTGCAGCCTGAATGGACTAAGACAGGGTGACAGTGACAAGATGGCAGAGCCAGTGTATCTTAGGCCACTGCAGGGTCCATGCACTCATGGACAGGGCCCCGGGGCTGGGACTTGGGAAGCTGGGCTATGGTCCTAGCTCTGCGCCCCAAAGCTGTGTGACTGTGTGAACCACAGCCCCTCTCTGCGGCTTGGTTTTCTGTATCAACAGAATCAGTCAGTTGGATGAGATGAGTCCTAAGATCCTTATTCTATTCTTATTCTGGAAGCTGGTTAGGATACTTAGATTCTAAATCGAGCTCTAAATAAGCTGTGTGTCCTTTAGGGTTTTAACCTCTCTCTTTTTCTTGGTTTCTTCATGTGAAAATGGGAATAATGATCTCAATTAGAATATCCATTCTAAGATGAAGTACCCTGAGAAGAGGGTCTTTGTCTCTTTTTTTCACTGTGACTCTTTTTTTCACAGGTGCTCAATAAATATTTGCTAGTTGTTTAGTTGGTTGGTTGAATGGATGAATGAATGAGTGAGTGATACCTACTTCACGGAATTACTGAGGAGCAAAGACGGTAAAGATGACCAAACTGGTGGAAAACTTAAAGTGCTAGAAAGTTGCTACGCAACTGCCGCAACACCCCCGTACTGGCTACTTCACTTCTGGTTACTAAAACCTGAGTAGCCTGTTAGAGACCTTCCAGAGTGCTGCAACCAGGTTACAGGAGGGTGGCAATCACAATAGCATAAATTAAACGCTTTTGCCACAGTGCCTGAAAGAGGGTCCTGAGAATAAGGAGTCCGAGGCCTACGCCATCTCAATTGTACAGCGGGGGGAGGGGCAAGCAGGGGCAGTTTCAGAACCAAGTGAAGCCAGAGTAAGGGTAAGGGTCCCTACGCCAGGTGGGGCATCAGAGTGAGGTTTCTATAGTAGTAAAACAAAGGTGCTTAAAAAAAAAAAAAAAAGGCAAGGGGCTTCCCTGGTGGCACAGTGGTTGAGAATCTGCCTGCCAATGCAGGGGACACGGGTTCGAGTCCCGGTCTGGGAAGATCCCACATGCCGCGGAGCGACTGGGCCCGTGAGCCACAGTTGCTGAGCCTGCGCGTCTGGAGCCTGTACTCCGCAACAACAGAGGCCGTGATAGTGAGAGGCCTGCACACCGCGATGACGAGTGGCCCCCGCTTGCCGCAGCTGGAGAGAGCCCATGCGCAGAAACGAAGACCCAACACAGCCATAAATAAGTAAATAAATACATAAAAAAAAAAAAAAAGGCAGAAGGCCCCCAAAGGCTAACTCTCTCTTGTCTGTGCTGCCTGGGAATAAATACGGGAGAGCTGTGTTGGATAGGGAAGAAGGATTGAGAATTCCTTAGAAGTTAGTGTTGTTCTCTAAAAACATGCTCCTCCAAGACATTAAGCATGCCTTGAGCAGCCCTGAGTTAATGTTGAGTCATTTCTACTAGGAATTAAGAGAAAAATACTTGAGGTAGCTATGGGATTTCCCCTCCACCCTAAAAATCCTCAAAGCAATGCAGCAAAGCTGGTTCTAAATAGGATGGCATGAGCACAACTCACCACAGATTCTCCATGTTCTCTCTGGATTATTCTAGGCCCTTCATCTGGGTCTCCAACCCCTTCAACCCACTGGCAGGAAAATGACAGATGCAAATTGAAGGAGAAATACTCTGGTCGGTAGATGTCACCAAGGGCAGGTGCAACTCAGCACAAATTTTCTGGAAGGGTACTTTTTAAAATGATCCTGTTTGAACCCATTGAACTTTTGTTTTGAAAAAGATGGAAGTAAAAAAAAAAAAAAAAAAGGAAAGAAAGAACAGAAAAAAGAGGCCTGACAGCGAACGATTCAAACATTCCTGGCTTGTGAATGACAAATTTCCCTTTCATTTCTGTTCTAAACACTTGCACTCTGCAAGATCTGTTAATGACGGTGAGCTTCTCTCTGTGTTTATCTAGTTATCTAGATATATGTCTACATATCTAGCAACAAAAAAAAGATCTTTTAAGCCCTCCCAGGCATGAGCCAAGGAATGTCAAGTAATTATCTGTGACCAATTCTCATCTATAACTAATTAGAATTTTACTTTCTCATAGCATTTCCTTTCTGGTCAACGTCCAATTTTTTTTTCTTTTTTTTTTCCCTAGAAAAGGAAGATACCTGGACATTTTTAGCACTATGGGGTGGAGAGGGAACAGGGTAAAAGGAGAAAGGGGGTACTTTCAGATCACATTATTGCTTTGATCTGACTGAATCTCCTTTGGTTATCCTTCCCCCTACGCCATCCCCGCTTCTTTTTTAATGCTTTTCCAGCCTGGGAAGGGTTTCTCAACCCTCTGGCTATTGCATTTGAACTGAAGTCTGCAGAATAGTTTAAGAGCCCCTGCTCACCTCTCTCACTCCCACCTCGGGCGAGCAGTCCCTCATCCCAACCACGGCTTTGAGATCCCATCCAAACTTGATGGTGTCTCAAACTGAATCCCAGATGTTCACTTAGTGAGAAATAAATGAATGGTCCAAGCTGTGGACTGAACCAGTGATCCTCACAAATAGATTCCAGGTGTGCTGGCATCTGGACTGCTATCTCTCTTTTTCTCTGTTTTACACACACACACACACACACACATGCACACATACACGCACGCACACACAATACCAGTTCCATCCTGAAAAGAATTTGACACCATCTCCAGATGCAGAGCTGATACAGAATAGACAGGACTAGGTACCTAACATGAATTGCATCTTTCCTTTCAATCACGAGCAAAGGCAAAGGGCTCCAACACGGCTCCATCTGACTTCAGTTGTCAAAATCATGATGCATTTGGTGTTCAAAATCAGCTTAGGCCTAAAAGAGCTTAGAATTGCTAAGCTATCTTAATTGGTACCAATTTTCATTGTCAACCATAGCCACCTCCTGTGTTTCCTACGAAACTCATCTTGCTGCAAACTTAATAAGCACCTACTGTTTGCCTACCTGGTGCAAGCAACATGGGGGAGCAAAAAGAGAGAAGGTAAGATCTCTGCCTTCAAAGAATGCCTAGTCCCATTGAAACAGCAAAGTTCAAGTCACTTTAATTCAAATTTAAATTGATTGTGAAATTCAACGTTTACTAAGTGCCTATTCTTTTTTTTTTTTTTTGCAGTACACGGGCCTCTCACTGGTGTGGCCTCTCCCGTTGTGGAGCACAGGCTCCGGACGTGCAGGCTCAGCAGCCATGGCTCACGGGCCCAGCCGCTCCGCGGCATGTGGGATCCTCCCGGACCAGGGCACGAACCTGTGTCCCCTGCATCGGCAGGCGGACTCTCAACCACTGCGCCACCAGGGAAGCCCTAAGTGCCTATTCTATGTCATGCTCTCGGACACAGATCCACTCCTTAAGGAGCTTACAGTCAGTCTAGTGGGGAAGGGAGATAAGTACACTGGTGACCACGGGCACATGTGACATACGCCGAGAGAGAGAAGGACATACAGCAAGTTGTGGGAGGAGACTTTGTGGCTTCACAGAGGAGGCAATATTTGATTAGCATCTCGAAAGAGAAGGAGGAATGAACCAGGGGATGAAAGACAGAGAAAGGGCTGAGAGGAAACAGTCAAAGACTGCGATGGGGCACCACAGAAACAGCACCTGTTTCAATATGCAGGGTGAAGGATGAAGAATCCCTGAGGGCTGGATGGAAAGAGACTGGGCAGGCACAAGCCATGCGAGGCTTGGGGCACTTGTGAGCCAAGCTGGTGAGATCAGTACACGTGAAACGATGAGAAAAGCCTGAGCTGGGACTCTGGGTGATGGGCCTAGACTGTAAGCGAAGCAGAAGTGAGAGCCAGCTAACTAGGGGGGAAGGGGGTTCGTGGAAGAGGCACAAATCTTGAAGGATAGACAGGCAGAGAGAAAGAGGTAGGGTCTTCCAGGCTCCGAGGGCAGTCTGACCAAGGCTAAGGGCTAACACTCTTCCGTGACAGGTGCACAGACAAGGAAGAGACCATGATGACCCCAGCAACAGAAATATGCAAAGATGAGAGTGAAGGTTAGACAGGTGGGATGAAGCTGTGCAGGAGGCAAGTGGGTCCCTGAAAGTAATCATCATACCTCTAGTGACTTCAGGGGGTAAATGCACAAGCAGGTTTATTTTAATCACAATGTATTTTTATGTTTTTAGAAAAATGTAGTTTTCTCATGGTCACTATGATTTAAGACGAGGCTAAGGAAAAAAAAGTAAGTTGACTTAAAGTTAAATGAAAGAAAATATTATATAATAATAATACAGGTGGAGACGTCCCTGGTGGTCCGGTGGTTAAGACTTCACCTTCCAATGCAGGGGTGCAGGTTCGATCCCTGGTTGGGGAGCTAACATCCCACATGCCTTGCAGCCAAAAAACCAAAACATAAAACAGAAGCAATATTGTAACAAATTCAATAAAGACTTTTAAAATGGTCCACATTAAAAAAAATCTTAAAAAAAAAAATACAGGTGTTCTACAGATTGGCCAAAACCATGAAGAGGGTACAGAAATTACTGGCACTTGAGGAACCCTGTGTTGCTAAACGGCTGGTCACTGAAGTTTCTCAAGCAGGATCAGTGTGAAGAAAGAAACATTGTAGGAGGAAAACTCAGGTGGAGGCATACAGGATGCGTTGTCGGGGAGAAACAAGAGTTGATGGGGGGAGATTCTATGAAGGAGACCATTGTGTGAGGCAGTATGTCAGTCGAAGGGGACCAGAATGGATGAAATGGAATGGATGAAAGAAACAGAAAGATGACAGGCAACACTTGGCGACACTGGATGAGGGTAACTGCAATAGAGAGGATGTGGTAAATTGGTTTATTGTTTCTAATTTCTTCTCTTCTGCTGCACTATAGAATCATCCATCCCAGGCTTTGGCCATGTGTCTTCGCAGTATCTCCCATTCAAGTGGGCAGTGTATACTTCCTTGCCCCCCTAATGTCGGCCTTGGCCATGTACACTGATTTGGCCAACAGAAGGTTGGTGGGTGTGATGTGAGCAGAGGCTTTAAATGTGCTTCTGTGACCTGGTTGGACCTCATCTCTTCTTCCATCTGCCATGAGAAAAATATGCCTCTGGGAGCCACTAAACCAAGGAGAATGAGAAGTCACAGGAAAGACCCTGAACCCCATCTACAGCCCGAATCCAAGCCCTGCTGAGCTCAGCTCAGCTGCAATCAGCCAAAGCCGGCCAAACCATGACCCATCAGTGAGGAAAATAAATGTTTATTTTTGGCAAGCCACTGAGATGCTAGGGTTGTTAGGACAGAAGGGAAAACTGACAAATACAGAGGAGGAGGAAGTGCATTCAGATTTGCAGTAGTCTCCCAACCGGTCTCCTGGTTCTACCCCGGCTCCCCGACACCTTATGCTCCACTAGCAGCTACAGCGGTCCTTCCAAAACCCTCATTAATCAAGGCATTCCTTTGCTCAAACCCTCCAATGGTTCCCATATCACTCAGAGCAAAAGTGAATGTCCTTGTGATGGGGCACCATCCACACATGCTCTGTCCGCCTTCCCCCACTTTACCCCTCAGTCTCAACCTCCTTCCACTCTCCCACGTGCTCACTCTGCTCCAGCCACATGGCCTCCCTGCTACTCCGGGGCCACATCAGGCCACAAAAGGCTCCCTTGAGCCTTTTCTTGCTTTCCTCTTCCTAGAAACACTTCCTTCAGATATCCAAGTGGCTAACATCTTCGGCTCTTGTCTTAAAGCAGTGGAATGAATGGCGTGGGCTGCTCTGAAAAGACTCAACACACACATACACACACACACACACACACATACATGCTCAGTTAACCATAATACAGTGTTAGTACAAAAAATAGATGTAAAATACCATGGAACTGAAAAATGGAAGGCAATTATTTCTTAGGTTGGGTGTGAGCTGCTGGTAAGGGAAAACTGCACTGAGAAGTTAATACTTGAGTGGGGTCTTGAAGGGGTTTCTTTTTTAAAATTAATTAATTTATTTATTTTTGCTGTGTTGGGTCTTCGTTTGTGTGCAAGGGCTTTCTCTAGTTGTGGCAAGCAGGGGCCACTCTTCATCATGGTGCACGGGCCTCTGACTATCGCAGCCTCTCCTGTTGCGGAGCGCAGGCTCCAGACGCACAGGCTCAGTAGTTGTGGCTCACGGGCCCAGTCGCTCCGCGGCATGTGGGATCCTCCCAGACCAGGGCTCGAACCTGCATCCTCTGCATTGGCAGGCAGATTCTCAACCACTGCGCCACCAGGGAAGCCCGAAGGGGTTTCTTTTTTTTTTTTTTTTTTTTTTTTTTTGCGGTAGGCGGGCCTCTCACTGTTGTGGCCTCTCCCCTCGCGGAGCACAGGCTCCGGAGCACAGGCTCAGTGGCCATGGCTCACGGGCCCAGCCGCTCCGCGGCATGTGGGATCCTCCCAGACCGGGGCACGAACCCACGTCCCCTGCATCGGCAGGCGGACTCTCAACCACTGCGCCACCAGGGAAGCCCCCGAAGGGGTTTCTTAAATGGACCAAACGGGGGATATCATCCAAGCAGGGCACGACACAGGCAGCTGCTGTGTGCTCTCCAAAACTGCCGATAATTCTAGCCCTGATGGCGTGCCCAGCCACTGTTCTATGTGCTTTATATGCATTATCTCATCTAATCCTCCCAGTGGCTCTGTAGAGTAGGCACTGCTATGCCATTCACAGATGCGGTAACTAAGGCACAGGGTGGTGGAATAACCCGCCCAAGGTCACACTGGTATTGACACTGGCTAGCAGAGCCAGGCTTCTGGCTCCAAAGCCCATGCTCTCCACCCCGGCGTATGCCCATCCCAGTGCTCTGGGAAGGCTGGGTCCCAGTATACAAAGGGAAGAGGAGGAATCACAGCCAAGTCTGCTGGGAGCGCTGCTCTGGCTTGGTCAAGGGCTCCGCAAGGGCCGTTTAGGGAGCTTGAAGCTTGCTTTTTGGTCATGAGAAAAGCCACTGTGGGTTTTTAAGCTGGAAAGGGCTGTGATGAGAACTGTGTCCTGACGGTGACTCTGGAATTGATGTGTAGGCTAGAATGGGGGTGAAACGGCCTGAAGGTTTCCATGGTGAGGAGGAGGCGGAAGAGAGAGGGTGAGACCCAGGGCCTGAGGGCCTCTGGCTCATCTCAATGCCTGGTATACAACAGGCGTCCAATAATGTTTGGTTAAATAAACGTCTCATAGTTGTCTTAGTTGGCTTCCCCCGGAAGCAGACTTTGAAATAAGGGTTCCACTATGAGAGGTTTATTTAGGAGGCTACATCCGGGGGCATTTGGAGCTCAGTCCTGCGGGGCAGCTGTGGAGGACAGTGCAAAACACACCCTCAGAATCATCCCGGGAGGAAAGCGAGGGAATTGGGTGTTCACAGACCGATTCGGTTAGTAGTTGAGGGTTGCTGCTGGCAAGTGTTAATTTCCTGGCACTGGGACAGTAGAAGCGTGTCACTTGGGGAAGGAGAGGGAGGCACAGGGGTGTGGCTGGACACCCCTGGAGTGCGCTGACCATCAGATGCGTACAGATGGGGATGAATAGGGTCTGCTATAAAATCAATCTTGGGCCAAAAAAAGGGAAGAGTAGAAACTGAATTGTGAAACTTATCCCCCCATGGGCGTCCCACAGGCATGTCCAACATGGACCCTGTCATCTCCCTCCACCCCAAACTTGCTCTTGCCCGTGTGGTCCCCTTCTCAGGGAGTGACTCTCTTCCATGCTTTCCTCCTTTTCACTTGACACTCGCCATGTGCAGTCACTCGCTATTGTGCTGCTAGCACTGCCTTTTAAATACGTCTGCAAACTGCTCTCTTCTCCTAACTCCACTGCTACCCCATAGTTCAGGCTACCATGCTCTCCCCTGCATTACTGAAATGGGCTCCCCACTGGCCTTTCTTGACCCCAGTCTTGATCCTCACCCTCCACTCAGCTCTTAAATCCAGCCTCCATATTCCAGGTGGACTGATCTCCCTATAATACAAGGCTAATTATGTTCTCTCCCTGCTGAAAATTCTTTAATAGCTCTCTACTGCCCTCAGAAAATCATCAAAACTTCCTCCTACCTGTGAAGCTCTATGTCACCTGTCCTTTGTCCCCCCAGTGATGATGAATTTCGTTCGGCTCCTGGACATACCCTGCTCTCTCTCACCTCTGAGCCTTTGTTAATGTTGTTCCCTCTATCTAGAACAATTTTCCCTTCTCCTTTACTTCATTAACTCCTATTCAGCCTTCAGGTCTCAGCTGAGAGGGCATCTCTTCTAAGAAGCCTGTCTGATCCTCTTTTCTACATACATGATCCCCAGAAATTATTTTATTATACTGAAATTTCCTGTTGACTTGCCTCTTTCAAGAGAGTTGAGGACCCGCTGAAAGGTCTCTCTAGATCAGGCTCAGCAAATGTTTTCTATAAAGAGCCAGATGATAATTACTTTGGGCTTTGCAGACTCTATGCTGCCTGTCACAGCTACTCAATTCTACCGTTATAGCATGAAAGCAGCCATAAACAATACACGAATGAATGGGCATGGCTGTGTTCCAATAAAACTTTATTTACAAAAACAGGCATTGAGCCAGATTTGGCCCATGGGGCCACAGTTTGCCAACCCCCACTCTACGTTGTCACTGTATCTCTGGGCCTAGAACGGTGCCTTACACATCAGAGGGGCTCAAATATTTCTTGACTGAAGAAGGAACGATTGGGGCTTCCCTGGTGGCGCAGTGGTTGAGAATCTGCCTGCCAATGCAGGGGACACGGGTTCGAGCCCTGGTCTGGGAGGATCCCACATGCCGTGGAGCAACTAGTCCCGTGAGCACAATACTGAGCCTGCGCGTCTGGAGCCTGTGCTCCGCAACAAGAGAGGCCGCGATAGTGAGAGGCCCGCGCACCGCGATGAAGAGTGGCCCCCACTTGCCACAGCTAGAGAGAGCCCTCGCGCAGAAACGAAGACCCAACACAGCCAAAAATAAATAAATCAATAATAATTTAAAAAAAAAAAAAAAAAAAGAAGGAACGATTGAATGAAAGTGAGCTCAGTGGTTTGTGACTGCCTGGAGGGGTGGGATAGGGAGGGTGGGAGGGAGGGTGACGCAAGAGGGAAGAGATATGGGGATATATGTATATGTATAACTGATTCACTTTGTTATAAAGCAGAAACTAACACACCATTGTAAAGCAATTATACTCCAATAAAGATGTTAAAAAATTTTTTTAAATAACTAAGAAAAAAAAAAGAAAGTGAATGAATAAATAGCACATTTCAAAGGACAAGCTAACCTAGTTTGAAAAACTTCTTTCCTGTAATATACTCATGTTTATACTCATGTTTTAGGACTGTCTTTTCTGGTTCCCTCATGTCTAAACCCTTGCCTGGAAATAATAACCAAATGTATTGAGTGCCAGTCATTTAAACACTTTATAATGATTAATCTATTTTATCCTCAAAATAACCCTATAAGCTATGAACTATTACCTTCAATTTACATAGGAGGAAACCTCAGAGAGGTTCCTCAAAGATGGGGCCCTGTCTTGCCTTTGGCAGACTCCTCTTTCCCTAGAGACCCTCGCTCGGTGCCTGTAATCTAGCCCCTTGGTTGGCCTGAGTGTTTGTGGTTCACCTGAAGCCATGTATCTCTTTGGCTGGCTCTGCCCATGTGCCATGCACCCAGCCTGGGGTTGGACATCCCTAATTCTGATCACCTGCCTGCCTGACCCTCTAATTCCCTTGCCCACAATCTATAGTCTGATGCTGCTTCCCTATTTCCTAAGGGTTTATCTCTGCTCTGGGCCCCACTGACCCTTTGAGCTCCATTCTATCACTTTTTCCCTCTCTCACCTTTTTTCTGCCCTCCAAGGAAGTTCTAATACCAACATGACATGTTTCAAAGGCCAATGCACAACTGATTGTATCTAGAACTTGAAAAGTGTGAGAAAAATCCAAGTGATGAGCAATGCTCTGATAGAAGCAGTAGCAAGCTCAGTAGTCTTCCTACGGAGATTCGGCCAATTACCGAAAACACTTTCTTCAGCTGAAAAGCTCACCATTGAATCAGACTTGGGGAAGAACACGATGTAATGTTAAACCCCAAAGGGCCGCTCTTTGCTCCGTGGCTGGCCCTGATTTCATCTGTAATTCCTCGACGGTTATCTGAAGTATGTTCCCCATGAGGATTTAAGGGCTCCCAACAAAAGCAGATCCCTCATGGAGAAGCTGGAGGAAGGAGCACTTTGAGTCTGAATTTGTCTTTTCTTCCCTTTTCCAGACATGGGTCTCTGCCTTTCACCCTGAACTCAGCAGCCCCCCGGCAGCTCACAGCTCTGGTTTGAATCTGACTTATGAGGCGATGGGTATCTCCGTGGCGGGATGCGCAGCTCGGATGTTAATTGCTCATTAGCCATCTGTGCGTGCTGCACCTCGGCTGAGACAAGAGAAAGAATGTGAGCCGCTGATACCTGGGAGTCCAGCTACCAACACACGTGGAAACCATCCAGGGAGACCTCAGGTTCAATCTGCAGCTTGGCCACATATTTATTTCTCACTAAAAAAACATCTGGCTTTCATTTTTTGGTGACAACTCGTTTGGACAAGACCTCAAGTAGGTTAAAAAAAATTAGACTTTCCACCCTTCCCCCAGCCTTGGGGAACTAAACTTTAAGCTCTTTCATGAGCCAAGGGTGTGAATAAGGAATTGGTGCGGGCCGAAAGCTGGGGTGTAAACAAGGAGTTATTTGTTTCTTCTTCTTAAAAGATGATGACTGAGTGGGCTTCCTTGGTGGCGCAGTGGTTGAGAGTCCGCCTGCCGATGCAGGGGACACGGGTTCGTGCCCCGGTCCGGGAAGATCCCGCATGCCATGGAGCGGCTGGGCCCGTGAGCCATGGCTGCTGAGCCTGTGCGTCCGGAGCCTGTGCTCCGCAACGGGAGAGGCCACAACAGTGAGAGGTCCGCGTACCACAAAAAAAAAAAAAAGATGATGACTGAGGATTTCACACACTCCCCACTTGGATGCAGGGCGGAGTTCCTGGGGAGAATATATAACAAATTACATGAAGTTCCCAGTAGTCCAGAGCCAAAGTGCTTGGCAATCTTAGGGCTCAACCCCACGGCCAAGACATTTGGGACCGCAGTGTAGGATGACTGGGTTTGGGGATTGTGTTTGAGTCGTGCAGTGACCCAGGAGAACATGACACATTGCCTCAAACACTGCAGGTTCCATGAAGAGCTGGTGGCCCTGGCTGCTACAGCCTGGGGTACCTGGGGGTCTGCACCACAATATAAGCTCCGTGAGGTCAGGGGCATTATCTCTTTTGTTCTTTACTGCATCCTCGACACCTAGCAGAGTATCTGCTTTTAGTAGGTACTCACAAGTGTTTGTTGAATGAAAGAACAAATGACATGATACACAGATTCTACTGGGATTCCAGTCCCTATACCTACAGCCACACCTCTTCCAAACTACAACACGAGTATTTCCTACAATACTGAGAGATGGGAGGTTACCAGCCATATATACGGTAAAGAAGGTTCCTTGAGACAAAAAGACAAGGGCCCTTACTGACTGGAACCTCCAGAGCAGAGATGGAATGGGAGCCCTGTTTCCTGGCTCTCCAGCTGGAGAATTTCTTTTCTTTTTAATTTGCATTTTTTAAAATTTATTTATTTATTTATTCATTCATTCATTCATTCATGGCTGCATTGGGCCTTCATTGCTGTGCACGGGCTTTCTCTAGTTGTGGCGAGTGGGGGCTACTCGGGGGCTACTCTTCATCGCTGTGCACGGGCTTCTCATTGTGGTGGCTTCTCTTTGCTGCGGAGCATGGCTCTAGGCGCATGGCCTTCAGTAGTTGTGGCATGCAGGCTCAGTAGTTGTGGCTTGCGGGCTCTGGAGTGCAGGTTCAGTAGTTGTAGCGCACGGGCCCAGCTGCTCCATGGCATATGGGGTCTTCCCAGACCAGGGCTCGAACCCGTGCCCCCTGCATTGGCAGGCGGACTCTTAACCACTGCACCACCAGGGAAGTCCCAGCTGGGGCATTTCTGAGGAAGAAATGGGTGAGGCTGCATAGGAACTGAGGCCTTGGCATCACACATCCAAACCCAAAGTTTAATTCAGTGCCTACCATGTGCAGAACGTGGTGCTAAGTGCTTTGGAGATTTCAAGGAAGAGGGAAGAATGGTGTTTGCTCTTGGACTCTCAGAGATCTTCCCATAGGCCATGCTCTTTTCTACCACAGACCATTTGCACATGCAGCTTGCTCATCTGCATGTGTGCCCTTCACACTGCCTACACTCTTTTGAGTAGCTTCAGATTTTGCTCAATCACGACTATGTCAGGAAAGCCTTCGCTGACCACCAGCACCACCAGGCTACGTCAGATCCCCCCACTACGCCTTTATGCAACTGTGTACTCCTACATGCCAGTACTTATTACAACTGCGGTTTTCCATTGATTTTTTGGTGATTTTGATTAACAGCTCTCTTCTACTACCTGCACTGTCTAATGCAGTGTCCACTAGCCACATGTGGCTATTTACATTAAAATTAAGCAAAATTTAAAATTCAGGAATTTTTTGAAAAGATACAAATGAACTTATTTATAAAACAGAAATAGACCCACAGACACAGAAAACAAACTTATGGCTACCAAAGGGTAAAGGAGGGGAGGGATAAATTAGGTTATATTAGGAGTTTGAAATTAACAGATACACACTACTATATATAAAATAGATAACCAACAAGGACCTACTGTACAGCATAGGGACTATACTCAATATTGTATAATAACCCATAGGGGAAAAGAATCTGAAAAAGTATACATATATTCTGAAAAAGAATATTTATATATATAGTCATATATATATATACACACACATATATAAATATAACTGAATCACTGTGCTGCACACCTGAAATGAAGACAACACTGTAAACCACCTATACTTCAATTAAAAAAAAAAATTCAGTCACTCAGCTACATTAGTGACATTTTAAGGGCTCAGTAGCATTAACGTACGGTAATAGTGGCTAATGGCTACCATGCTGCACACCGCAGAGACGGAACATCTCGGTGACTGCAGAACGTTCTGTTGGACAGTGCTGTGCTAGACGGAATGCTCTGTGAAAGCAGGCCCCATGACAGCTATTACCTCCCTCGCACATCACATGGGGAGCACAGTGCCTATCAGAGAGTGAGCACTCATGAAGTGTTTGCTGAACGAGTGAGGAACCTTATGACTGAGCAAAGGAGACTGGCTTCTACACTAGAACACAAGGCAGCATGATTCAGTGCTACGTGGGAGCATAGAGGACAAGGGTGCTGTGGAATAGAAAGCTGTTCTTACAGGTGAGACTGGTGAAGGCTTAGTGGAAGGGGCAACTTCTGTGTTGGGCTTTGAAGAGTGGGTAGGAGTTTGACAGTGGAGAAGAGGTAGGGTGTTATAAACAGCAAAAGAAAATAGCACTCGAATAGGGTCATGGAATCAGCAAAAGCGTGCCATGCCTGGGGAAGAGCAATGATTCATGGGTATCTGGAATGAAGGTCTTGGAATGGCATGCTGAGGAACCTGGATTTAATTCACATGCAATTTCAGGTAAGATTATTTTCCATCTACTATCTGCCAGGGCTAAGTACTGCATACATGACCCCATTTGATATTTGCAGCATCCCTATGGGGTAGGTACAATAATGATCCCTATTTATACTGTGAAAACTGAGGTTCAAACGAGCCATATGGGTTAAATAACCTGATAAAAGTCACACGGCTAGCAAGTAGCAATTGTGTGATTACTGACATGACGCTCCATACAAGTAGGGAATATGGCTATCTCACTCTCCACTCTATTACCAGCACTTCACATAGTGCTGGAACACACTAGAGGCCTAACAGGTAGCTGTCGAATGAATAAATGATCAAACGTGTTTGACGGTGATGCCTCTTGCTGTAGCGGAGATGGAAAAAAAGGAGAACGTGGCAGTACTGCAGTATTGCAAAGGGGTTAGGAGTGAGAGTGTTAAGTTAGACTCTCTGAGTTCAGTCCTAGAGCCAAACTTACTTTCTGGGTGACCTGGAGTGAGTCTCTTAACACTTGTACACATCATCAGACTAACAGCAATAATAATAGCACCTTCACTGGATAGTGGTGAGAGCTTAATGAAGTAGATAATTCACATATCGGCTATCGGGGATTCCCTGGCGGTCCAGTGGTTAGGACTCTGCGCTTTCACTGCCGAGGGCGTGGGATCGATCCCTCGTCAGGGAACTAAGATCACACAAGCCACAGGGCACGGTCCAAAAAATAATTTACTTCCACGTATAAGCTATCAAATAAATAATGGCTTATGTTATGAAGAGGTGACCAGGGCCTTGTCCCTTTCCCTCAGTTTTGGAGGGCACAGATGTCAGCAGGTTGAATCAATTTGAGACTTGACAACCAGAGGAAAGCTGGGGCTAAGGAAGGAAGCAAAGACTCCTGAAAGGATTTATCCTGGAGAGAATGAAAGGCTAAATGAGACCATGATCAGAGATGGGGAGCACAGGAAGAGAAAGAGGTTTGGGTTCAAAATAAAGGTCAGGTGACTTCCCTTGGACCCCAGATCCAGGAACCCAGCAGAAACTAAGGAAAATAGACACATCCAGGGGTGCAAAGGGGCCCTCGCTCTCAGTCAGGTAGGATGGATTTAACACAGAAGGGAGAAGAGCTATCCTGCTTAACTTCTAAGAGCGGGACAACCGCCCCATCAAGTACATCCCCCAAAGCCTCACAGGGCTTAGCGCCTCATTTGCTGAGAGCCCCACATGACACCACCTTTGCCATGTGTGGTAAGCCAATGGCTGCCAGGCAACGGTGCATGAGGTCAACCCTTAGGCCCAGCAAAACAAGCAAGACAACACATCAAGCTGTGTGGATTCCTGGTTTGATGCCATGTCACTCAAAGCAGCATCAGCATCACCTGGGAGCTTGTGAGAAACGCAGCATCTCAGGCCAGGCCCCAGATCTGTGGAACCCGCCTCTGCCTGTCAGCCACATCTCCAGTGACTCATGAGAACACTAATGTCTGCACGCTTAGAGCTCTGCAGGCAGACGGCTTAAGTTCTGGTTCTGCACTTACTAGATCTGTGACCTTAAGGCGAGTGATTTAACATCCCCAAGCCTCCATGTCCTCATCTAGGCAAAGGGAAAACAATCAAGCTGACTCATCGAGTGGTTCTGAGGCTGACCCAAGAATATGCATATGGAAGTGGTTAGCACAGAGCTTATAACTGGTAAGTGCCCAATTAATGACAGCAGCAGTCATTAAAAACTCAGTGCCCTAGGGATTTCCCTGGTGGTGCAGTGGTTAAGAGTCCATGCTCCCAATGCAGGGGGCCTGGGTTCGATCCCTGATCCAGGGACTAGATCCCACATGCATGCCACTACTAAGAGTTCACATGCCGCAACTAAGGAGCCAGCGAGCTGCAACTAAGGAGCCCGCCTGCCACAACTAAGGAGCCCACGTGCCGGAACTAAGGAGATAGCAAGCCACAACTAAGGACCCCTCAAGCCACAACTAAGGAGCTCACCTGCCACAACTAAGGAGCCCATGTGCCACAACTAAGAAGTCAGAGTGCTGCAAATAAGGAGCCTGCTTGCCACAACTAAGACCCGACGCAACCAAATAAATACATAAATAAATAAATATGAAAAAAACCCCTCAGTGCCCTAGACAGGAGGCAGAATGATGGTGCAGCTGGCCACTCTTTAGATAACAAGACGTTCTCCAAGGACTGAATTGGTAAAGCTAACATGAACCTACCAGCAACCCAGCCACCCTCCCCAGATGCATTTATTTATCACTTCAAGCGCTGGGGAGGCTCCACCCTGCAGAGTACTCGAACCAGATCAGGCCCATCTTCTTGAACGTCAAGATAGACAAGACTAGGCCCAGAGCCAACATAAACATAGGAATGGGCCCTGAATTCCTCTCCTGATTATATCAGCAAACACACTAGGGCCACTGTAGGACACATTCCCCCGAGGACGCAGGCAGATAGGAATCAGGTCAACCTCAGGCCCTGCCCAACGGGGTTTATGGCCAGAAGGAACAGAAAGACCACAGGTTGGACTGACCCAGTCCAGCCCAGACCAGACCACAAGCTGACAACAGAGACAGAATATAAGGTTCCAGAAGAACAGAGCAACACTACCTAACCTTTCTGGAGTGTTTACCAGCAGTGTGCTAAAAGCTTTATAGGTTTCACTAATTAAAACCTGGATAACCCTATAAGGTACAGACCATTATTAATCTCATTTTACAGGTGATAAAACTGAGTCTCAGGTTGATAGATGCAAACTATTACATTTGGAATGGATAAACAACAAGGTCCTTCTGTATAACACAGGGAACTATATCCTATCTCCAAATATTTAAAAAATAATGTATATATATGTGTATAACTGAGTCACTTTGCTGTACAGCAGAGACTGACACAACATTGTAAATCAACTGTACTTCAAAAAAAATTTAAAAACCCAAAACCAAAAAACGGAGGCTTGGAGAACTTCAGTTACTTGTTATATAACTTAACACACCATTGGTAAGTGGCAGAATTCGGATTCCGGTTGGGGTACAGAATGGGCCTCTCCCCTCATCTGTGCCTTAACTGAGCATCCTTCGCTCTCCTGCTCTCTGTCCATCCTGCATGGCCGGGAGCTATCTGTACCCCCAGAAGAGGCAAGGGTAGGCTGCCTGAGGCATGCATCAAGGGGCTGCCCCACCTTGGGAGGGATGGATTCCAGACCCTGCCTGGGGGAGGGCTTTTCATCTCACTCAGCCTCAGCTACGAGCAAGTGGTGATACTTTCTGGGACACTTCTACTGCAACAAGGAGATTCAAATGTGGAATCACAGAAGCAGCTTATCACAGAAGCAGCACAAAGACAGGCATGTGTCACAAAAGCACACAATTATAGGTGAGCATTCACTGAGTGGCTCTTCCTCTGTTGCTCTCTAGCCTTTTGAGACCTCAAGTTGTCAAGAAGTCTTTAGTTGCAGAGACCCACTATCTCTGCGAGCACTGAGACAGACGCAGAGGCAAACAAGGAGGCTGTGATCTCTGCTCCGTGCCTGCCTCTTGGACCACCGTCCGCTCGCTCGCACACCAGGCAGCCAATCAGAATGAGCCCGGGCTCCTGTCCTGGACCCTAGGGCTCCCATAGCCTTCTGGCTCCCCTCCGCGGACTTGGCATCACTCTAGCCCTTGGTTCCTGTTGCCTCATGGCTTTCTCATTCAGCCCTGGCTCTGTCCTTGGGAACCCACACGGCTCTACAGGGACATTGATAATGGGGGAGGCTACACGCTCATGGGGGCAGAGAGCATATGGGAAAATCTCTATATTTTCCCCTCAATTTTGCTTTGAACCTAGAACTGCGCTCAAAATAATCTTAATATATATATTTTTAAATCTAAAGAATAACTTTCAAATGGTTAAAAAATGATCTTGGATCTATGGCAGGCTTGGGGATGATTTTTTGGCTATGGGACCTTCTGGCTTCCTTCAACCACACCAAATAAAGAATTATCTTCTCCATCTATGGATAAAGCCCTGACTGGTGTACGAGATCTCTCTCTTTCCCTCTCTTTCTCTCTCTCTCTCTCTCTCTCTCTCTCACACACACACACACACTTTTATAAATTTGTATAAGGATAATGTCTGGAAGCATATAAAAGAAACAAGACAATGGCTACATTTCGGAAGGGGAACCAGGAATCAGGTAAAGCAGTGACACACGTTTTACTGACTTTTAATCCTTGATAATTCTGTACCATGACTATGTAGTCCCTGCCACTTTCAATTTCAACAATAGTCAATTATAACAATACAACATGGGTTTGGTGAGAGAAATATGGTCATGGCACATGCTCACTCTCTAAACTGGTTCTGCAGACCAACCTTTTCCCCCAAAGCACAAAGCAGTGTCAACAATGAGGAAGAGCCCTCACCCTGCACATCCAACTCAATCCCGTCACCACAACTGCTTCCTTCTATACCAGCCCCTCTGGCATCTGACCCTGCACCAGGCCTCTACTTCCTGCTCCCAGTCTTTCTATTAATCAACAGATCTGGTTTCCTGGGACAAAGGACTTTGCCCAAGAAATGCCCTCAGGATTTTCCTTAGAGTGTGATGTCTTGTGCCGACTCCCGATATCCCAAACCCAGGCAGCCCCACCCCAGTCACTGCAAGGGATCAGGACACAAGAACTCACTTTCTCTATCAGGCAAAGATGCTTCTGTGATTCCCTTGGGAAATCAGACGGGAGCTCTTCGGAACTGCAAGTGTAAAGTGAACCTACATACTATCAGGGTCCACAATCCCGGCTCTCAACAACTGAAGAAAATCGCATGACTGACTCAGAGCACACGTGGCTCAGAACACAAGTGCTTCCCCTCCGGCTCAGCTGCTTTGTTTACGCACTAGTTCTTCCCATTCAATAGGCTGTCATTAAACTGGAGGAATCGTGGACACAGTATATCACTGTTCGGTGCTGCCAGAACTGCAACATAAAGACCACTTAGTTCAGAACAAAATCAGGGAGCCGGGCTTCCCTGGTGGCGCAGTGGTTGAGAGTCCGCCTGCCGATGCAGGGGACGTGAGTTCGTGACCCGGTCCGGGAGGATCCCACATGCCGCGGAGCGGCTGGGCCCGTGAGCCATGGCTGCTGAGCCTGCGCGTCTGGAGCCTGTGCTCCGCAATGGGAGAGGCCACAGCAGTGAGAGGCCCGCGTACCGCAAAAAAAAAAAAAAAAAAAAATCAGGGAGCCCACACATTAGTCACCGCAGAGATGCCAAGACGATGTTAGTCTATTCCCTGCATTCAACAGTCTTACACATCTGAACGGGTTTTTTTTTTTTTTTTTTTGCGGTATGTGGGCCTCTCACTGTTGTGGCCTCTCCCGTTGCGGAGCACAGGCTCCGGACACGCAGGCTCAATGGCCATGGCTCATGGGCCAAGCCGCTCCGCGGCATGTGGGATCCTCCCAGACCGGGGCACGAACCCGTGTCCCCTGCATCGGCAGGCGGACTCTCAACCACTGCGCCACCAGGGAAGCCCAACGGGTTTTTTTTTAAAGCTCCTCAGAGAGCACGTGGGTTGGGTTTCCTTGCTGCTTCTGTGGCAGGGGATGGGCTGTCAGAACAGCAGCCCCCATGCCTCAAGACATCCTTTTCCCCCTGTCCCTCCCTCCTCTGACATCTAGCCATCAGCTCTTGGTGCTGTGTCTGCCTTTTGCCAGGCCCCCAGCATCCATCCCCCTCTCAACGCCAATGCAGAGTGGGATGTGCAAAGTCTAACAGGGAGCTTCTTTTTTCCCACCCAAACTCCTCCACATCCAGATTGTCAAGGTTGTGGGGAGTGGTCTCCATCTCAACGTTACCGTTGTATGGACAGTGGGAAGTGCACAAGGACGTGTGTGAGAGCTGTTTCATTAAAAGTCCATCATGGGGCTTCCCTGGTGGCACAGTGGTTGAGAGTCCACCTGCCGATGCAGGGGACGCAGGCTCGTGCCCCAGTCTGGGAGGATCCCACATGCCGTGGAGCGGTCGGGCCCGTGAGCCATGGCCGCAGGTCCGGAGCCTGTGCTCTGCCACGGGAGAGGCCACAACAGTGAGAGGCCCGCGTACCGCAAAAAAAAAAAAAAAAAAAGTCCATCATGGCTCAGCTGAGCAGTGATCCGCGCAAGCTAAAGACCAGGTACTGTCAAACACTCAAAGGCCCCTTGGCTTACCTCCCTGAATAATAAACTGACTTGCTTCCTTAGGGATGTGTGTTTATCCATCTAGGATATTGGCTTTTGAGATTCTAATCATCCACATACCACCTTGTTATCATTTCTAGGTATGATCTCTATTATTATTTAATTAGTATATTTCTGTAAGTTAACTCACCTTTTTAATTTTACTTAACTGCCTGCTTCGTTCTCATTCTAAGCAAAAATACCCATAAGGCCATGCATTGGAAGAGCTATTTATCTAATATACATCACAAAAAATTCATGAAAATTAAAATGTTATGACTGTCACACCTTGGCACTCTTGGAAGGAAAATAATCACTCAGAAGTCAAGAGACTCCACTGTGTCTTGAACTCTTATTTCCCACCATTCCTAGCAAGGACTCCTGCACACAATAAGTGCTCAATATCAAATTGCTGATTTGAATTGATCTCAGGTGCCATTTAACCAAACTTGTCAGGATTGTGTTGAAAAAGAAAATATTCCAGAATCAAATTATTTCCCTGATTCCTAGGCCCTGAGACCTGGAAGCTACTGAAGAAAACATCTTAGCCCTGAACTTCTTGGTTCAATTAGAAGGGTCTAAGGAAACTGACAAAGTTATGCCATAAGTTATTCTTAGCAAAACGAGAAAGCACTCAGGAAAGTGGAGCTTGCAAACAATGATGCAGAACTTTGCTTCAAGTGTCTTTAGGAGGAAGAATGTCTGCAGATTCAGGCCCCTCATGTAGAGCTGGTATATGCACGGCAATGCACATGGGTGGATGTCAGTGCTTCAGCCATCTATAAGCATCAAGGGCCATGGTGAAATCCCCCAGCCTACTCTTGATCAAAGCTGGTTCTTAACCAAAACGGCCAAGGCATGGGTGTTCACTCAACAAAGACACCAACAAACCTGCATGGGAAGGTCTCCTTCTCACCGGAGAAACGGGACTGTGCATGGAAAATTCCATACCACAGTTCAAAGGGGCATGGTGACCTAATAAATTTAGTTGCATGGGTTATTAAAGGCAACTGTAAATTCAGCCTGAGGGTTTTTTTTTTTTTTCCACCTGTGCTTTTCCCATAGCTGAAACACATGTTAAAGTGGAGAAAGTTCCCAGGGAAGCCTGGTGCCTGTTTTGACTGCATCTAACATGCCATGTGCCAGGATGAGGGATGCTTCTGGTAAATGGACTTGCTGCCGACACGGTGACCCCAGGAACCCTGGACTGGAATCTCTGCTGAAGGCCTCGGAGTGGGGCCTCTTGGACCTCTAGGTAAGAACCCGAAAGTAATTAAATCTGCAGCCATTCAGAGCTGGGAACATTTCCTTTCACTGGCTGGTTTTAACACCTAATCTCAGCAGAGAAGCCCCATTGGAGAGTGAATAATTCCTGTGCTCTTCCTCTGCGGGGTTTAGCAACGTAGGTGTCCTGCCAAGTCAAACAACCTGATGAAGACGTGTCTTTAAGGATTAGTGCAAATCGTACTCCTACCTGATGGGATTTAGCTCTGCTCAGCCCCTATTCTGCAACTTGTGTGATCTCAGGGTCAGAAACTAAAGTAAAAAGGCAGAGTTCAGGGTTTAGAAAGCATTGCACAGGGAGTAGCATACATAGCCTCTCTTTTATTTCTTCTTCAGCTTTTTGAGAGAGACCTTTGGAGATAAAAAAAGATTTTGAAATTCCAAAATGATGTACAGAACGGGTCCTTGTCAAATAAATCAACCAAGAAAAATAAAACCAACAAAGAGATTTCTTTTTTTCCAGGGCTGACTCAGAGATTCGTTTCTGTAGCAATGCCTGCGTATGTGTCTCCCAGGCCATCTGCAGGGATATTTAGGAGGAAAGGGGAGGCTGCAGAGAACAGGGAAGGCTAAGAGATGGGTCCTCCACCTTTGGCGCTACCTCCAGAGCCTGCTTACCAGGTACACAGAACAAGCGGGCATCTTGCTGTCACTGAGGATTTAAGAAGAGGCACGGGAGCAGGCAATGGCAAGATATCCACTTTGGAGCCAATGAGAGCTGCTTTCTAATCGTGCCTCTACTTCTCATAGCACTGAGACTTTGGTTAAATCACTTAATCTCTCTGCACCCCAGTTTTCTCCCTGGTAAAATGGGAGGATAATAATAATTACTCCATAGGGTTACAGTAAACATTAAATAGGGAAATGTAAGGGGATTCCCTGGCAGTCCAGTGGTTAGGACTCTGCGCTTCCACTGTAGGGGACACGGGTTCAATCCCTGGTCGGGGAACTAAGATCTTGCGTGCTGCACGGCACAGCCAAAAAAAAAAAAAAAAAAATTAAGGAAATGTATGAATGCAAGACGCATAATGGGATATCACTACAGAAATTAGATCGTATATAAAAAATTACTATGATAGGAAATTGTCCAGCTTACCGACGTACTATAATTACTTCACATGGCTCTATTTTTTTAATGAAATGCACAATTAACTCTAACAAGTAATATAACACTCAGAATGCATATATTTTATTTCATATAAATCGAATCTCAATTTTAAAAATTGCTGCTAAGAAGAATGAATATTCAAAGTAACATGCTGCTGAGCATTCAACAAATGTTCCCAGGATACCTACTACGTGCTGGGTTTTCCATCACTGCCAGGGGAGAGGTGAAGGCAGTTCTAGAAGAGGTGCTTCACAAGCGGGCTCCTCACTGGGCTAAGTGTATGGACTCACATGGGAAAGACTGTAACAGGTAAATAAAGGAAGTTCTAGATGTTTGTCATTCCCGTTGGGGGTGGGGTGGAGGGGAGCCCAGCAGAGCCTATCCAGCTGGAGGTGGAAGGGAAACGGCTGGGGTAACCACAGGAGCCTGAGTCTGGCCACACCTCTATCAGCATCCTACCCGGGTTTCCAAAGCACAGAAGTCACACCGCTCACTCACACGACCAATGTTACCCAGCACAGGCTCTGCCCAGGTACGATGTCAGGTGCCAGCGATGCTGAGCTGAGTGCGAACACGCGCTTTCCATCTCGGGGATGAATAGTCTAATGAGGGAGACAACACCAACCCAGCATCACTAACAAAATCATAAATATGGACAGACAGGAGCAAAGGGTCAGAACCCTGTAAGAATGTGTAGGAGAGGAATTTAACAACCTGGAGGGGCACAGAAGGCTTCCCTGAGTAAGTGACCTTGTTGCTGGGAGCTGAAAGGTGAACAGGGGTCACTAGGCGTGGAGGGGAGAGCGGTAGGAGTCAGGGAGGGGGGAGGGGCGCCAGACCCCACAGCCCTGAGGGTCGCGATGGGGAACCGAAGTTGATTTAAGAGTCAAAGGAAGCCAAGGAAGGATTTTAAGCACCGTCTGTATTTGAGAAGCTCACTAGAGCTTGGTCCACTGTGAACACTTTCCTTGGGGCCTGAGTGGAGACAGACAGGTAAGACCAGAGGTCTGTGGTCCTTCAAGCAAGAGATGCTGATGGCATGGGTGAGTTCAGTGGCAGTGGGGATGGAGACAAGGGGAGAAGAGAGAAGCCACAGTTAGAGGCAGCCCCCGCCCATGTCCCTCATCGCTCTGCATTCCCCCTTCCAGTCCCCGCCACCCCCCGGTACAGCGATGTGCATGTGGAAGCCCCACCCGCACCTGCTAACCACTTTTAGCTGGGCAACGGGAGCTCCAGAGGTACAGAGCTGGGCAGACCCCAGAGCTCTTGGGGGATGGCGGGGAGGACTAGAGAGAGAAGCTGAA
This sequence comes from Hyperoodon ampullatus, assembly GCF_949752795.1. NCBI lineage: Eukaryota > Metazoa > Chordata > Mammalia > Artiodactyla > Ziphiidae > Hyperoodon > Hyperoodon ampullatus. Next base: position 13,713,007 of record NC_136917.1, read on the forward strand.
TGGTGGGCTGTGCGGGGGACAATCAGCCACCTAGATATGCCTTTAGGAGGCAGGATGGACTCCTCCTCAGCCTCCATCTTCTTCCTGCCCTTTCCCCCCAACACGGGATGGAAGAGGAAGCAGCCTTATTGCTGCTTCTCACCCACTCGGTCCCCAGTACAAAACCAAAAACCCATGGAGACCTGGAGCACTTGCTTTGGTTTAAGCTTTGGTTCAGGCACCAGTCCCTGCTCTGTGGGACAGAAAGCAAGTGATTCACCTTCCTGGAGCTTCTGTGTCCTCATCTGTAAAATGCTGATAATAACCCCTGCCCTGCAGGCTAGCTCAGAAGATGCAGACAGTATCTGTAAAGCCCCAAGCGCTGTGTCTGCCTGAGTAGGTGTTTAATAAATGTTAGTGCTATTCATTATTCTACAGGCGAGGTTAAGGCCAGTCATTCTCCTCAGCCCCTTTTCTCACTTTGTCACAACCTATAGAGGTGGTAATGGTGGGTCTTGGGATACTCAAAGCTTCGAGCAAGATTCATCTTCATTTTTTGCTAAGATCCAAGTCTAAATTCTCTCTGGTATCATACAAAGTGGAGGCTGGAAGGGGCATTTTAACATGAGCTGGATACTAAGACTGGAGCAGTGGCAGGGACTTTATCTGAACTCCTCACATCCCTGGGCTCTGCATCCTTAGTCCTGTCACTACAGCCTCCAACCTGTAGGAAGTGGGGACCAGCTTAGGAAAGGGTGGGACCCGGGCAATAGCAGGTCTACAAGATCACAGGTAAATGGGAGGCATGGAGACCACCAGGGAGTTGGAGTGTCAAGCATGGGTGATGGGGATGGCTGTCTCTGGAGGGGCATCAGCACACATGGGACGCGTGCATATACGTAAGCACTCGTGAATAAGGGAAGAGCTGAACCATCCATCCTCGTGTTTACACTTGCTTCCATTCTTAAAAGAGATTCTATAACTAAATTATGTCACTTCAATCTGATCATAATGATGATGATGTAATGAACAGTTCATATGTATTAAGCACCTACTTTGTTTTGTGTCAGATGCTTTGCTAGACACAAGACATGCATTATTTCGTTTAATCCTCTCAATAATGCAGGTAGGTAACTCTATTACCCTCTTTTACAGATGAGAGATTCAGGCACTTGCGTAAGGCTGCACAGCTGGCCAGTGGAGAACCCCGCGATTCCCAGCGAGGTAGCCTGAGGACACAGCCTGTGCTCCTAATCACTAACCTCCAACAAAAATCGAAAATTGTCATTTTAGCAATACAACTTGGGTAGCACTCTACAATCTTCTACAAAGGGCTGCATTCCCAACGTTGTCTCATTTGATCCCATAGAAACAATGTCATAGTACATGCCCAGGTTCCCAATGAAGAATCTGATGGTATACTTTCCCAGAAATGACCACAACTGCCCTACCTAATCAAGTATAAATGGTATATTTGTACACTGTACAGTAGAAAGTTCTCTGGTGTGTACATAGATCAAATAAATACAGCAGTACAAGAACCAACCCCATACATTTAATCACATTTTATTTATTTAGGTGCTCCTGGGAGAAGAGCCTAGCCGTGCTGAGAGGAGGCGGTGGGGCTTTGAGGAAACAGCTGGAAGAATCTCGGGGAGAGGGTCTGAGGCCAAGAGGCAGGGAGAGCCCCCAAGAGAGGGGAGTGGCCATTTAAGAGAGATTTCCTAAATGACAGGACCAGGAGAACATGCTCTGAAAACAAAAAAGCTGTCAGGGAGTGAAACTACTGGGTGACAGGGAGTAAGGACTGCCAAACAGTAACTCTCTAAGTAACGACATGGGTGCAGCCGACAGGGACCTCTAACCCTCTGAAGCACCGTAAAGCAAAGGTGTCCTGGGACAATTTTTTTTTTTAATATATTTGTTTAGGGTATCAATCTCCTCACAGCACTCACATCTCATAGATAAATTCTTTAACAACATATATTTAATGTGTGCCTGCTTTGTGCTGTTTGGTCTTTGGGCCACTAAAAGTAAACTAGCACACTCAAAACATAAATTTAAAAGGAAAAGAAAAGGAAAGCATCCTGGAATGTCATTCTTCATGTTACCACTCGAAAGCTCTTAGGACCTTCCTGGTTAGAACCTTAATTATGGAAGTTCTCACTTGTGTTACATGATTTATTTAAAACCCTGTCTTTCCAAGAGAATAAAATTCAGGTTTTGAAGTACCTCTCAAAACAATTTATTCTTCTCCACTGACTAACTGCTTGGCCAGCAATTGTAAATTTATAGTACACTATGCCAAAGCAAAAACATTCTAATAACTTAATCAAACATTTAAAATCCAGCTCACAGCCATATAATATACAGAAGCCATTCTCTCAGCTCTCTCGTTAAAGGTCAATTACCATTTTTATTCAAAACCTCCACATCTTGGAAAAGCCACACACACACACACACACACACACACACACACACACACACACACACACACACACACACACACACACAAGAGAGGAAGACAGAGGGAGACATTAGCATTTTGAGATTCAAAACTTGGCTAACGGGCTTCCCTGGTGGCACAGTGGTTGGGAGTCCACGGGTTCGTGCCCCGGTCCGGGAGGATCCCACATGCCGCGGAGCGGCTGGGCCCGTGAGCCATGGCCGCTGAGACTGCGCGTCCGTAGCCTGTGCTCCGCAACGGGAGAGGCCGCAGCAGTGAGAGGCCCGCGTACCGGAAAAAAAAAAAAAAAAAAAAAAAAAACTTGGCTAACATATTCCCAGGCTTAGAGCAATTCTCCTTGTTACACTTCGAAATGAGAAAATTGATCCTTCAGATTTAAAAAAAAATTCTAGCCAAACAACATGGATGTAAAGAAAGAGAATACAACAAACGAAACTAAAGTATTGGTTCTTTTGATTTTCAAGGCATTCAGGGGAAGAACTGGGCACAATTCTAAACTGGTGATGTGGCTGTACCCCCACAAGGACAGTAGTATAGAAAAAAAGAGGATCATTTGCATTGTTTTGACTGTTTGCCTTTTTAGAGTGCTTTAGCAGATACACACTTTCTGACAAGCCCTCACTCCTATCAGACAGAAAAGACGATTAAGCTCGTTTTTCAGATGAAAAAACATGGTTCAACAACTTTTGATGTCAGAACAAGGAAAGGAAGGAGATTTGGTATGTTTTTGGCTTGGGGCGTATGACCTCAGGATGGAAGAGAGCCAGTGAGTGAAAATGCAGTCATTTCGTTCACGTGGTCAAAGAAATCGCTCTCTTTCCTAATTCGTCACTCTTGGCTTATGATGAGGATGAAGAGAAGGAGGAGAAGGACGGTCCAGGAGATGGCTGAAGATACTGTGACAACCACTGCGTGAAACACTTCACGTAGATAATCTGATGACACTCTGGTGAAGTGGGTTAATTGAGTCACGCCATGTATGCATTTAACCTGTGAGTGAACCGAAGTGCAGGCACTCAGCAAAAATTAAAGAAGAATAAGGTGAGAAATATACGGTGCAGAGGGTCCTACCAGCCATTCTTCTCAAGGAACCTGCGCCTCCAGATGACCTTGGATGAGAGGTGTGAACCTGCTCTCCCTACAACTTCTCGGTCCTCATGGGCTGCTCATGTTCGTTGGTGGGGATTCTAGAGGTCAATGGTACTTCTCGGTACAAAATGGTCCCTACACGTCTTGTTGATGAGAGAGACAACTGTCAATAATTTTGAATATTTTCCATTTTTATCTTTCATGCCAACTTCAGAAACAAGCCTTTGTTTAAAAGGCAACTCTGGGGCTTCCCTGGTGTGCAGTGGTTGAGAGTCCACCTGCTGATGTGGGGGACACGGGTTCGTGCCCCGGTCCGGAAAGATCCCACGTGCCGTGGAGTGGCTGGGCCCGTGAGCCATGGCTGCTGAGCCTGCGCGTCCGGAGCCTGTGCTCCACAACGGGAGAGGCCACAACAGTGAGAGGCCCGCATACCGCAAAAAAAAAAAAAAAAAAAAAAGGGCAACTCTACTCAACAATGATTCTCTCTATTTAACAGATGGTACTCGGAGCTATTAAGAAACTTTCCCAAGGCCTCATAGCTGGTAAGTGGAATGAGAAGATGGCTACAGGTTCAAATCCAGGTCTATCCTAACTCTAGGGTCCATGCTCTTCATTTTGTAATCATTAGGTTAAGTGTCCACCACAGATTCACTCTAACTAAATTAGCAGATCGAAAGGCCTGTGGAAAATGCAGAGAGCAGATAACCCATCCTGAATGACCCCAAATGCATCAGTCTTTGCTAAACTGGTGGTCATGATTTATACTCTTATTTGATCTTCAAGACTCGGTTCAAATGATGCCTCCTTGGTAAAGCTTTCCCTGAGCTCCCCAGGAGAGGCAGTCACTTCCTCTTACTCCTGAAACTTCAATATTCGCCATGTTGAAAAGATACGTTTACACGCTTGCCTTGCTAGTGGACTGTAAGCTCCTTGAGGGCAGGCCCCTCTGGAGGTGGGTGGGCTGCAGTGGGGTGGGTGGGGGAAGAAGTTGCTGAAAGGAAGTACGAAAATCTCTGTCTTAGAGATTCCCCAGGACCACATAAACAGTCGTTTTTTTTCAGTCCTGCTTAAGAGACTGAAGCGAAATGCTTATGAGCACTTAGGACAAGCCCGATATTATCCTAAATTCTTTGCGTGCATGCTATTTAGTTTTCTTCAACAGCCCTATGAGGCAAATACACAGATGTTTTATAAATGAGGCATCTGAGGCTCAAAGAGGTTCATTAATTTGTCCAGTGTCCAACAGCGTATAAATGAGAGCCAGCAGGCCAGAGCTCAGCTTCCTTACTGCTCTGCTATACTTTCTTCCTATGTAGCTACTTAAATTTCCGCCACCACCAACCCTATATTCCTGAGTTTTGTTCTCCATGGAGCTAGCCCCATCTTCCACTATATGGCAGTTTGAAGTGTTTAGGCCTAAGTCTTCCAACAACCTCTTCTGCCTTAGACCTTTTAATGCAACCAGAGAAAAGTGAGCTTGGTGGAGGGACCCAAGCAGGACTGGCTGACAACTGCAGGCTGACAGTCCTGCCTGGGCCTTCTGATGGCCTTGAAAATCTTCTCCAGCCTTTTTTTCCCCTAATACTTCCTTAATTTGGGGTTTTTTTTAAAGTAATTTAAAAAAATTAATCAATTAATTAATTTTATTTTTGGCTGCGTGCGGGCTTTCTCTAGTTGCTGTGAGCTGGGGCTACTCTTCGTTGTTATGCGGGCTTCTCATTGCAGTGGCTTCTCTTGTTGCAGAGCATGGGCTCTAGAGCGCAGGCTTAGTAGCTGTGGTGCACTGGCTTAGTTGCTCTGCGGCATGTGGGATCTTCCCGGACCAGGGCTCGAACCCGTGTCCCCTGCATTGGCAGGTGGATTCTTAACCGCTGTGCCACCAGGGAAGTCCCCTACAAAACTTCCTTAGTTTTATAGCTTCCCTTCAGTCTGCCTTGTAATTCTTAAGGAACCAATGGAGAAAATATTCCAAGACAGAAGATTGTTTTGTTTTGTTTTGAATAAGGAGTAATAACGTAAACCAATCAAAAATCTGTCCACAGTGGTCTTTCTGGTGTTGGCAGCTTATACCCTTACAGACACTGTTTTTTTTTTTCAAGGACTTAGAGTAAATTAAGTGTTGACACCGTAGGCGATAAATTTCACAAAGAAAACCCTGTCCATAATTCTGAGTTAATAACAATGCTCAGGCTTTGATGTTGATATAAATGAGGCCGAATGAAGAAAAAGCCACATTCATGGGCTTTTGGAGGGTATATGGCCTGTAAATGATAAGCTTAAGGGACATAACACATGTTAGTGATGGTGGGACAAGCAAGGCTCTATCTACCAGGAACAAAATAACTCTTGCAGTAATTTAAATACACACACACACACACACACACACACACACACACACATATATTTGCTATACATATGCATTTAAATATATCCATATAATCTAATTATTTACTTCATATCTAATTAAATAGTAAATGTGAACTCTGGGTTAAAGCTAAGGACACCATTGTGTTCTGCTCTTTGGAAAAACCAAGCCAATGCCAAGGCTGTTCAACACTTCCAACACTGCATGCGGCATTAACATTTCATGGAAGTCAAACTGTTCTCTAGCCTGTTTTGTTGTCTGCAAAATGAGGAAACTGAATAATACAGTATCTCAATCTCCTTCCAGTTTGTGACAGTCACAGTTTCTTTTCCTAACTCCTAAATTCAGAATAGTCCTGGATTCAAATCTCAGCATGGAAAGTTACTTTAACTTTCTGAGCTTCAGTTTTTTTTTCCTCTGTGAAAAGGATACGATCATTTAAAACAATGCATTAAAATTTTTCTTTATCAATAAAACGTTCAAAAATACAGAAAAGGAAAAATGTATTTTGAACGTTCATATGAGCACCATTTAAATTCAACAATTGTTTTCATTTTGCTCTATTTGGTTTTGTTTGTTTGTTTTCTTTACTGAACCATTTTAAAGTAAATTATCAACATCAGGACACTGGATCCCTAAATACTTCAGCATGCATCCCTCCCCAAAATTAAGGAGATTCTCTTCTTTAACGAGAGTACCATTATCATACTTAGCAAAATTAATAATTCCCTAACAACATCTGATACCTAGTCCACTTTCAGATTTCTCCATTTCTCCCCAGAATTTATTTTATACATTCATTTCTTCAAACCAGGCTTCAATTAAGAGCCATGTAGTGAAGTTGGTTCTCACACATCTGTCTCTAAAATCTCTTTTTAAAATAAATAATTTTTTTAGTGTAACGCATATACAAAAAAATGCACAAATCAAAATTGTATGTCTTGAAACATTTTCACCCAATGAACAGATCCACAAAACCTCTACCCAGATCTAGAAACAGAGGATGATACACCTCAGAAACCTAAGTCCCCTTCCGTTTACAATCCTCCAAAGATAAATACTATCCTGACTTTTAATACCATAGATTGCTTTTGCCTGTCTTGAAGATTATATAAATGGAATCAAGTAATTTCTACTCTTTTATGTCCTGTTTTTGTTGCTCATTCTGTTTCTGAGATTTCTCATGGTGTCACATGTAGCAGTAGTTTTTATGTGTTGTTTCCATTCTCCATGGTGTGAATGTACCACAGTTGATTTTTTTCTCATGTTGGTGAGCATTTGGTTGATTTCCAGTTTGGGGCTATTACAAATAGTGCCTCTATGAACATTATTGCTTATGTCTTTTGTGGGATGTAAATCCAGGAGTGGGATTGCTGGGTCATGGGGTATGTGTATGCTCTGCTCTAGCTGACACCGTTGAAGAGTTTTCTGGAGTAACTGTATCAATGAGTCCCACAGCAGTATATGATGAATGTCGTTTGTTTCACATCATCATAAACACGTGTAAGTTTTCTTATGCTTTTCTGATGAGTGTGCGGTGTATGTCATTGTGGTTTTATTTTACGTTTCTCTGAAGACTGATGACACACTGAGCATCTTTTCATATGACCACTGGCCGTTTGGACATCCTCTTTTTTTTGAAGTACCTGTTGGAAACTCTTAACCATTTTTCTACTGGGTCATTTTTCTTTTTCTTATTGATTTGCAGAAGTTCTTTACATGTTCTCAATATAAGTTCTTTGTCAGTTACATGCACTGCCAATATCTTTGACCACTCTGGCATGCTTTTTCACTCACTTAGTGATGTATTTTGATGAACAAGTTATTTATTTTAATGTAGTCCAAGTTACCTATTTTTTTTCCTGTAAAGTAATGTCTTCTGTATCCTGATTAAGAAATACCAACTACCGCAAAGCCATGAAGATATCCTATGTTATATTCTAGAAGTGTTATTACTTCATCTTTCATGTGTAAATCTACAATTCATCTGTAACTGATTTTGTGAATGGTATGAGCCGGGGGCAAGATAATTCATTTTCCATATCCAATTATTCTATCACAATTTATTAGACAGATCATCCATTCCAAGCTGCTTCACAGTGCCATCTTTGTTACAAATCAAGTGTCCTTGTGTTACCTGGGTCTTCAATCTGTCTGGGCTCTTCTTGGCCAACTGCTTTTCCATACAAACTTTAGAATCATTTTCACAATTTCCACAACAACCTGTTAGCATTAGGACTGCCCTGAATCTGTATATCAACTGGGAGAGAACTGACATCCCTGAGATATTGAGTTTTCCAATCCATGAACATAATGTATTGTTCTATATATTTGAGTCATCTTTCATTTTTCCAGTAATGTTTGTTGTTTTCTGTGTTAAGGCCTTGCACATCTTTCATTAGATTTATTCCTGGGCAGTTGATGTTTTTCGATGCTGTTAACACACATCATTTTTTAAAATTTCCTAATCATTTGTTGTTAGTATATAGAAGTTACACTGATGTTTTTGGTACATTGTGTCCAGTGACCTGAGGAATTCACTTAGGAATCCTGAGAGTTCACCTGTAGATTATTTTGCATTTTCCATGTATTTAATCATGTCATCTGCAAATAATGACATTGGTATTTCTTCTATTCTAATCCTTATACCTGTTCTTTCTCTTTTCTTCCATCCTTCCTTCCTTCCTTCTTCTTCTTCTTCTTCTTCTTTTTAAATCATGGCCACGACCAGGATTTCCAATACAATGTTGAATGGGAGTCATGATGACAGGTGTCTCTCAAGAGGAATGTTTTAAATATTTCACCATTAACAATGTTATTTGATTTAGTTTTTTTGTGTAAAAAAAGTTCCATTTTATTCTCAGCCTTTTAAATACTTTAAAATCATGAATTAGTGTTGAATTTCATTAGATATTTTTTTCTACATCTATGGAGATGAAATGACTTTTCTCATCTATTCTGTTAATGGGATGAAATACATTGTGTTTTTTTTGTTTTTTGTTTTTTTTTTTGGCGGTGCGCGGGCCTCTCACTGTTGTGGCCTCTCCCATTGTGGAGCACAGGCTCTGGACGTGCAGGCTCAGCGGCCATGGCTCACGGCCCGGCCACTCCGCGGCATGTGGGATCTTCCCGGACCAGGGCATGAACCCGTGTCCCCTGCATCGGCAGGCGGACTCTCAACCACTGCGCCACCAGGGAAGCCCCATTGTTATTTTTGAAATAATAGAAATTTATTTCTTGTTCGTGTCAGAGCCACATGCATGTCAGCAGGGGCTTAGAATCCTTTCACTTTGTGTCTCTACATCCTTTAAGTTTTTAGAGTCCTGTCAATTTAGCCACCATAGGGGAAGAGAGCAAGGATGGAGGACCATGGAGAACACAGCACTTCCAGTCTCATTCCATGGAAGTCCAAGATTCAGTCACAAGACTCCACCTAGCTTCCACGTGTTTGGGAAGGTGCATATCATATCTGTCCTTAATGCCAATACCTCTCCAGTTGTATGAAACGTGTTCTCTGGGAGATTCCTTAAGAAGGGATCCATGAAAACCATGCTGTCTGAGTTCCTGAATGCTCATAATAGTTTTTCTGTAGTCATTACTTTTGAATATATGTAGGGCTCTGGTTCACGTTTTATAAAATCTCTGCTTCACAGTTTTATTTCCTTAAAAAATTATTCAATTGTATTCTGGCTTTGGTGTCAAAAATATGCTAGCAATCTGATTTTCTTTTCCATTGTAAGTGTCTAATCCATTGAATGCTTAAGGATTCTTTTTCTCTTTCAAATACAAAATGCTTTTATTAGAATATTTAGGTTTGAACCTGGTCTATTTTTCCAGGCGTTCAGTTGTCCTTTCAGTATGTACCGTCAAATCATCTTTTATTTCAAAAGATTTTCATAACTATTAGTTTTGTTCCACTGCTTTAGTTTTCTTCCTCAGAGATTCATATTATAAGTGTATTAGAACTTCTCTGACTGGCTTCCATATCTACCACTTTCTCTTAAATCCTTTTTACCTCCCTATTAGTTTCTTACTGATTTTAAAAAATACTAAAAATACTCCTTTCCATTTTCCATTTCTCTCTTTTTCTTTAATTGGGATACAGTTGTTTTACAATGTTGTGTTAGTTTCTACTGTACAGCGAAGTGGAGTTCCCTGTGCTATACAACAGGTTCTCACTAGTTATCTATTTTATACATATCAGTGTATATATGTATATATGCCAATCCCAGTCTCCCAGTTCATCCCACCCCCAACCCCCCGCTTTCACCCCTTGGTGTCCATACATTTGTTCTCTACATCTGTGTCTCTATTTCTGCCTTGCAAACCAGTTCATCTGTACCATTTTTCTAGATTCCACAAATATGCGTTAATATATGATATTTGTTTTTCTCTTTCTGACTTAGTTCACACTGTATGACAGTCTCTAGGACCATCCACATCTCTATAATCCATTTCTCTTAAAGCATTATCCATTACATTTATCTGCTCTTGAGTTCCATCTAGGTGAGTATGCATGAATGCGTTTTTGGTGTAAACCAATAGCATTTATTTTGCTCATGAATCTGTAATTCAAGCAGAGTTTGGCATAGTCCACTTTTTAAAAACTAATGCTTTATATTAATTTAGATTTACATAAAAGTTGGGAAGATAGTACAGAGTGATCTCATATACCTCACGCCCAATTTCCCCTATTCTTGACATCTTACATTAATACAGTACATTTGCCATAATGAACTAATATTGATACACTGTTATTAATGAAAGTTAATACTTTATTAAGAGTCCCTTAATCTTTTTTTTCTTTTTTTCTTTTTTTTTTTTTTGCGGTACACGAGCCTCTCACTGCTGTGGCCTCTCCCATTGCGGGGCACAGGCTCCGGATGCGCAGGCTCAGTGGCCATGGTTCACGGGCCCAGCCGCTCCACAGCATGTGGGATCTTCCCGGACCGGGGCATGAACCCGTGTCCCCTGCATCGGCAGGCAGACTAAGAGTCCCTTAATTTTTACCTGTGACTTTTTTCTGTTTTAGGATACCATCCAGGATGCCTCATTACATTTAGTCATCACGTCTCCTTATGCTCTTTTTGGCTGTGACTGTTTCTGACTTGTCTTGCTTTTGATGACCTTGATAGTATTGAAGACTATTCACATGTTTTTTAGAAACAGACCTTGATTAAGATTTGTCTGATGTTTTTCTCATTAGACTGGGGTGATAGGTTTTTGAGATGAAGATAACAGATGGGAACTGCTATGTTCATTACATCATATCAAAGATACATACTATTGACATGACTTATCACTTCTGATATAGACCTTGATCACCTGGCTGAGGGAGTGTGTGTCATATTTCTCCACTATAACGTTACTATTCCCCACCCTCCCTTTCTCATACTCTTTTGAAGGCAGTCACTATGCAAAGCCCACACATAAGGAGTGAAGAGTTATGCACTACCTTCTCGAGGGCAGAAAATCTACATAAATTCCTTAGAATTCTTCTGGATGGGTGATTTCTCCTCTCCCCATTTATTTATTTATTCAATCATTTATTTATATTAGTATGAACTCATGGATATTTATTTTATACTTTGGTTGTAATCTGATACTTACTTATTTTGTTGCTCAAATTGTTTCAGCTTTGGCCATTAGGAGCTCTTTCAGTTGGCTCCTATGTCCTTTTGACATTTCCCCATAATTGTAGTGTTGTTGTTGTTTTGAGCACTTCCTTTCTGGCACAATTTATCTCATGCCCTCATCCTAGAATCAACCCATTTTTCCAAGACACCTCAGTTTCTTTTTATTGGAGAACTGATTAGAAGCCAAAATCTGGGTTGCTTCTAGGCCCTCTCGCTAACAGAGCAAGGCAATACTTGCTTGTATAAAAATGTATGTATATTCACATATCAATAAATATTTCTATGTATATGTCCACCTGTATTAAGTAAAAGTATCTATATTAGGTTAAACATTTGTTCATACTGGTGTCTCTAACTCTAATCCATTACCACATGGGTCATTATAGCTTTCCCCATTGCTAGTCTGTAACGACATTGCTTGTCTTTCCACTGTTGAATTCCAATATACATGTGTAGTGATTTCAGAATTGTTAACCCATACCTCTGTGGGAAACAACTCTTGTCAACTAGAGTACAGTTCTTATGTGCTATTCCTTTTGACTTTAGTCTCATAGACTCCAGTCATTTCAAGTCTACTTTGGTCAGCACCTTTTTCCCCATCACCTTCAGTGAGGTTGATTCACACATTCATCACAGTGTGCATTCCATTGTGGGATCCTCCAACTTCCTAAATGATATTTTTAATTGGCATGAAGGTTCACTCACTGTGCTGTCACATTTTATGGGTTTGATCAATGCACACGTTGTGCATCGCCATGTCAGTATCACAGAGTATAGTTTCACCATTCTCAGCGACCTCCTCTCCCATGCTTCACGTATTTGACCCTCCATCCCCTCCTCTTCGCTAAACCCCTAGCAACCACTGACCTGGATTATAAGATACAATTATCTTTAGCTTTGTAAGAAACTGCTAAACTGTCCTCCAAAGTGGCTGGACCATTTTGCCTTACCATCAGTAATAAATGAGAGTTCCAGTTACTCTACCTCCTGAGCAGCCATTAGTATTGTCAGTTTTTAGTACCGTAGCCATTCTAGTAGATGTGCGGTGGTACCTTATTGTTGTCTAATTTGCATTACCCTAATGAAAAATGATGTTCAGGATGTCCTTATATGCCTATTTGCCAACTGTATATCTTCTTCGGCGTTGTGCCTCTTCCAATCTTTTGCTCATTTCTTTCTTTTCTGTGGGTAGGGATGTTTGTTTTCTGAATGCTGTGTTTTGAAAGTTCTTTGTATATTCTGTATACAAGTCCTTTACCAGATATATGCTTTGCAAAAATTTTCTCCCAGTCTGGACTTGTCTCTTCATTTTCCTAACAGTGCCCTTTGCAGAGCAGAAGTTTTTCATTTTAAAAAAGTTCAAAAAAAAAAAAAGTTCAATTGATCAACTTTTTTTTTTACATGGATAATGCTTTTTATCTCAAAAAACTCATCCTCAAACCCAAGTCATGTAGATTTTTTCTCTTATGTCTTCTTCCAGACGTTTCACAGTTTTACATTTTACATTTAGCTCTATGATCCATTTTGAATTAAATGTTGCATAAGATGTTAAGGTTTGTGTAGGTTCAGTGTTCTGTATATAAACATCCAATTGTCCCAGCACCATTTGTTGAAAAGACTATTCTTTCTCCATTGAGTTGTCTTTGCTCCTTTGTCAAAAATCAGCTGACTATTTTCGAATGGGTCTATTTCTAGGCTATGTATTCTGTTCCATTAATTTATATGTCTAATATTTCACAAGTACCATGCTATCTTGATTACTGTAGCTTTGTAGTAAGTCTTGAAATTGGATAGTGTAATTCTTCCAAGTTTGCTCTTCTTCAGTATTGGCAGTACTACTTTGAAATGCATTCTTTTATTTCTAAATTGTTTCTTGAGTTCTCTGCCCTTCCTTTCAAATCCTACTCTTCTCTAATCATCTAATTTCTGAGTTTTTAAAATTTAGATTTATGTTGTTCTTTTAGAGTCTATAAAGTCTTAAATTTGTGTAGCTAGTTTTGAACCATCTATTATAGTTTTCATCTGTGTTGTGGGCACCTCTTTCTTACATGTTTTCATTGTTTCTATGGAGATTACTAGTTTCTTACTCTTCATTTTTCTTATAAAAATTTTTGTATGAGCTTCAATCATAATCCTCTTGGTTGCTTATTTCTTTTTTTAAAAATAAATTTATTTACTGTATTTATTTTTGGCTGTGTTGGGTCCTGCGTGTGGGCTTTCTCTAGTTGCAGCGAGCAGGGGCTACTCTTCTTTGCGGTGAGCGGGTTTCTCATTGCGGTGGCTTCTCTTGTTGTGGAGCACAGGCTCTAGGTGAGCAGGCTTCAGTAGTTGTGGCGCAGGGGCTTTGTTGCTCCGCGGCATGTGGGATCTTCCTGGACCAGGGCTCGAACCAGTGTCCCCTGCATTGGCAGGCGGATTCTTAACCACTGCACCACCAGGGAAGTCCCGGTTGTTTATTTCTTAAATGAAAGAAATTTCCTTTAATCTTATGAGGTAGGGGTGGGAAGTGATAGCTTTTTTAGCTTTAAGAGTGTAGAGAGCTCATTCTTGGGGTTGTTTGTTGTTGTTAAACTATTGAAAAACATGGCCCTGTATTTTCTAAGATCTGCCTCTTCTGGTGATTTCTAGCACTTTCATCGAGAAGGCTTCTTTTCATTTCTACAACTGTACCTGTTCTGATTGACTAGTCCCCAGATTTTCTTATCAACGTTAGGCCTTTCTTTGGAAAAGAGCCTTGTTTTTGTTAGTTTGAAGAATTTATAGGACCCAGAATACTCCAAGTACTATCAGTCATTATCACATCATGATTCCTTTGTTCTCACCATGAACTGGATCTAATCAAACTCCCTTCTGATTTGGCGGCTTTTCTCAGTTTGACCACTGTGTTTTCCAGTGAGTACGTGTTGGTAATTTTATCGATCTCCTGTTCTCAAGGACTTCCCTCTGCTTTCTTCCACATAGATGAGACAATGCAACAGTCTTATAACCGTCAGCTATGCCCCCTTCACCCCCATCTACGTACACTCGGGAGGCAGGCGTTGACTGGGATACTTCATCAACTAGCTTTATTGTAGATGCTGTGTGTCTTTGGTTTTGCTATCCTAGTTGTTCAGCATGTTTTTACTTGAGAGGGGGGATTTTCTTTTTTTTTTTCATGCTTTTATTATTTATTTATTTTTTATTAGTTTCTGCTTTATAACAAAGTGAATCAGTCATACATATACATCTGTTCCCACATTGAGAGGGGGGATTTTCAAATGTTTAACCAACCCTGCCTTCCTGGAATAAGCCACACTTGGTTGTAATATATCCTTTTCAGGTACTGCCAAATTCATTTCGCTAATATTTTGTTAGGAAATTCATATAAATATTCATGAAATATGTTGGTTGATATTGTCTCTTGAAATGCCTTGTTGGGTTTTGCTATAAAGGTTATGCTATCCAAACGACAAAAGTCATTTTTTTAATAGAATGAGTTTATGGTAAATTGATACTATTTATTTCTTAAAACTTTGGTGCAATTTACCGGCGAAGCCATCTGAGCTTAGAAAGTTCTTAGTGAAATATTTTAATTAAAAGTTTACTTAGATTTAGGACTATACATACTTTCTACTCCTTCTTGTTTGTTTTTAATTTCACTTAATCTCTAAGATCATTGAAATAAAGTTCTTCAAAATCTGCTCTTACTATCATTTTAATCTTTGTAAAATCCATAGTTATGTCCCCCATTTTATCCTTTATGTCAGTAATTTAGTCTTCTTTCTTTTTTGTTTACTAATAAGTCCTGCTGGTTTTTATAATTTTTTCAAGAATGAAAGTTTGGTTTTTTAGGGTTTTTCTATTTCACATACTTCTAGTATTATTGATTTTCTCTCTTCTACTTGGTTATTCTTTCCCTAGCTTCTTATGATGGGTATTTTAATAAAGATTTTAGCCTTACTTCATTTTAAATATATACTCTACATAAGTCAAATAACATGCTTAAAGGCTATACATTTTCCTGTGGGCATGGCTTTGACTGCAATCCACACTTTGTGATATATTATGTGTTTATTAACATTCTGAAAAATATATCTTCCAATTTCAACAGTGAAATGTTCTTTGATTCAAAGGTTATTTAGAAGAATATCATTCAATTTCCAAATATGAAAATTTGCACTTACTGCTTTTTGTTGATTTCTGTATTTCTACTGTGGTCAGAGAAAATACTCCTTATGATTTTAATCCTTTGATATTTGTTGAGACCTGATTTCTAGATCAGTATTTGATAAAAGTTCTGTATGCACTTGAAAAGAGCATTTATTCTACACTTGTTGGTTGCATTGTTCTCTTTGTTTCACTTAGGTCAGGTTTGCAAACATTGTCATTAAAATATTCTATATTGTTACTAACAATTTTGTCTGCTTGTTCATCAACTACAAGAACCATATGTTAAACGAGTATGAACTTGTCTATTTATCCATTTAGTTCTGTTCAATATTTGTTTTCTGTATTTTCAGAATATGTTTTTAATATACACTATACATAACACATACACGCACACTATACATAATACATATATACGTACTATACATAATAGTACATACAAACATAGATTTGCTGTACTTTCCTGGTATATTTACTCCTTTATCATTATGAAATATCCCTCTTTATCTCCATTAATGTTTCTTGTTTTGAAGTCTTTTATCTGTGTTAATACAGCCACACCAACCTTCTATTGGTTAGTGTTTTCATGGTATCATTTTTTATCCTTTTACTTTCAGCTTTTCTCTCTCCTTATGCTTAATGTTCATCTTTTGAAAGAATCATATAATTATTATTTATTTTTTAATCCACCCTGGCAATCTGTCTTTTAATTAAAGTATTAATCATTTTCATACAAAATAATTATGATATATTTTCATTTAAATACATTATCTTACTATTGTTTTCTTTGTCTCATTTTATTCTATGTTCCCTTATTTGAATTAATCACATTTTTTGGTATCATTCTATGTCATTTCTCCCTCTATTAGGTTAAATTTTTTTTAACTATTCTTTTCAAAAGCTATCTTACAGATTACAAAATGAACCTTTGACTTAATAAGGCAATAAACATTAGCACTATTATCACTTTCTGCATAATTCAAAGATCTTCAAACACAAACTCCATTGACCTTTCCAAGTTTTGTGCTACTGTTTCTATCCTAAGCTTCTTTCAATATAGAACAGTCAAGTCCCACCTCCTTCGTAACACTGACTTTTTAAAGAGACCAGGGCAGTTATCTTGCAGAATGACCCAGCTACAGGATTTGCTTGTTTCCTCCTGGTTTTATTTATCTTGTTCCTCAATCCTGTTCACTTCCTGGAAATCAGAAGCGAGCTCGAGCTAAATTAGATTTAGAGTAGGCATATTTAGCCAATGCTTTGAAATTTATATTTTGTCACATCAGGGACATGATAATTCTAGCCTCATAATGTTATATGGATTAAAATGAGATGGCCTATGTCATGACTAAGATGGCATCTGACACATAACAGGGAAAGAGCAGAGTTTCTCAACCTCAACACTACTGACATTTTGGACTGGGTAATTCTTTGTTGTGGGAGCTATTCTGTACATTGTAGGATGTTTAGCCACACTCCTGACTTCTACTCAATACATGCTATTAACATCCTACAGTTTTGACAATCAAAAATGTCTCCAGACATTGCCAAGGGTCCCCTGGCGGGGAAAACTGGTCCCAGTTCAGAACCACTGGTATAGAACAAAAACCTAAGTATTTGATAAATATTCTACAAGTGCTTACTATCATGCTTTGTGCAAGGCTTAGAGATGAACAGTTAAATGGAACATAATTCCTCATCTCCAAATACTCATAGTTCTGGGGAGAGACGATCAGGCAAATAGGGAATTAAAATATGGCATAAGTGCTCTGATATGGACCATCATGTGTTGTCATGAGGAAAGGGGCACCTAACTCAGCCTGGAACAGAGGTCCTTTCATGGAGGAATAGAGAATTCCTGAGTAGGGACCTGAAGGACAGGATTCTCTCCCTTTTCCCTGTAAGCCTCAAGAGATTACACCCGTAATGACCATTCCAAGTGAAAATAAACATTACAGAAAGGATACAATTTCCAGCCTCTTTCAGAGTATGATCAATAAAGATTATTTACTACCAAATATAGAGACACAGGTAAAGTAAGCCAGTAGTGAGAGCCAGGGATGATGGCGCAATCAGCTCTCTACCTCTTCCGTTGTTAACAGCAAATACCTTGTATTTCCCCATTCTGTAGTCCTCTGTCTGCGGGCAGACTGGATAACCAAAACCAGATAAACACTAGTCAGGATCACATCACACACACCGACACTGAAAGGCCTTAAATGAGAGAGGCTGTCCAGTTGTACATACTAGTCCAGCTACCTATACTTCCATTCTTCTTCCTAACCAAGTACTTCTCCGCTCACTTGCAATATAAGTCAGAAACTGGCTAGCTGTTCACTAAGCCTGTTTCCTCTACTTCCAGGGCATATAGCTCGACTACTTTCCTAGCCTCCCCTGCAGTTTACTGTGGCCACATGACTGAGTTCCAGCCCAAGGTATGTAACAGTAGAAGTAACATGTAGTCCTTCCAGGTCTTTCCCATGAAAACCTCCCATGTACAATCCTTCCTGCTGTTTTCCCTTCCACTAGCTTGATGCTGACAAACACTGGTACCTTGGAAGCCATGATTTAAAGATGGCGGAGCCAAGGAACGGAAGGAGCCCATGTCCCGAAGTCTCCCCTTGGAGGAGAGAGGCCCAGCAACCAGGAATGCCCTTACTGGGTTTTATATGAATAAGAAGTAAACTTCCACCCTGTTAAGCTATGAGATTTGAGGGTTTATCTAGTACAGCCGCTAGCATTACCCTCTTAATACACCAAAGCAGAGAAACAGCCAGGTTTACCCTACAACTGTAATCCTCTCAGTCCCTCAGACATGCAAGGTATTTCAGCCATGTTGACTAAGCCAAAGAAAAGCGCCTTTTGCTAGACTATTCCACTGATATTCCCTGGAGTTCAATGGGTATGTGAGAGGCTATTTGCAGGGCCATTGCTAAAGATCACACTTCATCGAATGCTTGCAGCAGAGAAATATGAAAGGACGTGGGCTTTGATGTCAGACAGATGTGGCTTTGAATCTTGGCTCCCCCCACTGACAATTCTTTGGCTTCATCTCCCTCAGCCTCTGTTTCTTCATCTGCAAAATGAGGGTAATCACACCTCACAGGAATTTTGTGGGGATAAAATAACAGATAGCACATAATATACTGGCATAGTTCCCAGCATGTCCAAGGTACTCAATTAGTTCTTTCCCAACAACCATGAAATTAATGAATTGGGAATTTATTTATATTTATAACCAGAAGACTAAGCAAGAAGTGGCCTTCTCACAAAGGATTTTGTATTTATTCTTCCACGTAAATGTTGAGTATTTCATACAAAGGAAGCAGGTTCAACAAGTACTTTTATTTATTTTTTTCCTGGGTCTAAATAAGGAGAAGAGTTAACATTTTAAGAAACTTAAAAGTATAGATAGGGCTTCCCTGGTGGCGCAGTGGTTGAGAGTCCACCTGCCGATGCAGGGGACGCGGGTTCGTGCCCCGGTCCGGGAAGATCCCACATGCCGCGGAACGGCTGGGCCCGTGAGCCATGGCTGCTGAGCCTGCGCGTCCGGAGCCTGTGCTCCGCAACGGGAGAGGCCACAACAGTGAGAGGCCCGCATACCGCAAAAAAAAAAAAAAAATGTATAGAGGCAACATTCATTATTTTTATCTCTATTTTCCCTTATAAGAAATTAAAGTCATACTTTCAAACCAACAACAGAACATATGCTGACCTTTGACCCAGAAGGAGAGCAATGAATGAGACAGTTCACAACACAGAGCAGGCAGTAAAGGATTTTGCTGGGTAATACCCCTTCCCCTTCTCAGGTTGCCCCAGATGGAATGACTCCAAGGGAAAAGATGGCAGATTACAAAGCTCACAAGTTGGTGGAAAGTCCTATACTTTACCCAAGCCTATCTCTGTAGATGAGATTTGGAAACGGGACAGGTAAAGATGGGGAGATCCTTAAGCTGGAGGAGCAGAGAGCTACTGCAGGCCCATCCCCCGAATGCAGGAGAAGGAGGCTGCAATATCAGGTCAACCAGGATACAGAAGGAAGCATGGAAAGAGCCGCCCACCAGCATGACTAAGTGCTCCTGGGGAGAATCCCCTCTCAAAGGGCAGAAAGCAAATATCCAGATGTTATGAGCTGCCAGATGTGATTAACCGAGGAAAGGGGAAGCTGCCCACTTAACTATCTGAGCAGCCTCCCTCATCACAGTGACCCGAGAGTTTTCTGCAAAGGCATTAATCAACAAAACGAATGGAGGCTCCATCCATCTCCCATCCCCACCCCTTTTGCTCTCTCCCTCTGTCAGAGTCAGAACAGTGGCCTATTTTTAAACCACTGGCAATGCATTCTCTCATGGAAATATGTGGGCTTCCTGACACAGGCTGATGCTCACTCAGAGAAGATACAGGCACACCGAAGGCCTCGCCTACCCGCCTGTCCTTCTTCTCCCGTGAGAATGGGGCAGAGGAGGCCCCGAGGAGAAGCCCTGAGGAGGGAGCCTGCTACCCATGCACAGGAGTAGGGAGTTTCTGAGGCTAGTTTCCATGACAGGGATAGCTAACTGAGGTCCTTCGTCCCCCAGAGAAGGGAAGGCTGAGGCTTAGGCAGGAACAAGCCCCACGTACAGCTACCAAGACAGAGCTCAAGGCTGGGAAGCAGCAAAACCAGCCCCAGATGCCAATTCTAGCATCTCTTAAAGAAAAAAAGTTTAAATGGGTTTCAGTGTCTCTTTAGCAGGCATCTAATGTGCTTTAAATATAATAGCAAACATTTTATTAAACATTGGAGCCCTTTTTTTTCTTAGCAAGGCTACAACGAAGCCAATTTACAAACAAATAAGGCTTTTCAAGAAAGGAGGTTGTGCTGTACTTACAATCGCTCCAGCTGCTTCAGATCCTGGAAGGCGCCTCTCTCGATGACGCTGACCTGGTTGTCTTCCAGATGCCTGGAACCACAAAGGCAGCAATGGTCAAGGACAAGCAGGCTTCAAGGATCCTCGTACTAGGCTGCAGGCCATGCAGGCATGGTCGCTCAGCCCCTCCCTCGACCCTCGGATGGGACCCCTCAGCCAGGATCAGTCTGGGGGGACAAGATAATTCACATCCCAGCTTGGTGTCACGGTAACCAGGGTTTCACCGCCTGCATACTTCTACCTGACAGATTGCTTTCCAAGCCTCTATTTTAAGAATGTTCTCAGCAAATACCCTCCCAAGCACTGCAGGATGTTGCACAGAAAAAGAAGAGGTAAAAGCTGCTTCTTATAAAAACCACACATATATTCAGCATCTCTTCCCTCGGAGCTCCCTCCTCCAAGGATTCAAAAATACTTCATTGAAAAGGGCCTTCTCTGCTCACTCTGTCTCTGGGTCACCTCGTAGAAAGGCTGAAGCTATTGTTGGGTGCCTGCCTGTGCCAGAGACACCACAAGCCCAGGGCCTGGCTGCTCCCAACATGAAGGTGATGGTCACAAAAGCTAAGTCCTCCCAGCCACAGGCTCTGCTGACCTCCAAAGTCCTCCAAGCAGATGTTTAAAACTTTGACGCATGCATGTGGCATATCCTAAGAATTGAGCAGACAATGAAACATTTGTTTCCCTAAGTTTGAAAAAAAAATGGCAGCTTAAAATGGATTAGCTGAACAGTAGGAAAGAGAAGAAGTGAGGCTGCATAGTTTCCATCCAGGGCTGACCCTGGTGGCTGAATGGGACTTAGCCGGGATGCAGCTGTGATTGAAGGATGTTTCTTTGGTAGGTGGAGCTTATTAGAAGGGCTGTGGGTTCCTCTGGATCAGGCAGGAGGACAGGCGCCCTGAGGCACCTGACGGAAAAGCAGAAGGAAGGAAGAGTAGCCTTGAGGAAGCTTGGCCTTCACTTCAGAATAACTCCTTGCATGCCAGCCCTCCACCTCTGAGATATTTCATAACCCCCTGCACTTCTTAGGCTTAACACTCAGGCCCTTGTGTTGATTTTCAAGTTCATCTTCCTCACTGTGCCTAAGGACCAAGAAGGTAAGGTCTTCTGTTCATCATCACGGTCCCAGCCCTAACACAGGTGCCCAGCACAGCAGCCACTTCATAGACTTAGTGAATGAATAAAACACTAAAGAGGACGTTGGACCATAGCACATACTGATTTTACATCAAGGAAAAGGCTAGTCCAGGACACATGAAGTTTCCAACTATCAGAGCGATGGGGATATTTTGTATGGGCTCAACGATATATGTTACATTTTTGTGAATTTGTTGCAAACATTTAAAAAAATCGGGATATTACACACACATACACACCTCACAGAAGAAACTCCAAAATCAGCTCTGATATTTCCAAATATCAACAACTTTGGATGAGGCCAGAGTCCTCATCCACTCTGATTCACACGTTTATGTTCCTTCTGGCCCCTGTAGGCTGGTCTCATATAGGCTCCTCACTTAACATACATGGGCTCCCAGGAACAGAGGTTAAGAGACTTGCCCAAGGAGAAATTATTTGTATGAAGTCACACAGCTAGTGAGGGTGGACCTAACTCCCAATCTGGTGTGCTTATCAAATTTGGTTGAGAATCCCTTTTCTGATTTCTTACTAGCTGATGGTGTGCTTTTGAACTATCTAGCCAACCTCTCAGAGACTCAGTTTCCTCATCTGTAAAATAGCACAAATAAAACATTTCATAAGTCCTTGTAAGAATAAAAGTGGAATAAAGTATATAAATTATCCAGCCCAGGATCTGGAGTACAATCAGAGGCTTAATAAATGTTCTTTTCCTTCCCTTTTCTTCCTTTTCCATCCCGCCATATGGCCAGGAGGGCCTTGGAATGCTCGTAGACTCACACCAGCACATCTCGCTAAACAGGGAACCAGTTCAATATTTGTGACGGGGGGGTTTGTTCAGCTGGGTTTTTACTATCAATCAATCCCTCATAGAACTTGCTGTCCTTACTTCCCAATTGTTCCAAGGAGCAACACTAGGGTGGCTTAGTGTCACATTCCCTCAGGGTTTCTGAAGGCGTCTAACTCCAACCTCCCATGAGGAATCTCTCAGTTCTGTCCTAATTAATCTAACACTACCAGCTTCTTCCAGAAAGGGGAGTAGAAGGGATGGTTGATACCTATCCCTCCTCCTTTTTGCTCAAGCCCTGGGAGGCTAACTTTTACCGGCTTCATCAAGAAGCTTCCTTGACTCTGGTTTCCTATTGGGTTCAGCCAAAGGGAATCACCAGCAGGAGATGAGAGGGTGAGAGAAGAGGGAGTGAGGTGGGGGATTTATTCCCAGCTCCCTCCCTGCCAAGTCACTGCAGGTGGACTGCATGCCTCTACCTAAGACCCCAGGTGCTAACAGGCAGTCCCCTTCCTTTGCTGGGCTCAGGTAACCACTCCCTCCCGCCGGTCCTTGAGGCTCAGAGGGGACTAGTGACCGTTGTTGCTAGCCCCAGGGAACTGCGCCAACTAACTCTTCCTGGCTTCTCTTAATCTCACCCACACCTTTGCAAATAAATCTCTATTTAGCTCTCCTCATTTGTCCTGCTGGGATCCTAACTGGTAAGGTAGCTAGGGTCTCTTCTGAATCTACTTCCTAGACCGATCAGAATCCAGCCTAGTACCTGGTCTTTAAAGGCTCAAGAAATCACCAACACTTGATGAATAAATGGATCACTGAATGAATGAGCTGTGAACTTCCCATCCAGACTTCTAGGCTGCGATGCAGTGCAATTCGGGAGTTTGTGCTAAAACCATCGCTATCACTCTCATTTTACTGAGCAGATGCAGGAGACCGGGGGATCCAGGAGGGGCTGGACACCCAGAAGGGCTGACTATGGCTTGAATCTGTCTGAGTTAGAGGGACACAGACTGTGCTCATTTTCAGTTCTTTCGGCATCGTTATTTTTTTACTTTTAACACTGGATCAGAATCGGAAATCGCCCCCGTGTGATGATGGCTGGGGTGGAGTTTAACTCTTTAATTAACCCCATTTGGGATAAAGCTGGTTCCCACATTGTGGGCATACTTGCAAGAGTTCTTGCAACAGACTACTAAGAAAGGGAATATAATTGATACCACCAGAAGAGATCTTTTCCTATTCCTGCCCCTTGGAAGAAAGAATTGTTATAAGCAATTCTTATATCTTCCCCCTGAATGTACTTTATTTGGGGAAAACCTCTGGATGAAGCCGAAGTTCCCCAGTCTCCATTTTATTTGCTTTCGCCCATTCACCTGCACCGTATTAACAGTTCTGCATGGAAATGGGTGGCAGGGTCAAATTATTCAAGACGACTGAGTCTTTTCTGGTTTCACTATAAATTGTAAATAAGAAACAGATACAGGGAATACGCAGAGGTGTGATGAAAGCTTTTCAAAAAGATAGTTGTCTAGGTTACTCAGCTGAAAAGAATAGACTGAGGGAAAATATGGTTTAAACGTCCGGATATTTTATTGGTGTCAGAAAGCATTTCAGCTACCCCACGTAGCAGATTCTTTCACACTAATAAAGGGCCACTTGAATGGGATTGTCTTTGAGTTTCTAAGGAAGATAATGAAACACAGTATATTAATAGAGTCTATGAAGTGAGGGGAGGGGGAGGGTTTTAGCACTGCTTATCAAAATAAGAAGAATGTACCAATTAACTGAAAAGATAAACTGTAGTCAAAGGAATGTTGTAGACCATCCAGAGGATATTAATATGATCTTCTGTGATTATTTTAAACTTTCTATTTGCAGAGAGCAGATATGGAGATTGGAATTTTTATTAGTCTCTCTGATGTAATGGTAAGAAAATCAAAGGGTTGTTTTTGACTTTGTTAGAAAAATGAAGCATTAGGTGAAATTTCTGACTTGTATGAAAGGACATTTCTCACAGATTCTGGGGGGAAAAAATGGAAAAAAATAGAGAAGTGTTTGTTCTTTAAGTTGGTAAGTGACCTGGAATCAGGAGTTTACTGCCTATATCTCTTTAATAAAAATCACCCTAAAACTGAGCCATGAAAATCTCCCACCTTTATCCCAATCTCCATTCTGATCCATACACACTTGTCGGAGCTGCCAGTCATTTGACAGACACATGACTGCTTGGGGCAAAAGAAAGACTTGGCAGAGGGTAGGGTCTTCCCTCCAGGGATGGTGGGAAGGGGGGGTGCACTGGCCAAAGACCAGAGACCACATCGAGGGGAGAGCATCTGCTAGCTGGAGGCCCAGCACTCAGATCCTAGCAGTCCCACACCCTGTTGCTCAGGGAAACTCTGGTCAGCCACTTGCACATCACACTGCACTTACAAAATTCCTAGACTATCACCTTCCTGGTTTTCTAAACTTCCTATAACACAAATGAACAGAGGCACTGCATGGAGGTTAGAAAGCACACATTCTGGCTTCTGAGTCCTCCTCCTTCAGTTCCCTGCTACGTGGAGTTGGGACCACTTAACCTATCTGTGCCTGTTTCCTCTGGGCAGATAAGGGTTAATAACTATGTAACAGAGCTTGGTCTGTGGAAGGTACCATATATACATCAGTTATCATCATCATCATGACCATCTACTTCTCAATCAGGAAAACAATGAGACACAAGTAATGTTCCACAGGTTTCAGTGAGAATAAACACATTGCTCGTGAAAGTGCCAAAATCATAAAGCATTATATGTGTAACTATTAGGGTTAGAAGGACTTCTAAATACTTGTTATGGGTCAAACTGCATGCCCCCCAAAATTCATATATTGAAGCCCTAACTCCCAATATAATAAGAAGTGACTTTATTTGGAGACAGGGTCTTTACTAAGTAATCAAGTTTAAATGAGGCCATTAGGATGGATCCTAATCCAATATGACTGGTGTCCTTATAAAAAGGGAAAATTTGGACACAGAGACAGACATGTGTAGAAGGAAGACAATGCAGAGAGACCCAGAGACAGCTATCTTAAAGCCAAGAAATCCCTGAGGCCACCAGAAGCTAGAAGAGAGGCCTGGACCACATCCTTCCCTCACAGTCCTCAACAGGAACCAACCCTGCCAACACCTTGATTTTGGACTTTGGAAATTGAGATGATAAATTTCTGTTGTTTAAGCCCCCCAGTCTGTGGCACAAAGTTACAGTAGCCCTAGAAAACTAATATACTACTCATTCCCTATTTTACAGATGAGAAAAGTAAGGCCCAAAGGAGTACAATAGGGTATAAGGTCACATGGGCAGTTAATTCTGAGTCAGGACCAGAACCTAATATTTCCAGTTCCCAGAATACAACTCACTGTATTATAATGGGTTATGAGTAAAAAAAAGGAGGTGGCTTTAGATACCAAGACCTTAGTTGCTACTTCTAGTAAAAACCTGCCGGCCAAGATTCCAGGACACGACAAACACCAAGGCAGTGGCCGGATTGCCCAGGCTGCACTCCAGGTCTGAAGCCACATTTATGGGTCAAAATCACCTTCTGAGTAAAGAAGGAAAGAGGGTCCAACTCCTCCTCTCTTGTACCCCTGAATGTCTGAGACTCGTCCGTGGACAAGAATTTGGGCAGCTTCTTATCACTCAGATTTAGGAATGGACGAAAGTGTTTAATATTTAGCAATGAAACCTGATATTTCTTGCCTTCCTGCTGCATCAATGCCCCTCTCAAATTTTGCTACCTGTCTGCACAGCTGCAAGTGTTCAGCAAGGGCTCTGACCCTGTCCGACTCTCTCCCTCCCTCCTCTCCTCCTCTCCATTAAGCAACAAGATAAATAACTTTTGTCCTGATTGCTCTTTTAATTCACGGGCTGGGGGAGAAATTATAATCTCTGTGGAAGGGAAGCATGGTTAGCCAACCTGACCCTGCTGTCATCCTAGAAGCTGGGCATGTTGATTTATTTGTGTATAACCTTCTGTGTTCCCTGTCATTGGAACTGACTTCTTCCATTGGTCTAGCCAGCCTACAGCAATGGAGACACAGAATGAGACAGCTGGGGAAGGAAACCTGGATGTAGTAATGAAGGGCTTTCTGCTGCAGAAGGGTGAATTCTTGTTGTCCAGTGCTTGGGGATGTGATGTCAGGGCAGTGGGACATTTTCACAAGGCTGAAGAGCTGAGAGTGAGAATGCACTGGAGAGCCACATGTTACTTACAAGACTCGGAGGTTCTTGAGTCCAGCAAAATCGGTCTTGGTGATCCTGGTGATGTTATTTCTGTCCAGGTCACTGCAATGGAGAACAAATTTGGGTCAGATTTTTGCAGGTTACACTTCTGGTCTATTTAACCCAGACTGGCTTAAGCTGGAGGGACGTTGCTTGTTAAGGAGAAGGCAATTCCAATGATTAATGGTATTCCCTAGAGCATGCCCAACCAACCCGAAGGACATTGTATGGAATAAGCTAGCCATTATGTACACAGTAGAGCCCTGGTATGTTTAGCTACCTGGCTGCTCTTGCCCCTTCTTCAGATAACAAATTTTTCTTTGGAAGCACCCCTCCCCCAGCTCTTGGATCATATCATACAAGTGGGGCTGACCCCTCTCCCCAACTCTGGAGATGGGCACCTGATCTAGGCCAGGCTTATAAGCATCTTCACTCCCTGTGACCACAGTAATTGTTTCACGAGTATATACATGACTCAAATTCCCAATAGCTTTTGCTCCACTGGAGTTGCCAGAAGCTATCTAGCTACCATGAAGAGAGAATTTCCAGAGTCAGGAGATGAAAAGAGACTGGTTCTGGTGCTATGCTCTGAGTAGTTGGATCCACCCATGCCTGATGCCAGAAACCTCTGTATTTTGAGATTATGTGAGCCAATCTATCCCATCTCCCTTATATTTTGTCCTAAATCAGTTTGAGTTGAATTTTCTATCACCTGAAACCAAAGGAATCTTGACCGACTTTGGTACCCACCTAGGTACTTGTCTATTTTCCAGCTAATCTGCAAACTCTCTGAGGGCAAAGACCATATCTCATTTAACTCCATAACCCAACACAGTAGAACATGTGCCTGGCAAGAGTAATCTCGTACAACAGGTAAAGACAGCTTCATGGATTACTCCTGCCCCAGTTTGTAGGCTGAAGCTCCTGAAAATGGCCCCAAAGAGAAGAATTTGCCATGGAAGAGCTCAAAGCATTATGGTGGCGTTGGTGTCCAGGAGAAGGAGGCACCTTGGATGGTAGAAAACCAGAATTAGAGAAAACCAAAGTCAAGAAAGAACTTGTGAACAATCGTATAAATACTGTGATCACTAAAGCTATCTACGAAGACGGGATACAAAAAAAAAATCTTTTTAAAAAAGGACCATGAATAATATGTTACAGTTTTTAATAATGGAGGCTGAACAATTAATTCCTATTTACCATGTCTTCTTGATCAGAAACTTTTCAAGGTTTTGGCCGAGTTGGAGTTTAGCTTTGCTTCCTGCCAGAACATTTAGGTACTAAAAGGCCATTTTCCCAATGACGGATCCCCATCCATGCGTTCACTACTTCTTTGGTTCTCCTACTCAGGTCCTAAAGTTGCCATCCTGTTATTATGCCTCAGAAAGACCTGTGAGTTCTCAAGTTGCATAAAATGAAAAGGGAAACAATTTTCAGATTCTAGCACTCTGTATAAAGACAAATCAAATTGGAGGAGGGATTACTCTCATGATTGCAAAAGTCATACTGAAATAAAAATCAAGTGAGTCCTGGAGCCCCCTCCCTGGGGAACCACCTCCCTTCCTCATCCAGTTTTCCTCTATCTAAAGTAACAATCATTTAGGTTATTACAGAATATTGAGCAGACTTCCTTGTGCTATACAGTAGGTCCTTGTTGGTTATCTATTTTAAATACAGTAGGGGATGTATGTATATGTATAGCTGCTTCACTTTGTTATAAAGCAGAAACTAACACACCATTGTAAAGCAATTATACCCCAAAAAAGATGTTAAAAAAAAATAAATCCAGTAGTGTGAATATGTAAATCCCAAACTCCCAAAAAATAAAAAATTTTTTTTAAAAATACAGTAACAATCTAAGTTGTTTCTTAACCAGCTTGTGATGGCGAGAGGCAGCATTTAGACTTCTCAGACTAGGCTGAGGGCTGGTAAAGGAGAGCAAGAGTCACACAGGGAAATAATGAAAGCTGTTCATGCAAGGAGTGGACACCAGCACACAGACAGGAATCTGTGTGTGCTCATCATCACCCCGAGTTCCTTCTCACCCCCCATCTCAACTGGGATGGATGTTTGGGGACCGTGACAACTGAGAATATGACAATGCAACCAAGGGTTTAATCACCAGGACACAGCGTGGTAACTCGGCAGCTTGTGTTAGCGGCCGCGGCACTGATATTTTCAATTAATATTTATTTATGAAAGGGCACAAAGTGTGCCGCTGAAATGCCGAGGACTTGGAGGCATGGGTTTGGGTGGGGACTGTGGGGTTGTCTCAGGCACAGAGTCAGTGTTTGGGAGGCTGAGCTTCAGAGGGAAGCAGCCATGAGTTTGAATGCCTGCCCTGCCACTTACTGAGTGACTTATGGGCAGTTCGCTTCATCTCCAAGGCTCAGTTTCTCCAACACCCTTTAACTGACGGTGACAATCCTGACCTCAAGAGTGTTTACGAGGGTTAAATGAGATGATGACGCATTCACAGTGCTTATCAGGCACTTGTTAAATAATCATGGCAGCTACCGTTACTATAATTAGTTGAGTGACAGCACCAAGAGTGGTCCCCTTCCGCTGCCTCTCCCGTGCAGTGTGTCTAGGACACCTATTTCCCTGGTATCTGGCTACAGAGAGAGGGTAGGGAGAGAGCTCTGTTGTCTGTCTGCCCCAAACCCCACCGCCACCCCTGCCCAATGTGCAAACTGCCAGGGAGGCCAGGGAGCATATGGGTTTTGGGTGACACAGCTCAGGGTTCAAATCTCTGTCCTGCTGCCCACTCCTGGCTATGTGAATCTGAGTAACTGACTTAAGTTCTCTGAGTTTCCATGCTTTACATAACCCTCTCCTGCTTGCAGACCTTGGTGTGGTGAGGACAGAGCCTGGATGGCCAACCTGCTTGGCTGAAAATGGGAACTAAGGAAACTGACACTGAGAAGAGGTTGCACCACCTCATGTGTCCGTCCCTTCCCCAGCCCCATCATCCCAGGCCAGGCGCCTTAGCCAGATTTCTCAGCCTTCAGCTCTGTCCTTTGAAGAAATCAGTCTACTTTAGCCCAGTATGAGTTCTGAACCACCTGCAGGCACGAATGATCCCATCTGGGGTGACGTTAGACGGGGAAGCCATTACAGCATCTAGATCGGGGGTAGGGTGGGGAAGTGGGGCCATTTCATCAATAAAACATGTCTACAAACAGTTTCTTTGACACACCTGTCCTCAAGAGGTGGAGTCTCTGCCCCTTTCCGTTGAGCCTGAGCAGGCCTTTGTGACTGCTTGGACAAACAGGATTCTGGCAGAAGCGATGCTGCAGAACTTCTGAGGCTAGATTAGAAGAGGCAATAAGTGACTGCCTGGCTGCTTCTCAGAGCACCTGCATTGGAGCCCTGAGCTGCCATGTGAGGTCAGAAGACCTGAAGTCCCCAATGGTAAGATCATGTGAAGGGACCAGAGAGAGAGAGAGAGAGAGAGAGAGAGAGAGAGAGAGAGAGGCACGTGAGGAGCCCCATCTGGTCCAGCCCTGGATGTTTGAGTCTTCACAGCCTAGAGGTCAGGCGTATGAGTGCAGACGCCTTAGAGATTCCAGCCCCAGCTACCATCTGACTGTGACTTATGAGAAATTCTGAGCCAGATCACCCAGCTGAACCACTCTTGAATTCCTGCCCACAGAAACCATGAGAGACAATACTAAAGCGAGTGTGTATCTTTAAGCCATTAAGTTTTGGAGTGATTCGTTTTGCAACAATAGAGAGATGGAAGAGAATGGAAGAGAAATATTTAATGTCTGAATAGTTAATTTACCATTAACAATGGAACTCCATTCATATGACTCTTAATGGCATGTCCTTTCTGAGGCTTGCCTGCCACTCTGGAGACCCTCAGTCCTGTCATTATGGCTCAGAGGGGCCAAGGATGGCTCAGAGAGGCACATGTCACTGTAGGGATGAGGTGAGAACCAACCTTTCTCTCAGGCTCTGAGAAGAAGAGACTGCATAATTAGGGTTGCCCATCCCTCTAAGTGGGGCTTAGGATGCCATGGGAATCACCATGGTATTATATTAGTATTCACAAAATGTGGTTGCCATGCATCGAACACTGGGGCAGAGACTGGCAAGTTGTCCACTGCACCATTTTCCTTCTGTCTAGTGCACAGAGATAGACCACATTTCCCAGTTTCCCTTGCAGGGAGGTGCAACCATGTGACTGAGTTTCATCATTATTACGTGAGCACAAGTAATATATGCCACCTTCAGGCTTGTTCCATAAAACTTCCTGCCCAATCCTACATGGCAGATAGAAAGAGCCTGAGTCCTTGAATGACTGCATGCAACAGAGATCTTCCTCCCCTGTCTCCCCATTTACCCATATTAGACTCAGCCATGTTCCAGAAATAACTCTTAAGTCACTGAAATTTGGGGACTATTTGTTATAGCACTCTACATTGATGAATGCAGTATCTTTGAGTCAGGAGCTTTCTAACCTTTTTCTTTTCCTTCTCTTTGCAATAGTTCTGAAAGGTAGGTATTACTACCTTCCTTCAACAGATAAAAAATACTGAAGATCAGCCTTAAAAAGATATTTGCAGGGCCCAAACTATGCACCAGGCACTGTACCAAAAACTTTATGCTTATTCTCTCTAATCCAGTCAGCAATCATATGTAGTAGGTACCTTAATTATCTCATTTTTCACATGAGGAAGCACCCTAGCTTAGAAGATTTTATCAGTAAGTCAAATTGACACAAGGTCATACAAGCAGTAAGTGGCAAGGTTGGGATATGAACCTAAGCTCTTTGAATGCAGAGGCCATGTTTTTAACCATCACATCATGCTGCACATCTCCAGCTAGGGTCTAAGCATATTCTACTATATCAGGGTAACCAATGATTGCCAGAAAAATGAATGAATAAATAAATAGAACAGAACAGAATAGAATTTACCATCATATGTCTTAAAGAATGTGAAGGGATACTCCTAGTGGCTTTGCTGCTCCCCACTCCAGCCAAGTTGGTGCATTTTTTTATCCCACCTCCCCTGTGAGATCTGGGCCCGTACAAGTGCTGAGCCCCTTTGCAAACTCCAGGGGAAAGTGCTTTCTTGCTGTTTTTACCCATGTCTGGTTTCTACCATGTTCCTCATCATCTACCACACTGCTTTCATAAACAGGCATCACCATGGTAAACTCCTGCATTATTTTTCCCCATCCCAAGCAGTGAATCATAAACCAATGCTGTGACTTGGAGCTCTGCAGTATTTCCACATCTGTCTGACACCTTTGGTGGGGTGGGGAGGAAGTGCAATTCAGAACAACATTGGAAAAAATGAAACAAAAATGTTCTAGGGCAGACCACTGTCCTTATCTTGGCACGTGTATATTCATCTTTCTTTTGATTCATTATGTGGCATCCTTGCAAAATTTTTTTTTGCCGTGGCACATTCAGGAAGGGCGAGGAACAAAAAACAACCCGCAGTGAGGCAGCATGGGGTTGGAGAAAAGGGCTTCAACTATAAACTCAGAAGATGTGGATTTGAGTCTCCACTTTCTCACTTCTTAGCTATGTGACTTTGAGAAAGTCACTTAACTTTACTGAGCCCCAGGTGTTGGTATTGTTGATGAAACTTTTATAAAGTATGACCAAAAATATCAGATCTATGGGATTGCTGTGAGGCTCAAGAGGTAAAGTATGTGAGGAAGGGCTTTCTAAACAGCATTTGGAGTGGTTCATTTTCACCCACGGCCAACAACTGGTAGGGAGAGGATGCAGAGGATAGATTAGCACTGGCTTCACAAAAGATGTTTATCTGTGATGCTGAAACATACAGAGTTAGAGAATACACCATCAGTTCAGATCGGACCTTAAGACCACCTGCCCTCGGTATGACCAGTGTATACAGAGCGCCGCCTTCTGGGTTTCAGGAAAGAAGATAAGGTCTCAACATATGGTGAACTTGTAAGGGCTGCCCTACAACATAGTAGTCCCTAATGCAGGGGTATACAAGCAGAGATTAGTAGTTGACCCATGTTGAGCAGGATGCCTAGGGGGCCCTTGCGACAGGTGGGAGGCTGGATTCACGACCCATAAAGTCCTGACCATTTTGAGATCTACAATTCTCATATTTGGGGGCCCAGGCCAAGTGGGCTGAAAAATTATGGCTTGGTTCTTGCTGTCAGAGAGCTTGCAGTCTAGTTGAGGAGACGGACTAAGATTTGTGAGATACTTAGAGAACAATGTAAGAACATGCAAAATTAAATGTTAAGAGATGTGGTCTACAGTCGGTGGGGAGTGGGCAGTCAGAGATCTGAGAGAGACGTCACAGCAGGAACTCAGAGAGAAGACCCCCTGGAGCGGATGGGAAGGGGGGACAGCAGGGGCCGCGCAGGGGTCACAGAGAAGTGGCGGGTCTGAGGAGGGGGCAGGCAGCAAGCTCCGGAACAAGCCTTCAGAGGGTGTGATGCACTCACATCAAGATCGCATTGCCCGATCTGGGGGAATCCCACTCGGGAAAGGGTAGGAGGGGCCCGAATTAAGATGTCTCTTGCCTAGCCTAACCCCTTGTTTATCATCAGCAAAGAAGAGGTTCCAACCAAACCAGAAGAAGTTGGCAAGGGGGCTGTGGCCTCAGTTGCAGTTATTCACCTTTCTCCAGGCTGGGAGGCTGACCTGAATGGACCACACTGCAAGGCTGGCTCCTGGGCCCTGCTCTTTGAGCTGGGAGGAAGGGAGAAGAGGGAGGAAAGGCATTCACTCTCCTGGTTGCCACCCTGAGAGGTCACCCAGGTTAGCCAGTGTCGCCACCCAAGGTCACGGCTCCTCCTCATGACTGACCGCTTCCTGCCCCAGGACACTTGACCTCCTCTCCTCTCTTCTGGTTTAGGGATGGTAACAGCTCCATCGCCTCTAGTCCTGGTTCCCTGAGCCACACCTCTGAAACAGCCCCTTGTAAATCGACCCTCCTCAAATAACCCTAATTTGAGTTTTTCCAGCTGTTTTCTATTTCTGACAGATTCACCATTCACTCATTCATTCATTCAACAAACATATCTTGACCATGAAGTTTCAGGTCCTGGACTAAATGCTGGGAACCAGGGGTAAACTGGCATCATCTGTGTCCTTAAGGAACTCAAGAGTTTAGTGGGGAAGAAATAAATACAGGGTCAAATTCCACAGACTGTGGTAAGCATCCTACACTAGGGGCTCACAAACATTTTCTTTAAAGGGCCAGATAATACATAAGTTAGATTCTGCTGGCCATATTTTCTATTGCAACATTTGCCTTTGCTTCCTAGCATGAAAGCGGCCACAGGCAATACACAATCTAATGGGTGTGGCCATGCTCCAATAAAACTTTATTTACAAAACAGGATGAAGGTTGGATTTGCCCTGGAGGCTATAGTGTGCAGACTCCTGCTCTAGACTGTGCCAGACGTATAAACAAACACAGGATGGGTAGGGGAGGGTGGGATGAACTGGGAGATTAGGTTTGACATAAATACACTACCCATGTGTAAAACACATAGCTAGTGGGAACCTGTGGTATAGCACAGGGAGCTCAGCTCGGTGCTCTGTGATGACCTAGATGGGTGGGATCGGGGGGGATGATGGGAAGGAGGTCCAAGACGGAGGGTATATGTATACG
Organism: Hyperoodon ampullatus; assembly: GCF_949752795.1. Taxonomy (NCBI): domain Eukaryota; kingdom Metazoa; phylum Chordata; class Mammalia; order Artiodactyla; family Ziphiidae; genus Hyperoodon; species Hyperoodon ampullatus. The sequence continues at coordinate 13,747,398 of NC_136917.1, forward strand.
TATACAGCTGATTCACTTCGTTGTACAGCAGAAACTAACACAACATTGTAAAGCAATTATACTCCAATTAAAAAAAGAAAAAGCAGGGCTTCCCTGGTGGCACAGTGGTTGAGAGTCCTCCTGCCAATGCAGGGGACACGGGTTTGTGCCCCGGTCCAGGAAGATCCCACATGCCGCGGAGCGGCTGGGCCCGTGAGCCATGGCCACTGAGCCTGCGCGTCCGGAGCCTGTGCTCCGCAACGGGAGAGGCCACAACAGTGAGAGGCCCGCGTACCGCAAAAAAAAAAAGAAAAAAAAAAAGAAAAAGAAAAAGCTTATGGGAGAGTATATCGGAAGGAGTACTGAGTTATCCGGTTTTCAGGGTCAGGAGAGGCTTCTCTGAAAAAGTAACATTTTAATTGAGACCTCAAGAATGACTTGGCCATAGCCAGGTTGGTTGGCATGGGAATATGTGGGAGGGAGAAAAGAGGATTTCAATAAAAGAAACAGCATGTATAAAACCCCGGAGGCATTGCCTCAGGATAACCACAAGCAGATTTGTTTAGCTGTTACTTTTGGCATGTTGCAGGGGAAAGTGGGACATTCCTTCTTTCCCTCCTTCCTTCGTTACTTCCTTCCTCCCTCTCTCTCTCCTTCCCTTGCACCCTTCCTTTCTTCCTACAGCATGCCTTTATTAAACACCTACTCTGAACCTGGCACTGTGCTTGTGGCTAGGGTATTGCACAACACCCGAAAGATTCCTTTCAGTAACTCTGTGATTCCCGCCATGGCCCCTGCTGTCACTTTTATTCTTTTGGAGAGTGTGGCAGACAACTTCTAGGGCAGCCTCCAGATCCCTACTCCCTGGTGTCAGCACCTTTGTGTAATCCCCTCTCCTTGAGCGTGGGCAGGACCTGATGGCTTGCTTCCTGCCGACCTAATACCACAAAGGGGACAGGAGGTCACTGCTGTAGTTACATTACGTATGACTGGAGTGCCTGCCTTGCTAGGGGACCCTTTCCCTTGCTACCTGTGATGAAGTGAGCAGCATGTCAGGGAGGCCGATCAGGCAAGGAACCGAGGGCAGCCTCCACAAGAGCCAAGGAGAACCTGAGGACAACCCGCAAGAGCCTGAAGCCCACAGTTCTAACGGGCTGCCAGAGGCTGACTTCTGCCAACAACCTCAAGAGTTTGGAAGCGGGTCCATCCCCAGCTGAGTCTTCAGATGAGACGACAGCCCCAAGCAACAGCTGAATTGCAGCTTTGTGAGACCCTGAAGCAGAGGCCCCCAGCTAACTGTGGGGTAATAAATGGGAGTTGTTTAAAGCTGCCAAGTTTGAGACTGTTGAGCAGTCAGTGAAAACTAATACAGTGGGACACAGGCAACCACAAATAGACGGCAGAACTACAGGCTACAAGGAAATAACCAGGAAATCATGCCAGGGTGAGGTGACGAGAAGAAAGATGGGGGTGGGAAGAAGCAGGAGCGCTAGCAAAGGTGGCCAGGAGGGGCCTCTGTTAGGGGGAGAGATTTGGTCCAAGACTCAAACAAAAAGGAGGAGCCAGATGAGGGGACGGGCTGAAGGCAGAAATTTCCAAGTGGAGGAACAGAAACACAAAGACTTTCTGAATAGAGAAAGCACTTCAAGGGCCTAAGCAACAGAAAGGAGGTCCAGGTGACTGGATTGGAATGGCCCCAAGTGGGATATAGAGGCAGGTGGCACCCAGACCGTGGAGCACTCACGGGGCAGACTTCAGGTCTTCAGCCATCAGAACCACGGGGGGGGTCAAGCAGCGAAATGACTGAACAACCCTGTCTCTTTCCCTGACATCAAACCTGTTCCCTACAAACAGATTAATCTCCCCAAAATGCCAGCTTCTCTCCCAGTGCAAGAGCACAGCAGCCGGTGGGTCTCATCGCTGTTTTCAGCCTGCCTCATTTAATTCTTTTCCTTTGTTTTTTTGTTTTTATTTTTGTTTTTGTTTAACTTTTATTGGAGTATAGTTGATTTACAATGTTGTGTTAGTTTCTGCTGTACAGCAAAATGAATCAGTTATACATATACATATATCCACTCTTTTTTAGATTCTTTTGCCATATAGGCCCTAACTGAGTAGAGTTCCCTGTGCTATACAGTAGGTCCTTATTAGTTATCTATCTTATACATAGTGGTGTGTATATGTCAATTCCAAACTCCCAATTTATCCCTCCCCTTCCCACACACCCCCGCCCCGCCCCGCTTTCACCCCTGGCAACCATAAGTTTGTTAATTCTTACTTCTTTCACTCCATAGACATTTACTGAGCACACATCAGATCAGGAACTGTACTAGGCACTCCATCAACACCTATGTCCCTGCTATTTGCTGGCCTCGAAAGCCCTCAACATTCTCCCCTCATCCAAATCCTACTGTTCTGTTATGGGTTGAACTGTGTTCCCCCAAAAGATAATGTTGAAGTCCTAACTCCCGGTACTTGTGAACATGATTTTATTTGGAAATAGGGTCTTTGCTGATGTAATCAGGTTATAAGAGGCCATTAGGGTGGGCCCTAGTCCAATAGGACTGGAGTCCTTAGAAGATGAAGAGACAGAGACACACAGAGAAGACATGTGATGACAGAGGCAGAGACTGGAGTGATGCAGCTGCAAGCCAAGGACCACCAAGGATTGCCAGCCACCATCCAAAGCTGGGAAAAGGCAAGGAAGGACTCTCCCTACAGACTTCAGAGCAAGCACAGCCCTACCAATTCCTCAATTTCAGACTTTTGCCTGCACAACTGTGACAGAATACATTTCTGTCGTTTGAAGCCACCCAGTCTGTGGCATTTTGTTACAGCAGCTCCAGGAAACTGATGCACCCTCATTCCAGGCTTGGTGAAGCCTCCCACCCCTGCTCTCTGCAGGGCTCCCAGCCTCTCCATCCTACGCTGATCTGACCCTGCCCTGAACTGCTGCATCATTTAGCCTCTGCACAATCCATTCTGGTCTTTCGTCACATTTCCTTCCACCTCGTTAGGTTGCTGCCTGTTTCCTGTGTGTCTGCCTCCTCTCCCAAAGGAGCACGAAGCTCCGTGGGAGCCAAGACCACAGACTCTACTCTCCCACTTCCCCCCCAGACACCTCGAGTGAAATGAGGCCCCTTGGAGACGCTCAGAGAAATGTACACTAGTTTTCTTTGGATCCCGGGGTGAAGAGTTTTGTTTTGTTTTTTAAACATTTCACATTTTGCTCATTAGTATTGTCAATGTTTTCCACAGTAAATCTGTATTACTAATTCACCCCCTCTTCCCTCTGGAAAAAAAGAAATACTGAAAAAAGTGGTCCAGTTGAAATAAGACTCTCCCCATAGCTAAAGTGACCAGCAGAACTAAAGCCACTCAAGACTCTAGAAATCTGGCCAAAGGAAAACATTCCTTGGTGAGTCCAAGGACAGTTCTTAGGAGCTGCTCAGACTGCCCTGTCCTAATGGGTGGCTTTCTTTCTTTGCTTCCTCTCCCAGCCCCAAAGGATCTAATGTCATCCATGCATCTTCCCCAATGGAAGAGAGAAAACAGCATGTGTTCAAGAACTGTCAAATTACCATCCCACCAGGTCACAGACAGCAGTGTGTCCCCACGGATCAGCCACCACAGAGCTCTTACCTCCTGCCTTACCTCTCCTGACTAGCACAACAGGAGGTATCATTCAATTATTCTGCGACTTTTATACTTCATTCTCATCATAACCACATACAAGTTTAAAAACACAGACAGGCAGACGGGAGAGAAAGGACTGAATTCGATTTAAAAAACTAGCTTCACACTACCTCAGTTGTTTGGGAACTAAGCCTCCCTGGGCTAAATGTCTGGCTTGGCAACACTCTTGCATATATAATTTTACACCTGCAAAAGTTTGCAGCCAGCGCCGTGCAGACAGCTACCTGCAGGGAGGAGAACGGGCCAGACAGAGGGGCAGCCTGGATGCTCGTATGCAGTGGAGGATGCGGTGGAAGTGAGGGCCTGTGGGAAGGAGGCTCCACTCTTCCTCTCCTTGCAGCAGGAGACCCCTGCCTTGCTCTGTTCAGCTTCATCCTCCAGCAGGAAGAGGCACACCCGGGGCATATCCAGCTCTTTGCTGGAGACAGTAGAGTAGAAGTTGCAAAAGGATAGCCCAAGGGCCAATTGTGGCCCACAGAGATGTTGAGTCTGGTCCTCAGCATGACTTTTAACATTTGTAACTCAACTGCCAATTTGGGAGCACTTCACGTACAAATCTGCAATTCTGGTTTATCTCCCCCAAATCAGGTGATGTGACAACCCTGGGCCTTCTCGGCCACTGGAAACTGGAGCTAAGAGGCAACAGCCCATTTTGCTCTGGTATTCATCAGTCCCATTCATCTGCTTCCCTCACCTACGTCACCTGCCTGTTCCCTACTGGCATGTGAGTTTGAGATCCCTGCTCCTGAGCCTAATGCTTAAGAAAGCAGGCCCTGGAATCAAACAGTCTCGGCTCAAATCTTACTAGAGAGCAGTGTGATTTCAGGCAAGCTACTTAACCAACCCCTAAGCTTCTGTTGCCTCATCTGTAAAATGGATATAATACCAGTAGTACCCCGCTCCTAGGATGTTGTGAGGATTAAATGAGATGATAAAGTGATTCTACCGCAGGGCTGGTGACGTAGTAAGTACCCAATAAGTAACCATTACCATCAGTTTGATGATTATTTTTCATGTAAAATGTGAGCACAAGCAAGATGTAGAAAGGGCGGGTGGGACCTTGGTGCTTAACTAACCTAGAAGAGGCACCTGGTCTTCCCCTGATTTTCCTAGTCCACCCAGACACATCATCCTTCCATAAAGCATCTTGAGATCCAAAGTGGATGTCCATATTTCATTTATAGCAGTGAATATGGACACCAGTTAGAGCCAGAGTGACCACACAGTTTATCATACAAACTTGATAGCAGTGAATGTGGACACCAGTTAGAGCCAGAGTGACCATATAGTTTATCATACAAACTTGAATGCTTTTGTGAATCAAAGGGGATGCCATTAACAATAATATCAAGAAAACAGGAAAAAGCTGGGACTATCCTGAGCAAATCAACATCATGTTCGTACTCGCTAGAGCCACGAAATACCCATGACAGAGGTGGAAGACAAAGGAAGTGCTCACAAGGGGGCCTGGCTGCCCACCATGTTTTTGTTCTGAAGGAGCCCCCCTTCTAGTCCACTTGGGCCACTGACCACTTCAAAGTCTATGTTACTTGCAGGACGTGTCGTGGTTAAGTGTCATTCTCTGAACGATGCACGTCTCCAAGCCTGACCAGCTACAGAATACACACACAATTCACTTTTAACATAGGTTCAGTAATCGCTTTACGAAAACAGGAAGGAGCAGCCCAAGGAATGCAATGATTGCTCCACGAATATAAACATGGATTGCATTGGAACAGACTACATACTTTGTATAAACACTAATAAAGTGAGTTCAGGCCAAGCTGTGACTTTAAAGGAAACTCTTCCCCATAAACATGTCCTGCCATGCCCTAATAACTCTTTAATTTGATGCACATTTGGGAAGGATGACGCAAAGTAATCATAGAATAACGTTAAGGTCTGTTGTGAAGCAGGAGTGGTGGCGGGGGTGAGGGAGATTGTGATGCAACCTGGACCTAGCGCCATCCACCAGAGAGTTGGCTCCGTTGCTCATTTCACACATGGAGGGAATTTGCTGAGTGACACGCAGGAGATCAGAGACAGGTCTTTGCAGGTTCATCACAAGAAAACTCTGGGTGTCATCTGATGGTGCTGTATGACTCCTGGCTAATGGATTTCTGGCCTAACCTCTCTTGCTGGAGACAGCAAAAGTGGCTTCCACTCATATGTGGACTCTCTACTTCCTAGACGGGGCTCTTCAAACTTCAACTAGACTCTCAGCTCCTCAAGAGCAGAGAACACTTGTTCCATACCTGGGCACCACCCACAGGGCTGACACGGCCCCAGACCCCTGCGAGAAGGCAGAATGACACATAGTCATTGATGACAACCAGACCGGGAGCTGCAGCACTGGGACTCACAACCTGGTCCCATAATGTAGTTCCAAATTGGGTAGTTTGGGCAAGCCACTCTTCTCATCTGCAAAATGGGTTAATAGCACTTGCTGAGCCTCAGAGGGCTTTTGAGACAATTAAATGAGGTACTGTAAGAGAGAGGACTTTATAAATTAAAAAAGAGCTGTACAAATGTAGGAAATTATTCTTGCTAGGAAATAACAACAACCACCACAGTAACAGTTTTACCATGCACTGAGATCTCACCATGTATCAGTCACTACTCATCTCCTTTGAGTCCTCACAGCAATCCTATGAGGTAGATACTATCATTAACCCCATTTCACAGGAAACAGGTCCTGAGAGGCTAAGGAACTTGCCCTCAGTTAACGTCTTCTAAGTATTATCTACAGGGTAACAAGACTGGCGGACAGAGCTGGATTGTTGGGGCTCCGTGCTCCTTGTTCCTGTATCTCTCAGGGAATTGAAGGAACGGAATCTGTCTACTTTATTACAAGCAACTAGAGAGCAAGGGCTGGATGGGAGTCCTGTCCATGACTCCAGAACCCAGGAAAGAACTGAGGAGTTAAGGCTTTCAGATCAAATGGATGCAGTTTCCCCCCCCTCCCAGCCAATCTTAGATGTATACCAACTCTCGGCGTCCATACCCAGCAGCATTTGGCCAAACACAAAGCTGATTTGACTTTCATCCAGATATGTGGCACATGGTCCCTCAATCCATCAAGGTTCTCCACCTCCACCAAGATGAGAGGCCTCAGCCTTGTAGCTAGCTGCCTGGAAGTGTAGCCCAAATAGTCAATCCATCCAGGCAGGTTCCCCTCTTTGCTCAGGGAAGTCTCCATCCGTCATGCCCTCTCCCATGGGCCAGAATGAACTGCAGCCGTTGGAAGTTTGACTGCGGAGAGAGGACCTACTTTAGTAGCATGCTGAAGAGGAGCTGGAATGGAGGGGAATGTTTTACAGGGAGACACTGGGCCCCGGATGGGCCCACCAACGCCCATGCGGGCAGAAGCCACTCACCCCCATCTGGTGCTGTAAAATGCCAAGGGGCAGGAATTAGGCAGGGATTGAGAAGGGCCGATCTGATCCTCCAACCAGTCCTGCACATCCAGGCCCAAGGAAGGCAAACCTCCCTTTCATCATTCATGAAACCCTATCTTGCTGATTATAATGACAATTTTAAAAACTTCTCCGATTATTCCTTTGAGAATCCAATTTGTTGCCTTTGTAAAGAGGAAACAACCCTCTTCTCAGTTTGTGAGGTGGGGACATTCCATTTATCTTCGGGGAAAATCTGTTTCCTATTACAAATCATGCTCTTTAGGTCTCTTTGCGAAGAATAAATCCCTCCACTTTATGTAGAAAAAAAATTCTCTCTTCACTCTCCTACAAACATCCATGAAGGGAGGCTCCTGCCCTCTTCTTGGCCATTGTGACAATGACTGCACTTCCATCCCTTGCTTTCAGAAACTTTTTACGCATGCTCTGAAAATCAGCGGTATCCCTGAGTCATCGAGCGTACCTGGGAGAGCTTACCATGGAGGAATTCATTCAGTCATTATTTGCGGATGGAGACAGAGTCAGGACTGAGCGAGACCCTGGGGAGGCACAGACTAAAATCAATCCGTAACCCTCCACGTCCCTGCCCTCTAGGACAGATGTCCCACAGGCCAAATGGAGCCTTCAACCTGTTTTTGTTATGGCCCATGAGCTAAGAATGGCTTTTATATTTTTAAATAGTTGAAAAAAATCAAAAGAAGAATAATATTTCATGACATAAAAATTATATGAAATTCAAATTTCAGAACCCATAAATATAGTTTTCCTGGAACACAGCCTGCTCATCTGTTTATAGATGGTCTATGGCTGTTCTAGCACAATATGGGCAGTTGAGTATAGTTGCAGCTGGGACTGTATGGTCCGCAGAGCCTAAATATTTACTATGTGGTCCTTTACAGAAAATGTTTGCTGACCTCTGATCTAGGAACTTACATAGTCCAGTAGGGTCGAAAACAAGGAAATGGCAGTGTTATGACTGAATGTTTGTGTCCCTCAAAAAAAATTTCATACGTTGAAGCCCTAGCCCCCATGTGATGGTATTTGGAGGTGGGGCGTTTGGGAGGTAAATAGATTTAGATGAGGTCACACAGGTGGAGCCCCATGATGGGATTAGTGCCCTTAGAAGAAGAGGAACAGGGACTTTCCTGGTGGCACAGTGAGAAACCGCCTGCCAATGCAGGGGATGCGGGTTCGGTCCCTTGGCTGGGAAGATCCCATGTGCCACGGAGCAACTAAGCCCGTGAGCCACAACTACTGAAGCCCGTGCACCTAGAGTCTGTGCTCCGCAACAAGAGAAGCCACTGCAATAAAAACCCGTGCACCGCTATGAAGAGTAGCCCCCGCTCGCCACAACTAGAGAAAGCCCGGGCACAGCAACGAAGACCCTACACAGCCAAAAAAAAAAAAAAAGAAGAAGAAAAGGAAGAGACACCAGAGCACTCTCTCCACTATGGGAGGACATACAGAGAAGGTGTCCATCTGCAAGCCAGGAAGAGAGCCCTCACCACGCTGGCACTTTGATCTTGGATTTCTAGCCTCCACAACTATGAGAAATCAATGTTGTTTAAGCCACCCAGTCTGTGGTATTTTGTTATAGCAGCCCGAACTCAGACAGACAGTAATCACAATAACAAGAGTAAAAACCACAAAATATTAACATGGAAGGTGATGCCTAATGGTTAAGTGTGGGCACTAGGGTCATACTGACACTTATTCTGCACTTGGTACACTGACCTAGCAACACGACTCTGGAGAAGTAACTTAAACTGTCTGTGCCTCCACTTCCTTGTCTGTAGAATGGAGCTAATCACAGTGTCCTCTTCCTTGGGCTGGGTTGAGAATTAAGCAAGTTTATTCATGTCAAGAGGCTAGAACAATGTCTAGCCCAGAGGTGCTCAATATCTCTTTGCTCTTATTATTACCAGTTCCGTGTCTTACACAACTCCAGGGGGAGTTGTTCAAGACTATACAGTTAGAATGGCACCCCTGGAACATATAATGTGTACAGGTTGTCCTGATTATAGCTAATATTATAACGATGCCTGCACAGAGTTTTGAGAAAGAGGGAGGAGCAAATACTCCATTCCAGACGGAGTAGGCAGGTCCCATGTATTTTTACTGCCACAGCGTTCACTCTTCCATTACGAAAGACACCCAAGAAGACAATGTCAAATGAGCTGCAGGGGCCTCCAGCCCAGACTCCCAACCTCTATGCCTGTCTTTCTCCCAGCCCACAGCCCCTGCTCGGTCATCCTGGGGCGGGTCCCCAACACCCATTCCTGCTATGACACCTTGCTTCTGATCCCTCAAACTCTCGGGCTATGGGCTATTTTAAGCCTAAATTAAAGACTCCTCTCTCCTGAATGGCTGCAATTTCAGTCTGTGGTTTGTTCACTGTGACGTGGCTTGGGGCCATGGTGTTGGTACGTGAGGTGCTTCAAGGGGGTAAACTATTCTAAGAAGGAGGCAAGGGACTTTGCAGGAACCGTCTCACTGCAACCCACTCTCCGTGGAAAACACAAGCACATGGATGGACAAATAAGAAGAAAACAACAATGGGAGAGTCCCATATATCTGGATAAGGAAGCTAAAAACAGCACTACATAAGAAGCGAGAGAGCCTTAGAAGCTGTGGAAGGCTTCATACCCCAGAGAAAAGGATTTGCCACTCTAATTCCATGAGCTCAAGTCTGTGTTTGTCAGTCTCTTGTAAGAAAGATCTCTGAGCCTGATACAGGCCTTTCGATCTACAGCAACCTTTCCATAGATTTTATGGCACACGGGGTAGAGCTCGGGAAGCTGAGACCACAGGCAAAGCTTCCAGGGCCACCCCCTGGGGGATCTGGGTCTGAGTCTGGTGGTGGGCAAATGAGCACAGTGCTGGTGAAAGCAGGCAGGTGAGGACAGAGGGAAACCACAAGGAAACTGGGTGGGAGAAGAGCAGAAGCCCACCAAGCTCTCCAAGTCAACATCCTCTGTCTAAGCTGGAGGAAGCACAGACAAGAGTGATCAGGGTCCCACCCTGTGCTTTCCTCCTCCTGTTCCTAAAGGGACAGATGAGCCTCCCAGTCATACCCGGAGGGCAGAGGCGCCGCAGTGTCTTCCCTGGTCCCCTTTGCAGCCTCTTCAGAAGCCTCCACACTAACCCACTGCCCCAGGTCAGTTCCCGACTTGGCTAGCTGCACTCTGCAGGCTTCCCCAGATGCTCAGTCAGCATGAGCTCCTTAAGCAGCCTCTGCAGATGAAGCCAGCTCCAGAAGAGAACATCTCCAGAATCATGAGTCCATCCTGGGCTTTGGGTTTCCAGACCCTCACACAGACATGAGGGAGCCTGTGGCCCTTTAGCTGAGTGCTCACACTTTAAGTGGCCAGAAGAAGGTGTGACACTGGCTGCCCACCACTAAGTCCCATTGTACAGACCCTGTTCTGTTTGCTTGGCAGTGAGAGTTTTTTAAAAACGCCCCCCCCTTTTTTTTTTTTTGCGGTACGCGGGCCTCTCACTGCTGTGGCCTCTCCCGTTGCAGAGCACAGGATCGGGACGCGCAGGCTCAGCGGCCATGGCTCACGGACCCAGCCGCTCCGCGGCATGTGGGATCCTCCCGGACCGGGGCACGAACCCGTGTGCCCTGCATCGGCAGGCGGACTCTCAACCACTGCGCCACCTGGGAAGCCCTAAAAACGCCCTTTTGATGCAGACGTAGAGAATGGACTTGAGGACACGGGGAGGGGGAAGGGTAAGCTGGGACGAAGTGAGAGAGCGGCATGGACATATATACACTAAGAAATGTAAAATAGATAGCTAGTGGGAAGCAGCCGCATAGCATAGGGAGATCAGCTCGGTGCTCTGTGATCACCTAGAGGGGTGGGATAGGAGGGAGGGAGGGAGACGCAAGAGGGAAGAGATATGGGAACATATGTATATGTATAACTGATTCACTTTGTTATAACGCAGAAACTAACACACCACTGTGAAGCAATTCTACTCCAATAAAGACGTTAAAACATTAAAACATTACAATTAACATTAAAACTGGCTTTTGGCTGGGCATGAGTTCCCCAGGTCACTTACGGCCCCGATTGGCCCCCATCACTGCCTGTGGCTTCACAGGCAGCCCAACTCACCCATTTATATAATCTCTCTGGCCCAAGGAGGTCATTGGATTTGCTTCCAGACTCCGTAACGACTATATGCTTTCCTACCTAGTGTAAAAGCTCCGGCGCCCAGCGCAGTGCATTACTCAAAACTACCTCTCAAACAACAGCGGGTGATTTGAATGTAGTGATATGACGGCGTCTCCTACACACAGCTTCTGAGACCACGCTAGGAGAGAAAAAGGAAGGGAAGGGAATGAGAGTTACTCACCCAACCATCATTCCGGGAGACTTGATCCTGCCGGGCTACTGAAGCGTACCCCAGTGGTTCAGGAACAAACTGATGGAGATGGCTGTAGGTGAGCCAACCTTGGCTCCAATAAAATTGAGAACAGCTGGTACTTCTGAATCCCCTAGTCCCTGGGGACCCGGGCTGAGCGCAAGCCAATAAGCACCAGCCCTTTCCCCTTTTCCTTCTTGTCATGCCTAATTACACCAGGATTGTGCTGAGTCAAGCAACCTGCTGGGGTTGGGGCCCAGGCATGACCTTTCCCATTGCTCTCAGCCAGCGCGTGGGGCTCAAGTAGCCGTGTGCATTTCCACCAAGAAACCCAAGAATAAACTCAGCACCGATGCGCATGATGCCAAATGCTAAGCCCCCCACCTCAGCCCCTAGGAGGACAGCCCCTTCTGAACCGAGGGAACAAAAGGGCCTTCCAGTAGCCACACCACCTGCATTCAGCCCACCACCTCCTGCCCTCAGCCTTGAAACAGAGCCCCCTTGGCCAAGGAACATGGCGATCAGCAGTCAGCCAAAGGCGGCCCCAGGAAAGGGAAGCAGGCATGCTCGATGCCCTCAAGGACCCTCCGGGCCTGGCCAAGGTTTTACCCAAGGTTTGATTTCCAATCCCTGCACCCTCATCCTAGAGTCAGAGATGCCCACTCTGCACCACTCAATAAGGCATGTCCAGCCTCACCCTTCTCTACACACATGTGCACCCATAAGCAGGTACATGCATAGCCCTCTGTAATGCCCCAGAGAAAACCATGCAGCCAAGTGCTCTAGGTCAGGGTTCCCAACATTGGCTGCATATTAGAATCACCTGGGGGAGCGTTACAAGTCTTGCTTCCCAGGCCACGCTTCAGAGCAATGAAATCAGAATATCTAGGGGTAGGTATCAGGCATACATATTATTTTAAAGCACCCCAGATTCCAGTGTGCAGCTAGGGTTAAGAATCATTGCTGTAGGTGAACTGAAAGCCCTGGAAAATTCCATCCACCAACCTATGCTTTGAGGCTGAGTTCCCAAGCTGGAACTGAGCTCAAGGTAGCAGGCAGACCCTCAGGCTATTGGCCACAAAGCCACAGAGACTGGTGATATTCATTCAACAAACATTACTAAGCACCAACAATATACTAGGCCCTCTTCTAGGGATCTAGAGATTGTTTCAAGAGTTATACTCCCGGAGTTCAATTGGCTTGCAATTTGGGTCTTAATGAGGTTGGTCTCTGAATTACCAACCAACCAGCCAACATTTACCAAACACCCAGTGTATGCAACGTTCTGCAAAAGGTGCTAAGAAGTATAAGGTGAAATTCCTGATCCCTGGGCGTTTAAATCCTAAATGGCAAAGCCTAAGAATTTGCACATTTAGAAATAAAAACACAACATGGTATATAAAGGAAAAATGAAAGTGCGACTGAACAATTGAAAATAACAAATACATACCAAGCAGCGACTTTGTGCCAGGCACTGTGTAATGCTAGAGGAAAAACAAAGACAGGATCCCTGTCCTGAAAGAATCTGGACTAGAGCAGTGGTTCCCAAAGTGGGGTCCCCCAGCTAGGAGCATCAGCATCACCTGGGGACTTGTTAGAAATGCACATTCTTGGGCTTCATCCCAACCTACTGAATCAGAAGCTCTGGGGGCCGAGGCCCATCAATCTGTGTTTTAACAAGCCCTCCAGGTGATTCTGATGCCTGTTCAACTAGAAGACTAATTAATGCTATAGGAGTAGGAAAAGGAAAGACATCTTTTTGGGTCTAGAGTTGATGAAGGCCTTGAAGGATTTGAATCCTGGCTCTGACATAGTTTGGGAACCTTAAGCAACCGCTTTAACCTCCTTAGGGCCTTTGTTTCATCAATTGTGAGGCAGTAATAGGCAGCAAGTGGTAACAAGGTCTACCATATAGAGTTGTACGAAGATGACATTGGACAATGTGTGAAAGTCACCAGGACAGTGCCTGGGGCCTAGTAAGTACTCAATAAAGGATCTCCAGCACTAGCAGTCATGATACAAAGGAGCTGGTCAGCAAAATGAATGCTGACGGAATAAATGAAAGAATTAACTAATTAATGCATGATTGATGGGGACTGAGTTTGGCAAGCTTGGAAAAGCAGCAAAGAACGGGGACTCCATTCAATGGGCAAATGGGGAGATGTTCAAGATAGGACAAGGGGGCCTCCCTGGTGGCGCAGTGGTTGAGAGTCCGCCTGCTGATGCAGGGGATACGGGTTCGTGCCCCGGTCTGGGGGGATCCCATATGCCGCGGAGCGGCTGGGCCCGTGAGCCATGGCCGCTGAGCCTGCGCATCCAGAGCCTGTGCTCCGCAACGGGAGAGGCCACAGCGGTGAGAGGCCCGCGTACCGCAAAAAAAAAAAAAAAAAAAAAAAAAAAAAGATAGGACAAGGGCTTCTGAGACCGAGTGGTCAGAACACATGGCAGACCTTGAGACCAGCATCTCCCTGGCTCACCCTCCAAAGTGACCCCAAGGAAAGCTTTTGTGCCCCAGCAGCTTGTGTGTTGGTTATGCACTTGGGCTCTGGAGTCAGATGTCTGGGTTCAAGTACTTACTGGTTGAGTGGTCTTGGATGAGTCATTTAACCTCAGTAAACCTCAGTTTTCTCTTCTAAAAATGGGTATAATAATAGTACCAACATTACAGAGTTGGGGTGAGAATGGAACATGATAATGTGTATAAAGCAGCTTGGTGCTTTAAATACAGCGATTGACCTCTAAACATTAGCTCTTTGTATCATGGCACACAGCTGGGTGCTGTCGTGACCTCTGCTACATTATGGCTGCCTGGGATTTGTCAAGCAGACCAGCAGCTGTACACTCTAGTGCCAGATCCAAATGACACAAAATGGCTGTAGGTTTCCTCATAATAGCAATAACTGCCAAGGAGTGGGCAGCTGCCTACTTGCAGGTGGTGTGCAGGTGCTTCTCATGTTCAGGTACTGTACACATGAACCCTGGGTCACAGGTATCACTGTGCCCATTTTGCAGATGAGGAAACTGAAGTTTAGTGACTTATCAAAGTTATATGACTATCAAGTTATCAAAGCCTGGATTCAATTTAGCCCTAATTCCAAACCCCATGGACTTTGTATTACCATGAAATCATCCCCAGATTTCCCCCAGAGGCTGGCTAAAGACCTTTCCAAATGGGATTTGCCCAGTGGCAGTGTCAGAGGGCTAGGCTCTTTCATGGTGCCACTGTGTCACACAACACATCAGAAGGGGATAGGGCTCAGAACTCTTGAGTCTGGAACAGGGAAGTCATAGGTGGGCTGAGGACAGGATGGTGGACCCTGCAGGACATCAGGCTCTTGGATTCTAAGACTGCTCCCCGCTTGCTAATAATGATTGTTTGTGGACTGCATGTCTGCGTATCTGTGTGTTGGTGGGGGGGAGGGGTGTTGGGGAGGTTGTTAGAGGGGAGGGGAGGCAAAGACTTTCCTTCCCAATCCAAAAATGGTTACCTAAGCCTGAACACAAGGGAGAACAACTGACCGCAACACACAATTCACATCAGCTTTTAGAAACCATTTCCTTCTAAAAGAAGCATTCCAGCCTATGAAACAACACAGGAAGACGAATCCCTTTTATCTCCTCCCAGGTTTATTTCCTTAAATGTCAAATTACGGTCTTCTTTCTTCTTCCCCCAGATACCAGCTGTGACTCTGCTAACAGTCAAGGAGATCCTTAGACCCACAAAGGCTCTTCCTGAGGATTCAAACTGTGCCATGAACGAATGGAGAGAAGTACGGTTGGCCTCCTGTCATCCCTTGACAGCTTCTAGCAAAGATTCCTGGAGTCCAATACCAACTTCATCCTCTTACCCGCTTTGGTCCAAAGAGCTGCCTGGATGCTCTCAACCAGAACAAAGAGGACACAGCCTGGTTGGGATTCTGAATTTTTATAACAATTACTAACAATTCACGCTCCCTCAAACCTTACATTTACCTGCAATGGGCCGTGTTACCTTCAGCTGACCCCACCCGCCAAAAATACCACTGCATTTTCATATGTATCATCTTGGTGTTCCACAGTTGCCATGGCAGTAAAATTTACACTCAACAGCCTCACTGCCATTTCCGACTACAAATGGAATTAGTCTGTTCCCAGTTTGGTTCAGCAAAAAAAGAAATATGCATCTACTATACGCCAGGCCCTATGCGAGGCATAATGCCCCGGGTGCTGAGGGAAATAAGAAAGGGATTTCTATAAGATGTTACTCCTTTACAAAGCAGACTTTTTCTTTCTCTTGTGATGAGATTATTTTCATTAAATTGCAGTAAAATATATATAAAATTTACCATTTTAACCATTGTTAAGTACACAGTTCAGTGGCATTAAGTACATTTACAATGTTGCACAACCATTATCACCATTACTTCCAAATTTTTTCGTCAACCCAAACAGACACTCTGTACCCATTAAGCTCTAACTCCCTATTCTCCACTCCCACTAGCCTCTACTAACATCTAATCTACTTTCTGTCTCTATAAATTTGCCTATTCCGGACATTTCACATAAGTGGAATCACATGATATTTGTCCTTTCGTGACTGGCTTATTTTGCTTAACACAATGTTTTCAAGGCTCATCCTGGTCGTAGCATGTATCAGAACTCCATTCCTTTTTAAGGCTGAATAACATTCCATTGTATGTACATATCTCATCTGTTGATGGACACTTGGGTTATTTCCACCTTTTGGCTATGGTGGATAATGCTGCAATACTGACATACAAGTACCTGTTTGAGTCCCTGCTTTCACTTCTTTTTGAGTATAAACTTCCTCAAAAGTAAGTGGAATTGCTAGATCATACGGCAGCTCTGTGCTTAACTTTTTGAGGAATCGTCATACTGCTTTACACAGAGGGTGCACCATTTTACACACTGCATTCTCATTTCTCCACATCCTTGCCAATACTTAATTTCTGAGTTCTTGGTTTTTGTTTTATTGTTTCGATGATAACCATCATAGTAGGTTGTTTTTTGTAAAAGAAAACTGGCGAGATAAGAAATGGTTTGTTCACCGGAACGTCACAGGTGCACATGAGTGCACTCTGCACAGCTTTGTTGAATGAATGAGTGAATGAATGAATGGGCTCTCCTGATAATAGTACTGTGTTACTCCATTGAACCTGTACAACTCTTCCTTTGATGGAATTTGGAGCTGGCACAAGGAAGTCCACCTCCACAAAGGAGACCCAGGCAGCAATCGAGACCACAAGTATCTCAGAGCTTTAATTCAGGGACCATCAGCACCATCTTTCTGCAATTTTTTTCCACGTCTAGGAATCAGTAAAACCTGCTGCTTTAGAATCAGGGGAGCCCACTTGGTGGAAACTCAAAAGTAAGAAGACTAAGCTATAGAGCGGGGTGGTTAAGAAATCAAAGCTATGGGTCAGACTGGCCTGAATTACGGCTCTACCACTGGCACATGTGTCAACATGGCAAACTATCCTCTGTGCCTCAATTCAGACCTAATCCTATTCTTGTAAGGATTAAATGAAACAATAAGAAACACTTTGCACAGTGCCTGACGGAACGTGAGGTCTCAATCAAAGTCAGCTTTTATTATTACTATGAAGCTCCAGTATTAATGCACAGACCCAAACAACCCCACCCCCTCAGGTACTTGCTCTGATCCCCAAGATCCCTGGGGAAACAGAAGGGGCTCCCTCCAGGATGAGGGCAGACTTAGTCTCCTAATGATTTTCCAGACTGACTGGAAGCACTGCTGATACCCATCCAGAGACACTGCCAGGATTGAAGAGGAGGAATTCAGCCTTGTTTCTTCTCTGCTTGGGCCACCAATCCCTCCAAGCTCATTTTGGCAAGGGGTCTCGGGAGAGAGCAGGGCCATCACCACAGCTCTCCTGCAAAGACCTAGAACCTTAGGAGGTCAGAAGGAACTTTCATTGTATTGGACTGGAGTTGGGTGGAGTTTCCAAAGAGGAGGTTGGCTGACAAGCCGAAAATTCAGGAAGAACAGCAAGGGGGGGCTGTCCCATGAGGACCTGAGAGCCAACACAGAAGGAATGAGCTATGAGGCTCGGCAGGGTGGTATTTCATGCTGGCAGCCCCTTAATTCTTATGTGCGTGGAAGGCAACAGCGTTCGGCCTGGCCTGACGGGAAGCTTTGTATTTGACTGAAGCATACTGAAAATATCAAAGTCCTGTGGAATAAAAATACAGCTCCTGGGCCCAATACTTCACCTATAACCTGAAAGTTTTATTGCATATGAAGACCCTCAAGCTAAAAGCCAAGCCACTGGGGGTGGAAGAAGGAGTACTAAAGAGCAGGACCCTACAGGTGTGTGGGGAGCCACGGCTGTAATCAGGTAATAACAATGGATCTTACTTACTGAGCACTATGCTAGCTGCTTTCCACGCACATTATCTGACTGACACGGTATAGTAGCACCACTTGTGAGGGAGGTTAGCCCCATTTTGTGGAGGAGGAGACTGAGGTTCAGAGTTAGGAACTTGCTGAGGAAGGTGAGAGAAGGAGAAATTTCTGTGACTGGTACAGCACATATTAGGATGAACTCTGTGAGGTTACTACTTTCAACCTTTCCTACCAACAAAAATGACCATTCCACAGGGTTCAACCTAACAGAATGCATTTTATATATAAATTATTTATACAGTAATTACTTTAGCATATAAGTTAATGAATTTATAATATAAGTTATATCATACATAAATGTCCTATATTATTTACTGGTTATATAATGGTATCTATACATTACATCATATGCATAACAGGCAGAGTGCTTAATGGTTGAGGACGTGGATTCCTGACTCGGACTACACTGGAAACGTGGCTCTACCACTTACGAGCTTTGGGACATCAAATAAATAATGTATCCTCTCACTGTCTTTGTTCTTCATCTACACCACAAGCTAATAATAGTACCGACTCCACAGGACTCTTGTAAAAAAGTAAGAGAACACAGGCCGCGCGCTAGAACGGTGCCTGGCACACGGTACTGATTAGCAGTCATCGTGCCTGCTTTTGTTCACTGGTGCCTTGCTACAGCCCTTGGCAATAGTCAATGCTACCTTGATTTCACAGAGACTTGCGTGGGTTTACACACCCTGCAAGAACACATCAGCAATTCAAACGCAGGTCTTTCTGAGTCCCAAGCCCTGCTGTTCTTTCTAAGCTGTCAGCTTCTCCTGGTAGTCTCTCTGAGCCTTCATTTGCCATTTGGTGAAGCAAGAGGCTGGGTCAGCTGATGTTATGGTTCTTCCCAGCATCCTTGTATATCAAAGCAACAGCAGCAAAGACAAACAAACAAACCACAATCAAGTGTTCTCAGTTCCACTGAATGCAGTCTCCTTAGCCACGTGGCTAGAAGCTTTCTGTATTTAGGGTTCCAATTTTTTTTCCTTTTCTGCTATTTCTTTCCAGAGTCCTCAGTACATTTCCTAATTAATCACTCCCACTTAATTTCCTAAAGCAATCACATCCTCCCCACAGGCAAGCAGCCTCATCTCAGGCAGAAGCACACACACCAGCTGGTCCCACAGCTACGTGGGAGTGTGTGAGCAGCTTTTGGACACAGACCAAAGAGTGGCACAGACGCAGGAAAAACGCAGCTTGAGAGCTACACTCAGAGGACACTCTTCCCGTCCCAGTGACATGTGGGTTTCCTGGTGATCAAAAGGACACTGAGATTTGGTTCTCCAAGGAAACCCTAAGATGCAGAAGATCCGGCTAGAGCATCCCAGGATGCAGGGAGACTCTACCGGTGGCTACTCTGTGATTCCAGGCAGGGCAATGCTGGCGAGATAGGAAGGCTTAGATTCCGCTCTCAGCTTTTCTGCTTATTTGTTGTATGAATTTGGACAAGAGCTTTCCTTTGGTTGAGCCTCAGTTTTCCCACCTTTAAAATGAGAACGGTAATATATGCCACACAGTGTGGTGTAGTGTAAGGAAAGAGCCACAAATGCGACAGCCTAGAGGAGCCTGGCAGCTGATATCAATGAGGGAAGTTGGGCTGAGCAAAAGAAAAATAACATGATGCCAAATGGCAGCTGACACACAGTCTCAGGGTTGGAGTCACAACAGGGAGCAGTGGGGACTGCGGTGAAATGGAGACATGCCTCATCTAAACACTAGTCAACCACTGCCATAGAGCCAAGCTGAAGCTCTGTTGCCAAAATTTCCAATTTTTAAAAAAAGAAGCCAGAAATGGATTTTTATATGAATTCACGAATCTTAAAATGTTGGCAAGAAATTGACACTAAAAAAAGCAAAAAACAAAAAAAACACCAATATGTGAGTCAATACCATGTGAGCCAAGCACAACACTTTGGAGGGTTGGTTTTGGCCCACTGGCCACTGGTTTGCAAATTATCTCCATGTAAGTATTAACTGAGACAATGTAATAATATATCAAGCACTTAGCTATGCACGTAACACATAATAAACACTCGATAAATGGTAGCCGTGGTTATTATTATTATTATTGCAGTTAACGTCTCTGTAACTCAGAACCCCCATCTGTGATAATGGACGTAAGGCTCATGGACGTCTGAGAAAATCCCTGAGAGTACTACAGAGGTTAACCATTGTGCATACATATTGATGCTGCTTTATTAATTGAAACGCACTTCATTGAGATTAGGTAGGACAGTGGTTCTCAACCAGAGGTGATTCTGTCCCCCAGGGGATATCTGGCGATGTCTGGAGACGTTTTTTTGGTTGTCAGACTAGGGAAGGGTGCTACTGGAATCTAGTGGGTAGGGGTCACAGATGCTGCTAAATATCGTAAAATGAGTAGGACAGCCCACAACGACAATAAAACGTCCCGCTGAAAATGTCAATAGTACTGAGGTAGAAAAACCCTGTGTAGACGGAAGTTTCCCTTTGCATCTCCTTTGTAGAAAAGACTTTATTAAGACAGAGGTGTGGATAGGTTCCTACATGGCAAGATACAGGAAAGGCTATGGGGTACAGAGAAAGAGGGGTGGCAGTTGGGAGAATGAGCAGATATACAGATAATTATCTCCTCTAAGAGTTTCAAAGCCCTGCTTTCACTCTGCTTCCTATAGAACTTTTTCATCATTGTCTTAACAACCGTCACATCAACATATTTCCTTAAAAGATACTGCTGAAGCTGCACCAGTTGGAAAGTAGGATCTGGAGAAACTGAGAACTTGAGAGAGAAGCTGCTTGAGGCAAGGTCACTCAGCAGGTTGCAGGGCAGACCTGGGAGAGAGTCCTCTTGGGTCCTGGTCCAGGTCCCTTGGGAAGACATCACTCCATTTTGCTGTTGTCATAGTAATTATAAATCAATTCTGTCTACCCATTAAAGCAGTTATTCCATAGAATGTTCTCACAAAGCATTGTTGAACTCGCCCTAGTTATTTTATGGATGAAAAAGTAATCACATTTTTGTATATTCTGTAATTCCAGCTACATTTACAATCGGCCTTCACCTCAAATGGTAAAAATAATGTGGGTTATATTACACCGTGGTTGTCATGCATTGCTATGACTACTCCAAACAAGGAAAACTGTGCTAGAAGCAAAATCAAGCAATTCTAGTTCACCTTAAGAGGGTAAGGGAAAGGAGAGTGATTTTTATCAATTCCTACATAATGCTAAGTGTTTTACATAACTTATTTAATATTCTCTATAATTGGGAACTTTTCTTTAGGTCAGTTTTCTCACACACTGCTGCACATCAGCAATACCTGGGAGCTTTACAAAATCACAACATCTGGGAAGCACCTCAAAATCATTAAATCAGAATCACTGGGGATGGGACCCAAGCATCAGTAATTTTTAAATCTCCCCAGGTGATTCCAACGTGCAACCAAGTTTGAGAATCAGGATTTCAGGACTCATTATCATTATTTTACAATGATGCTGACATCCTAAGAGCAAAGTGAACCTGCCTAAGGGCACCCAGCTGGTGAATGGTAATACTGTGATTCAGACCCGGGTCTGCCTTTCTCCAAATGCCAGGCATAATCTTTCTCATTATGCCACTTTCTCCCAGAAGTTTGCTATCTGTGGCTTTCTCAGTTAGAGTTATTTGGTTGTAAGTTTGTGAACTTGAGCAAAAGGGAATTCACTAGAAGGTGATCAGGGTCTTCTGGATTCAACGGGAATCTTAAAAACAGGTCTGGGAAAAAGGAAAGCAGGCACGTCTCGTCCCTGCACAAGTGCTTAGATGATCTGGCAAGCCACCATGTCCAGTCTCTTTGTCCTTCTGGTTCAGATTCCAGTTCCAGGGAGGAAGCACCAGACAGACCTGACTTGGGTCATGAGCTCATCCCTTGACTAGGAGAAGGCAAGGTCCCTGATTACAAATCCACCAGACTGTATCCTGTGAGTGCAAAAGACAATATTCCTCTGGGAAGCAAGACTGAATCCTGGGCAGCCACAACACAACACGTCTACTATGATGGAGGGAATGGAGGGACTTATGCAAGTAAGCAAGAAGACATAAGACAGTCTCACAGGTACGCTATGAACTTCAAGGAGAACTCAGCAAAAACCCGGAAGCCCCTGTAATCAAAACCAATGAAACAGATAGGGTCATTCAGAAGAAAGTTGCCATCGGAAAAGTGGCCATGAATGGCCTCAAAATCATTTGCAAAATATTGTGAGTTTGTGCATTTTTCTAAGAACACGGTCAATTTATCTTATCAGATTATCTAGGCTTTTTCTTAAAGGATTTTAGGAGATCTTAGGGAAGAAAAGGAGAAGCTCCTAACAGAGCTCAGGTCCCAGAAACTACCTGGAAAAATGAGACCTGCCTGGTGTTCTGGCCTGGCACCACACAGACAAGGCTGGTAGAGCTTTGCCAACTTTGAGCCAGGAAAACAACACTTTTCAAAAAAAGCAAAAACAGACACAGGTAAGAGTTAGCGTGTTTGCCTGTAGTTACACAGCAGTAAGGAAGAGGATAGTCCCAAAGGAAAATAGAAATCAAGGAAGCCGAGGGCGCTCTGGGGTCAAAAGCAAACAGGGGCCATTACAGTTCAATTGCAGATGTGTTCAAACAGAGCACCCTCCCAAGTGTTCAAACAGAGCACCCTCCCAAGCTGGCTCCTTGACAAAGGGCCAGTTCTCCATCCTGTGAGGCTTGCTGCCCACATCTAGGCATCTACAGACCCTAGTATGCGGGGACTTGAAAAACGAGGCTACTGTGTAATTAAATATATAATTACAACTAAATATTTAATTGTTCAATGCATAAATTCAAGGATGAATCAATATACAAACAGGAGAACTATAATTGTTAACTGTGGTTACTCAGTACACAGGTACTACGTATTAAGTCCCTACTAAGAGTCAGGGACTGAGCTAGTAGCTTTAGATGACACATAACTTAACCTCACAATAACCCTAAAAGGTACTTACTATTATACTACACCCATTTTATAGATGAGGCTCCTAAGACTCCAAACAATGAAAGGACTGGTCTGTTGACACATGACAGTAAGCGATGGGATCTGAAACCAGATCTGTCAGCTTGAGCATCTGTGTGATTGCCGCGGCTCCAGGATGCCTCACAATGTTCATGAGCATCAACTACGTGTTGGGCATTTTGCTAATTCTTACAACAATCCTTGAAATAGGTATTACTGTCTCCGTTTTATTTTTGGTTTTTTTTTTTTTTTTTTGCGGTACGCGGGCCTCTCACTGTTGTGGCCTCTCCCGTTGCGGAGCACAGGCTCAGTGGCCATGGCTCACGGGCCCAGCCTCTCCATGGCATGTGGGATCTTCCTGGACCGGGGCACGAACTGGTGTCCCCTGCATGGGCAGGCGGACTCTCAACCACTGCGCCACCAGGGAAGCCCACTGTCTCCGTTTTTTTTTAGATGAGGAAACTGAGTCTAGAAAGACAAGTAACTTGCCAAAGGGCACATTTTGAATACAGATTTTTAAAATCCAAATCTCTCTGGCTTTAAAGCTCAGGGACTTTCCAGCAAACCTCCTGCCTATCTAATTCAATGTGATTTTTTTAAATGTGTTGACTTAGTTTGATTTTCACAAGCATTGTACAAAGCCCATAGAGAAACATAGCTCCTGCCCTCAAGAAGCTTTTAATCTAGTTAGGAGATTAGTTACACAGTATAGAAAATAACGATGATAAATACATGGCTGTAGAGTTTTTTAAACATGGCCACAAATTCTTTGGGACTTCTTCCTTGGAGAAGTGGTTCCTACACTTTAACCTGGGCTAGCTTGTGTTGCTTAGAGCAGTAGAATACAGCAGAAGGAATATTATGTTACTTCTAAGACCAGTTCATAAAAAGCCAGGCAACTTCTGGGTTGTGTACTGACACAACCATTCTTAGAGCTCTGAGCCTCCATGTAAGATGTTAGGTCACTCTAAGGCTGCCATGCTTCAAGGAAGCTCAAGCCACATAGAGAGGTCACATGTGGGCGCTCTAGTCAACACCCCCAATGGAGCCCAGCCTTCGAGTCAAACCACCTGGGTGCCAGACATATGAGTGAACAGCCTGCAGATGATTCTAGTAGCCACCCATTCAAGTCTCCCCCAGTCATTCCCATTCTCTATATGATGCCTCATACATCAGGGAGCAGACACAAGCCACCCTACTGAACCATGTCTTAAACCCTGACCCAAAGCATCATGGAGCATAATAAAATGGCCATTGCTTTACAACACTAAGTTTTGGGGTGGTTTGTTAATCAGTAATAGGTAATCAGAATAATGGCTTTTTGAGTGGATATTTAATGCCTGGCATTGTCCTCTAAGCTTGACATGTATCACCTCATTTGATCCTCCCGCAGCCCAAGGAAGCAGGTGATTGTTAAAGAACATGCCCAGGATTGCTTAGCTAGTGACGGCATTCAAGCCCAGATCACACTAATTCCAGCATCAATACTGTAAACTGCTCTGCTATAGAGGAAGGGAAATTCTGTCTTTGCAGAAAGTCTACAAAGCCCAAATCCAATCAGTCTTAAGAAACATGCTATTTTTGAAACTAAACATCTTTTTCTTTCTTAATTTCAGAAGGCTTACTGTGGAACTGAGCTAATTATTTGAGCCTTAATCAAGGACCAGCCACTCCCTGAAGCAGCTGTCCTGGCCTCTCTACTGCCTCTAGAAAGTCCCTTGGGTTGGTTGGATATTGGCTCCAGTCTAAACCTCAAACCCCAGCCCCTAGAAGTAAAGATGCATAGGGCTAATATGATTCTTGGAGATCGTCCAGTCTACTCCCTTCATCCCCTTATAAGATGAGGAAACTGAGGCCCAGAGAGGTCAAGTGACTTGTCCAAGGTCACACGGTATGTCAGAGGTACAGCCAGGTCTCCAAATTCCCAGGCAAACATTCTTTCTACTACACCATGCTGCAGTTGCTAAAAATTCCCCAGAGCTGCCTCCCTCGGCCCTCCTCTTGACAAAGCCGTTTTCCCCGCCACACGCCCACACAACTACACACAGTCACATTTGGCAAGTGGTGCCCTCAGCCCCACTCTGCTCATGAAATGCTGTTTTGCAATGGGGCCTCTTTGTTCGTTAGCAACACAAAGAAAACTGTAGTGAAGTCTTCTCAGAAGGAGATGTTTCTTGTTTTAAAGACGGAAAGAGAGCTTCCTGGCTGAATATGGCTCGAATCAGCATGCAGCTCCAGTCGGGAAAGAACCCAGAGGAGATTTAGGTCTTTGCAAAATTTCTAGAACACATGAAGAGGGCACATGGCAGGAAGAAGCTTATGGGAAATGTTTCAGAAAGTATTAAAAGGTACGCCTAAACAGAGTAAACAGAGCAGATTGGTTACCATCTTGTGGTATGAAGTAATTAGCGGGGGGGCACTAGAGTCGTTAAAAACTCTCATGAAGTGACTGGCCTTCCCATTTTGGATTTCTGCTCTAGTCCTGTTTCCCAGCTGTCTTTTTGATCTGGGATTTTCCCTTTCTAGACCGTAATCAAGCTACTTTGGTGCTTGGAGCCCTCAGGATAGGCTCTGAAACCCCAAGTCACCCATTTGGTGCCTCTCCCTTGGTTCCACATTATGCCTTATTGTTTGTACTAGATTTGGTCCCTCTTCTGTCTCCCTAGTTTCCCTGATTGGCAGAGGCCTCCTACGGCTGAGTGATTGCTATCGAGGCCCAAATGCTGTGATCAAGGATGAAATGAAAGCAGGACAAACTTCTCATGAGGGCAGCTCACGCCACAAAGCTGAGGTCCCCACCGATCACAGCTCTAAGACATGTCTCTGTCCAGGTGGGCTGAGAGCAGTGGGGAGTGGGTAGACCAGATGATCTCCAGAGATACTTCAAAAGCCTGAAACCTTCTCAGCTAGGGAAGGAAATGAAAGAGGGAGGGACAGAAGCGAGTTCCATGGCAGAAATTCAGAACTTGTAAGCTGGCAGCAGATGGAAAGAAAAGTGCCAACTTTTAGCAGGAGGAGATGTAGTGCGTGCATTTCTTAGGGCTACTGCAAGCCCCAGGTCCTCCCTTCCGGAGAATCAGGTGGAGGCCACCCAGGAGCCACCCTCCTACACACATGCACAGCACACATCTCCAGGCACAAGACGAGATCTCCAAAAAGAAACTGGGCCAAATGAAAGTTCTCAGACCCTTCCCCTCAAAGCTGAGTCTTCCCTATCACCTTCCCCACGCCTAGGCAAACCTGCCCAAAGAGCCAATTTCCGTCCAAAGCCCCCGCTCCCTCATTTTCCCCTGGGAAATCTCCCACCTGCTTTGTTAAACCTAAGAGAGAAGAATGAGTGAATGCGCACCACAGGGAAACAATGCCCAGTGGTCTGGTTACAGCTGGAATAGCCCAGGAGGGGCAGCTGGCCTCCCAAAGGAGGCCCTGTATCTCTTCATTGCCTCAAATACTGCTGCGCTGTGCGTCAGTGTTTATGAAATGCTTCTCAAATAAGGTCAGTGTTCTACGCAGAGTTAGGACTCTAATAAAATGCAGAACTTGTGCTGTTTGCCAGCTAGCTGCGGAGGCATACTGGAATTCTTTCTCGGATACAATTGTTCTCAGATTAATATTTTCCCCATGAGTTTTTTTTTATTCTACTTGTGCTGGTTTTTTTTTTTTATGATGTGTGAGTTTTTCTACATATTTATACCCACTAAAAGGGATGAGTGGGGCTTGCTTTCATCAGTGGTTCCTGAGGGCTTGGTGTCCCATCCTTCATTTCCCCCAACACCCCATAAATGTCCTCTCTGAACCTAGCGTGGTGGCCTTCGCCTTGTCAGTCACTTGGTGGGAAAGGATAGCCCAGATGGATTTCCACATTATTTTGAGCTGTTCCAGTGATGAGAACATTTCACTTGCCTTAGTCCTCATTGTAGGCACTCAACAAATAGCTCCTTTAAATGACTGCATCCTTCACAGAGCCCCTTATTTGGTTCTACTTTCTTTTTATTTTTTAATAAATTTATTTTATTTATTTTATTTTTGGCTGCGTTGGGTCTTCGTTGCTGCGTGCGGGCTTTCTCTAGTTGCAGCTAGCGGGGGCTACTCTTCATTGTGGTGTGTGGGCTTCTCACTGCGGTGGCTTCTCTTGTTGCGGAGCACGGGCTCTATGCGTGCGGGCTTCAGTAGTGTGGCACGTGGGCTCAGTAGTTGTGGCTCGCGAGCTTAGTTGCTCTGCGGCACGTGGGATCTTCCCGGACCAGGGCTCGAACCCGTGTCCCCTGCACTAGCAGGCAGATTCTTAACCACTGCGCCACCAGGGAAGCCTCTGGTTCTACGTTCTTGGAAACTGCCACTTATTAATTACTAAGGCAAAAAGTCCTCTCAACTCCACCCATTTGGATTGCCGACACTGGTGTGAGGCTATGTGTGCATTTGTAAAAGATGCAACTTGATAAATGAAAAGGAAAACCCCAGTTCAAAAACATGGGTGACGCTGAGCAAGGCCTTTGAGTCTGCTGAGTTTCCTCACCTGTAAATATAAGATTCTAAGATGAACCCTGGTTATCTTTCAGAGGCAGGATTTAGATATTGTGGGTGGAATCAGTAAGGTATTCCCACGGCACTAGATTTAGGAGACATTTGCAGACATCTGATCTCAGTTAAACCTTGCATCAGATCTGTGAGAGAAGTGTTATTCCCACCATTCTAAAGGTTACAGATGAGATGATTAAGACTCAGAAAGATACTCCTATAAATTTCTGCAGTTAAAAAAAAAGGGTGGAGGGCTTCCCTGGTGGCGCAGTGGTTGGGAGTCCACCTGCCGATGCAGGGGACACGGGTTCGTGCCCCGGTCCGGGAAGATCCCACATGCCACGGAGTGGCTGGGCCCGTGAGCCATGGCCGCTGAGCCTGCGCGTCCGGAGCCTGTGCTCCGCAACGGGAGAGGCCACAACAGTGAGAGGCCCGCGTACCGCAAAAAAAAAAAAAAAAAAAAAAAAAGGGTGGAAACCAGGATTCCACCTAGGTCTTTTTCCTCATTAAAGGTTATATCACACCATACTCTCCACTGGTTTCCCATTCAGACCCCTTCGAAACCCAATGTATAAAACACTTTGTACCTATGTTCTAGAGCTTGGAAGAGATGCAGAGGAGAAAAAGAATATCAGGAAAGTGCTAGATGGTCCAGAAACTTTTGTAACACATTTCTGAGCAGGACAGCTCTCCAATGAAATCATCATTGTTGAGCTTTTCAATCACAGAAGAATCTGCTCTATTCTCTGCTTGGGCTGCAGGGAGTTTAAGAGCATGTTGTATGTAATTCATCATTCACAGAGTCCAGCCCCAGAGGACCTCTACACACCACGCTGGGCATCATAAAAGGCTTCAGATGGCCATGAAGATGAAGTCTGAAGTTGTTTTCCAGACACAGCCATGGATTGGGAGTCTCCAGTCTCCAATGAAGGTCCAGACCACAAAGATCCTACGAAAATCCAATCTCAGGAATTGAAGCTTAGATGGTCAAAGTCCAAATTCAGTACTAGGCAATGGAGAGCTACATAGAGGGCAGGATTGGGCAAGAAGCCAGTCTGGAAGGGTCAAGGCAGGGGCCAGGAGCCGCTCAGGCTCCAGGAGAGATACACAAGATGCACAAGTCCATGGTCAAGCCCATAAACCTCAGATTAGAAGAGGACCACGGACACACTATGCAGACAGACCCGAGCCAGGGTATACACTAATTGAGGGCAGGGGAGCAAAGAGTGGGTATGCTAGGTAGCAGACAGTAACTAGGGAGGCTGAAAAACTCAAGAGGGAGTCAAGGTGGGTGGTTAAATGTGCTGGCAGACTTTCAGGAATGACAATGCATACTGCTGCCAAAGTGCAGAATGAATCAGGGGTCAGGAACTCGGACTGGCATTTCGGACAAGAGAAGAGAAGTATGAGCCCACACAAGTAGTGATAAGACCGTGAAAAGTGAAGTCACATTTAGCCCAGCCAGGATGCATCTTATATGCATCCTACACCAGCAGGACCTGATCTCAGGGTGGCAGGAGCCTGGAGATCATGGCTGAAAGAAGGCAAGTAGTACAACTAACTGAAAAGGAAGGCGATCCCTGGCAAAAGCTAGGTAGATACTCGTGGGGGAATATAATTGGTCAAGAAGGCTCATCAGAACTGTACATGGAGAATTTATCCCCTCAAATCCAAAATAAAAAATCATAATAATTAGCCACATAACTATGGTGATATTCTTCCTAAGACTGGATTCAGCCCTAAACTCCCCTGTTAGATAAAACTGCCTTAAGCGCAGCTCCTGTCATTTTAAATGGGGCTCAGGCCCTCTTAGGTTCCATGCAACCGTGAACTTCTGCGAATCTAAACCATGTTCCCACTTCTACCCATGGGAACCCTATTCACCCTCAAGCTCCAATTCGAATGTCACCTACTTCCCCAAGCTGGACAGGATGGCTCCTTTGCCAGAACATAGCCTCGGCACCCCTCTCGGGATGCCTTACATCAAACAGGTTCTCCCTGATTCGACTGGATATCATTGTTGTTTTTTTTTTTTTCTTCTCGTTGTTCTTTGAGAATTGGGTTTAGAAGATAGGTAAGGGCGGCTGACTTAACCTGGGGGAGGAATGACATGACCAGTGGTTGGCGTGCAGACCAGAGACCAGACTGCCTGGATAAACCCTGGCTCCACTTCTCCCACCTGAGGAAGTTACTTCACCTCTCTGACTTTGTTTCCTTATCTGTAAAATGGGGACACAACGAGTTCCTGTCTCACACGATTGTCCGAAGATTGAGTCCATGCATACAAAGGGTGAGAAAAGCACCAGGCGCAAAGAAGGGCTCCATAAATGGGAGCTGTCATGGTGGTGGTGGTGGTTGTTGTTATTATTTACAATGATGTCGGGAGTGCCTCAGGCCTCTCTGCTTCATCCTCCATCACATTCATTCCAAGCACTACTCAAGCAAACGAGCCCTGTGCCAGGGGGCGCCTCACATGGTAAAGGAAATCACTTGGAGAAACTCAGGCTTCTCAGCTGAGCCATGCTGCTGAAAGGAGGGCCCAATTTTTCAGGCTAAAATATTTTACAGGAGAGAATAACACACATATACACATCAACACACACACACACACACACACACACACACACCCCACATCCCATGCTGATGGGGCTTCTGGCACCAGCCTGACAGAACAAGGATGAAGCAAAAGTCATGAAGGAAAAGCCTACAAGAAACCAAGAGTTTAGAGAAAATTCAACAAACAGGGGAATTAAACATTAATAGGAAATCATTCCAGAGAAAATATGAACAGAACCCCAGGGAAAGAAGATGCTAGAGGCTAATAAGACATCAACATTTTTATCTACCCCAGCAGGAAAGAACAGGACAATGTATTTATGTAATCCACACCCCAGACCACAGAAAGACTTGGAAAAAAGCAGAGAGAACTCTTGTTGATTATACTGACAACCTGGATAAAGATCTGTAGGGCAAGCTCACTAAAACTGCAGAGGAAATGAGGAGAGGAGAGGTTATTATGCCAGAAGGGAAAATCAAAATAGAAATGTTCCTGAAAAGCTGATGAAATGAAAGTATTTGCCAAAATTTAATTAGGATAAATGCAAAGTATTGCACTTAGACGCCAAAAGGTCAAGTGCACAAATCTGGGATTGGGGAGCAAATAGGATCAACAGCAGAGAGGGTTGGGGAGACACTGGGGATGCAGTGAACAGCTGGGTCAAAATGAGCCAATGCAGGGGCGGTGGCTGTCCAAAGTGAAGAGGTCCCTTTAGCATGCACTGATAGAAGGTAAGATAACAAGAGAGTGGAAGGTCTCATCCAAACTAACAAAAGGCAAAGAGAATTGGAATCTATTTAGAGGAACATAACTAGGAATGGGGAGAGTGCCTGTCTCAAAGTCTAACACGCACAGAATAGTTGAGGTGATTATAAAAGTTTATGGAGAAAAGAGAAGACTTGGGTAAGTGGCTGGTGAGAAATGCAAGAGCAATAAGACGTTTGAAATCCTATCATTTGGGAAAAGGATTCTGCTTGCTCTATGTAATAACAAGTAATGGGAGATAAGTTCAACCCCCAAACAAAGAAAAATTTCTTCTTAGAACTGCTTTTAAAAATAGAATAAATTGCCCTAAGAAGAACTGAGTGCCTCACCACTAAATGTAATCAAACCAAGGAGAATGACCACTTTCTCCAAAATCGTGCTGGTGGAAGATCAACCTGTACATGGTTGGAACTTGGACAAGAGGACCCCCTTCAACCTTGAAAATCCATATTTTTCAAAATCAGGTTTTATCTTGAGCATGCTATGGAAGGAAGACTACAGTCTGCAAGAATTATGGTAATCAAAATGATAGGAATATTTATGGAGGATGCACTATGACTCAGGTAGTTCTATATATTCAATACTCATAGCATCCTATGAAGGGATATTATTATTATTATTCCCATTTGATAAATGAGGAAACTGAGGTCACCCAGCTAGTTAAATGGTAAGTTGAGGATTTTAATCACACACTCCTGACAATGTTTCCCAGGGAACAGCTGTATCAAACATGGTGCTAGCAACAGACCAACAAAGACCACAGAGAGTGGGAAGGAAAGCAGAGCCTTTGGCAGACCAGCACTAGCAGTTGTTACAAAATAACAATCTAGGTCTCCAAGCAGAGGATTCCTATTATGAGTTCTTCCCACCTGAGTAAGATGGATTTAAATGTAAGGCTGGAGAATCACGAACAATGGAGAGCCTTGAAAACGGAGCACCAGAAACCACAGCAGGGCCCCCTCTGATCTACTGTATCCAGAATGAGTGGTGGTTCAGAAAGCCTCTCAGGAAAAACCATACCTTGTTATTTTTTTGTTTTTGTTTTTTTGTTTTTCCAGCAGTTCTAAAAAGGGTTAAGACCACCTTACATAATGAGGGTGGAGCATGCTAGTAAATACAGCTGTTTCAAGTAAAAGCAGTAACAGAGGCAGACACGGGAAGTCAGTAAAAGGAGGTATTTAGGGAAAGGCGGAAGGAATGAGCATTGAAAAAAAAAAGTCAGGGCCAAAAATTCCCCATGAAAATCTGACCCCCCAAAATAAATAAATAAAATGCATTCCTTATTTAAATATACCACAAAGCAGCATGCCCATGGAAAAGATATAAACCACTTCAACCGTAATCCCCGTTTTATGGAACAGAGGCCAACCTGGGCTTAGCTGGGGGGGAGAGGGAGGGAACCAGGCACAGGGAGACTGGGCAGAGCCTATGTGCAGGCGAGGAACTTGCCTCGACAGGCACACTTCAAGTGGGCATCTCCAAACTTCCAGCTGGATGGGGCCCGAGATGAAGAAATGGAAGTAACAGCTGTGGTCACTATCATTAAGAGTTTGTGGAGGCCTATGTGCCAGGTACTGTGTTAAGCACTTCCTGTGCATTATTTCATGTAATTGCCCCCCAGAGGACCATTTACTCTTCGCCCTTTACAAGTAAGGAATGGTAGGTGGAAAAGCAACATACTGGGCATTGTGCTGAGTGCATTACACGGATTGCCTCAGGCCACGTTCACAGCATTTCCGCAGGGCCCCGGCGATTATCATCCCCCTATTACAGGCATGCAAATACGGTACAAAGGGATTAAACAGACCGAAGCCCAGAGGAGTGGAGTGACCCGCCCCAGGTGCAACAGCAAAGATGTAACAGAGCCAGAATTTAAACCAGAGCTGTCTTATCTCCAGAGCCCAGGCCTGAACCGGAAGGCACGGGGCTCTGAAACCTTCTTGCACGACCCACTCAGTGCAAAAGATCCCACAGCTCTCGGACCCACTGTTCTCACTCTCCAGGGGAGAAAGCACTGAGTGACAACAAACAGAACTGGGGAGAAACAAAATAACAATCAAAGTGGCAAAAATGCCAAAATAAACATGGCCCAGCTCATGGCAAAAGCAAAACTTAATAGTGAACCTACAAATACATCGATTAAAACAAGCAGAGCAGCAATCAAAAATCACAGAGAGTGCAGGATAATGCTGATGAGCTCCTGATTAGAAAGTCCTACGGTTTAAGTGTTCAGGATTTCTAGCTCTTTTCATGGGCATGTGCACAGTAGGAGTTTTGTAAGGTTGCTAAGCAACGTCGGGCAACCAGACTCCAGAGTGGATCACTCATTATGAGTCCTTGGTAACTCTAGTAAGGCAGTAATTTTAGTTCATGAAAGACACATTTTAGAAATGCTTAATAACTCATATAATAGGTTACTAATAAGTGGCCCTTAGCCATACATAAAAAATGCAGATCTATAACTGCCCAGCTTTCACTTGTAAGAACTACTTGTACTTTTGAGATTCATCATTAATTTAGTTCAACACATACTTGTTGAAAACGTACTATGTGCCAGGTGCTGTTCTATGCTATGGGGAAGAGGCCCCTGACAGTTCACCAGTGAACTACAGACTATACACAAAAAAACCACAGACTATACTAGAATTCTACTTTTAGGAAAATGAGGCCCAGAGAGGTAAAGCAATCTGTTCAGTGTTGCACAGCACACTGGAGGCAGATATGTTCAGCTGCTCACGTCCAGGCCAGTAGGCTCGGCAGGAGGACACTGCTTCCCGGAAAGGCCACGTCCTCATGGTTGGTCAAGAGAGGCCCCATGATCCACCAGCTTGCCCCCGGTCCTCTGAGCTAGCCCCAAGGGCTGGGAGTACCAGGATGCAGGGCTTGGCTGTTGAGCATCTTGGAAGGTCTCCCACTTGACCTCAGGACCTCTGTGGTCAAGTAAGGGAAAGCCTATGACACGGTGTTGGTTTTTATTGGACCCAACCACCGGCGAAGCTTGCCGTCATCTGGAGTGATGGAGAAAATTAAGTTACCACATTCTCACGTTTCAGCCTTTAGCCCGTATTCCTTCGCAAACAGGAAATGTTTATTTAAATACAGCAGTCTCCAGCATGTTCCAGAGCCAAGTGAAAAACCAAAGATGTCCACTCTTGCCCCACTCCACTGTTCAGGCCACCACCTCGCTGCGGGTGAGAAGTAGGCCTCTGCCTGCCTTTAGGCAGGACGAGGCAAAGGGGCCCTGCGTGAGAGTTCATTTTCATGTCTCCTCTTTTTCCAGGCCGAGATTGTGGTTGGAGAAGAATTACATCTGTGGGCTCCTTTTGTACTCAGAAGGGTAAACGCAACATCTGTTTACTCTGTGCTCCATGGTAAATGTTTTGTTTCAGGCACCACCATTCACTTCCTCTCCCCTTGTCCTCTATCTTTGCTCCATGGATAATAAATTACACTGAATTCTCCTCTGCGTTTATTTAGCTTTCTTGTGGGTGTCACCTCCCCATTGAGGGAAAAAAAAATGTCGGTAGTTTATAAACAACAGAGAGTTTCTCTGTGTGATGTGCTGACATTATGGAGAATATGCTAGAACACAGACGCCTAGCTCTGATACCAGCTTAATGATGAACAATTTAACAGGCCCCATTCCAGGCCTGAAGCAAAGTCCAAATGGTGACCACATTATCTTCATAGACGTCTGCTTTAATGGCGTGCCATGGCTGGACAAGGCCTCAGAAGTCAACACTACCAGAGCAACAAACCCTCCCCCCACCCCCCCACACACACCTCTTCATAAAAGCCTCTTTGGGAGACAGAACAGCAGGAACAGAGAAGGGAGAAAATGTTTCCTCTTTGTTATAAAACACAACATAAACATTTGAGATCAGAAAATGGATCTTAGGAAGGTCCCGAGCATCTGACGGCAGTGCTGACAACACTTAGCCACATGAAAAAAATGAGCCCTGAGAAGTTTAAAGGCTCACTAAAGGAAAGTTCCTTCTTCCGTCGTTTGCTTACATTCTTTAAGTTGGATTGCTGGTTTTCTTCTGTATATGCCATGATTTTATATACAGTTACTGGAATGCAGTGGACGCTCAAGTCATGTTTGTTGAATGAACGAAGGGAGGAATGAATGAAAAATTCCTCCCTAAAGAAATCCTTAGCATAGTTCAGAAATGCCACGGCCCCACCAGAGTTTGCAAAATTGTAACGTTACAGGTGAGTTGACTGAGACAGGGTGTGGGGTGATGAAGGAGTATTGGGACTCTTGGGAAGCTGCACCTAATCCCTGCAGTAACCCTGACTCAGCCTGCTTGTAAAGGCTGCCCCCTCTCCTGGGGAGGGAAGAGACTAGAATGAGAAGCCAGACGCATCACCCCAATGCACCCCAACCAAAAAGACATCAGTGACCAGAACAAAGGCAGAGGAGACTCAGATATTCCAAAGCACCTCCTACTTCGCCAATGCCTGCCGGTGGCCATGGCAGCAGGGGACCCATGGGAACGCCCAGGACTCCAGTCTCTACCCAATCTCTTCAATTATAGAGCAGATGGGCAGCCCCCAGCTGCCTGGGTCTCCTGGGAGAGGTAGCACGGTGGCATGCTGGCTGCAATGCTGTGCCTGCAGCTTTTGAAGACCTCCTACATGCTAGAAGGAGAGGGGTCCACTCTCCTTGGTGTCTCAAACATGCAACATGATTTTGAATATCAAAGAGAAGTAGACTCAAGACCCCAAAAGGAGAGCTAATGTCAAGGCAAGTCAAATGTTTGCAGGGTGTACCTGAAGCAGCAACAACTGCTGCCTATTTTAAGACCCCAGCCCACAGAGAACCCTCCCAGGACCGTCTACTTATAGCTCTTGGCCCAAGCTGAACCTTGTTCCAAGGATGTCCAGCAGTGTGGTAGGGGGTATGGACTTAGGAGCCAGACGTGCTCGAGTTCAAACACTTAACTAGCTACTACATGACCTTGAACAAATGACAAAAAGGCTTAACTGTAAAGTGGAATAATAAGCATTACCTTTGTAACTAATGATCATCGTAGAGATTCAATAAGATAACACATGTAAACAAACTGAGGCACAGAAAGCATTCATTAAACATTAGCTACAGTTATTATTTCACTAACTCATGTGGCTGGCCCTGGTGTTGAGGAGAGAGAGGAATTTAGCTTATAAGTTACAGGTTTCCAAAAATACCACTAAAACAAGTTTTTCACTGGCATTGTAGAATATAAAGACTGAGTTAGGCTGTAGGAACCTGGATTCTGCCCTTTTATTGCCATCACCTTGCTGTGTGACCTTAGGCAAGTCATTTCACATTTCCGAGCCTCGTTTTCTACACATATTCATGAAGGTTCAGCTCTAACCCTCAAGAATTGTTTGGTTCAACCCCACAGAATAATCACTGCACTTGAAAAAAATGTCTTGAGCCAAAGGAAAGCTCCAGGAAAAAGGAAGGCAGTTCTACTGAGTCTCCGCTCAGGGACACATAAAAAGTAAGCAGAAGAGAAGCGGAGTGACAGGAGGTGATTAACAGGAATAACACACTCTAGGACAATACATCTTAGTCTCTGGCCCACTCTCCTCCAGACTAAAGTCAAGAAGGCAGAATCTTGAAAACCCAGGCACCTACTCTAAGACATGTGCAGAAGGGGGCAGCGGGAGAGCAAGGCATGCAGAAATCTACCAGCTAGAGCAAACCCTCACCCACTTCTGGGCTGTGTTCCCAGTCCAGTTCCAACCCCCTCTACCATTTCTCCCTCCTTCCCCACTCCCCAACTGCAGGCTAGGAAGAGCCCACCCCAGAGTCCAAGTTTTGAAATTGGTCCGAGGATCAAAATGATAAATGTTTCCAAAACGTTGACATATGAAAAGTAAATATTTGGTTGCACAATTGGGGTTAAAACGAGGGTCAATCCACCCCACTCTCCAAGCGCCTCTCCTCTTGCTGCCAAGCCCAGGATCCGAGGCTGAGTGCGGTTTGTAAGATTATAGCGCTGGGTCTCATTTAAAGGGCTGTCAGCATTTCCATTCTCCGGCCCGTTTGGGGAGGCATTTATAACCGAGCCATAAAAAATTCACCGGGGCTGCAACTTGGCATCTCCGAGGCCGCGCTCCAGGCAGGGCGGGTTTTGCAAGCACCCACTCTGAATTGGTTCGGTTCCTCAGAAGTCAGACCTTCAGACACACTCTCAACTTTCCTCGCAAGGGCAGCCAGAGAGCGGCTGGCCCATTCTGATCTCCAAGCCGGTCACAGTCTCTCAGGCCCTCTCTCCTGTCTCCGTGCCCTGACGCCCCATCACCCTTCAGCTTTCTCCTTCACCCCCTCTTTAATGAGCGCGGACCCCTTACCCTCACCCTAAGACCTCCCTGACTGCAGTGTCATCTCTCCTCGCCTCCTGCCAGCATTCTCCTTGGAAGCTGTCAGCTGGCCCTGCGTCTGGCACCCTCACCCCTGGAGAGACACTGCTCTTTGCTCATCACAGGGGTCCTCGAGACCTCTCTCCCCAGACCTGCCCAAAGCCACAGACCCCCAACTCAAAGAGTGAAGGATCCGATGCAGAAGAGGGTGAAAGCAGAGACTGCAACTAGCGCGGCCAAGGAGAAGGAAGAGGAGCTGGCGCCGGGGGGCCCCTCTGTGGGACCCAGGTGGGTGGCCCGGGTGAGGCAGGGCGGGGCGGGGGTACTCACAGGCGCTCGGCGTTGCGGGGGATGCCCCGGGGAACCGCCCGGAGGCCCAGCCCGTGGCAGTCCACGCTGGCGGCGGAGCAGGTACACTTGGTGGGGCAGGCAGCAGCGGGGGGGCCGCTCAGAACACTCGCCAGCGCGAAGGCCAGCACCAGGCGGGCGCGCACCGCGGCGCCTTCCTCCGTCCGCCCGGGGGCCATAGTGTGCAGGGGCCCGCGCCCGGAGGAGGTTGCCTCGGCGGGGCAAGACGCGTGGAGACCACGGAGGTGCGCTGGGAGCACGGGCGGCCTCGGGAGCGGGCGGCTGAGTTGGCGCGGAGGAGGAGCGAGCTCGGCGCTCAGGCGCACGGGGCGCGGGCGGAGCGGGGCGCGCCGGGCGGCGGCGGCGGCAGCAGCAGCTCCATCGGCGGGGCCGGCGCTGCCCCGCTGCGCATCGCTCGGAGTGCCCAGGTGCCGAGCGCCCCCTGGCCCCGCTGGCCCGAGGCCCGGGGCGCGGGCCGGGTTGGGGACCTGGGGCGAGCGCAGTGAGGCACGGCGCCCCGGGAGGTTCGGCTTGGGGCTGGGCTCGGGAGCGCGGCAGCGGCGGCGGCGGCTGAGGCACAGGGCGACCGGGTGAGCTGGCCGGCGCTCGCTCTCTCCATTCACTGAGTCGGGCAGACACCGGAGACGTGGGGCCCACCCCTCCCGCCCCCCAAAAACGCCAGCTCCGCCTCCCATTGGCTGCGCCGCGCGTCATGTCGACTAAGTTGGGAACTTTGCTGGAGCAACCGAGAGCTCGAAGGGAGGAGGCAGCGGAGGAGGGAGCTCGGCCAGCAGGGCCCCAGAATTGAGGCTTACTCACTCTGGGGAGCCGAGGACTGATCGGGCTGGTGGCCCTGAGCTGAGCATGCTACTCAATATTCTTTCCTTCTGTGCCAACACCGTCCCGCAAGGGGGCATTTGAGTACCCCGACCTTATAGATAAAAACTCAAAGTTCAGAGAAGTGAAGTGACTTGTCTGGTCACAGCCACGAGGGACCCCAAACCTCGGCCCTCTCATTCACCCATGTTTCACTTCACAGCCCATCAAAGCCCATCAAGCTACCTCATCTACAAAGATCCTACCTCATCTTGGCCAAGATCCACTTCTTCCCGAAGGACCTACTCTATTGACATTACTGCACTCCGCGGTCACAAATGTCACAGAAAATAGTCATCTGAGTGGTTCAGGTCGCTGCTGGTAAACCCTACCCGAAGGCCTGTCCTTCTTTGCCCAACCCCAATGCCTGCTGTGCTCTAAAAGTAGGGATGGCAGGGCCTTGGACCCCTGGATTGACAATGCCGTGTTCCTAGTCCTTGAGCTTCTGCCTCCTGACGAGGTGACTCTGGGTCAATCGTGTCACCACTGGGCTTTGATTTCCTCAAAACAAGGAGGCCACAGCCCTCTCTGGGCCCACCTCACTGGGCTGTTCGGAGCATCAAAGAAGAGAAAGTGTTTTTTTCAAAAGAGTCATTTGCATGCAAGGCATCCCTTCTGCCCCCAATGCCTTCCTCTTCCAGTGGCCGCTCAAAATTGGCCAGGTCTGAGCTTTTCCAGATGCTGTGGGGAGGGGCATGTGTTAGAGGCTCCATAAATACTTGTAGGAATGATTCTGTTTGTTTGTTTGGAGGGAGAGGGCAGGAACTGGAGGAAGTACTGCCCAGACTTCCTTGAGGTCTGCTCACACTGGAAAAATCTGAATGAGCCCTGTACACACACACACACACACCATCACACATACCCACTTGTACACAAACATGCTTACACACTCACTCTTATACACATTCACACTCGATCACATATAACACATGTGCACATGCACGCTCACACACACACTCACACACCCCGTGTCGTCGACAACAACTCCGCTCCGGAGAGTTCTTCCCTTTTCTTTCACATAAATGCTATTCTGATTCCTTCTACTTCATTTTCCTTCAAGGGAACTTTGAACTGCTTGGACCACATCCTGTGAATATATAGTAGAGGTGCAGATTTTATTTTATTGTACTTAGCAGATTTTCAAAGTTTTAGCTGCAGGCACCCAACTGCACGTACACACACACACGCACACACTTCAGCCCCTCCATTATTCATAAACACATTAGGTGCAATTTACTGCTGTTATTCTTGGGAGCAGCTTTCAGTACAGATGCTGTTGTCATCGCCCTCTGGTGGTCATAGAGGGTCTAGGGGTGACTTCAGCATTTAAGAACTCTAAACATCCATGCCTCTGAAGCTTTCCTCCAAACCTTGAACCAATTTAGTACCAGGACTGAGGCAGATGAGAGAACTGGGCAAAGGCCCAAGGGCACACAAGCGTCTCAGACTGTCTGGGGCAGAAAAGAGTAGGGTTTTCTTTGTTTTCCCAAATGCACACTAGAGCATGTTTTGCAATCCCTTCAGGCTGGGCCTGGGTCTGGGCTATAAGCACAGTATATGTGTGTATATGTGTGTGTGTGTGTGTTGGGGTGATGTGGGTTGTTTTCCATTTAAGCTGCTGGGAGGGGGATTCATGAACCTGACTAGATCTTTAAGTGACTTCACAGGCATTCAAGTTTGCTTTTCCCTGGGAGAGCCACCTTAGAACAGAGCCCAGAGTCAGTCAACCCAAGGAAGGAGCAAATGGAAGAAACAGGAGGTGCACAGGACACTGGAAGCCCAGAATCATGGAGTGTTTGGGCTGGAACAACCTTAGACATCACCTAATCCAGCATCTCTGCAAGTGTCTTCTGATGATGACTAGTTCCACATGTTTCTTCATGGGGTGGGGAAGCTTCCTCGGGCAAAAATAGAGTAAGAAATGCTGTTCGCTTTCACCTCTCTTGGTGACTGCATCACAGATAAGTGTATTTAAGAGTCCTAAAATAAAGAAAGTGGCTTAAAGTTTGTTTAATTCAATTTCCCAGTATCGCCGGCCCTTTTACGTGTAAACTTAATACTCTTTTGGAATTTTTGGAGAACCCCCAATAAAATTCAATGCTTGTATTTAATAACATGGAAACTAAGTCTCAGAGAGGGGAGGGCACTGGTGCAAAGTCACCCAGCTGATCAATGAGAGAGCCAGAGCCAGAACCCAGGGCCCCCCACGCTTAGAATGGAGCTCCATCCACTGCCCGCCCTTCACTGATTCCAAGGAATCTGCAGAATGTGTCAGCCTCCCCATGGAAGAATTACTCTCCCTAGAGAAGTCTAAGTCCTTATGAGGTCAGGCTGTTGGGTAGGACTTTTTATGTCTACGTTCCAGAGATGGCTTTTATACTCTGTGGTATGAGTTTCAGAGTTCTACACAAGTCTCCTGGGATTTTTGGATTTTTTTCCAAATTAAAGAAAAATGTTCCCTTTACTTTTCCATAGACGTCTCAGAAGCAAACTACCCACCCATTCCCCCAGGAAAAGCCACCTCAGACTTTACCTGTTTTTTGTCTCTCGGTGTAACGCACCACCATTCACACGGCCGCTGTAATCGCTTGAGGTTTTCTGCTTGCAGCAATAACTAACTAATTGAAGTAAAAAAATATATGTATGACTTTTTAAGCAGGTTTTTGGGTGGCATAAAAAGTTAAGGAAAAAAATGAAGAGGGAGGTTTCAAGAAAGACAAGAACCAAGGCAGGAACTAGGTGCCAAGCCTCAGATTTCCAGGTACCTAGGAGGAAAAGACTGCTTGGCCTGCTTACATCACATGATCACCCTCTTGGCCAGAAAAGACAAGAACCCATGGGTGATGGTTCTTTGCAAACTACACTCAGCAGGGCAGGTAGGAGTGGTGCTCTGAAAGGAAAATCGGGGAGCTATTAGCTAAGAAAAGTAAGGGGAGGCAAAACAGCACCGAACCATCTTCCCTCTGCCTCGTACCACAGCCATTCAGTTCCTGAGTCCTGTTCATTCTTCCCCATGATTATCTTCTGATATGTCCCCTCTTCATCTTTGCTCCTCCTGCCATTGTTCAGATCCTGTTTTCATACATGGCCGTTGTTCACACTGGTCCCCACATTAATTCTCTACCTTTGTTTTGCTCTACCAATCCATCCTTTGCTCTAACGATCAAGGGACCTTTCTAAAATGCAGATCTGACAGTGCAATCTTGAACTTTGAAATAGATTTCTGTCACTGCCACCTCATCTCCCACCACTCTCCCACACCCACTCAACATCCCTCCTGCAACATCCTTTCCTGTTCTTTCCTATCTGGCTCCCCCAGAGTCAGTTTAGCTGTCAATTTCTCTAGGAAACCTTGCTGGGCCAGACTATTAGATTCTCTAGGGCAGTCACCATATATAATCCATTTGTTACAACATTTTATTATAAAATTTTTCCAACATTCAGAGACAGCTAATCCGTTATTGCATGCTTGATGCCTAGAGGTACAAATAAACCTTTGACATTTGATGAAGGAATAAATGAACAAATCCATGAATGAATGATCTTCCCAATCAGCTAGCATATTTGATAGTCTCTTGTTGTAGTTTTACTTACTTTGATCAACATTGCTTGATCTTTGGGGGAGAAAGAGGTTACGTTCTTTCAGAATTTCTGGGAGGGTTTTTTGCTAACTATATACATTCTCTCTCATTATGATATGTTTTCTCCTACCCCACTGAAACTTAGCATTTATGCTGGTCATTCTCTAATGGATTGCCCAGATCACTCTCTGCCCACTGTCACCCGGTTCTATTCCCAAGGAGGCTGACCTTAACGGACCGTATCACCTGCACTTCCTTGGGTCTGGTCATGTGGGGAACTAGCAGGATATCTGAGAGCTGGAGGAGGGAGGCCAGGGCTTCCTCCACCAGGGCTTCAGTTTGGCAATGGCTGCCCTCCTCGACTGAAGGTCATAATTCATGTCCTCTAGACCCGTCCTCCAACTCCTAGTCCCATCCCCTTGCCTCTTTGGGGGTAGGAGTAAGAACAGCTTCCTGTTACGCTAAACCTGGCAGTCCCCATCCCTTGTTGATTCCTTAACCTTTGCCTCATCTTTCTAAATAGTCCCCTTATTAAACTTTCTTCAATTACTCCTTTGAGTTGTGTCATCCATTTCCAACCAGGGACCCTGCAACTAACACACCACTCACTGAGCCAGTAAAGCAGATCTCTAAGGAGTAGTTGAAAAGCGGGGGGAGGGAGAGACGATGAAAACTCCAATTTGAGATTAAGACTGTGATCCCTATTAAATGCTCCTGGGAGAGAGAACAACGCATGTGTGTGAATTTTAGGTCCTTTCTGGAGAACAGGTTTAAGGGAAAGGTACCATCAATCAGACCGTGTTTTTCAATGCAAAGTCTTCTTTCTCTCTCCTCTGAGAAAGAACGAACAATAAAGGTTTACTGACAGTTAATCTATTGGGCCTCCCCAAGGAGCAGGATCCACTCTGACTAGATAAATATTTGATGAATGAAGATCTCATTTAAAAATAATCTGTCTTGGAGAAGATAAAGAAACAGAACCTTCCAAAATCCAGGTACACCTGTAGTGGACAACTGTCCCTCTTTACTCTAACCGTGGTGATTGTGGTTCAGAACTTTCTTGTTCTTATATAATCTTATTTCCCTCCAGACTGATTTTTTTAGGGGTTCAGCACATGACTTAAATGAGCAAATCAGAGTCTTCCCTAGGATTTTTCTAACTGGAACTGGAGAAAGAGATCAAGTCCCTCTGTGATTATAAAGCTGGAACATGTGAGGAACATGAGTGAGTGGTCATATTTTCAGCTGTGTGGCTCAAGCTGCTACAATGGAATGGATTTGAACCATTTTCCAGAAGTGTAAGTGGCATCTAGTTTAACTGAAGCAATCAAACAACCATTTATTGGGACTTTCATATATGCCCAGGAGAAAACACAGCCCACAGCTGCCAACAATCCAATTAGGAAGACAAAATTAGGACACATGAAAGAAGAGAAAAGACATGGCATATAATTAAATGCTAATTGACGCGGGTCATATAGTAATTGCTATGAAAATTCTACAGTGGAAGAAATCACTTCAAGCTGAACTAGAAGGGCTGAGGAATATCATTTGGCTTTTGAAGGATGCATAGATTTGATGAAATCAAAGGGAGGGAAAAGGGTCTTTGCATTGAGGGAAGCAAAGGCAAGGAGGCAGGAATAGAATGAATGGTGTATGGGTTTAGGGAGAGGGCTTTGGGAATGTGGTATATGAGAGTTTGGGGGCAGATTTCTATTGATCTGAGAGCAAATTTGAGAGAAAGAGCTTTGATGCCTGATTTGCCCTTGGAGGTGGCTTGGTCACCTTGCCGTGGAAGTTGGAGGGCTCTGTGTAGAGACAATGACTCTGACCTTGAGAGATGATACAGATTGAAATCCCCAGAAGGGAACCATTAATGTACCACCAGATCAACTTTGCCCTGGTCTGAGAAGAGGCCAGATGATCTGGGGCGCTTTTGTTTCCCTAAACTGGTCCATCTACATGGCGACTCAGCCAGATGCGGGGTCAGCCAGAGTGATGACCTGAGAGGCCTGGCAGACAGGTGAATGCAATCACGTGCCTCTCCAAACTACACAATGAAGATTTGTCTCATATTAGAGCAAAACAAGAACTGTCACTGGGGAAATGACTCTCTAATTTGAGGAGTATTAATCACCTAATTAGCCAGAACACCTGCTTATAAAACTTCTCCCACCCAGGGAACCAAATTAAACAAAGCACGAGAATGTGGCACACAGACTTGGTGGTGGCATCTGCGTCTTTGGCTGGCCTCCTTGGGCACTGGGGCTCACAAAACTCTCCAGCCAGCTGTTGGTTTTGACAGAAACTTTTAGAATATCAGCCTTGTTTAGCAAGCAGTAATTAGTGCAAACTCAGAGAAACTCCTCTCGCCATTTCCCTGGAATTATGGATGTCCCTGACGTGCTGGGTACTATTCTGAGTATTTTGCATACATTAACTCTATAATCCTCATGGTAACAAGTTGAAGTCCCCTGTTGTAGTAGAGGCTGGCTCCATGATCACAGATCCAGTTTCTTTTCCTGGGCACACAGGAAAACTACATTTCCCAGCTTCCTCTGCAGTTACATGGGGGCCATGTGCCTCATTCTGACCAACAGAGTGTGTGCAGAAGTGATGCATACCACTTCCAGACTTGGTCTTTGAAATCTCTTACATAACCAGGCAAGACTTCCCTCTTTGACTGTTGGCTGGATAAATAGAGGGGATCCAGTGAAGGATCCCAAAGTGTCACTGAGAGAGTAGTAGGGCCACAAAAAGACACTGGAATGCCTGAATTATCACATAGAGGCAGTGGTCAAACAGTCAGCCTGTAACATGAGAAAAACCTAAACCCCCACTGAGATTTTGGGGTTGTTTATTATATCCGTTAGCATTAATTACTGAGGCTGATACATCAGTGCAATCTTGGCAATTATGTTTGTGCAATCACACA
Organism: Hyperoodon ampullatus; assembly: GCF_949752795.1. Taxonomy (NCBI): domain Eukaryota; kingdom Metazoa; phylum Chordata; class Mammalia; order Artiodactyla; family Ziphiidae; genus Hyperoodon; species Hyperoodon ampullatus. Next base: position 13,792,209 of record NC_136917.1, read on the forward strand.
GGACCAATCTTAGGGAAAGCTACTACCTGTGTGTTATGATTTCAGAGACAACAGGGAATTCCTTCCATCCTAAAATAATACTTTCTCCTATTGGTTCATTGATGAAATGCTTTTTAATAATAACCTTCATTATCTGCTCATTATTTCTTATTCACTTAACATATCTTTACGGAGTTCCTTCTAGGTACAGGTAATATTATACATGTTATAGTGAAGACAAAGTAAACATGATCGCCACTCTCATAAAGTTTTGTATGGGCAACAGATGCAAAACAATCAATTAAACAAGGAAATAGATAATTACAAATTACAAGGTGTTGGGAAGGGAATTAATAGGGTGATATGATAAAGACCAATTGAGGCTAACAAAGTTTCCAAAAAGTGGTTAGGGAAGGAGACTCAAAAGAAAAGAAGAATCCAGCTATGATATAATAAAGTATGGAGTGGGGTAGGTCATATTCCAAGAGACAAAACAGCACGTGTAAAGGCCCTACAATATGGCTTGACCAGTTAGAGGAACGAACGTAAAGAAGGGCACTGTGGCTAGATCCTAGAGCATGAGGGAGACCTGTTCTGGGAAAGTCAGAATTATTTCTCCCCACCATTGCATTGACCCCGTCTGTGCAAAGTACAGCAATGAGTGGTATTACCCCTATTATTTGTAAATGATATGAAGAGAAGCCGAAACTTTTGGATTAATCTGACTTGACATAGAATCTATTGCAGTTCCAGAGGTATTTGTATATAGGGGGCTGATAAAAGGCAAACTAGTTAAGGGAATTGTATTAAAGCTATCTTGTATAGGCAGCATCATATTTTCCTACAGCTTTCAAGTTTTTCGATGCAGCTGGTAGGTGGGAGGAGACTTGATAAGGACCATCAGGGTAGGAGATTAAAGCCCTTCTAACCTACCCTTGGTACCACCACCTCACAGAGTGAATATTCAGTCCTGGGGAGGGCATGTAAAATACTTTATTGTACAAATTTCTATTTCCCCAAGTTTAGCTAATGGCATCACCATCTCCTCAGATGGCCAGGCCAAAAAGCTAAATGCCATCTGTAACTCCTCCCTTTTCTACCTCTTAACCCACTCCATCCATCAGCTCGCCAAGACCTCTTGATTTCTCAACTTAAAACTGTGTGATCCTACCCACCAATGCTCCATCTCCTTGGCTTTGTTCAGCCTCAATAGCTTCTTACCCAGGCCCTTTAATGGGCTTTCCTGTTCAACTCCTCCAGCCACATTCCAGAGCTTAGAAGCATTTCCATTACTTACAGAATAAAGTCTAAAGTGTATACATGGTAAAGAAGGGTCTTTATTAGCTAACGTTTTGCTTCATTTCTTCATGAAACTCTTTCTTCATTTCTTCACAAATCCCCATTCCCACCTTAGGCTGAGCCATGGAGAATTAATGTTTCCTGAATGTGTTGAGGTGTTTGCCATCTGTCACAGTATCCCATGCCCTTCCCTCTTTCTGCAATGCCCTTGCCCACATCCTCCCTCTGGGGAAATTTTCCTAGTCCTTCACCATGCAGCTCAAGCATCACCACCTCTGTGAAACATTTCATACTTCCTTTTTAAACACCTCACTATATTAGAGATTTCTTCATTTGATCTGTGGCTGTAGAAATCTATTATTGCACACCTTACACTAATGTAAGTATCTCTTTATACTTCTCCATTCTTCCCCAACTAGATTGTGAGTCCCTTGAGAGATGGCATGTGATTGTCTAAACTCCTTGGGAGAGCTATCTATCTTCATTGTGTCGGAATCTTCTTTTACCATTCTTTCTTCAATGCACCCCTTTCAGAATTTCTTCCCAACGTTCTACTGAAACTGACCTCCCCATTCTTCTGATTACTTAAGCCAAAATTCATCCTTCACTTCTGTCTTCCTTTTATATTCAACATCCAAACAATCAGCAAATCCTGTTTATTTTTCCTTCAAGTCCAGAATTCTACTATTTTGTTTCATGTCTACTGTTACCACAAGTGATTGTCACTTCTGGCCTGGATTATGGTAATAGCCTCCTAATTCCTTGCCTCTATCTCTCTCTACTTTCTACAATCTACTTTTAGCCCATCAGCCTCAAAATGTTAAAATATGTGTCAGATCATGTCCTTCTTCTCATCTAAAGTTTCTGGCTATGATGCAGTACCAGGAACTGGATTTACCTTCCCTTCTTAAACACATAGAAAACTGGACACGATGTATGAAAAAGATGGATTTTAAACTTTGGAAAATAAGAAGTGCATGACTGTGCTCCCCGGAATGAGAAAGAAATGAGGTGAGCTGTAAAATTTTGCTCTTACAGCCTAGAGATAATTCCAGGCTGAAGCACAGCATTATCTCTAAGTTGAAGAGACAGAGATTGGAGAGGCCAATGAGTCTACAGTTGTGCGACTGCATACCTGAGAAGTGGGAGCTGAACAAAAGAGAGTTCCAGATTCTAAAACCTACAGAGAGGTTCCTCTGAGTCTCTGGCTGAGTATTTGTGAAAGAAAACTACATGAGGCTGGGGAAAGAACCACCAGAGAGCAGTAGAATGACCCTAATTTCCAGAGTTCACACAGGACTGGAAATTAAGGGTTTCCACCAGCCACAGTGAAAGTCTCTCATAATACATGGGCCATTGGGTAGAAACCTCAGAAGAGTATTGCCTTTGTAGTAGAGCCAAAGACACTACAAAGTGGGTGTACCTAAGAAAAGCTTAAAAACAAATCTCAAAAGGATTCAACTGATTCCATATAACTTAATTGTGAGATAGAACAAAGTTCCATACTCTTAAAAAAACATACAACAACATGAGCACCCAACAATGTAAATTTCATAAAGACTGCCATCAAATAAAAAGTCACCAGGAACACAAAGAAGCATGAAAATATGATTTATAAAAGAGAAAAAACTAAAATCAATAGAAACAGACCCAGAAATGGTAGAGATGATATAATTAACAGACAATGATGTTAAAATAGCTCTTATAAACATACTTGGTGTATTTAGGAGGTAGGGAAAAATGGAAGATATAGAAAGAATCAAATAGAAATTTTAGAGCTGTAAAATACAATATCTAAAATGAAAATGCACTGGAAGGGATTAACAGCAGGTAAGATCCAGCAAAAGGTCTTGCATCTAGGATTTTTTTAAGTCTTACAACTTCATAATTAAAAGGCAAACAGCCAAATTAAAACTAAGCAAAAGACCTTAAGATACATTTCATCAAAATGTAGAAAGAGATACAAATAACAAGTAGACACATCAAAAGATGCTAAAAATCGTTAGTCATAAAGAAATGCAAATTAAAATCACAAGCTACCACTATACAGCCACTAGAATGGCCAATATCAAAAGGATTGATGAGGATATGGAGAAACTGGGACCCCAGTTCATTGATAGTAGAAGTAAAAATGCTACAACTGCTTTGGAAAAGTTTGGCAGTTTCTTAAAAATTAAACATATACTTATCATATGACCGAGTAATTTTACTCCTACATGCCTACCAAAGAAAAAGGAAAACATGTGTCTACAGAAAAACCTGTGTAGCGGTATTATTCATAACCACCAAAAATTGAAACCATCTATATGTCTATCAACTGATGATTGGATAAAAAACTAAAAATAATATATCCATACAATGGAATCCTACTCATCAATTAAAATAAATTCAAACAATCTCCTGATATATGCAATGATGTATACAAAACTAAAAAACATGTTAAGTGTAGGAAGCAAGACACAAAGACAAGACTACATATTGTATGATTCCATTTACATTAAATATAAGGAAAACGGGCTTCCCTGGTGGGGCAGTGGTTGAGAGTCCGCCTGCTGATGCGGGGGACACGGGTTCATGCCCTGGTCCGGGAAGATCCCACATGCCACAGAGCAGCTGGGCCCATGAGCCATGGCCGCTGAGCCTGCGCGTCCGGAGCCTGTGCTCTGCAATGGGAGAGGCCACAACAGTGAGAGGCCCGCGTACCGCAAAAAAAAAAAAAAAAAAAAAAAAAAATATATATATATATATATATATGTATATATGGAAAACAAAAACCATGGGATGGGCAGTGGGAATTAATGGCTAACAGGGAATTTTTGAGGTGATGGAAGTGTTCTAAGGCTGGATTGTGGTAATAGGTACATGACTGTAAATTTATTGAAACTCTTCAAACTGGATTTAAAATGGGTGATTTTTATTGTATGTAAATTATGCCTCAATAAAGCAGCTAAAAAAGAAAATTGCTTAAAGTAAAATAATAACAATGTACCAAGGGGTTTATAACATATGTAGAAATAAAGTATACGAAAATAATAGCACAAAGGACAGGAGGAAGATAATAAAAGTATCCTGTTCAAAGGTTATAGGTAGAGTGGTATCATATTATTTGAAGATAGACTAAGATAAATTAAAAATACATGTTTTAAACCCTAGGGAAACCATCAAGAAGTAAAACAAAGACATAGAGCTAAAAGCCAATAGGGGAAATAAAATGAAATCATAAAAAATAATTCCCACTGCATCTAAAATAAGGTAAGAAAATAGGAAAAAAGCAAAGAAAGAATAGATGGGACAAATAGAGAACAAATACCAAGTTGGTAGATTTAATCCCATATAGCAGTAATTACATTAATATAAATGGTCTAAACAATCCAATTAAAGCCAGAGATTTGTCAGATTGGATTAAAAAACGTAAGACCCAACTGGAAGCTGTCTATAGGAAATCCACTTTAAATATAAAAACACAAAGAGGTAAAAATTAAAAGAAGTGAAAAGAATACAGCATGAATATACTGGTCAAAGAAAGCTAGAGTGACTATATTAATATTAGATAAAGTAGATTTTAATCTAATCATTATTTCCCTCAATAAAGAGGCAAAATTTTATCTTGAAAAATGGGTCAATTCATCGAAAGACATAACAATCCTAAATGTGGATGCACCTAACAACAGAGTTTCAAAATACATAAAAATGGAAACTAGTAGAACTAAAAGAAGAAACAGACTAATCCATAACTATAGTTGTAAGTATTAACACTCCTATCTCAGTTGTGCTAAAACAAGCAGACTCCTATCTAAGAAATTACTTAAGGATATGTGTAAAAGAGTCTTGAAAAACACTAGCAACCAAATAAGTTTAATTGACGTTTAGAGAATTCTCCACACAACCATAGCAGAATACACATTATTTTCAACTTGGAACATTCACCAAGATAAATCACAGTCTGTACCATAAAGCAAGGTTCAATAATTTTAAAAGGATTCAAATGATATAAAAATATTCTTGATCACAATAGAATTAAACTAAAAATCAAAGACAGAAGGATATGTGAAAAATCATCAAAAAATTTGAGAACTAAACATCACTATTCTAAGTAAATCATGTCAAAGAAGAAATCACAAGAGAAATTAGAAAATATTTTAACTGAATGAAAATGAAAACAAAACATAGAAACATTTATGGATTGAAGCTAAAAGCAGTGTTCAGAGGGGACATTTTGGCATTAAACACACTATTAGAAGAGAAGGAAGGTTGAAAACAATAACCTAAGCTTCCACCTTAATAAATTAGATAAAAAAGAGCATTTCAAATCCAAAGTAAACAGAAGGAAGGAAATACTGAAGAAGAGAAATCACTAAAACTGAAACAAGAATGCAATAGAGAAAAGCAATGAAATCAATATTGCTTCTTTGAAAAGATAAATACATTTAAAAAAATTCTAGCCAGAATAATAATGAAAGAAAGAGAGAAGACATAAATGATCACTATTGGGAATTAAATAGGGGACACCCTATTTAATTTACCCCTATAAAGCCAACTATCATGAAAAGTATAATAAAAGAATATTATGGGAAGCTTTATGCCAAACTTTTGATAACTTAGTTGGAATGGACAAATTCCTTGGAAGACAAAAACTACAAAAGCTCACTCAAGAAGAAATAAATAACCTAACTAACCCTATATCTATTAAAAAATTAAATTCATAGTTTAAAAACTTTCCCACAAAAAGAATCCAGTTTAGATGATTTCACTGGCAAGTATGACCAATTCTACACAAACTCATCCAGAAACTAGAAGAGGCGAGAACACTTTCCAACCATTAATGAGATCAGAATTACCCTGGTACCAAAACCAAAGACATTATTAAAAAAATAAAAATTATATACCAATTTCCCTCATAAAAATTAACTCAAAAAGCTTTAACAAAATATTAGAAAATGAAATTCCATAATAAACAGAAAGGATAATATATCATGACCAAGAGGAGTCTATCCGAAATATGGAAATTTAGTTCAACACTTGAAGATTAAGCGATGTCATTTACTAAAGTAACAGTAAAAAAGAAAAAGCAAATGATCATCTGACAGATGCAGAAAAAGCACTGGACAAAATTTCACGTCTATTCATGATAAAAATTCTCAAAAAACTAGGGGAAAAAGGAAACATCCTCAACCTGATAAAGGACATCTACAAAAATCTTTATAGCTAATATATTTATATATAGAGAGAATGATAAAAGAATAAATGCTTTCTCTTAAAATTATGAACTAGGCAATGATATTTGATCTCACTGCTCATTTCAACACCACACTGGAGGTCCTAGCCAATTAATTATATGAGAAAAAGTAAAAAAGGTATGGAGACTTGAAAGGAAAGAAAAACCTCTATTCATAGAAAACATGACTGTCTAGATAGGGAATCCCAAAGAATCTACCAATAAGTATGTTTAATATGGTTGCAGGATATATGGTCAATATATGAAAATCAATTGTTTTCTTAGATACTGGAAAAGAATAACTGGAAATCGAAATAATGAAAACAGTACCATTTACAATATTATTAAAAACATGAAATGCTTAGAGGCAAAAGATGTAAATGCTCACAATGACAAAATGTTGATGAAAGAAACCAAGAGGGCCTTATAAATGGATAGATATAACTGTGCTCATAGGTTGGAAAATTGACTATTAAGATGTCAATTCACCTCCAATTGATTTATACATTCAGTGCAATCCCAGTCAAAATCCCAGCATGATTTTTTGGGGTAGAAATTGACAGGGAAATTCTAAAATTTATATAGAAAAGCAAAGGAACTAAGATCACCAAAATAGGTAATTTTGAATAAGAATAGCAAAATTGGAGGATTCGCATTACCCGTTTGAAGACTTACTATAAAGATACAGTAATCAAGACTGTGTGGTATTGACTAAAAGAGAGACATAGATCAAGGGAATAGAATCAAGAGTTCAGAAACAGACCCACATATATACGGTTATTGATTTTCAACCAAAGTGCCAGAGTAAGTCAATGGATAAAAGATAATCTTTTCAGCAATGGGTGCTGGAACAATTAGCCATTTATATGCTAAATAAGTAAATAACCTTGACCTTTTTTCTGTGCCATATACAAAATTAACTTGAAATGGTCTGTATCTAAATGTCAGTGTTACATGTGTAAAACCTTCTAGAAGATGTAGGAGAAAATCTTTTTGATCTTGAGTTAGGCAAAGATTTCTCAGATAAGTTACAGAAAGCACAGACCATAAGAGAAAAAATTGATATGTTGAACTAAATCAAAATTCAAAGCATCTGTTCTTTGAAAGATATTAAGAAAATTAAAAAGTGACATATATCTGATAATGGCTTTGTGTCCAGAATAAAAAAAAAAAAACTCTCAAAATTCACCAAGACAAGGAAACTAATAAAAAAACGGGTAAAAGCTTGAATAGACACTTTACCAAAGAAGACATACAGATGGCAATAAACACATGAAAAGAAACTAAACATCATTAGTCATCAGGGAAACTGCAAATTAAAATCATAGTGAGAAACCACTACACACTCATTAGAATGACTAAAAGTAAAAAGTGCCATTGAGAATGTGGGGCACCTAGAGGCCTCGTACACATTAGTGATGGGAATGTTAAATGGTCAGGTCTTTGGCAGTTTCTAGTAATGCTATACATTCACTTACTACGTGACCCATAAACCCCACTCTTGGTATTTTAACCAAGAAAAGTAAAAACCTATGTCCACAAAAACCTGTTTACAGATGTTTATAGAAGTTTTATTTATAATAATCAAAAAATAGAAGCGGGGCTTCCCTGGTGGCGCAGTGGTTGAGAGTCCGCCTGCCGATGCAGGGGACGCGGGTTCGTGCCCCGGTCTGGGAAGATCCCACATGCCGCGGAGCGGCTGGGCCCGTGAGCCATGGCCGCTGAGCCTGCGCGTCCGGAGCCTGTGCTCCGCAGCGGGAGAGGCCACAGCAGTGAGAAGCCCGCGTACCGCAAAAACCAAAAACAAAACAAAACAAAAAAAAAAAGAAGCAATTCAGATGTTTATCAACTGCTTGAATGGATAACCAATTTGTGGTATATTAATGTAATGGAATACAACTTAGTAATAAAATAAAGCATCAACACAGGCAACAAATTGGATGAATTTTAGAAGCATTATATTAGTGAAAGAAGTTACAAAACCTGCATACTCTGCATATAATTACACTTATGTGAGATTTTATATAAAAAGGCAGAAAGCAGGGATTCCCTGGTGGTGCAGTGGTTGAGAGTCCGCCTGCCGATGCAGGGGACACGGGTTCGTGCCCCGGTCCGGGAGGATCCCACATGCACGGAGCGGCTGGGCCCGTGAGCCGTGGCTGCTGAGCCTGCGCATCCGGAGCCTGTGCTCCACAACGGGAGAGGCCACAACAGTGAGAGGCCCGCGTACCGCAAAAAAAAAAAAAAAAAAGGCAGAAAGCAGATCCAAAACCAGATCGATCATTGGTTTCTAGGGACTGGCTGTGGGGGAAGATAACTGACTACAAAAAGACACAAGGAAACTTTTTGCAGTGATGGAAATGTTCTACATCTTAATTATGGTTTTGGTTACAAAACATTTGTCAAAACTCATCATACTACACTCTTAGAAAGGTAAAATTTTATCATCTATAAATATCTCAATAAATCTGACACCCTTCCCCAAATTTCACTTAAACCTCAGTTTCTTCGTCTATAAAATTATGGCCACTGTTACTTTTTTCCTTAAAAATGATCCTTTTCCATGGAAATATTATTCTGGCCCTGATTTCTAAGTCATTCCTTTGCTTATCATTTGCCATTTTATATCACTGGTAAACAAAGGCAAAATACATTCATGACGAGCATATATTATCATGCTCCATATGTATTGATAACTTGTGCAATACTTAAAGTATATGACCTTTAATAAAAGTGGCAGAAAGAGTCCATTTTTTCAGGTTCCAAGCATACACTACAGACTCCGACCTTGATGAGAACAATTTGCTTTTCGAATTCACACCCTGTCCTCTTTTCTCAGTTTGCAATGGGAAGAATTCTCAAAAATGTTGCTAGTTATTTCTCAGAGCCTAGGGAGTATCAGGGTTCTGACATAGAGCAGTGGTACTTGTAAATGTATTTTCATAGCTGACATAATTACATTCAGAGTAACTGGATCCATTTTGGGTTTCTTCCCTTTTGTTTCTTGTGGAAGTGGGGTTACTCCTTCACTTGGCCTCAGAACTCAGCCTGTGTTTACCTCCTATTACAACTCTAACAGTAATTCTCATTGCTCACCCTTAGTGTCTACTGCCTTCACAAACTTTCTCCTCCACTGTCCTGATGTAGTCAACCCTATGGAAACCAATTTCTAGTCTTTTATTTCAACTGGGGACATATTCTCTGAACCTACCTAGAGCTGAATTTTCTAAACCAGACCTGTCTGCAGACTGCACCACCATTATCATTATTTTGCTTTTTAATAATAATCATAACAACAATAATAACAATGCTAATAATGTAGCAACATCACCATTAATTAGAAATTGGGCCCAGGTCCGTGCTAAATACTTATAACTAATCCTCACATTTCTCAGTGACACAGGTATGGTCCCCATTTTACAATGAGGAATTGAGGTACACAGCATCTCAATGGCTTTGCCCTGGCCATATAGCCTATGAATGGCACATCTGGGCTCCAGCACAGGTCTGACTCCAAAACCCACATTCTTGTGGCTTCCCTGGTGGCGCAGTGGTTGAGAGTCCGCCTGCCGATGCAGGGGACACGGGTTCGTGCCCCGGTCCGGGAGGATCCCACATGCCGCGGAGTGGCTGGGCCCGTGGGCCATGGCCACTGAGCCTGCGCGTCCGGAGCCTGTGCTCCACAATGGGAGAGACCACAACAGTGAGAGGCCCGTGTACTGCAAAAAAAAAAAACAAAATAAACCCCACATTCTTTCCCTGGCTGACAAGGCTCAAGAGCTCACCTTGCCTATCAGTCAGGACATATTGGCACAGGAATTAATTTAGGTCAAATTTTTGGAAAGAGTGAAAGAAATGAGACCTCAAAAAGAAATACTTGGCAAAATTTTCCTCTTAATCAAGCCACTGACAACCTTTAGATCTTCTCTTTAATTACAACAGGGTTACTCACCAGACAGCTGCTTTTCCTGGCTGACTGCTGATAGGCAAATCCTGGTGCCAGGTTGGTAATTATGCACCTCACCTGTTTGACCACTTACTTACAGCCAACCCATGGCAGACATCACTAATCAGTCATAGCAGTCATCACCACAGTGGCCTTGGGTGGCTTTACAATCATTCTCATTGTTCTGCTGAGGCAGCTTTCAGCAACTGACTACCACTGATAGGTAAGTTAAGAATCATTTGCCTTCCCAGTCCTAGCTGAGCTTGTTTGTCTTGTGTTTTGATTCTTCCCTTCCACAGGTAAAAGCATAGACAGAAGTGGCAGATGAATTGCAAAGGTGTCACCTAGTGACCAGTCTGCCTTGAGATCTCTCTTCTGAGAGACCATATCCATAGATATCCACAGCCGCTCTTGAGATCTCTCAGCCCTAGAACACTGTGGCAGCACTCTCAGTAATCAGGATTTTATGCATCTATTTCAACATTTATAAAGTGAAGAGGTGGGTGATAATTTAACTGTACGTGAAAAGGATAACATCTAGAGCAGCAGTTCTCAGCCCCAGCTACACATCAAAAGCCCTGGGGAGAGGCTTCCCTGGTGGCGCAGTGGTTGAGAGTCCGCCTGCCGATGCAGGGGACACGGGTTCGTGCCCCGGTCCGGGAAGATCCCACATGCCGCGGAGCGGCTGGGCCCGTGAGCCATGGCCACTGAGCCTGCGCGTCCGGAGCCTGTGCTCCACAGAAGGAGAGGCCACAACAGTGAGAGGCCCACGTACCGCAAAAAAAAAAAAAAAAGCCCTGGGGAGCCTTTAAACTATACAGATTCCCAAACATCTAGACTAATTAATTTCACATCTATATACACATGCTAAAGAACACAGCAATTCTAAATCTAAGGGCATACATGGGAAAAGATGCTAATTAGAGCATTGCTTGGAGTGCAAATTATTGGGAAACCCTAAGTGACTACCAAAATAGTGGATAATAAATTGTGATTATATATACAGTGGAAAATATGCAGCTATTTAAATCAATTAAATCATTACATATCAACATAAATATACTTTTAAAACACAAGTGGAAAATGAAGCTCAAAAATATATGAAGTATTATGTCATTTACATAAAACTTGAAACAAGCGAAGTCAATACTGAAATTCAAATGTCATATGTTCCTCATGGACAAATTCCTGTGAACAAATTAATTAGAAAATCAATAGCTGTGTAAACACTAACTTCTGGATATTAGTCACCTATGGGGAAGAAGGGAAGGCAATGGGGTAAGGAGCTTCAACTCTATCTGTGATATTTTATTTCTTTAGAAAATTCTGAAACAAATATGGCTATATATGAAGATCTAGCAAGGATGATGAGTCAGCTCGAGTGTTGTTTTTATATCATTTTAAAACTTTTATATATGCTAAAGTATATAAATATAAAAATTACTTTTTCTGCCATTAAGATCATCAAATGAGATGTAGGAAAAATCATTAGCACAGAGCTCCATAACCGGTAGTCAGTAATCAGTCATTAAATGGTAGATAGCTTTATTATGAATGCATCAATTATGCTCAAATACACCCAAAGACATTCATAACAGTGAATGTTAATAACATACCTGAAGCAATTTAAACATCCAATTAAAATTGTTTTGTAAAATATAATACATTCGGAGTCCACCTGCCGAAGCAGGGGACACGGGCTCGTGTCCCGGTCCGGGAAGATCCCACATGCCGCGGAGCGGCTGGGCCCGTGAGCCATGGCCGCTGAGCCTGCGCGTCCGGAGCCTGTGCTCCGCAATGGGAGAGGCCACAACAGTGAGAGGCCCGCGTACCGCAAAAAAAAAAAAAAAAAAAAAAAAAAAAAAAATATATATATATATATATATATATAAATAATACATTCATTTACATGAATGGACACATGAAAAAATATGCACCCATTGAAATGATGGTTTTGAAGATTAACATTATGGAAAATGCTTAATACATAATGTTAACTGAAAAAAACAATATGTAATATTGGCTGTATATGTGATATCTAATTCTGAGATTGGAATAAAAGTCAGCATGAGAAAGTAAAACACCAAGGAGAACTGGTAGAATGATGAATGATTTATTTCCTTTCTCTATGTGTAATATTTTGTTCTAATTTCTTATGATTAAAAAAATTAAGATGTCAAATTGAGTCCATACTTTTCTAGGCAGCATACAAAGAAAAAAGCACCACATGATGCTTATTGTTAGAGAAGTGAGGGCCTGAGAGAGAAGCAGATACACACGCTGATGTGTAGGCCTGATGATGGCAACTAGGAGCCTTCGAACACTGGCTTTTGACACATTATTGCCAACCTCACAAAACCTGTGCAGTTTATAAATTCTTGTCCCTAATATAACTGAGGCTCAAAGATATATGTGACTTCCACACCCTCTTTCTCCTCAAGCCACCAAAAGAGCCTCTCTTCTTCTCTCTCTCTCCCACCCCCTTTCTGCCTTCGCCTTTCCCCCCTCCCCTTCTCCCCTAGTCTCTGTCTCTGAACTTGGCTACTACGTCCCTGAGAAAACTGAAGCAATCGCCAGAGCTCATCTACTTCTCTAGATCCTACCACCACAACTAGCCACCTTCTACAGTTTCCATCCATAGAGTTTTCTTTGCCTTCTTACCTGTGTGTGAACTATCCATGTTCCCCTCTAAAGCTAAGCCCTTCCACCTGTACACCAGATCCTATTCCCTTCTCTTCCATGATCATTCCAGCAATCTTTCCTCTCTTTTCTATGTAATTAAACTTACCTTCTGGGCTTTCCCTTCAGCATAAAAATGTGCTGTATTCTCTTCCATTAAAAAAGAGGAGAGGGCTTCCCTGGTGGCGCAGTGGTTGAGAGTCCACCTGCCGATGCAGGGGACACGGGTTCGTGCCCTGGTCCGGGAAGATCCCACATGCTGCGGAGCGGCTGGGCCCGTGAGCCATGGCCACTGAGCCTGCGCGTCCGGAGCCTGTGCTCCGCAACGGGGGAGGCCACAACAGTGAGAGGCCCGCGTACCGCAAAAAAAAAAAAAAAAAGAGAAGAAAATTCTTCTTGACCTCACTTCAGCATCCATCGCCAACTGTGCTCCAGCTTGAACAAAAGTTTTCTCTGTAGGCAGCCACCAGGGCTCCTCCTCTATCACTCCACTAAAAGCCCCTTGCCAAGGTCGACAATGACCTCCACGTGTTGCTGAATCAATGGTCGCTTCTAAGTCCTTGTCTTGACCTATTTCACACAGTTGCTCACTATCTTTTAATACTATCTTCCCCTACACTCTGTTGCTTTTCTTCTTCCCTTGCTGAATAAACTGCTTCGGTGTCCTTTGCTTGTTCCTCTTCTCTCCAATCCCTCCACGTTTAAATGCCTCAGGACTCAGTATTTGAATCTCCTCCCTTCTTTATCTTTGCTAATTCTTCAGTGATCTCGTCTGATTTCAAGACGTTAAACACCATCTGTACACCGATGGCTCTTAAATTTATATCTTTATGCCAGACTCCAGATGTGTACATCTGACTGCCTATGTAACAGTTTATGTTTAATGGAAATCTCAAACTTAGCAAATTCAAAACTGAATTCCTGGTCTTTCCCCTAAAACATTCTGTTTGCCCCCTTCCCCATCTCAGCAGATGGAGACTGCATCCTTCCAGTCTCTCAGCCCCCAAACTCTGGAATCATCCCTGGCTCCTTTCCCTTTTAGCTCCCACATCCAATACGTCAGCAAATCCTGTCAGTTCCATGTTAAAAATACGTTCAGATTCTGGCCACATCTCACCACTCCATAGCCCTTCTCCAAGCCACAGTGCCATTTTTCTTTGACTACTGCACTAGTCTCTTAATTGGGCTGTTTCTAATCGTTGCTGCCTACGACATTCCAGTGACTCCTCATTCCACTCAAAGCCAAAGTCCTTCCAATGTCTTAAGCTCTACATGGTCTGACATACACCCCCATGACATCCATGACCTCCTTCCTTATCATTCCCCCCCTTCGTTTACCCCACTGCAGCCCCACTGGCTTCCTTTCTGTTCGTTGACTATGCTAGGCACCCTTCTGCCTTACCTTTCTCCAGATTTTCCCTCAGCCTGGAGCAAACTTCCCTTAGACATCCACTTGCCTCACCCTCTCATTTCCTTCAAGGCTTTGCTCATATCTGACTAATCAATGAGTCCTGCACTGACCATGTTACTTAATACAGCAATCTCTACCTCCACCTCCAACATCTTCTCCTGACTCATCCTTACCCTGCTCTATTTTTCCTTTTTCGCTGAGCACTTACATATTTTTGTACCATATAAGTCATTTGCTTTTCATGTGTATAATTTATTGACTATCTCCTGTGCTAGAATGTGAGCTTCCTGAAGAGAGAGCCCTTTATTTTGATTAGTTATGTAACCAAGGGCTAAGAACAGAGCCTGACATGTAGGAGCTGTTCAAAACAGTGTCATTGAATGAGTGAACTGATAAGCAAATTGCCTAAGTTCACAAGGTAGGTTATAGAAGTGGGTCTGTCTGATTCCAAAACCCAAGCTTTTCCACTAAGCCTGTGCTAATATAAGTTACTCATATGCTTGAAGGAAACCATTTATTGAAATAAATCTTTAAAAAGAATAGACATGTTGTGTTTCAAAGGACTCTTAGAAACCTCTATTCTCTTCCCAAATGTGCCTTGGGGAAGTATCTTCACATTTTTAACTCTGGGTTTAGGCTTTGTGATTCTTGAAGGTAGATCCTTGAAGCTATATCATGTACACAGGAAAAAGCTTATTACACCAATATTGTCCATTAATCTCTGAACATAGGTATGTGAGAAGGTTGTCCATGGAGTGGGTATAAGCAATGAAATATCTTAGGTGACTAGAATGAGAGACTGAAAACATTTTCAACCCATGATACTGTGCTTAACCTTAGTGAGAAGAGCCTTGAACTCAGGGAAGCAAGCAGGGTAGTCCGCCATAGCGTGGCCTCAGAATCAATCAGACTTGGATTAGAGACCCAGCCTTTCCATTTGCAAGCTGTGTGACCTAGAGAAAGTTACTTAATGAAAGGGAGTTTCATTTTCCTTATCCATAAAAAAAGGATACTGGTAGTATCTGTTACATAAGGCTGTTGTAAAAAAATTAAATTCTGTGATACAGGCAAAGGACTTAGTGCAGTGCCATTTACATAGTACACCCAACAGATGCTGAGATGCTGGTTTATACCGCTATTATTTGTCTTTTGCCAAAAAATATGATGTTAGTTGTAGTTTTTAAAATGTATTATTACTAAAAGAATGAACGCTTTCTCAAGAACAAAGTGAGGCTATTCACTCTCATGACTCCTATTTAACATCCTATTAGAGGTCCTAGCCAGTGAAATAAAGCAAGAAAAAAAGCTTTCACATTAAAAAAAGAAATAAAACTGTCTATATTCACAGATGACATGATTCTTGTATACAAAAGCTCAAAGAATCTCCAAAAATCTACTAGCAGTAACATGTTGCAGGATAAGGGATCTAAAAATCTATTATCTTTCTATATACTAGCAATGAAAAAAAATGGAATTTTAAACAATAGTGTAATTTACAATATCACCAAAAAGCATGAAATAAATAGTATACATCTAACAAAATCTGTGCAATATCTGTATGCTAAAACAACAAAATATTGCAAAAACAATTTAAAAAGACTTAAAATTAAATGGATACATTAGAGTTATACATTGATAGATGCAATATTCAAAGATAGCAATCCTTCCCAAAACTGACATATAGACTTAACATAATTTCAACCACATTCTCATAGAAATTGACAAGTTGCATCTAAAATTTATATGTAAAGGCAAAGAAACTAAAATAGTCAAAAAATTTTGAAAAAATAACAACAAAGTTGGAGAACTTACACTACCTGATTTCAAAACTTAGTAATAAGCTATAGTAATTATTACTATAGTAATAGTAAGCTATAGTACTTAAGACAATGTGGTGAAAAAATAGACACACAGATCAATAGTATAGAATAGAGTGTCCAGAAATAGATCCACACACATTTAGTCAATTGGTTTCAACAAAGGTGTGAAGGCAATGCAATACAGAAAGATGGTCTTTTCAACGCCCTGCAGAGGAATAATTTTGGATAACCTATAAAAAAAATCAAAACCCAAAACCCTGAGCCCATAACTTGTACCAGAGACAACAATGAATTCAAAATGCATATGGACCTAAATGCAAACCTTTAGGATATGCACTCCTAGAAGAAAACATAAGAAAAAAGTTTTTTATCTCAGATTAGGCAAATATTTCTTAGGTATGACACCAAGCACATTATGTATAAAAGAAGAAAATCATAAATTAGTTTCACCTAAATAAAAATTTCTGTTCTTCAAAATACAGTTAAAACAATTAAAATAGAAAACCAAAAACCCAACTAAAAGGACAAAGATTTAAACGTTTAACCAAAGAAGTATATCAATGGAAAATAAGCATATGAAAGGATACAAATTAAAATGGCAACAAAATATCATTACACACAGATTAGAAGGGAAAAAAAGGGATATTACAAAGTGCTGGTGAGGGTGTGGAGCAACTAGAACTCTCACATGTTGCTAGTATTAATGCAAAATGGTACAGCCACTTTAGAAAACCATTAATTTCCTCATACAGTTAAATATATACTTGCCATATATGATCCAGCAGTCCCATTCCTAGGTATTTACCTCAAAGAAATGAAAGGATCTGTTCATACAAAACTTTGTATGCAGATGTTTATAGCAACTTTATTCATAAATGCCAAACACTGAAAACAACCCAAATGCCCTTCTACTAGTGGTTAGGAAAATTAATTGTATTGCATTTATTCAATGGAATACTACTCAGCAATAATAAATGAACTAGAGATACATACAACAGCTTAGATGAATCTCAAATACATTATACTGAGCGAAGTTAGTCTGTTTGAAAAGGCTACATTCTCTATGATTCCATTTATATGATATTCTGGAAAATAAAAATTATAGGGACAGAAAGCAGATCAGTGGTTGCCATGGACTGGGGTGGGAGCAGGCTTGACCACAATGGGGCATGAGGGAATTTTTTGTGGGATGGAACCATTCTATATCTTGACCATAGTAGAGATTGCATGACTGTATACATTTGTCAAATCTCATAGAACCATAGAGTAAAAAGAGAATTTTGCCTGATGTAAACCATACTTCATACACCTAAGTAAAAAAGAAAAATCTAGGCTGACTGCTGTTTCTTCTTCAGCACTTTGAAATTATTATTCCACTGCCTTTTATCCTTTATTGTTGTTATGCTAATAGTATTTCTTAGCTTAACTACACTATATCAAGAGAGGTATTTATTTTCATTTTTATTTATCCTGCTTTCTAAATCTGAGGAGTCATATCTTTTATTAGGTCTGGAAAATTTTCAGCATTATATTTTTGAATGTTTCATCTCCTATTCTCTATACTCTCTCTTTATGTAGCAACTATTATAGATAAATTTGACCCTTCTCATTCTCACATTCTTTTTTATGTTTTTCATCTTATTATCCTCTAGTGGCATTCTGGAGAATTTCTTCAGGTTTTCTTCCCAATTTTCAATTCTCACCTCAGTTGTGTCTGATCTGGTTTTTAACCAATCCACTGCCTTCTAAAGTTAAATGATTTATAGTAATATAGCATACACATACAAATATGCATAAATCATAAATATCAACTCAAATAATTTTCACAAACCAAACACACTGTGAAACCGCCACCCAGATCAAGAAATTAAGTATTGCCAGCACCCTGTAGACCCCCTTTGCATTGCTTCTCAGTCACCAGATCCCCTGCCAAGGCAACCACAATTCTGATTCTAACACCATAGTAGATTAGTTTTACTCATCTTGAACTTACTATAGATGGAATTTTCAACCTGAAATCTTTTGGCTTCTTTTACTCAACATTATGTTTGTGAGACCCATCATATTGTTGTGTGCAGCATTCATTTATCATTGTGGTTTAGGACTTCTCTGGTGGTCCAGTGGTTAAGACTCTGTGCTGCCTCTGCAGGGGACACGGTTTCCATCCCTGGTCAGGGAACTAAGATCCCACATGCCGTGTGGTGTGGCAAAACAACAACAACTGTGGTTTACTATCCCGTTGTATTAAGACATTACACGTGATCTACTTATGTACATGTGGGTAGTTTCCTAGTTGAGACAATATGAATCAGACGGTATGAACAGTCTTGTACATATCTCTGCCTTTCTGTTGGGTATATATCTAGGAGTAGAATTGCTGAGTCATTCGATAGATTAGTTTTCTCTTGGTGCTGCGACAAACTGCCACAAACTTAGTGGCTTAAGACAACAGAAATTTAATAACTCACAGTTCTGTATATCAGAAATCCAACATGAATCTCACTGACAGATTGGCAGGGCTGCCTTTCTTTCTGGAGGTTCTGGGAGATAATCCATTTCCTTGCCTTTTCTAGCTTCTAGAGGCCACCTGCTTCCTTTGGCTCAAGTGCCTTCTTCCAGTAACTTTGATCCAAATCCTTCTCACTCTTTCATCTGGTTCTCTCTTATGATTTCCTCTTCCAATTTTAAGGACCCTTGTGATTACATTGGGTGCACCCAGATAATCTCCCTATTTTAAGGTCAGGTGATTTGTAACCTTAATTCCATCTACAAATTTAATTCCTCTTTGCCCCGTAACATAACATATTTATAAGTTCTTGAGATTAGGACATGGACGTCTTTTGGAAGCCATATTTTGCCTACCACTTAGGGTAAGCATATGTCCAGTTTTATTTTACTATATAAGTTTTTCAAAGTGGCTATTAATTTACACTCCCACAGCAGTGGAGGAAAGTTCTAGTTGCTTGATATCATTGCCACCATATTGTTTTTTCATTTTATTCATTTTGGTGGCATTGTATTGGTATTTCACTTAAGTTTCAATTTGTATTTCCCTAATGGCTAATAATGTTGAGCATCTTTCTCAGTTCTAACTGGCTTTTGGATAGCTTCTTTACTGAAGTGCTTACTTGTGTCTTTTGCCTATCTTTCTATTGGGTTCATGTCTTTATTGCTAATCTGTAAGCATTCTTCAGATATTATGGATAGCAATCCTTTGTCAGGTATACATACTGTAAATATGTTTTCCCACTCTATGGCTTGCCTTTTCACTTTCATAGTGGTGTCTTTTGACAAACATAAGTTCTTAATTCTAACATAGTCCAACTGTCTTCTATTGTTAGTATTTTATGGTTATTCCATTTAAGAAATCTTTGCCTAAAAATATTTTTCAATGTTTTCATTTAGAAACTATATTTTCATATTTATATTTATAATACATCTGGAATTTTTCTATAATGTGAGGTATAAATCAAAATTCAATTTTCTCATATGGATATCCAATTGATAAAAGATTAATTTGTTGAAAAAAACACTTCACTTCCCACTGCATTTCAGTTTCAGCTTTGTCATTAAATGAGTAAATATGTGTGAGGTGTGTGTGTCTTTTATTGATTTTTCAATTTGAAATGCAATGCTTCTCATTTTTAAAAGACCTGCTCATTTCTTTTTAAATCGTTTTTTAAAAGGTTTCCCAAATGGTACCCTATATTTCTGTAAATGGCACTTCAAATGTTCAAAATGTACTTTTCAATATTGGCTCTATCATATAGTTCCATTATTTCAAACTTTTGAGCCAATAATTCCTGGGCTATGTCTGCCATTCCCCTCATAGTGGATTGTTTCCCTGTGTAGTTTTAATTTTTGTATAAGATCTTCTTTTCAATGAGCTGTGTGTGTGTGTCTATTTGTGTATAAAGGTTACACACAACATGAGTTTTGGCTTAACATATAAAGCTTTTTCCTCTCATGCAAAGTCTGCAGCTGCCTTTCAAGCAGTGATCTAGCAATCCAGCTGTTTCCATCTAGTGGCTAAACTATCTCAAGATGCGGCTGCCACTGTCACTGAGGAACGAAAAGAAAGAGCAGGAGATCTCATGTCTTTTCTTGCATGCTTCAGTCCAGGTGTGACCCGTGTCACTTCCACTTAGAGTCCATTGCCTAGACATAGTCCATTGGTCCTGCCTAACTGCAAGTGGCCTGGAAATTGTAAGGGAGCATATGAATATTTGGTAAGCAGTAAATGTCTCTGCTTTTTAATCACCATATATTATTTTTCTCCCTTATTCCCAGTTGTAGAACATATTCAAGCCCTCCCCTTCCCCAAGGGAAGCAACTCAAAGGCCCACTTGGTCATTTCATCCAGTTCAAACCCCATCAGATCCAGACATGGTTCCTCTTTGTCTTGAGGCCTGTGAACCAAAAGGATAAATATTTCCCCTTTTCCAACACAGTGGTAGAATACCAGCAGGATAATTTCAGTGAACACATCCATTCAGAAAGGGGGGAAAGGGAGATGGCCATCAGTCATTGGTCTGAAATGGCACTGTGTAGATGTTGTGAGGGCCCACTTCAATGGGAATGGGAGCTTCTTATTATTTAGCTTCCTTAGGAATGTTCTATAATATCCAGTCCTTGGAAGCCTCATTCTCCAGTTAGTGGTGTCTGCTGACTCTCCTTCATGATGGACTACTTTCTTGTGTATTTTGTAATTGTTGTTTGTGAGCTGATCAGCAGGAGGGATTTATGAATGTGGTAGTCAGTCATGTGTGCCCCAAGTCATGAAAGCATTTCTGCCAAGTGCTGCAGGGGATTCATCAGCCCAGGACTGCTTGTTTTAAACATCAGTTTCTCGGTTGGAGATTTTTATGTCATGAAAGTAGTGTAAATTTAGACTCACACTCACCCAAGCAAAGGCTTGGGGATTTTACCGCTCATGGGAAATTTCTGACTGCTCTGAGCCATAGAACATTCAGTTAAAGCCTTTCTTGTTCCCTTCCCAATCTCATTTCCCAACTCTCTTCCCCAGAGGTAACTGGTATTCTGAAGATGGCTTGTATCCTTCCCTTTTACTGTGTGTCTAAAAATAGTCTATAGTATTGACCTGTGGTTTAAAATTTATAGTAATGGCATCATATTGTGGTTATTCACTGCAACTTGTTTTTTCTCAGTAAATGTAAAGATCAAGTTCATTCATTTTAATTGTTGTGCAGTATTCCACTTTAAACAAAACCTCAAAAACTCAACAGTTTTCCATTTTTCTATTATGAAAAAAATTCAGGTTGTTTCCAATTCTTCCTTATTTATAAATTATTGCTGCATGAATATTCTTTGTACATTTTCATGGAAGTGTATTTGGGCTATATATCTGTTGTGGAATTATTGGGCCATAGGATTTGGATATCTTTAACTCTATTAAGTATTGATAAATTACTCTCCTAAATGGTTATGCCAGTTTATAGTCATAAGCATTTTGATAGAAAACATGATGTTGGCTTTTCAATATCTAAGTCAAAACTTGGTTTTGCTAGATCTTTTAATTTTTTTCCATATGATAGATGTAAAATGTTATCTCATTGCAGTTACAAGATTATCATGAGGTTGACCTTTTTTTCACAATTATTGGCTTTTCAGGTTTCTTCTGTGAAGTATTCATTTTTCTACTGTGATTTCATCTTTCCTCTATTGATTTATGAGGAAGTTTTATATTTTCTGGATATAATCCTTTGTCAGCTCTGTGAATTGTAAGTGTTTTCTTCCAGTCTGTGGCTTGGAAACCTTCCTTAGAGTCCTAAGAAAACCTTACTTGGTTGAGATTTCTGGAGTCTGTATGCTAACATGTCTTGTTCATGCTTTTCCGCCTTCCTGCAGTGTGTCATGGACACCATATGAGTAGGTGACATTTCCATGTTCCCTGGGACCCATGTAGACACTGCTCCTGAAGCTGAATAGATTTTTCTCACTGACTGTGTCTGTGGGACTCCTGGCTGCCAGTAGGACCCAGAGTACACTGGTCACCCTAGACTCCTCGAGCCATTTCACCTGATGCCACCAGAGTGAGAGCTTAAAAGGCTGGAGACCTAACGAAAATCATAATTTGGGCAACGACTCACTAGCAGCCAGGGAAAGACTTCCTACAAGCCTTCCACAGACTAGAAATGGTGCTAAGAGTCAGGATCACTGGATAGGATACTTTTTATCTGACGTGAAAAACTTATAAGCTATCAGAACCATTGCACAAGGTTTCTACCACAACGTGTAACATTTAATTTTGAGAGAGCATCACACAAGCAGGGGAACAATTTGTATTAGAGCCACCCCACATATGAGCTATCTCTGGGTTGTTATTTAAAGAGTGCTGGAGAGCCTTAGCTGTGCATCCCCAGGCAAGGGCTGCCTTCTCTTGAAAACTCATTCTCTCTATAGACAAAATTAGAAAAAGGGATTTGGTATCTAACATTTTACCATTTTCTTTGCTTCTGACCTTCTTGGTCCCATGCAATTTCTATCACCAGGAACACTTATCTAGTTTAGCTGTGAATCTCAAACTTTGGCCACCAAGTGCCCTAACGGAAGGTTTTCCATAATGTCTGCATCACAGCTCTAAGCAGCCTACTAAAACGCAAATTCTCCTTCCTTATCACAAGTTTTGGTGTGAATTTTTCAGTCTACTCCACATTTTATCTGGATTTATTTTAATGAACAAATGATGCATTTGAAATTTAGTTTTCAAGTATGTTGAAGCTCTAGGAAGAGATATGTTTATCCTGTGACTTTGAATAGACCCTAGTTCATGTGTAAAAACACCCATGGGGCTATGGCTCCTGGAGCAAAGGTTTCTTCTAGTCATATGTTCCATTACTCTCCAAACACATACAGGATGCTTCAGTCATATAGTCTGTTTGTTGTCCTTTGCACTTGCTATTCTATTTCTTACTTGAAGATCTTTACTGATGTCAAGTCATTTTCCAATTCAGCATACTTATCCTCTTCCTGCTAACTTTTCTGAGAGCTTGAAGGCCCTGATTCTCAGATAAGATTTCCCAAGCCCATGGAGCTTGACCTTAGAGCTTACTGTCTTTTATTGTTGTTTCCTCAATTGGACACATTTATCATTAACTGGACTGCATGTTCCTCAAGGTTAGGTCCACGTCTCAGACCTCTCTGTCTCTCTGAAACCTCATTAGGACTATCCTTTCTAGTAGAAAGCATCTACATTTTTTACATTCTATGAGTATTTGTAAACCAAGATGAGGTCACCCTCATAAAAAGAAGAAAAAGGAGGAAGGGGGGAGAAGGACTAAGTCCATTCTGCTGCTGTAACAAAGTACCACAGACTGGGTAGTGTATAAACAGAAGTTTTCTCTCACAATTCTAGAGGCTTGGACACCCAAGTTCAAGGCACCAGCATGGTTACATCCTGGTCAGGGCCCTTTTCCTGGTTCATAGCTGTCACTTTCTTGCTGTGTCCTCACATGGTGAATAGGGCAAGGGAACTCTGTGAAACCTCTTTTACAGTAGCATTAATCCCATCCATGATAAGGTCCTCACAAAGGCTCCACCTCCGAATACCTCACACTGGGCATTAGGATTTCGACATAAGAATTTTGAGGGGACACAAACATTCAAATGTTACAAGAAGCTAACGTTGATTGAGTGCTGACTATATGCAGGCAATGTGCAAACACGAGTGCACTTACACACATCATGCTCAGTCTTTACCACATCCCTGCGAAGTAGGTATCATTGATACCCATGTTCTGCAGATAGGAAAACTGAGGCTCCGAGAGGTTAAATAACTCCCCAAAGATCACACCACTGTGAGAGAGCCAGAACGCTGGCCCCTAATTCCCTGATGGTGGACCTTACGTTCTTAACTGTTAAGGGGAAAGAGAGATGGGGGTAAACGTCAGACCAATTTAACACGGGTTGGGGGACTGGTGAAAGTAGTGACACATGACATTACCTGTGGTCGGGTGGGAGGTGGTGTTCTTTCTAGTTGAAGAAACTACTACTTTCTAGCAGGAAGTAGATGCTTTCTACTAGAAAGAATTGTCCTAATGAGGTCCAGGAGAGACAAAAGAGGTCTGAGGCACAGACTTGATCTTGAGAAGCATGCAGTCTAGTTAGGGATACATGTGAACAACAAAGGAATCTAAAATGCTGTTCCAGGCTCAAGTGGGCATCACTGAGCAGCAAGAAGGCCCCAGGCACTGGAAACAGGGCCAGAGGAAAGGGCACGGAGAACACGAATTCCCCTAGAACCTACTTCCTTTCTTGCAGCTGACCCCTAACAGAAACCAAACTCTTGCCCAGCCTGTCAGTCTGATACCATGCCTGGCCACAGCAATCATGCCTGCTCAGCATTCCCACAGATGGATATCGTTTTCCAGAATAGAGTGTGGAAAACGATATTTTTCTACTGCCATGATAACATCCCACAATTAGAGGGAAAAAAAGCCAGAAACTGATATTTTACAAGGTCACGCTTCATTTTCCCTGGCAGCCCAGGGAGGAGGGCTTTGTTTCTAAGAAGCCAGTGGGAACTTTGGGGGCTGTGTATCTGGTGGAGTCTGTACTCAGAGTCTGGTGAGTCTTTTGCAGCATCTCCTTAAGTGGAAGAATATAACATTGTGCAGAGAAATGCTTTAACATGCAGGCAGTCAGTGAAGATTTGTCAGATCAACGAAGGCCAATTCTGAGTGTTCCCTGCCGGGTTTCCTAACACCATGGGACACTCAGCTGAACTATCTATTAGGAATATTTTCCCGAGTCATTTGTGTTAGATTATAGGCGATAAACTGCTTATTGTTGCCTGTCTGCCATAAATATAAAGCAATCATTTTTAATGCAAACAGCTGTTGGGCTAGCCTCTCCAAGATGCGTTGCCCAGGGACTCACGTTCAGCTGTTTTCTCCTTCATCAAGTGCATTTCTGATTGTTTTTCTGCTCTGTGGCATACCACACATGTGGTGGTGTTGGAGATGGGTATAAATTTTCCTTGTTTGGGCGCAGGGTTTCTAAAAATATCCAAAAGGAATGGAAGGTGCAGAGAGGCAATTTAAGTTGTATGAAAGCTGGTGACTCAAACCCTTATTACAGCCTCTAATTTCTTAAAATGACCTTGGAAATACCAACCCATTTTTCCTAACCTCCAGCAATAAGATTTGGGATTTTGGATTATATGCATTGATTCAAAAATGCTTTATGGAGGATCTGCAATGGACTGGGGCACCACGCTAGATACTGAGTATATACAGGTGAACCAAAGTTGACGTGGTGCCTGCTCCCTGCCTCTTTCCCTCTCCCCTAGCTTTACTGAGGTATAATGAACAAATAAAATTGTAAGATATTTAAAATCTACAATGTGATGATTTGATATACATATACCTTGTGAAAGGATTCCCCCCCATGGGGGGGATTTAATTAATTAATTTAATTAACACATCCATCACCTCACATATTTATCCCCCATCTTTTTGGAGGGGGGGTGAGAACATTCAGTTCTACTCTCTTAGCAAATTTCAAATGATACAATATGGTGTTATCAATTATTGTCAGATTATACATTAGCTCTGCAGGCCTTATTTATCTTATAGCTAAAAGTTTGTACCCTTTTACCAACTCTATTTCCTCCACCAACCCCTGGCAACCACTTTTCTACTTTCTGTGTCTATGAGTTCGATCCCCTGCCTCTTATAGTCTAGTAGGGGAGACAGGCTGATCAAATTATTGCATAAATTGTGATCCCAGGTATGAAGGAAATTTAAAGAACTAACAAAATGCCTAATCTAATGATTCATGGCAATTTTCCTAAGAAAGCAGAATTTGAGCTGAAGGTAAAGTGGAGTTAACTCTGCAAGGGAAGAGGGGGAATGAGGACGAGATTTCCAAGAAGACATAAAGGCACGTTCAAAGGCTACAGGTGGGATGAGCATTGTAAGGACCGAGTTAAAGCCTGGGCACTGGATGCAGAGAGGGAGACAAACAGCACAGTGGGGCTGAGAGGCGAACGGGGTTCAAATCTAGCAGGGCTTTGAGGGCCGTGTGAAGAGGAGCTTGGGCTCTATCCTGAGACTCATAGGAAGCCATTGGAAGCTACAGCCATTGGGGCCTCAGGAGGAAACTGCTGGTTTCATTGAACCATACTTAAGTGAAATGTTGGGGATAACTTACAGAAGGAATTATTTAAATGGATGTGGGTGGAGTTAAAGGAACCATGGAAGGATGTTGAGGCAGCCAAGCAAAGCAACATGGAGAAGCCATGATCACTTCTAGGCCTGAAGAGGCAAGGGGAGGAAACAGTGAAAGCTGGAGCGGGGAAGGAGAGCCGCCCTGCAGGAGCTGTGGTCATGGAAAGTCACAGACAACAAGAGAACTGTAGCACTCCAGTGGGAAGACATACTTCAAATGCTCCTGCCTCTTGCCCTCCAGTCTCCTGCTGGATCCTTCATTAGCTGCACGCCCACAGAAGACAGAAAGCCAAAGAAATCCATTGAGATCAGCCTCCCCTCACAACCAGGTATAAAAAAGCAGAGAGAGGGAAAAATGGAGAATAACCAGTCCTGCAGGCTTTTAGCCTGTGAGTGACATGATCATATTTGTGTTACAAAACAGATTATTCTGATTGCTCTGTAGAGGACCAGTGGGCAAAAATTAAGAGCGGGAGGACCTATAAAGAGGCATCCATAAATAATAACAGTAGCCTAAACCAGAGTGGTAACTGAGTTGATGGGGAGGAGTGGACACATTTAGAGATTCCTAACATGGAAGGGCTTGGCCAAGACTAGAAGGAACTCTGCAGTCTTCAGATCACACCCATCCCTTGCGGTGAGATCACTGAGGCTCAGAAAATAGAAGGAACCTGAGCCAGAGGCAGAGTTTTCCCCCAGCCCCTCCACCGCACTGCCTCTGTCGACATGCTCTGCCTGGATCAGACCCTCACCCTTCACTTTTATTCTCCAGGACAAATTCCTTTCTTCTCTAAGGCCTCTAAGGGTCACTGTGGCAATACCCACTCCCAGAACCTTAACTTTACCTTCCTGACTGTAGTTTCTCGACTCCATGGCCTTCTTGCTGGGGAGACCTGAACATCAGCAGTACTGTAGAGCTGTAGAGCTCAGCTCACTTCAATGGCTGGGTCAGAATAAACAGGGGGTGCTGGAGAAGTAAAGCATGTCTTCTTTTCACCTTTATTTCTAAGAGTGAACAATTATTGAATTCTTACTCTATGCTGGGCAACATTTAAGTCCCCACAACCACACATGGAAGTGTGTATGTGTGTGTGTGTGTGTATAAAATCATTTTTTATAAATGAGCCAACCGAGCCTCACACAGATTAAACCGCTTGCCCAAGATCCACAGCTGGTAAATGGAAACGCCCAGATTCAAACACAGGTCTCCCCACCCCTAAGCATCTAGGGTCTTAACCACTACCCCCTACTGCCTCTCACCTACTTGGCATAGCATTCTGCCAGGCTCTCTTGTGTGGAGTATTGGGGTTGGGAGATAGAGTTCAAGGCATCAAAGAGTAGGGAGTGGTAAACAGTCAAAGATAGCAACCTTCAGTCCTGTTCTCTCTGTGTGTAGAGAGAGACACACTACTCTTCACATCAAGAGGAGTCACGCAATGTCCCTCACCTTGAATCTGGGCTGGCCTCAGTGCATTTGCTTTAACCAACTGAAATCTGGAGTTTCTGCAGCTGTATCACAATAGGCTTTGCAGCTTTCTCTTCAGATGCTCCCTCTTAGGAGCCCACTGCCATGCTTTAAGAAGTCCAAGCCACGTGGAGAGGCCAGGCGTACATGCTCCAGGTGCAGCCACAGCTGAGCTATAAGCAGAGAGCCAGAAATAAATCAACCCAGGTGAGTGAGCTGTCTTGGACATCAAGGCCAGTCAAGGCTTCAGATGACTGTAGCCCCAGCCACCATCTGACAATAACCTCGTGTGAAAAGTCCAAGTGAGAACGACCCAGATGTGCCCAAACAACTGAAGAACTACGAGAGATACTAATAAATTGCTTGAGGCCACTTAATTTAGGGGTGGTTTGTTATGCATTTATGGATAGTCAGAACAAAGGGTAAGGTCTCTGGCTTCATGGAAACACTATTTAGACAAATGGAACATAGGCATACCACAAGAATTCCCTTTCCAAAGCAGGTGTTAATGAGGAGCCCCTTTCCTGGAAGCTTTCCCTCCTCTGCCAAAATCTAGTCCCACCAGTTCTTGAGCCCAGCCTCCCTCTTAGTCTGTAGGGGTTTCCCTACCTGTGAATACCTCAGTGTACAAGTGAGACACCTAGCCAGGGAAGATGGGGAGTGTCTTGGATCACAGTTCTCTGCCTTCCATTCCCCTCCAGCTTATGGCCATGCAGGTCCTCCACCAACATGGAGTGAGGGTGTGGAACAGACTCTGGGAGCTGCTGGACTCAGATGAGAAGGATGCAAACAGAGGGTGAAGGAGAGCACAATGGGGACCTTGCCGGAAAGCCTTCATCCTAGAAAGGAAAAAAAACAACAACCCGTACGTTATCCTAGCCCAAGACTAGATTTAAGTCTGGCTCTAACGAGTTTCTCAACTTCAGCACTATTGACATTTGGGACTAGATAATTCTCCGCTGTGGGGTCTGTTCTGTGCATTATAGGATGTTTAGCAGCATCTCCGGCCTCCACCCACCAGATGCCAGTAGAACTCACCCACACCCCCTCCCAGGCTGTGACAACTGAAAATGTCTCTAGACATTACCAGCTGTTCTAGGGGGTGGGGCTGGGGGAATGGCAAAGCTGCCCCTGGTTGAAAACCACCACCCCTCCCTTCCTTCTCTGCTCTGAAGATTTTCCTCTCAGATCGGAGAAAACACGGTGCCTTCCCACCACAGCTGTCTTTCACCCTCGTGCGCGTGACCAGCACAGCATCGCTCATCTACCTCCCCAACACTCCCCCCTCCCTGGTCTTCCCCTGGCCAGACGGCCCTCAAGCTCTCTGGAGGGCATTTCATAGACATAATGTGGTACTGCAGGCTGAGTCCATTCCATACCCCAGGCTGAGGATGACACAGGCCAGATTAATGCGTGAGCCACTAGGCAGCTGTCCAGAGCACCAATCAATAGGGGACACTGAAATGTCACTGCAATAAAACTACAGTAGGGAGCTAGTTAACTCAGGTCTCCACACATAATTGCTGACAAAGCTGGTGAGACATAAATTAGTTTGGTTGCAATTGAACACTGGGTACTGCTGCCAGCCTATCTCTGTTGATATTTTTGTGGCAAGTATGTGCAATTTACATGGACTATGAGGCCTCACCACTAACTTTGAGACTGGCCCCCTGAGAGTTCCCTGTAAAAACCCAGCCTGTTGAAATTCTGAAACTGAAAAATTCACGATGCTGCATGTGCTCTTTCCCGGAGATGATTTATTAGAATGTCTTCATTTAAAGGGTTTAATATGTCTCTCAAGAAACTGTCTAGTTCAGAAAATCACATGCAATATGTACATGGAATATAAATCTTTATTTTCAACATTAAAAAAGCATTTAATTTTTATTATTTTTCCATTCCTACTAAATGTTGAACAGACATGTAAAGAATAGTAATGTTAAAAGGCCCCAAATTACTCACCTGACATGTCCATGTCTCAGTCTGACCAGGGTGTTGACGGGAGGTGAAGGGGCAAAAACTCAGAGAAATTGTGCTGGAAAACTTTTCTTTCTACTCCCATTCATTTCCATGTAAAATCAGATCAATATAAATCCTCGAAGTTACTTTAATGTAAAAATAAAGCAAAAACAAAACAAGAAACTGCCTGAAATATAAGTCAGGAAATGGGGAGGAGCAGGTCATCTTCTATTTGACCTTGGGGTTTTGAGAAAGACTAGGTGCTCATTGTGTAGATCTTTTTCAGCTCCATTAGGTAGATCCAAGTCCTCCTGTTCCAACGGATACTTCTTTGATTCACTGGTCAACTACTTTCTTCTGCACCTGAAGCGAGAACGTGCTCACCAATTGTTGGGGTTGGAGAAGATTCCCTGCTGCATGTGGCCTGTGTGCAGTCTCAAGGTCACAAGTGTGTTACTCCTGGTCCTGAAAGCAGCAGACGCCAAGATGGGATTAGACATGCAAAAGACCTGTTGGGAAAATGTACAGGAGGAACAATAATTTCAATTTCAATAATTCTGTTACAAATCACCTTCCATTGTGCTTCCCAGTCCTTTGCTCATATGGCTGTTGTCCCATGAATCACATTGTATTCCAATTAGTTACTTATGGATTTATTTCCCCCTGATAGTTTGCAAAATCCCCAAGGACTAGGAATATGTGTGTTAATTCACTAAATAAATAAATAACTTCTCACTCATATATTTATTCAACAAAGGCTTTTGAGTGCTTTGTCTGTGCCTGCTATTGGTATCTGGGGAGGCCAAGATAAGTAAGACACAATACCTGTCCGATAGGAGCTCAAAAAAAATTAGGGCGAAAGATGAGGAGACATCAGTATAGCCCTGAATTGTGTATGGTATAGTCAAGGTATTTACTGAGAAGAGCAGGAGCGTCAGGAGGGATACCTAACTCTGCCGAGGGGGTGGCAGTGAAGGAATTCATCATAGGATTGATGACTCCCGGGCTGCATCATAAAGGACAACTTAAAGCTGTCCAGGATTTTATCCCTAGTTTCTAGCTCACAACAAGTCCTCAATATGACTCTGCAAAATGAATGAATGAATAAATGAAGATGAATAAACAGAAAGTAACTGAGAGTATTTTGTCCTGATCAGCATCTATTGCCCTTCGTTCTGGTAATAGCATCATATTCCTTGCTCCAGAAATGTACCCATGAACCAGGCCTTAGCAATTAGTTAATGAACAGGTTCTGGCCAGTGAATAGTTCAGGAGTGTGGACATGGTTGAACTTGGGCCAGTGAGACTCATCTTAGGACTTGGTTAAGCAGTGGGAGATAGAATCTCTCTGCTGACCTGGAGCTGTGAGGATGTCAGTCTGGGGAATCTGGGGGCATCTTGGTTGAGAGAAATCTGCCAGAGGGTGAAGCTGCATAGAAGAAGAAGGACTGAGAGGTGGAGAGACAGAAATTGGGTGCTGATGATATTGTTTTAGCTCCTGGATCCAGCAATAATAATAAATGTGTCTATTCCTTATCTGTTCTTTGGGTGATCATTAAATTACTTTTTTTGGGGGGTGATGAGGTGGGGTTTAAGCCAGTTTGAGTCGGTTTTTCTATTAGTTGCAACCAAACATGGCTTGACTAATAGAGATAAACAGCTATCTATAGTATGAGTTGCTCCAAAAAGTACTGAGTTCCCCATTTCCAACATGGTTCATGTAAAAATCAAGATAAGTCTATCAGAAAAGGAAATGCTACATTACTGGGGACCCTTAAGCCCTTTTCAGCCTTGCTGATTGCTGATTGAAATTTGTGTCTGTTACCTGAAGCAGAGAATGTGTGTGAAAGAAAGAAAGGCAGGAGTGGACACAGAGAATCCACACCCATAATGTCAACCAGATTGCCCAGCAGGCTTTCCATAAAGGCTTGGTATGTTTAGCCTAAAGTGTCACTTCAGAATTACTATTTTCTTTCTGCATTTTGGATGAGTGACAAGAATGACCTAAACCAGAGAGAATGGACACACCAAAAGTTTTGTTAAAAAGAATTAACACGTATGCAGGTTGGTTGAGAGAAAGTGATGTGGCCACTGAGACATAGCAGCTGAGAAAGGTATTCTTCTTTTTCCTCTTGCCCCTACATGCACCATCCAAAGGAGGAATTATTATCAAAGTCCAAAGTCCTTCTAACTCCTCAACAAACATAAACATCCTCGCCACAGTGCCAACCTTGGCAGGGACCAGAGGGGAATGTGCCCACTGTCCCCACTCCCAGGGGTTTGAGTCAAGAGGCCGAGGAATCTGTGCAACATGTGTGGGGCAGCCGTCTAATGGGGCAAAGCCTAGAACCAGAGAAGATGCATTTTATGAAACGGAAATACAAATAAATAGCTGACACCAGAAGACAGACTGTCTCCTGACTGTTTAGAAACCACTGGACTCTGGTTCTATTTATAAAGAAGACATGTTCCACAGAACCAGTTTTTCCTCGAGGCCAAAGAACCAACATATTCCAGGCACATGTGGAAAGGGACTGAGATGTGGGTTCAGGGTTTCAAGCTCTTTAATGAATTCATTCTGTCTCTGGGTCAAGACACATGCAGAGTGTTTTTGTATTTTCTACTCTCAATAACTGGGGGAGACATAGACGCATAGCCCTTCTCTGCATTTCTAGCCTTTCTCACCTTCCCGTCAGTTTCATCTTTCTACTTTCTTGCTTACCTGCCTCCATTACCCACCTTTCGTTCCCTCTTAGCAGAAAGAACACTCCCAACTATTCAAGAGGCATGGATTCTGGGTTCAGACTTTCCTAATAACTGGCTATTCAACATTAGACATCTTATTTAATCTCTCTGGACCCCAGTTTCTTCATCGGCAAAATGCACTTAGATAAGTGTTTACCCAATTCATGGTCCTCAAAATATGAAGAACTGTGGTGCATGTTTGGATATTAATGACTCTGAGATATAACGCAGGGAAGAATCACGTTTAACTTTGTTTTGCCAATGTGATTCAAATTCATTTGAGAACAAAATCTCTTAAAAACCAAACCAAACCAAACCAAAATCTAGCTACATCTTGCTATTCTATGGTATAAAAATTGGAAAATTCTTGTTGTGGTCAATACTTTGGTTCTCTAAACCTCCTTTTAATATCCTTCTATTTAGAAAGGTTGGGAACAAAAACTATACTTCTCAGACTTCCTTGCAGCTAGGGTTCTACTTTTGGATTATATCCTACCAATTAGATATACTCATGTGAGATGGGAAAGATATTTTCATTTCCTGCCCAATGTCTTTCTAAAAGCCTAGCTCAACTCTGTGGGGGTTTTATGTTTTGTCTCATGGCCATACCTTCTCCTAGGCAAAGAGCTTATTTAGATATAGCAGGTCTAGTCCATTTCTTCTCTTCTGAGTTGTAATAAATCCCAAGAAATAGACCCATGACAAGTCAGGAAAGGGTAAATGCTAGCTGAGATCATCTTTCTCTGAAGTTTCCATCATCTTTTACAGTTTATTTTTGATTCAGTAGAACATAGTTCATCTTCCTAGTGTCATGCAGCAATTCCAGGAAGAGAGATACTTGCTAAAAAGTTGGAATGGTAACCATGATGCCCTATGGATCCTCTGGCAGACATTATGAGGCTAGATTGAGGTGGGCACACAGACTGTCCCCCTTCAATATCCCCTGTTGTTAATTTTATATAGGGATGACTATATTTCTCATAACATTCCAGAAGCATCTTAAATGCTGCTCCAGTTAAAGAAGACAGCTCTGTCAGGACAGAAACCTAGCTCTGGCTCCCCAATGACTTAGTAAGCCACCTTGGTAAGGACAAATAACCACCCTATCTTTTAGATTCCCTGGGTCTAAAATCAACAAAGCACAATTTTCCCTGGTTGCCAGTACTTCAGACAAATAGCAGACCCTGTGGTGCAGTGAGTTTTAAAACTGAGCTTTTAAGGTGGGTGTCAGCAGAAATCTCTTGCATTCCTATACACTAACAACAAAAGATCAGAAACAGAAATTAAGGAAACAACCCCATTTACCATCACATCAAAAAGAATAAAATACCTAGGAATAAACCTACCTAAGGAGGCAAAAGACCTGTACTCAGAAAACTATAAGATACTGATGGGGGGCTTCCCTGGTGGTGGCGCAGTGGTTGAGAGTCCGCCTGCCGATGCAGGGGAAACGGGTTCGTGCCCCGGTCCGGGAGGATCCCACATGCCGCGGAGCGGCTGGGCCCGTGAGCCATGGCCGCTGAGCCTGCGCGTCCAGAGCCTGTGCTCCACAATGGGAGAGGCCGCAGCAGTGAGAGGCCCGCGTACCGCAAAAGAAAAAAAAAAAGATACTGATGAAAGAAATAATAGATAATGCAAACAGATGGAGAGATATACCATGTTCTTGGATTGGAAGAATCAATATTGTGAAAATGACTATACTACCCAAAGTAATCTACAGACTCAATGCAATCCCTATCAAATTACCAGTAGCGTTTTTCACAGAATTAGAACAAAAAATTTTACAATTTGTATAGAAACACAAAAGAACCCAAATAGCCAAGGCAATCTTGAGAAAGAAAAACGGAGCTGGAGGAATCAGGCTCCCTGACTTCAGACTATACTACAAAGCTACAGTCATCAAAACAGTATGGTACAGGCACAAAAACAGAAATATAAATCAATTGAACAGGATAGAAAGTCCAGAGATAAACCCATGCACCTATGGTCACCTAATCTATGACAAAGGGGGCAAGAATGAAGAAAAGACAGTCTCTTCAATAAGTGGTGCTGGGAAAACTGGACAGCTACATGTAAAAGAATGAAATCAGAACATTCTCTAACACCATACACAAAAATAAACTCAAAATGGATTAAAGACCTAAATGTAAGACCAGATACTATAAAACGCTTGGAGGAAAACAGAGGCAGAACATCTCTGACATAAATCGCAGCAAGATCTTTTTTGATCCACCTCTGAGAGTAATGAAAATAAAAACAAAAGTAAACAAATGGGACCTAATGAAACTTAAAAGCTTTTGCACAGCAAAGGAAACCATCAACAAAACGAAAAGAAAACCCATAGAATGGGAGAGAATATTTGCAAACGAAGCGACCAACAACGGATTCATCTCCAAAATATACAAACAGCTCATGCAGCTCAATATAAAAAAGAAAAAACAAATAACCCAATCAAAAAATGGGCCAAAGATCTTAATAGACATTTTTCAAAGAAGACATACAGACGGCCAAGAAGCACATGAAAAGATGTTCAACATCACTAATTATTAGATAAATGTAAATCAAAACTACAATGAGGTATCACCTCACACCAGTTAGAATGGCCATCATCAAAAAATCTACAAACAATAAATGCTGGAGAGGGTGTGGAGAAAAGGGAGCCCTCCTATACTGTTTTTGGGAATGCAAATTGGTAGAGCCACTATGGAGAACAGTATGGAGATTCCTTAAAAAAACTAAAAGTAGATCTACCATATGATCCAGCAATCCCACTCCTGGGCATGTATCCAGAGAAAATCATGTTTGAAAGGATATATGCACCCCAATGTTCATTGCAGTACTACTTACAATAGCCAGGACATGGAAGCAACCTAAATGTCCATCAGTGGAGGAATGGATAAAGAAGCTGTGGTACATATATACACCGGAATATTACTCAGCCATAAAAAAGAATGAAATAATTCCATTTGCAGTAACATAGATGGACTTAGAGGTTGTCATACTGGGTGAAGTAAGTCAGACAAAGACAAATATCGTATGATATCACTTATATGTGAGTCTACAAAAATGGTACAAGTGAACCTATTTACAAAACAGAAATTGAGTCACAGATGTAGAAAACAAACTTATGGTTACAAAGGGGAATGGGGGGATAAACTGAGAGACTGGGATTGACATACACACACTACTATATATAAAAGATAACTAATAAGAACCTACTGTATAGTACAGGGGACTCTATTTGGTGCTCTCTAATGACCTATATGGGAATGGAGCCTAGAAGAGAGTGGATATATGTATGGGTATGGCTGATTTACTTGGCGGTACAGTAGAAACTAACACAACATTATAAATCAACTATACTCCAACTAAAAAAATTAATTAAAAAATTAAAAAAAAATAAAGTGGGTGTCAGATACTACCAACGTCAATCCTGACCTTGACTCCATGAAGTTTAGACACTGGAAGTTAGATTCACCAAAACATGGGCTAAAGGGAATCTCTGGGTCCTTTGGCAAAACTGTGAAGTAGCTAAAACTTGTCTTTTTCTCCTTCCAAATGAGAAAAATTCAGTTTTCCAAACTTCAGCACCAGAAATCTTTTCCAACTTCCTCTTCCCTCTAGAATTGTGCAGGGTTTTATCAATAGCTCTGTCCTCCTTCTCAGGGCAAGGAAAAATAGTAAGCTCATATATCCTGGGGCCATGGTTTCAACCCTGGCTGCTCATCAGTCCTGGATAGCTTCAGGGAGCATAGATGCCAGGGCCCCACAGCTAGAAACCCAACTCAGTTGGTCTTGGATGGCACCCAAGTAGACTAACTATTCCACAGCTCCCACGGGTTGAGAACCACAAGGGTATTGTTACCTAAAAGCACCTCTTCAAAGAGAATCATGGATGAGGTTCCAGGGATGAACTAATCTTGCCTCACTCCTACTCTGAATTTCCATAAAGCAGTTTTTTGCCATTCACTTTTACTTGCAAGCTTCAAGGTAGCCAAATGGGAAGTGGGCTCTTGCCATAAATAAGCTCATAAAATCTTGCATTAATGCCAAGGTGAATTTAATACAGAGCTTCTGTCTAATAGCTGGTGCCCTGTTTTGGAAATTCTGCGCCCATTCTGCCTCCTGGCTTCATTGTGCTCAATTATCCCACCCTTGAATACCCCCAGAATGTGGTTTTCATCCTCCATCTGGTGTCCTATTCCTAATCTACCATTCCAGTACTAACCTGATAGTATCAAATAAGGACAAGTACATGGGCTTTGAGTCAGATCTTGTTCAAGTCTTGACCACACTACTCTACAACTCAGGATACCTTGAGAAAGATATTCTGTGTCTTGGTTTCTTCATCTGTAGAGTAGGGAGGATATAACCTACTCTCTCAGTTTAGGGTTTGACACACAGTACATGCTAAACAATTGAGAGGTCCCTTCCCCCCTATTTCATTGTTTACTTGTGCTTATTTCCACCTCTATTGTTGATGTGACCAGTAACCCAAAGGATTTTTAAAGGTAGGATTTGGGGTATTAGTAGGAAGATGTTTTAGGGACAGCAAGACCTTTGTGTTGCAATTGAAATTACTACAGCCTAGTAGTCCCCGCTAACTCTGTCTTAGTTCCCACCATAAGGGGTCCTACCAAGGCATTCAGGAAAGTGATGTGATGGGGAAAACTAAGGAATGCGGCGGGCGTAGAGATCCGAAGAAGCTCTCTGACAGTCACTTGCGGAAGGCTGAAAAATAAACCCAGAGAAGACCTGGGAAGGGCAGACCACCAGATGTCCAACTAGGAAGCAGAAATCCTGGCTGGAGTCTGTTTCAAACCACAGAATCTGAATTTTGGGAAGAAAGCATTAAAAACAATAAATTATTCCAAATGGCAAATTTAGGATTCAACTGCCTCAAACTGTAACAATTTAGGCACTTGTAAAAGAGAAATATTCCAGATGGCAAAGTGGAAGGATGAATTACAGAGAAGGAAGTGGCTAATATCCTGTGCAAGACTTTGAAGGAATGCAAAGAGAGAGCCTTCCTTAAAGAAGCAGGCTAGGGGAGCCTGGTGTTCCTAAGAGACAGAAATGGACTGCCATTCTCTCAGGGTCAGCTTGCTCCACTGGCCAGCCCTGGGTGCTCAGGGCTCGGGTTTGATATCAAATTGCCTTCTGTCTTCCAAGAGATTCTGGAACAAACAGCTCTGGTGGCCTCAGGGGGGCGTCTGGAGTGACCACTTAACATATATAGAACTTTGATTGACATGGTCCATCTGCTTAATTCAGGGTTCCATGAGCCTCAGTAGGGTGTCAAATTGCTCCTGGTCCCCTTTTATCTTCTATCTCTCTTTATACGAGGTCTCTCCAGCTCTGGAATCAAGGGGATTGAATCTGAACAGGTGAGCTGAAGTCAGCTGAGGGATCTTGGCTGCATCCTGCTCAAAGGGGCTTTAGTTCTGGCTTCTCAAAACGTAGCCTTTAGGCTACATGACTTGACTACATGATGCTTCCATGTTACTTGGGAGGTTATTGGAAATGCAGCAACCCAAATCTACCAAATCAGAACCTGCATTTTAACATGATCTGCAGGTGTTCTGCATGCATGTTAAGATTTGAGAAGCAATGTTGTGCTAGATTGTATAGGCAAAAGAGGTATGTAGTCCCACAACAATTCCTTTATTCATCAGGAAGGACATTTCTCATTGAGTTTGTTTAATATTTTCAACAATATTGCACCTCATTGAGTCTATGAGATCCTAATAGTACAACCAAGGCCTTGACCTCAATACTACTAATAAAAGGCCTTTCCATCTGAAGTTGGGTCCTTAAACGAACGGCCATTTAGTTACTCAGCCTCAGTTACTCCATTCTATAATTTCTCCCCCTTTTCTATGGGACAATCCATCTCAGCTGGAGGAAAGTCAGAGCATGAAAGTTGGATAAATTCCTCTATTGGTTTCCCATCACATTAAAGAAAAAAATCAGATTCCTTATAGTGGTCTTACAAGGCCCTTAATGGTCTGGTACCTGACTATATCTTACATTTTATTTCTTGCCCTTTCTGCTCCAGCCACTCTGGACTTCTTTCTTTCTGGAACACACCAAGTTCTTTCCTAGCTCTGAGCATTTCCAGTCATTGTTTCCTCCATGGGAATGCTGTTTCCTTCCTCATATCTTATCGTTGCTGACTCCTCATCATTTAGGTCTCAGCGTGAATACTCTTTTCCTAGAAGGACCAATCCTGCCACTCTATCTGAAATCCCACCCACCTCATCCATCTCTATTACATCATCCTGTGTGATTTTCTTCACTGTACTTCACACTACCTGGTATTCTCTTGTTTATATTTACTAATTTATTTCTCCTCCCCTACCACATACAATATAAGCTTTAGAATAGCAGGGAACAAGTTCCTCTTACTGATTGCTATATCCCAAGTGCCTAGAACAGTGCCTGGCAGAGTATTTACTCAATGAACGTTTACTGAATTTGAGGGAATGGTAGTGCTAGCATGAAATCATTGACTTTTCGATTATCTGTGTGTTCCTGCTTTTCCTACCCTAACCACTCCACTCATGTCCACAGATAACTCAGAAGGGCTCAGGTGGCAGAGCCTGGGTTAATGATGCTTTAGGTCTGGTCCGTAGGACTGAGGTAGGTCATGTTGTGGTCACTTCAGAAATGTGTGATATTTCAATTCAATACAGTTCTGTAAACCCTTACTGACTGCCTGTCCATGTACAAGGCACTGTGAAATATAACAAGGAATATTATAAATTCCTGACTTCAAGGGCCTCGCCTTAATCAGGCAGACAGGTAGAGAAGCTAATAATTTTCATATAGTATGAAAAGTGCCCCAGCCCCAGTAAGTTCAAGTTATAGACATAGAAAGAAAAAGCAAGAGGTTAATTCCAAAGGAGGAGGATTAGTGGTAACTTCCCCAAATAAATGATGTCTGATTTGGGTTTTAAGGCACAACTAGGAGTGTGCCAGAGGCACATAAAGGTAAAAGGCATTCCAGGGAAACAGAGGCACAGAAGCAAGAAAGGGGGTTGAAGGCACTGCAGAGAGTTTGGCGATGCCAGAGTGCAAAGTGCACAGTTTGGGGAAGCAGAAGGAAACAGGCTGGGGAAGGCGTCCCGAGCCTATGATAACACATCTCTTTAAGGTGCCAGGCCTACTTTATGTTTGAGGTCAGATGCAAACATCCCAAATTGATTTTAGTCCAAAAGAGCCAGCAGTGAATTTAGCTGAGCGCGTGTTGCAACCTCTAGCCCTCCTCTGTGCTCCCCTTGGGCACCATGAGCGCCATACCCAGCAATCTCAAAAGCCCTCACATGCTGGACCCATTAGGCACTGCATGCTCCACTGTCTGAGTCATTTCCCCCTCTGCCAATCGTGGCAGAACTCAGAGGAACTCTCCACTAATTGAATTTGAGATGACTCACTCCAAACCAGGGACTTGAAACTTGAAAACCTCAGCAGCAATACCTTGGCAGTGAGACTCTTGGTTCAAATTGTCCAGTTTGTTGTCTGGGAGCCAGTGGAAGTGAAGGGATAGAGCAGGGGTATGTGGGGGGCAGGGGTTTGAAGCAGGAACTTTGGGTGTTTTCAGAGAGCTGGAAAGACAACGGCACCCACTGTTTGTCATTGCTTGAGATCCAGCTGGTTGCCAAGAGCCAAAAATGACACTCAACATGTTTTGTTTAGTATACCTAGTTTTGTTTACAATATTTGATGAAATATTAAAAAATAAGGAGATTTCACATTAAATTCTGGATTTCTGGATTCTCTTAATGATTTGAAAGATCTGCAATAACCCACTACAAGTGAACAGTGGGTGCCCTTTATATGGGTTGTGTGCTCCTCAGGTTTCCATGGTCCTCACCCTAACATTTACATTCTGAATTTGAGGGAAATTCAGAAATTTTTGGGTTTTTTTTAAGTTTGAAAACGTTTTCCTTTCTTTTTTTTTTTTTTTTTTGTGGTACGCGGGCCTCTCACTGTTGTGGCCTCTCCTGTTGCAGAGCACAGGCTCCGGACGTGCAGGCTCAGCGGCCACGGCTCACGGGCCCAGCCGCTCCGCAGCATGTGGGATCTTCCCGGACCAGGGCACGAACCTGTGTCCCCTGCATCGGCAGGCGGACTCTCAACCACTGCGCCACCAGGGAAGCCCCCGTTTTCCTTTCTTTGCAGAGAGAATGGTTTTCTGAAAGCACACAGGACAGAAGACGTCAAAACAAAACACACTGTCTTAACGTCTAGGTGAGACGGGCCTGGTCTGGTGCCTCTGCACTCACGCTCAGAATGCTTCGTTGGTTTACTATACCTTTTTGGCCCCTCTGGACATTTGAGATTGCAACTCCTATTCTGAAGCTATCACTGAGAGGACAAGCTCTGATGACATTTTCAGCAACAGAGGAATGGACCTCAAAATATTATCTCTGGAAAATTTCACCTGCTCAAGGCTCAGGAATTTTTTAGAAAATAATACAATAGAAGGGCATGAAGATGACCAATCTCCACCTCCCACTTCTCTTCTGGCAGATTCATGGTATTCACATTTGAGGCTCGGGGTTATATATTTTTATTGTCTTATTGTTTCTCATCATAATTACATCATGGTTTGTATTTAACTGATGCCCAATAAATGGGTAAGGAATGGAATGGCATTGCTGGTCTAGGTCTTGTGCATCTGGTATCTTCCCTCAGGAAATCTGACACCCAGGATATGGCATGTTTCGCTCTTTCTTCCATCTATTTATGTTTTAATGCTTTCCTTCCCTCCATCTGTATTTATCTGCCTGCTCTTACAAGAAGCATTCCGTGATGTCCCCAGGCTGGAATATTAGCCTTCCTTTCTCTATTCAAAATTAGTACTTATTTGTTTTTGTTATGTAACTCCCTGAGTTTTTGTTTCCTTCATGGGAAAAATAATATCTACCTCATAAGATCAGTATGTATATTATGTCTGGACGTGGTGGAAATGACCATTGCACACACTTATATATCACTTGCCATATGCCAGGAACCCTTCCAAGTACTCTGTACATGTTGACTTATTTAATTTTTACTACAGTGCTATAAAGTAGGTACTTATGTTATAAACCCCATTTTACAGATGAAGAAGCTAAGGCACAAATAGGTTAAGTAACTTGCTCAAGGTCACCCAACTAATAAGTGCTGGATATAAGCTTCAGAAGCTAGACCCAGCATCTATGGCCCTAACTACTAGGTAACACTGACTCTCTTCTGAAGTGAGGTCTACAATACACAGTAGTGTGCTTTGTGTTTGAGATTGCAAATTGTCCTCCATTATCCATTCTTAAAAGTGCTATTTTGTATGTTTAGTCACATACAGCCAGACTGAATCCTACTTGCTTTTAAAGCATGATTTGACTAGCTGAAGAGAAATGTGGAGAGAAGAGTCTCAAATAACATAAATAATGCTTGAGAGGTGGGATCCTCTGTCCTTCCTTCTCCTCTCTACTTTAGGCAGGAGAATCTTCAGGCAGAAAACTCTTTTGAAAAATAGCTTATCAGCAGATCCTTCCAAAAGGTCTTTTCCTTCTAAAAGTACCAAACATCCAGCATAGACGCAAAACACCCCTGAGACCAAGAAAAGACTTGGAACTATGAGAATGCAAATGACATTGGTTTTCCTTTCATTGTTTTTAGACATGGATCTATTCCCAATTCTACCACTAACCTACCTGTACAATTTGATACAGACTTCTATTTGTCCTTGGTTTTTCTATCTGTAAAATGAAGGATTGGAAAATGGCAAACAGATTTGTTTTTGTAGGGCATATCCAATTGATTCATTGGTTTTGCCTGGAGTACTGCAAGCCATTAGCAGTATTTGACCAGCACTGTCTGCCATTGGAGAGAAGGTGTGTCAACATATTGGCCAAGAATTTGCCTCCCTGGATTAGATGATTCTCTAGGCTCCTATACAATTTTATGTGCATGTGAAAACAGCTACAAGGAGAAAAGAGAATAACAAAGCAAGAGATATGGGTAAGATTTTTTAAAATGGATTTTGAGGAAACAAAGGGTGACTGCTGAATTACCATTTATACTGGAGGCAGTACAGGACAGGATTAATATTACAGAAAATCAAATCAGTAATGTGGTAGACAAATGTAAAATTAATGCAGAGAAAAAGAAGAAAGAAAGAAGTGATGGACCTGTTTTGTGTTTTGACTGTGATAGTGGAAAATAAACCAACACATGTAATAAATCACCATAAAATTAAGTGCACACACACACACACACACACAAATGAGTACAAGTAAATCTGGGGAAATCTGAATAAGACTGGTGATGTATAAATGTCAATATCCTGTTTATGACACTATAGTATATTTTTGCAAGATATTACCGTGGGAGAGAACTGAATAAAAAATACATGGGGGGCTTCCCTGGTGGCGCAGTGGTTGAGAGTCCGCCTGCCGATGCAGGGGACGCGGGTTCGTGCCCCGGTCCAGGAGGATCCCACGTGCCGCGGAGCGGCTGGGCCCGTGAGCCATGGCCACTGAGCCTGCACGTCCGGAGGCTGTGCTCCGCAACGGGAGAGGCCACAGCAGTGAGAGGCCCGTGTACCGCAAAAAAAAAAAAAAAAAAAAAAAAAAATACATGGGATATCTCTGTATTATTTCTTACAAGGAGGCTACAATGTATCTGGACCTACGATGAGCTCAAAATAAAAAGTTAATTAAAAAAAAAGATCAAAGCTATAAACACATAATAGGAGAATTAGAGATAACAGAATAGATACCCAATAAACAGACAAATAGTGTTATAGAA
The DNA here is from genome assembly GCF_949752795.1 of Hyperoodon ampullatus. Lineage (NCBI taxonomy): Eukaryota > Metazoa > Chordata > Mammalia > Artiodactyla > Ziphiidae > Hyperoodon > Hyperoodon ampullatus. The sequence goes on from NC_136917.1 coordinate 13,835,714, forward strand.
GGGAACTAGAAGCAATGATCAAAGGTAAAAATAAATTAAAATGTTTTATGCTGAAAATAATGCTGATTTTCACAGATTTAAAAGACTCACCAAAATCTAGACATAATGAAAGAAAAGAGATTGATTCTTAAACATGTGTCAAACTTTCTATACTATGAAAATTGTACCGAAAATGAAAGCCAGATGAAGTAGCTAGGAACCAAGAACTTGTAAACGGCTCTGGGGACAACAGAGGAAACTCGCAAGCCAGTGGCACTGATGAGCCCCTCTCTCCGTGACCTGTTTTAGGGATTCCATTCCCCCTTAAAGCCATGGACTGGTGACAAACCTGAAAATGCTGCTGAATCATAGATGCTGCATGAGGGAAGGTTTGCTGCATGAGGGAAGGGATGCTGCACAGATGCTGCATTTGCACTGAGGGGAAGATTAACGTTCCCTAACATTCTGAATAATTCCCTACCGTTCATAGACAATTTCTTGAAAAACGTGAAGGCAACTTTTACAGTTATTATTTAGATGTGGATCTGGGTACCGAGCAAACTCAGTCATACCTGTACTTGCCCTCAGAAACATGTCTTTAACCTTAATGAGTGCATTCAGTCAATGGACAGTTATGGACACATGGCAAGGAGAAGGCATTGAGAATGTACAAAAATACTGAATCAGGCATGACCCTTACCCCAAACAGCCCACTAGAGATGAGCATAAATATCAACAATAATGGCTACGATTTACTGTTATCTACAATTCCAGACACTGCACAAGTGCTTTATATATTATTTAATTTAATGATTTCAATAATTCCGTTGAAGGTAGAACTGGGATTTTACTTTATGTTTGTGTGACCCAACGACTGTGCTATTCTCTAAGTTTACTGCCCGCTAGTTTTCAAGATGAAGGTCAAGTCATACAGTCACCATTAAATACATCTTCTATAAACATGTACAGATTCATCATTCATTCATTCATCCATCAACAAATATTTATTAGCATCATCTTTGTATCAGGATCTATGCTAGGTCCTGGGATACAATCATGAGAAAAACAGACAAGAATCCATCTTTGAGGAGCTTCAAGTTTAATGGGGAAAACTGGTATTACTCAAATGATGAAACGAATGTATAAATTTCTGTGCCTATGGCATGGGCTACAGGGAAATATACTTGTTGCTTTGAGGGCATATAAGGAACCAATTTGACCTGATAAGGAAATTAGGGAAGGTTTCTCCAAAGAAGTGACCCTGTAAGGAAATCAGAGGAGGGAGTAAGAGTTACCTGGTTGAAGAATGGAAGGAAGGCACTCCAGAAAGAGGAAATAGCATGGGGAAAATTCCAGTGCTGGGAAGGGGCTTGGCAATATGATGGAATAAAAGGACCACTGGGGAGAGAATGAAGCAGTGTGGTGCAAGGTGAGGATGGAAACTTAGGACATGCTAAGCCTTGGGGCCCGTGAAAGGAATTTTGCCTTTATCCTAAAAGCTAGAGAAAGCCATTGGAAGGGTTTAGAAAAGGAGTGGTAGGGACATGGTGAGTTTTAAATTTTCAGTCAATTCAATTTTTTTTTCCTGTAGCCAAAGCTGCTAGTGTGAACTTCTCAATTATATTCTGTCTCATACTGCTTATTGTAACATCAAGTAATAAAATATCATCTCCCCAGCTAGAGCAAAGACACCTGGAAGGATGGGGCCATTTCTTAAACCATATTTTATTGTATTTAAGACACCCAAATAAGATGTATGTTCACCACTGCATTCCACTAAAAAAGAGAAAACATGCCAGTAATTAAAAACAGCATCTATATTCTGAATATTTAAAATGTGAAATAATGTACATCTTTAACTTTATGAAATATTATATTTCCTTTGACTCTCTTATAATGCCTAATACCATACTGAGTTGGTCATAAGTAGAGTGGGGAGAGTGCCAGACTTCAAATGAGAAACTAAGTCTGCAACTGGTTCTGCCATATGCACCTGAACAAGAATGACTTCTTGGGTCCCAGTACACTCCTCTGTAAAATGATTATGTGATCCCTGAGGTTCCTCCCAGATCCACATCTTCTTTCTGCAAGGGACTTTGAGGCTTTCCTCTGCTGGAAAGAGGGCCTGGCAGTGAGCTATAGGATCCCCTACACTTCCCCAGGTGAAAGGCAGTAGGGAAAGTGCCTAGAAGCCACACAGCCCTGATTAGAGACAGAAAACTGAAGGCTTGAGATGCCTAGTGACCAAGGAAACTTTCTGTAGGTCCCATGTTAACCAGAGATGGGAGCAAAGCATGGACTGTGTTTTGGATTGAAATGTGGCTCCCTGCAAAGATAAAGTCCTAACCTCCAGTATCTGTGGATGTGACCTTATTTGGAAATAGGCTCTTTGCAGAGGATCAAGTTAAAATGAGGTCATTAGGGTGGGCCCTAATCCAATATGGCTGAGTCTTTATGAAAAGAGAATATTTGGACATGGAGACAGACATATGCAGAGGGAAGTGATGGAGAGACACAGGGGGAACATCTTCTCCAAGCCAAGGAATGCCTGAGGCTGCCAGAAGCTAGGAAAGACACGGAACCAATTCTCCCTCAGCCCTTGGAAGGTACCAATCCTGCTAACACCTTGATTTTGGATTTCTGGCTTCCAAATTTTGTTTCTGCAGCCCCAGAAAACTACGACAGAATTGTATTACTCCCGTGAGGTAATGTCTTTCACTTCCCATCCTCCTCTGCTTCTGAGAGAGTAGCAGATGATCACAGACCAGGGGGCAGCCATACATGACATTAAGAGAGTAAAATTTGTTCTCAACACTCTCCCACATCTGCTTTCCACACCTGACAATTCCTTCTCGTGCCTCTGGCCTCAGGTACCAGCACCCCATTCTGCCTTCTCGTAACCAAGAATACTCCAGGCTCCCTGCAGCCCTGCGAGTACTACTTTCTTTTTTTGTGTGTGTGGTACGCGGGCCTCTCACTGTTGTGGCCTCTCCCATTGCGGAGCACAGGCTCCGGATGCACAGGCTTAGTGGCCATGGCTCACGGGCCCAGCCGCTCCGCGGCATGTGGGATCTTCCCGGACCGGGGCACGAACCTGTGTCCCCTGCATCGGCAGGCGGACGCTCAACCACTGCGCCACCAGGGAAGCCCCGAGTACTACTTTCTCAACCTTAATTCCATTCTGCATCCTCCTCTCTCCTTTGCCTTCATCTCATGTGTGTTTTGAAAATTAGTATTTGGCACAGGAAAGGGATGAGGAATTTTGTAGCAGAGGTGATGAATTTTGTGGGTATCTGACATATAAATTTCCAGTGGGTGAAACACTTGACAGTGTGCAAGACACATTACTTTCAGGAGCCATCCTGGTGAGCTGAGAGGACATATAACATTTGGTTGTGATGGCTGAGAAGTCAGACTTCCTCCATCCAAAATCTGCCCTCTGGCATTTCTTTCCCCTCTGAATCAACAGAGGACAGTTTGTCTGAAAGTTGAAGCCCTCTGGGGGGCCCAACCCCAGTCCCAACCATTCACAGGACCCCATCCATTAATGTTTAATAAATTGCTGTCCCAAGGCCAAGACTCTGCCCCAACCTGGCCCCTTTCCCCACCTCCACAGGGATGGAGGGTTGACCTAGAAGTTAAGGTCCCTGTCTCTACCAGCTTTAAGATGTAGTGATGCTAGGACTTCATTCTTGTTATGCGATCTTCACTCACAGCCCCTTGTCCTCTATAGCCATTTTCTCTCCTACTTTCCCAAGCTTTCTCTTTTCATGCCTGCCCTTGCGGTGTGCCTGGAAATGGGGGCAAGATTGAAATTCAAATTTCACGCAATATCCAGTGTAGAAGAATACTACTAATAATTATTATTAGAGCTTTCATTTCTTGAGAGCTCACTGTGTGCCTGAGTTGATGTTCTGTTTTATAAGCATATTTTTTTAAACCTCCCTATAAGCCTATCAAGTAGGTATGAATATAAGTCCAATTTTATAATGAAGACTGAGGCCCACATAGATTAAAAATACTTTTCTAAGATCAGATAGGAGGAGATAGAAGTGGGAATCAAACTTATTTAAAAAAATTTTTTTAACATCTTTATTGGAATATAATTGCTTCACAATGTTGTGTTAGTTTCTGCTGTATAATAAAGTGAATCATCTATATGTATACATATATCCCCACAACCCCTCCCTCTTGCACCTCACTCCCACCCTCCCTATCTCACCCCTCTAGGTAGACACAAAGCACTGAGCTGATCTCCCTTTGGTATGCAGCTGCTTCCCACTAGCTATCTATTTTACATTTGGTAGTGTATGTAGTCAATGCTACTTTCTCACTTCATCCCAGCTTACCCTTCTCCCCTCCCCCGTGTCCTCAAGTCCATTTTCTACGTCTGCATCTCTATTCTTGTCCTGCCCCTAGGTTCTTCAGAACAATTTTTTTTTAGACTCCATATATATGTGTTAGCATATGGTATTTGTTTTTCTCTTTCTGACTTACTTCACTCTGTATGACAGACTCTAGGTCCATCCACCTCACGACAAGTAACTCAATTTCTTTTCTTTTTATGGCTGAGTAATATTCCATTGTGTATATGTGCCACATCTTCTTCTTCCATTCATCTGTCGAAGGACACTGAGGTTGCTTCCATGTCCTGGCTATTGTAAATAGTGCTGCAATGAATATTGTGGTACATGTCTCTTTTTAAATTATGGTTTTCTCGAGAGACCTTCAAGATAGCGGAGGAGTAAGATGTGGAGATCATCTTCCTCCCAACAGATACATTAGAAATACATCTACATGTGGAACAACTCCTACAGAACACCTACTGAACACTGGCAGAAGACCTCAGACTTCCCCAAAGGCAAGAAACTCCCCACGTACCTGGATAGGGCAAAAGAAAAAAGAAAAAACAGAGACAAAAGAATAGGGACAGGACCTGCACCTGTGGGAGGGAGCTGTGAAGGAAGAAAGGTTTCCACACACTAGAAGTCCCTTCACTGGTGGAGACGGGAGTGGCAAGGGGGAAGCGTCAGAGCCACGGAGGAGAGCGCAGCCACAGGGGTGCGGAGGGCAAAGCGGAGAGATTCCCGCACAGAGGATCAGTGCCGACCAGCACTCACCAGCCCGAGAGGCTTGTCTGCTCACCCGCCGGGGCGGGTGGGGGGTGGGGGCTGGGAGCTGAGGCTCGGGCTTCGGAGGTCAGATCCCAGGGAGAGGACTGGGGTTGGCTGTGTGAACACAGCCTGAAGGGGCTAGTGCGCCACAGCTAGCCGGGAGGGAGTCCGGGAAAAAGTCTGGAGCTGCCTAAGAGGCAAGAGACCATTGTTTCAGGGTGCATGAGGAGAGGGGATTCAGAGCACCTCCTAAATGAGCTCGAGACGGGCACGAGCCGCAGCTATCAGCGCGGACACCAGAGACGGCGTGAAATGCTAAAGCTGCTGCTGCAGCCACCAAGAAGCCTGTGTGCAAGCACAGGCCACTATCCACATCTCCCCTCCCATGACCCTGTGCAGCCCACCTCTGACAGGGTCCTGTGATCCAGGGACAACTTCCCTGGGAGAACACACAGCACGCCTCCGGCTATTGCAACTTCACGTCGGCCTCTGCCACCGCAGGCTCGCCCCACATACCATATCGCTCCCTCCCCCCAGCCTGAGTGAGCCAGAGCCCCCTAATCAGCTGCTATTTTAATCCTGTCCTGTCTGAGCGGAGAACAGATGCCCTCAGGCGACCTACACACAGAAGCAGGGCCAAATCCAAAGCTGAACCCCAGGAGCTGTGCCAACAAAGAAGAGAAAGGGAAATTTCTCCCAGCAGCCTCAGGAGCAGCAGATTAAATCTCCACAATCAACCTGATGTACCCTGAATCTCTGGGATACCTGAATAGACAACGAATCATCCCAAAATTGAGGGGGTGGACTTTGAGAGCAACTGGAGACTTGGGGTTTGCTTCCTGAATCTAATTTGTTTCTGGTTTTATGTTTATCTTAGTTTAGTAATTAGAGTTTTTTTTTTTTATCATTGGTAGATTTGTTTATTGATTTGGTTGCTCTCCTTTTTTTTATATATAGATATATATTTTTTTTTTCCTTTTTCTCTTTTTGTGAGTGTGTATGTGTATGCTTCTTCGTGTGATTTTGTCTGTAGAGCTTTGCTTTTACCATTTGTCCTAGGGTTCTGTCTGTCCATTTTTGTTTTGTTTTGTTTTCTTTTTCAGTATACGTTTTAGCGCTTGTTATCATTGGTGGATTTGTTTTTTGGTTTGGTTGTGCTCATCTTTCTTTTTTTTTCTTTCTTTTTATTACTTTTAAATTTTTTAATTTTTAATAACTTAAAAATTTTTTTATTTTAATAACTTTCTTTTCTTTCCTTTTTTTCTGTTTTCTTTCATTTTTTCTCTTTCTTTCATTTTTTCTCCCTTTTCTTCTGAGCCATGTGGCTGACAGGGTCTTCGTGCTCTGGCCGGGTGTCAGGCCTGTGCCTCTGAGATGGGAGAGCTGAGTTCAGGACACTGATTGACCAGAGACCTCCCGGCTCCATGTAATATCAAATGGCAAAAGCTGTCCCAGAGATCTCCATCTCAATGCTAAGACCCAGCTCCACTCAACGACCAGCAAACTACAGTGCTGAACACCCTGTGCCAAACAACTAGCAAGGCAGGAACACAATCCAACCCATTAGCACATTAGCAGAGAGGCTTCCTAAAATCATAATAAGGTCACAGACACCCCAAAACACACCACCAGACGTGGTCCTGACCACCAGAAAGACAAAATCCAGCCTCATTCACCAAAATACAGGCAACAGTCCCTGCAACCAGAAGCCTACACAACCCACTGAACCAACCTTAGCCACTGGGGACAGACACCAAAAAAAAATGGGAACTACGAGCCTGCAGCCTGGGAAAAGGAGACCCCAAACACAGTAAGTTAAGCAAAATGAGAAGACAGAGAAACACACAGCAGATGAAAGAGCAAGGTAAAAACCCACCAGACCTAACAAATGAAGAGGAAATAGGCAGACTACCTGAAAAAGAATTCAGAGTAATGATAGTAAAGATGATCCAAAATCTTAGAAATACAATGGAGAAAATACAAGAAAGGTTTAAAAAGGACCTAGAAGAACTAAAGAGCAAGCCAACAATGATGAACACAATAAATGAAATTAAAAATTCTCTAGAAGGAATCAATAGCAGAATAACTGAGGCAGAAGAACAGATAAATGACCTGGAAGATAAAATAGTGGAAATAACTACTGCACAGCAGAATAAAGAAAAAAGAATGAAAAGAATTGAGGACAGTCTCAGAGACCTCTGGGACAACATTAAACACACCAACATTTGAGTTATAGGGGTCCCAGAATAAGAAGAGAAAAAGAAAGGGACTGAGAAAATATTTGAAGAGATTATAGTTGAAAACTTCCCTAATATGGGAAAGGAAATAGTCAGTCAAGTTCAGGAAACATAGAGAGTCCCATACAGCATAAATCCAAGGAGAAACATGCCAAGACACATATTAATCAAACTACCAAAAATTAAACACAAAGAAAAAATATTAAAAGCAGCAAGGGAGGGCTTCCCTGGTGGGGCAGTAGTTGAGAGTCCGCCTGCCGATGCAGGGGACACGGGTTCATGCCCCAGTCCGGGAAGATCCCACATGCCGTGGAGCGGCTGGGACCGTGAGCCATGGCTGCTGAGCCTGCATGTCCGGAGCCTGTGCTCTGCAACGGGAGAGGCCACAACAGTGAGAGGCCCACGTACCGCAAAAAAAAAAAAAAGCAGCAAGGGAAAAACAACAAATAACATACAAGGGAATCTGTGTAAGGTTAACAGCTGATCTTTCAGCGGAAACTCTGCAAGCCAGAAGGGAGTGGCAGGACATATTTAAAGTGATGAAAGGGAAAAACTTACAACCAAGATGACCCTATTCAGCAAGGATCTCATTCAGATTCGATGGAGAAATTAAAACCTTTACAGATAAGCAAAAGCTAAGAGAATCCAGCATCACCAAACCAGCTTTACAACAAATGCTAAAGGAACTTCTCTAGGCAAGAAACACAAGAGAAGGAAAAGACCTACAGTAACAAACCCAAAACAATTAAGAAAATGGTAATAGGAACATACATATTGATAACTAAGTTAAATGTAAATGGATTATATGCTCCAACGAAAAGACAAAGACTGGCTGAATGGATACAAAACCAAGACCTGTATATATGCTGTCTACAAGAGACCCACTTCAGACCTAGGGACACATACAGACTGAAAGTGAGGGGATGGAAAAAGATATTCCATGCAAATGGAAATCAAAAAAAGCTGGAGTAGCAATTCTCATATCAGATAAAATAGAATTTAAAATAAAGACTATTACAGGAGACAAAGAAGGCCACTACATAATGATCAAGGGATCAATCCAAGAAGAAGATATAACAATTGTAAATATTTATGCATCCAACATAGGAGCACCTCAATACATAAGGCAAATGCTAACAGCCATAAAAGGGGAAATTGACAGTAACACCATCCTAGTAGGGGACTTTACCACCCCACTTTCACCAATGGACAGATCATCCAAAATGAAAATAAATAAGGAAACATAAGCTTTAAATGATACATTAAACAAGATGGACTTAATTGATATTTAGAGGATATTCCATCCAAAAACAACAGAACACACTTTCTTCTCAAGTGCTCATGGAACATTTTCCAGGATAGATCACATCTTGGGTCACAAACCAAGCCTTGGTAAATTTAATAAAACTGAAATCGTAGCAAGTATCTTTTCCGACCACAACGCTGTAAGACTACATATCAATTACAGGAAAAAATCTGTATAAAACACAAACACAAGGAGGCTAAACAATACACTATTAAATAATGAAGAGATCACTGAAGAAACCAAAGAGGAAATCAAAAAGTACCTAGAAACAAATGAGAATGAAAACACGACAGCCTAAAACCTATGGGATGCAGCAAAAGCAGTTCTAAGAGAGAAGTATATAGCAATACAATCCTACCTCAAGAAACAAGAAACATCTCAAATAAACAACCTAACCTTACACCTAAAGCAGTTAGAGAAAGAAAAACAAAAAAAACCCCTGAGTTAGCAGAAGGAAAGAAATCATAAAGATCAGATTAGAATTAAATGAAAAAGAAATGAAGGAAACAGTAGCAAAGATCAATAAAACTAAAAGCTGGTTCTTTGAGAAGATAAACAAAATTGATAAACCATTGGCCAGACTCATCATGAAAAAAAGGGGGAAGACTCAAATCAATAGAATTAGAAATGAAAAAGGAGAAGTAGCAACTGACACTGCAGAAATACAAAGGATCGTGAGAGATTACTACAAGCAACTATTTGCCAATAAAATGCACAAGCTGGAAATAATGGACAAATTCTTAGATGAGCACAACCTTCCGAGACTGAACCAGGAAGAAATAGAAAATACAAACAGACCAATCACAAGCACTGAAATTGAGACTGTGATTAAAAATCTTCCACCAAAATAAGCCCAGGACCAGATGGCTTCACAGGCGAATTCTATCAAACATTTAGAGAAGAGCTAACACCTATCCTTCTCAAACTCTTCCAAAATATAGCAGAGGGAGGAATACTCCCAAACTCATTCTACCAGGCCACCATCGCCCTGATACCAAAACAAGACGAACATGTCACAAAGAAAGAAAACTACAGGCCAATATCAAGGATGAAATAGATGCAAAAATCATCAACAAAATACCAGCAAACAGAATCTAGCAGCACATTAAAAGGATCACACACCATGATCTAGTGGGGTTTATCCTAGGAATGCAAGGATTCTTCAATATACGCAAATCAATCAATGTGATATACCATATTAACAAATTGAAGGAGAAAAACCATATGATCATCTCAATAGATGCAGAAAAAGCTTTCAACAAAATTCAACACCCATTTATGATAAAATCCCTCCAGAAAGTAGGCATAGAGGGAACTTACCTCAACATAATAAAGGTCATATATGACAAACCCATAGCCAACATCGTTCTCAATGTGAAAAACTGAAATCATTTCCTCAAAGATCATGAACAAGACAGGGTTGTCCACTCTCACCACTATTATTCAACATAGTTTTCTAAGTTTTAGCCACAGCAGTCAGAGATGAAAAAGAAATGAAAGGAATCCAAATCAGAAAAGAAGAAGTAAAGCTGTCACTGGTTGCAGATGACATGATACTATACATAGAGAATCCTAAAGATGCTACAGAAAACTACTAGAGCTAGTCAATGAATTTGGTAAAGTAGCAGGATACAAAATTAATGCACAGAAATCTCTTGCATTCCTATACACTAATGACAAAAACTCTGAAAGAGAAATTAAGGAAACACTCCCATTTACTACTGCAAAAAAAGAATAAAATACCTAGGAATAAACCTACCTACGGAGACAAAAGACCTGTACTCAGAAAACTATAAGACACTGATGAAATAAATTAAAGATGATACTAACAGATGGAGAGATATACCATGTTCTTGGATTGGAAGAATCAACATTGTGAATATGACTATGCTACCCAAAGCAATCTACAGATTCAATGCAACCCCTATCAAATTACCAATGGCATTTTTCACAGAACTAGAACAAAAAATTTCATAATTTGTATGGAAACACGAAAGACCCCGAATAGCCAAAGCAATCTTGAGAAAGAAAAACAGAGCTGGAGGAATCAGGCTCCCTGACTTCAGACTATACTACAAAGCTACAGTAATCAAGACAGTATGGTACTGGCACAAAAACAGAAATATAGATCAATGGAACAGGATAGAAAGCCCAGAGATAAACCCATGCACCTATGGTCACCTTATTTTTGATAAAGGAGGCAAGAATATACAATGGAGAAAAGACAGGCTCTTCAATAAGTGGTGCTGGGAAAACTGGACAGCTACATGTAAAAAAATGAAATTAGAACACTGTCTAACACCATACAGCAAAATAAACTCAAGATGGATTAAAGACCTCAATGTAAGGTCAGACACTCTAAATCTCTTAGAGGAAAACATAGGCAGAACACTCTATGACATAAATCACAGCAAGATCCTTTTTGACTCACCTCCTAGAGAAATGGAAATAAAAACAAAAATAAACAAATGGGAACTAATGAAACTTAAAAGCTTTTGCACAGCAAAGGAAAACATAAACAATACAAAAAGACAACCCCCAGAATCGGAGAAAATATTTGAAAATGAAGGAACTGACAAAGGATTAATCTCCAAAATATACAAGCAGTTCATGCAGCTCAAAATCAAAAAAACACACACCTCAATCCAAAAATGACCAGAAGATCTAAATAGACATTTCTCCAAAGGAGATATACAGAGTGCCAAGAAACACATGATAAAATGCTCAACATCACTAATCATTAGAGAAATGCAAATCAAAACTACAATGAGGTATCACCTCACACCAGTCACAATGGCCATCACCAAAAAATCTACAAACAATAAATGCTGGAGAGGTTGTGGAGAAAAGGGAACCCTCTTGCACTGTTGGTGGGAATGTAGATTGATACAGTCATGGATAACAGTATGGAGGTTCCTTAAAACACTAAAAACAGAACTACCATACGATCCAGCAATCCCACTACTGGTCATATACCCTGAGGAAACCATAATTCAAAAAGAGTCATGTACCACAATGTTCATTGCAGCACTATTTACAATAGCCAGGACATGGAAGCAACCTAAGTGTCCATTGACAGATGAATGGATAAAGAAGATGTGGCACATATATACAATGGAATATTACTCAGTCATTAAAAGAAACAAAATTGAGTTATTTGTAGTGAGGTGGATGGACCTACAGTCTGTCATACAGAGTGAAGTAAGTCAGAAAGAGAAAAACAAATACCATATGCTAACACATATATATGGAATCCAGAAAAAAAAAAGTTATGAAGAACCTAGCAGCAGGACAGGAATAAAGACGCAGATGTAGAGAATGGACTTGAGGACACGGGGAGGGCGAAGCATAAGCTGGGATGAAGTGAGAGAGTGTCATGGACTTATATACACTACCAAATGTAAAATAGATAGCTAGTGGGAAGCAGCTGCATAGCACAGGGAAATCAGCTCACTGCTTTGTGACCACCTAGAGGAGTGGGATAGGGAGGGTGGGAGGGAGATGCTAGAGGGATGAGATATGGAGATATATGTATATGTATAGCTGATTCACTTTGTTATAAAGCAGAAACTAACACACCATTTTAAAGCAATTATACTCCAACAAAGATGTTAAAAAAAATTATGCTTTCCTCAGGGTATATGCCCAGTAATGGGATTGCTGGGTCATATGGTAGTTCCATTTTTAATCTTTTAAGGATCATCCATACTGTTCTCCAGAGCGGCTGTATCAATTTACGGGAATCAAACGTAGATACAACCAGGAGTCCATGCTTTTAATCACTTTGCTATATTGACTTCTCATGTGTGAAAATTAGAATGTCTTTGTTTATGGTTTAGGAAAATCCCCTTCCATCACGGACCTTGCATCAGTTCTGAAAATTAGGAAAGGATTATGAAAATGCAGAGATTTAACATTAGAAGACACCTTAGAGGTTTTCTTGTCTTTCCCCTCACTTAACAAATGAAGAATCTGAGGATTTCATGGGCACAAATACTTGCCAGTGGATAAACATTTACAAAACTTTGCACTAAATCCAGACCTCCAGACTCCTAAGCCATGGTACAAGGGAAGAAGAGAAACATGTCCTAATCTTTGTATTAGTGTTCTCAAACTCATGCAAGCATCAGAATTATCTTGTAGGGTGGTTAAAACACAGATGGCTGGGTCCCATCCAAAAGTTTCTGTCTGATCCAAGGTCTGGACCCGGGCCTGAGAATTTTCATTTTTAAGTTCTCATGTGATGCTTCTGGAGACTTCCTTCTGAAAATCACTGTCTTTAAACTCAGAAGATGCTGTATGATTAGGTGAGCAGGCCTCTTACCATGGTCATTGAGTAAGAATTGCACCCTAATACAATGGTTCTTATCCTTGGCTGAACATTGGAATCACCTGGGGAAATTTAAGAACCCACTGTAGAGTCTGATTTAATTGGTCTGAGGTATGGGCTGAGCACTGAACGTTTTACAAGCCCTTGAGATGATTCTTAAGTGCAATCAGCATTAAGAACCTCTGTCTTAACACTTCAAACTCTCTGATTTTAGGTTTATATAAACTCTTGGTACTTCAGTTTTCTCATCTGTATAATGAGAATAATAATGATACTTATGATTTTTGTGTATTTTGAGTACTAAATGAATTAATAAATTTAAAAACATTTAGAAATATGCCCGGCATTTAGTAAATATTATATAAATGTTGGCTATTGCCATCATCATTGTAGTTGTAATTAGTGTCTTCTTTCTACTGTGTGTTCTAATTTACATGGACTGTTTTACATGTGGGCAAGACTTTAAGTCTTTTCTAGAATGGGCTACATTAAAGCTGTGAAAATTAAGTGTGTCCAGCTGGCCCCCTTCAGCTTCATCTTACCCACACATTCCCCACCACCCTCTCTGTCCAAAGAAACAAAAACAAAAACAGAAGCTGCTCCGTTCTTTCAGTCAGTTTTGTATAGTGGAATCAGGAGGTAAAGATTTTTCTTTATGATCTAAATTCCAAAGCCCTTGCTGAAAATCAGTTGACCATAAATGTGAGACTTTATCTTGTGATTCTCAATTCTATTCCACTGAGTTATATCTCTGTCCTTATTCTGGTACCTCAATATCTTGATTAATGTAGTTTTGTACTAAGTTTTTAAGTGAGAAAGTGTAAGTCCACTAACATTGTTCTTTTTCAAGATTGTTCTGGCTATTCTTATTCTCTTGCACTTCCATATGAATTTTAGAATCAGCTTGTCAATTTCTGAAAAGATGAAGACTTGGATTTTAATAGTGATTGCACTGAATCTGTCATTCAATTTGGGGCATATTGCTATCAACAGTTATTAAGTAAACCTTCTGATTCATGAACGTGGTATCTCTTTCCATTTATCTGAGTCTTTAATTTCTTTCATCAATGTTGTATAGTTTTCAGACTGTAAGTTTTATATTTTTGGTTAAATTCTTAAGTATTTTATTCTTTTTGAGGCTAATATAAATGGAATTGTTTTCTTGATTTCATTTTCAGATTGTTCATTGCTAGTGTGTAGAAATATAATTTTTTATATATTGATCATGCGTCCTACATGCATGTTTGTTTATTATTCTAATAGGTTTTTAGTGAATCCTGTAGGATATTCTATACAGAAGATCATACCATCTGCAAATAGTGATATTTTTATTTCTTCCTTTACAGTTTAAATGTCTTTTATTTAATTTTCTTGCCTAATCGTGCTAGCTAGAACTTCTAGTACAATTTGAATAGAAGTGACAAAAGCAGACATTCTGCTCTTGTTCTTAGGCTTATAGGGAAAGCATTGATCCTTTCATAACTAAGTATCATATTAACTGTGGGTTTTTCACAGATGGCCTCGACTTGACATTTCTACAGCCAAACAATTTACAGAGCTATTGTGCAAGGATGTTTCAATGTCAGATTTCCTGGCTGATATCTTCTGATTAGTCCAGTTTGGGCCAATTAGTTATGACCTTTAGGACAGTATGGCACATTCACACGGTACAAACATGTCCACCTGTGGGTCAGGTAAAGGAGGGTTCTTAGAGAAGTGAATGGGTGTATATTCCAAAATATTGGCTATTGGTATCTCCTCCTCTCATGTCTACTCATGACTTCAAACCACCATTTTTATACATTGATGAATCTCCCTCTCCTCCCTTCCATCAAATGAACTTCAGACTCATATAAATCTACCAACTAAAATATCCCTTTAGAAATCCCAAATCTTAACATGTCAAAGACTGAACTCATCATCTTACCCCCCAAACTTGCCCTAACTCCATGAAAGGAACCATAATGAATGCAGTGAACCATATTAAAAATGTGTGAATTTCCCTAGACTCTTCCCTGTACTAAATCCCTTTCTTTCCATCTCATTCATCTAGTCACCAAGGACTGTAATTCAGCCTCCTTTAATATCATTTGCATTTGTCCCCACTAATGGGCACTGTTTCAGTCACTATCCATTGCTTCTAACCTTGATTACTGCCTTAGGCTCCTAAATGGGCTCTCTGGGTTTCAGATGGTTTTTTCCCCATTTATCTTCCACACCTCTCATAAGAGCCATCTTTCTAAAACACAGTTATAATCATTTCTCTTTGCTGATTAAATTCCTTCAATAGGCCACTGTAGCTTTCGGGGTAAAGAGTTCAAACTCCCTATCTCAGCAACAAAGTTCGTCACCATCTGGCTCCTGGCCACTTCTCCAGCTTTGTCCCCATCATTCCCTCACAGTCAATGTATTGTCTAGTCATCCAGAAGCATTTGCAGTTTCCCAAATTTGACAAGTTATTTCATGTGTCTCTGCTTGCTTTCCCTCAGCTGTTTCCACTATCTGGTGTCCTTTCACCTTCTTCATCCACCTAATAGCTAGTGGCTCCTCAAAACTCAACTAAGAAGTTGACTTTTCACCTTCTGTGAGAAACATCCTAGGGTACATGTTTAGTTTGACTTTTCATCTCCAGCACAGAGTAAGTGTTCAGTATGCATTTGTAATATAAATAAATTGAAAACCTGTAGTTAAGTCTTTAGGCAAAAGTGCCATGGCTTGTTGCAGCTCCATTTTTCAGACATTCTGGGCAATGACTATGCCCCTGAACCTCAGTCGCCATAGGAGTCCCCACAGCCTCCTTGGATAGATTCTCTTAGCTCAGTGCATTTCAGTTCATGGACCAAAGCCCAACAGGCATGAACCAGACAGCTCTGAGAGTCAGCACTGTTGCTGGGTACCAGTGCAGACAGAAGAAGACCAGGCAGGCAAAGGAGAGTGAGAACAGACTCTTGGAATCTCCAAGGAGCACAGTGAATGTCCCCTTGCTTGATTATGGAAAATTCCACAATCAAGGACCAGTCTTTTGGAGTTTAGGGTTACATCCTTACCAGGGGGCTTTTGCTGATTACCTGCAGCCCACACTAATCACTTCTTGACCACTTAGGACATTTCTCTATGTCTGTCATTCATTTTAATATCTGACTACATTTTGTGTAATATGTTACCTATTGTCTAGTTTCTTTCAGTTTCATGTAGCATTCTGTAGGCAAAAAAGCCTCACAAAAAACATGACATGTTTCTCAATGGGAGAAGTGCCAGAAACCTGGAGAAGGATAAATGTTTTGCTTTTTTTAAGAAAGAAGGGATGATTCTAGAATTTATGAACCTACTACTGTCCCTAAAATTTAAGAAACTAGCAAAAAGAAAAGTTTAAGGGTGATTTGTGAGTACTGTATACATAAAAAGGTGAATTTATAATCACCTAGAAGCCACTTGAGTTCCCTGAGGACAAATTATGCCAAAAGGAACCTATATTTTTTCCAGTAGAATTTCTAACTGGTAAACTAAATCATAATAACAATTCATATCAACCCAGGGTTTTATAATACAAAGCACTTTCCACATATTATCTCGGTGAAGTACCATGGCATTGTGGAAAGATGATGGATTTTCTAGCAAGGCAGATACGAGTTTGAATCTTGGTGCTACTTCTCTGAGCCTTTTTTCTTCATTTGTATAGTATCTTTAAATATGTACAAGAATAAAAGGCAATCTGTGTCCCAGTCCAGTTAGTGAAATACAACAATATCTGCATTTTATGGAGAATTTATTCCAATTATCACCATTCTTAATTCTCTCAGTAAACACTGAGGAACATATTAGTGTTGTCTTTTTTGCATATGAGAGAATCGAAAGTAGGTTTAAGTAATTTTCTACGAGACATCCAACAAGTGTGTTAAGGACAAAGGTTTGATCGCTCTTCTTTGCTATATTTTTTCTCCTATATGGCATGGGGAGTGAGATAACCTTCTAATTTCCTCATTTTGCAGGCACAGGACTATGTGAAATGGCAAAAAAAAAAACTATGAGCTAGATGGCATTACAGTGTGGAGAGTTTACAGCCATTTGATTGACAGACCTCCATAATGTTGATCAAAATCTACCTGGATGGGGGTGGGCTGTTTTTTACCTCACAGAGCTCTGGTTTGACCTATTCTCTTCAACAATTTAATTAACTTAAACAAATAAAGGGCATTCTGATTAAATCTGTAATTACTGTAACAAGCAGTTAATATGCTGGATATATAAATCGAAATTTATTGAAATAGATAAAAGGAAATAGACAAAAGGAATGGGTCAAAATAATAAGACCAATTTTACCAGAGATCAAGAAAAAAAATCCTATATAATCCTATATTTATAATCAAAAAATTAAACTTCATCAGTATGGAATTGGAGAAACATGGCTTAACAGCAGCAAATGTGAAAACAACTCCATGATTTGAGTTGATTACAAGCTTGGTATGAATCAACAATATGGCCAGTCTACCACTTAATCTTTTGTTGCATTCAAAGGAACTTATCACACACAATGAAGATGATGGTCTCAAAGTGTTTTGGGATGGTCAACTTGCACGTGGAGTTGCACATTTAAATTTGAACATCATATTTTGAAAAAAACCTTGACAAACGGAAGGCAAGTTGGAAAACATTCCAAGGATGTTGAAAGGTGTTCAAAACCTTATTCAAGAAATGCTTTGGAGATACTGGGAAAGTCTGTTTACACTAGGGGAAAGAAAACCTGTGGGAGACATTATAATGAAGAATATAAATGGAAGAAAGATTTGACTTTGTGTAGATCCAAAAAGTGAGCCAAAGACCTTGAAAGGCAGACATCTCTGAAGGCAAATGAATGGAAGTGAATGATAATGAAGTGTACCATTTATGCAGCACAGAGCTAATATGTATCTTATATACTTTATTTCTCACAAAAGCCCTTTAAGTAGCAAGCACTACTACCTCTATTTTACAGATTAAAAAAATTCAAGTTTAGAAAAATGCAAATAACTTGCCCAAGGTCCTAAAACTAGTAAGTTCTTAAGCAGGGATGCATCCTCACAACTCTATGTTGTAGGTATTACTTCAGTTACAAGAGAACCTGAAGATACCGAATTTACTAAGGACCAAAGGTGACTACATGGTGGAACTGGCTTAATAAGCACTTATTTTGTGCTGGGACCTGGGCAATACATTTTAAAAGCACAATTTATTTTCATAAAATAATGGTTTGCAATGGTTATTGTTATTGCCTTGTTACAGATAAGGAAACTGAGGCATAGACAGATTAAAGTAACTTGCTCAAGATCATAAGTGACAGAGATGGGATTAGAACCTAACCCTAACCCTAACCCTAACCACTGTGCTATGCTGCCTCTCTCAGAGAAGTCCAAAGAATTTTCTACCAATGAAAGCTCTCCACAAATGCTTCAAGAGGCAGTCAGCTCTTCATTAATGAAGTGGTCCAAGGAGAGGCTGGTGGTCCCTGTGTGAGGGTAGACCTGTAGACTGAGATGCCTGGATAATCTAAGCCTTTATGATTCTACCAAATTTGCTTTTCAGATTAATTCTTCACGGGGTGTGCTAAACACCAAATAGGTGCTGGTAAGTAGCTGTTAATTTGAATGGAATAGAAGTCTGCTCTCAGGAAGGGGACCCCTCAGTGCACTGCTGTGGGAGTTGTGGCTTTGCAAGTGAACTTTCTAGCTATTTGTGTCAAGGCTGAATTAGAGAGAGGAGGGCTTCCAAGCATAGCTAGCAATTAGAGTCCAACCCACAAATTCATGCACTGGACTGGCCGCTTGCGTGGGAAGGAGAGGGAAGGAGGCACCTTCAAGGGGGCAGCAGAATAAAGCAGGGGCAGCCGTGGGCAGCAGCCCTAGGAGTCCAAGAACAGCCTGGACAGCTGGCCTTAGTCTTGATTTGGATTAAGATGTTTATTCTGCTCTGCCTCCCAGGCCTCTCCCTTCCTGCCTCAAGGGCTGTCCACTCGAGTGTCTGAAGAGGTGATTAATTGAATACAGACTCTCAGATCCAGCCAAGAAGTGTTCTCGGACTAAGATTCACTTTGGGGGTGAAAGATACCCTCCCAGTAGTACTTTGTAGAAATTCCCTTCCCTTGCCAACTCCTATAGTTTAAAGGTCATGATCCATGAAAAAAATCTGAATTGAATGCATGCCACACTGAGCTTATGTCTGAGCACAGTTTTAACTGGTGCTGTGAAATGGTATTGTAGGGAGAGTAGGTAACCCAAGTCTTGACTGGGGGCTCCCTGGGACGAAATTTCTCAGAAGAACATGCATAGATTATCCACTCGGTTTTTGGAGGGAAGATAAAAAGTCCTCTTGCTCAATGACTACCCCACTAGTTTATCAGAAACACCCCTGGGTTAAAGCAGAGGTTCTCAAACATTTTGGTCTCAAGTCCCATTTACACTCTTAAAAATAATTTAGGGTCCCAAGGAACTTTTGCTTATGTGATTTTTACCTTTCAAAATTTATCATATTGAAATTAACTGAGAAAGTTTTAAATAATTAATTAATTCATGAACTTAATTCATTTAAAATAACAAACGATTATGTGTCAACACAATTTTTTTCTTTAAAAATATTTTCCAAAACAAAAATATTTTGTGAGAAGAATGTCACTGCTTTACATTTTTGAAAATCTCTTTAATGTCTGGCTTAATAGAAGGCAGCTGTATTCTAAGATCTGCTTCTGCTTTCAATCTGTTGTGATATGTTGTTTGGGTTGAAGGTTATGAAGAAAATCCCACCTCACACAGTATGTAATTGGGAAAGAGAGGAGTATTTCAACAGCCCTTTTAGATAACTGTAGTGATTCCTTTTTTACCACACCAAAACAGGTTAGTTGCAGTGTAGAACCTGACTCCATATCAATGAACCTTTCATACTCTATTACATTAAAATCCACTGATCTGTCCTGCACTTTGACTACATCTTTTACCATGCATGGTTTTGTAATATCATACATTAATCATTTGGAAAATATTGATTCACTGAGTTATACAGATCTTCCAAATGTTGATACATTTCATTAGACAATATAAAAGAATTCCCACATCTATTAATATCTCCACTGATCTTATCAGAAAAATCTTGAAGTAGTGGGAAACTGTCAAGCCCATGGTGGCAAATCAAAATTTTTCAGAATTCTAATTTTCACATGAAAGCTCAAATTTTATCATTGACATCGGGCACTGTCAGTTGTTTTCCTTGAAGTGACAGACTCACTTTGCTCAGTTTTGAGAAAATGTCTGCCAAATACTCAAGTCTGAATAACCAGTTTGTCTCTCAGTCATTTTTTCAAGAAAAAATGGTGTTCCATGGAAAAAGTGGCTAGTTCAGTTCACAGCTCAAACAATCACAGGAGTGCTTTTACTTGAGAATTTGGTACACAGCAAAAGTGTTTTATGGGTGCTTCCCATTTCGTCACAGAAAATACTAAAAATACGTGTACTCAACAGCTGAGATTTTAATAAAAGTAATAATACTGCTTCATCAAAATATTCTTTAAAAAAATTTTTCTTTTTAAAAAATTTATTTATTTTTGGCTGCATTGGGTCTTCGTTGCTGTGCAGGGGCTTTCTCTAGTTGCGGCAAGCAGGGGCTACTCTTCGTTGCAGTGGGCAGGCTTCTCATTGCAGTGGCTTCTCTTGTTGCAGAGCATGGGCTCTAGGCACACAGTCTTCAGTAGTTGTGATGCGCGGGCTCAGTAGTTGTGGCATGCGGGCTCAGTAGTTGTGGCTCGCAGGCTCTAGAGCACAGGCTCAGTAGTTGTGGCTCATGGGCTTAGTTGCTCTGCGGCATGTGGGATCTTCCTGGACCAGGGCTCAAACCTGTGTCCCCTTCATTGTCAGATGGATTCTTAACCACTATGCCACCAGGGAAGTCCCCATCATAAATATTCTTTAAAAAACTGCCTTTTTGCTTTTCCTGTGAGTGTGTAGTGTTGAAGAAGGCAATGACAGTTGGGCATCACTGTCTCAATTTGTTCTAAAGGGCCAGCAGTTATGTCCACAGTTGCTTTTGCACCATCAATGCGAATATTAACTCCGTGACAATGGCAGATAACATCTTAGTATTATTATGAACATAGTTTAACTTTGCAGACCTGCTGAAAGGCTCTTAGGGACCCCAGAGGCCCATGGACTGACTTCACTTTGAGAACTGTTGGGTTTTAGCATCGAAAGACCTTATTAAAATGCAAGTGTCACTTGGGAGGGATGGGTAGAAAAACAAACTCTTGGCAGTCATTGCCAGCACTGCATGGAAGCAGGAGAGTTCAGCAAGTATGACCTTCAACTTTAGGAGTCAGATAAATCTGGGATAGAACACCAGATCTCACACTTCCTAGTTCTGTAAATTATGTCATTTTTAAGGTCTTGTTTTTTTATATGTAAATGGAGATAATAATCCTAAACCCTTAATTTTGCTATAAGTATTTAATATGAGAATTAAGTACCTAATGCATAGTACATACTTAATAAATGTTAACTGGTTTTATAAGTTATGGTCTTAATAACCTAGAAATAATGGGATAAAAGATGGCTAAGTTTTTATGGACTTGGGGAACAGGAAACTGCCTGGGGGCTTCAAGATAGGAAATTCCTGAGTATCAACCAAGATTAGCCATCTAAAGGGTACACAGAAAAGAGATGCAGAAAGGACTAAAGACAGCCTTCACTTTTTCATTCATCCATTCAACAAATATATGATGATCACCTACTGCAGGCCAGACTCCAATTTTGTACTAAGGAAAGCCGCCAAGTAATGACAACGACTGGTACTGTGGGCAGGATGTGGGATTCAAGTCAGGAACCTTGGCTTTTGCTCCTAGTTTTGTAGTAGCTGTGTTACCTAGGGCATGCCCTTTAAATCCTCTGAAATTTGGTTTACCTATTTGCAAAATGGGAAAGATAATAAATGCTTCACTGTGATGTTTCAAAGAATAAAGGTAAAAATGTGGTTAAAGCAGTCTTTAATCATTTTGGTGCCTGTGGTTCTTGAAGTGACTCACCTTTTAATGTCTTGAAAAGCAGCATCACATGGAGGAAGGAATCCCTCCATCCTTAATGTCTTTGACTCTAAACTGTAATAATAACACCTGTCTACTTTTGAGAGGTCTTAGACTACACAGTGTCAATATAGAGAGTGTATGGCACATGGTATAGTTAGTGCTCCACAAATAGCAGTTATTACTTATGATTTTGTAGTGAGACAAATATACTGCCATGGAAGCTGGCACATAATAAGCCAAGAAAATAAATGATAGAGAAGGACTTTTAGCACCATACCAAATAATAAAATACAGCAGTTAAGGATTTAATATTGATAGAACGAAAGGTCTGATTATCATTAAGAGACTCAATCTGTGGCCAAACCACAATGAGGGCATCTTCCTGCCTTCCTACCACCATTTTCAAGATCTAACCTCCTACCTTTAAGAAGTGTTGGAAGCAA
This sequence comes from Hyperoodon ampullatus, assembly GCF_949752795.1. NCBI lineage: Eukaryota > Metazoa > Chordata > Mammalia > Artiodactyla > Ziphiidae > Hyperoodon > Hyperoodon ampullatus. The sequence goes on from NC_136917.1 coordinate 13,858,160, forward strand.
GAGAGGTGGATAAATGATAAATTGTGCTGGTCTGAGCAAATGATTAGGTAGTGCCTTGGTGGGGGGTAAGGAGTGCGGTATGGTGAAAACAAAGGGTCTGAAAGGATTAAGAAAGTGTGAGAGCAGAGAGATGAAGCATTCAACAAGGGACGTGAGGTGTCTCTGCTGACACTGGGCGTTGCTACATGGAGAGCCCCATGACCCTATAGCTAGTACCCCAGGCCTCAATGAGCTGAAAGATGGAAAGAATAGCACAGAGAAGTCTTCTCTACTCTCTAGCTCATAACAGGATGTGTATAAGATGGGAAATACCACCAAACTCAAAGACTGAACATTCTCCTGTACTCCTCATGGGAGTTTGACAAGCTGGCAGTTAATCTCCTTGGTTTTGGGCTGTATTTCATGATATTTTAAAACAGATATACATTATTTACTAAGTGTTGGGAACTAATGTAATTCACACATATTATTCTTTAAATCCCAATAAATTAGAGTGAGATGCAATATCAAAAAAACAAACAACCCAATCAACAATGGGCAGAAGACCTAAATAGACATTTCTCCAAAGAAGATATACAGATGGCCAACAAACACATGAAAGGAGGCTCAACATCACTAATCATTAGAGAAATGCAAATCAAAACTACAATGAGGGATCACCTCACACCAGTCAGAATGGCCATCATCAAAAAATGTACAAACAATAAATGCTGGAGAGGGTGTGGAGAAAAGGGAAATCTTTTGCACTGTTGGTGGGAATGTAAATTGATACAACTACTATGGAGAACAGTGTGGAGGTTCCTTAAAAAACTAAAAATAGAACTACCATATGACCCAGCAATCCCACTACTGTGCATATACCCTGGGAAAACCATAATTCAAAAAGAGTCATGTACCACAATGTTCATTGCAGCTCTATTTACAATAGCCAGGACATGGAAGCAACCTAGGTGTCCATCGACAGATGAATGGATAAAGAAGATGTGGCACATATATACAATGGAATATTACTCAGCCATAAAAAGAAACAAAATTGAGTTATTTGTAGTGAGGTTGGTGGACCTAGAGTCTGTCATACAGATTGAAGAAAGTCAGAAGGAGAAAAACAAATACCGTATGCTAACACGTATATATGGAATCTAAAAAAAAAAAAAGATTCTGATGAACCTAGAGGCAGGACAGGAATAAAGACACAGATGTAGAGAATGGACTTGAGGACATGGGGAAGGGGAAGGGGAAGCTGGGATGAAGTGAGAGAGAGGCATGGACATATATACACTACCAAACGTAAAATAGATAGCTAGTGGGAAGCAGCCGCATAGCACAGGGAGATCAGCTCGGTGCTCTGTGATCACCTAGAGGGGTGGGATAGGGAAGGTGGGAGGGAGACGCAAGAGGGAGGAAATATGGGGATATATGTATACGTATAGCTGATTCACTTTGTTATACAGCAGCAACTAACGCACCACTGTAAAGCAATTATACTCCAATAAAGATGTTGAAAAAAAATTAGAGTGAGATGAATTAAGGTGCCCATTTCATAGATAAAGAAATTGAGGCAAAGTAACTTGCCTAAAGTATTCCATCAATAAGGGGCAGACTCTCAGGGGCCAGAGAATCAAGCTCCAGAGTTCAGGCTCCTAATCATATAGCTCTACCATTATGAAGAGAGTAAACTGGGAGTACAATTATTTTGATGCTGGTAACAGTACTCAGTGATGATGTGATGATGCTAAGGAGGAGGAAGGTACCCATTGTCAAGGTAATCTTTACACTACAGACTAAGACTAGCAGACTGTAAACAATATCTACTATTCTTATTTTTTTAATGAAAAGTAGTATGTTTTAACTGCCAGTTTAACCTTCTGAAGGATCATCTGAAGTCTGCACAAGGGGCAGCTCAGTTGAGGAAAGGAAAGGTTTCCTTTTTTCATAGAGGAAAGCCAGAGAACTTATTAATATGTCCTTCCCCCAGGCAACCCCTATCTTTAACATCTCATCCTATCCCCAAACTCCCTGAAGAACTTAAGCAGGCTTGCAAAGTTGCTGCCACTGAAGCCCCTAGAGATGGATGGACACTCAACCTTCAGGAACCATTCATCTTCTACTTGAAAAGAAATTGCCTCAGGATTTCAGGAAGAGAGATGTGGATTACATTTCCTTAGAGGCTTCTCAGCATGAAATGAATTTTTGGAGGAGATCTGAAACTGTCGTTCACATGATCCTGTGTAACCAAACAGCCTCTAGAAACCCTCTTTATCAGGTTCGCCTCTCAAAGTACTCTCTTGTCCAAGAACACCATCCAGGGAGCAACATGGGCTCCCAATCAGACTCCAGTCGACCAGGTGCTGAGGTTACCTGGCCTGGCCAGTGGACTTATGAAGGGAGAAATAGTCCAAGAGGATCATCTCAGCTTGAACAAGGTAGCCTCCTTCCAACCAAACTATGACAGTTTCTCAATCCTGACTGCAAGTTAGAATCACTTGAGGTACCTTTTAAAACTTCTTGGAGCCCAGGTTGCATCTAGATCTCTTCATCTGTAAAATGGGTATATTAATGCCTCCCTTGCAGGAGAGTATGTTTGGGATTATAAATTCTCTAAGTAAACCATTTAGTACAGGGCTGGGCACTTGGTAGCTATTATTATAAGGAGTTCAGAATTTCCTGCATATTCTACCCCACTGCAACCTAATATCAAGCCAAACCAGACCTGTAGGAGATGAGATTTCTAGGAAGAGGTTGGGGGTAGGCAGTGACTACAACTGAGAAGCCTTGTAGAACATTGTAATTACTGTGACCATTATGCTAATTTTTGCTGAATATGGACAGTCCCATTTATACTTTAAGAAGACCACTCTGGCTGCTGTGTGAAGAATAGGTTGGGGATGGATAAGAATGGAAGCAAGAGGATTAGTTAGGAGGCTACTGTAGTAGTTTCTGTGAAAGATGATGGATGTTCAGAGTAAGGAAGTGGAAGAAGAGTGTAGAGACATCGTCTGAGATGAGTTTTGAAAGTAGCAGGGAGCTGGCTTATGGATTCATTGGACATGGGAGGTAAGAGGAATGGGGAGCTTTCTGTGACTCCCAGGTTTCTGATATGGGCTTCTGGGTGGAATATGGGTCTACTTACTAGTAAGATGGGAGAGGCTGGAGAAGGATTTTGGAGGATAATTGAAAGTTAAGTTATGGTCATATGAATTTTGAGATTCATGTTTCATTTAAGTTGAGAAAACGCACAGATAGTTAGGTAAGGGTGTGAAACTCCAAAAAGAGAACTGGTCAGGTGATGTATATTTGAGAATCACCTTCATAGAAATGGTGTGAATTTATGAGAATGGCCAAGCTCACCTAGGTGAGACTATACAGTGGAAACAAAAGGAAAGAAAAGGGACCCAAAATGGATCCCTGCAGAACACTAAAAGAAGCTTGCTGTGTTTCCTACTACAGTGTAGATTCCTTGAGGCCAGGAATATGCCTTATTCACTCCCATGTTCCTAGTGCCCTATACACAGTAGGCACTTAATAAATGTTGGATGAACCCATCGATCAATCAAGTGAATCAATGAAGCAGGTGACCTAAGAAGTGTCTCTGATTCTGATATTCTAGACTCTGTGTGTGTCTGTTTTCTGTGAAGTAGGAGTAGAAATTTCTGGAAGGCAAGCTCAGCCTTTGAGGAAATATGAAGACTCTTAATCGTCCAGAGAATTTTTACTACTGTAACTCCATGGCTCCCACTGTCTTTTGCCTGAGGAACTATATGATGTTCAGGCTTCCACATAAACAGGTATTTAAGGCATTAAGAAGAACAAAAATGGTTTAGTTTAATTACACGCTTTCAACCCATTGGTTCTATTTAATGAGGTTCATCTCCTGAGACACTTTAATCCAGATGCAAAATAATCCTCTCTGAAAAGGACTGACATTTCTACAGAGACCATGATGGGGCCAGTTCATCTCTGATAGCTGTCACCCCCTGCATCTCCCTGGTAACCTCTTCATGCCCCGTCTGAGCCATTGCCTCTCTTCTCTTTAAAATTTAGTGAACTCTCCCATTACTTCTTGTGCAGCTCTGGCTCCCACAAAGGAAAAAGAAGCAATTTCTCTAGGATCCTTTTTAAAAAAATTGACCATCCACCTGGTTTAGATTTGCCAATAATGGTATGTTAGAGACTGAAAAGGAGGCTATTGAGGCACCCTGCAAAAAAAAATAATAATAAAAAGAGGAATATTCCAGCTTGTCTCTTTTCTCCAGCTTCTCTGTGTAGGAGGGGTGGGAGGACAGTGCAGTGGTTATGGACACTAGCTTTCCAGCCAAACTGAGTTGGCAACTCACTCTCCTGCTCCTTAGCTGTGCCTCCTTGAGCACACTGCTTTGTCTCTCTATACCTTAGTTTCTTCATCAATAAAATGGGGAGAATAAAGTTACTTATAGTCTAGGGTTTTAGGGAGGAGGAAATGAGATAATAGATACAATGCATTTAGCATAGTACCTGGCCCAAAGTAAGTACTTAGGAAATAGACACTATTGTAACTGAAAGAATCCCAAGTTCCTCTGCCCTTCAAGACATCAATTATGAATGCAAGTTCAACTTAGCATTCTAGGGAACTCCTAAACTGTCTACAGAAATAATGACTGGTGGACCAAAATCGGGGCTTTCCCAAGTTGTTATCATCACTCTGGATCACTTTGATTGCTTTCTTATGCTTTAAAAAGTCCAAATCACATCCTGACCTCCATAAGCAATCAAATGTAGATTAAAAAGTATGCATGTGACATTAATAGAACTATCCCCAGGTACATGCAGATAAAAAAAACACGATCATCATTCAGAATAGGAAGTCATGTGCCAGGGTGTCTGCATCCCATCCCTGGTGCAGAATATTTGCTGGAGTAACGGCTAAGGATTCTACTGGTGCAAACATATGTAAATTAAATCTTTAGCTGGTTGAAACACCTTGAGGGAGAAGAAATAACAGACACCATGTTATTCACGTCTGCATGCAGGCCCTACTAGACACCATTCTGAAATTCTATCAGATACAGTTTTTACATTACTAAAGCTATTTTCTCAGACCTCATCATGTTCCATCGGGGAGCTCTATTCCAGGAGAGATACTAACAAGTAAAGCTTGTTTAATGAGGATATCTAGGAGACAGAAGAAGAGTTGAAATTGTGTCATAAGTATGTAGCAGGGACCCTTTTGGGAAGATAATTTTGTTGTTTAGAAACATTTTTTGATAAATAGCTTTGGTGTGGCAGACAAGACCCTATGGGCATAACTTGGAAGGAGAGAGATCTGTGTAAGTAATGTGCAGGAATTTGAATATTGTTAGAAAAAAAGAGTCAGAAGTGGGGAAAGTAATGAAGAGAGGGGAGTAACAGCAATATACTAGAAGACACAGTTCAAGGAAAAGGGGAGCAAATAATAAATTCCTGGTGGCATAATGGATAAGAGATTTGAAGAAATATATTGTCAAATATTTGCAAATTGATTGTGTTTGGCAGAGGAAATTGCCTCTATTATCACCATCAATAAACTCTGCCATGCACCCAAATGCTACATGTATGTAGTTTAGGGGTTCAAGAGGATGAATTCATGTCAAGATCATGGTTGGGTACAGAACTGAGGAAATCCAAGGCAAAGAAACATAAATGAGACAGAGTTCTGTGGAATTAAGAACTCAAAGCCAGAGGTCACCTTAAGAACATAAATCCCCAGGAATTCACAGAAACCTTGGGTTGGGCCTCAGATTTCCCACAGGATGTGGGATGGGAGGCTCTCGCCAATTTTATTTAAATCTCAAAGGACAGACTGTCCTGAATTGACATCTGGTTTATATGAGGAATGATGGAAGTCACTAGGCATATCTGGCTTGAAATGGAAGGTACCAAGTGGATCTCCGAGCTGTAGTGCAATATCTGAAGGAGGACTCAAGCAAAATAAGACAAAAACAAAAAACAAAGGTATGCCATGCACTTCCAGAGGGCAGAATCAGAGTTAATACCCTAAATTTATAGATCATTTACCCTAATATAAAGGAAAAAATTCCTAAGAATAGGACTTTTTCAACAATAGAGAGGATGGCCTGGTTAAATGGTGAATTAGTTGCCTTCCCTCTTTGGAGGTTCCCTAAAAAAGGATTCCTTTAATGAGTCAGGTTGAATTAGGTGACTTCTAAAGTCCTTCTTTAACTCTAAGATTTGCATACTTACATTTTAACAATACTTATTGGGCGCCAATACTGTACCTGGCACTGTGTTAGGTACTGAGATACAATAATGATCAAGATAACCCATCCAAGGAAAAAACAATTCAGTGGATTCTACAGTTCTAGGAAATCTGTCTGCCTATATAAGCAACTAACAATATTGAGTGCCTACCATATGCCAGGCATGTTACACTAATTGCCTTACCCAATCAAACCACCAAGGCTAATTACACATGAAAAATACAAAGTCAGAAAGGTTAGTAAGAACTTACTCAATATATGACTATGGATGATTAATTAAACTCTCCTTGCATCCATTCTTCATGAGTGTAGTAATAATATTTAATGCTTAGAGTTCTTGTGATGATCACAGTGAGTTAAAACATGCAAAGTGCTTAGTAATTCACATCAGTGGTTATAATAACAATTTTATTACAGTCGTTGCACAGCTTTCACTAGTGGATGTGAAAGTGGAACGCAGGTCTGCTACTTTCAGAATGCCTTGGACTCACATAAAGTGGGGCAAGATGAGCAGTGAAGGGAGCTTGGTGCCCTTTATTTATCTTGAACAGGAAAACAAAAGCCATTAGAGCCATGGGATATGGGAGGACAGGAAACTGAATCTTCAAACTGATATCAGTTCATTTCAAGTGTCAGTAAACTTTACAGTCACTCCTGCCAATAGTGAACTCTCAGCAAAAAGATATCAGAGGAGGAAATTAAATTACCCCAGAGGCTTCATGAACTCTTTTTTTTTTTTTTTTTTTTTTTTTTGTGGTACGCGGGCCTCTCACTGTTGTGGCCTCTCCCGTTGCGGAGCACAGGCTCCGGACGTGCAGGCTCAGTGGCCATGGCTCACAGGCCCAGCTGCTCTGCGGCATGTGGGATCTTCCCGGACCGGGGCACGAACCTGTGTCCCCTGCATCGGCAGGCGGACTCTCAACCACTGCGCCACCAGGGAAGCCTGCTTCATGAACTTTTGTTCATTCCATCTTTTAAGAAATTAATGCACTGTGTTGCCTCTCCTATAGACCACATAATCTTAAGAGTATTAAGTGGATAAAGACTAGAAAAACCAATGGGGCTTATTTTCTAGCAAGATACGGAAGATAAACCACAAACAAGATAAAAAATACTAACCGATATCCTTTCCATAATCAATGGATAATTGGTTGAACTGTTTAAGAAGCAGGAATGGGTTCTAATCATTCTTATAACGATTTCTGCCCACCCCCTCCTGATTATCTTAGCCACAGAGGTAAGCCTTGACTGGAAAAATATTTTCTTTTCCTTTACATACCTTGAAGTTCTCAATGGCATGCGAATTATATGATTATTTCCCCTCCTGCCAGAGAGATTCAATAGTTGCTGTACAGGTGTAACAATTAGTAAGACATAGTCCTTACCAATAACATAATAAAAATAATAGCTATTTTAATTGAGAGTTTATATATTTTGCTAAATAATTTATTCATATATCATTTGGGTCTCACAACAATACCATATGATCAGTGTTTATGGATGCTATAGGTGAAACAATAAAGTCTTGGGTAATGGTGGATTAGGTAGTTCAGACTGATCTTCCTGATGAGGACAAATTTTAAAATTCTAGAAGAAATATGTAAAGTATCTTCCCCTAAAAGCATCACACAACAATCAAGTTAGAGTGGAATTACTAGGCAAAAATCTGAGAGAAAACAGATATTCAGAAAAGTGAGCCTGCATTTGGTTCCCCTTTAGCCCAGAGGACATTTACTAATGCAGCAGAAGTGGATGAAAAGCTAAGCAGCAATTTTTACAGCATTATACAGGTTTAGGCAGACAAAAATTGAAATTCAATTTGGCTTGCCAAACTTAGGGGTCCTAAGAAAACATGCTACACTAAGGACTGGAACCTGGAAGGACTAGAACCCAGAAATAATGATGAAATCACATTCACATGGAATAGTTTTAATTCATCTGGGTGGCCCAGAAAAATTTCAACCCCTAAAATTAGATTCAGATGATCCTATGTTGCTAGTAACCGCAGACACCTGCAAAAAGGAAATGAGAATCTTCTCTGGAGAAAATAATAGCATGATAGTCATCATATTATTTTTGCAAATTTATTTTCACATACAGTAGCCAGCACACAGTCAACAGTAACCAGGACAAGAGAAGACAAGACAACATAAAAGAAAATCATTACAAACAACTTAGACCACAAGCGCTCCAACTAGTGGAACTTCTAAGCATAGATTGTGAAAACAATTAGCTTACTATTTTCATAAATAGAAAAGCTGAACTTAATATTTTCAGCAAAGAACTGGAAAGTATTAAAGCTAACTTTGCAGATTTAGAAAATAATTAGAAATTCTACAATTTAAAAAGGTACTAGCTGGTTGGATTCAATAGCTTATTAACAGAGTTGAAGAGAGGATAGGTAAACTGAAAGAGAGGTCAGAAGAAACTATTCAGAAAATATCATGGGGAGAAAAATGTATACAAAACAGAGTAGAGTAAGTAGGATCCCAGAGGACATAACAAGGAAGTCTAACATACCTGTAACTGGAGAGCCAGAGGAATTGGAAGGAGAAAAGAAAAAATAGAAAAGAAGGGATAATGGCTGAGAATGGTCCAAAATTGATGAAAATACTGATCCACAGATTTGGGATAACCTAAAAAATTCCAAGCATAATATAAATATATAAATATAAATAAATAAATATAAATCCACACCTAAACATATCATATTGAAATTATATTGAAAAATTTAAAAAGGAAGCATTCTATAAAGTAGCCAAAGGAAAACACAAATAACCTTCAAAGGAGTAATAGTAAGAGTGACAGATGACGTTCAATAGCAACAGTGTAAGCTAGCAGAGTGTGGAATGGCAGCCTTTTATTTGCTTTAAGAAAGCAATTGTCATCATAGAAATTATATCCAAAAAAAATATTCTTCAAGAATAAAACTGAGACAGGAATTCTGGGAAGATAGCTGTTGTGGTGGAAATGGTTGTTTTACAGTCTCTTGACTCACCCCATAAAAAATACACAGAGTGACTAAGTTTGAAAAACTAAGAGATCAAAAACAATATCTATAACAAAAATAGAGATTAAAGTATCCCCACCTACCCAAACATAAATGATTCAGATGAAGAGCTACTAGGCACGTGTGACATCAGCAAGTATGTGAGAAAGAGCAGAAGGAAACAACAGGGCATTTGATTGTCCTAAATGAGAACCACAAAATCCTCGATGGTTATTCTCTAAAAAAATCTGAGACTGGGGAGCTGAAATTGAGAGGAATTTTTCATATTACAATTTATAATTGAGGCAAAGGATCTGTGGTAAAATTTGAATGACTAGAGAAGCCAGGACCCTACAAATTATCAAAACTAACCAGCTCAAGTTTCCTTCCTGGATGAAAACCCACAATGGAGTGTAATGGTTGGAAACAGAATTTAAATTGAGTAGGACAGAATCAGTAGGGGGAAAAAAAAAAAGCCAGATAAATGTGGAGAAGGGGAAAGAGTCAGGAGGTCTCATAAAATAAAAGGTCCTATTTTTTTTAACACTTTACCAAAACAAGGAAGGAGGAGCAAAGCTAGAAAAACTATTCACCTTCCTTCCTAAAAGTTCAAAAACACTAATTTCACATGTAAATAAGAGAAACCAAAAAGAACCTTGATCATTACCCATTTGAAGTTATGATGAGAAAAAAAGAAAATGAAGAGCAGAATAACATCCCTCCAGGAGCTGAAATTACACCAGAAAGACATGTGCACAGATAAAGATTGTAACCTAATATATCAAATGAAGCTAGAAGATTTTAAGAAAATCAACAAAGAACAGCATACAACAGAAATTTTAAAACTCAGAAATGAAGTGATGGAATTTAGGAAAGAATGAGAAAGAAAAGGAAGGCAAATGAATTTCAGAAATGAAGATTAAACTAAAAGGAACACAAAAGTAAACAAAATAAATAATGCCTTAAGAAAACTAGAAGGTGAAAAGGAGAAAAAATAAAAATAAAACTGAAATGAAAAGACTAACATTATTTGAGAGAAAACAGGCAAAATTCCATGAATGTATAGTCAGAATTTCTTTAAAAAAAGTAAATCAAAGCAATAAAAAGAAAATGTTTAACTATAATTCAAGAAAACTTCGTGGAAACTGAAAAAAAATAAGACATCAAAGTACATATTGAAAGGGCATACTGCTTAGCTTAATAAATCAAACCAGAACAACCAAATACCAAATATATTCTAGAAAAACAATAGAACTTTATAGAAATAGAAAAATTCCTTTGGATATCCAGACAAAATTACCAAGTTACTTACAAAGAAAAAAATTATTATCATCATCTGACTTAGCAATAGCTATACTTTATGCCAGAAGACAATGCTGTAACATATTTAAAATTCCCATGGAGGGGACTGTGAGTTGATTATTTATTTAGTGAAACTATCTTTCAAGGATAAAAACACAAACAAACCATGAACATGTAAGAATATTATCATTAGTACTTTTCAAAGAAAGTACTAGATGAGAGGCTTCAGACAACTGAAATAAGTTGTCTGAGGTAATATGTGTTATTGACTTAATATGATTAGAGTTGATCAATAACTTTTGTCATCAGAAAAAAAGAAGCAAACATATTATGTGTCTCCTGATGAAAGGACTCAATATCTTGTCTGAATAATCTTGCCAATTAATTGAACCTGCAATTTAATGACTCATAAGTCCCTTAACTACCAATTTGTGAAAATACAGGGAGAGAGGAACATGTTAAGTGACACTCCAGAGATGCTATCAGCAAAACTAAGTTTATGGATAAATGATGGTAGCTTCAAAAAATAAGTTGTAAGAAAAAAGAAGAAATGGAGAGAAAACTACAGGTTACAATAATTTAAAATCTTATTAAGTAATTTTCATGTATAGACTTTATTAGGGTCCTGATTCAAACAAACTGGGAAAAAATGAATATTAAATGTAGTCATTTTCAGACCAAGAAAAACTGATAGAATTTGCTGCCAGTGGATCTGAACTAAAGAAAATACTAAAGAATGCTCCTCAGACAGAAGAAAAATGAGGTGCAGGAAGAAACAAGGAACAATTAAAATGGTAAACATAGGAATAATCTAAATGAAATGACTAAGCAAAGTAAAATGAACAAGGTTGATATATAAAAATAAATTGCATTTCTAAATTCAAGTGGCAGTTGGAAAATAAATTTTATCTATTTTATAATAGGGTCAAAAAATCAAATTCCTAGGAATGAATCCAACAAAATCTGCAAAACCTCCTCATAGAATACTACAAAATATAATTTAAAAAAATTTTAAGTACAAAATAGATGGAGATATATCGATCGTGAATTAGAACACTCATTATCACAAAAGTGTTCAATTCTCTCCAGATTGATTTTTGCCTTAAAAAATTCCCAAAATCTCTTCTGTGGAATTTTTCAATATGATTTAAAAATATAAATAGAGGGCTTCCCTGGTGGCGCAGTGGTTGAGAGTCCGCCTGCCGATGCAGGGGACACAGGTTCGTGCCCCAGTCTGGGAAGATCCCACGTGCCGTGGAGCGGCTGGGCCCGTGGGCCATGGCCGCTGAGCCTGCACGTCCGGAGCCTGTGCTCCGCAACGGGAGATGCCACAACAGTGAGAGGCCAGCATACTGCAAATAAATAAATAAATAAATAGAAATGCAAATGTACAAGAATAGCAAAGACAAATTAAAGAAGGAAAGTCAGGTGGAAAGACTTGCTCGATTGGATATTAAGATTTATTATAAAGTTACAGTAATTAAGGCAATGTTTAATAGTACCCAGTTAGACAAATAGGCTGATGACTCATAATAGAAGCAGATCTACACAATAAATGGACATTTGATTTATGCTAAAAATGTCATTGCAGAGAAGTAGGGAAAGGATGGCCTTTTCAATAAATATTGCTGGGATAATTAGGAATGCATATGGGGAAAAATGAATGTGACTCAACACCATAAACAAAAAAATCAATTCTATGTGGATTATAGACCTAAATATGAAAAGCATACAATAATATTTTAGATTATAATAGAGGAGATTATCTTTATAACTGGTTTGAGATAAAAATTCTTAAATGTGACATAAAAAGCACTAGGTTGATAAATTTGACCACATTAATACTAAGAGCTTAATTTCCTCAAAATGTACCATTAAGCAAATGAAAAGGTATTTCCACACAGAGTGTGAATAGATATTAGCAAAACATATAACTCGCAAAGGGCTCATATCCAGGACATACAAAAAATTCTCATAAATGGATAAAAATAAGACAGGCAACCCAGCAGAAAAACAGGCAAGGAAAGAAAAGAAAAAAGAAAAGGAAAATAAAGGAGACTCTAACAGGTCCTTTGCAAAAGAGAAAATCCAAATAGTCCATAAACATATGGAAAGGTATACAACCTATCAGTAATCAAGAAAAGGCAAATTAAAACCAAGATAAAACATTATCACACACCTAGCCAAATGGCTAAAACTAAAAAGATGGACAATATCAAGTGTTGGTGAAGATGGAAAGTGATGGAAAATATAAATTGGAACACTTTGGAAACACTTTGTATTATCCACTAAATTTGAAGATAATGCATGCCTGTGATCCAGCAATTCTGTGGTGCATGCATATATGCTCCACAAGACATGGATAAGAAGATTCATAGCAGCAATGCAGTCATGGCCCCAAACTGGGAATAATCCAAATGTCCATCACAAGTAGAATGGCTATATAAACTGTAGTATATTCACACCATGGAATATTAGACAATAACAAACATGAGTGAATTACAGCTAAATATAACAAGGTGACTGAATCACACAAACATAATATTGAGGAAAAGAGGTCATGCAGAAAAGAATACATACTACAGATTTCCATTTTAACAACATTCAAACCAGGATATTTACATGGTATTTACATGGTAAATCTAAAGAAATGCAAAGAAGTTATCATCATATAATTCATCATATGATTAATCGCTACATCACCATATAATTGTAGCTATATTTAGGTGAGAGGAATAAAGTGTTATGAGAAAAGGGCACAGAGAGGACTTCTCAGGTCCTGATAAAGTTCTATATTGTGCCCTGATTGGTATGACCTGAGGGCATCCACTTTATTAAAAATTCATTAAACTGTATATTTATGGTTTATACATTTTCTCTGGCTGCTTCACAAACACTCAGTTTTAAAAGAGGTTTTAAATGAAGACAGGAAATCAAGGTGCAGAGATTTTGAGCTTTCCAAGGTGGGATGCCTATCAACTCAAGACATCCCTGGTGTCCTTGACCCCAAAACTTGGGCTCTCAAGCACTATCTACAAGTTAGTCATCATATAGTAAAGGACATCAGTTATATCTGTAATACAAATAAAATAAAATAAAATAAAATAAAAACAGTGACATAAGGAGGTAGAAAGAGAATCAAACCAAGGAAGAGATAATGTCCAGCCCAACTACTGGAACAAGCTTCATGGAAGTGATATAACCTGTACTAACTCCAAAAGACCATGGTTTTTGGGATTCTGAAAGCCTCCAGGCCTAGATGGATGTGGTCATCCTAATCTAGAAGGACAGATATGGTGCCAGTGCTCCCTCTGGTAATCAGGAGACACAGCCTCTGGGGCCCTCTCTGGAAAGAAGGTAGGCCACAGTTTTGGAACAAGAAGCCTGAAGAACAACCATCTCCGACCTGAGTGCCCAAGTTCACAAACAGGAAATCATAGCTGCCAGGAGTAAATTTTGAAGGATTCCCAGTTATAAAATTGTTCTCATTAAAAAACAGCTTAATGAGTTTAATGAATGAGCCCATAGGAATTAAGTTTCTCCTACAAACGTGCAGATGGGCTCAAAGAGCAAGAGGGAAAACACATGAGAACAACTATCTCTAGAGAACTGATCAAACCTTGTGGGACTAGAGGGAAGAGACTGGGAGCTTAATGCAATCTGAAAACAAATCTACATGTCCCCAGCCCAGCTTCCTTCCCCCTCCCCACTCTCAGCCTGATCTCCCACCCTAAACCACGTTTCTTCACAGGAGCCAGAAGCTTCTGCATCTTCCATCTGGTGCACAGAGAAGTGACTCATAGCAATAAATACCAAGAAGAAAGGAGCCCTTCATGAATAAAAGGGTAGAAGCAGGACTGGCATGAAGCACTCAACTCTCCTGCCTATAAAGTAAATAAATAAAGCAATGCCAACAACTTAAAAGTGACATGCCTCCTTTCCACACTGCCTGTCACGTGCCGCAGTGTCTTCACTGTATCTGACAGCATGATAAGCCAGAATCACTCACTAGTTCCTGTCTTTCTGGGCAGACAAAGACATGGTGTAATTTTCAGAAGCTTCCTCAACGTGCCCTGAACTGAGCACAGTTGGCCTAGCTCCTGTGAAAAGAAACACTGTCTAGAGTCGCACAATGCAGGTGGGTTGGAGGGTTACATCTTGAATTACTTTTAGTCGTCAGATCCCTGGGCACGTCTGGGTCTGCTCGTCTCTTAAAACAGCCTCTGCAGTTCTTTTCAAATTATAGAGCATTTAAGAAGGGCCAGCTCTGTCAGGTTCTGCAGACCTGACAGTTGGTGCAGATGGGACCCAGAACCAGTGCCCACTCTCAGGAAGCAGTCTAGCAGGAGAGATAGCCACATTAATACATGAATGCCATTTAGAGGGATCAGTATTACAATGGAGAAAGATTAAAAGATGCTAGGAGGATGGATAAATCCTACTTGGGAGACCAGGGGAGGTATCCTAGAAGAGATGGTATTTGAACTGGATTTTGAAGAATGATTTAGTAGCTACAAAGAAGACAGGGGAAGGGCCAATCAGACAGAGGCATGGAATATGCAAAGACATGGAGTACTAATAATAATATTTATCCTAATTCTAATCCCAATTCCAACTGTTAAGCCTAATACTCATATTCCATTTACTCAGGATTACTATGAGTTAGGTGCTGCACCAAGCTCTTTACTGTAATTGCTTCATTTAAATCCTATAAAAATCTTACAAAGTAGGAATTATTATTATCATTCCCATTTACAGATAAGGGCCTGTGGTTGGAGAATTCATACTGCTGGTGTTTGAGAAAACCTGGATAGTGAAGCACACATTTGGCCAAGAGGTTATACTGTCCTTCAGGATGTTGGCATTCTAGCTGAAAATAGAGGTAACCCAACTTGAAGAGTCTCTCTGCTTCTCATAGGACACCAAAGATATTAGAAGAGAGATGTGTGAATGGCTCTTCAAATGGGGATCTGTACTTGTGAAGCAATTCTTCCTTGTAGAAATGAACCAAAGACAGGTGTGTAAAGTCATGCTGGGCATGAATAGAGTGAACAGAGATAGGATTATGCAATCCTAGAAAACTAGACCTCAAGTGGTCAGATCAGTGGCAGCTGAACTGCTTTACAAAGCAGACAGGAATCTTCTTTAGCTTTTGAAAATAACTAGAAATGGCCCCAAAAATGACTTACTAAATTCCTGAATAAAAAAAAAACAATATTGGGGGGTTATAGAGCTGACACCACAAACACCCATTTCTACCTGGGCCCCCAGTAGCCTGGTAACAAACATGCTTGTCTTACAGCCACGAAGGAATGAGAGTGGAGAAGGCAGACTTCAGTGAATTCCATAAAATAAAGCTGTCTCTTCAATTTAGGATATTTATACACACTTTCTTGTTAATAACCCTAACAACAAGAGTGATAATAGTAGCTATTGCTTAATGGGAGCCAACAATATGGGGAAACTGAGGAAAGCCTGCCTTAGCTCATTGACTGACGCTGCCACCAATCCTATGGGATGTTTTACAAGGTCCCACAGTCAATATAAGTAGAGACAAGACGGCTCAAGTCCTGCACTCCCAGACTTTGAATCTTACTCTTTTCACCTCAGTGTTAAGGGAAAGTGTGAGAACAGAAAGTGTGTCCTGGAGATAATCAACAGCCTTGGCCTGCAGGGATTCCGGGAAGCTGAGCTGGGAGCCAACAGAGATCTTACAAAGATGCTAACCACATCTGTCACTTTGTGGGTGTTAGCACTGAGAGCATTTACTCTGCCGTCCATGGGGGAATTTGAATGAAATTCCTCATAGGATTCCCAACCCATTTCCAAAGCATCTTGGAACAACGGGAGACTCTTCAGAGTTCTCTGCATGCCTGAGATCTTACAAGTGTATGAGCTGACCTAATCAGACAAAGCCCACACTTGACTGCAGCAGGGAGATGCCCACAAGTTTGTCATTAGGCAGGAAGGAGCTAGAATCACTTATGAAATCATTCTTTGTGACAAAGGCTGACAAAAAAAGAGGATCCCTTTATGGACTCCTAACAGAGGGACATTGACTTAGCCCCTGGGGATGTTTTGAAGGTAGAGGAGCTTGGTTCCTCTGGTTCTGTCCCTGGGCCCATCTCCAGAAGGGAAGGGAGTGAAGACAAGACCAAGTGGGTCTCAGAGAAGACTCCAACTTCCCCGGACCTTGCACTGAGATGAATGGAAAGTTCTGCTCTCCATGGCAACCTTCTCCTGTTGACTCCAAAGACCATAGAAACAGGTTATGACCCCTGAGCTCCCCTGAAAGAATCTCATGAACCTCCGTGGCCTTGGTTGGGGACGCTTCCTCTGCATACCAGGGTTACCCATGCTTATCTCTGTTATAGTATGTTTGTATCAATCAGCAGCTCAGGCCATTAGTCAAACTGCTTGAGTTCAAATCCTAGCTTTGCTATTTACCGTGTTACCTTGGACAAGTTGCTTAATAACCCTGTGCCTCAATAAAGCTTGTTGAATTAAAGAGGACTTCATTCATTCACTCATTCTTAGTGAGAGATGACAATACTAAATTTATTCAAGAAATGTCCAAGGAATAGGAATCTAACAGCAACCCAGGGCAGGATATGTCCTCCTTCTCTCCCCCACCATACGGGGACTGGACTGGGGAGAAAGCTTTCAATTTAAAACACCAGAAGAGTCACACAATTGCCAATCTACAGTCAACCCGGATGAAGGTTTTGATTCTAGAAGATTGTTTCTGTGTAGAAGAAGTCCTCTTTGTAAATCTTCCCCTTTTCCATGAAATAGAAACTTCTCCCTTTTCCAAAATATTTGAAAGACAACAGCTTCCCTTACTTTTAGGTCCCTCTCTACACGTTGACAAGGAGGAAGTAATGGATTGACTTGTGAGATGAACAGAACAGAAGTGTTCTGTTCAAACCAGAACAGAACTTGTAGGGCTAGGCCTCTGCTGGGTTGACTCTCTGGGACCTGCCCACAGAGCACGAGCATTCACTGCTCCTCCTGAAGTCCTGGGAGGGTAAACTCACCTGAATGGGGCTTGGCCTCCTTGCATGTGTGTAGACACATAAATCTAACTTTAGGTAGAAAGGGGGAAGCCCATTCTCAATAGGCAATACAGTTGAAATCTTGATTCCTCTATGCCTGCTGTATCTATTTCCCAAGCGCTTCCAAAGTTAAGCGGGGATACTGAAGAACGGCTTCTCTGGAATACCAACATTCCCACTCAAGGAACTAACGTGTCCATCACTCAATAATCCAAGGGAGATGACTGGGAGAAATGTGAGGAATTCTGGAGCTTCTAATGCAAGAAAAGTCAAATTTCAAGGCAGATCTCCTTTGAAAAGTAATCAGTAATATAATGTACAAAAATAAGTCTTCTTCTAACACTGACTTTTATACAAGGGTTATTCCATCAGTTAGGGCCCCAGGGGCACACTCACTGAGGAGGATTTATTTACAAAGGAACTAATTGCAAAGCTGTGGGTGGAGTGTAGGGAAGCACTCCCAAGCCACCTCCTTCTCATTTTCTATTCCCTTTCTCTCCTTTGATTTGGGACAAATCTGGTAAATGATGCCAGAAAATGTGGTTTAGTCTATTTCCTCCTTTAATAGATATGGCTAGGTCAGCAGAGCAGACCCTGAATGTATCAATCCCACAATCTGTGTAGCCAGGGATGACCAGCCTGCCTAAAAAGAGCAAAACCCTCTGAGAGTAGCATAAGGAGGCAGAAACAGAAGGAAGACCATACCTGGGACCTGATACAGTAACTCACCCACTAGTAGGTGGCCCAGTGAATGTTCTTTGTTCAACCAATTGAGTTAGCAGCACTGCCTTGGGAAGGATATAGTATGTATGTGGAGACTGGGAGAGAGAGAGTTTCTTCCCCGCTGGACTTAAGCAGAATTGTGAGAGGAGAGGAATGAAATTCCCTTCTCCGTACAAGGGCCTTTCCTCAGTTTTGGATGCCCCAAACAAGCCTATTCCATTTACGAATAAGCTATTCTAGAAAGGATCATTCACCAAAGTTAAAAGTGACTCTGGGTTGTGTACAGGCGAGGAAGGATTTATCTACACATAAGTGTTCCTACTCCGTCTGTGAACACAGCTTGAGAGAGAGAATCCTGGTGAGAGAGACAAGTCCTCATTCCTTGTACTCACAGAAACACATAATGGGGACCAGGGAAGAAGACAGAAAGAGGAACTTTGAGCCTGCCATTACAAAAGGATACAGCTTGGAGATACTCCCGTGCCCCTTCAGGGGAGAACTTGTCTACCCGTCTCAGACATGTGTCACTTCATCTGTACCCAAAAGATCTCTGGGGAAATGACATCACCATCGCACTTGAAAACTCCTCCTCCAAGTTCCTGACAGGAAGTTCTTCCAGTTGTCCCCCCAAGGCAATGGGAATCCATTTTCTCTCTACAGGTCCTAGGACAGACTTTATTAAGTAATTCCTCAGCTTTGATTTCTGTCACTAAGTAACCATAATCCAGTGGGATTTCCTCATATCATGACTATCAATAATTAATCAACTTCTCTGGAGAGCTCTGAAGAGCTTTGATAAGGTTAAGTGACGATATCCAGAGTCAATCTTGCCTAATTATCAGGTCTAATGCTTGCCTCCTTCACATTATGAGAAGCTGTTCCTGCTTCTGAAATGTGTACGTCTGACCTAGTTTCTCACATAAAAATATCTAGAAATCCATGTTTTAAACTAATGATTCACTCCGCTATCTTATGTATGACCTGCTAATCTGTTGAACTACTTAAGACTATGACAAAGCTGGGCCTTCCAAACTCATGACCAATAGGGAGAGATGCTCCAATCACTTAGCTGGACCTTGTAGCATTTGGGTTTTTGTAGACAGATACTGAATCACTGCCATGCCTTCAGGCATCAGCACCACAATTTGAAAATGACACAGTGTGTTTGATATACGAGATGGGCCTCTGAAAAGCCAGGAATGTGAGAATTTTTGTAAACCAGAATTAACTTTCCATATATATTGTCAACCACATTTCAAAGATCTTCAATTTCTGATTCACTGTGGTCAGGCTTGGGTTTATCTCCAAATTCCCACCCCATCCCTAGATGAATAGTAAATTTTATGGACAACAATAATAAAAATAAAACCCCAAATTTTATAGAACTAGTGATGGCCTCTGTATAAGAGATTATTTTCATAAAGGAAACACTTTAGGGTTCATCACAAGGGATGAAAATAGGCATCTCCTGTTACAGTGATTCCCATACTTTTGGAATGGCCTAGAATATTTAGGTATTGACAGGATTGTCAACATCTTAGTGTGCCAAGTTAGGATGTGATTTAAAACTTTAAACTAAACACCATTTAGAATCATCATTACTTCATAATAGGAGGTACATTTGAACACCAAAATGTAAGAAAGCTATAATCTCACAATGAATTAAGAAACAGTTGGCAGTAGTGTACTGATTTTTAAATAGATATTTTAAACGTTTTTAAATGTTGAAAAATTGTATGATACATTTTAATCTATGGTATTATTTTGCATGTAATTTATTTTGGTACAAGTGTGGTCAAGTTAGGAATATACATTCACCAGCAGGACACAAATGAGAGCTCAAACATTCAATTTTTGCTTCTGTCATGGACGTTGTCTAAAATCCAGGTTGATCTAAGTATATGAACGCAAATGGAAACAATATACCTAATGATACCATTTCTTTCAATAAAGACTGTGGTAGGTTGAATTGTGTCCCCCAAAGAGATATGCTGAAGTCTCAACTCCCAGTACCTGTGAATGTAACCTTAATTGGAAATAGTTTTACAGATGTAATCAAGTTAAGATGAGGTCATACTGGATTAGGGTGGTACCTAGTCCAGTGATTGGTATGTTTATAAGAGAAAGGAGAGCAGCACAGAGACACAGAGAAAAACACAGAAGGAAGATGGCCATGTGAAGATGGAGGCAAGCCAAGGAATGCCAAGGATTGCCAGGAACCACCAGAAGCTAGGAAGAGGAAAGGAAGGTTTTTTTCCCCAAAGGCTTCAGAGGGAGTATGGTCCTGTCAACAGCTTAATTTTGGACTTTTGGCCTCAAGAACTGTGAGACAATAATTTTCTATTAAGCCACCCACTCTGTGGTACTTTTTTACAGCAGCCCTAGGAAACTAACAGAGACTATTCTGGGTGAACTGAAAGAAGCCAAGGAAAGCAGCTCCTCTCATCCTAGGTCCTGGCTCTGCTTTCTTTCTACATGGGTAAGGAAAGATCAGGGGAGGGGGCCAAAGATCTGGACATCACAGGCTATTGGAAGGTGTGCCCCATTCAGCAGTGGCTTATGTGGAGCAGCACATTTTGGCACAGATGAGCACTGGTCATCGGAGTTTTCACAACTGATAAAAAAGAATTACAAAGCAACCAGGACAAAATAGCAAAAATGTTGCTCATTTGTACGTTCTCATTTTCATGTAATAGGTTGTCTTGAAGCAAGGTTACCCTTGAACTGAAGCATCCCATTGACCAGAAAGGCTCTTCTGGAAGCCAAAACCCAAATGGCTAAGACTGAGGAGAAAACTCCGAGGCCTTTCGCCTTCTGAGTAAAGAATTAGATTCCTCTGCCTTCCAGGCTCTTCAGCTAAGTCCATTAACCCAGAGTTTCCTGCAAGACCCAGCTGTCCCCACTGTCAATGGGGCAATGGTCTCTAGGGGAACAATTGTCCAGGCCACTCAAATCAGTTACACAAACCTATGAGAGCAGTTCTTAAACCAAACGCAAGAGCCCCTGTCTGTGTTTGCCCTCCTCCACTCTTGTTTGCAAGCCTAGGGAGGGCAATGCCTTCCCTATGGCTCCTGGGTTATGGAACGTATTTAAATGCCTGGTTCAAAACCCTCATTCACCCCTCTCAAATTTGACAATTGTTTAAGCATTATTGCTTGAATGGATACAGATGTTCAGCTCATCTCTTGTTGGGGGGAGTGTTTCTTTAGAAGAAGGGGGGGAATTGGCTTTTTTCTTCTTTCTTTTTTTTCAGACACATATTTTATCTTTATGTTTGTATCAAGAACTGCCAAGAGATGCATCTGGTCCCCAAATCAAGAATCTCACACTCCTCCTCCCAACTCACAGCTTTCTAAGCGCCTTTCTTTGTGATCTCTGCCCAAACAAGCTGTAGGCAGAGCTCACTGGACAGATGACCCACACCTTGTGGAAAAAGAAGAATCACTTTCTCATCAGTGCCAGAAAGAATGGCACCGATGGCGTTTTTCATGATGTCGCCCTCCCCCAGTCTTTTACTTTTTTGTGTGTAATTCATTTTCTGATTAATATTTTCAGCAGCTAGAGCAAATGCCAGTTTAATTAAATTCCCACACCACCACCCCTTTATCCAGTTAGTAGGTTCACTGGCTCCTCAACAACCTTCAGCATCTGCATTTTCGTGAATGCTCAGTTGCTTCTGGCCTCACCAAAAAAATCTGTTACATATTAAGTTATAATAAGATATAGGCAATTATAGTAGCAGCAGGACAAATAGATTTGTATGGTTCATTACAAGGGATTTCTGGAACATACGTAGCGGAAATAGCCTGTTTCTGGGGCAGAGCATATTCTGGAGGAAAAATACATTTTAAAAAGGTGGGAGGGGGTGGGTAGCAGAAGTTTCCATAAGAAAGTTCTGGATATAAGGAAACCCTATCAGCTCAGTAGCTCTCTGTTACTTAGATGAGTGATGTTTCAACATGAGAACCACAAACAAGTGAAAGATACAAGGATTTCCCCGGAAAATGGGTGGGGCCTGTTTCTCATTTTTAGAAACAAAATGTAATACCATTGTCATGGCACTGAAATAGACAAAATAAGCAAGAGGAATGAACTAACACTGGAGGAGCATCTGACATGTGACCAGCCATGTGCTACACACTTTGCACACACTATCTCATTTAAAACTCATGACAACCCTGAGAGATATTAGGTAGAGATACTAAAATGACAATTTCACAGAGGTCACTCTAATAGCTATCATTTTGTGATGGAGAAAACCAAGGCTCAAGAAGCAATAACTGTCAAGGTCACCCAGGGTCTGTCTGGCTCCAAAGACTGTGCTATTTCCACAATACTATTCTAAGCAAAGAGGTCCAGGGTCAATGTATAAATAAAGTGGAAGAGAAGACCTTCTACCTGTCATGATAATTTTGGAAATACCAGAGAAGTCCCTCTCTTAGGTTAATTACTATATTAGACAATGAACATCACTCAATATACATTAGGTTATGCTTGACATTTAGCAGGTTTTGATAACAGAGTAAAGGGATGGTATGCCACTTGAAGAGTGAGAAAAGAGTTTCCTTAATGGGAGTGAAAATGTGCCTAAAGCCTAAAGAGTAGATTAGTTGAATTCACAGTTTTGTCTAAGTAGACCCAGAAGCAGACCCACTTTGATGTCACAGCTCTACCTCAGGGACCTAAACAAGAATCCCACGTTGGGAAATATAGTATCTTCCTTTTCTTTACTATGTTGAAAACAAATACTACTTCCTAAGAGCTGCACCTGGAAAGAACCCTGAGAAATCTTGCTCCTCCTATCACCCAATCTGTCTCTGAACTGGAAGAATTGTTGTTTTCATCTTTAAAACTCTCAAGGATGGTGGTTCTCCAGCACTTTTCTACTTTCCATATAGAGAACTGTTTTTTAACCAATACCACTCCGCAGAATCCATTTCATTTTTCCCAGGATAAATTCAAGGCATTTTGCCTAATTCGTCAGCCCAGATTGGAGAGTGGGGTTGAAAAATCCCATATAAGTAAAGACTCCATGAGTTTATATGGGCTGAAGTCATTGAGCCCAGAATATTATCAAGCTCCCCAGGGACCCCACAGAAGCATATGAAAATGGCTTTAAAGCGATGTGCCAAGATGCTGACCCTTTCCTTTTGAGAAGCAAGGGTGGGGGAGATTCTGAGCCATTGCTGGTCACTTGGATGGGGAGAGATTGATGCTGAGCAAAACCAGCATATCAGTTTAGAGTGAAAGTCCGCTGAACCTGCAAATGCCAGCAGCTAACCAAGGAGTAGAAACCTAGTTGCTAAGTGTGAGAAAGTGAGCAGTGTTTTCTGTCTGAATGGCATTGACACCTTGGTGGTGTCAAAATGGCCCCTCCTGTTATCTTTTGTGTTCTGTGTGTTCACTTTTGCTGGCCTTTGAGTTGCCTTTTCCTCCCAGGGAAGCATCATGGCGCAGTGGGGACTTCTGAATTTGGGGTCTTGGGAATTGAGTTTCATCTGTCTCTGCCTTTATGTACTTGTTTTTAATCAAAACACTTGAAGTCTCCATTTCCTCATCTCTAAAATGAGGGGTTCTGAATTCATGACCACATGCTCTTTTTCTTTTTTTATTGAAGTATGATTGACATATGACATTCCATTGGTTTCAGGTGTACAACATAATGATTCAACAGTTGTATACATTGCAAAATGATCATCTCAATGAGTCTAGTTACCATCTCTCACCACACAAAGTTACAGAATTTTCTTCTTGCGATGAGAGCAACTTGTAAATTTGTACTACAATATTATTGACTGTAGTCACCATGCTGCACATTACCTCCCAATGAGTTATTAATTTTATAACATAAGTTTGTACCTCTTGATTCCCTTCACCCATTTTGCCCACCTCCCAAACCATCTCCCCTCTGGCAACCACCAATCTGTTCTCTGTTTTGTTTATTCATTTTTTTTTTAGATTCCACATATAAGTGAAATCATACGGTATCTGTCTTTCTCTGACTTGTCTCACTTAGCATAATACACTGGAAATCCATCCACGTTGTCACAAATGGCAAGATTTCTTTTTTATGGCTGAGTAGTATTCCACTATATATACATACACAACTTCTTTATCCATTCATCCATTGATAGACACTTAGGTTGTTTCCATGTCTTGGTTATTATAAATAATGCTGCAATGAACATAGGGGTTCATTTTTTTTTCAAATTAGAGTTTTCATTTTCTTCCAATAAATACTTAGAATTTCTTCAAATAGATTCAGAAGTGGAATTGCTGAATCATACGGTAGTTCCTTTAAAACATTTTTTTTGAGGAATCTCCATACTGTTTTCCATAGTGGTTGCACCAATTCACAGTCCCACCAACAGTGTACGAGGGTTCCCTTTTCTCCACATCCTTGCCAACACTTGTTATTTCTTGTCCTTTTGATAACAGCCACTTTGACAGGTGTGAAGTGACATCTCATTGTGATTTTGATTTGCATTTCCCTATGATTAGTGAGGTTGAACATCTTTTCATGTGCCTGGTGGCCATCTGTACATTTCCTTTGGAAAAATGTTTATTCAGGTCCCTGCCTGTTTCTTAGATGTGTTATTTGGTTTCTTGTTATTGAGCTATGTGTGCTCTTTATATTTTTTGTATATTAATCCCTTATCAGATATATGATTTGGAAGTATCTTCTCTCATTCTGTAGGATACTTTTAAATTTTGTTGATTGTTTCCTTTGCTGTTCTGAAACTTTTTAGTTTGAGGTAGTCCCATTTACTTTATCTTTGGTTGCCATTGCCTTTGGAGTCACATCCAAAAAATACAGCCAAGTGAGACATCAAGGAGCTTACTGATTATGGTTTCTTCTAGAAGTCTTATAGTTTCTGGTCTTACATTCAAGCCTTTAATTCATTCTGAGTTTATTTTTGTGTATGGTGTAACATAGTGGTCCAGTTTCATTCTTTTGCACTTAGCTGACCAGTTTTCCCAATACCATTTATTGAAGAGACTGTCCTTTTCCCATTGTATATTCTTGCCTCCTTTGTTAAAAATTAGTTGGCCATATATGTGTGGGTTTATTTCTGGGCTCTCTACTCTGTTCCATTAACCTATGTGTCTGTTTTTATGCCAATACAATACTATTTTGATTATTCTAGCTTTGTAACATACTTTGAAATCTGGGCACATGATGCCTCCAGCTTTGTTCTTCTTTCCCAGGACTACTTTGCTATGTGGGATCTTTTGTTGTTCCATACAAACTTTAGAATTGTTTGTTCTATTTCTGTGAAAATTGGCATTGGAATTCTGATAGAGATTGCACTGAATCTGTAGATTGCTTTGGGTACAGACACTTTTACAGTACTAATTCTTCCAATCCATGAGCATTGCATGTCTTTCCATTTATTTGTATCTTCAATTTCTTTCATCAATGCCTTTTCATGTTCAGTGCATAGGTTTTTCATCTCCTTCATTAAATTTATACCTAGGCATTTTGTTCTTTTTTATGAAATTGTAAATGATACTGTCTTTTTAATTTCTCTTTCTGATAGTTCATTGTTAGTGTTTAAAAAATACAACAGATTTTTATATGTTGATTTTTACCCTGCAACTTCACTGAATTATTTTTTTATCAGTTCTGTCAGTTTTTTTGTGGAGTGTTTAGGGTTTTCTCTATATAAAATCATGTCAACTGAAAATTGTGACAGTTTTACTCCTTTTCCAATTCGGATGTCTTTTATTTCCTTTTCCTGCCTAATTGTTCTGACTAGGACTTCCAGTACTATGTTGAATAAAAGTGGTGAGAGTGGGCATCCTTTTTTTATTCCTGATCTTAAGGGAAATGCTTTAAGCTTTTCACCATTGAGAGTGACGTTAGCTGTAGGCTTGTCGTATATGGCCTTTATTATGTTGAGGTACATTCCATCTATTCCCACTTTATTAAGAATTTTTATCATAAATGGGTGTCAAATTTTGTCAAATAATTTTTCTGCTTCTATTAAAATGATCATATAATTTATAGCCTTCATTTTGTTAACATGGTGTATCATGTTGATTGATTTGCAGATATTGAACCATCCTTCCATCACTGCAGTAAATCCCACTTGATCATAGTGTATGATCCATTTAATCCATTGTTGAATTCAGTTTGCTTATATTTTGTTGAGGATTTTTGCATCTATGTTCATTAGGGATATTGACCTATAATTTTCTTTTTGTGTGGTGTCCTTGTCTGGTTTTGGTATGAGGGTAATGCTGGGCTCACAAAAATGAGTTTGGGAATGTTCCCTCCTCTTCAGTTATTTGGAAGGGTTTGAGAAGGACAGGTATTAAATCTTCGAATGTTTAGTAGAATTCACCAGTGAAGCCAACTGGTCCTGGACTTTTCTTTGTTGGGAGTTTTTTAAATTACTGATTCAATCTCCTTACTAGTGATCAATTTATTCAGTTTCTATTTCTTCACTGATTTAGTCTTATAAGATTGTGTGTTTCTAGAAATTTATCCACTTCTTCTAGGCTGTCCAATTTGTTGGTATATAATTGTTCATAGTAATCTCTTATTATCCTTTTTATTAATTGGTATCAGTTGTAATTTCTCCTCATTCATTTTTTATTTGAGCCCCCTCTTTTTCTCTTAGTGAGTCTAGCTAAAGGTTTATCAATTTTGTTTCTCTTTTCAAAGAACCAGCTATTAGTTTCATTGATCTATTGTCTTTTAGTCCTATTTCATTTATTTCCACTCTGATCTTTATAATTTCCTTCCTTCAACTACCTTTGGCTCTCATTTATTCTCCTTTTTCTAGTTCCTTTAGGTGTAAAGTTAGATTGTTTATTTGAGTTTTCTGGTTTCTTGAAGCAGGCCGGTATGTCTATAAACTTCCCTCTTAAAACTGTTTCTGCTGCATCTTATAGATTTTGGTATGTTGTATTTCCATTTTCATTTGTCTCAAGGTATTTTAAAATTTCTCTTGATTCCTTCGTTGACCCATTGGTTGTCCAGTAGCATGTTGTTTAATCTCTACATATTTGTTATTTTTCCAGTTTTCTTTCTAGCTTCATATCATTGTGGTTGGAAAAGTTGCTTGATATGATTTCAATCTTCTTAATTTTTTGAGACTTGCTTTGTGACTTAGCATATAATCTATCCTGGAGAATGTTCTATGTGCACTTGAGAAGAATGTGTATTCTGCTGATTTTGGATGGAATATTATATGTATCTATTAAGTCCTTTGGAGTAATGTATCATTTAAGGCCAATCTTTCTTTATTGATTTTTTCATCTAATGACCTATCCATTGAATTAGTGAGGGCCACATGCTCTTTTCAAGTGCTAAGACACAGGTGTATTCTCTGAGTCACAGACAACAAAGGCCAAGGTTAAATGCCTCGGATTCATAGAGGCTGTCCTAATAGAATTATGTGGCAGAATTTAAGAGCTCCAAACTGGATGTCAGACATAAGACAAAGGATCTGGAACTGACCTCTCCAGATTATTGGTCCCTTTATAGTGGTACTACTTAATTATTAAATTCCATGGGAAAAGGAAAGGCAAAAACAATTTGTACAAGTCATGTCTTCTAGAGTGACCGTCACACACATAACCCTAATGAGAAGGCAAGCCTGAGTTGCTATGTTTAGTGCCACTGGCACCCACCCAAATCTGGCCTTAACTGATAGTACAGGAGCCGAACCAGCAATCCATAGGCTGTCCAGTAAAACTATAGACCAGACAGAGTGCTCCATCAAGAATTCGAAATTTGTGAACTGGATGATTAAGCCAGTAAGAGTGGGGACAGGAACTTAAAAGGTTGTCATGGAAAAAACTCTAGAGAGGCCAGAGCAGCAGTCAGGATGGATCATAAGCAAACTAAAGTTATGAGGAAGCATAAATTATGGGTAAGCAAATGAATGATCCTATGGTACCTGGTCTCCAAATATGGCCCTCTCAGGCAACCAGTCATCTTGGTATTCATGCTCTTTTGTACTCTTCTTCCCTTGAATCTAGCCTGACCCTACAACCAACTATGGTAGACGTGACAGAGTGTGATTTCTAAGGATAGGCCATTTAAAGCCTTGAAGCTTCCACCTGGGTCTCTTGGAATGCTGGCTCTTGAAATGTTATTAGAAAACCCAGATGCCATGAAAAAAGAAATGCCAGGCACATGGGGAGGCCACATATTGTTACTCTAGTCAACAGCCTCAACGGAACCGCTAGTATCAGCAGCCAGCATCAAGTACCACCCATGTGAGTGAGCCATTTTGGAAGTCCAGCCCAGTTGAGCATTTAGGTCATTCTAGCTCCAGTTGTCATATGACTGAAACTACATGAAATATCTCAGGTGAGAATTGTAGAGTATGGTCAACTCACAGAACTATGACATATAATGATAGTTGTCATTTTGAGCCACTAAGTTTTGGAGTGGTTTGCTGTACAGCAATAGATAACCAGAAGGTCCATAGGGAAAAGACAGATGGACGAATGGAAGTACAGCCTCCAAGAGAGGTACTGGCTCCCAGGGCTGCTTTGGTGTCTAAGATTTCTAGTCCTCAGCAGAGCCACATTTACCTCCAAAATAACATTTGTTTTTTTTTATCTGAAGCAGCTTGAGATCTGTTTTCCTTATAATCTAATCAAACAAACAAACTACAATCCAACTGGAAAGAGACTAAAATAGATACCTAGTGAGAGTTTAGTATAGAGACTTCCAGAAGGTAGTCCATGGATGAATACTTGTGCTAACAAGGTTTTCACAACTCTTCAATACAATGAGAAATATAAAGACAATGTAGTAATTTTTGTTTGTTAACCTAAATTTATTCAAGTTAATAAAGGCAAATAGATCTACTCACAGAATCTGAAATGTGAAGTAGGATAGAATTGAATCCTCACCACCCAAACATTAATCATCAGATTCTTGATCATCAAGAGATGGCAACATTCATGTCTTGCCTTTGCTCTCCTCCTTCAGTCTCTGTTTCTCCCCACACGCCCGAGGACTGAAAAGGTTGGGAATTGCTTTTACCTTCCCTTCTTGATCAACCTGCCCTTCCCTTAGGAAAAGGTGGTTCCAGACCTCCCACCTCCTCTATGTCATGTCCTTCTTCCCTATCCCAGACTCATGGCTAAGCATCAACGGCAGATAGTATGAGAGGGGCCATCAGAAATAGAAACATTTAGGGCATGGGGGAGGGTGCATAGCTTTTATCAGATTCAATCAAAGAAGTCACCAATATAAGACAGGTGGGACAATCTATTATTTCTCAATGCCCTTGGTCTTGCTTTAACTCAGCTACTAACCCTATATTTGAGTAAAAATAATAGGTAAAATCTTCTCAACAAGGTGCCCTTTCCTCCCTAGCCCCTTTAATGCTCTGTATACTGCAAATTATTGTAATTCAGATAGTTGAATGATGATCACTACGAGTCATGTTACTTTTCTACACACCGAAAACAGAAGCCCTTCCACAGACTCCACCTTGCCCAAGGTTACAGAGAAGCAGCAGGTGAGCAGGGACCAGGGTGACGGCATTCCCTACCAGCCTCCTCCTTAGGTAGGAGGTCAAAGCCCGGACAGAGGGCCAGGTGGTCTTGATTTGCATCGCAAAAGTCACCTGTCCCACTTTGTGCCCGAGGCGGAGAGATCAAAGCTGTAAGGGTAGGTGGGAGCAGGGAGGAAATAAAATGCTGATATAATGATATGCATGATAATTCGCCTCCATCCACCTTTTCAGGAATGGAAGTGGGGCCAAGAAGTGACCATTATTCATGCTCCTTCCATGAGCTCACATTACGGCTCCCGTTTGCCCTGCCAGATGGGTCTCATACAGCTTTGCCCAGGAGAAAAAGAACAGGAGGGAAAGGAAGATGCAGAAATGTGGTACAATCAGACAGTTTCCCAAGCACTGCCACCACCTCTGTGGAGATGTTCTGTAAGGAGGTCGGTTTTGAACTCTTTCAGTCCCAGTTTGAAAATACTTAACATGCAGAAGCTCAAAATCTAACACATATAAAAGAGCATCTGCTATCCTTAAAAAGAGGTGGGTAGAGGGGGTTTACTCTGGAGCCCCCATCTCTCTCCCTCAATTACTGAAGAAGCCAAAGAGGACAAATGGAAAATGACTGTCCCAACTTTGGGCATTTCTATTGCTGAAATGATCTGAAGTTCACCATACTTGAGCTGGGGGTTGATGAAATGGGGTGAGAGGTAGGGGGTAGATGAGAGTAAGAAGGGATGTCAAGCTTGGTGGCAAGCTGAACTATTAGAGCAGCACATAAAACTCAGGGAATGGATATATTTCCTGGCTGGGAAGGAGACTGGGGCAAGAGACATATTGATGGTGAGGTCCTCGGGGAATTCTCCATCTGAAATGCCTGCCGAAGATGAGGTCACTAACCCTCATCAGACGCCAGGCTCTGGGGAGCTGTGGCTCACCACAGAAGTGGCTCTAGTTTCTGGGTAAGAGAAGCCAAGGCTTCTTTGGCCCTGGCTGCAGAGTGTGGGCGAGCAAGGGAAGATTGAAAGATTAAGTGGTGAAAATGTTAAGTGAACACGATCTCCTTATTCATTGTCTAGATCTTAAAATCTTTCCGCTTCTTTACTGCAATACCCAAGAACAGCTTATATATTTGTTCCTCACATTTCTAAAAATATAATAAAAGTGGTCTAAAAATAAAAAGCTGGCCCCTCTCCCCATGACAGGTATCCCTGGTGCCATTTGCAATCTGGTCTCCAGTTGAATCTCCCCACTTGCCTCATTGTTCTATCCTTTAACACCTTTGTCCTGAGCACTGTCTTGAGCACACTGCTTCTCTTCCCAGAGGACCTTCCCACCTTCTCTATAGCAAATACTGTCACCAAGAGCAGGGAATTTTGGAGTTCTGTGTTCAAATTCTGACTTGCCTACTTAGAGTTTCTATGTCTTTAGGCAAGTCATTGAAACTCTCTGAGCCTCAGCTTCTCTATAAAACAGGGTCAGGATGAAAAGAGAAAACAGATATGCAGCACGTACCTGTGGAGAGCTGTTATTCTCCTGGCACTCTGACTCCATTCATCAGTATGCAGCTCTGAGAACCTCCAGTGACTGGGGGCTCACTTCCTCCCAAGCAAGGCTATGGATTATTGACAGAAAGTTTCCATTATATTACAGCAAAACTTACTTCCACCAGCAGCTGCTGAGGAATGAGCACCCCTACTTCTGGTCAAGGAAAATGTTTTGTGCAAGTCACACTGAGGATCCACTCAGTGGATCTACTGCTCCAATGTGTCTGACTCCCCCTCCCCATGGTGGAGTCACAGCAGAGCCAGGAGAATGACATTCACCTCTTCTAGGCTCCACATGGATCCAAGTAGAGGAGGAGAAAGTCTCCAAGATCTCCTCCGTCCCTTTCTCTGGATCCAACAAATCCTATCTCCACTAATGCAGCAGCCCAATGATTTCCAAGCCCAGTTATTCCTAACACCTTTCATCTATGCCCAAATGCCGTTTCTTTGCCAAGAACTCACCCAAAACATCTGGAGCGCTGAATGTAAAGCAGGTATCTTGGATGATAGAATATCACTAAGGAAGGAGAGAAGAAAGAGCTCTTAAGAGACACCGAAAACTGTCTCTGATCCAGACACCTTATGGGCTTATTTATACTCACAGGTGTCTCAGGGTAATGGGGTAGAATGTTCCAGTGGGTAGGAAATGGAAGGTAATAGAACTGGAGTCTGCAACATTTAGGGCATCTATCCCTAAGTCCAAGTTCAGCAAGGGGGAGAGCTGGAATCTGTGTAGTGTGAAACTAGACAAGGAGAAAGATTCAGTATGAGATGATTCTGCATATATTTCTCAATCAGAGGAATTTTCTTGGCTATTGTTGCTACTGAGAGCCCCCTACTGGATTGCAGATCCACCCAACATTTTCAGCAAGCCACACCTGAGCCACACAAAGACATCATTCATTCATTCACAAATATTTATTGCAAGTCTAGAAATCTCTAGACACTGTTCTAAGTCCTAGAGAAACATTTAAGAAGAAAGACAACAGTCCCTGCCGTTGAGGAGCTTACATTCTAGTGAGGCATTCTTTGTCTGGCTAAAGCATAATACCACATTGAGATTCAAGATCAGGGTGCACAAAACCCAATTCCTCTAGAAGCTGGATGGGTAACAGACATGAGCAGAGTGATCTAGTTGCAAGACAATAGGGGGTGGGGACTGTGGAGACTAGAGGCCTCATACACTATCTAAAGGAAGAAGCTGATACTTGATTTCAGACAATTCCACACAACAATACAATTTCATTGCTTCCAGATCTGGTTTGTCAGTAGAAGCCAGGAATCTAGATTTCTGTGAAATTCTCCAGTTTTTCAAACCTGGAAAAATCAAACTAAAGTCATCTGTCAGGTTCTATCTGAAAGACATCTGCGTGTGACTCCTGCTCTTGACATCCAATGGGATTAGTGAGAATTGAGGAATGAAGTAGATCAACTACAAAACTTGGAGTCAGAATGACACAGTCTCAAACCAGCTTCACCAGTTACTACCAGGGTTGTAGGGTTACTTTTTAAAGTCAGGTTATTTAAACTCCTCTAGTCTCAATTTCACCATAAACAGAACAGGAATAAAACCATGGAAAGGGTACACTAAGCAATAAATGATAGGTGTGTAGCACCCATGTCTGGTACATAGTAAGAGCACAATAAATGTCAATTATTATAACTGTCAGGGTCATGACAGGAAACAGATGCACATTCAAAAGTTTTCACTGAAGAAGTTTAATTATTCTATTTATGGAGGCATAGACATGTTTTAGGGAAAAATGCATAACATCTGACAAAGCACCCAGAGTAGAAATATCAATATCGGGGAGCCATTACCACCTCTGGCCTGCAGGAGCAAAGAAATAAAAAGAGTTACCAGATCCCACTGAAAGCCTGTGGAAAAAGGACACTTGGTAGGAGCTGTGGTCCTAAAGGAATACCAGCCTTGCCAGAACTTCAGTGAGGAAGGGAGGAAGGACAGAAGAATACCCATACCTCAGTCTCTCTTCAATTTCCTTGCCTCCCATTGGCCAAACCAATCTGGAAGCCAGAAGGCAAGAGGGCCTGTGTGGTGCAGTGCACAGAGGTCAGTCTCCCAGGCCCAAGCAAGGGTAGAGGAGAACAGAGCATGGGTCAGTATATCTGAAAGAAGACACGGTTGTCCACTACTTCTTCCCATTGAGTATGTATCAGCCCACTTCCTCAATCTCTGCATTTTAGTGGCAAATACTCTAGTGGAGCTCTCTGTCTTCTACTTGAAAACGCTCACTACTCTGAACTTGTCAAGTAAACCAAGAAGAAGTACCCAAAGAGCAATTTTCTGGAACAGGCTAGGGCATCTACACTGGCTCCCCCAGGGAAGGGCTGGGCTGTGTGCAGAGCTGAATTCCCAGTTAGTCTAAACTATTACTTAAGATTCCTCTTCTACACAGGTCACTGGAATAGGAAGTTTGCCAAAAGAGGATGGAGCAAGTGAGAAGAGGAAGGCAGGGGAGTGGCAGGAAGCAGGCTGCCCTGATCTTATTGCCACCTTGGGATGGAAGAGAACAGGTAAGTAGGAAAAGGGGTGATTGGGAGAAGCCACACCTAAAGCGATGTTTTTAAAAATATCACTTAGCACATGTTAAGCTGCAAGTAACTGAAAGCTCACTAGTGTAACCAAACAAGTCCAAAGGTATGGCAGTGATCAAGTGAGGCCTGGGCAGATCTGTGGCTCTGGGTCCCGCCTGTGGTCCTAGGGTCCCCTATCATGGGAAGGCTGCAGCCGTCTTGGGACTTACAGCCAGACATGACAGTATTTAGAAGAAAGAAGAGTTAGCTTCTGGTATCTCAGTCAGAAAAGAATGCTCTTTTCCAGATGCACCCAGCAAACTTAGCACATTTCACGAGCCCAAACTGAGTCATTTGTCCATTCTTGAATCAATTCCTATGTACAAGATAACAAGATAACACCACATGATGACTGGCTTAGAGCTAGGTTGCCAGAAACAATTTCTATAGCAACAAGGGTAGGTGGGATTTCTCTGACAGAGTGACAGTTTTCTCAATTCTCTCTTGGATGGTACTTAACTAGTACGGTTTAGATGTATAGGAGACAAGATAATTCATTACATACAACAGATGTCTTAGGGCATTAAGGCTTATTTCTCCTGATGAACCCTATAAAAACAATTATCTTTAAAAACAAAGGTTTATTTCTCATTCATGTGCTATATCCAGTGAGGGCTGCCTGGGAGCTTTGCTCCGCATTTCGTCTCTCAGAGACCCAGGCAGATATTTGTAACTCCACCATCAGAACGTTGCAGTGGCAGGGGAAAAAAACAGTGATTTCACACTCACTGCCTTGTAAGCATTCATCTGGAAGTGACACATGTCAATTTTACTTGCATGTCAGTGACCAGAGCGAGTCACACAGCCGCTTCTAACTTTAAGGCAGTAGGGAAGTGCAATTTGACGTTATGCCTGGAAGGAGGAGAATGGACCTATTTGTTAGCAGCCCTAGTAACTACCACGCAACACTGAAAAGAGTTAGGTGAGATGGACACTTGCAGGCATCCTGGTAGCAGTGTAAATCAGCATAGATTCTCTAGAAAGCAAGTTGTGAAAATGTGTGTTAAGGCTCTAAAAGGAAGTTCATTCTCTTCTTCACGTAACCTTCTCTTAGAAAGTAGAAACTTAGACAAAGATTACGAACAAAAGCGTATGTTGACGCACTCACTGTATATATAAACAAAAAACCAAATAACCAGATTATCCAACAGCAGGGTAATGGTTAAATGAATCAAAGTATCATATGATGGCTAATTCTCTAATGCTTTAAAATGTTGCTTTTTGAAGAGTGTTTAATGACATGGGAACAGGCATATATCAAGGAAAAGTTAAGTGAAGGATAAAAAATTGTACTGTACTACTTAATATAAAATTAAGGTACAAAGAAGAAAGACAAAGGAAGCACAGTGAAGTATTAATGATGGCTATCTCTAGGTGAATGTTATTGTATTCTTTGTTTTTCTCTATTTCTTTAGTTCTCTATACAGATAAGCAAATATTTCTTAGTAATCAGGAAAAAAGATTATTAACATATATAATCCATGGCAATTTCTGTAATAGTAGAATTTGAAAACATCTGAACTCCATCAATAGGGAGTTGGTTAAAGGAATTATAGTTCAGTCAAATAATAGATTATGATGAAACACTTAAAAATTAAGATGTATTTGATCTGTCATGGAACATTTGCTAATATAAATTAAGAAAAAAAGCAAGGTGCAGAAAATCAGATATAGTACACTGCCATTTGTATAAACATGCACACACACACATACACATTTCTGAAAAGAATGCACAAAAAACTAGTAAGAGTGGTTACCTTTGGGTGGTGTAAGCTAGGAGACTGGAGTGCTGATTTATAGCCATGGAAGGGAGACTTTCAACTCTAAGTCCTTTACATTATTTGATTTTTTAAAACCATGTGAGTATATTATTTACCTTGAGTTATATTTTACAAACAAATAATAAACAAATAAATCAGATCCTGGCTCTGGCAGACACATCATAACTAGTGGTTACCTTCCCTGCCCTTTTTCTGTCCTTAGACCATTTCACTCAGTGACTCAGTCCTAGGTTGAGCCATAGCTATAGCTTAACAAGGCTTAGGGATTGAGAATGGATTTCATTGATCTGTCTGCCATTCTGAGCATGAATAACAGAGGGTCCCCCGAGGAGGCTTGACTCAGGCACAGGGAACACAAGTCATCCTTTCACTTGGGCTACAGGCATCCTGCACCCTTCCCAGGGACCCATCTGCTAAAAATACAAAGGCCTTTATTTGGCCGATAGTGAATATTTCCTGCAAACAGCTGACATCTTGAGCCCAGGCCTTTGTGTCTGCCCAGGGCTATTTAATTCTTGGGAGTTACTTATAACCATGGATATTAAGCTGGATCAATCACTGTGGACAATCTCAGGGTCAAACATTCTGAAGAGAGGCTCCAACGCTGATAGAGAAAATTTAGCTCTCAGCTTCCCAGAGCAAGGCATTGGAGAATGGCTTCTTCTAATTCTATGTCCCAGGACAAGCGTGGCGAGATGTAGAAGAGTTTGCTCTTACCTTCTTCTGAGCTTGGACACTATGGCTCTGTAGGCTTCTGCCACACAGGCCTTCTTCTCCCAGTACCTCCCGCAGCATATGTTCCCTCCACCCCATCTCCGCTGGGGATGGTCTGTGACAAATGCTACGTATGCAGCAAATCTCCAGTCCGGGGAAACAGAACTGAAAAACGATCTCTGTTCGTGTGGAGTTTATGTTCAAGTAGACAAGCAAATAATCAAAATTCAAAAAATAAAATATCCAGTATGACACAAGTGCTATGGAGTTAAATAAAGGAGAGATATGTATAGGGAGTGCCAGAGAGAGGCCTCACTCCAAAGGTGAAACTTGAGTGAAGATCTGAAGGCAACAGGGAGGGAGCCATGTGGATATTGGGGAAAGCATGCTTTGTAGAAGTGGCTGAATTTTACCCCTACTTCAGCAGAAGATAGAAGTAGACAGCCAGCTGAGGTGCAGGAATAATGTTTTAAAATTTCTGCATTTAAAAATCTTAAAATTTATATTCAAGATCTGCACAGTTATAAGAGATAATCTAAATGTCCAACAGCAGTCATATCGTGGTATGAACATGAAATCGATTATGATCTTGTCTCTAAAAACCACGGATTTGGAAAAATATTTTAAATGGTGGGAAAATACACTCAAAATAAAACGTCAAATGGGAAAAGTAGAAAGCAAAATTATATTCTAGTTTGTCTTGTTCACTGTGATAAACTAGTTTAGCACCCAAAACAATGCTTGGTACATCACAGATATGTAATAAACAGTAACAAATACCTGTTGATTAAGTTAACTG
Source organism: Hyperoodon ampullatus (assembly GCF_949752795.1). Lineage (NCBI taxonomy): Eukaryota > Metazoa > Chordata > Mammalia > Artiodactyla > Ziphiidae > Hyperoodon > Hyperoodon ampullatus. Next base: position 13,895,381 of record NC_136917.1, read on the forward strand.
TTGAATTTAAGCATGATGCAGAAAAAAAAAAGCTAGAAGGAACATTATCATTAATGGCTGTTGGCCTTCAATGATGGAATTCTTGATAATTTTCTGTGGTTTCCAAATTTTCTACATTGAAAAAAAGTGTTGCTTATTTTTTAAAGGATTTGAAAAGATAAGATTACATCTGGGCCCCTCTACCATGGACAAATTTGGCTATATTTGCCCTGAACAAAAATAGTTGCTACAAAAAAACCAAAGATCTCTTCACCTAGCCTGAAGTTTCTACCATGAGGAACCTTCTTGGGAAAGCATTATCTAAGAACTTCCACTTATCAAATGCATATTTGGGGGCCAGAAAATGTGCTATCCCTTTTATATTAGGTGTTCTCAGTTTTGGCTGCACATTAGAATAACCTGGAAGCAACACGGCAGACCAGTTAAATTATATTTTTGGAGGTGGGACCGAGGCATCAGTGTTTCTTAAAGCTCCCCAGATGATACCAATACGTAGCCAATGTTGAAAATGACTGTTTTATGTATGTGTTATTTTATTCTCTGAAGTATTTCAATCCCCAATGTATAGATGAGGAACTGAGTTTCAAAGAGGCAAAGGTCAGTCTGCCCAAGGCCATATGCTAGGAAGTGGGATAGCAGGTGATTTAACTTCAGACCTGATAGAAATCACTTGGCCTGATATTTTTACTTAAAGCAGCTGATACACAGAGAGGGAGCTGGAAGAACTTACCTCAGGGTTCCTTGTAAGTCAGCACCCAATCTGAGGTTTCTATACCCTGCTTGGAACTCTTCCAACTACTCCTTGTAACTGAGACAGGAAAGATAACAGAAGGGACACACATACACACACACACACCTGACTGTGAGTTTCTTTTCTGTCCCAAATTCAATAAGAATTCCAAATTTGGAATAGAGATTTCTTCAAAGAAGATATACGAATGGCCAATGGGTACATGAAAAGATGCTCAACATCACTAGTCATTAGGGAAATGCAAATTAAAACTACAATTAGATATCACCTCATGCCTGTCAGAATGGCCATCATCAAAAAGATAAGAGATAATACATGCTGTCATGGATGTGGAGAAAAGAGGACATTTTTGCACTGTTGGTGGGATTGTAAATTGATGTAGCTACTGTGGAAAACAGTATGGAAGTTCCACAAAAAATTAAAAATAGAGCTACCATAATATCCAACAATTCTACTTTGGGGAATATATCCAAAGGAAACAAAAACACGAACTTAGAAAGATATATGCACCTGCATGTTCACAGCAGCATTATTTATAATAGCCAAGACATGGAAACAACCTAGGTATACATCAATAGGTGAATGGATACAGAAGTTGTTGTATATACATATACAATGGAATATTATTCAGCCATAAAAAGTGAGGAAATCCTACCATTTGTGACAACATGGATGGACCTTGAAGATATCATACTAAGTGAAATAAGTCAGACAGAGAAAGACAAATACTGTATGATCTCACTTATATGTCAAATAAAAAAAACCCCACCAAAGTTATAGAAAAAGAGATCAGACTTGAAAGTGGTGGAATGGGGGGTGGGGGGTGGAGGAAGGTGGTCAAAAGGGAGAAACTTCCAGTTATAAGATAAATAAGTACTAGGGATGTAATGTACAACACGTTGACTATAGTTAACATTACTACATGATATATATAGGAAAGCTGTAGAAAGAAAGTAGATCCTAAGAGTTCTCATCACAAGGAGAAATTTTTTCTTTTCTTTCTATTGTATCTATATGAGATGATGGATGTTAACTAAACCTATTGTTGTAATGATTTCATAATATATGTAACCAAACCATCATGCTGTATACTTTAAACTTATACAGTGATGTATATCCATTATTTCTCAATAAAACTGGAAAAAAAAGAATTCTAGGTTTGGTTATATCTAGTTCCACCTTGGTGAGATGCAGGAGCTTCCCTCTCATGCCAATCCATGGCTTCTGGGAATGCAGAGGCCACTCAAGGATACATGAGAACTTAAAATGAGGGCTATCTGCATGGGGTGGTTGGTTGGGGGCTGAGCACAGTCTTAAGCCCACACAATCATTACTTGGTTATTAGGGATCGTCTGGCTGATGGTTGGTCATCCCCACTGGTTGTCAGTGATGAAGATAAGTGGGTGCTCCTAGCTGTCATTTGGATCTGCTGGTGAATGGAGTCTGCTGTATTCATCAGACTCACACAGTTGGGTCTCCCTCCTTTTCCCTCAACCAAACTGCCTTTTTTCTAGTCATAGGTGGGAAAATAGATCCATAAGTATTCACTAGAATCATCCTTTTGTTTCCCCTTTTGAAAATTGTTAGAATGGGTTTGTGGCCTGTTTTTTGGTACTACAGTGGATGACTCATGCCTTCTGTCAGGAACAGGGTGGAGGGTTCTACAGTGGATGACTCATGCCTTCTGTCAGGAACAGGACAAGGCTTCTGGGTCATACTCATCTTGTCCTACTGACTCAAGGTGCAGAGCAAACAAGGAGAGGAAACCAAGATGACTGATAAAGCAATGTGTCCCTGTGACAAAGACAAAAGGCCAAGCACCTCAATGTAGGCTTTAAAATGCTTCTTTTCGCCCCTGGGTGAATACATGTGAAAGTGAACTGGGTGTTATTAATATTACTGCAGCTATTAGCTGTCTTTAGTCTACCTATATTAAAGCTTAAAAGAAATCTCCTGGCCAGAAGCCTGGGCCTCTAACAATTGATTTCCTTTTCAGGCAGGCCAAAGAATTCCCTTGGAAGGCTGCATAAACCCCCAAGCACTTTGGGCTGGATGGAACACACTGGCACAAACGCAAAAGGTCACCTTGGACTGGGCCAACCTGGTGAATACCAATGAGCTGGAGCTCCCTGAAACCTCAGCTTATGCATGTCAGACAGCTAGCTTCACCATCAGGCCCATGCCTCTGCCTCTGCAGCCCACGCTGACCCAAGTTGAAAGGGTTTGGCTCACTGAGGGACCCCTTCAGAACTGTTCACATGGGAACCTGTCCATCCAGGGTTCGCAACCTGCTAAAAGCTCTGGCCAAGCCCTTTGGCAAGCTAACGTTTTTCTGCATATAACCATTTACAGATTTTGTCTTACCCTCCTGACATGAGTTAAAACAATAAAGGGGGTTCCTGAAATTGCAGAATCATGGAACACAGCTCTCTTTGCCCTTTCTACAGGCACACCCCCTCCACTCCATGCAGGAGCCCCCTTTATTCTTCACTGTTCCCAGGGCTTTTTGCCCAGAGTAAACTTCAAAGAAACAGGGACATAAGATCCACATGTCAACAGGTCTATAGAAGACCCTGAGAATCTCATTGGAATGGGAGGCCCAACACTCCCTAAACATTAACTTCTCCACCCCAATCCCATTGCATTGTCCTAAGCCAGCTGAGAATGTGGTCTTCTGCTAAAATGCACATCTTTCTGGGAAAGGTTCTGCTCCTGGTTATGTATCAGCTTTTCTTTGGGAGTCTGTCGTGTGTACAGAGACTGCTTGCACTCAAATCCAGGTTGCAGCACTTACTAATTATGTGAACTTGGCCTGTTCTTGAACTTCCCTTGAAGGGCCTCAGTGTTCCCATCAGTAAATGGAAGTTACACTAATATCTACCTCATAGAGTGTTGTGGGGTTTAATCAGGTCAATCCCTGTAAAACGATCAAAACAGTGCCTGGCACGTAGTGCTCAATAAATGTACGTATTTTATTCCCTAGGAGTAGGCTTTGATCAGGAGGGGCACTTAGGCAGAATGGGACCCTGCTGCAGAAAAGGGACAGAGAAGAGGGTGAGAAAGGACACAGAAGAAGAAAACTTAAGGCACTGAAACTGAAATGCCATCATGTAACTTGTACTCCTGGTTCTCTTGTAGACAGGTACACTGACTCTGGTAGAGACAGACACAGAAATGCAGGCCCCAGCACAAGGAGGATATAGCACTGACAGGGTGCTAAAGGATATGTGAGTAGCAAAAATGACACTTTGCCATTTTGAGGGGTTAAATTGGCACTAAAATTATAAACATAATGAATGCTTCTATAGAAATTTGGAAGAATATAAACAAAAAGAAAAAAATTTTAATCAATATTTCTACTATCCAGTGACCATTTTGATGTATTTCATTCCAATCTTTTTCTTCATGCAGAAGTTATATACCTAATATGCATTTTGTACTATTCTATATCCAATTTTAACAATATTGGGATCATATTTTAAACTACTTTTCCCCCACTTAATACAGTTTGAGCGCATTCCCCTCATTAAATATGGCTTTTAATGGCTACATTATATCATCACATGGATTCATTTATCCAATTCACTATAAACATTTAGGTTATTTCTAATTCTTTTATTATTATAAATCATGCAGCAATGAACATCTGTGCACATATATCTTTATGTGCATGTCTGGTAACTTCCTTAGGATAAATTCTTAGAAGTGGAATTATTGGATCAAGAGTTATATTCATTTTGAAGAACCTTGATACGTATTTCCCCCTCTTTCTTGTTATGAATGTACATGCACAGGAAGGGCACAGCTATAATTCAAGCACCCTTTCTTCCTTCCTCTACTTTCCTTCCTTGGCTGAATATTTCTCATCTTTGCATACTCATCCCCAGGAAGCCTCCCACTCTCCCACCATTTAGATGTCCCCCTCCTTTTTTTTTAACTCTTATCGCCCTTGCCCTTCACTTTAATATAACATTTGGCATACTGGATGCACTTGCTGATTTACATGTATGTCTACCTGGCTGGAATAGAAACACCTTAAAGGTAATCTCTATAGTCTTGGCATCTGGCGCATAATAGATGGAGTCAATGCAGAGCAAGCACTTGAGGGGGCTGGTGCTCTGTAGGGGCACATATGGTGCACTTCTCTGCTCAAACAGGCCTGCTCCATCACAAGCTCTTTAGGTAATGTGATCCAAGGGAATATTCCCAGCCCTTCTACTGACCTCTAACCCAATGAAAATGCTGACTCAGGGACTATTATTATACCTCTCACAGAAGGCTTATCTACACACGGGATTAAGGGAAATAACATACAAGTCTTGATTAATAGAAGCCAAGACTCTTGACAGTAATGACCTCTGGTCTGAGATGTCAGAAGACAAGGGCCTTGAACAGCCCACAGCAGGCCATTAATAGGATCACAGACTCTTAAAGTTGAAAGGAAACTAAGAGACTATCTTGGATTACAGATAAACATACCAAGGTCTAGAGAAGTACAGATAATAATACTTATACCACAGAATTGTTCTAAGGATTAAAAGAACAACACACAAAGAAGATATACAGATTGCCAACAAACACATGAAAGGATGCTCAAGATCACTAGTCATGAGAGAAATGCAAATCAAAACTACAGTGAGGTATCACCTCACACTGGTGAGAATGGCCATCATCAAAAAATCTACAAACAATAAATGCTAGAGAGGGTGTGGAGAAAAGGGAACGCTTTTGCACTGTTGGTGGGAATGTAAATTGATACAGTCACTATGGAGAACAGTATTCAGGGTCCTTAAAAAACTAAAAACAGAACTACCATACGATCCAGCAATCCCACTACTGGGCATATACCCTGAGAAAACCATAATTCAAAAAGAGTCATGTATCACAATGTTCGCTGCAGCTCTATTTACAATAGCCAGGACATGGAAGCAACCTAAGTGTCCATCAACAGATGAACAGATAAAAAGATGTGGCACATATATACAATGGAATATTACTCAGCCATAAAAGAAACGAAACTGAGTAATTTGTAGTGAGATGGATGGACTTAGAGACTGTCATACAGAGTGAAGTAAGTCAGAAAGAGAAAAACAAATACCATCTGCTAACACATAAATATGGAATTTAAAAAAAAAGGTTCTGAAGAACCTAGGGGCAGGACAGGAATAAAGATGCAGACATAGAGAATGGACTTGAGGACACGGGGAGGGGGAAGGGTAAGCTGGGACGAAGTGAGAGAGTGGCATGGACATATACACACTAACAAATGTAAAATAGATAGCTAATGGGAAGCAGCTGCATAGCACAGAGAGCTCAGCTCAGTGCTTTGTGACCATCTGGCGGGGGGCGGGGATAGGGAGGGTGGGAGGGAGACGCAAGAGGGAGGAGATATGGGGATATATGTATATGTATAGCTGATTCACTTTGTTATAAAGCAGAAACTAACACACCATTGTAAAGCAATTATACTCCAATAAAGATGTTAAAAAAAAAAAGAGGGAGGGGATATGGGGATATATGTATTCATATAGCTGATTCAGTTTGTTATACAGCAGAAACTAACACACCATTGTAAAGCAGTTATACTCCAATAAAGATGTTAAAAATAAATAAATAATAAACGTGGGCAATAATTAAAAAAAAAGAACAACACGTGTTGAAGTTCTAGTAAATATCTGGTATATAATATTTGTTCAACAAAAGGGATTCATTCATAAATTAATTCAATCATTCATTTAGCTAATATTTACTGAGCGCCTCTTATGTGCTATTACGGACTGAATTGTGTCATCCCCCCCAAATTTATATGTTGAAGCCCTAACCCCAGTGTGACTGTATTTGAAAATAGGGCTATTAATGAGGTAATAAGGTTAAATGAGGTCATAAGGATGGAACCCTAATCCGATAGGACTGGTGTCCTTATAAAAAGAGAAGGAGACACTAGAGCATGCTCTCCCTCTCCACACACAGAGGAAAGGCCACTTGAGGACACAGCAAGAAGGAAGCCATCTACAAGCCATGAAGAGAGGCCTCGTCAGAAACCAGTCCTGGCAACACCTTGATCTTAGACATCAAGCCTCCAGAAATATGAGAAAGTAAATCTGATGTTTATGCCACCCAGTCTGTGACATCTTGTTATGGCAGCCCAAGTAGACTAATACATGTGCCCTAACCCACCATCTAATGTGTGGTAGTGATTACACCCAGTGTAACTTGTGCTGGGAAAATATTAAAAGACACCTGGGACAAAATGCAACAGTACCCTTTTGATCATTAAGGGGTCTCTATTTTCTCATAATTCAAGGATGCTTCCCAGCTCCAAGTTAGAAAGGCATCCATTCATTACATTCTACAAATTGCCACCTATCCAACGCTGCTGCCCAGTTTTGTGACCAGCACAAAAATGTTTGAGAAGGCAGCTTGCTGTCCCAGAAAGAATGAGCACTTCTGAGTCAAAGAGACCCAAGTTTCCTTCCCTGGTGGTGCAGTGGTTGAGAGTCCGCCTGCCGATGCAGGGGACGTGGGTTTGTGCCCCGGTCCGGGAAGATCCCACATGCCGCGGAGCGGCTGGGCCCGTGAGCCATGGCCACTGAGCCTACGCGTCTAGAGCCTGTGCTCTGCAACGGGAGAGGCCACAACAGTGAGAGGCCTGCGTACCACAAAAAAAAAAAAGAGACTCAAGTCTAAATCCCAGACCTGTCACGTACTAGATGTGGGACTTGGTAAAGTCACTTCACTTCTCTGAGTCTTAGTTTCCTCGTCTGTAGAATGGGGTTACTTGTGTATACTGTAGTGAGCATTTTAACGACCCCAAAGATGTCCAACGCTTCAGTCCCCAGAACCTGTGAATATGTTACCTTACGTGACAAAAGGGACTTTGCAGACGTGATTAAGGTTAAAGACCTTGAGAGGAAGAGATTATCCTGCATTATCGGTGGTGGGGGGGTGTTGGAGGGGGAGGGTCAATCTAATCACATATGAATCCTTAAAAGCAGAGACATTTTCTTGGCTGTTGTCTGAGACAGTGTGGCAATGGAAGCATGCCAGAGATAGCAGCATGAGGACTTGAACCACTGTTGCTGGCTTTGAAGGTGCAGCAGGGGCTTTATAAACCAAGGAATGTAGGCTGTCACTAGAAAGTAGAAAAGACAATGCAGCAGATTCTCTCCTAGAGCCTCCAGAAAGGAGTGCATCCCTGTCGACCTCTTGATTTCAGTCCCGTGAGACCCTGTTGGACTTCTGACCTACAGACGTAAAGATAAATTTGTGTTTTTTTAACCCACTACATTTGTGGTACTTTGTTACAGCAGCTATAGGAAACTCATACAACTTTATATGATGTAAGTTTCAAAAGAGAACATGTGCTTGTCACCTAGGAGGACCACCACACAGTCTCATTCATGGTCCTTTGAAGGAGGTCAGGAGATCATTACTGAAAAGAAATGCTGCTTATAATCAAACGTCTTATAAGGAAGCAAAGGAATCTATAAACAAGAGTCCCTTAACTACAGGTGACAAATGTGTCCTTGTATCCGTTCTCCACTCTCCTCTTCTCACTATTTGTTTCAATCAGCAGCAGTTAGCTGGCACAGACTCCTCTCCCTATGGCCAACGAAGGGCCTGGCTGACAATCCCAAATGGTCTCCACCTTCCTGTCTGGCGACACATCCTCTCCATTCACCCCACTGAAAGCAGACTCCCTAATGGATTGTTTTATGCCTTGGCATACACATGGGCCTATGTCATACACACAGCCTTGGGTTCAAATTTTGTTGCTGCCATTTCCTGGTGGTGTCCTTGGGCAACCATTACACCTCCTTGAGTCCTAGATTTCTCATTTGAGAATTAAAGGTAACTCCTACTTTATATGGTTGGTCAGAGCAGGAAAAGAGATACGTTTGCAAATTGCTTAATACAGTACCTGTCACATAGAAGTTGTCAGTAAATGGATTAATTTATCCAAAATAAATAAAAGGAGAACAATAACTAAATAAATATGTAAGAATATACACACATAAGAAATATATTTATCAATATAATATTATATATAAAATCATATATAAAACATATACATATATAAACATGTAAACATATATATACAAATACACATATATAAATGTATGTACCACACACCAAATAAGATCTAGAGCTTGTCTTCAAATTTTTCCCGGTCCAGTGGGGACAAGACAGGTAAGTGTAGTAAGTGCTAAAACAGGAGGAAGTACCCAGTACTATGGGTTCATGGGGGGAGACGTGACTAACCCAGTTTGTGTGCTCAAGGAAGGCTTCTGGGTAAAGTCACTTCTCAACTGAATATTTCAGGATTAACAAAAATTGGGTAGGTAAAAGATAGAGGGAATAAATACTATATGAAAATAGACAATCAAGCACAAAGACCTAACATAAGAGAGAACACACACAGAAATCAAGGAATGAATACAATTTAATATTGCAGAGTTGGAAAGAAGAAGTGTAGACAAATTACTTACTGATACGATTGTTATGTATAGGTTTATACCCATATTATTGTTGTATGTGTCAGACAAAATATACCTTTGCATTAGTACATAGCCTATTCCCCTCCCCCACTGCTAAGGAAAATTTTGGTTGCCACTCAACCCTGTCCTGAGACTCAATGGGAAGATTGAGGTAATCAGTGGAGTAGAGAAATGCTGAAAAAGGTAGAGAATAATTTACCAGAAGAGATGAGAACTTAAGAGGAGGGAAAAATTGGTGATGACGGGCAGAAGTCCTCCAGCTTTTGTGTTTTCTTAAGAAGCTGTAGTAAAGATTTAAATTAGTTTCTGTTTTTCCAACTATTAGTTCTTCGAATTTGATTCCATGCCAAGAGTAGACTTCGCAGGGCCCGGTTTTACACAGTTTTCACATATACATATAAATCCGAACGAACCTTCTCCAGCCAGACTATTTTATTTATTGTTCCTTCAAAATACCTATCTCTAACCCTTTACTTATGTCATTTGCCCTGCCTGGAATGCTTTCTCTACTTATCTAAATCCCTCCCATTCTTCAAGGACTAGCTTATGCTCCACGTGTGCCATAAAAGCTGTCCCAGCACAGAGGAAAGCCCCTTTGATGAATTTAATGCATTTGTTGTCTGAATTGTAGACTTTAGTGCTTATCTTCCAGAAAATCTTCACAAAAACATCAAAGGACAATATAGAAGAAAATGCATCACCCCTTAAGACCACTGCCCTAAAGGAGCAATTATTTACACACAATCCCGTCCAATCCTTAATTATGGGTATAGATAATCAACAGTATTGCAACCATGGTAGGAATTTTGATTTCATCTCTTAACTTTCTGCCTTACAATGTTAGTGACATTTTTATGTTTAGAGTGCACATCCCCTCTACTTTTCTGGCTTTCATATAGCATAGGGTCTTATAAAGTTGTAATTTTAAATGTGTAGAAGAGAGCAGTGTCTCAAATAGAGAAGATGCTCAATAAATGTTCATTACTCCCTTTGAGCAGCTTACAGCTCCCTAGAGAAGGGTTGCATCATTTTTTTCCTTTCAAATCTCCCCAACAACTTAACAAAGGTCACAAACTCAAACACTTCCAGGAGTCAAGCAGATTTTGTAAATAAATAAAATAAGCTGGGTGTAGGATGATATTGACAGTTTCAATAATGTGCTGGAAGTGGTGTTACCAGCTTGCAAGAGCCAGTTGTTATATTGTCAGGACTTTTATGAGCCAGGTTAAACAAAGCTTTTATCAACTTACCACTACATAAATTACATTAAAAACAGAGGTAATACACACTCAAAAGTCATCACTTCCTAACTATTTTACTAAATGGTGCTCTTATTTATGCTTTTGAGGTTGTTTGTGACTATTGTTTCTGTATCATGGAAATGCTACACTGTGTGTTCCTGTGTATCTCTTCCCAATTTTTCATTCAGTGATGTCAAGTTGGCAGGTTGAAATTGGCTATGGTGGGAGTTTAGACAATACAGAAAATAGCAAATGCTACAAATCAGGGCTCGGTTTATTGTTTTGTTGATTTTCTAGACTGAAGAAAACGATGGCAGAAATGTCATTCATGATGATAAAACGAAATTGTGATATGTTTACAACTGTTACATAGCGAACAGCACAAAAAATTGAGGAAACAGTCTTCTAGTATTCAAAACCTAGTATGTGATTCAGCAAAGAAATCACTCATGTCATTGAAGAACAAGTGAAGTTTTTCAATGCTAGACAAAATACAGGATGCCCAGTTAAATTTGAATTTCAAATCAACAAGAATATTTTTAGCATAAGTATATCTGAAATATTGTTCATAACATACTTATACTAAAATTGTATTTGTTTATCTAAAATTCAAATTTAACTGAGCCTTCCATATTTTTATTTGTTAAATCTGACAACCCTAGACATGTATCTTCATTGTTTCGCTTTCATCTTACATGTTAAAATAAACAAAAATATCAACAAATATTCATGTTGGAGCTAAACTTGTGTGTCAGTTATAACCATAGGTTGGCTATGGGTAAGACTATGGGTAAGTTGTAACCATAGGTTGGCGATGGGTTGGCTATGGCTATGGGTAAGTTTGATAAAAATCAATGAAACAATCCTGTGAGAATCAATTGGTATATGAAATTTATAATAAAGAATATTGTATAATGTTATTATTTATAAGTTTTATGTTACACATCCTTTATATCAGTAAAATGTATAACAAATTTTTGTGTGTATATACACATACATATGCACACCTTAATAATTTTTGGAGAGCTGGTCATTAAATGTTCATCAGCAAACCACTGGAGACATTGAGATGATGATAAACCTTTCTTTGAGAATGCATACAAATTCATTTTAAACACTGTCCTTCCAAACAAAACTGCTTCACCCCACCCACCTCCAATTGCCACTTTGCTGTGTCAGACCTAGGACTGGTCAAGGTCAGGGCCCATTTGAACAATAACAGCAAAATTCACACTATTGAGAAATCAATCCCCTCTGAAGCAACTAAACACAGCAACTGAAATAAGTTATCTCCCTGCTCAAAGACTAAGTTAAAAAAGAACAAAGAAGGAAGATCATTCCTCCCTAACCCCACACCCTCTTTTTGAGTCTCATCCAACCATCTGGACTATTGTATACCACACCCATCTCAACCCAACTACCCATTCAAGCTGAGGAGGCATCTCTGGGTGCCATCAGGCCCCAACAATCAGAATCATAAACATAAGCAGATAGCATTCCCATTCTTGCCAGAGTGGTGTTCGTCTTGGGAAGACTGATGCGGTTGGTGAGCCTGCCTAGTTATGCTTCTGCTGCTATTCTCTCTGACTGGAGGCCACCTGGGCCTTGTTTTGGACAGTCGTGGGGCCCAAGATGGCCCTGGGATGAAGAGTCCCTCTGAATCAACCTGGTTAAACACACAAGAGCAGGAAGCATGTCAGTGAGGCAACATCTTTAGACTGTCTCATCCCCAGAAAGGCAGGTTAGCAAGGGCAGAAAAGAAGACAAGCTGGGCCTCCAATCCAGATGCCTGGAAAGAGCCAGGGGCTCCAGGCAGACCGGGTTTCCACATTCCAGGGCTTGCTCAGCTCCCCACTTGGTTCTCTTGCCACACACTTGCTTTGTGTTAGTAACAAGAGAGAATCAACAAACTTCAGTGCAAGGAATACTCAGTTGCTTATTTTATGGGTAGTATCTGTCTGTCTATTTCTCTCTCTCTCTCGAATAAACAAAGACACAATAGAAAAAAAAAAAAGAAAGGAAGAAAAAAGAAAAAGAACAGAATCTCTTATTTGGGTGTAACTGCAGTATTAAACACCCCCATGGATATAGTCTCAACTCTAAATCGATGTCCTAGGCCAGCGTTTTCCAAAGTGTGTTCAGACAGATGTTTATAGAAAAATGGGGGGAGAATTCCATGGTCAAATAAGTTTGGCTATTGCATGTTTAAAGTTTTAATTAAATTTCTTTGCAGCAGAACTTCTCAGAGCCTTTAATATACAGATATGCTTTGGGAATCTATTCACCAGAGTAAAGTTCACCACATTTTCCAAATTTATTTGAGTAAAGAACCCCCTTTTGAAACCATGTAACTCAGATTGAGACTTGAACCCACACAATGGGACTCAAACCAAGCCAAAACTCAGACTGGGACTTGAACCCATGGTCTTTTAACTGAGATCACACACCTGGTCTCAGGACTTAATGAAGCGCAGGTTCTTAATGTCTCATCACAGAAAGAATTCAGTGAGAGACAAAGTGATAGGTAAGAAGTGGATTTATTTAGAGAGAAACACTCCACAGACAGAGTGTGGGCCATCTCAGAAGGCAACAGTGGCACCAGGGTATAGGGTTGTCAGTTTTTATAGGAGTGGGTAATTTCATAGGCTGAGTGGGAGGAGTATTCCACCTATTTTGGGGAAGGGGAGGGGATTTCCAGAAATTGGGCCACTGTCCACTTTTTGACCTTTATGGTTGGCCTTGGAACTGTCTTGGCACCTGTGGGTATGTCATTTAGCTTGCTTATGTGTTACAGTGAGCGTATACTGAGGCTCAAGGTCTAGTGGAAGTTGACTCGTCCACCATCTTGGACCTATTGCGTTCTAATTAGTTCATGTCATGTCCTATGGCTATGTCATTCTTTTAAAAGTTGGGCCCTACCCCCCTCCCTCCTGTTTCACTTTCCATGGAGTATCTTACAGAACCATGTCCCATGGAAGAGACTTTACAAAACTCTTAGGCTCTAGCTATTTTCAATAGCTTCTCATTAATCAACAATAGACGGATACTCACATTTCCATGACTTTGTTCACCTACTCTCTTCTCTCATCCTCAACTATTAAAAGATTTTTCTTTCTTCAAGGCCCTTTGGGTGCTCTCAGAGCCCCTACATACTTCCCTTCTGTCCTTTTTTTGTTCAAACAAGACTGTCTTGGTACCAATGCCATTATCATTACTACCAGCTCCTAGAAGGCAGTTGGTCTTGGTGGGGGGGACCTGGATTGAAAGCCACATGGTCTGAAGTCAAAGTCTTGCCCCAAATGACCTTAGTCAGTCTACTTTACCTTTTAGAGGCTCAGTTTCCTTTTATGTAAAATGGGAATAATAATATTTTTGTCACACACTCATGATGAAGATCTCATGAAAGGGTTTCATGAACGTGCTTTATTATCATAACGTGAAACTGAAAAATTATCATTAGCCCCATTTTTCCTAAATTTCTCTGACCATAGGAATCACCTAGGGCAGAACTGGAGACTACCCGGCTCTTTGGTGGAGCTGAAGGTGGACTCCGGGAGGGCTCACGGCAAGGAGTACTTCCCAGAACTTCTGCTGCCATGCCAGTGTCCTTGTCCCTGCAGTGAGCCACAGCCACCCCCCGCCTCTGCAGGAGACCCTCAAACACTAGCAGACCCTTATTGATTAAAGAAGTTTCCTGCAATGACTCCTAACAGCAGTACTTGTACTGAGGAACAACACTGCCGACATGCATAACATATTAAGAATATACTGAGAGGGCAGACAGCAGAAGCAAGAAGAACTACAATCTTGCAGCCTGTGGAACAAAAACCACATTCACAGAAAGATAGACAAGATGAAAATGCAGAGGGCTATGTACTAGATGAAGGAATGAGATAAAACCCCAGAAAAACAACTAAATGAAGTGGAGATAGGCAACCTTCCAGAAAAAGAATTCAGAATAATGATAGTGAAGATGATCCAGGACCTCAGAAAAAGAATGGAGGCCAAGGTTGAGAAGATGCAAGAAATGTTTAACAAAGACCTAGAAAATTAAAGAACAACTAGAAGAATTAAAGAACAAACAAACAGAGATGAACAATACAATAACTGAAATGAAAAATACACTAGAAGGAATCAATAGCAGAATAACTGAGGCAGAAGAACGGAAAAGTGACCTAGAAGACAGAATGGTGGAATTCACTACTGCGGAACAGAATAAAGAAAAAAGAATGAAAAGAAATGAAGACAGCCTAAGAGACCTCTGGGACAACATTAAATGCAACAACATTTGCATTGTAGGGGTCCCAGAAGAAGACAAGAGAGAGAAAGGACCCGAGAAAATATTTGAAGAGATTATAGTTGAAAACGTCCCTAACATGGGAAAGGAAATAGCCACCCAAGTCCAGGAAGCGCAGAGAGTCCCAGGCAGGATATACCCAAGAAGAAACATGCCGAGACACATAGTAATCAAATTGGCAAAAATTAAAGACAAAGAAAAATTATTGAAAGCAACAAGGGAAAAATGACAAATAACATACAAGGGAACTCCCATAAGGTTAACAGCTGATGTCTCAGCAGAAACTCTACAAGCCAGAAGGGAGTGGCATGACATATTTAAAGGGATGAAAGGGAAGAACCTACAACCAAGATTACTCTACCCAGCAAGGATATCATTCAGATTCGACGGAGAAATCAAAAGCTTTACAGACAAGCAAAAGCTAAGAGAATTCAGCAGCACCAAACTGCTCTACAACAAATGCTAAAGGAACTTCTCTAAGTGGGAGACACAAGAGAAGAAAAAGACCTACAAAAACAAACCCATAACAATTAAGAAAATGGTAATAGGAATACACATATCGATAATTACCTTAAACATGAATGGATTAAATGCTCCAACCAAAAGACACTGACTCGCTGAATGGATACAAAAACAAGACCCATATATGCAATGTCTAGAAGAGACACACTTCAGAGCTAGGGACACATATAGACTGAAAGGGAGGGGATGGAAAAAGATATTCCATGCAAATGGAAATCAAAAGAAAGCTGGAGCAGCAATACTCATATCAGATAAAATAGACTTTAAAATAAAGAATGTTACAAGAGACAAGGACACTACATAATGATCAAGGGATCAACCCACGAAGAAGATATAACAATTATAAATATATATGCACCCAACATAGGAGCACCTCAATACATAAGGCAACTGCTAGCAGCTATAAAAGAGGAAATCGACAGTAACACAATAATAGTGGGGGACTTGTAACACCTCACTTACACCAATGGATAGATCATCCAAACAGAAAATTAATAAGAAAACACAAGCTTTAAGTGACACAATAGACCAGATAGATTTAATTGACATTTATAGGACATTCCATCCAAAACCAGCAGATTACACTTTCTTCTCAAGTGTGGACGGAACATTCTCCAGGATAGATCACATCTTGGGTCACAAATCAAGCCTCAGTAAATTTAAGAAAATTGAAATCATATCAAGCATCTTTTCTGACCACAATGCTCTGAGATTAGAAATCAATTACAGGGAAAAAAAATGTAAAAGACACAAACACATGGAGGCTAAAAAATATGTTACTAAATAATCAAGAGATCACTGAAGAAATCAAAGAGGGAATCAAAAAAATACCTAGAGACAAATGACAACAAAAACACAATGATCCAAAACCTATGGGATGCAGCAAAAACAGTTCTAAGAGGGAAGTTTATAGCAATACAAGCCTACCTCAAGAAACAAGAAAAATCTCAAAAACAATCTAACCTTACACCTAAAGGAACTAAAGAAAGAAGAACAAACAAACCCAAAGTTAGTAGAAGGAAAGAAATCATAAAGATCAGATCAGAAATAAATGAAATAGAAACAAACAAACAAAAAAACAATAGCAAAGATCAGTAAAACTAAAAGCTGGTTCTTTGAGAAGATAAACAAAATCGATAAACCATTAGCCATACTCATCAAGAAAAAGAGGGAGAGGACTCAAATCAATAAAATTAGAAATGAAAAAGGAGAATTTACAACAGACACCACAGAAATACAAAGCATCCTAAGAGACTACTACAAGCAACTCTATGCCAATAAAATGGACAACCTGGAAGAAATGGACAAATTCTTAGAAAGGTATAACCTTCCAAGACTGAACCAGGAAGAAATAGAAAATATGAACAGACCAATCACAAGTAATGAAATTGAAACTGGGATTAAAAAATCTTCCACCAAAAAAAGCCCAGGACCCGATGGCTTCACAGGTGAATTCTATCAAACATTTAGAGAAGAGCTAACATCCATCCTTCTCAAACTCTTCCAATAAATTGCAGAGGAAGGAACACTCTCAAACTCATTCTATGAGGCTACCATCACCCTGATACCAAAGCCAGACAAAGATACTATGAAAAAAGGAAATTACAGACCTATATCACTGTTGAATATAGATGCAAAAACCCTCAACAAAATACTAGCAAACAGAATCCAAAAACACATTAAAAGGATCATACACCATGATCAAGTGAGATTTATCCCAGGGATGCAAGGATTCTTCAATATACACAAATCACTCAATGTGATACACTATATTAGCAACTGAAGAAAGAAAAACCATATGATCATCTCAATAGATGCAGAAAAAGATTTTGAGAAATTCAATGTCCATTTATGAAAAAACTCTCCAGAAAGAGGGCATAGAGGGAACCTACCTCAACATAATAAAGGCCATATATGACAAACCCAGAGCAAACATCATTCTCAATGGTGAAAAACTGAAAGCATTTCCTCTAAGATCAGGAACAAGACAAGGATGTTCTCTCTCGCCACTATTATTCAACATAGTTTTGGAAGTCCTAGTCATGGAAATCAGAGAAGAAAAGGAAATAAAAGGAACACAAATTGGAAAAGAAGAAGTAAAACTGTTGCTGTTTGCAGATGACATGATACTATACATAGAGAATCCTAAAGATGCCACCAGAAAACTACTAGAGCTAATCAATGAATTTGGTAAAGTTGCAGGATACAAAATTAAGGCACAGAAATCTCTTGCATTCCTATACACTAATGATAACAAATCTGAAAGAGAAATTAAGGAAGCACTCCCATTTACCATTGCAACAAAAAAAATAAAATACCTAGGAATAAACCTACCTATGGAGACAAAAGACCTGTATGCAGAAAAGTATAAGACACTGATGAAAGAAATTAAAGATGATACAAACAGATGAAGAGATATACCATGTTCTTGGAAAGGAAGAATCAATATTGTGAAAATGATTATACCACCTAAAACAATCTACAGATTGAATGCAATCCCTATCAAATTACCAATGGCAGTTTTTACAGAACTAGAACAAAAAATCTGAAAATTTGTATGCAGACACCAAAGACCCTGAATAGCCAAAGCAGTCTTGAGGGAAAAAAACGGAGCTGGAGGAATCAGACTCCCTGACTTCAGACTATACTACAAAGCTACAGTAATCAAGACAGTATGGTACTGGCACTAAAACAGAAATATAGATCAATGGAACAGGATAGAAAGCCCAAAGATAAACCCACACACCTATGGTCAACTAATCTATGACAAAGGAGGCAAGGATATACAGTGGAGAAAAGACAGTCTCTTCAATAAGTGGTGCTGGGAAAACTGGACAGCTACACGTAAAATAATGAAATTAGAACACTCCCTAACACAGTACACAAAAATAAACTCAAAATAGATAAGAGGGCTTCCCTGGTGGCACAGTGGTTGAGAGTCCGCCTGCCGATGCAGGGGACATGGGTTCGTGCCCCAGTCCGGGAAGATCCCACATGCTGCGGAGCGGCTGGGCCCATGAGCCATGGCCGTTGAGCCTGCGCATCTGGAGCCTGTGCTCCGCAATGGGACAGGCCACAACAGTGAGAGGCCCGCATACCGCAAAAAATAAATAAATAAATAAATAAATAAATAAATAAGAGACCTAAATGTAAGACGGGACACTATTAAACTCTTAGAGGAAAACATAGGAAGAACACTCTTTGACATAAATCACATCAAGATCTTTTTTGATCCACCTCCTAGAGTAAAGAAAATAAAAACAAAAATAAACAAATGGGACCTAATGAAACTTAAAAGCTTTTGCAAAGCAAAGGGAACTACAAACAAGACGAAAAGACAACCCTCAGAATGGGAGAAAATATTTGCAAACAAATCAATGGACAAAGGATTAATCTCCAAAATATATAAACAGCTCATAAAGCTCAATATTAAAAAAACAAACAACCCAATCCAAAAATGGGCAGAAGACCTAAATAGACATTTCTCCAAAGAAGACATACAGATGGCCAAGAAGCACATGAAAAGCTGCTCAACGTCACTAATTATTAGAGAAATGCAAATCAAAACTACCATGAGGTATCACCTCACACCAGTTAGAATGGGCATCATTAGAAAATCTACAAACAACAAATGCTGGAGAGGGTGTCGAGAAAAGGGAACCCTCTTGCACTGTTGGTGGGAATGTAAATTGATACAGCCACTATGGAGAACAGTATGAGGGTTCCTTAAAACGTAAGAATAGAATTACCATATGACACAGCAATCCCACTACTGGACATATACCCAGAGAAAACCATAATTCAAAAAGACACATGCACCCCAATGTTCATTGCAGCCCTGTTTACAATAGCCAGGTCATGGAAGCAACCTAAATGCCCATCGACAGACGACTGGATAAAGAATCTGTGGTACATATATACAATGGAATATTACTCAGCCATAAAAAGGAATGAAATTGGGTCATTTGTAGAGAGGTGGATGGATCTAGAGACTGTCATACAGAGTGAAGTAAGTCAGAAAGAGAAAAACAAACATCTTATAGTAACGCATATATGTGGAATCTAGAAAAATGGTACAGATGAACCAGTTTGTAGGGCAGAAATTGAGACACCGATATAGAGAACAAATGTGTGGACATCAAGGGAGGAAAGTGGCAGGGGGTGGTGGTGTGATGAATTGGGAGATTGGGATTGACATATATACACTAATATGTATAAAATGGATAACTAATAAGAACCTGCTGTATAAAAAAATAAATGTTTCAAAATTTCAAAAAAAAAAAAGAATCACCTAGGGCATTTATTAAAAAGAGAGATTCATCTTAAGAGTCTGTTTCCTTTGGTGGGACCTAGAATCTGTGATTTTAACAAGCATCCCAGGTGATTTTTACCATCAGAAGAATTGAGAAGGTACTGAATTATCTAGAGAAATAAGGAATGAATGGTGAATTTAATAGCAAAAGTTAAACAAGTGGGAGACATTTGGTTGGGGGACAGGCAGGTGAAGTGAAACACTGCAAGGCTCCTTCTATTTATCACACTAGATAGGTGTGTGTATGTCCCTTTGCTGGGCAAAGTTGGGCTGGACATTGACCTTTGTATAGTAATTCTTGGAGTACATACTCCAAATAATATATTATTAAATATCCTACTGGTCAGAATTTATCCAAAGTAGCCCTGGTTAGTTCGTTGCTTGAAACTTGGATCTTTTTTAAAAAATCAATTATAATCTTGTGGATCATCATAGATAGAGTCATTCATTCAATAAATTAATCTCACTGCATTTCTAATCAAGCATTTACTAGGCATGAGAGAGGAGGCAAAAAAATACACACACACACACACACACACATCTCTCTGCACTAGCTGATGCCACATTTTGTATTAGCCAACCCTTATGTAATTTTTGAAATGCTCATGAATGACCAAAAAAAAGGCCCCATCTCTGAAATAATCTGTTTGTGTGTATTCTTTATGCCGTCGGAATCCAGAAGCTGAGATTACTTAAAGATTTTATTTCTTCAGTGGAGAAGTAAGGGAATAAAAACAATATTTGCTTTATTAAAAATAAAACAAACACCCCAAACAGAAACTCATTATTTCTAGAAAATCCCCTCTCATGTCCAACCACCAAGGGAGCCTCTACTGCCACTGGTTTCTTGAAAAAGTCCAAATCAAAGCTGGGAAAATCTTATAGCCATTAGACTGTAATCTCTATGAATCACTAATTTGTTTTTTCATGACTTTTCCTGCATTCCTTCTATCTTCTGTAGTTTATTTTGTTCAGTGTTTTCAGCAACAGCTTTGCCAAGTCCCAGAGTATAGAAGCCATCCAAGCGGGGACGTGTGTTTCCCACTCCACAAGCTGCTTGCCCAAGTGACAAGGCATGAGTCTGACTTCTCTCCCATCCCATTCTTTCCCTGTGTGGTTCAGGCACAGACAGGAAACAACCAGACCTAAACACTCATGGAATAAGGCCCTAAACAGTCAAGGATGCCATGAGCAAATTCTGAGCATTAGGCCGTTCATTCCTATTACTCAGAGCGTATCTTGCAGAGACTGAGGCCTTTAAGAAAATAAAAAGGAACAGCAGTTGTGACCAGTTGGCAGTGGCCACACTGTGGCTTAGTTAGCGCAATAAATAGTTTACTTTAACTTAGCTCCAGCTTACCAAGTCTCTCCGTTCTCCACTCCTATACATAAACAATCCACTTCTCGTTTACAAATATTACACATCTGCATGTGTAATCACACTCTCTCTTGCTAAATAGGTATTTGTTTCTCTTTCTTCCCAACATGGAGAACTGGTATTGAAGTTAACCAGATCAACTTCTTTCACTGTGTTAAGTAGACTAGTACTTCTGAATGTATTTTGATGATGACAGCAGGGTAGGTATCTAATTTATTCACTCAACCATCCATTCATCAATCCATTCATTCATTGAGTAAATATTATTGTGTCTATTCTGTGGCACACAGGCATTGGGGTAGATACTGAGGGTACAAGGGTGAATAAAATACATGAAGTACATGCCTTGGTGAAATGTACAGTCTAATGGAGAGACAGACATTAAACAAATGATTACACATATTAAATTTTTTAATTCTAATAAGGGCTGCAAGAAGGAAAGGGAGGTATGGAAGTTAATTAAAGGAGAACTAAGGGCCACATACTGTGTGATTCCATTGAAACGAAATGTCCAGAATAGGCAAATATGGACAGAGAGAAAAAGTATACTAGTGGTTGCCTAGGTCTGTGGGGGAAGCACCTGAAGGGGTTCTGGATGATGGCTAAGGGGAGTGGGATGTCTTTTTTAGGTAATAAAAATGTTCTAAAATTGACTGTGGTGATGGATGCACAACTCTGTGAACAAACTCAAAGCTTTGAATCCCTCTTTCTCCATTCACCACTAGTACTTTCTTGGGGGCTAGATTAATTCTCAGGGAGTATGTCCACCTACAGCTATTGGTGTTTATTCTACTAGCCTAGCAACTCAACGACAGTGAGTGTCTTTACCTTCTTGCTCCTGTCAAAGTCCTAAGTAGGGCTTAATTGGTCTGACTTGGTAACATGTACCTACTTCTGCATCAATCAGTAGTTGGGGGAATGTGGTGCCAGCGTGGATACATGCCTACCCCAGGAGGTGGAGTCAGCTCTACCAGAACCTCATGCTCTGAGATGGAGGAAGAGATGCTTCTATTACCAGATGCAGAGAGGCTGGGCAGGCAAAAGCAGCAGCAGCCCACCTTGAGGCGATCCATTGTCTCATACATCCTTGGAATAAAGGTTTAATCTTGAGGGACCACAGCCCTTCAGGATACAGACTCACTACACTTCATACAGTCTGCAATTGCTGAATCATTCAAAGTGTCACACAGACAGTCTCAAAATTTGTAACTCTGAATCGATTATATTACTTAGTTAAATATAACAATAAAACCCAGTCATTAGCTACAAGTAAGATTTTAAAACAGTTAATGTTTGTAAATTGACTTATGTAGACATTTAATTCATATTAAAAACTCTAATTTGCATTATAGTCTTGGGTTTCGTTAGGGGGGTGGGTGAGATTGGGATTTTCACTTGGTTGGTTTTGTTCTTACGTGCATATATCAGCTGCTGGGAATCCTGAAGTTCCGAGTGGTATGTAATGAAAAATAGTCATCCTGGGATGTTTCCACTAACAAGTGTAGAGGAATTACAGGCAACACATTTATCTGCTAATTACTGCCATGAAATATGCTTTGCTAGCAGGTAAATGTAATCCTACGATGATGGCAAATGCATGGCTGGTGAGTTTCACTGCCCTATCACACACAAACATCATGAACTGGTCATGGCACTTGTTCCTACTATTATCCAATGTGGCCTCAGAATCCTCCTCAACCCAGTGCTTCGAGGAAACACAATCAATCAAATGTAGTTAGAAACCAGGATGATCTGTGTGAGCTTGGAAGAGTTATTTAATCTTACTAAGTCTTAATTAACTTGCTTATACTTATGAAATGTACTTGTGCTTGACAAAATGTAGTTAAATGATAGTGATGATGATGAAGATTGCCTTTAGATAATATCTAAATATAATTGCCTCCAAAATTTTTCTCCAGAGATTAGTGGTGAGGTGGGCAGCATAAGTGATTCCTTTTTTGGTTTATTTCAGACTCTCTCAGTGTATCGGAAAGGGGTTTCCTAGTTACTATGCAATGTTTACTTCATAAATGTTCAAGATTAGAACATTCAGATGAAAAACTATACATTCTGTAAGAACCCATGGAGGGATGTACTGTCCATTCTGTCCCACAGTGTCCTTTATACAATGATTCATGTGATAAATGCCTAAGTTTGGTTCCAGGAAAAAGTTTGCACAGAAAAAATGTGTATGCTTTCCATTGTCACAAAACCAAAAGTAAGTAACCCAACATGTTTCCACTTTGCCTTCACTGCCAGGAAGCTCGTGCCAAAAATGTATTACCCAAGTGTTATAATTAGCCCTGATCAGGTGCCTGAAGACATCAACTCCTTTTGAGTCAGATGTGTCAGTTTTCTTTTTTCTTTAAATGGTTTATTTTATACTGATTGAATCTGCAAACTTCTTTAATCCCACTGGAAGAGTTGGGTCACCTGACCATTTAAAGTCTCTTTCAACTATTAAATTCTATGAACTCTTCAATAAACCTCAATCATCAAAGCAAAAATGATTAGTTCTAAACAAGATATATGGGCTCTGGCACCCAAATAAATGGGAAAGAGATGAAGCGATTTAAAATGTATTCGAAACTTACTGTAGGTTAAGCAGTCTACAACCATAACTGGTATTCTAGATGTTCTTGCTAGGTTGTGGGTATAAATGTGGCCAGGTTGCCATTTCTAGTCACATCTGTAGCTCAGTGCCCCCATGCTATCACTCCTTATTACAGAAGAAGAATCTAGGCTCAGACAGGTTAATTTTATTTGACCAAGATCACAAAGCCAGTGAGTGTCAGAGTTGAAACTCAAAGCCAAGTTGGCTATGTTCTTTCCATGACACACCTGTGTGAAATGGATTGTAGAACACGCCTTTCCTGTTCCTCTAATGTGGTCAGTATCTATTTCCTGAACCTACACTAGACCATTTCTATTATAATGCTTCCAAAATCAACTTCTCACTCTGACAAATGCCAAGGACAGCAACCAATAGCTTAAAAACCAGCCTCCCAGTCTCTTATCTAGGCCAGAGTGGCAAGGAGAGAAGGACTCATAGGGCAGATTTGAAACCAAGATAGAATTTGGAGGCTTTTATTTTTAGTGTTATTTTCTATGAATATTCTAATAGAAATATGGTTCATAAAAATCATAAAGCATACAGAGGCTTCCCTGGTGGTGCAGTGGTTAAGAATCCACCTGCCAATGCAGGGGACACGGGTTGGAGCCCTGGTCCAGGAAGATTCCACATGCCACGGAGCAACTAAACCCGTGCACCACAACTACTGAGCCTGGGCTCTAGAGCCTGAGTGCCACAACTACTGAAGCCCATGCTCCTAGAGCCCGTGCTCCTCAATAAGAGAAGCCACCGCAATGAGAAGCCCATGACCATAACGAAGAGTAGCTCCCGCTCGCTGCAACTAGAGAAAGCCCGCATGCAGCAACAAAGACCCAATGCAGCCAAAAATAAATAAATAAATAAATAATTATAAAGCATATACATATATATATATATACACACACATATATATGATTACTGGCTTTATTGGAGGATGAGAAGATAATGACCTTTGGGGATTTTTTATTTCTTGTGTAGCTATAAGCCAACACTAATACAAAAAGTAAGATTGAGAAACTCTATAATAATACTTTCTCTTCATTGAGAGAAAGGTCTCCTCCATCTAAATCATCTGTATGACTGAATTTTCCTGAGATGGGGTGGGGTGAAGAGGCTAGAAATATTCTGAGAGCTATGGGATAAAATGATTTTCTTTGAGGGGAAAAGCATGTTATCTGAATATTGTGCTAGGTTCTAGTCTTCTGGCACTTCAGCCCCCTTGATTCCTTAGAAAAGGGCCAACAGTATCTCCAAGCTCCTGGGAATGTGCCTGGAGGAGACCTGGCTAGGCTGGGTGTCCCAATATGTACTCTCCCCTGATCTATCACTAGAAGACATGGACTAAGTCATCTCACACTTCCAAGAAACTTTATTTCCCCAGAATCACAGAATTTAAGAGGCTGAAAACACCCTGAAGACCTGGCCAGTATTTTTAATACTTATTTTTAAGCTATGGAACCCTTCGTGTGTATATATAAACATAACAAGTTGAAAAAATATTGTCTTGACATTTGACACCCTAATCCCTATTAGGGAAGAAACTATTATTGTTTGGAAAACACCTTGGTAAACATACTTGGGATATGACATCAGCAGGAGCCAGGACCTCAGAGGAGGAAGAAGACAAACTATTCTGGTTGAGAATAGAGGGGGGTTATAGGCAAGTTTTTGTTTTTGTTCCTGAATGGGAGGAGGAGAGGTAAGTGAGGAGCAAAAAGAATGGAGAAGGGAGTGAGAGGAACCAGAAATTAAAATAATAATAGCTTAATTTTCTTTCCCTTTCTTCCGTCCTTCCTCCCTCCCTCCCTTCCTTCCTTTCTTCCTTTTCTCTCCCTCTATCTATCTATCTATCTATCTATCTATCTATCTATCGTACCTGACCCTGTTGTAATCATTTTAGTTATATTAACTCATTTCATCCTCAAACCAATCCTGTGAGTAGATATTACTATAGTCCTCATTTTACATATGAGAAACTGAAGCACAGAAAGGCTAGGTAATTTACCCAGGTCCTACAACTAGCAAACATGAGCAGGCAGGGAATAGGTGAAATGGCATCTTAAAAATAATAATGTCTGCTCTTCCATATGAAGTTAATTTGCCTTTTTGCAAAATAAAACTTTTTCTGTTTCCTGAACCCCGCCCACACCCCTACCAAAAATGTCTTCTGTAAAGTCTATAAATGCTTTGGGCGATTGAGTTAGCTTCTGATGGAATTCAAAGAAAGAGTCAAGTTCCATGACTGGGCACAGTACAATTTCAAGGGGTGATGCAGCAGCCTGGGAGATAGAGGAGGCTCCCACTTCCAGGAGCTCACCGAAGCTTGGGCAGGGTTTGTACCTTGGAATTAGTGGATTTTAGGCAATTTAACCTGGATCTAAGGGGACAAGGAAAACTCAAATGACATCTGGAACGCCAGTAGAAACAGCACTCCACTGGCTGGAACTGGGTGGGGACCAGCGCCCTGCCAGGAGAGCCTCCCACCTGCTCCAACAGCAGCCTGTAAGTCACCACATAGACCATCAGATTCCACAGATTTAGGACTTCTCTCTTACTGATGAACAAACTGAGAAGGACACTCCCTAAGAGGCTGCAAACTAGATTTTGTTTAAGTTTGCCCTGACCAGTGTTTTATAACACCAAGTCACTAGTATTTAAAATGGGGGGATTTTGCATCTTAAAGGTCAGGATTTCCTGCTTGTCTTGAAAATCTGAAAAACTGTGCTGTCTTCCAGCAGAACAACACTTCACCAGAGCTGGGGCTCACCATCCATTGTGCGTGGGGCATGAAATTTCCAGAGTGACATGGTCCCGGCTCTGCCTGATTTATCCATTTACTGCCTGATCAAGCGGTGGATTGGAAGCTCCTGAGAGAGCACACAACAGAGTGTCAATGCAGACCTGAACTCAAACCTCCGGCTCCCCTTTTCAGAGCTTTACTGTATCATAGAGATCAGAGACCCGCACCAAAGTTTGTCTTACCAATGTATTCCGGTGTCTGGTACAGTTCTTGGCACGTCAGAAGAACTCAATGCATATTTCTTAACTCATGGATAAATGGATGGAGGGATGGATGGATGAAAGCTCATAGTGGCCAATGAGCAGAAGGAGGTATACCCCATTTCTCCTCCTACCATTACCACCATCACCAAACAGCCTCACACACAGGCAAGTGTCTCTGTTGACTTCACCCCTGCAAGACACAGCTGCTTTATCACGGCCTGAAGCTCCCTACTAGGGAAGAAATGCACCACCCCTTCTTCTTAAGTATCAACTGTTCCAGTCAGTTCCCAGGGTCATGCTTCTCAGACTGGGGACCTGAAGAGGACAAGCCAACCCAAACCAAAAGCAGGGGTGTGGACAACTCAGAGTCTTCAAAAGATGATGGGGCCCAAGGAATCAGATGCTGAGTCATCCTGATAAACCCCAGATCCCAAGGCATAGCCCTGTGCAGCTTAGCTGTTGGCTGGATGGCATTTTAAGCCTTAATTATTATTCTGTTTTATACTTGCAGCCTCAGAGCCTTGCTAGTAAAGTGCTTTCAAATGTTTGGGAAGTCAGTTGCATTCAAGTTTATCCTCTTACTGTTTGGTTGACAGGAACTATTTGTAAACGGAGCACCCTGCCAGTTACCAGCATTTATTTGCAGTTATATCACGAATGTTTTTCAAACTTGTGTTTATCTATAATTTGACACATCAAGAGGACTTTTGCTCTTGGCCCGAGCTCCTGCCAAGGCAAATGGTGATGTGTTAATGTTACTTTCATCAGACCTTCACACACCTAATGGCTGACTCTCATATCTCCCTGGCATCAGGTTTACCCAAACTGATGTTAAGAGAGCAACTGAACACATATGTGACAAATAGGAGAGCCCAAGTAAGAGAAAAGGGGGTGGCATGGGGGGCAAGCTCTGCTTGGAGCAATGTTTTAAATAAAGGGCTGTTTTCAGAGAAGCTGGCTCTGACATCCACAAAGGCAATTTGGCAAAAGACCTAGTTACTGTCTCATCCACCTCCTTACTGATTATGATGATTGCTCTCTGCTTTGTTGTTAAACTCAGAGGAAGATATGTCGGCACCTGAAAGGCATCTGTTTCACTCGGCTTGCTTACCCACCATTTCAGTTAAGTCCTGGGAAATCCTACCTTGGCCGATTTGTGGAGAAAAGCTCTCCATAGGAAAGATAAATGCTTTTTGTGATGGATCCTGAAAATCATAGTACTTCATAGCTGGAAGGAGACCCTCAGAGATGATCTAGTCCAAAACCCAGCTTATCTAATTCATGTATTCATTCAACAAATATTTGCCAAGCTCCTTCCACATGCCAGGTACTATTCAACTCGATGGGGAAATATTGAGAACAAAACAGACAAGGCTCCTCTTTTATGGAGCAAGCAAACAAAGAGCATAATTTCAGGGAGTCTTAGTTTCTATGAAGAAGACAAAAATAGGATAATGTGATAAAGAGTGATTGGAGAAGTGGTTCTTTCAACAGGCAGAGCTGGAGAGGAGGCAATACTGGAGCTGAGATTAAGTGACAAGAAACTGGCCAAGCAAAGATCTTTGGGAAGGCAGACAGAGGAAAGTGCGGGTGCACAGGCTCTGGGAGAGAACAAGTTTTGCATGCCAGAGAACAGAAAGCTGCCTATGAAACGGAAGCTTACAAGGTGAAGTTGGGGAGGAGCAGGGACCAGGTCAGGTAGGGGCCTGGGAATGATGATGAGGCAAGAAGAGTAAAGGGACTGACTGTCTGTCATATAGTACAGGTCTCTCCCCCAGACTCAGAATTTTTTACCCAACTCATGTAGTCCCTAAAACAAAAGCCACCATCCTTTCTCTCATTATATTTTCCCACCAGATATGTGCCCTAGGAGACATAGGATATGGAAAAATATGTCTTGGCACAAGACAGAGAGATTAATATTAATTAATATGTCACTCACATAATGAAAATCACTTGATTAAAACGATCTCTCAGCCTGAGATGTTTTATGTGCTTGTTTCTCCATATGTCTTTTTTTTTTAGGAGAAGAAAATCTCTATTTCCAGCATTTCCCAAAATTCACCAATTTGTGAGTCATCTTTGGAGCGCATGCCATATCCATGTCCCATCTTTACTATTTCCTACTTAATATTTTTGTTTAAGCTGACTTACTGTTTTATAATTTTTCCTCCTGCCCCAATCAATAACATTCATAAAATTATCAGTTTGATGTGCTAATTTTTTATTTTATTACATATAAAATAATTATATATTTAAAGTTTAAGAGTTCTGACTTTTGTACCACCTAAAATCATACCCTATGGGTAAAATTTTTAGGGGAAAAACCCCAATCCTGTGTCCAACAGGGGCATGGTGTCTCAGAAGGTTAGGGATATAAGCATTCTCTCTCTGTTTCTACCTTTTATTTTTGTTCCTGACATAAACATTTATGCCAACTTTCAATTGCTGTTCTTATCTCAATGATAGAATATACAAAATCTCCAGAATGCCTTATTTATGAAAAACATAGGATTCCTAAATGAGAATAAGTAACACAACCACCAACTCTCTTGGAAAGTGCCACCCACTTTCAGGTGGTGGCTGTAGAAGAACAGGGGAGAAGACAGGCATCCCCTCTGGAAAGCCCTATCAAGTGGCAGAGGCACATGCATGCCACAGACCCAGCAGAGCAAAACGTATCCACAGGCAATATTTGCCAAAACCAAGCTCATTTTAAAAATCATTACTTAAATCTTTATTTTAAAAACATTTACATAAGTAAAGAGAATAGTATAGTGACCACTCATGCACCCATCACCCACTTTCAAGAATTATCAACTGACGGCCAACCTTGTTTCCTCTATGCTCACACCCATTGCTTCCTCCCCAGTGGATTATTGTAAGGCAAGTCACAGACGTTGTTTTATTTTATCTGTAAATATTTCAGTATGTGCCTTTAAAAGGAGTCTGATTTTGACTATAATCACAATACTATAATCACAACACTAGTATCACACTTAACAAAATTAATAATTCTTTAAATATCATAAAATGGCTAGTGTTCAAAACATATTTTTTTAGAGTTGTTTTGTTCAAATCAGGATCCAAACAAGATCCACATAATCCATCTGATTGGTATATTTCATAAGTCATTTTAAATCAATAACACTTCCCCCCACCCAACTTCCCCTTGCCTTTTTCTTGCAACTTTTTTTAGTGAAAGAAACCAGACCATTGTCCTAAAGAATTTCCCGTATTCTGGACCTTTTCTGGTTGCATCCTTGGACTGTGTGTAACATAGTCCTCTGTTCTCCAGTTGTCCTACAAATTGGTGTTTAACTCTACAGCTGCTCTGTCCAAAACAGCAGCCACTCACCACGTGCCTGTTGAGCACCTGAAATGTGGTTAGTCTGAATGGAGATGTTCTGTAAGTGTAAAATACACACCAGATTCCAAAAACAGTACAAAAAAGTAAAATATTTCATTAATAATGTTTATATTGATTATATGTTGAAATAACAGCACCTTGTTTATATTGGGGCTGAATAAAATATATTATTAAATTAATTTCTACCTGTTCCTTTTTATTTATTAATGTGGCAACTAGAAAAATTTTAATCACATATGTTGCTTACATAGTTCACATAGTTACATAGTTCATAGATCTTTCAGTGAGAATATTTCATATACTACAAGGGGGTACATAGAAAGACTGGTTACCTCTCTTTTTCTGTGGTAAGAACGATCAGTGTAGTCAGCCTGATCCATCCATTTTAAAATTACCTATCAGCCTCTCACCTAACAGTTTTAGCAGCAATTGATAACTATCACCTTAATGAGAGTTTCTTGCCCTCAGCACTATTAGCATTTTGGGCAAGATAATTATTTGTTGGGGCTGCCCTGTGCATTGTAGGATGTATAGCAGCATCCCTAGTCTCTGCCTGCTAGATGCCAATAGTATCTCTCCCTGCCTCCAGTTGTGACAATAAAAATGTCTCTAGATATTGCCAAATATGACCTGTGGGGCAAAATCACCTTCCCTACCATCCCACCTCCATCCCCAATTTGAAAATCACTGGTCTAGAGCCCTTATCTCAGTGGAGCCAAACACAAATTCAACCTTTTCAGTGAAGTCTTCCCCTAACACCATCTTCCTACAACCAAAAATCAACCCCTTCAACTCTGTATTTCCCTAGCACTCTGTGACATTCTAGTAGCATTTATTGCATTATTTTACAATTGTTTGGGTCTGTTCCCTTCCCTAGAATGTGAGCTCCTCAAGGGCAGCCTCCACACCTTTGTATTTGTACTGTCTGAAAGAGTATCTTAATGTAGGGCTCAATGGATGAAATGCCTAATCAAGGCAAGACGCCAGAACCTCTGAGTTCCCTGATCCCACTAAGAAGAAAAGCATGACTGCCCATCTGATTGCTCAGGAACCATTTCTGAAGTTTGCCTATTAGAGGGCCCTTGTGTCGAATGTACTGTTTGTGAGAAGAAGTTTGTGGAGTCAGACCTGTCATTATAATTGAGAATTTATTCATTCGTTCAAGAAACATACTGAGCACCAACTACTGGACAAACATTTTTTCCCTCAAAATTAGAGATAGGTGAAGAACAAGCCAGAAAAGGTACTCCCCGAAAAAGCTATATCCTAATGCTAGGGGGATGTGCCTGAGGTGTCAATAAACAAATACACAAATAAATACATAGATAAACAAGATAATCTCAATTTGGGATTATAAGTGTATAAAGAAAATAAACAACATTATATGATAAAGAGTACAGAATGGGAAACAATTACTTTTAGATAGAGAAAGAATGAGGTGGAGAAAGCCATGAACAAAACACGGAAGGGCATTCCAGGCAGAAAAAAGAGCAAATGCCAGGACTCTGCAATAGAAAAGAGCTAGATGTGTTCAAATAACAGATTGCAGGTCAGGGCGACTGGAGCACACTGAGAGGGACATGTGGAACAAGACAGCTCAGAAGCATGGGCAGGACAGCGTAGACCATGGGCAAGTTTTGGACTTTAAGAATGAGAAGAAGGTGTTGAATAGCTTAGGAAATAGATTTGGGGACTTCCCTGGTAGCACAGTGGTTAAGAATCCGCCTGCCAGTGCAGGGTTTGAGCCCTGGTCCGGGAAGATCCCACATGCCGTGGAGCAACTAAGCCTGTGTGCCACAACTACTGAGCCTGGGCTCCAGAGCCCCCGAGCCAGAACTACTGAAGCCCGCGCACCTACAGCCCATGCTCCACAACAAGAGAAGCCACCGCTATGAGAACCCCGCACACGGTTACGAAGAGTAGCTCCCGCTCGCTACAACTAGAGAAAGCCCGCGCACAGCAGCGAAGACCCAATGCAGACAAAAATAAAATTAATAAATAAATTTATTTTTTTAAAAAAGAAAATAGATTTGATTACACAATTTACATTTAAAAAAGAATAGCTTTATTGAGATATAATCCATGTACTATAAAATTCATCCCTTTTAAAGTGTACCGTTTAGTAGTTTTCTGTGTTCACAGAGTTGTGCAGCCATCACCACTATCTAATTTTAGAATATTTTCATTACCTCAAAAAGAAACCCCACTCCCCATTCTCTCTTACCCCCAGACCCTGGCAACTACTGATCTACCTTCTCTGTGGATTTGCCTATTCTATATATTTCACATAAACGAAAACATATAATAAATATGTGGCCTTTTGTGTCTGGTTTCTTTCACTTAGCATAAAGTTTTCAGTGTTCGTTTATGTTGTAGCATGTATCAGTACTTTGTTTCTTTTTATGGCTGAATAATACTGCATTCTATGGATATACTACTTTTATTTATCCATTCATCTGTTGATGGACACTTGGGTTGTTTTCATTTTTTGTCTATTATGAAAAGTGCTACTATAAACCTTCGTATAAAAGTTTTTGTGTGGACATTATTGTCATTTCTCTTGGGCATATGACTAAGAATGGAATTATTGAGTCCTGTGGTAACTCTGTGCTTAACTTTTCAAGGAATTGCTGGACCATTTTTCCAAAATGACTAAACAATTTTACAATCCCACCAGCAATATATGGTTCACCTCCACATCCTTGCCAAGACCTGTCATTGTTTGTTTTTTTAGCCATCTGAGTGGAATAGAGGAGTATCTCGTGATTTTGATTTGCATTTTCATAATGACTAATGATTTGAGGATATTTCCAAGTACTTCTTGGACATTTTTACATCTCCTTTGAAAAAAATGCCCATTCAAACTTTTTGCCCATTTTTAATTGGGTTATCTGTCTTTTTATTTTTGAGTTGGAAGAGTTCTTTATATTTTCTAGATACAAATCTTTTACTGGATATATAATTTGCAAATATTTCTCCTCATTCTGGAAGTTGTCTTTTCACTTTCTTGATGGTATCCTTTGAAGCACAAACGTTTTTAATTTTGATGAAGTCCTATATTTCCTTTTGTCTCTTGTGCTTTTGGTGTTATATCTAGTAAGGCTTTGTCTAACCTAAGGTCACAAAGATTTACTCCTGTATTTTCTTGTAAGAGTTTTGTTTTAACTCTTACATTTAGGCCTATGATCCACTTGAATTAATTTTTGTATGTTGTGTGAGAAAAAGGTCCCACTTCATCTTTTGCATAAAGTTATCTAGTTGCCCCAACACCATTTGTTAAAAAGATTATTCTTTTCCCATTCAATGGTCTTGGCACCCTTATCAAAAATCAGTTGACAATAAATGTGAGAGGTTGTTTATGGATTCTCAATTCTGTTCCATTACCTATATGTCAATCTTATGCCAGTACCACATGGTCTAGATTACTATAGATTTGTAGTAAGTTTTGAAATTGAGAAGTGTGCGTCTCCCAGTTTTGTTCTTCTTTTCAAGATAATTTTGGTTATCCTGGTTCTCTTATACTTCCACAAGAATTTTAGGCTCAGCTTTTCAATTTCTGAAAGGAGGCCAACCGAAATTTTGGTAGAAATAGTGTTGAATCTGAAGATTAATTTGGGGAGTACTGTCATCGTTAAGTCTTTCAAACCAAGAAAATAGGATGATTTCTCTTTTATTTATGTCTTCTTCAATTCCTTTAGACAATGTTTTGTGCTTTTCACTATGCATGTTTTGCACATCTTTTGTTAAGATTATTCTTAACTATTTTATTCCTTTTGATGCTATTGGAATTTTAAACATTTCATTTTGGATTGTTCATTAGTGTATAGAAATACAATTGATTTTCATATACTGATCTCATACCTACAACCTTGCTGAACTCATTTACTAGTTCGATAGTGTGTGTGTCTTTTTTTTTCTTTTTTTTTTTTCTAATTGCCTTGGCTAGAATTCCTATAACAGTGTTGAATAGAAGTGGAAAGAGTGGCATATTTCTCTTGTGCATTACCTTAGGGGTAAAGTTTTAAGTCTCTCACTATTAGGTATGATTTAGAAGTGTGTATTTTACAGATGTCCTTTATCAAGTTGAAGAAATTACCTTTGATTGCTACTTTGTTAGGTATTTTTATCACAAAAGGGTATATAGTATTTTGTCAATGGCTTTTTGGAGTCAACAGTATTACCATATGTTTTTTGTTATTTATTCCCTTAATATGATGTATTACATTGATTGACTTTACTGTGTTGATTCAATTTTGTATTTGCATTCTTGGGACAAGTCTCACTTGGTCGTGGTTGTATAATCCTTTAAATATGTTGCTAGATTCAGCTTGCTATTATTTTGTTAAGGATTTTTGCATTTATATTCATAAGGGATATGGTCTGCGGTTTTCTTGTGATGCCTTTGTCTGGTTTTGGTATCAGAGTAATACTGGTTTCATAGAATATATTAGGCAGTGTTCCCTCTTTTTTATTTTTATTTTTTTCTAAGAGTTTGCAAAGGATTAGTATTCTTTTTTAGACATCTGGTAGATTTCAATAGTGAAGCCATCTGGGCCTGGGTTTCTCTTTGTGAGAGTTTTTTTTATTATTACTAATTCATTCTATTTACTTATTATAGGTCTGTTCAGATTGTCTATTTCTTCTTGAGTCAGTTTTGGTAGTTTGTGTCTTTCTAGGAATTTGTCCATTTTTCCTGTGTTATCTATTTTGTTAGCATACAATAATTCAAACTATTCCCTTATAATACTTTTTATTTCTGTAAGTTCAGTAGTGATGTCCTCTCTTTCTCTCCTGAGTTGAGTAATTTGAGTCCTTCTTTTTTTTTTCTTGTTCAGTCTGGCTAAAAGTTTGTCAATTTTATTGATTTTTCAAAGAATCAACTTTTGGTTTCATGGAGTTTTTTTCTATTGTTTTCTAATTTTTTTTCACTACCTTCCACACTCATCTGAATTATTTTCTTCCTTCTGCTAGCTTTGGGTTTAGTTTGCTGTATTTTTATAGTTTCTCAAAGTGGCAGTTTAGGCTATTGATTTAAGATCTTTTTTAATATAAGAAATTACATGTAAAATTTCTATCTAAGCACTACTTTTGCTTTATCCCATAAGTTTTAGAATGCTCTGTTTTCATTTTCATTAATCTCAAAGTCTTTTCTTATTTCTCTTGTGATTTCTTCTCTGACCCATTGTCTATTTTAAGAGCATGTTGTATAATTTCCACATATTTGTGAATTCCCCAAATTTCCTTCTGTTATTAATTTTTAATTTCAATCTATCATGGTTTGAGAACATACTTTATATGTTTTAAATCCTTCTAACATTTTTTTGGCTTGTTTTGTGGCTTAAAGTATGGTTTATCCTAGAGGATGCTTCATGTGTGCTTGAGAAGAATGTCTGTTCTACAGCTATTGAGTGTTCTATAAATATGTTAAGTGTCTAATTGGCTTATAGTGTTATACAAATCTTCTATTTCCTTTATTTTCTATGTGGTTGTTCTAGCTATTATTGAATGTAGGGTATTGAAGTCTCCAATTATTATTGTTCAATTGTCTATTTCTCCTTGCACTTCTGTCAGTTTTTGCTTCATGTATTTTCAGCTCTGTTGTTAGGTGATATGTTTGTAATTTTTATGTCTTTTTCCTTACGGATTGACACCTTTGTCATTACAAAATCTCCTTCTCTGTTTCTATGACACTTCTTGTCTTAAACTCTATTTTGTCTCATTTTAGGATAGTCGTCCCTCCCATTCTCATCCCCAGTTATCTTTGGTTATTCTTTGCATGATATCTCTTTTTATATCATTTTTTCAACCTATTTATGTATTTGAAGCTAAATATGTCTCTTTTAGACAGAATACAGTTGGACAATGTTTTATAAAATCCATTTGCCAATCTCTGCCTCTTGATTAGAGTGTTTAGTTCATTTTGCTATTTGTTTTCTATATGTTTTATATCTTTTTTGTTCCTCTAGTCCTCTGTTATTTCCTTCTTTTGTGTAAAATAGATATTTGCTAGTATACCATTTTAATTCCCTTGAGATACACACACACACACACACACACACACACACACACACACACACGACTTTGAGATTAATGAAAATGAAAACACAGCATCCCAAAATTTACAGGATGAAGTGAAAGCAGTACTCAGATAGAAATTTTACCTGTTAACTCCTTATATTGAAAAAGATCTTAAATCAATAGCCCAAACTGCCATTTGAGAAACTACAATATATATTTGTGTATATATATATTTTTTCAACTTTATAAGGAAGAAGGGATATTTATTTGGAATGGTCTCTCTTTGCCCTCTTTGTACTTTATTCAAACAAAATTATTACAATTATAATTTATAACCAGATAATTAAGAATTGATTACATTACGCCTGCATCCATTGTTTATAAATGTAAATAACAGTGTGTCACTTTTTTTTTTTTTAGCTGTGCCACGCAGCTTGTGGGATCATAGTTCCCCAACCAGGGATTGAACCTGGGCCCTGGCAATGAAAGTGCCAAGTCCTAACCACTGGACAGCCAGTGAATTTCTACTGTGTATCTCTCAGATGCTTTGGTTAACAGGAAAAAAAGCAGTCCTTGATAAAATGCAATATTTTCACACAAAGCTGTGTACCATTTAAGTTTATTAGCCATGGCAACTTAAACTTAAGCAACATAGTAAGTACTTATTATATTCACATGCAAAGAAAAATGCATGAACTGCCTAAATGATATAGAATTAAAAAGAATTAACATTCACTTCCAACTATTCTGTGGCTATTAACATCATGTGGTGCCTTTAAAGGTCAAAAACAATAAGCTGTCTAGAAATATTCAGAATAGTAATAGTATTACATCGTGAATTTTATTTTCAAATTTAGGTCAATAAGAAGGAAAATAATAAAGTTAAGTAGTCAAAAGGAGGATCTAAAAAAGTATAGTCATTTATATAAACAGAGGATTTGAACAGGACATATTCACTTCCAGTTGATTCAATCCAATTTACACATTTAAAATAGAAAATACATGTTTTTTTTTGTTTTTTTTTTTTGTTTTTTGGCCATGCTGCGAGGCTTGCAGGATCTTAGTTCCCCAACCAGGGACTGAACCCCAGCCATCGCAGTGAAAGTGCTGAGTCCTAACCACTGGATCAACAGGGAATCCCCAAAATATATCTTAATTGTCAAGAAGCTGAAGACATTTAGCACCAGGAAAGGAACTTTACTTAGCCTTTGATCATGACCTCAATTTCTTGACATAGGAAAAGAAATTTTATGAAATCTCTATGTATTTATCACTATCAAAAGAATTTTGAAAAGTAACTGCTACATATCATCAATTCACAAGCGATTCAAAGGGAAGAAAACCTTAAAACTGGGACTACTTGATATTGCGCACAGCTCTCCTACGGTGGTCTGTTTTCATCTCCTTCAAGGCTTGCTCCAGTTGCTGAACCAAATGGAGCAGGGTGGCTGGGTGTGTCTGCAGAACTTGGGTGTTATGATCTCCATTCTATTAAGGTGGAGCTTTATAGTCACTGTTGGTTTAATCTGTTGCCTGAAGCTTCTGCTTGCAAGCTGTACATCTAGTTGCCATTCAAGGGCTGTGGTAACTGGGGAGGTCTGGTGCTGATTCACTCAGGATAGTTCTGATCTCCTTTCTGTTGTCCAGATAAAGCTGAAGCAACAGTTTGTTCAATTCTTCAGAGAATCACAGAACAAAAATAGTCTTGGAAATCCAGTTCACAAATCATAAGCTTTGAACTTTCAGTGAGGAGGTATATTAATTCTTCCACACCATGTTGGACAGTGTCACTACTCACGCTGAGCTTTCTCGCAGCGCCTTCGTAGATCTTGGGGTTCGAGCCTCACCTCGGGAACTCCACCACAATTCGCCCAAACTCAGAGACCACCGTGCTGTCCACTTGAGGCAGGAAGGCCAGGCGCTCCTTGTGCTCCTCCGACAGGTCCAGTGGCATCTTCACCGGGCGGCCAATTTCATCCATATTTTTTTTAAGTTAGTCTTAGTGGTTGCCCTGGCATGTTATTTTTTAAATTAATTAATTGATTGATTAATTAATTAATTTATTTTTGGCTGTGTTGGGTCTTCGTTTCTGTGCGAGGGCTTTCTCTAGTTTCGGCGAGTGGGGGCCACTCTTCATCGCGGTGCGCGGGCCTCTCACTGTGGCGGCCTCTCTTGTTGCAGAGCACAGGCTCCAGACACGCAGGCTCAGTAGTTGTGGCTCACGGGCCTAGTTGCTCCGCAGCATGTGGGATCTTCCCAGACAAGGGCTCGAACCAGTGTCCCCTGCATTGGCAGGCAGATTCTCAACTACTGCGCCACCAGGGAAGCCCTGCCCTGGCATCTTAACTTAAAACAATTTAGTTCAGATTAATACCAACTTATTTTCAATAGTATGTGAAAAAACTGCTCAAATAAATAAAATTCCTTTCCCCCTCTTCATGCTATTATTGCCATACAAATTACATGTTTACACATTATAAGCGCATCAATAGTTTTATAATTATTGCTTTATGCAGTGTTTTTAAAATCAGATAATAGAAAAAAGTTACAAACAAAAATACATTTATACTTTCTTTTATATAATATTTATCTATGTAAATGGTAACTATGTAGTTACCATTACTGGTGCTCTCTAAATCTTGTGAATTCAGTTTACTGTCTAGTGTCCTTTTATTTCAGCCTGAAGGACTTCCTTTAGTATTTCTTGTAGGGCAGGTCTGCTAGTAATAAATTCTCTGTTTTTATTTTTCTGAGAATTACTTAATTTCTCCTTTGTTACTGAAGGATAATTTTCTGGTCACAGAATTCCTAATAGATAGTCTTTGTTTTGGCACATTGAATATGTCATCTCACTGCTTTCTGGCCTCCAAAATTCTGAAGAGAAATCAGTTTTAATTATTACTGAAGATACCTAGAACATGATTGGTTGTTTTTCTCTTGCTACTTTCAAGATTTTCTCTTTGTCTTTCAACAGTTTCACTATGATATATTTAGGTGTATATCTCTTTGAGGTTTTCCTACTTGGATTCATTGAGCATCTTGAATATGTAGATTAATGGTTTTCACCAAATTTGAGATTTTGGCTATTGTTTATTCAAATATTCTTTCTTCCCCTTTCTCTTTCTCCTCTCCTTCTAGGATTCCCATTTTGGTAGGTTTGATGTTTCCTACAAGATTCTGAGGCTCTGTTCATTTTTCTTCATTCTTTTTCCTTTCTGTTCCTCAAAATAGTTAATCTCAATTGATGTATCTTCAAGTTTGCTGATTCTTTCTTTTGCTGGCTGAAATATGCTCTTGAGCTCCTCTAGTGAATTATTCATTTAAGTTATTTTATTTTTCAACTCCAGAATTTTTATTTTTTTTTATTTATTTATTTATTTATTTTTTTTTTTTTTTGCGGTAGGCGGGCCTCTCACTGCTGTGGCCTCTCCCGTTGCGGAGCCCAGGCTCCGGACGCGCAGGCTCAGCGACCATGGCTCACGGGCCCAGCCGCTCCGCGGCATGTGGGATCCTCCCAGACCGGGGCACGAACCCGCGTCCCCTGCATCAGCAGGCGGACTCTCAACCACTGCGCCACCAGGGAAGCCCAGAATTTTTATTTTTTAAATTAATTTCTACCTCTATATGGATATTCTTTATTTTGGAAATATTTTTATACTTTACTTTTTACACAGCTTCTTTTATTTCTTTGAACTTTTTATAGTAGCTGCTTTAAGGTATTTATCCAGTAAGCCCAATGTCTGAGATTCCTCAGGGACAGTTTGTATTGACTTCCTTTTTTCTTGTATATGAGCTGTACTTTCCTGTTTCTTTGCATGTATTGTAATTTTGTGGAAAACTGAACATTTAAAATAAGATATGTAACAACTCTAGAAATCGGATACTACTCTCCTCCCAGAGTTTCTCATTGCTGCTGTTCACTTAGTGACATTTCAGAATTAATTCTTTGAAGTCTGTATTCTTTATTGTGTGGGACTGCTGAAGTCTCTAGTTGGTTAGCTTAGTGTTCAACTAATGACTGGACAGAGATATCCTTAAATGCCTTGAAATAATATGTCTCTCAGCCTTCACCAGAGGTTCTGTGTGTTTGTTGGGGCATTCTGTCAACACTCCAACAGGCAGTTGACAACTCTGCCTTAGCCTTCACTTACTGATTGTGCAGATCATCAGGGTCAGACAGATGTGTGATTGGGGTCTTCTCATGTCTTTCCTGGGCATGTGTACTGCCCTTCACATATGCATGGCCTTCTAGATTCCCAGGAATATGTCATAGCTTTTTTTTTTTTTTTAATAAATTTATTTATTTATTTATTGGCTGCATTGGGATTTCATTGCTGCGCGCAGGCTTTCTCTAGTTGTGGCGAGCAGGGGCTACTCTTAGTTATGGTGCACAGGCTTCTCATTGTGGTGGCTTCTCTTGTTGCAGAGCACAGGCTCTAGGCATGCGGCCTTCAGCAGTGTGGCACATGGGCTCAGTATTGTGGCTCGTGGGCTCTAGAGCACAGGCTCAGTAGCTGTGGTGGCACACGGGCTTAGTTGCTCCGTGGCATGTGGGATCCTCCCGGACCAGGGCTCAAACCCATGTCCCCTGCATTGGCAGGCGGATTCTTAACCACCGTGCCACAAGGGAAGTCCCTGTCATAGCTTTTAAAATTTCCCTATGGACAGCTCATTCCACAATTTTTCCTTTAAAGATTTTTGGCTGTCAGTCCCTTGTTAGCTTCAACTGATATTGCCACCACAGGCAACTGTGATGTTAAACAATTGCCATTGACTGTTTTTAACAAATTCCCTAGGGATACAGCTGTTCACAAAGACCAGAGGTCTGCATCAGCCAAATACAGACAGTCACTAAGATTGGAGCATTTTTTTGGCCATTAAAAAAAAATTCAGGTTTATTGTGGCATATTACACAGAATGAAATCCACTCTTTTTATTTTTTATCGAAGTATAGTTGATGTACAAAGTTGTGTTAGCTTCAGGTGTACAGCAAAGTGATTCATATATATATGTATATATGTATATATATATACACACACACACACATATATATATTATATATATATATATTTTGAATTAGAGTTTTCTCCAGCTAGTTGTCCAGGAGTGTGATGAAGAAAGGAAAAGGGGATGAGGAAAAGTAATAGGGGAATGAGGAACATGGAAAACCCAAAAAATGACTCCTAGTTCTCTGTGTAGTTGTGGCCTTTACTGAGCTGGGGATACTGGTGGAGGGAAATATCAAGAATTCTAATTTAATCACGTTGGAAACATTTTAGGTTAAGAAAAAAAATTATGCTTCCTATATAGCAAGCTATCAGAACTTACTTTAAAATGTAAACCTATTCATTCTTTCTCATGGGTGCTCAGAGCTCCCCACACAGATATTCATTTCTACATGTTCAAGAAAATGCCACTGTCAGGTGTCTACCATGGACTGTATATCTGTGGGCAGAGTCCTAAGTAGAGCTTTCATCTTCTCCCCTTGAACTGACAAGTTGAACAGGAGATACTCTGCTTTGTCAGCCTTCCACTTAAGACAGAACCTAGTTGTCTCCTGGCTTTGATCAGAGAGGGTCTTCAGAAAGTTTAACAGGTCAGAATGAATTTGATTGCCAGACAGAAACCAGCGTGCCAAAAATAAAGCATTAACCAAAGCCAAGAAAACAGTGTTGGCTGAGGCGTGGCTTAGTATGGGGCTCTAGGTATTTCAAACAGCCAGGTTTGATGGAAACAATTAGGAACAGCTCTAATTGCCTGTCAGGCAACATTGCCATTTGCTGAGGACAGAGCTGATACATTTAGACACAAAGTCTGCCCAGCCTCCGTTGTAGCCTTTCACTTTTGGAGATTGTCTTCTGGTTTCCATTACAATGAAGCTCAAGCTGCCAACCCCATTAAAATGTCAAGGTGGGAGGGAAACGAGGTCTTGAAATAAGTCTTTCAAGGCTATTGCCATGGTTGGTTTTATTTATGGAGGAAGGTTCCTGTACACACTTACTTTACCTTTTCTTTCCCTTAAGTGGTGAAAGCACCAAGTCCCTCAGCCCCATCGCCAGGGAGCTGAGGAGCTGAATTTGTTCTTTCCATGGCAGGGCTAGAGTCAGGTCCACTCTACCCTCTTCTGTTTTTCCCTATACATGGAGGAATGAGTTCAGGTGCTCCGGAGCAACTTTCCTGCACAAGTCCCTTAACCAGTGACTCTCAACCCTTCACAGCATTTGAAAAACCCAATTCCTCAACTAGAAATGGTGTGGCAATCTGGAATTCCCCTTTCCCTCCTCTCTTCAGCAATACTCTATCATAAGCAGCTATTCTTTTTTTTTTTGCGGTACGCGGGCCTCTCACTGTTGTGGCCTGTCCCGTTGCGGAGCACAGGCTCCAGACGCGCAGGCTCAGTGGCCATGGCTCACGGGCCTAGCCGCTCCGCGGCATGTGGGATCTTCCCGGACCGGGGCACGAACCCGTGTCCCCTGCATCAGCAGGCGGACTCTCAACCACTGCGCCACCAGGGAAGCCCCATAAGCAGCTATTCTTGCATCAGATTATTTTATTCCAAATTCAGGGCCAAGGAAAAAAAGAGTATGCATCCTCAGGGCTAGAGAGGGTTATAATAGTACATGTAATGTGTCTTTAGGAAGTATAATGTAAGTTTGCTAGTAAAGAGGTAAGCTCCTGAGCTCCCTAGAGAATAGGGAAAAAAATCCAAGCACATTCACGGGCAGTATAAGCATTGCCAGTATTAGAGTCACTCTTTACTTAGGAGGATGTAATTGAAATAAACCAAAACAGAAATGCTGATCTGGAAGCCTGGAAAGCTGGGTCTCATCACAGTATTTGTCTTTAACAAGCTATGTACCCTACAGCATAATTTTAACTTTGTTTTGTTTAGAGCTATACAACCAGGATCTAAAAGACTACCTGGTGCTTAGTAGGCGTTTGGCAAATATATGCTGTTTAGATTTTTTTTGAATCTCAGCATACTGGTCAGAAATATGGGGCTTGTATTAGTTTCCTAAGGCTTCCATAAGAAAGTATCACAAACTAGGTGGCTCAAAACGACAGAAATTTATTCTCTCTCAACTCTGGAGGATAGAAGTCCAATATCAGGACGATAGCAGGTCCATGTTCCATCTGAAGTCTGTAGGGGAAAATTCTTCCTTGCTTCTTTCTAGCTTTTGGTGGTGGCTGTCAGTCCTTGGTATTCCTTGGCCTGTAGCTGCATCACTCCAGTCTCTGTGTTGGCACAAGGCATTCTCCCTGTGTGCTTCTTTTTCCTCTTCTTATAAGGACAACAGTCACATTGGATTAAGTATCCACCCACTACAATATGAGTTCACCTTAACTAATTACATCTGCAACAATCCTATTTCCAAAGAAGCTCACACTCTGAGGTGCTGTGGGCTAGGACTTCAACATATCTTTTGGAGGGACACAATTCAACCCATAACAGGGATAATTCCAGTTGTCTACTCCATCTCAACATTCGTTAGGAGGACTCAGTAGGATAATGTGTGGGAAAAGTCTCTAAAATTACAGGTTATTATTCACATGCCTGGAAGAGTTTCTTCCCCTTACCATTTACTGTGAGGATGCAGTAATACTTCATGAAACCTAAATTGTCAGCTTTAATACTTAATAGGTCAACACCACTAATATACATATTCCACTTTAGCCTGTGAGGTGGCCAGGGAAAGAACTACTATCCCCATTCTAAAGGTGAAAAAAACTGAGACTGCGATATTAAATTAAATGATATAGTCAAAGGCACATGGCCTGACAGTGAAAGCACTACTAGTAGATCTCAGGGTGTCAGCCTCCCGGTTGAGATGCTTTCTAGCTCAATAGGATGCTGGGATGACAATTCCTCCTTGGAGCTTTCATTTCTCAGCATTTTCTCTGTCTGCTGCAGAGAACCAGAGTTCATTTCCTGATCAACTGAAACTTGCTAGTACTATGAAACTTCTGTTCAGCTGGATCTACCTCTTTGTATTGTGGTGTTGGAAATGCAAAGTGGGACAAGAGAGAAGGAGGTGGTAAAAAAGGATGAGGATAAGAAGTAATTACAATGAGTAGGTGAACTCACAATTCAGCCAACAAGGCATGAATTAAGTGTGGTGTATAGGATAATTAGCAGTCACTTAGTGCAGGAAAATTGCTACCAGCTGTTCAAAACCCAAGACTGAGGGGCTGATCTGTAAATGGTTATCTGAACAAGCAGGCAGACAGCTACAAAATGAAGCTGTGCCCCAGGTCCCAAAGGCTATGTTTTGTTGTCCAGAGAAAGCCTTGTCCTGAGATGAATCCATTATGCTCATTAGTTACTGTTACATGAATTTAATGGCCTGGCCAAAGGCTCCTAGAAAACGCTGGGTCATAGATCTGTGGGGAATCAGACCAACAGAGGGGTAAACAGGAATGTCAGAGTCCTGAAATCCCAAAACTACTCTCAATGTGGACCTCCCACTTTCTTTGTTGGAGCCTAGTCAACAAACACAACCTTATCCATCAAATGCCCATTTCCTCATTCAATCCCTCTGCCTACCTCTTAATAGATTAGCAATAAGCACTATTCCAAACAGTCTGATGCCTATCTTCAATTTAGCACCCAAATGCA
Organism: Hyperoodon ampullatus; assembly: GCF_949752795.1. NCBI lineage: Eukaryota > Metazoa > Chordata > Mammalia > Artiodactyla > Ziphiidae > Hyperoodon > Hyperoodon ampullatus. The sequence goes on from NC_136917.1 coordinate 13,939,999, forward strand.
GCTGAGAACTTGGGAACCTACAGAATAACAACAACAGTCTTATCACACCTGGAAGCAAGGACACTGTCAGAGCAAATCAGAGGGTCAAGAATCAGCTCAAAGAGGCTTCTATTGGCTAAAATGGGGCAATATGAGGCTTGACATGAATAATACTATACCAAGGAATTAAATGCTTCAAATATATTAAATTCCATGAGTTTGTAAGACACTAAAAACAATACTCAATGTCATCTTTGGAGCTTGCTGGGAAAACACAATATACTCTGAAAACTGGTAAAAAGGAAAGAATCAAGCAGTTAGCCTGATTTCCTGTAGGACCTGTACCTCAGATAACAAACAGTTGATGAAGGAAAGTTTTTCTTTATAGAAGGATTCCCAGTAATAAACGAAGAAATAAATAAATAAATCCTTTGGCAAATCCCTACCTAAACAATGAATCTAGGCAATGATCAATGGTGGCCACTAACAACACAAAAAGAGAGATAGAGGGGGCTTCCCTGGTGGCACAGTGGTTGAGAGTCTGCCTGCCGATGAGGGCGACGCAGGTTCATGCCCCGGTCTGGGAGGGTCCCACATGCCACGGAGCGGCTGGGCCCGTGAGCCATGGCTGCTGAGCCTGCGCGTCCGGAGCCTGTGCTCCACAACGGGAGAGGCCACAGCAGTGACAGGCCCGCGTACCGCAAAAAAAAAAAAAAAAAAAAAAAAAAAAAAAAAAAAAAAAAAAAAAAAAAAAAAGAGTCAGAGGGATGTTTGTTCATCCTGATAAAAGTACACATCACTACCTATAAAGGATCCTTGTAAAAAGTCACATCAGATCAAGCCTCTAGATCTAACTACCAATTTAAGGAAATGCAAAGAACAGAGAAATATGTCAAATGCTACTATGGGTATGCAATCAGAAAAATCCAGAATGTGGGAAATTCTACAGGACAAATTATTTGGTTTCTTCAACAAATAAATTATAGGGAGAAAAAAAAAAGGGAAGGGGAACTGTGATTGACTAAATTGTTGTCCTCTGTTATTCACGACTTTCTACATTCACACCCATGTCATGCCTCCCTGCGGGAAAATATACCTCCCTGCCCTTGAATCTGGGCTTGGAAATGAGAATTGCTTGAATAAAAGAATTCCGTGAAAGGGACAGTGCAAATCTCTGATCTAAGGCCTTGGGTTTCCACTCAACCTTATACTCCTGCTCTTGTCTTGGGAAGAGCTTCCCTTGGGTAATTGTTGATCCTTCAGCATGGACAGTGAGCAATAACTGTATCAATGGCAATAACAATGGACTGAAGACAGGAAGCCACAACCCAATATTCTAGACAAGATGTACAACCCTGAGAAGAGGAAAGTATCCTCTTCATCCCAACTCACCCCCATGACCTGCCACCACCACCACAGTCATGATTACATTAAAATTTCCTGACTTCTCTGCATATGGGGTGAAACTAGAGGAAGCTGATTTAAGAACAGGAAAGAAAGAGTGAAATATCTCATTCAAATCTACTACAAAATAATAACTTTAGTTCACAATCTTTAGTAGTCTGAGTACCAAAGACAGTAAAATACATCAACTGACCCCTACGACAGAATCTTTTACTCTTGTGGCAGAGAAAAATAGAACATGTCATCACCATCACCAGGTTAAAATATTTATGTGGAATGTCTCTGGGTAGAGACCTGAGCACATAAATGGGTAGAGATGAATGTTCCTTACAAGCGACTCTCCTGAACGAAGAAGGTCAACTGCTTTTCTTACTTGGGATATTAATTCAGGTCCCCAGTCTGATCTGCCTTCCTGTAAGAAGTCCTAAGGAAACACGTTGCTCCATGTCATCAACTTGGCTGGAACTTGGGATCCAAAAGTTGGGAGTGGGGGGGATCAATACACTTTAATCAAAAAGGCAGAAGATGTGCTTAGTTGAATATTTTAACTTTTTTTTTGCGGTTCGCGGGCCTCTCACTGCTGTGGCCTCTCCCGTTGCGGAGCACAGGCTCTGGACGCGCAGGCTCAGCGGCCATGGCTCACGGGCCCAGCCACTCCGTGGCATGTGGGATCCTCCCAGACCGGGGCACGAACCCGCATCCCCTGCACCGGCAGGCGGATTTTCAACCACTGCGCCACCAGGGAAGCCCCGAATCTTTTAACTTTTAAGGGCAGAATTTATTGTGGAAGGTTTGTAGCCTGAAGCAAGACAAGGAACATGTGAAAGGATTCTCTGCTGTAGGTCTTAACCTTCTTGCCAGAGAAAAACAATTGGGAGAAACCTTAAAAGGACAGGGCCACACTCAGAGTATCAACTCAAGAGGCCCCAGAGCCACTTCAATTGGCAGTTAATCTAGAAGTTGCAAGTATGTGATGGTCTCTCCCATCCCGGGAACTTAAGAGCTTATAAACCATAGAGGGTCATGACTTCAAAAAAATGGCTACAGCAATATCTCAGGTCCCACATGCTCTTCCAGAACTTTGTCACTCCCCATTAAGAAGTGGAATCTATTTTCCCTCCCCTTGAAATTGGGCAAGACTTTATGGCTAATTTGATGAATACAATGCAGTGGAAGTGACACCGTGTGATAGCTGGGACGGTAGTCTTCTGTCCTTGGACCGGGATTTACACCATCAGCTCCCCTGGTTCTTAGGGCGTCAGACACAGACTGGAATTACACCACTGGTTTTCTGGGTCTCCAGCTTGCAGATGGCAGATCATGGGACTTCTCAGCCTCCATAATATCTCTGTCTCTCTCACCACACACACACACACACACACACACACACACACACACACACACACACACACACACATCCTTTTTGTTTTATTTCCCTGGAGAACCTTGACTAATACAAATATTTACTGAGCAATTACTACATGTTAATCCAATGCTCTAAGCACGCTAATGAATGATCTCATTTAACCTTCACACCAGCCTGGACATAGGAACTATTTCCTCTTTCACATTTTTCACATGAGAAAACTGAGGAGCAGGGATTAAGTTATTTGCCAAGTTCACACAGCTAGTAAGTGGTAGAGTAGGGATTCAAACAGACTGGTCCAGGTGCCACACTCCCTGGAATTTCTTTAGGTGGCCTTTTAAATCTCAAATCAGATACTCTCATCTTGGGAAAAACAACAACAACAAACAGCTTGTTTTACAAAAATAGTTTAAATTCAACTTTTTTCATGTAAAAGTGTTTGAATTTTTTCCAGGAATGTTCTTTATTGCATCCTGGTCTGGACACCAGACCTAATTAATCATCTCTTTGGGTCCCCCATTATTCTTCGTGGCAGCTACAAATCCCTTTCTAGAAAGAAAACCTTCAAGTCTTGCCCTAAGAGGAAGGCTGGGGGAGAAAAGGAGGCGTCTTGTTCCTGTTTGAATCAAATTGTTTACTTAACCCTGTGGCTGAATTATAAACAGGTTTTGTTTTTTTTTTTTTAAAAAGGCTAAAGAGAGAATTAAATTGGTTTAATATACTGACTGAGAAGAGAGAGGGCGAAGATCTGACCAGGATTCCAAATGTGCAGGAATGCATTCATCTTTTTTCCATGTGTTTTGGGTTTTCTTTCATATTGTGTTAAAAGTAGCTATGGAGAAGGGGAGGAGGGAGAGAGGTAGAGGAGGAGATGGAGATGAATAGGGAGGGGAGAGGGAGAAAAGTGAAGCAGGAGGGAAAGGAGGAAGCAGCTCCAGACACAGTACCCAACTCCTTAGAGATTCTAGATATAAGGTTCATGTTTGTTAGACCTGGGGAAGAAGCTTATAGTCTCAGCTAAGGCAGCACTGAAATAGTTATATTACACGGAAAATATTGAAAGACTTGCAAACTGCTTGGTTAATATCCATTGCTCCCAGTCTCCTGCATGCTCCACCATCACACTTCCTGTGACCAAGACCTCCATACCACCCAGCAACCAAAGGGTATCACCTGATACTGCAGGGGGCTCTTGGGACCTGCTCCATTACCAAGGTGGCATTGCCCGATTTTCCTGCCTACAGGTTGTTAAATATTTTGACTATCATTTCTGGACAGAAATCCCTATCCCTCAGCCTTGGAATCAGGCTGCTGTTATCCCAAGCTTTCCTTGCTTTGTTCACCTCTGACTGTCCCTGGCTGAGCATTTAATAGTCTGAGACCACCAGTCACCAGGTCAGTCTGAATGTCACCAGTCAACTTGCCTTTGGCTATCCACTCAAGACAAACAAAGCTAGAGGAATGGTGTGCTATTTCGAAGCTGGGGATAGAAGTGATGGAGAAACTAAGAGAGCAGGGAATGGGGCAGGGTCTGTAAAGTTCTCAGGGTAAGAAGGAAAACCAGAGGCTTTCTAGTTCATATAACATAAATGCATAGGATGACTGACTCCCTGTTCTGGGTACTGGACAGTTTACATGATATCACACAGTTGGTAAAACTCTTTCACATCCATGATTTCACCTGATTTTCATGACAAATCTTTTGGTAGGGAGGGCAGGGGTAATGGCTCCAGTTTCACAGAGAAGGAAATGTAAGTCCAGAAAAGAGATGTGACTTGCCAAGGTCCTAGAGCTAAGTTTTGAACTGTGGCATGTAGATGCCAAGTTCAGCCCTCCATGGTGCCTTGCTAGTAACAAGCAGGGAAGTACCCAAGAAGAGCGATCAACTTGGGTCTGACATCAGTAAAAATCCCCGTTTTTTGTTTTTTTTTGCGGTACGCGGGCCTCTCACCGTTGTGGCCTCTCCCGTTGCGGAGCACAGGCTCCGGATGCGCAGGCTCAGTGGCCATGGCTCACGGGCCCAGCCGCTCCGCGGCATGTGGGATCCTCCCAGACCAGGGCTCAAACCCATGTCCCCTGCATCGGCAGGCGGACTCTCAACCACTGCGCCACCAGGGAAGCCCTCCCTGGTGAATAAGCATGTTATTCATCTTGATTTTATTTTTTCCTTCATCTTTCATGTGTCCTTAACAATAATCATGTGAGGACATCAAATGACACATCATTGCCTACGTTTTAAAATGAGGAAATGGGATCCCAATAACATTCAGCAATTGACAAGGTCACACACAGTGGGTGACAGCACAGCCGGGCTGGGGTGCCAATGTTCTGAATCCCTGTCCAATGCTTGTCACTGACCCATACCATCTACTGCTGCACACACATCTCATGTCCTTCCAAACAAGGAAAGAGACAGTTTGGGTAAAAAAAAGTTGAATCAGCAGCTGCTGATTCTCCAACATCATGAAGAGATGGGAATGCCGACGATCTACAACATGAAATAAACCAAAAAGAATTTATCATTTGAGAACATGTTCTTAGGTAGGAAATCTACCTTTTCCATCCTATTGTGTTCTGCTTCCAATTAAAAGTAAGAAAGGAGGCTAAAAAGAAATGAATATTTACTACTTCCACAACGTTATCTCATTTAACCATCATAATAACTGTTATGCAAGAATAGTATTATTCACGTCACACAGATGAGGAAACAGCTTCTGAGGCATTACGTAATTTGCTCAGTCTTACAGGCAGGAATTTGCCTTCCCAAATGCTCATGAACTTCGTAAGGAGGTGTCCCTTTAACATGATGTAGCTTTGCCATTTGAAGGGAAGAGTATGAGTTCTGGCTCCATTTCTCAGAATCTGTGTGAGCCAGAGCCAGTTATTATTTTGTTCCCTGAAACTGTTTCATTTCTAAAATGCAGACAATATACCCTTCTTAAGAAGGTTATGAGGATTAGTATCAATAGCTAACATTTGTTGAGTGTTTGCTGCATGTTAGGCGCCAGTTTACACCCTTTCCATTTATTATCTACACCGACTGCTCTGAAAATCTCTATGGTATTGCGTACTACTTTTTAGCTCCATTCTCCAGGTGAGAAATCTGAAGCCCAAGGCATTTAAGAGACACCTCCAAGTTAGCAGCTGGAAGCACCAGTATTTGAAGTCAAGGTGTCTGACTCCACAGTCTACACACATAATAGGAGCTAATAAGCAGTGTCTGTTTCATCATTAGGACTGGTAGCTGAAGTAAACCTGAAATGAGCAAGTCACTGGGACCTACCTACAAAACAGCTTAAATTACCCACCTAAGGTACATAAATGAGAAAGAGACAAGGACTACTTTATGGACACAGAGGTACTGTAAGCATTGACAGGTTTTAAATGGCATGATGGAGGTCTCAGAGAGAGAGAGGCCACCCATCATCTGTGGAAGGTTTGGGGCTCCCAGGCCTTTAGTCTCTTCTCTGGGCTTGTATAGGAGGATGATCTCAAGGAAGACAGCATGGGTTCTAGAAACATTCAGAAGACAGAAGAGTCTGGTTGTTAAAGAACAAAGCATTTTAAATAAATAAACTGGGGCTTCCCTGGTGGCACAGTAGTTAAGAATCTGCCTGCCAATGCAGGGGACACGGGCTCAAGACCTGGTCCAGGAAGATCCCACATGCCGCGGAGCAACTAAGCCCATGTGTTACAACTACTGAGCCTGCGCTCTACAGCCCGCGAACCACAACTACTGAGTTCGCGTGCCACAACTACTGAAGCCCACGTGCCTAGAGCCAGTGCTCCGCAACAAGAGAAGGACCACAATGAGAAGCCCGTGCACCACAACGAAGAGTAGCCCCCGCTCGCCACAACTACAGAAAGCCCGCGTGCGGCAATGAAGATCCAATGCAGCCAAAAATAAATAAATTTAAATAAATAAATAAATAAATAAATAAATAAATAAATAAATAAACTGAATGTTATATGGACACACTCAGTTACACAAACACACACACTTTTCATGATTTTTCTTTTATCTTTCACATACTTTGCAAACACTCTCTTGAGCAGCTGGCAAGCTGTTCCTCATCTTCCCACTCAGCTGAATGCCAGTTGTCCCACCCTCCCTACCCAGCCTCTCATAACAGCTTCAGCTTCCAAGAGACAGCTTGACTCAAAATGCCATCCAGTCTTATGCCAGGAGGAGGACTAGGACTCGTCCAGCAAGAAGGGACAGAAAAGACAACAGCAGAACCATCATCCCAGGAGAACTCTAGGAACATGAGCATCTGCAAGGCATTTATGCCCAGAGGTGGGCCTGCAACCTCTAAAAATTACCAGCCTATCAGGGAGTATGCCATGGGGCAAGAAGGGTCTTCAGTCTTAGCCTCTGGCCTCAACCTATGTTAAAAGTTAAATTTCTGAGACAAATCATGCATCTCATGTTACTTGTCTGTATCTTGTTTTTCCTCACTTAATGGTACATCATAAGTACCTCACTTTGTCCTAAATTTCACTAGTATTTTAGTAAGAAACCTCAGAAACCCAACAGGGGAAGACTGAAAATCCAAGAGTTCTCTGATTTACTTTTCTTGGATTCAGTCTCCTCTATCACCTGTCAACTTTGTCTATAATGCACTCATGATAATCCTGTGGAAATGGCTGTGCTATGGCCATGGAGGTGGATCAGTGACCAGGCTGGGCCAATTGTAGCTTCTCATCACCTGTGCACAGAGATTAGTCCAAGGGGTGAGCACATGACCCAAGCCAGCCAATCAGAATCCTTGCCCTAGATTTTCCAAACCAAAGTTGCGACTGAGAAGTGCTCCTTCTTATTTGCTTGCAATACTTTGAGGACATGAGCTGAGCACTGCCTGCAGTCACAGTTCCAGTCCACCGAAGAGAGCTGCTCAGAGAAAATGGAAAGATAATTAAGCTGAGAGGGCTGAGAGGGCAGCTTCTGTGGTGTTTCCTGGTTCTCTACTTCCTGGTTTCATGAGCTTATAAACCTTTTTATTTGTTTTGTTTTGTTTTGTTTTTGGTATGTGACAGGCTGTTTCACTGGGTTTCTGTCTTTTGACTAAAATAGTAGGCAGGGTTTGAAAGGTGGTAGGGTAGGGGAAGGAGCTGATAAGCCATCTAGCCTCCCAAACCTTGTAATAGTATAGTAGCCAAAGAGGAACAGACTCTTTAGAGTTTATATCTCAGTTAGGACAATGTGTTGCTACGTTACCAAAAAATTCTCTTCAAAATGGCTTAAATATAAAGGGAATGTATTGACCCATGAAGCTGAAGAGTCCAGAAGTGGCTCTCAAGTACAGACAGCAATGCTTGATGCAAGAGCTCAAACACCCTCTCCAGTAGCTTGGACTCTCTGCATCTCTCCTTTCTACTTTCTATGATGTCAGCTTTATCCGTAGGCTCCATTCAGACAACCAAGAAAATCCTTGTAAGGCAGGCTGACTCCGGTCCCAACTGTATCACCTGTAGCCATATTTAATTGTAAAAACAATCTGAAAAGTTTAAGTGTGATGCAAATAGGAACTGTGCTTCCATTTTTATAAAATAATTTCAAAATCATCTGTGTGAGTGTGTGTGTGTGTGTGTGTGTGTGTGTGTGTGTGTGTGACTGTATAAGCATGAAAGTGCATGAAAAGGTACTGGGCCAAAAAGTGCTTTCGGTTTTTAAGTAAAAATAAAAGATGCATTTTTCATTTTCACCAAGAACTTTATTGAACAACGTATTCACCTTTTTGTTCCATTACCTTCTGCCATTTTTCAGGCAACTTCATAATTCCATCTTCCCAAAGCTTTTTATCTTTTTGAGCAAAGAACTGTTCCAGGTGCCTTTTAAAGTCTTCCAGGGCATTGAAATTTTTTCCATTAAGAGAATTTTGTAAAGACCTAAATAAATGGAAAATCCAAAGGTGCAATGTCTGGTGAATACAGTGAATGAATCAGAACTTCCCAAACAAGCTGTAACAGTTTTTGCCTGGTCATCAAAGAAACATACAGTCTTGCATTATCCTGATGGAAGATTATGCATTTTCTGTTGACTAATTCTGGACGTTTTTTGTCGAGTGCTGCTTTCAGTTGGTCTAATTGGGAGTATTTGTTGGAATTAATCGTTTGGTTTTCCAGGGGAGCTCATAATAGAGGACTCCCTTCCAATCCCACCATATAAACAACATCACCTTCTTTGGATGAGGACCTTTATTTGGTGTGGTTGGTGGTGGTTCATTTCACTTGCCCCACGATCTCTTCCATTCCATATTATTGTACAGTATCCACTTTTCATCGCCCGTCAAAATTTGTTTTAAAAACGGAACGTTTTCATTACGTTTACATAGAGAATTGCATGCAGAAATATGGTCAAGATTTTATTTACTTAACTTATGTGGAACCCAAACATCAAAGCGATGAACATAACCAAGCTGGTGCAAATTGTTTTCAATGCTTGATTTGGATATTTTGAGTATGTCGGCTATCTCCCGCGTGGTATAATGTTGATTATTCTCAATTAGTGTCTCAATTTGATCTCTATCAACTTCAACTGGTCTACACAATCATGGAGCATCGTCCAGCGAGAAATCTCTAGCATGAAACTTCGCAAACCACTTTTGACACGTTCAATCAGTCACAGCACCTTCTCCATACACTGCACAAACCTTTTTTTGCATTTCAGTTGCATTTTAACTTTTCGTGAAATAATAAAGCATAATATGCCGAAAATCTTGTTTTTCTTCCATCTTCAATATTAAAATTGCTATACAAAAATTCACCAATTTTGATGTCTTTTTTTAAAAAGCACACTGACATGACAGCTGTCATATACAATCTAACAAAATTGTTTCAAATGAAGTTAAAGACAGCTAAGAGCTACTAGAGCTGTCTTACAGAAAAAAACCAACGAACCTTTTGGCCAACCCAATACTGTCATTAAAACTGTTTTGTGTGTTGGGGATGTAGAGGCAAGGAAAGGAAGGTTCAGAAACTTAGGGGGGGAAGTATCTTTCATAATAACAGTAGTTACAGCATGTATTAGTTTTACATGCTTTTCCAGTCTTTAGGGGCCACCCACATTCCTTGGCTGGTGGCCCCTTTCTCCATCTCCAAAGCCAGCAATGACTTGGTGGAGTCTTTCTTACATCACATCGCTTTGACACTGACTCTTCCGCCCCCACTGTCCACATTGAAGGACCCTTGTGACTATGTTGGGCCCACTTGAATAATCCAAGATAATCTTCCTATTTTAAGGTCAGCTGATTAACAACCTTAGTTCTATCTGCTATTTTCATTCCCATTTGCCATGTAATGTAACATCTTCACAGGTTCTGGGGATTAGGATGTGGATATCTTTGAGGGCACTGCCTACAACAAATTATGATCCCATTTGTGCAATTGTGGATGCATATATATATATATATATATAATGACAAACGGAAGGTGGTTCTCAAATTGACAGTGGTTATCACAGGCAGTAAAAGTCAGTTCTCTTTACTTTTTTCTTCAAATCTTTATGTAGTGTCTTATCTTTTTAAGTATTTGTAAATTTATGTACAGAAAAAAGCAACAAAGCTAGTTTTGTTGGTGAAAATGATCGAAATGACCTGAACTCCCTCAAATATCATAAAACTGGGCCCTGAACGGGGAGGTCCAGCCTCGGAGGAACTTTGTACCTACGGAAACTCCCCCATCAAACCTCCTTCTTCTGGACACAATAGGACATATAAGCCAAGGCAACAGAAAGACTCCCAACTGCTAATAATCCAATTAGAGATATCCAAAGCCAAGCAGAATATGCAGACTGATGGATGTGCAGAAATCTACTTTGCAAGTGACTCCACAAGGAGCTGGGGACGGTAGGGAGAGTATGGAGGCAACTCTGAGGGTCTTAGAATATACATTCCAAAGGAAGTCACTTGTCCCTCCTTCCCCTTCAGCCCACTCCAAAATGACTATTTTTTTTTTTGCGGTACACGGGCCTCTCACTGTTGTGGCCTCTCCCGTTGCAGAGCACAGGCTCCGGACGCGCAGGCTCAGTGGCCATGGTTCACAGGCCCAGCCGCTCCGCGGCACGTGGGATCTTCCCAGACCGGGGCACGAACCCGTGTCCTCTGGATCGGCAGGCGGCCTCTCAATCACTGCGCCACCAGGGAAGCCCTAGACTACTCATTTTCATCACCCTCCAGCTGCTCCTTTCCATATCACTGGTCACTCTCATGCACATTCCTTTCAACTTCTCCATTTTCGGGTCTCAGAGGGTTAGTACAGCACTTCTCTAAGAGCATCCTCTCCCCATTAATTCTTGCTCTTTAGAAGACAATCTGTGACATCAACACTCCCCAAATCATGAGCTATTTATCAGGTGTTCAGTCAAACATAACATTCTGTGGTCAAAACATAGGAAGACAGAGCAAAAACAAAATTAAATTCATTTTTTTCTCTGCAGGACACCCCAGAGCCCTTGCTAATGTACATTGCAATGCTCCAGGAGGTGGCTATAGCAAGCAGTTAATCCACCTAAATGTTGAATCATGTTATAGAAAGATAACTGATGAAATTAGTCCTCCACATGTTGGAAACAGTATCAAAAAATGTCTGTATGATGAAAGGGCATGTTAAAAACCTAACCTTGGAGCCAGGAAGAGCCCTCTAGAACTTTATTTTAAAACTGAATAAATGAACAGAGAGGGAAAGTGATTTGTCTGAAGTCACACACCTAGTTAATGGGAAACCAGGGACCTTTTTTTTTTTTCAAACATTTTTACGGGAGTATAATTGTTTACAATGGTGTATTAGTTTCTGTTTTTATAATAAAGTGAATCAGCTATACATATACATATATCCCCATATCTCCTCCCTCTTGCATCTCCCTCCCCCCCATCCCACCCCTCTAGGTGGTCACAAAGCACCGAGCTGATCTCCCTGTGCTATGCAGCTGCTTCCCACTAGCTATCTGTTTTACATTTGGTAGTGTATATATGTCCATGCTACTCTCTCACTTTGTCCCAGCTTACCCTTCACCCTCCCCGTGTCCTCAAGTCCATTCTCTACATCTGCATATTTATTCCTGTCCTGCCCCTAAGTTCTTCAGAACCTTTTTTTTTTTTTATATTCCGTATATGTTAGCAGACAGTATTTGTTTTTCTCTTTCTGACTTACTTCACTCTGTGTGACAGACTCTAGGTCCATCCATCTCATTGCAAATAACTCAATTTCATTTCTCTTTATGGCTGAGTAATATTCCATTGTATATATGTGCCACATCTTCTTTATCCATTCATCTGTCAATGGACACTTAGGTTGCTTCCATCTCCTGGCTATTGTAAATAGAGCTGCAAAGAACATTGTGGTACATGACTCTTTTCGAATTATGGTTTTCTCAGGGTATATGCCCAGTAGTGGGATTGCTGGGTCATATGCTAGTTCTATTTGTAGTTTTTTAAGGAACCTCCATACTGTTCTCCATAGTGGCTGTATCAATTTACATTCCCACCAACAGTGTAAGAGGGTTCCCTTTTCTCCACACCCTCTCCAGCATTTATTGTTTGTAGATTTTTTGATGATGGCCATTCTGACCGCTGTGAGATGATATCTCATTGTAGTTTTGATTTGCATTTCTCTAATGATTAGTGCTGTTGAGCATCCTTCCATGTGTTTGTTGGCAACATGTATATCTTCCTTGGAGAAATGTCTATTTAGGTCGTCTGCCCTTTTTTGGATTGGGTTGCTTCTTTTTTTGATAATGAGCTGCATGAGCTGCTTGTAAATTTTGGAGATTAATCCTTTGTCTGTTGCTTCATTTGCAAATATTTTCTCCCAGTCTGAGGGTTGTCTTTTCATCTTGTTTATGGTGTCCTTTGCTATGCAAAAGCTTTTAAGTTTCATTAGGTCCCATTTATTTATTTTCGTTTTTATTTCCATTTCTCTAGGAGGTGGGTCAAAAAGGATCTTGCTGTGATTTATATCATAGAGTGTTCTGCCTATGTTTTCCTCTAAGAGTTTGATAGTGTCTGGCCTTACAATTAGGTCTTTAATACATTTTGAGTTTATTTTTGTGTATGGTGTTAGGGAGTGTTCTAATTTCATTCTTTTCCAAGTAGCTGTCCAGTTTTCCCAGCACTACGTATTGAACAGACTGGCTTTTCTCCATTGTATATTCTTGCCTCCTTTATTAAAGATAAGGTGACCATCTTAAAGGTGGGCTTTCTATCCTGTTCCATTGATCTATATTTCTGTTTTTGTGCCAGTACCATACTGTCTTGATTAGTGTAGCTTTGTAGTACAGTCTGAAGTCAGGGAGTCTGATTTCTCCAGCTGCTTTTTTTTTCCCCTCAAGACTGCTTTGGCTATTTGGGGTCTTTGGTGTCTCCATACAAATTTTAAGATTTTTTGTTCTAGTTCTGTAAAAAATGCCATTGGTAGTTTGATAGGGATTGCATTGAATCTGTAGATTGCTTTGGGTAGTACAGTCATTTTCACAATATTGATTCTTCCAATCCAAGAACGTGGTATATTTCTCCAACTGTTTGTATCATCTTTAATTTCTTTCATCAGTGTCTTATTATAGTTTTCTGAGTACAGGTCTTTTGTCTCCTTAGGTAGGTTTATTCCTAGGTATTCTATTCTTTTTGTTGCAGTGGTAAATGGGAGTGTTTCCTTAATTTCTCTTTCAGAGTTTCCGTCATTAGTGTATAGGAATGCAAGAGATTTCTGTGCATTAATTTTGTATCCTGCAACTTTACCAAATTCCTTGATTAGCTCTAGTAGTTTTCTGATAGCATCTTTAGGATTCTCTATGTACAATATTATGTCATCTGCAAACAGTGACAGCTTTACTTCTTCTTTTCCGATTTGGATTCCTTATATTTCTTTTTCTTCTGTGATTGCTGTGGTTAAACTTCCAAAACTATGTTAAATAATAGTGGTGAGAGTGGACAACCTTGTCTTGTTCCTGATGTTAGAGGAAATGGTTTCAGTTTTTCACCATTGAGAACAAAGTTGGCTGTGGGTTTGTCATATATGGCCTTTATTATGTTGAGGTTGAGATAAGTTCCCTCTATACTTACTTTCTGGAGGGTTTTTATCATAAATCGGTGTTCAATTTTGTCAAAAGCTTTTTCTGCATCTATTGAGATGACGATATTGTTTTTCTCCTTCAATTTGTTAATATGGTGTATCACACTGATTGATTTGCATATACTGAAGAATTCTTGCATTCCTGGGATAAACCCAACTTGATCATGGTGTATGATCCTTTTAATCTGCTTTTGGATTCTGTCTGCTAGTATTCTGTTGATGATTTTTGCATCTATTTCATCCTTGATATTGGCCTGTAGTTTTCTTTCTTTGTGACCTCTATGTCTGGTTTTGGTATCAGGGTGATGGTGGCCTGGTAGAATGAGTTTGAGAGTGTTCCTTCTTCTGCTATATTTTGGAAGAGTTTGAGAAGGATAGGCGTTAGCTCTTCTCTAAATGTTTCATAGAATTCACCTGTGAAGCCATCTTGTCCTGGGCTTTTGTTTGTTGGAAGATTTTTAATCAGTCTCTATTTCAGTGCTTGTGACTGGTCTGTTTATATTTTCTATTTTTTCCTGGTTCAGTCTCGGAAGGTTGTGCTTTTCTAAGAATTTGTCCATTTCTTCCAGCTTGTCCATTTTAGTGGCATATAGTTGCTTGAAGTAATCTCTCAGGATCCTTTGTATTTCTGCAGTGTCAGTTGTTACTTCTCCTTTTTCATTTCTAATTCTACTGATTTGAATCTTTCCCTTTTTTTCTTGATGAGTCTGGCTAATGGTTTATTAATTTTGTTTATCTTCTCAAAGAACCATCTTTTAGTTTTATTGTGTCTGCTATTGTTTCTTTCATTTCTTTTTCATTTATTTCTGATCTGATCTTTATGATTTCTTTCCACCTGTTAACTTTGGGGGTTTTTTGTTCTTCTTTCCCTAATTGCTTTAAGTGTAAGGTTAGGTTGTTTATTTGAGATTTTTCTTGTTTGTTGAGGGAGGATTGTATTGTTATAAACTTCCCTCTTGGAACTGCTTTTGCTGCATCCCATAGGTTTTGGGTTGTCGTGTTTTCACTGTCATTTGTTCCTAGGTATTTTTTGACTTCTTCAGAGTTCTCTTGGTTATTTAGTAGTGTATTGTTTAACATCCTTGTGTTTGTATTTTTTACAGATTTTTTCCTGTAATTGATATCTAGTCTTAGAGTGTTGTGGTTGGAAAAGATACTTGATATGATTTCAATTTTCTTAAATTTACCAAGGCTTGATTTGTGACCCAAGATACGATCTATCCTGGAAAATGTTCCATGAGCACATGAGAAGAAAGTGTATTCTGTTGTTTTGGGATGGAATGTCCTATAAATATCAATTAAGTTCATCTTGTTTAATGTATCATTTAAAGCTTGTGTTTCCTTATTTATTTTCATTTTGGATGATCTGTCCATTGGTGAAAGTCGGGTGTTAAAGTCCCCTACTATGATTGTCTTACTGTCAATTTCCCCTTTTATGGCTGTTAGCATTTGCCTTATGTATTGAGGTGCTCCTATGTTGGGTGCATAAATATTTACAATTGTTATATCTTCCTCTTGGATTCATCTCTTGATCATTATGTAGTGTCCTTCTTTGTCCCTTGTAATAGTCTTTATTTTAAAGTCTATTTTGTCTGATATGAGAATTGCTACTCCAGCTTTCTTTTGATTTCCATTTGCATGGAATATCTTTTTCCATCCCCTCACTTTCAGTCTGTATGTGTCCCTAGGTCTGAAGTGGGTCTTTTGTAGACAGCATATATATGGGTCTTGTTTTTGTATCCATTCAGCCAGTCTATGTCTTTTGGTTGGAGCATTTAATCCATTTACATTTAAGATAGTTATCGATATGTATGTTCCTATTACTATTTTCTTAATTGTTTTGGGTTTGTTATTGTAGGTCTTTTCCCTCTCTTTTGTTTCCTGCCTAGAGAAGTTCCTTTAGTGTTTGTTGTAAAGCTGGTTTGGTGGTGCTGAATTCTCATAGCTTTTGCTTGTCTGTAGAGGTTTTGATATCTGTGTCGAATCTGAATGACGTCCTTGCTGGGTAGAGTAATCTTGGTTTAGGTTTTTCCCTTTCATCACTTTAAATATGTCCTGCCACTCCCTTCTGGCTTTCAGAGTTTCTGCTGAAAGATCAGCTGTTAACCTTATGGGGATTCCCTTGTATATTATTTGTTGCTTTTCCCTTGCTGCTTTTAATATATTTTTCTTTGTATTTAAATTTTGATAGTTTGATTAATATGTGCCTTGGTGTGTGTCTTCTTGGATGTATCCTTTATGGGACTGTCTATGTTTCCTGGACTTGATTGACTATTTCCTTTCCCATATTAGGGAAGTTTTCAACTATAATGTCTTCAAATATTTTCTCAGTCCCTTTCTGTTTCTCTTCTTCTTCTGGGACCCCTATAAGTTGAATGTTGGTGCATTTAATGTTGTCCCAGAGGTCTCTGAGACTGTCCTCAATTCTTTTCATTCTTTTTTCTTTATTCTGTTCTGCAGTAGTTATTTCCACTATTTTATCTTCCAGGTCACTTATCCGTTCTTCTGCCTCAGTTATTCTGCTCTTGATTCCTTCTAGAGAATTCTTCATTTCATTTATTGTTGTGTTCACAATAGATGGTGTTATCATGGTTTGTTTGCTCTTTCCTTCTTCTAGGTCCTTGTTAAACGTTTCTTGTATTGTCTGCAGTCTAGTTCCAAGCTTTTGGATCATCTTTACTATCATTACTCTGAATTCTTTTTCAGGTAGACTGCCTGTTTCCTCTTCTTTTTTTTTGGTCTGGTGGCTTTCTACCTTGTTCCTTCATGTGCTGCATATTTCTCTGTCTTCTCATTTCACTTAACTTACTGTGTTTGGGATCTCCTTTTCGCAGGCTGCAGGTTCATAATTCAGTTGTTTTTTGTGTCTGCCCCCAGTAGCTAAGGTTGGCTCAGTGGGTTGTAAGCACTCTTTCTTTCAGTTAGCTCAAAGCTTTGTAATGCTCTGGTTGCTGGCTGTCAGTGCAGCAGCTGTGCCTCATCCCCTTCTCCTCCTTGGCTGCTACATCGCTCGGAGCGCCATGTTCCGCATCTCACCGGGCGCATGCGGGGCAACTACTATGGGCAGGGTAGGGGCAATGGGCGTGGGGGTCAGCGGGAGGGGGTGGGAGGCTAAGTCAAAGCTTTCAACTCTCCATGCAAATCTCACTCAGCTACTGAGCATGCCCAGCTGCCTGGCTTTGCCCTAGGAGCACTTTCCAGGAGCACACGCAGGTGTTCTGGGTTTTTGTGGCAGCCGGCTGGAGGCAGGCTGGGAATCCGTGCCCCACCTTGCTCACTATTTTATACTCAAGTTACCTCCACCACACACAGAAAGGAGGCACACCCCACGTAGCAGATCTGATGGGGAATCACAAATTATCCCTGGATACTGTATGCCTTATCTAGGTTGGTGTACTGGCTTTCTTACCCCTTGAAGATATTTCAGACATTACAGTAAAGATGACGTGGGTATTTTGGTTTGTGGCAGTGGTGAGACAACAAGCATGTAGAGTTGTAATTCCCATTAATGCTTTCTTCATTCAATATTACACCTGGGACATGAATCTCATCTATGGCAATAAAGAAAATGATTACAGGATTTTAAAAGAACTGCTTTACTGAGGTTTAATTGATGTACAACAAACTAAACATAATTAATAAAGTATACACTTACAATCTGATGTTTTCACCCATGAAACTCTCACCTCAATCAAAAGAGTAAGTGTATCTATCACCCCCAAATATTTCTTCATGTTCCACTGCAATCCTGCCTTCTTGCCCTCCTGATCCCACCCCCACCCCCAGCAACCACTGATCTGCTTTCCATTATTACAGATTAGTTTGCATTTTCAGGAATATTATATAAATGGAAACATACAAGCTACTTTAGATTTGGTTTTGTTTCTTTTACTCAGCATAATTATTCTGAAATATATCCATACTGTTGCTGGCATCAATAATTTATTCCCATTTATTTCTAAGTAGTATTCCATTGCATGTATATATCACAATTTGTTTATCCATTCACCTGTTGATGAACTTTTGGGTTATTTCCAGTTTGGGGCTATTACAAATAAATCTGCTATGAACATTCATGTACAAAACTTTAAATGGACATATACTTCCTTTTCTCTTTGGTAACAACCTAAGAATTGAGTGCCTGGATAATATGCTAGGTGCATGTTTAATGTTTTAACAACATACCCCACGTTTTTCTGAAGTGACTGTAACATTTTACACACCCAACAAGAGCGTGTGAGAGTTCCAGGTCCTCCACATCCTCACCAGCACTCAGTAAAGTCACCCTTATTAATTTCAGTCTTTCTAATAAGTATTTAATGGTATATAACTATGGGTTTAATTTGCATTTCTTTAATTACTAATAATATTGAGCATATTTTCATGTGCTTACTTGAAAATTGAGTACCTTCTTTGATGATATGTCATTTCAAATCTTTACCCATTTTGTGATTGGGTTGATTATTTTCTTACAATTGAGTTATGAGAGCTCTTTATAAATTCTTAATACATGTAGTTCATGAAAACATATGCTTTGAAAATATTTTCTACTAATTTGTGCCTTGTCTTTTCATTCTCTTAGCAGTATCTTTCAAAAAGCAGAAGTTTTTTAACGTTGATGAAGTCAAATTTATCAAGTGGTAGCTTTCATTTCTTATAATGTCTTACTTTGGGATCGGGGTAATGCTGGCACTGAAGAATGAGTAGGAAAGTATTTTCTCCTCTTCATTTTTCTTGAAGAGTATGTAGAATTGGTATTATTTCTTCCTCAAATGTTAGGTAGAATTCACCAGTGAAACCATCTGGGTCTGATGGTTTCTTTGTGGAAAGATTTTTTAATTATAAATTCAATTTCTTAAAGAGACTTAAGGTATTCAGCTTATCTATTTCTTCTTCTTTTTTTTTTTTTTTTTTTTTTGCGGTATGCAGGCCTCTCACTGTTGTGGCCTCTCCCATTGCAGAGCACAGGCTCCGGACGCGCAGGCCCAGAGGCCATGGCTCACAGGCCCAGCTGCTCCACAGCATGTGGGATCTTCCCGGACCGGGGCATGAACCCATGTCCCCTGCATCAGCAGGCAGACTCTCAACCACTGCGCCACCAGGGAAGCCCTATCTATTTCTTTTTGAATGAGCTTTGGTAGTTTGTAGCTTTCAAGAAAGTTCATGCAATATATCTAAGTTGTTCAATTTATAGGCATAAAGTTGTTCACAACATCTCCCTTATTATTCTTTTAATATCTGTAGAATCTGTAGTGATATTACCCCAGTGGTTCCTTATTTTGGTAATGTGTGTGTTCTCTCTTTTTCCCTCAGCAGTTTGGATACACTTGATCAATTTTAATGATCTCAAAGAACCAGTTTTATTTCATTGATTTTCTCTCCATTTGTTTTTTGTTTGTTTGTTTTATATCTCATTGATTTCTTCTTTAGTCTTTATTATTTCCTTTCTATACTGAGTTTGGTTTTAATTTGTTCTTCTTTTTCAAGTTTCTTATGGAAGAAGATTAATGCATTGATTTGAGACCTTTTTTCTTTTCTACAACAGTCATCTCTTGCTATAGTATTTCTCCTAAGTACCTCTCTAGCAACATTCCACAAATGCTGATATGGTGTGTTTTCATTTTCATACAGTTCAAAATACTTTCTAATTTCTCTTTTTATTTCTTCTTTGCCTCAGAGGTTTTTTAGAAGAGTACTATTTAGTTTCTAAATATTTGGGGATTTTCTATACATCTTTCCATGATTGATTTCTAATTTAATTTCACTGTGGTCAGAGAACATACTTTGTATGACTTTAATCCTTTTAAATTTACTGAAACTTGTTTTATGGCTTAGAATATGGTCTATCTTGAGAAATTTTCTGTGTACACTTGAAAAGCATGTGCATTTTACTGTTGTTGTGTGGAGTGTTTTACAAATGTCAGAACAAGTTTGTTAATAGGATTGTCCAAGTCTACTACATACTCTTTGCCTTTCTCTCTGCTTGTTCTACCAATCACTGAGATGGAGTTATTTCTCTCAGCATAATTTTTTTTCTATTTCTCTTTGTAGTTCTATCAGTTTTTCTTCATGTATTTTAAAGTTCTGTTATTAGGGGCTTTATTTATTTAGGATTGTTATGTCCTCTCAGTAAACTGGGCCCTTTATCACCATAAAATAACCTTTTTATCTCTGGTAAAACTGTTTTCTCTGAATGCTGCTTTGTCTGAGATGAATATACTCACTCAAGTAGCTTTTGATTAGAGTTAGCATATCTTTCCCAACCTTTAACCTTTAATCTATTTTTGTCTTTATATTTAAACTGTGTTTTTTGCATTAATTATTTTTATGATTTCACTTTATCTTCTTTATTGGCTTATTAGCTATAACTCTTTTTTATTTTATTGGTTGCTTTAGGTTTATAATATACAGTGTAACTTATTAAACTCTAGCTTCAAGTGATGTTATAACACTTTATGTGTAAGACCTTATAATACTATACTTCATTTCTGTCCTTTCAGGCTTTTTGCTATTTTTGTCATACATTTTACCTATACCTATGAAATAAAGCCCAGACTACATTAATATTATCATTGTTTAAGCAATCAACTTTCTTTTAGAAACATTTACTTAATAAGAAAAATTGTATACATGCACCCATATAGTTACTATATCTGGTGCTCTTCATGCCTTTGTGTAGAAATTTCCATCTAGAATCATTTTCATTCAGTGTAAAGGATTTCCTTTAACATTAATTTAACTTTTTTTGTGGTGCAAGTGTTCTGGTGATGAGTTCACTCAGTTTTTGTATACATGAAAATGCCTTTATTTCATCTTTAGTTTGAAAGATATTTTCACTGGGTATACAATTCTGTCTTTATAGTTTTTTGTTGTTGTTGTTCTCTCAGTACTTAGAGATGTTGTCCCACTGCCTTCATTTTTAAATTGTTTCTAATGAGAAAACTGCTGTCATCCATAGCTTTGTTTCTTTGTATGTAATGTGCTTTTGTTTCTCTATCTACTTTGGGTATTCTATCATTAGTTTTGAGCAATTTCATTACGAAGTGCCATAATGCAGTTTTCTGAATCTTTTTTGTGCTTGGTGTTAATTAAGGTTTGTGATCTGTGGGTTTGTAGTTTTTATCAAAATTGGAAAATTTTTATCAAAATTGGAAAAATTTTAAATTCTTTTAAAAAATGTTGGGGCTTCCCTGGTGGTTCAGTGGTTAAGAATCCACCTGCCAATGCAGGGGACGTGGGTTCAAGCCCTGGTCCAGGAAGATCCCACATGCCGCGGAGCAACTAAGCCTGTGTGCCACAACTACTAAGCCTGCGCTCTAGAGCCCTCAAGCCATAACTGCTGAAGCCCCTGTGCCTAGAGCCTGTGCTCCGCAACAAGAGAAGCCACTGCAATGAGAAGCCCGCTCACTGCAACGAAGAGTAGCCCCCACTCACCGCAACTAGAGAAATCCCGCACACAGCAACGAAGACCCAACGCAGCCAAAAAATAAATAAATAAAAATAAAATAAATTAATTTAAAAAAATATATAAAATGTTCTCTCCACCTCTCTTAGGGACTCAAAGTACATGTATGTTAGGCTGCTTGTATTTTTCCTATAACTCACTGATATATATATATATATATTTAATTTTGGGTCATTTCTATGTAGTCAAGTTCACCGGTATTTTCTTTTGCAATATCTAATCTGGTATTAATCCCATTCAGTGTATTTTCATCTCAAACACTGTAGTTTTCATCTCTAAAAGTTTGAGTTGGCTATGTTTTTACATCTTTCATGACTAATTGATATTTTCAATCTTCCCTCTAGATTTGTGAGTATATGGAATAGAGTTATAACAGTGTTTTAATATCTTTGTCTACTGTTGTTATCATCTGTTTTATTTCTGAAACAGTTTCAACTGATTAGCTGGTAATTTTGGTTGAATATAAGATATTGTGTATCTTACATTGTTGGCCATTGGATATTTTTGTATTCCTATAAATATTCTTGAGCTTTGTTCTGTGACATGTTATGTTACTTGAAGAGAGTTTGATCCTTTTGGTCTTGGCTTTAAGTTTTGTTAGGTGAATTTACTCTAGGGTTAATTTTACCATGCTACTAAAGTAGAACCCTTTCAAGTATTCTTCCTGATATCCAATTAATATTTTCCACTCTAGCTGGCAAGAAGAAGCATTAACCCTTGCCCTGTATATATGTCTTAGGGAGTGTTCCTTTATTAATTTCAGGTGATTCTTTCCTTGGTTTTGGATAGTCTTCTCACATGCATGCACTAATCAGTACTCACCTGAATACTTGAGGAACACCATCTTCAGATTTCTGAAGTTCTCTTTCTGTGCAGTTCTCTCATTCCAGTGTTCTTTCCTGTGAACCCTAGCTACCTTAATCTCCCCAGACTCTCTACTTCATCTCTTCAACTCACAGAGTCCCAGGCACTGGCAGTGTTGCCTCTGTGCTGCAACCTAGAAATTCAGGACAGTAGCTGGAGCAATTTTAGGGATTACCTCATTTATTCCTATCCCATGTGAATCACTGTTTTTTTTTCTGCTTTATGTCCAGTATCTTGAAAACTGTTGTTTTACAATATTTTTCTGTTTTGTTGTTGGTGATGGTTTTTATTCAGGTGGAAGGGTGAATCTGGTCACTTTTACTCTACATTAAGTAAACATGGAAATCCCTGATTATAACATTTTGATAAGGTTGTGCTTCCTCGGTTTTTCACTAGCTTTGCTGCTATTCTCTCTTTAAAACTGGATATTTTCCATACAATTGTTCTTCACTGTCATCCTTCTCTCTCTGGGGGATCTCATCCCAAAGTTTCAAGTAAACCACATTTTGCTGAATCCCAAATTTACCGTCATCATCTCAGTCCATTCTCTTAATTTCTAGATCTATCTACCCAATGGCTTACTGGTTATCTTTTTCTAGATGTCCCATAAGTTGCATGAACTCAACATATACAAAATAAATAGCCCCTCCTACATGCTCCTATCAACTAGTATTTAAATCTCCCTGTAGCATTCATCATATAGCTCTTTGACACTAAAGAGTTTCTCAATAAAGAGGCTGAATTAAATTGAATCCCACAGATAAGGGGATCTGTCAGAGTCAGGGAAGATAAATAGTCTAAGCTAAAACCTATCATGCTGAACAGGACCTGGTCCTTCTCTCTGAAACAACGGATTGGGAAGCAGAGCCAGTCTGGGGTACTGGCTAACTTTCCATCTCTTGTCACTGTGAAGTAGATACCTGGGATAAGCAAGCGTGGAAAATTAAGTGGAAAGAATGGAAGGGAGCCAACTTTCTAGGCTCCAAAATGCTAAAGATTGCCTCTTAAAACTGTGTCCAAATTAACTACTTATATTGCTCCCTTCTGTGCTAAAGTACTTATACCAAATTCATTATACATTGCTTTTTTAAGTGTTCTTGAGTCACTTTATGTGAAGATGTTTCATCTTGTCAATCATATTATAAATTTCAACTAGACATAACAACACCTATTTTCTCAGTAGCTTTGGGAGATTTTAGGAACAAGGAGCATGCCTCTTTATCACAATAGGTGCATCTCAGTAATAGGGACCATGACTCTTTTTCCCCCTAGAGAAAGATAATGAACAAAAATATTGGTTATCTATACAAAAAGTAAAGATACAGGACTAGTTTCAGGTCTGCAGCCCACATCTGATCATAGCCTCATTTTCACCACATATTCTCTATCCATGCTACAATCATGGTCCAATCATACTGAGAAGCCAAGCTATTTCACATTGGCAAACCAACTTCAGCTTTGCCTAAAGCTTGTTTGCCAGGGAAATCTTGGCACAGTTTCTCTGGATGCAGACTCCCCGGCAGGTTTTTCTGCCTTTGGGGAAGTTCTCAGCATGCTCTGCCTCTGTTCGAACTGGCTGGGTGGAGTTAAACTTAACAGGGGATTTGGAGAGTAAGCCAGGCAGGTGTGAAGCCCTGTTCCAGCAACCCAAATAATAGAAAGCTTTTTCAATCATCTTGTCTGGTGCCCAGGTCTGGTTCCTCTCAGACAGGAAGCTGGGATGGCTCAGCCCTCCAAATTCCAAGACCCAATGTTACAGACAGTGTGAAGTAATTAGACCTGCCTTAGAAGACTATTGTTATAAAGAACAGTCCAACTTCTCAGCAACCACACTTTACTCACATTCTGTTCTAATAAAATTTAATAAAAATCTCCAAACTGGGGAAGGATGGCCAAAAGAGGCTTAAAATAAAGATTAAAACATGATGTTTAATAAATTAATACAAACGTGGGATATCATTGCCTAAATTAACAATTTTTTTTAAACTGATAATAGCCAGTGTTGACAAACGTATGAAAAAACAGTAATTCTCATATACTCTTGGTAGAAATTTTTAAAGGGCATTTTGGAAGTATCTATCAAAATTTACTGTAACTATGCTTTTCAACCCAGCAATTCCAGTTCTAGTTATCTGTTCTTGAGAATTACATTCACATGTGCACAAAGATACACACTCAAGGATGCTCAATTTAGCATTATTTTTTAATGTCAAAAAGTTACAGATAATCTTAATCCTTATTAGTAAGGGTAAGGGAAAATTATTCCATATACCCACATTATGAAATACTATACATGGGCTTCTCTGGTGGCTCAGTGGTTAAGAATCCGCCTGTCAATGCAGGGGACACGGGTTCGAGCCCTGGTCTGGGAAGATCCCACATGCCGCTGAGCAACTAAGCCCATGCGCCACAACTACTGAGCCTGTGCTCTAGAGCCCACGAGCCACAACTACTGAAGCCCACGAGCCACAACTACTGAAGCCCATGTACCTAGAGCCCGTGCTCTGCAACAAGAGAAGCCACCGCAATGAGAAGCTCGCGCACTGTGATGAAGAGTAGCTCTCACTCGCCGCAGCTAAAGAAAGCCCATGCACAGCAATGAAGACCCAATGCAGTCAAAAATAAAAAAATTAAAATTAAAAAAAAGAAATACTATACCACAACTCAAAAGAATAAAGAATCTCTTTCTATTATGACAATCTCTGAGAGATACTGTTAAATGACAAAAACGATTACAATACGGATAGATGATCATGTTCATGAAAAAAATAAAAGAACCTTGGAACTCTATGTCTATATATGAAATACACTTCTACAAGGCAGCACATCAAACTGTTTACAGTATTAGTGCTGGGACTCTGAGAAAGTGAGTGGATAGGGAATAGTGAGAAAAAGGGATAGCAAAGAGAGAGTTTTAAATTTTATTCTACACTTGTTTTGAAATTTAATAAAAAGGAACATTAAGAAAAACTATATTCCTTTGTACATAATCTCTTAAAGAGATGAGAGTTCACGTCTTTCTCAGAGGAAGTGTTTTTCAATCCTGGCTATGTGGTAGAATTACTTGGGGAATTAAAAAGTAAAATTGTCTCAACTCAGGCTCTGTAGGAAGCGGAGCCTGAGGCAAGGATTAAAATGCTGACACTTTATTTGGGTGATGCAAGCACAGGATAGTGAAGGTGAAGAGATAAGAAAAGTGGGCAAAGAGATGCAAAGTAATGTTGTGCAGTATGCCTGTGATGCCCACACTTCACAAAAAGTACTGACCAGAAAGAGTAATTACTCAACAGGACTTCTCCAGATATGCAAGGAGCAGCCACATCTCAGAGCCCACAGAAGAGAGAAAGAGGGGGGACCCAGGTCCCTCCTGCCTCTGATTTCTCATTAGCCAAGATTTGCCTCATGGTGAGCTGCCTCTCCTGCATCATCCCCTGCATCATCCAGCCCATGGCTACTCTCAAGAAATCATATCCTATGCCCTGAGGTGTGGCATGTTATCCATATCTACATAAAAAGAGAGAAGACTTGGAATAGCTGGAGCTCAGCAGGAGGGTCATGAGATTCTTGCCCGTTGGGGTTTTACCTTGAGCTCCATCCAGGGCAGGGGAGGTGGGAGTTGAAGAGATGTAGGTGGGGGGCGGGGTAGAGGGGTGTTCAGCAAGGGTCTAGCAAAGATAAAGTAGTGGAACATGGTCAGAGAGGAGATTAAGAGAAGCTAAGACGTGCACAAGACGTGCACTGTAATTCTAACCCTACTCATGACTAAATAAATCAGAATGCCTGTAAACTTCTATTATTTTTAAGGCTCCCCACATTATTCGAATATTCCGCCAGCACTGAGAATCACTGCTCTAAAGCATCTATCAAAACAAACAGCCTGGAGCAAATTTCATATCATGGTGGCCTATATTTTTTTCCTTGCAACTAAAAAATAACAAAACTACCTTAAGGACATCTTAGAGAGCCACCGTGTTTCAGAAGCTTAAGTTATTTTAGAGCAGGTTCTGAAAGATGCAAACGCTTCATGACCTTGACTTCCTGTTAGCGAAAAGGCCACAGAAGTTCTTCATGCAAAACAATAAATTTCCCATTAGGTTACATTTAAACAGCAATTTTAGAAAGGGTAGGGAGAAATAGCAGTTTCCTCAGTTGGACTAAATAGGTTTTGTTTGAAAAAGAAATAATCAGTTCACTGCCTTGGATTTGGAGGGCACATCCTTCCTCAAAATGAACAATGTCATATTTTATTTTCTCCACATAAATTGTGCTCTAACCATGTGTATCCAGATGAAACCAAAACATGAATAAAGTGATTTCTTGGGCTTTTCCTAGATACGTATTTCCTGGTACAAATCTCCAGTTTTCACATTTGTACTCAATCTATTGCATGCTGGTTTATATATGGATACAAGAAAGAAACTACTCTGAAAAGAAGTTAAATATTGCAGTCAAATGCAAGTTTCTTAGATAGCCCAATATTATTCGAAGGCCTTTGCGCCTCATTCCATTTCCCCACTCCCAGCTGCCCCTTTGTCGGTTTAGCAATTAGAGTAAAAATTATCACAAGTGATGATGAACCTACCATGAATAAGATATATAAGAAGTATCTTGAGAGATATATCACTTAAGTATATCACTTCTGCTATCTGGTCACAGTTTCCCCATCTACAAATAGGGAAATGAGTAGGCCTCGATAATGTCTTCAGTCCTTCCAACTCTGATATTTTACATTTCTAAATTCTTGGACACTTTCCATATGCATCTGTCAATATACACACTTGGCTGTGAATTCTGCCCACAAAATTTCCAAAGATGTAGTGGCCAAGAAAAATTATCTCCAAATAAAATAATCAAAATGTCTATTTAAAACAGGCTTGCATACTGGGTGCATTAGATGTTGCAAAACAATGCAGAAAGACGTAGAACCCTCCTCTGGGAACTTACAGTTCACTCTCTGTTATCAGCAGAGATAGAGGGAAAAGTGATAATGACAACAGAACCCAGATGTTGAGAAAATGTACACCAAGTAAATTCTTTTAGAGTATATATTATGGCTTTGGGATTTTGAAGATTATATTTGTTGATGATAATCATGAGCTAAATATGGATGGATTTTTTTTAATGACAAATAATAATAAAGACCCAATTCTTTATGTCTAAAGCATCTCCTTCAGTCTATCTATACAGATCAGCCAAAAAGCCTGTGATATCTGCAACTCAGATTCATGGAGTATTAAGAAGCCTTTTTACAGAATATGCATGTGAGGACCATGTATTCCTGCACTTTCCATTTCATGTTCTCATAGGACCATTTGTTCTCCATTTTAGTAATTAAAAAAAAATCACAGGGCTTCCCTGGTGGCTCAGTGGTTGAGAGTCCGCCTGCCAATGCAGGGGACATGGGTTCGTGTCCCGGTCCGGGAAGATCCCACATGCCACGGAGCGGCTGGGCCCGTGAGCCTTGGCCGCTGAGCCTGCGCATTTGGAGCCTGTGCTCCGCAATGGCAGAGGCCACAACAGTGAGAGGCCCGCGTACCGCAAAAAAAAAAAAAAAAAAAATCACTGGTAAAATTATTTAATATCTATCATTCCCAATGGGTTATGAGAATCATGGGAACAGAGGCAAAGGATCTTATTTACCTCTGATTTCTCTGCAAATAGCACAGTGCCTAGTATGTAATGAACACCCATAAGTATCTATTGCATTGTTGTGTGACTAAATCAATGAACAGATGATATTTACTTCCAGAAGAAGATTTGAACCTACCATACTATAAAGTATATGCTGACCATTTTAAGAAAGACACGGGATCAAGAACCTTATAATGGTGGAGAAGGGGAATATAATTTGACCAGAACCTTTGCCTAAAGCTACTTACTGCTATTAAACACAAAATTTTGACTCTGGGATTTCTGGCAATTAAGTCATAAAAAGTAAACATCATTATGAGCATATAAAAGAAGCATACTGTTCTCTGCCTAAAGAGAAGAACATGAAATCAGGACTCTTTTTATAAGTATCTTGAGGAATAATGACCAACATAATGAAAACATCTTCACTCACTTCATCTGAATGCAGAACACACCAGTTACTTGGGTATCCGACAGAGAGCCTGCCTTGACACACATTTTTCCCAGATGAGTTGTGTTTGGCAAGCATTCCTTTAGCCTGTTTAGGGCTCTATTCAATGCAAATTGTTCTGATCCATAGCATTTTGGTTGGGAATATTCTCAAGGACACTGAAATCAAGTAAGTGCTTTTCTGATGAAGTGAAATGAGAGAGAACATTTTAAGGCTTTTGTGTCAAGTCACAGGAAATTTTCATCATTTCTCCCAGCACATTATTGAAAATCAAATGTCCATTTTCAAATGTTTCACAAATGGCAAAAACTATGAAGAGGCTCATCCATAACTAGTATCACTCCAATGTTCAAGAGCCCTAATGTCAAGATCTTCATTCAGGGTAGTTTAAATATCTGTGAGTAAAATGACACTCTGTTTTGATGAATTGTTTAATACAGTTTTACATAGATTCCTGAATGGGAGAAAACATGTCTATGTTTTAACACAGTGCATGGTGGCACAGAGGAAAACTTCAGTATTATTACTGTATGTGTAATTTTATTCACTACTCTCTGTAACCATGGAACATGAAGATTATTTATTTCCACCCTACAGATAAAAAAAACTCAAACACATACATATTAAGCAAATTGCCCAGGGTTGCAGAACCAGTAAGTGGCACATTAGTTACTTTCAAGCTCAAGTATTTGAAACTACAAATTCTAAGCCCTTTTCGTTACAATATTACTGCCTCCAAGAAATACAAGGTCTATTGCTTTTGAAACCCCTGAGTACCTGACATGAATAACTTGGAAGATGAAAGTATTGCCTTTGATTATGAAGCATAGTTAACCCTTTAACAAATGACTAATTTCCCAAGCACATTTAGTAGCAATGGAAACAATAGAAGCTTCTGGTGATGTGTGCCATGCCTTCACTCAGAAGAGTGTATTGATCTGTATTCAGGAAGGATGATTTTTGTTGCAAGTAACCTAAGTCCCAACCAGAAGTATCCTCAATAATAAGGAGCGTAAGGACTACCTCACAAAATAAGATGCCCAGTGGTAGGTAGCAGAGTTAGGGTTAGAGTAGTTCAGCATCTCAGCAATATCATCATAGTAGCGACTTGGCTATCTTCAGCATGGCTGATAATATGCTCCTCACATTTATAATTCTTGTTGAATGCCTATCATGTTCTAGACAGTTCTAAATGTTTTACAAGCATTTCAACTCAGTTGATTATCTCAACACTTCTATAAGATAAGATACCAGTGTACTGAGATAAAGACCCTTCATGGACATAAGATAGCTGCAACAATGCCAAATATCAAAGTGGACAAAATGACAACCAGTAATAAAGAAGGGTGCTGTCTCCCATATACTCTTCTTCCCAGAAGCCACTGAGCAGACTTTCTCCAAGGTTCCATGCTCAAACTAATCACCGGCCAGAGGAATAGAAATTATCACAATTATCTTATACAAATCATGACTCACACAAGCTCCTCTGGAGTGGAGGCACCCCCATTTCTTCAAGCACATGGCCACCAAGGGAGGTGACACCCGAACGAAAGCTGGACTCTGACACTATAGCTAACTTCTTCATCCCCAGTTGGATAGGGAACATCCTTAGACACATTCAAAGCTGATGGGTTTCTCAGAAAAGGTGGGCACACTGGAGATATTTAGAGCTCCTGTTCCTTGGTAAATACTAGAAGAACTGTTCTGCTTGAGCAATTGTAGAAGTGCTAAAGAAAGCCAGGATCTGAGTTTTCACAAATTAAAAAGCATTGGCTCTTTCAGGAGACAAAGTCAAGGTCTGAGTTTCACAAGTACAGCATGACTTAAAGTAAAACCATTTGGAGTTTACAGACGTGGGGAAAGAAGCCCCAGTGTGATTGTAAAGAGTGCTGCAGAGCAGGAAACATTCCTGGTGGGCAACATAATGCTGTATTAGGTAGAATTTACTGCATATCCCTACCACCATGCCTCCAGCAATGGCAGAACTCCCTCAAATTTCACTAAGATGCATGTGTGTTTTTGTGTAGCAGATAAAAACATGTGCATCTTCAGAGATAGGGGGTATGTGGGTAAACGTGTGTACATGTGTGTAGAAATTTCCCCAAACTGCAGGGGCCTTACCGTTGGCTGAACTGTATCCCCTCAAAATTCATATGTTCAAGCCCTAACCCCCAGTACCTCAGAATGTGACTGTATCTAGAGATAGGCCCTTAAAGAGGTAATTAAGATAAAATGAGGCCATATGAGTGGGCTCTAATCCAACAGGGCTGGTCTCCTTATAAGAAGAGGAGATTGGAACACAGAAGCACTGATTGAGAAAAGACCTTGTGAAAAAGAGGGAGAAGGCATCCATCTACAAGCCAAGGAGAGAAATCTCAGAATGAAATCACCCTTGCCGACACCTTGATATTGGACTAGCCTACAGAACTGTGAGAAAATACATTTCTATTGTTTAAGCCATTCAGTCTATGGTATTTATCATGGCAGCCCTAGCAAACTAACACACCTACCAATCTGTAGAAGATAAAAGCTTATACGGAATGTACCATATGTGGTTGGCTTTTTACAAATGGCTAGCTCTTCCTTAATTCTTTCCTCCTAAATATATTGCAGAATGAAAGATAATGTAGTTGAGTAATAGCCTTTTGACTGGGTTAGCTATCCTAACTGAATCAGATCAACTCTTCAGCCAGTTGGGAGTGTTGTGCAAAAATTAATAATTTAAATAGCCCTAAAATGTGACCCAGACAATGTCTTTCCTCCTAAGCTCTGACTCTTGAATCCATGAAAACATTTTGGTCACCAATGTGGACATACAACTTACCTCCTCTTTCCCCAAAGAAATTAGAAGATTTCATGGGAGAGATGAGGGGTGAGGTGGGAAGTGGTTTACCTTAATTATTCTGTAGAGAATATCTTAAAACTTGTCTTTAGTCCTTTTTATTCTCCCTCACATTTTTTACTAGAATTGATAACTTTGGAAGTCATCTCTCTTTTGCTTCCCTAACAGCATTCACGATAAAGGTTCACCCACTCCGGATGCCCCCAGGAAAGCCAAATCCCAATTCCCTCTCCCCTATTTAGCAGCAAAACCTCCTTCTCTCCTCCTCGAAAAACCTGGATGCTAGATGATAATACCAAGGCCCTGAGACTCTGAAGTAAATTTATCAGTGCATTTTCTCAACAACAGCCAAAGTTTCATTATAAAAAGTTCTGATACTAGCTGTTGAGAGAATAAAATTATTATCCTATCTTTATAAGAAAAAGAAAATAAAAAGAAAGCAAATAAAAGAAAATGTTGAATACAAGAATCTTAGATTCTCCAATTTCCTTGTGTCAGAGAAGAAAGGCTGGTGTTTTGTGCCCTACATAATAGGACAAGCTTACCAGCCCAGAAAACTAAAATGTGTAAAGTCACATAGTTCTGTCTAAGTAATGGTCAGCTAATCCCATTCCCAGAGACAGAAAAAAACACTGATGTTTTCCTTTTGAATTAACATTAACTTTCATTACACACACACACACACACACACACACACACACACATACACACACATTATATTTAGAAATGTTTTAGCCCTGACTTCTCACTAGGGTAAGTGCCTCAATTTCCTGCAAATCATTGTCAAGTGTCTAGACAGGAGAAGTGGAAGCAAAGATAAGAGATCCTGAATTTCAACAGAGGGGCCATCATGCTAAACCTAACTCAGCTGTGCTTTTTCACTTGGCAACAAGTGATAACCCTGATAGCCACATATCTTTCCTGCTGCCTTTGACTTCTGATAAGGAAGAGGAAAGTGGGAAACAATGATGAGTGTTGATGATAAACACCCCTGGCTGTGCATTTTCTTCAGTCTTTTTCAGTTAACTGAACCCCAGAGGAACCCCAAACCCTGCAGATCTATCTGATATCTGGAGAGGTTTATGAGCATTTGAAGTTACAGATTAAGATGAACTATACTTAAAAGGGTTTGTGACTTGTTCAGCACCTTTATTTTAAATATACCTCTAAGTCAATCAAACATGCTTTGTAGAAATTCCTAAAGTCTTAATATACTTTGTGAAAGAGAATTTTTTAATTAATTAATTAATTAATTTACTTTTGGCTGCATTGGTCATTGCAGTACGTGGGCTTCTCATTGTGGTGGCTTCTCTTATTGTGGAGCATGGGCTCTAGGCACGCGGGCTTCAGTAGTTGTGGCACGTGGGCTCAGTAGTTGTGGCTCGCGGGCTCTAGAGCACAGGCTCAGTAGTTGTGGTGCACGGGCTTAGTTGCTCTGCGGCAGGTGGGATCTTCCCAGACCAGGGCTCGAACCCGTGTCCCCTGCATTGGCAGGCGGATTCTTAACCACTGCACCACTAGGGAAGCCCATGAAAGAGGGTTTTACAGTCTCTTAATGTTTAAGAATTCGGCAGAACCTGAGAGGTCAGTAACATCCTATACACACATTAAATTCACTGTGGGAATACCTGAGATCAGTAGCAAAGTTTCTTCCCTTGGAAATATTCAGAGAATACCTTCCCTAAGGACCTAATCTCTGACTGCATTATGAGACCTGAGCATATCATTTGCCCAATCCACTCTTCATTCACTCATACATTGACCAACCCCTTCTTTGGGTTCCTTACTGAATATGGTATGGATTAAGTGGGTGGGTAGTAGAGTCAGGTTGCCTAGTTTAGAACTCTGTGACTCTCCTGCTCACTAGCTGTGTAAATCTGAGCAAGTTATTTAACCTCTTGTGCCTCAATTTTCCTATATGTAAAATGGGGATATTGACAAGACTTACCTCTCAGGATTGTTGTGAGGGTTAGAGAGTTATAAATGAAAAACACTTAGAATAGCATTTGGCATATAGTAATGAATTTTAATTATCACTATTATAGTGCTAAACACTGGTCTTTAACCAGAGGAGGAAAAGGTAGATGAAAATAATATTGTAGGGATGATGGTGAAAAGGAGAAATCCACCAACTACTTAAGAATCAGGAAATCAGATAACACAGTGGTACACAGTTGGTTCCTAGCACTTGTGTAGATATAATTATTATAAGCTTCAACAGTAACTTGTAAGATAGTGCTAACTTAGGCTAAACTTAGAACAAATAATGAAATAGTTTGGTGTGAAAGATGGTAGTAGTTCAAAGAAATGAGAGGTCACTGTGGACTGAAGGGGCCAGACAAGATTTCATGGAGGAGGCATGACTTACCCTGGGCCATGTTGAACAGCAGGATATGGACAAGCAGATGGAGAAGGAGGTTACTAAGGGAACAGCATCAAAATCAGAGAGGTGGGAACTACTGTGACATAAGCTGCACTGAACATCTGTATTATTTTTCAGTGATCAGTCCAGGAAGTGGACTAGCAATCATCCTTATTCTCTGCCTCATAGCTTAAAGGTAGAACTCTGCACAAGCCTCAGGCTGCCTCTGAGTTTTTCCTTTCCAGCAGATCTTACACAATCTACACGAGCTCAACTTGCTTTCAACACTACTGCCTTCTTGTCTCTACCCTTTTCCTAAGCCTCAGTGTCCACCTCAACCTCAACTCCAACCCATTGTTTTTAGGGTAAAACCAAGCTTCTTAGCCCGATACTCAACGCTCTTCACAATCTGACTCTAAATTGCGTTTGGTTGTGTCTTCCAGCCTAGTCATCTCCCAGTATAGTCTGAACTGCGTGGGTCCACTCAATATTTGGATTTTTTCAACAGTACTACACAATCCAGGGTTGGTTGAATCCAAGAATGCAGAACTGTGGGTACAGAGGAACTGCATATACAGAAGGCCAACTATAAGTTATATGCAGATTTCTGACTGCACAGAGAGGGCCACTGCCCCTAAGCCCAGAGTTGTTCAAGGGTCAACTGTATACTTTTCCCCTTCTTTTTCTCATAATTCTTCCAGCTAGGCCTTTCTTTCATGCTTCTATCAGTCTAAACTCCAATATAAATTTTCCATTCTCTCCTTAACCATCTAATAATTATTGTATTTGTGTATAATTTATCTGTGAACTTTCTGGTTCTTTGTCAATTTTCTAATTCTGTTAAATTTTTTGCTAACTTTCCAGTGTCTTCACTAACTTCCTTAACCACCACATTTTCTCTCTTGTGCTCACAGAACACATGTGTTCCATTCACCAAGCAAGTAAATTTGCAGTATTCCTTCAGCTAGAATTTTATATTGTTATTTCAACTGGAGGGAGGTTAGCTAACTTTTTAATTGAGATCTTAGTTTTCAACCTGGACAGTAAGTTCCTCCAGATCA
The DNA here is from genome assembly GCF_949752795.1 of Hyperoodon ampullatus. NCBI lineage: Eukaryota > Metazoa > Chordata > Mammalia > Artiodactyla > Ziphiidae > Hyperoodon > Hyperoodon ampullatus. The sequence goes on from NC_136917.1 coordinate 13,974,491, forward strand.
GGACTTATATCTGACTCTTCTTGCAAGCACAGTAGTTGATTAACTACTAGAGATGACGGGAATCAGAAAGGTCAATTTACAAGACTAATTTATTAAACTACCCAAATGAAGACAAGTAAAGCATAAGAAAAAAGGTAGATTTCAAGGTTGGTAGGTTATAGATAAGGTTCCCTGGAAAATAAACCATGAGATGCTAAGGTTTTTATTGTTGTTGTTTTGTTTTTGTTTTGAGACCCTGAGATTTGTACTCAGGAAGTTACTACTCTTGGGATTAACACCTCTGGGGTATGAGGAACAAGGGGTGAGGATTGGGCAGAGGAAGAAGTAAGAGTTTGAACTGTGCTGTACCTGTAAGAGAATCTTCAGTCAATTTCATGGAGAGCTCTGGAACTGGGATGGCTTAAATTATCCCAGTTGAAGCAAAGGGGCCAGGTCTTTGTACATTCACTTAGACCATTCTTTGAATGTGTACTGGACCTTGGGAAGGGTAATAACTTTGAGCAAGGGAACTGTTTTTGGCAATTCCTGGGGAGGGCTGCAGCTGTGAGCTGTCAGGAGCCAACACTCCTTGGCTTGGTCATAAAGGCAGACTCTGGTGGTATACCACAGTATTCACCACTGTGTTAGGTAACAGGACAGCATGAGCTGTTGACCTCATTTCAGCCTCTGTGCTTCACACTCAGCTCCACCTGGGATTATTCTGTTCTCTGGCTATTATGCCCTACATGCCTGACCTCACTTTAAGCATGTTCATTTGTAGATCAAAAATCTAGTCCTTTATAAGTCCTCTCTTACTTGCAGTTTCTTGCTCCACTTATCAGAAAGAAACAATCCAAAACTGTTTATTTACTGGACCACAACTAATCAGTGTCCAAATCATCAGCACTTGCTCTGGAATTAAATAAGTAACTGTTCCACAAGACATTTTCTAGAATCTCAAGTGAAGGGCCTCTCTGGAGATTCAGCTTTCATTGGATCCATTCTAGCCGAAACTGACAGGACAGCCTTGAAGTTTCAGCCTTTCCCGGAAATACCAGCTGACCAAACACGTGGAAATGTCACAAAGCCAACAACAAGGTAGAGCTTGTCCTAGCGTGAGGAAAACTGACTTAGCAAAGGGTAGCAAGGAGACAGTCTGAACTAATCTGCTGATTCACGACCACCTTGAAGAGCTGAGGGTTTTCACTTGGGTGGTCCTTCCCCCAATCCATCACCCCTGACACTGCCACTTCTCATACTTACATCTTTTGTTATTGATGATAATGATGGTGATATGAGAAATTTAACAAATACAGAAAAGAACCAAGAATAATGAAACATTTAGGTGTCCCCTTCCCAGAATTCACTATTGTTAACTTTTTGCTATATTTTCTTTATTTAATTTAAAAAAATTATAGGTATAATTTAAATTATCTCTTTTGCTACTTTCCATAGTCAAAGTCATGATTTTTAATGTGCATCTTTCCAGTTCATTTCTAATTATTTTATTTTTTATACATCTTTATTGGAGTATAACTGCTTCACAATGCTGTGTAAGTTTCTGTGGTACAACAAACTGAATCAGTCATATGCACACATATATCCCCATATCCCCTCCCTCTTGAGCTTCCCTCCCACCCTCCCTATCCAACCCCTCTAGGTCGTCGCAAAGCACCGAGCTGATCTCCCTGTGCTATGCCACTGCTTCCCACTAGCTATCTATTTTACATTCGGTAGTGTATATATATCAATGCTACTCTCACTTTGCCCCAGCGTCCCCTCCGCACCCCCTTGTCCTCAAGTCCATTCTCTATGTCTTCATATTTATTCCTGCCCTGGCACTAGATTCATCAGTACCATTTTCTTTAGATTCCATGTATGTGCGTTAGCTCACGGTATTTGTTTTTCTCTTTCTGACTTACTTTACTCTGTATGACAGATTCTAGGTCCATCCACCTCACTACAAATAACTCAATTTCATTTCTTTTTATGGCTGAGTAATATCCCATTGTATATATGTGCCATATCTTCTTTATCCATTCATCTGTTGATGGATGTTTAGGGTGCTTCCATGTCCTGGCTATTGTAAATACTGCTGCAATGAACATTGTGGTACATGTCTCTTTTTGAATTATGGTTTTCTCAGGGTATATGCCCAATGGTGGGATTGCTGGGTCGTATGGTAGTTCTGTTTTTAGTTTTTTAAGGAACCTCCATACTGTTCTCCATAGCGGCTGTATCAATTTACATTCCCACCAACAGTGCAGCAGGGATCCCCTTTCACCACACCCTCTCCAGCATTTATTGTTTCTAGGTTTTTTTTTCATTCATTATAAAGCTTTTATTTTCAATAAAGGAAGGAAGATGTCCAGATGTAAAGTAGCTGTGATCATAAAAGATACTAATAAGTACGGCCCAAAGTCAGGATTTTAAGAAGAAAACTCTTTGGAATACCGGTCTTAGTTTGATAATTTTTGTTACTGTTTTGTATTGTTTTTTTACCTACTCTTTGGTGGATTTTTTTTCCCCTTTGAGGATATTTTTCATTTTATTTATTTTCCAAATCTATTACTTGGAGTTCTCATAAGTTAATGTTTTTATTTCTATTTTATTTCATTTTTTATTATTTTATTCATTTTTAAAAACATCTTTATTGGAGTATAATTGCTTTACAATGTGGTGTGGGTTTCTGCTGTATAACAAAGTAAATCAGCTATATGTATACATACATACCCATATCCCCTCCCTCTTACATCTCCCTCCCACCCTCCCTATCCCACCCCTCTAGGTGGTCACAAAGCACTGAGCTGATCTCCCTGTGCTATGCAGCTGCTTCCCACTAGCTATCTGTTTTACATTTGGTAGTGTATTTATGTCCATGCCACTCTCTCACTTCATCCCAGCTTACCCTCCTCCCTCCCCGTGTCCTCAAGTCCATTCTCTATGTCTGCATCTTCATTCCTGTCCTGCCCCTAGGTTCTTCAGAGCCATTTTTTTTTTAGATTCCATATATATGTGTTAGCACATGGTATTTGTTTTTCTCTTTCTGACTTACTTCACTCTGTACGACAGACTCTAGGTCCATCCACCTCACTACAAATAACTCAATTTCATTTCTCTTTATGGCTGAGCAACATTCCATTGTATGTATGTGCCACATCTTTATCCATTCATCTGTCAGTGGACATTTAGGTTGCTTCCATGTTCTGGCTATTGTAAATAGTGCTGCAATGAACATTGTGGTACATGCTTCTTTTTGAATTGCGGTTTTCTCAGGGTATATGCCCAGTAGTGGGATTGCTGGGTCGTATGGAAGTTCTCTTTTTAGTTTTTTAAGGGACCCCATACTGTTCTCCATAGTGGCTGTATCAATTTACATTCCCACCAGCAGTGCAAGAGGGTTCCCTTTTCTCCACACCCTCTCCAGCATTTGTTGTTTGTAGATTTTCTGATGATGCCATTCTAACTGGTGTGAGGTGATACCTCATTGTAGTTTTGATTTGCATTTCTCTAATAATTAGTGATGTTGAGCAGCTTTTCATGTGCCTCTTGGCCATCTGTATGTCTTCTTCAGTGAAATGTTTATTTAGGTCTTCCATCTGTTTTTAATTGGGTTGTTTGTTTTTTTTATATTGAACTCCATGAGCTGTCTGTATATTTTGGAGATTAATCCTTTGTCCATTGTTTCACTTGCAAATATTTTCTCCCACTCTGAGAGTTGTCTTTTCATCTTATTTATGGTTTCCTTTGCTGTGCAAAAGCTTTTAAGTTTAATTAGGTCCCATTTGTTTATTTTTGTTTTTATTTTCATTACTCTAGGAGGTGGGTCAAAAAAGATCTTGCTGTAGTTTATGTCACAGAGTGTTTTTCCTATGTTTTCCTCTAAGAGTTTTATAGTGTCCAGTCTTACATTTAGGTCTTTAATCCATGTGGAGTTTATTTTTGTGTATGGTGTTAGGGAGTGTCCTAATTTCATTCTTTTACGTGTAGCTGTCCAGTTTTCCCAGCACCACTTAATGAAGAGGCTGTCTTTTCTCCACTGTATATTCTTGCCTCCTTTGTCGTAAATTAGATGACCCTATGTGCATGGGTTTATCTCTGGGCTTTCTATCCTGTACCACTGATCTATATTTCTGTTTTTGTGCCAGTACCATACTGTCTTGATTACTGTAGCTCTGTAGTATAGTTTGAAGTCCGGGAGCCTGATTCCTCCAGCTCCATTTTTCTTTCTCAAGATTGCTTTGGCTATTTGGGGTCTTTTGTGTTTCCATAGAAATTGTGAAATTATTTGTTCTAATTCTGTGAAGAATGCCATTGGTAGTTTGATAGGGATTGCACTGAATCTGTAGATTGCTTTGGGCAGTACAGTCATTTTCACAATACTGATTATTCCAATCCAAGAACATGGTCTATTTCTCCATCTGTTTATGCCATCTTTGGTTTCCTTCATCAGTGTTTTATAGTTTTCTGACTATAAGTTTTTCCCCTCCTTACGTAGGTTCATTCCTAGGTATTTTATTCTTTTTGTTGCAATGGTAAATGGGATTGTTTCCTTAATTTCTCTTTCTGATTTTTCATTGTTAGTGTATAGGAATACCAGAGATTTCCAGCTTTTTTTAAATTTCCATTTGCATGGAATATCTTTTTCCATCCCCTCACTTTCAGTCTGTATGTGTCCCTAGGTCTGAAGTGGGTCTCTTTTAGACAGCATATATATGGATCTTGTTTTTGTATCCATTTAGCCAGTCTGTGTCTTTTGGTTGGGGCATTTAACCCATTTACATTCAAGTGTATTATCGATATGTATGTTCCTATTACCATTTTCTTAATTGTTTTGGGTTTGTTTTTGTGGGTCTTTCTCTTCTCTTGTGTTTCCCGCCTAGAGTTCCTTTAGCATTTGTTGTAAAGCTGTTTTTGTGGCACTGAATTCTCTTAGCATTTGCTTATCTGAAAAGCTTTTGATTTCTCCATCGAATCTGAATGAGATCCTTGCTGGCCTGCAGAGTTTCTGCTGAAAACTCAGCTGATAACCTTATGGGGATTCCTTTGTATGTTATTTTTTCCCTTGCTGCTTTCAATATTTTTTCTTTGCATTTCATTTTTGTTAGTTTGATTAATATGTGTCTTGGTGTGTTTCTCCTAGGGTTTATCCTCTATGGGACTCTCTGTGCTTCCTGGACTTGATTGACTATTTCCTTTCCCATGTTAGGGAAGTTTTCAACTATAATCTCTTCAAATATTTTCTCAGACCCTTTCTTTTTCTCTCCGTCTTCTGGGACCCCTATAATTCAAATGTTGGTGCATTTAGTGTTGTCTCAGAGGTCTCTGAGATTGTCTTCAATTCTTTTCATTCTTTTTTCTTTATTCTGCTCGTTGGCAGTGAATTCCACCATTCTGTCTTCCAGCTCACTTATTAGTTCTTCTGCCTCAGTTATTCTGTTATTGATTCCTTCTAGTGCATTTTTCATTTCAGTTATTGTGTTGTTCATCTCTGTTTGTTTGTTCTTTAGTTCTTCTAGATCTTTATTAAACATTTGTTGTATTTCCTCAGTCTGTGCCTCCATTCTATTTCCAAGATTCTGGATCATCTTTACTATCATTACTCTGAATATTTTTTCAGGTAGATTACCTCTTTACTCTTCATTTATTTGGTCTTGTAGGTTTTTACCTTGCTTCTTCATCTGTGACATATTTTTTGGCTTTTTTTTGAGGGTGGGATTGTGTTTTTGTCTTACTGGTTGTTTGGTCAGAGGCTTCCAACACTGGACTTTGTAGGCTGTTGGGCAGAGCTGGGTCTTGGTGCCAAGATGAGGGCCTCCGGGAGACCTCACTCCGCTGAATATTCCCTGGGGTCTGAGGTTCTCTGTTAATCCAGTGGTTTGGACTCGGAGCTCCCACTACAGGAGCTTCGGCCTGACCCCTGGCTCTTGAACCAAGATCCTGCAAGCCACATGGGTGGCAAAAAAGAAAAAAAAGAAAAAAAAAAGAAATAAAGGAGCAGAACAATAACAAAGAGTAAAAAATAAAATTAGACTAGGAAACTAACAGGTATGTTAGAAAGAATATAAAAATAACAATATAGATGAAACAACAGCTGGAAGGTAAAACAGAACCACAATAGTAAAACAAAAAAAGGCAGAAAAGGCCTTGGCTGTGGGGGGTGGGGCTTAAGCAGGGGTGGGGGTTAGGCAGTGCACAGGGCCTATGCTTAGGACCCACAGGGCTGGAAAAGGCCCTTGGGGGTTGGGGGGTGGGGCTTAGGCTCAAGTCAACAGAAGGGGCCCAGGCATGCCTCTGGTCTCAGAGGGAGGGGACCAGGCCTGGGAGCCCAGCAGGCTTTGTGGGCCCGAGTGGGTGGGGCAAATGCCCTCTGCTCCTCCCCTGCTCCTCCGGTCCTGGACAGCCCCTCCTACCTGCCTCTCCTATTCTCCCCTGGCCTCCCTCCTACACTCCCAGGACCTATGCAGGCTGGAGGGGGCCTCTGAGGGCGTAGGACCCAGCAGGAGAGCCAGGCAGGCTTCCCCGGCTGACTGGGCAGGGGAAACGGTAGGCATGCTCCCCCCTGATCCAAGCCCCCGAGGGTCCCTCCAGGCATGGGAACCCCTCCCCATTCCCAGTCTCCCCTCATTGGCACTGGTCCTGTCTGGCCTCCACTTCTCCCCACCCCTCAACCCCCCAACATCCTACCCGGTTACTTGGGGGTTCCTCCCACCTCCTCGGGCGTTGAGGTCCCCCACCAGCGTTGGGCAGGCATCCTAGTTGTGGGGAGACGTGAACTCTGCGTCTTCCCACAGTGCCATCCTGACTCTGCCCCCAACCCATTTTAAATAATTTTAAATGCATATGTTAGTATCCATAAAAATGTAAAGCACTGTAAATCACGCATGATTTTAAAGTTGACATAAATGGTATACTATACAGTACTATACTTTGCTTTTCTTCATTAACTCTTTTTTGAGAATTTTTCATACAGCTATACACAGGTTTAGTTCATTTTTAACTGCTTATGATAGTTCATCAAAGAACTATGTTACATTTTACTTATTCGTCCTCCTATTGTCCTATTGATGGACATTGAAGTAGCTTCCAAGGCTCTCCTTTTTGTGCATTTTTTTTCTGACTTCCTTGACAGCTCAAAATGAATGAAATGTTTTGGTTTTTTTTTTTAAATTTCTTGCTGAGATTGACCAGGCCTCCAGAGAAGAATTCCTGCTGTATCATTGTTCTTTGCCCCTCTTCCTCAGCCCTGACAAATACCAGGTGCTTGTTTCTAGAATTCTCATTGTTTTCTGAGTTGGTTCTGCCAACACATTTCAATCCTAGCCAGACCTAAGGAACAGATCATAGAAGTGACAAATATGGGCAAAATTGATACAGTTCATTGGGCCTCAAAATAAAATTGGAGTTACCTCTGTAAATTTATCCCAAGAAAATAATTCAAAAAAAGAAAATAATCTATATACATGAAGATTTTTATTATAAAACTTTTTAATAGGAAAAAATAAGAAATAACAAAAATGGTCAACAATGGGGACTCCTTATATAAATCATGGCATATTAACTCAATAGAATATTATTCATTCTATTACAATGATGATTCTGAAAACTCTGTATTACATGGGATACATGAAATTGCTCTATCTAGCTCAAAATAGTTGAATATCAGCACTTTCATGTGATCCAAACTAAGAGTAACAGAGAAAGACAGGTGATGATATGATAGATAAAAAATGTACAAAGCAAAAGTACATCTACAGTATGTGAACGTATACCTGCATTTGGACAAGAACTTGAAAGAAGCACAACAAATTAAAAATGGTTATACTGAGAAGGAGAGTGGGAGAGAATTAAACCTTATTAAACTTGCATATGTGGGACCTTATATACATTATTCTTTTAATACAAACACACACACACTCAAACACACACACGGGAAGCTTTTATTAGTCCCACTTACAGATGGGGAAACTGTGGTTAAGAGTTATTAAGTCAGCTGTTTAGTGCCAAGTCGATAGAGTGGCAGAGCTAGAATTTGTATACAGGCCTCTTTCACTCCAAAGCCTGCACTCCGCCCATGTTCCTCTCTGGATGAAAGAACCATCTTTTCCTTATAGTTCCCATATTATTATTTGTGTAATAAGTAGAAATTCAAATAAAAATTCCCAAAGGGGGTGAGGATAAGGAAGATGGTTTATGAAACATCTCTCCCTGGTCCCACCTGATCTAGAGTGACAGGGCACCTACTAGAATGGCTGATTTTCCTAGCTTGCCCTCAAGGTTCCTGGTGTAGAACAAACGCTGCTGGAAAGAGGGTGACAGTCAACAGACAAAGCCGATTGAACCCGGAATGGGATAAGCCATGTACTGCCTAAGGACACTTGATCAAAGCTCTTGAACAAAGAGACCTCAACTATTATATGACACTATTGAGAGCCAGCTGAAAACTGTTTGCGGGTTTGTGGATATTCTCAGGGAGAAGCCTACAAATTCTAGCTTGAATCAATGAACAATGAACAGACAGGCACTGGGCTGGGAGTCAGGACTTCTGGGTTCCCTAAATAGAGGTCCTGAGCAGATGTGTACCCTTGGGCAAGTCACTGGGGTTCTCAGTTTTCTCATCTGCAACATGAAATACTTTGCCTCTTCCAGCACTAAGTGTTTCTCTGGCTCTTTTTTCTACCCAGAAAGAAGAGTTCTGTAGTCTACTACCTGGAGAAATCATGTGTCAGACGTCTGAAGGATGTGCTTATTCCTCTTACCTTCATTCTTTCAGAAAAGGGGGGACTCCCACCAACAATTCTGCTTTTCTCTCCACCCACTAATGTGGTCACCACCTCTCTGTCCAGTGAATTCCTGGGAAGGTCATGTACTGGATCTAGTGCATGGAGATACTCTGCTACAAAGGTGGAAAACAGGCTCCACCCACTCTCACTGCAGCCCACTTGCCAGCAAGTGGGCTGAGCTGCACTTCGTGCTCCCTCTCAGGCAGAAAGCATGTCAGGTCAGGCTGTGGCTCTGCCTCCAAGGGAAAACCTAGAGACACAGCTCCCTCCTCAGTGCTCTGTCTTGCCAGTTACTATCTACAGCCCTCCAGGTAACTGGCTGGCTAAACGTCAGCTGTGCAGACCCTAGAGTTTAAACTTGGGGTATGGGGAAGAGGAAGGAGTGCGGTGCTCTGTTATTAACATCAAGATCAACCTGTATATTCCAGTACAGAGTTCCAGCAGCCCCAAATTGGGGGTTCATAAGCTGATCCTGGAATTTGATCTTCCTCAAGTTCCTTCTATCTGTTTGCCACTGGTTGAAAAAAAAAAAAAGTATAATTGGCATCCCCAAACCTCAAATACAGAACCAAAATCTGGAAGAAATACCAGCCCAGGATCAGGTATAACCTCCTAATCAAACTGTTTGTTACTATGAGAATGAAGGAATGAAGGGGTCAGAAGAGAGATGGAAGCAAAATGGATTGCAGAACTGAAGTAACATTCTGCAGTTAAGCTTTGGGAGAAACAGAGCTGAGTTAAAAATAAGAATGCCGAACTGAACTCCAGGGCCTAAGGAGAGACTGAGATATGGGTGAGTAAGCCAAAGCCCAGCCTGGGACGTGTTCTGGTTCCCAGGGCGCCAATGCACAAGTAAACAGGATGGAGGTAAGATCTATAACTTTGTTTATGGGGCTGCATTTGGAAGTGAGGGAGCAGGATGGATAGGTGGACTGTCTTCCACCTGAGTGCCTGAAATCAAATGCCACCATCACCACCTCTAAGACACATGACCGTAGACAAAGCTAAACCGTTTACACTCTCAGGTTTCCAACGAGCAGAACAGATATAATAATAGCAACAAGAGGGTTGGGGAGTATTTAATGAGATAATCCATGTAAAGTACTAGCACATCTAGTGCTCTGAAAACATGAGGCTCCCCTCCTGTCCCACTAGATGGTAGGTTCCAAGAGGGCAGGGGCCACGGCTGCATCTGCTAATTGGTAGATCCCCAAAGCCTAACACAGTCCAGAAAATATTTATTGTTGTTGTTGACATTGTGGTGTTGGAGGAGGGACTGGAAGAAATGTTAGTACCCTCTTCATCCTCCCCAGAGCACCTTCCCTCTCATTTGAAGCCAGCTAACATTGCTGAGGATGAGCAATGTATTTCCCATCTAAAGATTCAGTTTTCCCCTGCTGCTTCAGGAACCATCACTGTATAGGAAGGTGGAAGCTAACCTAAACCAGCCCAGCTGAAGTCTTGGTCTGAATCTTATTCCCCAAGACAGGGCCAACAAGGCAGCATGCTACACACTGCCTTTATTTGATTGATATGATTTGATTGATTAATTTCATTTCATTGGATTGATCTTCAAATTCCTTTCTTATTTTCACTCTAAGTTCCCCAAAATTCAAGGGAGAGAGAACAACGACATACTAGGAGACAAGCTTCAATGTCAGAATAAGTGCCCTTACTTGGTTGGGAGTGGCTGGAGAAGGGACCTCTACTGGAGTAAAGACTAAAAGAAGAAATACTTTTTCCAATTTAGATAACTTACTTTTTGAGAAGAAAATTTAACCACTTTCTTTTTCTTTCTTTTTTTTTTTTTTTTTGCGGTACGCGGGCCTCTCTGTTGTGGCCTCTCCCATTGCGGAGCACAGGCTCCGGACGCGCAGGCTCAGTGGCCATGGCTCACAGGCCTAGCTGTTCCGCGGCATGTGGGATCTTCCCGGACCGGGGCACGAACCCGTGTCCCCTGCATCGGCAGGCAGACTCTCAACCACTGAGCCACCAGGGAAGCCCTAACCACTTTGTTATAGCCAGATTAAACAGTTGGTGATGAGGGTTTTTGGATCTGGAATCCTGCCAATTAGAAGGAAAATTGAGTTTTATTCATGGTAGAACAGAGCTAGTACCCTAATCAAATTCCCAGTATCATTTAGGATCTAGATTCTAGGTAGACTATAGATAGATTCTTTACCATTCACTAATTCACAGTCTTATAGTCCCTCAGTTGCCACGATCACAGCGTCTTTGGTGGTCAGGCCCCAGGTGACCACCTGCAGCCTGGTGTAGCATCAGGAGCATCTTAGATGATTAACAGATGTTCAGTCAAGTTTAAACATTGAGGTTGTGTGTCTAGACAGCTAGTCAAACTGCTTCACATGTCCCATGAGCCCTGCCCTGACTCTCCCTTTCTCCATCTGTGGAGATGACTGACATTTTGGAACTCTTAGAGACATATAATTTCTAAACATGGAGTCTTGAAGTGAGAAAATGGAAAAACTGAATGAGGACCATAGGATCCCACCAGTGAAGGAACTTGTTCAAAGTCCCTCAGTCTGTGGCAGAATAAGAACTTGAGTCTAGGTCTTTGGACTCTAAGACCAGGGCTATTTCCACTAGATGACTTGAATATTGATAAATATCTTGCCTTTTCCTCACACTTAACAAAGTCTGTGAAAATAGAATTTATTAATCCATCTTCTGCATCTGCCAGTGGGCATTACAGGCACTTAAAGGCTCCCACCCTTTACAAGCCTATATTTCTAAGATGTCAACAGTTATCCAGGAGGCAATTAGTTTCAAGCATATGAAAATAAACTCTATTACTTTGCGAGGGCTACTGTAACAAAGTACCATAAACTGGATGGCCTAAACAATAGAAATTTATTATATCATAGATCTGGAGGCTAGAGAAGTTCAAAATCAAGGTGTTATCTGGGTAGGGCTGGTTCTTTCTGAGGGCTGTGCGGGAAGGATCTGTTTTAGGCCTCTCTCCTTGTTAGTAGATGGCTGTCTTCTATGTCTCTTCACATGGTCTTCCCTCCATGCATGTCTGTCTCTGTGTCCAAATGTTTCCATTTTGTAAAGACATCAGTCATACTGAATTAGTACCCACACTTAGTAAAAGACCCAATCACCAAATAGGGTTACACTCTGAGGTATGAGGCATTAAGACTTCAATGTATGAATTTGAGGGGAACACAACTGAACCTATGACAAACTCTAAATCGGTGTTTCCCAAATTTCACCTACTTGTGTATGTAACATCATAAGACCTTTGTTATATTCACATACCATCTATATAATTACCCCCTTAATATTTAAAAATCAACTTGGCTTACCAAAATAGATTTATTGTAAGAGGTAATTTGATCTCTTATATAAATAATAAACCAATGTTTTTCTAATACACATTAAAACTATTATTAAAATTAAAAAGCCCTTGCACCACCTAACATTTTCTCACGTCCTACCATTGGTAGGCATATCACACTCTGGGAAACACAAATCCAAATGGCTTGTTGAGTGTGTGGGTTTGCATGTATTCCATGTGAGTTGAGGTTTTATGGGTATTTATTGAATGAGGCAAATCCCATTTAAGAGATAGTAGTTCCTGCAATTCCAAATCAATTCTCTGTATCTCTCCAGCCTCACAGAAACAGTCCATCTAACTTTCTGTATGGGAGGGTCACAAGAAAATTCTAAAATGGGAAAACAGGATGGGGGCGGGGTCCACTCGTCTTTCTTCTCTCTAGGAGTTTGTTCAACTGCTGCAAGTGACACATGGGAGAGCTACAGAATAATTTTGAAAAGATAAATTAAGGTGGGGTCAGGTACCTTCAACCCTGCAGCTCATTGGCTACATGGTTTCTGAATGAGTTATTGAACCTTTTGCTGTGAAAGGCTTGGAATGGAAAAGTTGGTTTTAGGGGAAGTAATGGGGAAGTACATCATCCCATAGTCTTCCCAGCTCACCTCTTAGACATCAGACCACTGGAAAAACCCTCTATAATAGGAAGAATAAATATGGCCCTGGAGCCCCTCCTACTCCCAACCAATTTTCCATGGTCCTCTTTACTACTGAGCCCTTAAGAACCTCAAAATCCTTTCCAACACAACACTCCAGGAAGCCACTACCAACGACAGAGAGGAAACCAACAGACCAGCTCTTTGGTGCAGGCTGCTTTCTCTGGCCTCCACAAAAGACCAAACCTATAAGTAGCCTAGGAAAAGGTCTTCACCACCCTTTTCTCCCATGCTTTCCACTCCCTTCTCATATCTGACTGCTTACCCTCAGGACTCAGTTTAAATGCATGTCTCCAAGGATCCCTTCCCACAGAGACCTAATAAGCAATCTAATAAATGCCTAAATGCCTCCCATTATTCTTTATCTCAGATATTTATTTGATTCCTTCATAACATTTACCATGACTTATAATTACTATTTGCTTAGGTACTTATTTTTTTAACAGCCTTGCCCACTGGAATGTAAGTTCCTTGAAAATAAGGGTTATATTGGTCTTGTTCATCATTCTATCACCAGCATACACTAAGCACTCAATAAATACTTCTTGAAAGAAAAATAGAAAGGAAAAATGAAAGGGGGAAATGGATAAAGCAAGGGAAGGAAAGAGAAAAGAAAAGGAAAAGGGGAGGGAGAAGAGGAGGGGAGGGGAGGGGAGAGGAGAGAGCTTTCTGCTAAGCCACTGACAATTTGCCACTATATGGAGCTGCACAGTGATTGGTCAGCAGTTTATTTGGTAAGTGAGGTGTTCCTCTCCGTGTGTCATACAGTGAAGCCATCTTTTCCTCTCCCCAAACTCTTGCCCCCCAAATAGGAATATTCCCTTCTCAGAAGAACTGGATGTGGGGGAAAAGTGGGAGACTTCTGCCCTCCTCTCTACTTCTTTCTGGTTCTCCCCTGTGAGGAGGAGTGATTTAGCTGCTTGATGAGGTGATTAGACTCTGGCATCGAGTGTCTACCAATAGCTATTGGGCAGGGTAATGATTTAAAGTCTCTGTTCACATGGGTCCATTCTCCATGCCTCCCTTTCAGTACTCTGACCTCAGCAGGATGTGAGGATGGCCATATCTATCCACATGGCTGGCTGGAGGAGTGTCTGCTGGTCAGATCCACTTTCTCCAAGTTCATCCCAAGGTAAAGACTTGGGGGTAAAAAATAGAACACTCACTAGACACTGTCAAGTCACATTCTTTTACAACTTTGCCAATTATGTTATGGATACTTTGAGCCCTATATAACTTGGATATCTATTTCTCGAAAGGCTCAGAACTCAGACGGCAGAAGAGTGAATTTAATTACCCCCTCAGAAAACCCAATAGGAAAAGAGAAAGAAAGATACTGCATGAGACCAGCTCGACTTTGCAGTACTAGAATCGTAACTGTTAGAACATGTAGCCTTTTTTGGCAGGCTAACAAATGTTGCAATACCACTCTTGGCATCATGCTTCCTCTTCAAACTCTTTCTAAGCTTGTAATAAGAGCCCTATATCACCTAGTAATCAGAAACATCACAATAGACATGGAGAGAAAAGACCTGTGGAGCCAGGTGAGGTCATTTCAGAGGGAGCCTGGCTCACCATAGGATGGCTTTCTGGGTGAGCCCCATCAAGATGGAGGTCAGCACCTAGAGGGGTGGGATAGGGAGGGTGGGAGGGAGACGCAAGAGGGAGGGGATATAGGGATATATGTATACGTATAGCTGATTCACTTTATTATAAAACAGAAACTAACACACCATTGTAAAGCAATTATATTCCAAAAAAGATGTTAAAAAAAAAAAAAAAAGATGGAGGTCAGGCCCTCTCGCAGCAGATGTGCCTGTCAGATACTGAGAATTTTAACACAAAAGTGGAATATTCCTGCAGTGGTTTGCTGCAGCAATTCATGGGATGTGGGAATACTGTTTTTGGTTGTTAGGAATTTGCAAATGCTTTTAGGTATGGAAACCATCCATTGCCTGCAAGGATGCACAGAGCTGTTCATACAGAAGAGTTTGCTTTTATTGTTCCAGATGTGAAATGTTTTTTTAGAGACATAAGAGAGAGACAGAGGACATTTCATAGAAAGAAGAAAATGATAAAAATAAAAAGAGGCAGAGATATTCTTTTTTAAGGATCTACATTAATTTGTGGCATTAGGTAGCCCATAAAAAGGAAATTCTGCCCCTCAGAAACAGCTCAGCCCATGACCCACCTCACCCCTAAGCCTTGCCTAATCATCGCAGAAAATAATGGATTCCCAGACCTTTTACTCCTCTGGCACTCAGAGCCTGTTCCATTCTACTGGCACTTTCCCTGTACTGTTTTTTGGGGTTTTTTTTTCGTTTTTGTTTTTTTTGCATCACGCGGGCCTCTCACCGTTGTGGCCTCTCCCGTTGCAGAGCACAGGCTCTGGACGCGCAGGCTCAGCGGCCATGGCTCATGGGCCCAGCCGCTCCACGGCATGTGGGATCTTCCCAGACCAGGGCACGAACCCGTGTCCTCTGCATCGGCAGGTGGATTCTCAACCACTGCGCCACCAGGGAAGCCCTCCCTGTACTGTTTAGGGTGGTCAGTCTCCCCGATTAGATTGTTAACTCTTTAAAGAAGGGAATTATGTTTATGTCTTCTACACATCTTAATATTAAGATGTGTAATATTACACATCATCCAGCATCTTGTCCTAGATACATCAGAAGCAAATTAAATAGTTTTATTTTTTTTTTTGATTGCTAAAAAGAGGTCACATTCATGATTTACATTTACAGTGTGCCTGCCATGGGCTAGGAACTGTTCTGGGATTTGAAGCTGCCATGGTATTGTGGATGATGAGGACAAAACTAACACCAATATGAACAACGGTTATCATAGCTAATAGTTATTAAATGTTTATGGTAGGACAAGCACCACTTTAAGTGCTTCACATGTATTATCTTGTTTAATCCTTATAGCAACCCTAGGAGGTAGTTATTATTACTAAGCTTATTTCTCAGACAAGAGCACTGAGGCACAGAGAGAATAACTGCAACAGGGTCCCTGCCCTTGAGTAGTTCACAGACTTGTAGGGAGTCAGAATGTAAAGTAGTGATGACAATATTCATAATACTAATAATACTAGTAATTTAAATAGTTTTAAGTGAAAAATTGGAAGGCAATACATAAGAAAGAAGAAGTGTGTCAACTATATGAGTAGGGTGGGTATGTACATGTGTAAGAGAGAAGAGGCAATTAAGTGTAATAAGTTGTCTGAATTAGATGAATGAGTGCTTCTTTTCTTCATAATTTAATGGGTGTGATCCAGTGGTGTTGATGAATCTTTAACAACTAGATTTCCAGGTGTAGTCCCTGATGAATGTTGGTTGATATTTTCACTTACATTAATGAGTAAGATGAAAGTGAAATAAATAATGAGAAATATGTCAAAACTTCATTTGTCTGTAAAGGATGTGAGTAACTTCTTTGTTAACTCAGATAATAGTTTTCAAACACTGGAAGATTATTTCATCAATTTTCTTCTGCTATTCACAATGTAAAAAGAACTAAATACACAATACACTCTTTTTTTTTTTTTTTTTTTTTTTTTTTTTGCAGTATGCGGGCCTCTCACTGCTGTGGCCTCTCCCATTGAGGAGCACAGGCTCCGGACGCGCAGGCTCAGCGGCCATGGCTCACGGGCCCAGCCGCTCCGCGGCATGCGGGATCCCCCCAAACCGGGGCACGAACCCGCATCCCCTGCATCGGCAGGCGGACCCTCAACCACTGCGCCACCAGGGAAGCCCTACACAATACACTCTTAAGTTAAATCTGCATTATTAACATTTTCCCTA
Organism: Hyperoodon ampullatus; assembly: GCF_949752795.1. NCBI lineage: Eukaryota > Metazoa > Chordata > Mammalia > Artiodactyla > Ziphiidae > Hyperoodon > Hyperoodon ampullatus. The sequence continues at coordinate 13,991,070 of NC_136917.1, forward strand.
TCACTTTCTTACAACTAGACCAGGGATTAGCAAACTACAGCTCATGGGCTCCTATTTTTGTAAAGCTCATTAATTCTTTGTTTCCCACCCCCCCCCCCATTTTTAAAGAGCCATAAGGAAGAAGGAGGAGGAGGGAGAGGAGGGGGAAGAAGAGGAAGAAAATAAAGAGGAAGTAAAGGAGGAGGAGGAAGAAGAGAAGCAACAGTAACAAAGCCTAAAATATTCACTATCTGGGTCTGTATAGAAAAGTTTGCCAACTCTTGGCCTGTATAGTCAACAAAACAATAAATCACGCTTTGATTTTGTAGCATTGCTGATTTCTGTAGTGCAAATACCCCTTCTGTGGCTGATTTCAAGCTAACAATACAGTGCAGAGTTGAGAGGAGATGTACAGTCACGCACCCTTATAGTATTTCCACTACACAGAAATAATATACATAATCTCAAGAGCATTGATAATCATAAGGTGTATTAAAATAATTAGGAAGTGATGAGTTTTGAGTATTTATCTTAAAACGTAAGTTTATTTTATTGTACATTTATAGAATTTTATTTTTTATAGTGACTGTTTTTTAACAACTGCCTCACAAAATTCATGAAATTTTAACAGTTGCCTTTTGCAAAACAAAACAAGCTGGCCCCAACAAACCACAGTGTGATCACAGAAGCAGCTGGTTGCCCTTGATTTTAATGTTAATGCTACAATGACCCATGTACTCCTGTAAAGTAGGAAGGTCTAGCTGGTAAAACATGCTAAGAATATCCTTTAAGAGGATGTTCATTGCAGCCTTGTTTATAATTGTGAATATTAAAAAAAATCTAAATATTCACTGGTAGAAGAACAGATAAATAAAACATTGTATAGTTGTATTATGGAATATTTATATTGTGGAATTCCTATTATGTCACAAGGGCACTGCATTATCTAGCTCTATATGCATCCACACAGATAGATCTCAAAAATAAAATGTGTGAAAGGAAATTTCAGAAAAATATGTACAGATGATGCAATTTATGTTGATTAAAAAACAAAGAACACAACCTATATATTGTCTATAGATATATCAAGTATGGTCAAGGTATCAAAACATACAGGAGGAAGATGCCCCTAAAACTGCGATATTAGCTGCCTCTAAGGGGTAGGAAGAATGAGAAAAAAGTGGGCTGGAATGGGTAAGCAAAAAGAAGTTAAGGTCGATTCATTTATAATACTTTGTTCCTTTTTAAAAAATTAAGCAAGTAGGGGCTTCCCTGGTGGAGCAGTGGTTGGGAGTCTGCCTGCCGATGCAGGAGACACGGGTTCGTGCCCCGGTCCGGGAGGATCCCACATGCCGTGGAGCGGCTGGGCCCGTGAGCCATGGCCGCTGAGCCTGCGCGTCCGGAGCCTGTGCTCCGCAACGGGAGAGGCCACAGCAGTGAGAGGCCTGCATACCGTGAAAAAAAAAAAAAAATTAAGCAAGTAGAACAAAGGTACCTCAAAAGGGCTACAGACTTGGGAATGTCTCCAGGCCCTGCTTGTTGCTGCTGTGCACACCAAGCAGGGCCCAGGTCAACATTCAAGGGAATGCCAGCAGTGTGAAGAAATGTGGCCAGGGCTGAGTCTTCTGGTTGCTTTGCTGCAATGGCAGCTGTTGCAAATCACTGACACAAGGTAATAGTGGTGGTCTAATTCTGGCCTATTTAGACTCATGCCCACCATCCGTGTTCTAGGACTGTGGCTTGACACCAAGATGTGTGTGTCACCTCACAGACCCTTCTGACCACCAGCCCATTGGTGCCATCTCAATGTACCACCAGAATGCTTTTATTTCAGGGTATAATGATGCATTCCTGCCCCAGGAACTTGGCAAAGACCAACTCCAACCCATCTGGATGGATTTCAATGCTTTTGGGTGTCTGGGAAAAAGAATTTCAAATGCTTCCCTTTTAAATGTGCTTAAGCTCCAAATACAAATTTACTCATCCTTTTCTCTAAAGCTCCAAGCTCCAACAAGAGTTTCTATGAAAACAAATACTAAAATATTGAAAGGTTTCGGCTCTAGAGGAAGGGATTCACTTGCATTTTCTCTTATTTGGTCCTCCCAGCAACTTAAGAAATGCATGTTCTTCATTAGCCCTATTTTACAGAGAGGGAGAAAGAAATACTGAGTAGTTAAATCACTTTCCCAAAGCCACACTCTCAATAAGTGGCAGAGTCAAGACTCAAATTCAGAAGTGCTAATGTCCAATGTGAGTTGTCTCACATGTCTTTTCAGTGCTGTTTCTCTGCTCCTTCATTTTCTGCCTCTGAACCTTTTCTTAGTTGCATTGTTAAACCTCTGAGTCATTTCCGGTGTCCCAACTCCAGTTTGGGGGAAAGTCTTTTCAATTTTTATATTATTATGAAATAGTGATTATACACAAAAGAATATATGTAAAACATATGTAAGTTACAAAGCATAAAAGTAAAGCTAGAACGTTACCAAAACCCATGTACTCCAGTCCAATCCTATCCCCCACCTTCCCTCCACTCCCTAAAGTAGCCATTATGAGTTTTAGACTGATCATTCACTCTATAAAAAAATGTTTTCTGCATGTGTTCCTAAACAATATATTGTTTCATTTTGTCTTTTTTATGAACTTTATATAAATGTATACCTGATGTCATCTTTTGTGACTTTTTTTCACCATATTATTGCTTCAACAGGTAGATGGGTGTTTGACAAAGACTGATTGGTCTGATAATACCAAATATCAGTGAGGATTTGGAGCAACCTGAACTGTTAGTAGTAGTGTAAATTATTATAAGCACTTTGGAAAACAATTGGACACTATTTTATAAGGTTGAACAAATGCATGTACTACTTCCCACAATTCCTCTCTAAGCCAATTCCTCTCTCTTGCACACTTGCACCAGAAGACACATGCAAGAATGTTCATAGTAGCATTGCTCATAACAGCAAATACTGGAGGTGAAGTATTTTTGATCTTGGGTATTATTCATACACTCTATTTCTGAACTAGGCAACATATTATTTGTTGTCGGAAAAGACATGAAAAAGTGGTTTTATCTGTGTCATTAATAGCAAAGCAATTTGGATTAGTTCTAGGCTAAAGTATGGCTTTTGTGATTGTATCACATATTTAGGTTAAAGAGTTTTTAAATGCTAATTTCTAACTCTTAGAAGTCAATGGGGTTGATGTCATCATAATTTCATAGCAAGGTCTCTGCATTCATTTGTCATAGGTTGGAGTGTGTGGGAGAGGTGATGGCAGAGGCAGATTGAGGGGAAATGCAGAGCTTATAGGTTTCAGAGCCCTGATCACCACCCTCTCCCAACCCCACCCCATCTCCATCTACTGAGCATCAAAGTTGATCTCCTGTGCAGAGAACCATGTTTGTTGAGTCTGAAAAATGATTCGATTAAATTTTGGCACTTATTACCTATTTAGAAGTATAGAAATTTTGAATTCATGTTCAACTTTGAAGGGTCTCTTCCTTGGAAGAAGAACTGAGAGAAATTTGAGGTTTGACCTTCCCCACAAATGATTATTTTGTAAAGAAGAATAATTCTTTTCAGATTCTTTAAAATGAGCCACATAAGCCCAGAATTCCAAAATCAGCTGCTTCTTTGGAGTGACTATTCTGTGGTTAAAATGCAACACAAAGATACATACATGTGCAAACGTATCAAGTGTTAGAGTAGAAAAGATCTTCCAACTTGCAAAACAAACTACAAAGCTCGCTCCCACCCTTCCCCAATCCCAGCTTGCCCCAGCACACACAGCAAGTTGTCCCTGCAGTCAATCCTGTAATGCCACCAAAAAAGTTAACTCTGTTAAGTGAGGTTAACTGACCTGCCCATGATCTTTGGGTGAGTATCAGGGTAGGGACCAGGACCCAGTCCTGAGGAAAATCTTTATTCCTTGTCAGGATGTTTCCTGCTTTTCCAGCAGTTTTCATATAAAGTTATCTGAAAAGGAAATGCTTTGTTTTTATTTGTTGTTTTGTCTCCACTGTTTCTCAAAATGCTTTGAGAGCCCTTCTTGATTTGACTTCTCGTGTGACATTGTTTGCATTTTCATCAAATGAAAGGGGGGCCTGACAGCTCACCAGATAACCCCACCATGCTGTGTACAAGGAGAATACCAATTACTACCCTTAATACCAGTTTGATCTTCACTTGTCAATAGCTACCTTCCTGATAACACTTCCTGCAGATTCTATAGGCAGCTGGCTGGACTCCAAGTTCCACAGAGTAGACATGGGAAGCTTTTCACAAACTTAGGCCCCTCCACCTCTAGCCATCTCTGTCCCCTTCCAAGCATAGCCAGAGACTTGTAGCAGTCTTTTAAGCACTAACTTCAGAGAGGCACTTGGTGGGGGGGCTCCATAAAAAAATGGCAAGAGAATGCTTCTGCTCACACTCTAAGGACTTCAGCTTTTTGCAAATAAATGAGAAATTCTCATTGTCCTAGAGAAGAAGATAGTTACCTACCTTCTAACTCATCACACGTATGTGTATGCATTCACACCCACAAACACACACAGAGAGACTGCACCTAAAAAGTTCTTCAAGATGTTAGTATCTTTACTCAGGTTTGAGAAACACTGCATTACAACAGTCTCTATGGTTAAGAGGGAAAGATAATATTTCCCAAAAGGCAAGGCTACACTATCATGGGAAAGGGAGGGAGAGGAAACTAGTGCCTTAGAGAACTGAAAAATTCAGAGGGATGCTTTGAAGCCAAGGCAAATTGGTAATTTACCTCTCACTTAACCAATATGAATATTCTTTGTATTCTGATACACTACGGTAAAGAAGTATGTGAACAGCCCATTCCAAGAGGGATATATGCATCACACATAGGGTAAAATAAAGGAAAGAGAAGGCTGCTATCCCTAGTTCTTCAGAAGAGAAATTCTCCCAACACCCCACCAGGCTGTAGCACAAACATGCCCAGATGGCCCTAGAAACAAGCTGAGAAGCCTGTCCCGGGGGCTGCCCTGGGCTGTATCTCAGCACACATCCTGCATTACTCATTGCCTCAGATCCAGCAGTGTCATTTTCTCTTCCATGCTTCCAATGTGCTAGTGAATTAAGCAGAGGCAAAAGGGATTCAAAGCTGGTTCTTTGTGTGGATGAAAAAGGCTCGGGAATAGATATCAAAATCAAAATGCAGAGATAGAAATATGATGTTCTTAGGCTGTAGATGAATATATTTGCAACTGTCTGCAGAAACATTTCTTCCAGGAACCTTCAAGAAAAATTCACTGGATGAGACTTGAGCAGGAAGCCTTGTTACCACAGAATGGGTGTCTACATTATTCCTGGCAAGATCTGTGTGGATATGTAGATTCATTCTAAAAGGAGGAATGGTTCCCACAGCTCTGGACTAAAAAGCCATCTTGATAAACTCTTTGGAGACAGGGATCCCAAATCTTTCCTTCTCAGTGCTTCAATTCCCACATTTGGAAAAAGGTGAAAATGGCTTCCTCACAGAGGTTTTGTGACTAAATAATATACCATAAGTGACAGTGCTCCCCAAAAGGGGCCATGTAAATGGATCATTCATGAGCTAGAGCAGGAGTTTGGAGCTCTGACTTAGATACATCTCAGTCAACCAAGAGCAGCTTCCTGGTTGTGTAGAGTAGGCAGTCCCCTTGAACAAGCAGCCAGGTAACAGGAGGTAAGTCTGCTTTTACAGAATGTGCAGTAAGTGCCTCATATCATGCTGGGCATCTTTTATCTCCTATCTCATTTATTTGTTGCAAAACTCCTGCAGGAATACTTGTTACTATCCCTACTTAACAGGGAGGAAACAGATGAGGAAACTGAGGCTCAGACTGGAGAAGGCTTGTCAGGTGAAGGTAGCTGGTAGTGACTGCTCTTGCTGTGAGAGGCTACAAATATTAGGTGCTCACTTTCAACCTCTCTCCCAGCTAAAGCGTTTTTGTGTACCCTAATTCTGGTCCATAAGACCTAAGGGGAATCTGTTGGGATTCTATGAAGGTTTTACTCCCTAATAAAAGGTATGCAGGAGGAATCATCTTACTTTTCCTCATTACATATCCTCACCTCTTCATGTGACCTCTGGAATTGTTGCAGCCATCCCATGGCCATGATGGCTCACATCACCAGTTCACCAAGTGGGTAGAAAATGCCTGTGGGCCAGTTAAGATGCCGTAGCCTTGAACCATGGAATTAACCAACAGGAACAGCCAGCCCCCGAATATCTCCTCATGTTAAAAAAAATACCTTTGGCACTCCTTGGTATTTGCCCAAAGAAGTTGAAAACTTATGTCCACATGAAAACTTGCACACAGATGTTTATAGCAGATTTATTTGTAATTGCCCAAACTTGGAAGCAACCAAGATGCTCCTTAGTTGGTGAATGGATACATAAACTGTGGTACATTCAGACAATGTAATATTATTCAGGGCTAAAAAGAAATGAGCTATCAAGCCATGAAAAGACATGGAGGAAACTTAAATGCATGTTACTAAGTGAAAGAAGCCAATCTGAAAAGGCTGCATACCCTATGATTCCAATTATATGACATGTTGGAAAAGGCAAAACTATGAAGACAGTGAAACATCGGTGGCAAGAGGTGGAGATAGGGTGGAGGGATGAATAAATGGAGTATAGAGGATGTTTAGGAGAGTGAAAGTATTCTGTAAGACACTATAAAGGTGGATACATGTCATTATGCAATGGTCCAAACCCATAGAATATACAACACTGAGAGTGAACCCTAATGTAAACTATGGACTTTGGCTGATAATGTGTCAATGTAGGTTCATCAATATAACAAATGTACTCCTCTGGTGGGGGATGTTGATAATGGGGGGTGCTGAGCATGTGGGCGCTCTGGAGAAGAACCCTTCTTTGTCTCTTCTAGTTTCTGGTAGTTGCTGGTGATTCTTGGTGTAGTTTTTTGGTTGTATCTGCATCACTCCAATTTCTTCCTCTGTTTTCACATGGCCATCTTTCCTCCATGTGTCTAGATATTCACAAGGCTCTCTTATAAGGACATGGATTTAGGGCCCCCTCTAATCCAGTATGAACTCATCTTAACTAATTACATTGGCAAATACCTTATTTTCAAAGAAGGTCACATTCTGAGAGTCCAGGTAGATATCAATTTTGGGGGGAATCGTATTCAACCCAGTATGGTTTAGTCTTTTGTGGTAGGGTTGGGGGTTGGTAGGACTCCAGGGCTGGAATGAGACTTTAATTGCCGGATTATCTGTCTGAATAAGTGGTCATTGATACAATGGATCATGGATACAAAACTATTCCAGACTCATCCCAAAATTCAGGATGTTAGTTCTCTCAAATGGGATACAATGATCTCATTTTCCAAGAATAAAAATGAAAAATGAAAAAAAAGAAAGAAAATAGCCAAGTAAATATTAGCTGAAACAAAATTAGAGAAAAGGTGGAAGAAGTGAACCCATATTGAAAGTCCACTATGTGTCAGATTCCTTGCATGGCATATCTGTGATCTGTCTGGGGCAAGAGCAATGCCAACTCTGCTATATGTACTAAGTGAGGAGATTGGTCAGCAATGGAGAGCATAAGACAGGTGCCTGCTTGAATTCTGGTTCAAGAAAGGACATAGCAGACATTAATGGAGTAGCTTCAATAGGACAAAGGCTAATAAGCAGGCAATAGTGCATTTGATATATATAGATTCTTTCCCAAGGAATCTTTTCCAGACTAACCTGGACTCAAACCTTGCCTGTGACTCCTACTACCTTTGTATAAATGCCTCAGTCACTCTGTGCCTCAGTTTACTAATCTGGAAGTCCCTAAAATTGGACAAACAATAGTATGCACCTCAAAGTGTTCTTATAAGGATTAAGTTAGTTAATATTTGTAAAATACTCAGAATAGTGTCTAATACATATTTTTGTTAGATAAAATAGTGTTGTGGGGAGGATACTGCCCAGCTCGCGGCCGGCAAGGATGTCCAAGGCCTCAGGCTGTGTGTCCAGCGGTATTCTGCGAGGATTCCATGGGAGAGGCCCGGGATATGGATGAAGTGTTCTTGACCCTGTGGCTGACAGGGTCTTGGTGCTCCGGCCAGGTTTCAGGCATAAGCCTCTGAGGTGGGAGAGCCGAGTTCAGGACCTTTGCTCCACCAGAGACCTCCTGGCCCCACGTAATAACAATCAGCGGGAGCTCTCCCAGAGATCTCTGTCTCAGCGCTAACACCCAGCTCCACTTAATGACCAGCAAGTTCCAGTGCTGGACACCCCATGCCAAACAACCAGCAAGACAGGAATACAACATGACTCATTAGCAAAGAGGCTGCTTAAAATCATACTAAGTTCACAGACACCCCAAAACACACCACCGGATGTGGTACTGCCCACCAGAAAGACAAGATCCAGTCTCATCCACCAGAACACAGGCACCAGTCCCCTCAATCAGGAAGCCTACACAACCCAGGGAACCAACCTTACCCACTGGGGGCAGACACCAAAAACAACGGGAACTATGAACTTGCAGCCTGTGAAAAGGAGACCCCAAACACAGTAAGTTAAGTAAACTAAGAAGACAGAGAAACATGCAGCAGATGAAGGAGCAAAGTAAAAACCCACCAGACCAAACAAATGAAGAGGTAACAGGTAGTCTACCTGAAAAAGAATTCAGAGTAATGATAGCAATCCAGAATCTTGGAAATAGAATGCAGAAAATACAAGAAACGTTTAACAAGGACCTAGAAGAACTAAAGAGCAAACAAACAATGATGAACAACACAATAAATGAAATTAAAAATTCTCTAGAAGGAATCAAGAGCAGAATAACTGAGGCAGAAGAATGGATAAGTGACCAGGAAGATAAAATAGAGGAAATAACTACCGCAGAGCAGAATAAAGAAAAAAGAATGAAAAGAATTGAGGACAGTCTCAGAGACCTCTGGGACAACATTAAATACACCAACATTCGAATAATAGGGGTCCCAGAAGAAGAAGAGAAAAAGAAAGGGACTGAGAAAATATTTGAAGAGATTATAGTTGAAAACTTCCTTAATATGGGAAAGGAAATAGTTAATCAAGTCCAGGAAGCAGAGAGAGTCCCATACAGGATAAATCTAAGGAGAAACACGCCAAGACACATATTAATCAAACTATCAAAAATTAAATAGAAGGAAAACACATTAAAACCAGCATGGGAAAAACAACAAATAACACACAGGGAATCTCCATGAGGTTAACAGCTGATCTTTCAGCAGAAACTCTGCAAACCAGAAGGGAGTGGCAGGACATATTTAAAGTGATGAAGGAGAAAAACCTACAACCAATATTACTCTACACAGCAAGGATCTCATTCAAATTAGACAGAGAAATTCAAACCTTTACAGACAAGCAAAAGCTAAGAGAATTCAGCACCACCAAACCAGCTTTACAACAGATGCTAAAGGAACTTCTCTAGGCAGGAAACACAATAGAAGTAAAAGACCTACAATAACAAACCCAAAACAATTAAGAAAATGGTAATAGGAACATACATATCGATAATTACCTTAAATGTAAATGGACTAAATGCTCCCACCACAAGACACAGACCGGATGAATGGATACAAAAACAAGACCCATATATATGCTGTCTACAAGAGACCCACTTCAGACCTAGGGACACATACAGACTAAAAGTGAGGGGATGGAAAAAGATATTCCATGCAAATGGAAATCAAAAGAAAGCTGGAGTAGCAATTCTCATATCAGACAAAATAGACTTTAAAACAAACGCTATTGCAAGAGACAAAGAAGGACACTACATAATGATCAAGCGATCAATCCAAGAAGAAGATATAACAATTGTAAATATTTATGCACCCAACATAGGGCCATCTCAATACATAAGGCAAGGGGAAATAAAAGGGGAAATCAACAGTAACACAATCATAGTAGGGGACTTTAACACCTCACTTTCACCAATGGATGGATCATCCAAAATGAAAATAAATAAGGAAACACAAGCTTTAAATGATACATTAAACAAGATGGACTTAATTGATATTTATAGGACATTCCATCCAAAAACAACAGAATACACATTCTTCTCAAGTGCTCATGGATCTAGGATAGATCATGTCTTGCATCACAAATCAAGCCTTGGTAAATTTAAGAAAATTGAAATCATATCAAGTATCTTTTCCGACCACAACACTATGAGACTAGATATCAATTACAGGAAAAAATCTGTAAAAAATACAAACACATGGAAGCTAAACAATACACTACTTAATAACCAGGAGATCACTGAAGAAATCAAAGAGAAAATCAAAAAATACCTAGAAACAAATGACAATGAAAACACTATGACTCAAAACCTTTGGGATGCAGCAAAAGCAGTTCTAAGAGGGAAGTTTATAACAATACAATCCTACCTTAAGAAATAAGAAACATCTCAAATAAGCAAGCTAACCTTACACCTAAAGCAATTAGAGACAGAAAAAAAAAAAACAACCCAGAGTTAGCAGAAGGAAAGAAATCATAAAGATCAGATCAGAATTAAATGAAAAAGAAATGAAGGAAACAGTAGCAAAGATCAATAAAACTAAAAGCTGGTTAATTGAGAAGATAAACAAAATTGATACACCGTTAGCCAGACTCATCAAGAAAAAAAGGGAGAAAACTCAAATCAATAGATATAGAAATGAAAAATGACACGTAACAACTGACACTGCAGAAATACAAAGGATCATGAGAGATTATTACAAGCAACTATATGCCACTAAAATGGACAACCTGGAAGAAACTGACAAATTCTTAGAAATGCACAACCTTCCGAGATGGAACCAGGAAGAAATAGAAAATATGAACAGACCAATCACAAACACTGAAGTTGAAACTGTGCTTAAAAATCTTCCAACAAACAGAAGCCCAGGACCAGATGGCTTCACAGGTGAATTCTATCAAACATTTAGAGAAGAGCTAACACCTATCCTTCTCAAACCTTTCCAAAATATAGCAGAGGGAGGAACACTCCCAAACTCATTCTACGAGGCCACCATCACCCTCATACCAAAACCAGACAAAGATATCACGAAGAAAGAAATCTACAGGCTATGGGCTTCCCTGGTGGCGCAGTGGTTGAGAGTCCGCCTGCCGATGCAGGGGACACGGGTTCGTGCCCCGGTCCGGGAAGATCCCACATGCCGCGGAGCGGCCAGGCCCGTGAGCCATGGCCACTGAGCCTGCACATCCGGAGCCTGTGCTCTGCAACGGGAGAGGCCACAACAGTGAGAGGCCCGCATACTGCAAAAAAAAAAAGAAATCTACAGGCTAATATCATTGATGAACATAGATTCAAAAATCCTCAACAAAGTACTAGCAAACAGAATCCAACAGCACATTAAAAGGATCATACACCATGATCAAGTGGGGTGTATCCCAGGAATGCAAGCATTCTTCAATATATGCAAATCAAACAATGTGATACACCATATTAACAAATTGAAGGAGAAAAACCATATGATCATCTCAATAGATGCAGAGAAAGCTTTTGACAAAATTCAACACCCATTTATGATAAAAATGATAAAAAAGTAGGCGTAGAGGGAACTTTCCTCAATGTAATAAAGGCCATATATGGCAAACCCACAGCCAACATTGTCCTCAATGGTGAAAAACTGAAACCATTTCCACTAGGATCAGGAACAAGCAAGGTTGCCCACTCTCACCACTATTATTCAACATAGTTTTGGAAGTTTTAGCCATAGCAATCAGAGAAGAGAAAGAAATAAAAGGAATCCAAATTGGAAAAGAAGAAGTAAAGATGTCACTGTTTGCAGATGACATGATACTATATATAGAGAATCCTAAAGATGCTACCAGAAAACTACTAGAGCTAATCAATGAATTTGGTAAAGTAGCAGGATACAAAATTAATGCACAGAAATGTCCTGCATTCCTACACACTAATGATGAAAAATCTGAAAGTGAAATTAAGAAAACATTGCCATTTACCATTTCAACAAAAAGAATAAAATATCTAGGAATAAACCTACCTAAGGAGACAAAAGACCTGTATGCAGAAAACTATAACACACTGATGAAAGAAATTAAAGATGATACAAATAGATGGAGAGATATACCATGTTCTTGGTTTGGAAGAATCAACATTGTAAAAATGAGTATACTACCCAAAGCAATCTACAGATTCAGTGCAATCCCTATCAAACTACCAATGGCATTTTTCATAGAACTAGAAAAAATTTTTTCACAATTTGTATGGAAACACAAAAGACCCTGAACAGTCAAAGCAATCTTGAGAAAGAAAAATGGAGATGGAGGAATCAGGTTCCTGGACTTCAGGCTATACTACAAAGCTACTGTAATCAAGACAGTATGGTACAGGTACAAAAATGGAAATATAGATCAATGGAACAGGATAGAAAGCCTAGAGATAAACCCATGTACCTAAGGTCAACTAGTCTATGAAGAAGGAGCCAAGGATACACAATGCAGAAAAGACATTCTCTTCTAAGTGGTGCTGGGAAAACTGGACATCTACATTTAAAAGAATGAAATTAGAACAATCCCTAACACCATACACAAAAATAAACATAAATGGATTAAAGACCTAAATGTAAGGCCAGACACTATCAAACTCTTAGAGGAAAACATAGGAAGAACACTCTATGACATAAATCACAGCAAGATCCTTTTTGACCCACCTCCTAGAGAAATGGAAATAAAACAAAAATAAATAAGTGGGGGTTTCCCTGGTGGCACAGTGGTTGAGAGTCTGCCTGCCAATGCAGGGCACACAGGTTTGTGCCACGGTCCAGGAAGATCCCACATGCCACGGAGCGGCTGGGCCCGTGAGCCATGGCCGCTGAGCCTGCGCGTCCGGAGCCGGTGCTCCGCAACGGGAGAGGCCACAACAGTGAGAGGCCGGCGTTCCGCAATAAATAAATAAATAAATAAATAAATAAATAAATAAATGGGACCTAATGAAGCTTAAAAACTTTTGCGCAGCAAAGGAAACCATAAACAAGACAAAAAGACAACCCTCAGATTGGGAGAATATATTTGCAAATGAAGCAACTGACAAAGGATTAATCTCTAAAATTCACAAGCAGCTCATACAGCTCAATATAAAGAAAAACAAACAACCCAATCCAAAAATCGGCAGAAGACCTAAATAGACATTTCTCCAAAGAAGACATACAGATATCCAACAAACACATGAAAGAATGCTCAACCTTATTAATCATTAGAGAAATGCAAATCAAAACTACAATGAGATATCATCTCACACCAGTCAGAATGGCCATCATCCAAAAATCCACAAACAATAAATGCTGGAGAGGGTGTGGAGAAAAGTAACCCTGTTGCACTGTTGGTGGGAATGTAAATTAATACAGTCACTATGGAGAACAGTATGGAGGTTCCTTAAAAAACTAAAAATAGGGCCTCCCTGGTGGCGCAGTGGTTCAGAGTCCGCCTGCCGATGCAGGGGATACGGGTTCGTGCCCCGGTCTGGGAGGATCCCATATGCCGCGGAGCGGCTGGGCCCGTGAGCCATGGCTGCTGAGCCTGCGCATCCGGAGCCTGTGCTCCGCAATGGGAGAGGCCACAACAGTGAGAGGCCCGCGTACCACAAAAAAAAAAAAAAAAAAAAAAAAAAAAAAAAAAAAAAAAAAAAAAAAAAAAAAAACTAAAAATAGAACTACCATATGACCCAGCAATCCCACTACTGGGCCTATACCCTGAGAAACCATCATTCAAAAAGAGTCATGTACCACAATGTTCATTGCAGCTCTATTTACAATAGCCAGGACATGGAAGCAACCTAAGTGTCCATTGACAGATGAATGGATAAAGAAGATGTGGCACATATATACAATGGAATATTACTGAGCCACAGAAACAAACAAAATTGAGTTATTTATAGTGAGGTGGATGGACGTAGTCTGTCATACAGAGCGAAGTCAGAAAGAGAAAAACAAATACCGTAAGCTAACACATATATATGGAATAAAAAAAAAAAAGTGGTCAAGAAGAACCTAGGGGCAAGACGGGAATGAAGACACAGACCTACTCTAAAATGGACCTGAGGATACGGGGAGGGGGAGGGGTAAGCTGGGACGAAGTGAGAGTGTGGCATGGACATATATACACTACCAAATGTAAAACAGCTAGTGGGAAGCAGCCGCATAGCACAGGGAGATCAGCTCTGTGCTTTGTGACCACCTAGACGGGTGGGATAGGGAGGGTGGGAGGGAGATGCAAGAAGGAGGAGATATGAGGACATATGTATATGTATAACTGATTCACCTTGTTATAAAGCAGAAACTAACACACCATTGTTAAGCAATTATACTCCAATAAAGATGTTAAAAAAAAAGAGAAAAAGATGGTCACCTTATCTTTGATAAAGGAGGCAAGAATATATAATGGAGAAAAGACAGCTTGTTCAATAAGTGGTGCTTGGAAAACTGAACAGCTACGTGGAAACGAATGAAATTAGAACACTCCCTAACACCATACAGTTTCCACTGGGGCAGAATTCACTAGACTCTGAGAAGATTCACACTCCAAACTACCACAGTTGGGACAAAGGCTCTTTCAATTGATGTTTTAGTTTACATTTTATTTCCTGCCCCGTAACATCCATTAAGGCCCCAGGAGAAGGAAAAGGGGATGTGACTAGCAATAGAGAGAAACTTTCTTCACAACAATGGCCATGGCAAGCTTAAGCACTTTTGGTGAAATATCTCTGGGAAGTACTGGCAGAGGAATAAAAGGCAAACTGACACCGAAGTATTGCTTGGTGTGCATTTCCAGGCTCTGCCTTCTTTCTCATCTCTTGGCGGCAGGTGGAGGAAGAGGAGAAAAGGTGAAACTTTTTTATGAACCGGCAGAAGAAGTTTATAACATCCTTTCACTATCTCTGCATAGGTTCTAGTCTCTGCAGCACTACATAAGCTTTGCCCAAAGTAATGAACTATTGAAAGTCAAATGTAATACTTCACCAAACAACTTAAAAATGCTTGCACACTGAAAAGGATTAAGTTACAGAGAACACAAATGGACCCAGAACTTTTGTCAAAAGAGAATATTGTGCTAAATGTACAGCCATAGCTCTTTTCCATATGAAGAAACAGTCAGAAGGGTAAAAGAACTTGGTCAAAATCACACAAGTAAGTAGGACAGAATCTGGTCTGTCTGTCGTAAGGGTTGTGTTCTTTAACCACCAGGCTAGCTTTTCTCAAATCTGATTCATGCATGGAATAACTATACACCTCTGTTTGCCTTGAATATTCCGTTTATACGTATGCCTGCTGCATAATATTTTTAATATTGCCCACTTTGACTCCCCAAAGCAACCGAGAATACACAATAATTTGGTCTCTCTATCCATGGACCGCTGTGGTGGGACTGCCCAGGAAGCTTATGAAAAGTGCAGCTTCCTGAGCCTTACTCCAGATCTAGATAAGTTTTCTGAGGGTTGGCTCAAGAATCCAGGTACAAGGCCTTTTAAGTGGTTTGGGGGAACCCCCCAGGTGAGTCTCTCGCTCTCCTAAGTTAATAAACCATTTATTCTGCCTCCCCCAGATGCCCAGCCAGGTCCTGTTAACGTAGGAATCCCCCCACCACGTCAGAGGGATGCTCCCAGCCAAGTAATCTCTGAAGGCTTAGAGAATCTGAATGGTCTCATGCTGGCCCACCTGCCATGACAAACCTCCGCCAGAGCACTCCCCTTCACATTTTACCTTCTACCACTCCCAAAGGCAGTCCGCTCCAATGAGGCCTGACTTCGTCTGTCCTAACGTGTACCCGCTGATTCAAGCAGTTTAGGAATAGAAGGTGGTGTGCTTCTCAACCACGGTGGCCCAACCTCTAAAATGGTAGTCGAAGCAGTCTCTACCTCCTGGGCATATCGCCTCTGCAACAGCCCCATTAAACGAATGTCCCATCTTTGCTTTTTCAGGGTCGGCAACAGGGAGTCCCCTCCTAAAGAAGGTTCTCTCTCATTGCCACACTATCAAAGGCTGCCCCAAATGTGGTTACTTCCTGTGGCCCTGATCAGGCTAAGAGCAGAGTTGTCTCTTTCCTTCCCTGAGTCGGACCAAATCATCTTAGTAACACCTCTTCACACTGTTGACCATGTTTTTCACGGGAGCTGCTGCTGAGCCTTTATCTCATCCTTTCATGGTGGAGAGAGAGAGGATTCTGATGATTTTTACTTCTAGGGGAGAGCGGACTGTAGTGATGATGTTGTCATTTTGCATTATGTCCTTTTGTCATGAATTTGTTTTCAGTCTCACGTTAAAATGGGCCCACCATTCCCACTTTGTGAGGTCATTCAGCACCCTCATTTTGCACCTTTTAACATCTCTCTCAGTATCACTTGGAAATGTTTGAAATGGCATGAGCTTGTCCTCACATTCCTATCAGCTGTAAACCCGGAGCCCCGACATGAACCTAACCACTGAGCAGAGCTCCTCTACACTGGGTAGGCCCCTTAACCTCTTGGTTTTTTTAAGTCCTCAGTTGTAAAAATGTGAGGGTGCTATGAATTTATGTTTGGGGCAGGACAAGGTCGAGAAGAGTGTGTCTTTGCTTTTATTCTTCCAAACTGGAATGTCTTCCTTCTCTTCCCCGTGGGTCCAAATCTCACTTGTCCTTCAGGCCCACTGCCAAGGAGCCTCCCCGGATTCCGCAGTCCACACAAATCTCTGCCTCTTAGGGTCAGTGCCATACAACCTAGCTGTCTCTTAACGTTAATCTTGCTTCTCAAGCCAATCTCAGAATGTGGGTCTCTCTTGCCCTCCTGTGGCCCCTGGGGCTGTGCCAGCCCACCGGCACGTCCCACGTGGGGTGTCTACTAGACTAGGGCATGGGCGGGGAGGCCCAGGTGTGAGGGGCCAGGCCGAGTACCTCTGCCTCCACCCTCCACAAAACTGCCCCTCCTCCTGAAGCCCGCCCCTCAAGTCACAGGTTCCTCATATGACCTCACTGGGTAGTGATGCCCTCACAGGCCTTCTCACAGTTTCCATGGCAGGGTAACTATGCAAACGTGCTGCCCTCAGAGAAACTTCCCTACCCTGGAGGGAACTTCTTTCCTTGGAGAAAGTTCTCCACCAGATAGCAATCTCTTTGGTTGCCTGAGAGAGAATGTCTGACCAGATCTTCTATATTTACTCTAACATGTCCTCTGTTCCCTGGGAGGGCAGTGCAGCAGGTACAACGGGACCGGGCATCTGTACAAGAGGCATGGTGTACACACAACCTCCCCTGGCTGCCACATGTTCCTGAGGGGCTTGCCCACCACATACCGCTGAGCACTCTCACAGCTCTAAGTGATACCAGTGACCTGGGACACCTTCAGTGACCCACAGGGCTCACTGCTGAGGACAAGTGAAAGGTCATCCCTGGACAAGTGTGCAGGAAGTTTCTGATCTTTATAAATGTAGCCTTCCCCTTTGGGCTACAGGATGCTTCCATTCAGACCCTTTCCTGATTGGCCTCTTAGCAAAAGACGAGTGCATTTTTGTTGGCAAATGGTAAATGGAGCAGTTTGAGGAAGAGGGACACTCTTGAAGCGCACCTTCAAACCCAGGCACCTCTGTGCTGTCATGTAGACGTCTATATCGGTCCCCTCAGACACATCCCATACTGAGTTGCTGAGTACTAGGGGAGAGGGTGGTGCCATATTGATGGGAAGACCACAAGAATGAAGGGGGGGTGATGAAGTGCTAATGAGACTGGAGGGCTGAGGAGATGGTGTCCCAGGAGGCTGGCTTGATGTGAGCCTAGACTTGGTACCCAGACCCCGGTTCTGAGTCTTCTGATCACTCTGCCTCAGTATTCGGCCTTGTTCTAATCGACATAAAAGTATCAGAGGGCTAGAGTTCAGTGTGGTTGAAACAGGCCGTATAAATGGGGCCCAAGAGGGGTTGCCAAGGTGGGAGGGGTTCTTAACCAATTTATATTAGATTATTTATTTCCAAAACTTGAAAGACATTTCCATTAAAGCCTCAGAAGTGACAGACTGCAAGAAATGTTTTCTCTCTTGTGGAAGGGAGAGATGGAGAGGATCATGATTGCAATTTCTTTCGGGTTCTACTGTTTTCCCTGGAAACGGTGAAGAGACTTCTTCATCTGCTGCAGCCTTAGGCTCTGGGGATTGCTTTTGCAGCCAGTGTCCCTTCTCTAGGGACTCATAGAGGTGATGGGCCAAGGCTGTGTTTTGGATGTCAAGTAGATTAAAGGTCTTCAGCCAGAAACTGGGAGAGACATGAGAGAGGGAAATTCTGGCGGGAGACTGTGCACAGCAGAAGTGACTGATCAGTTCTGATTTTCTCCTTTGGCCCCGCCAGCAAAGGTGGAAGCAGAGAAGCCAGTCCCCAGACGTGCTCCGAAAAGAAAGCACTCTCCGGAAATGTCGGACAAAGACCTGGGTAGCCCCAGACCCCAAATCCGGCGATTGTAGCATGGTGCCAGGAGGCAGACCCCACAGAATCTTGCAGGTGAGCCATCCTGAAGAGAGGGCAGTGGTTTAACTGCCTAAGGCGGCGAATGCCTCTTCCTGCAGTGACCCCCCCCACCCCACCCCAGTGCCCACTGCCACAGATTAGAACCTGCGTCGTTCTGTCTGAGCCTTCCCCAGCCAGGAGCCTCCTTCTACACTAAATGGCCATAAGCCAGGAGCCTCAGAAACTGAGGTTTGTAATGAGAGTCTGCCCTGAACATCCCAGGGCTGAAGCTAGCCTGGAAGAAAACCTGACATTCCTCTGCTCAATCCTCAGGGGCCCCTTTGTGAGCTGAAGAAAGAAAAGTCTACACTCTGTGAGCCGAGGAGGATGCAGAAGCAGAGACGGGTTGCAGAGAAGCCTTAGCAGTCTACCACATGGGCTCCTGCCCTGAGCCATTGTCAGCGGCCACCACCACAAACCAGGGGGGAACTGGACTTTTTGAAATGGAAAGCAGCAATCTGTGGCTTCCCAAAGAGCCTCCTGCCTGGGGTCTCAGGAGGCAGGATAGAGAGACCCAGGTAGACCTGCTCCCTGAAGCAAGAACAGGATGGAGAGTCAAGCAGCACACACCCTGCCCCGAGGTTCACATGCTCCTCTATTGCCAGCCTTTTCTGTCCCCAGTGGGGTCCCTTACTGCTCAATAAAATGTTTTTGTGTAACAGATTTCTAGGGTCGCCAGTGCTCAGACTTAGGTCACTACCCCTGTGCTAGGCACTCCTGCCACCCGGGAAAGGATCCAAAGGTGGAACAGCTTCAGGGGGTGCCAGGGATCAGAACAAAAACTTGAGAGGCTGGGGATGAAGGAGTTTGGGCACAGTCCCTAAAGCATCTCAGTGGTTGAGCTTCTGTGAGAAGGCACATCCCCAGTGTGTGTGTGTGTGTGTGTGTGTGTGTGTGTGTGTGTGTGTGTGTGTGTGTTGGGGGGAGAGGGTTCCTAGAGGAGGCAGCTAGCGGGAGGGCCTGAGGCTGGAAATGGGGAATGGCGTGCGGCCTCTGAGCAAACACAGGCACTTAGCCCTTGAGGTTTCTGGGAAAGCCAGAGCCACAAGGGCCACGAGATAAGGCAAGTGTAGCAGCAGAACCCAGGTGCCAGGTCTTTCCTCAGAACCTATACTTCTCCACGAGGCCGGGCCTTCCACACTGAGGTAGGAGGGATCCTGGCCAGAAGGTCAGCCAGCAGCTCTGGGAGGAAGGTTGCTGCGGTGGGGGCTCTGCTGCCGTGGAAATGACTTCATTTCCTTCCACTCAAATAGCCTGCTGACTGGGTTCCTGCTCTGTTGAGTAAAAGAGTCGCTGACTCTCCCCAGAAGGTTGTTCAGTTCACATCCCCAAAGTCCCTCTATTCAGGCCCTGGGGAGGTGTAGCGACTCCTGAGGGCGCTCTTTCCTGAGGCTGGCTGCCAGAAGTGGGGGAGGTTCCTGATAGTTCCCAGGTGCTGGTTGAAGTCCCCAGAGAATGGTCATGCAGGTTGGGGAGTCAAGTAGGTGGAGAGAGCAGGTTGGGGGCAGAGGGCCCCTTCCTGAATCCAGAGCTCACAAGGTTACCCCACCCCATTTCCAGAAACTATCTCTTCCCCCACACCAGCCCCCATGGCCCAGTCCCGGTAAACCGGGAGCCCAGAGCACTTGTGGCCACAGAGACACTGGCACGCAGCCCTCGGGGTGGGCGGGGCCGGCTGCAGGCAGATGGGGACGAGGTGTGCTCCCGGGAGGCCTCGGGCTGAAGGTGCCTCTCTGAGAGAAGCACCCCAGCTTGGACAGGAAGGTTAGAGGCGGGGGAGAGCAACCTAGGGCGCCCCCTCGGAGCAGTGGGAGTGGGAAGAGGGGCGGGGGCGGAGGGAACCCGCGATGGGAGGCGAGTGGGCTCTCCGCAGAGGCCAGCTTAGCCCGCGGGAGCTGCCTCTGAGCAGGGGGCGGGAGGGCAGTGCCGCCCTGTGGCTGCCGGGCTTCGCGGATCGCGGCCCTCCGCAAACGGGTCGCAGGGTCCTGTGACTCTGTATCCCCTCCCTCAACCCGCCCCCCTCGCGAGGCCGCGCCGCTGGGTGGCTTGTGTCGACGGGCAGAACCCCATCGCCCGCCCCTCTCAGACCCGCCTCTGCCCGCCTGCCTGGCCCTGCGCAGCTTGCGGCCCGGGGGCCTCGAAGGTCCCCGCGCACTCAGCCAGAGGCCTCTGCTGTGTCTGCTGCTCCTGCTGGGTCTGCTGCTGCGGCCGGTAACCCGCGTGCAGACCACGCCGGGCACCTCCAGCACCCCAAGTCCGCGGGAGCGCACGCGGGCCCTGATGCGGGACTTCCCGCTTGTGGACGGGTGGCTGCAGTGTGTGCGGGCTGCTGGGGGCCGGTGGGGGCCTAGCCTGGCCCTGGGCAGGGGAGGAGGTCCAGAGCATGCAGAGCTAGTGGGGAGGCTCCCTCACACCACCCCTGGATGTCCTCTCCATCATCTATGGATGCCCTTCCCCTTCTCTGTCATCCCCTCCCTGGTGGGAACCCCTCAGCCCAGGCCTCAGCTGCTCCTAGTATAGTCTGTGTGACAGTGTGAGGTGGAGGACCCCCAGGCTGGCCCAGGCCAGGCAATGTGTCCTGCCTGATCCCAAGACCTAAGGAGCCCACCCATTTGCCTTGACCTCCCTCCAGCCACAATGACATGCCCCTGGTCCTGAGGCAGTTTTACCACCATGGGCTACAGGATGTTAATCTGCACAATTTCAGCCATGGCCAGACCAGCTTGGACAGGCTGAAAGACGTGCTCATGGGTGCCCAGGTACCAAAGGGACACACAAGGTGCCACCATGGCTGCTGGGGAATGTGGGGCAGTTTGGGGGCCTCAGAGACCACAGGTTAGTCACGTTGGAACTAAGTTACCATAGTGACCTAGAAAGTGCCAGGCCATGGATGCTGGGGGCTACAGGGGCCACAGTGAGCCAACCTGATGGGCTTCCAAGTACCACAGAAAAAGCAACGCATTACGTGTGACTTCTGGGCATAGAGTGCTGTGCCAGCTGAGGAGGCTATGAGAAGCCCAAGGAGCTCCAAAGCCCAAACTAAGCCCTGGCATTCCCTCAGTTCTGGTCAGACTAGGTCCCATGCCAGACCCACGAACGGGATGCTGTGCGCCTCACCCTGGAGCAAATTGACCTCATCCGCCTCACGTGTGCCTCCTATTCTGAGCTGGAGCTTGTGACCTCAGTTAAAGGTAGACGGGGGAACTTCCCTGGTAGTCCAGAGGTTAAGACTCCACGCTTCCACTGTAGGGGGCTCGGGTTTGATCCCCGGTGGGGGAACTAAGAGCCCTCATGCTGTGTGGCACGGCCAAAAAAAAAGGTAAACAGACTGGTGGTGGTGGGTGTTAGGGATTTCAGTAAGCTACCCCTGCCTCTGAAAATGATCATCTGACCTACCTGTCCCCAGCTCGCAACAATACCCGGAAGTTGGCTTGCCTCATTGGTGTGGAGGGCGGCCACTCACTGGACAGTAGCCTCTCCATCTTACATACCTTCTATGCGCTGGGTGTGCGCTACGTGACGCTCACCCACACCTGCAACACACCCTGGTGAGCACAGTGCAGATGGTAAGGGCCCAGTGAGGCATGGATCTGCCCAAGATCACGCTGGGGCCCAAAGCAAGTTTACCCCTGGGATCCGGCATGAACCTGGGGTGGGGAGGGGAATGGAGGTTTGCAGGACAAGACTGAATCCCCAGAAGGGCCCTCCTACTGCCAGGCACAGCCCAGTTTGGGTCCCTCCTCTTGCACCAGGGAGTTGCAGGTGTAGACTGTTCAACAGAACCTCTTTCTAGGCTCTTGTAGCCAAGTCACGGCTACCGGTCAGACTGCCTCCTGGACAACCTGCAGGGCACAGAGCTCAGCAAAGGGTATCCACCCCTTCTACAGCAGTGTCAGTCGGCTGACCGGCTTTGGCAAGGTAAGGACCCGGTTTCCATACCCTGCCCCACATGAATGTACAGCCCCGTCTGTTCCCTACAGATAAATGCACACAAGATAAATGCAGCCCTGATGCCCTCTCCCCATCCTGTCCCTGTAGAAGGTGGTGGCAGAAATGAACCGCCTGGGCATGATGGTGGACTTATCCCATGTCTCAGATGCTGTGGCACGGCGAGCCCTAGAAGTGTCAAAGGCACCTGTCATCTTCTCCCACTCAGCTGCCCGGGGTGTGTGCAAGAACACTTGGAATGTTCCTGATGATATCCTGCAGCTTCTGGTGAGAGACTGCCCGGGCCCTCAAACCTAAAGCAAGAGGTTCAAACCAAGAGACCTTGAACCTGAGCCTCTTCTCCCTCAATTTCCTCAAACGCCAGGTTAAATATCTCCTGCCCCCAAAACACACGGTCCACAGCCCCTGAACTCTTGAGCCTTAGGTGGGGGTCTAGGTGGTAAGATACTCCTCCAAACCCGGAAACCCAGGGCCAAGACACCACCCAGACCAGGGCTGCGGCTCCTCCATTCACACAAACCCAGAGAAGAGATGACTCTGACCTCAAAGCCAGGGCTGAACACCTTCCTCACAGGGGCCGAGAGAGTGAACAGGCAGCTGGCTGTGCTGGTGGCCAAGCTGACTGTCCACCAGTCCGCCCCTGCAGAAGAAGAACGGTGGCATCATGATGGTGTCCTTGTCCGTGCGGGTGCTGCAGTGCAACCCGTTAGCCAACGTGTCTACTGTGGCAGGTGAGCCTCACCCTGGGCTCTCTGAAAACTCTTGATTTGGAGCTGAAGCTGGGTCCAAATTTGGGGAGGACTTCAGAAGAGCCCCAGTGGTTTGACCCACCTGTTGGCAATAGGTACAGCTCCCAAAAACCCAATAATGGATGGTACACAGCACCTTGGTGCCATGTGGAATTGGAGCCACGGAATCAAAACTGCGATACTGATGGGTATCAGGGAGGCTGTCAGATACAGAGCCTGGGTGCTGCCCATCTGTGCCTCTGCAGGGGCTCCTAAAGTGCACTGCCCCTACCTCTGGCCAAGGGACTGGACAGCTCCTTAGGTCTCTGGGGTCTTCATCAGTTGTACTCTTGTTCCTCTCTCATCCTCCACACCTGGGGAAAGAAGCCCCCACAGGTTCTCAAGGAGAGTGGGAGGCAGGGTGAATCTTGGGTGGGAAATGGCCCAAACAGAGGGCTCTGGGGTCCACTCCAAATCTGAAGTCCAGTCTAGAGCCAGCTGGGATCACTTCAGATCAAACCTCAGGGACCTCTAGTTGGTACTCTTGGTGCCAGGCCATGAAGGAACTGGCCTGTTTGGCCTACAGGCTGCAAAAAGGGGAATCAACAGAGGCCAGTCATCACCCCCACCCCTGCCCTGGAAGCCCCACACTGCTGACTTTCCATTCTTCAGATCACTTCGACCACATCCGGGCAGTCATTGGATGCAAGTTCATCGGGATTGGCAGAGATTATGATGGAGCTGGCCGGTGGGTGCTTCCCCGTGGCTTGTCTCAGGCTGGCTGGGCAGCAGTGGGGCTTTCACAGCCACCGTGCCCACCACACTGCGGTCCTCATGGCCTTGACCACAGCCTCAGGTGTGCTGGCCCAACTGGTATCTCCTCTCTCCTAAGGTCTGCTTCCTGGGCTCTCCTGTCTGTTTGGCCCTACTCTAGGTCATCATATTTGTCTAAAACACCACACAGAGCTCATCTGCCCAGCATCTGTGCCCATCCAGTGCCAGCAGACCCACGGCCTCTGAGCAGACTCTTAGCAAGGTCTGGGCTGGGCTGACCATCTTCTCTGCCTGCAGTTGGGTCTGTGCATGCAGGAGGGTCAACCCAGTTCTTAAAAAGCTTTTCTTCTCTTTATAAATGGAGGCAAAAATTGCATTCAGGGAAAGGCATAGATGTTAACAGTACAACTCAATGACTTTTGATGAATAGTTGAGGCGCTTTTGGGGTCTTCCTCTGAAGGGTGAAGAGCAGGAGTGAATCATTTACTCTCTCCAAGTCTCCATTTTCCATATCTGACCAGGGCTGGGGTTCAGTGGACCCTGGACACATAGGGCTTTGGTTCTGACTCAGGACCAGGGAACAGGTCTGAGGCCCAATAGCTGGCTGGCTGGCGGCCACACAGGTTCCCACAGGGCCTGGAGGACGTGTCCATATACCTGGTACTGAAAGAGAAGTTGCTGGGGCATGGCTGGAGTGAGGAAGAGCTCTGGGGTGTGCTTCGAGGAAACGTGCAGCGGGTCTTCAGACAGGTGGGACAGGTATGCTGGGCTGGGCAAAAGAGTAGCTCTGAGCAGGTGGTCCAAGCAGGTGTACGCGGGGGTGCTGTGAGAGGTGCTGCCCGCTGACTGCCGCCTCCAGGTACGGGAGGAGAACGAGGGACAGAGTCCCTTGGAGGATGAGTTCCCAGATGAGCAGCTGGGCAGCTCTTGCTGCTCCGTCCTCCCACGTCTGCATCAGAGCGAGGATCTGGCTCCAGACCAGAAACTACCCAGAGCTGCGGTTTGTGGGAATCCCATTTTGTCACCTAAGTGGTCATTTTCAAAATCTTGCCCCCACATGGGCCCAGGCCTCACAGTTATTGCTGCCTTCCCAGTCCTCATTGTTTGGCTCTGGTGATCCAGTTAATCCTGCCAGATGTCACTTTGGCAGTCACAGATACCCCACAAAGTTTCCTTGCATGCGAGCACAAACATTTCCTGAAAATAAATGTTTTAGAAATGGAATTAGCACGAGTGTCCTCCTCCGTGGTGGGGTCTGTGGTGCAGGCTCCCAATACTGGGGTTTGGTGGGGGACCCTGCAGTTTAGACGATGGATACTCAAGGAAGACCTGTTGGCAGTGGCCTGAGGAAACCCAGGTGGTTTGGCTCAGCACTGGAGAAGACAGTGGGTGGCTCTGGCTGTGGGAGGGTGGACCTTACTCGGTTCCCTCTGTGTAGCTCACCTCAATCCACATCCTGACCCACTGAGTACCACCTGGGGATCTTTCAGGGAATTCTGGTTCAGATGCCCAAGAAGAGAACATGCCTAGATCACAAATGATCTTTGTACCTATTTGGACAGAGCCCAGAATCTCAGGCTACTTAATGGGCCATGGACCTCCAATGGCTAGACTGCTCTGGATGTGGACACACCTCCTCCCCTGTTCCTCAGGGACTTCCTCTCTAGTCGGTTCAGGCTACTTAGACAACCACCCCATCTTCCCCAGTTCATTAATGATAATAGCAACTGCACTAATTATATCCAAAATTGAGTTAATACATTGAGTTAATAATGAGAGGTAGGGCTTCCCTGGGGGCACAGTGGTTAAGAATCCACCTGCCAACGCAGGGGACACGGGTTCGAGCCCTGGTCTGGAAAGATCCAACATGCCACGGAGCAACTAAGCCCGTGTGCCACAACTACTGAGCCTGCACTCTAGAGCCCGTGCGCCACAACTACTGAGCCCATGTGCCGCAACTACTGAAGCCCGGGTGCCTAGAGCCGGTGCTCCACAACAGGAGAAGCCACCACAATGAGAAGCCTGAACACTGCAACGAAGAGGAGCCCCGCTCACCACAACTAGAGAAAGCCCACGTTCAGCAATGAAGACCCAACACAGCCCAAAATAAACAAATAAATAAATAAATAAATAAAATTTAAAAAGAAAAAAGATACAATACAGTATTGTTAACCATAGTTGCCATGCTCTACATTACATCCCAGAATGTATTTGTCTTGTAACTGGAAGTTTGTATCCTCTGACCACCTTCACCCATTTCCTCCCAACCTCATCCCCATAGGTTAAAATTTTAAATAGAGAAACCCAGATAAGCTTCAATGAGAAGATGACATCTGAGCAGAGATTTGAGTTAGCCAAGTTGGTAGCTAGTGGAAGAGTGCACAGGAGAGGAAAGGGCCAGTGCAAAGACCCTGGGGCAGGAGCTTGTCTGGTGTGTTAGAAGAACAGGAAGGAGGCCACTGTGGTTGCAGCACAGAAAGGAGAAGAGGGTAATGGAAGTCAGATACACAATGGATGGAGAGCAGTAAGCAGATAGGACACAGTGGTCAGACCCCAGATGGCCCTGTAGGAAGCTCTGTGGGCTTTGTTAGCTCTTCATGATAGGAGCCAGTGAAGGGTTTTAAGGAGAGGAGTGGCATGACTGATCACATTCCCCATGAACATGGTGACTGCTGTATGAAAAACAGACTGTGGGGGCCATGGTAGACACAGGCAGGTCAGTTAGAAGGCTCTTCAGTCACCGATGTCAGAGATGATGGTGGCTCAGGATGGAGAGATAGTAAGGGAGGTGGTGAGAAGTGGTCACATTCTAAACATATTTTGAAGGTAGAGCAACAGGAGTAAAATGAAGAAAATCAAAATCCTATGTCGCAGAGATAACTGTTAATTTATTTATTCTAAGCAAACATGGTCCTCTCTAAAAACCACAAAGCTTGCCAAGGATGCTCTTCTCAGAGGTACTAACTTTTTACTCCTCAGCCTACTCCGGCCTGGCCTCCCCCTCTGCCACTCTCCCAAAACTGCTCTGATTAAAGTCACCAATTACCTCGAAGTTGCTCAATCTACGAGACACTGACCTGTCCTCAATCTTGTTCTGCTAGCAGCACATGGCATGGTTGAGCCTCCCCTCTTCCTTGATCTCTCTCCTCCCTGGGTTCGTCGACCGCACACTCTCCCAGTTTTTCTCTCTACCCCTGCTTTTCAGTCTCTTTTGCTGGTTTCACCTCCTCCCCTCACATGTTGAGGTTGCTCCTCAGTCGTGCGCCCTCTTCCCTTCTAATTTCACACATCCTCCCTCACAAATTTATTCACTCCCATGGTTTAAAATATTGGCCATGATCATCTCCAAAGGCATCCCAACCTCACACCAACTGCTCAAAACACATCCCCACTCGGATGTCTTAAGGGCATCTCCTACTCAACATGTAGAAAACAAAGCCTTGATCTTCCCTCCTAAGCCTTGTCCTCTGTCTCCAATTATTTATTCAACAGACACTTACTGAGCCCCTAAGATATGCCAAGCACTGGTAGGCACTAGAGATAAAATGATGAGGCAGGAGGGAAAGGTTCAATAGAACAGAGGGTTATAGAAAGGGAACTTACAAATATGTGTGAAGCTAAAACTGTGCATGGTGCTATGAAGGAGCAGTTACATAAGGCTGTGGGAGTCTAGGTCAGCAGGGAAGAGAGACTGATGGGGGTTGAGGAGGGCCTCCCTTAAGAAATAATCTCCGGGGACTTCCCTGATGGCGCAGCAGTTCAGAATCCACCTGCCAGCACTATTTACAATAGCCAGGACATGGAAGCAACCTAAGTGTCCATCGACAGACAAATAGATAAAGAGGATGTGGCACATATATACAATGGAATATTACTCAGCCATAAAGAGAAATGAAAGTGAGTTATTTGTAGTGAGGTGGATGGACCTAGAGTCTGTCCTACAGAGTGAAGTAAGTCAGAAAGAGAAAAACAAATACCATATGCTAATGCACATATATGGAATCTAAAAAAAAAAAATGGATCTGAAGAACCTAGGGGCAGGACAGGAATAAAGACACAGATGTAGAGAATGGACTTGAGGACACAGGGAGTGGGAAGGGTAAGCTGGGACAAAGTGAGAGAGTGGCATGGACATATACACACTACCAAATGTAAAATAGATAGCTAGTGGGAAGTAGCTGCTTAGCACAGGGAGATCAGCTCAGTGCTTTGTGACCACCTAGAGGGGTGGGATAGGGAGGGTGGGAGGGAGACGCAAGAGGGAGGGGATATGGGGATATATGTATACGTATAGCTGATTCACTTTGTTATAAAGCAGAAACTAACACAACTATGTAAAGCAATTATACTCCAATAAAGATGTTAGAAAAAAATAATAGTGTTGTGAAATAAAAAAGACATGGTAAGTGGTGGCATTTGGGAATTGTTTGTTGTATTACAATGAAACCTTCGTGAACTGTAATTTGTTGGTTATGCCATATTTATGTATTTTTATTTTTACTATATGAAGTGTCCTTTCAGAATATTTTAGCCACGCCTGTAACAACATTCTGTGTGTGTTTGTGTGTGCATACATGCATGTGTGTATATGTATGGGGGGGCTGGGCAGGTTACAGGAAAGAGAAGTGTAGAACTGACAGAGATGGGTCAATCCAGCAGATTTTTGCATTTCCCTTCACTGACACCTTAGGAAAATCCATCCACATATACATTCCATGTGTTTCTGTTGGGATTGTCAATCCCAGTGTCAGTATACTCCTTGAAGTTTGATACAGACATACCAAGAGAAAGGAGTTCTCTCTCTTCCTTTGGATCCTAAGTTATTAAGATAAGATTAGGAGGTTACTAAATGCCATTTTTCTCACTATGTGTAAAAACCTTGGCTGAGAATGTCTAGTGGGAACCAATGCCAAGAGATTAGAAAAAAGTAAGAGCTGCTTAACATCATTTGATAACCTGGATCAGACTGTTCCTGAAGCCCTTCTTTGGGTAATCTCAATAACATCATCCATTATTTTTTCTTTTGTATCTATGCCAATTTGAGTTGTTTCTGTCTCACGCTACTAAATGGATACCATCTACTTCACCTGAATCATCCAATGGAGATATTTTTTTCATTTCTAAATGGAGGCTTGGGTCAATAAAATGTATGGGATTCCTAAGAGATAACCAAAGCCCAACCCAAGAATCTCTGACTCAAGTCTTACTCCATCTGGATAAAAATTCAGATTTTGCTTTCTTCGCATGGGACCTTCTCAAACACTCTTGTTTCTCACAGAGTTTGCACTCACTCCTGGGCTACTATGGGGTGACCTTCCAGCCCAATCAAGCCCTGCCCCCAGGTCCCTACACCAATATCAGCCCACTTGGAGATGCAGGAGGGGGCAGTGGAGCAATCAGAGACCCAGTTGGCAGGCTTGAGAGAACCCTTCCTAGCCCCTGTACCTCATCAAACTTCACAGTGTACTGAGTTGATTTATGAGAAAAGGTTATTAAAGTATGTAAAAGTGCCTGCTGGAGAGAAAATTATCTGTATAAACAAAGTGTTATTACAGGAATCGGGGAGGCCACATGCGGGAAAGGTCATTAAAATACGGAAAAACTGGCATATCAATCCCTTCTAAATCACTGATCTCGCATGAGAGAAGTTAAATATCTCTATATCTCACATGTTTCTTTTTGATCATTAGTCCTTCCAGCTCAGAAGGGGACATTCTCAGATGCTAAATTGTTGAGTACTTTAAATTAGATGGAACTTCTAAGACATAAGTTGTAAAGTTGGATTTTTGAAGGAGGGCTCAATTAGAGACTGCGTAGTAATACAAAGCAGGCACTTGAATCTCTAGAGTGTTATTTTCTCTCCTACAAATGAAAGACTAATTTTTTTCCTTTGCTTCATTTGACAAGATTTGATATTTTCCATTCTTTCTCCTAACAAGGGGGAATGCACAACAGTCACCCTGTATACAGTGGTGTAATTCACAGAAATGATTTTCAGGCTTTGGGTTAAGAAAACAAATCCCCTTAGTAGATTAGTTTGTATTAAAAAAATTTTGAGTTAGGGCCAGATTCCTCCCATGGAAATCATATTAGTAAACAGTTGGTTCCATTAAGATGTTTTACTCAAGTTTGGTTCTCTGAGCCAGATTCCTTTGTTCTTAACAAGGGGTTTTGACAGCCCAGCTCAGACTACTGATCTATATTCTTCAAGCGAGTGAGCAATATAATGAGCCTTTGATTTCCCTTTTATTCATTCTTTGGAACTTTAATTCTGGAGTTTAGAGACAATAATATTATATCTAAATGTTATCAAAAGTTTTGTTTGCAGTGTATAATTAGGTACAATTAAGTGGTGGTGTAAAGATATTATGATGGCATTTTAGTCAGGGGCCCTAGCACTACTTGAATTCTTGCCTTAGGCACACCACTACTTCTTTTATAATGTTTCCAAGGGAGATACTAAACAAAGGAGGCAAAATACAGGGGCTTTGACCCCCAAACACCAAAACAGAATTCAAGCACGCTGGGCTCAAATCCACAGAGAGCTCCTGTAGCCATGTGAGGCAGGTTTAAATGGACTAGAAGCAAGTAGAAAGGCTATTCTGTCTCAACAAAGCCCGACAAATTTGAGTGCTTATCTCCGCAAAGTTTCCAGTGTCTAAGCCTGAACTGGGAATTCTTAGGATCTAGTGGTAAAGAAGCATCCAAAGAGAGATGTCTGGACTTTCTTCCAGTGTAGCAGTACCAGGCCAATATACCACCCCAAAGGAGAAGAGATGAATTTTTAAATCACGTAGTGATTCCACCCAAAGTGGCCCCTTTTTGCAGGTGGAGGAAAGTGGCTATCATGAAAAAGAGGAGTCAAAGAGCTCTTCTCCATTCTTAGAAACCAAAATGTGAAAATTTTTCATACCCCAGCATTGTGTATGTTAACATATGTCTACTTGGCTCATTTAGGAGATCCTTTATCTCAATTGCATTAGTGTGGTCTTTTATATAATGCTAGACATAATTAGTCATCCAACGTAATGAGTTTGAACTGAATTGTGATCTGTACTAGAGTCCCCATAGTTACACTCAAAGTCCTCCAAATTTATTTAAAAGCATTCATGCTATGAACATCTATTATTTTGCTGTCTGTCATCTTTTTATCTTTCTTCTGGTAGCTATATCCTAATTTCCCCACCTTCAATCCATGTGCTTCTAGTGGCGTTGACTCTACCTTTAACTCAAGAATGGGATGAATGACCCAGACCTGGCCAAAGTCCTGCATCCTGATGGTACCAATAATCCAATCAAAGATAAGCACATGGGCGCTTCCCTGGTGGCACAGTGGTAAAGAATCTGCCTGCCAATGCAAGGGACACGGGTTCGAGCCCTGGTCCGGGAAGATCCCACATGCCGTGGAGCAAGTAAGCCTGTGTGCCACAACTACTTAAGGCCGAGCACCTAGAGCCCGTGCTCCGCAACAAGAGAAGCCACCGCAGTGAGAAGCCCACACACCACGCAGCAACAAACACCCAATGCAACCAAAAATAAACAAATTTAAAAAAAAAGATGAGCACATGGGCTGATACAGTCCCATCAGAGTGGACCCCAGAATGTTTTTTGGAAATGCTAGGATAAAGACGCTCACTCTTTTTCACTGGATTTCAATGTAGAAGCATGCAGTTCCAAGAGCTGATGAGAGTCATTTTTCAAGCATGAGAAGGAAGTCACCAAGAATAGAGACAACATTAAGGCAACATAGCTGAGAAATGTACAGAGAAAAAGTAAATTCTGGAGACATCAGTTGAGCCCTGGATCAAGTCATATCTGAGGCTGATGTGTCTTTGAATTACTTGATTTACAAGAGCCAATAAATTCTTTTCCATGTGTAAACCAGTTTGGGTTGAATTTTTATCTTTTGTAGACTTAAAAAATGCCATATGAGACACATATGTGCATTTCACAAAAATTACCCAGGATAAAATAACACTAAAGGATAAAGATAATTCTATAAATCCACACACTAATAATAAAAATTTGATCTAAAATGTTTGAGTACCTACTATAGGCCAGACATTATTATAACTTCATTGTATGTTTAACTCATTTAATTCTAACAACAAATCCATTAAGTAGGCGTTATTATTTTTGCCCCTTTACATATGGAAAATGTGACACAAAGAGGTCAAGAAACCTGCCCAAGGTCACTTAGTAGTAAGATGGGGGGCTCAAATACTAACCCGGGCAATCTGAACCCAGAGCTTGTGTGCATAACTGCTACATTCTACTGCTAGGATCTCCCAAAACATACTTTCAATGCTCATCACCTATAAAGGTGTCTGCTTGAGAGATAAGGGTCATTTTATGGTGTAAAGTCAAAAAGTGGCCTTAAGGTAAATATGAAGAGTCTCAAATAAAGATATATATATATATATATGTATATATATATATATATATATATATATATATATATATATATTTTAATCTGCAATATAACTGGAGCCCACAGAACAATTTTCATGTTAAGAGCATGGCCTTAAGCATCAGTCTTTTCAGTCATGGGCCCAGCAACAGGTGTTTTGAGGTGTATGTGTGTGTGTGTGTCTCTCTCTCTCTCTCTCTCTCTCCCTCCCTCCCTCCCTCCCTCCCTCTGTGGGATAGCCAGTGGGGAAGGGGCAGAAATCAGGATATGGGGCAATGGGGTACAAAAACTAAGGTTTCAAGTTCTAGTCGGCTTCACATTCTAAGGGGTCCCTTCCTGTGGCTGTGTGTTCCAGCAGGGCCAGGGGTGAGAGCCAAGAGAAGTCAGATATACTACTGAGGACCTCAGTAATCAGTTCATGGACAGCAGGCTCTCAATCCCTGTTATGGGCTGAATTGTGTCACCTTCCAAATTCCTATGTTGAAGCCCTAACCCCCAGTACTTCAGAAAGTACCTGCACTTGGAGACAGGACCTTTAAAATGGTAATTAAGTTAAAATGAAACTGGTAGAGTGGGCTCGAACCCAATCTGATGAGTGTCCTAATTAGAAGAGGAGATTAGGACACACAGAGAGACACCAAGGACACGCACACAGAGAAAAAGGACGATGTGAGAGAACACAGCAAGAAGACAGCCATCTGCAAGCCAAGGAGAGAGGCCTCAGAAGAAACCAAACCTGCAACACCTTGATCTTGGCCTTCCAGCCTCCAGAACTGTGGGAAATATAAATTTCTGTTGTTTAAGCCACCCCTTCTGTGGTATTTTGTTATGACAATCCTAGCAAACTAAGACAGTCTCTAAGAGTTCAGGGTAAAGATATATTCAGGGACACCCCATAGATGGCAGCACTAAATCTACCTGGGGAGAGTTTATTAAAAGCTAGGTTAATGCCATGGTTCCCCACCACAGGGAGAACTAGAATGCTGAACAGAATGCCTAGGTAAAAGCAAAATTGTAGGTTCAGACCAATGGGCAGTGTTTGACGGGCACTGGATCAGATACCCAGATTACAATCCTAGCTCTGCTACTAACCAGCTGTGTGACCTTGTGTATGTCTTTAACCATACTGAGCCTGAGTTTCTTCATCTGTGAGGGTCCCTATCTCATGGATGTGTCAAGGATTAAATTAAGAGAAAATATACGAAAAACATGTAGTGCAGTTACAAAACCATGGTAGGTACTTAATAAATGGAAGTCATTTGGTAACCGAGATTTGGTAGATGCTGCATGCCTAGGGTTCACCCCAGTTAGAACCTATGGCTTCCATCCTGACTCACGCATAGCTCGTGGTTGGCAGGGCCAAGTCTTCTGGCCATTTGTCTGCCTTGGTGGAGATTAACTTCCCTGCTGGGTTGTGCTGGCAAAGCAGAAGTTCAAGGCCCATAGCTGAACAGACTGAGACGCCAGAGCTAAGATTTTTCCCCATGCCCTCACACACAGATAGTAAATCTATCCAACAGGGTCATCTTAGAACAAAAAAGGACAACACCAGGCATGGATTCCAGCATCCTGTTTAGCACCCCCTTCAAAGCACTCTGACCCTCTAGACCTCCCTTGAACACTAGTGGGAAAAAGCTCCAGATGAGGAAATTCCAGGAATAGTATGCAAAGAAAGGGTCATCTTTTGATATGTGGGTGTCATTTGCCTAAAAAAGCAGCTCTTGAATAATCAAAAACACACCAAAGGGTAAGCAGTAAATTAGGTCTACATATCCAAAATGCCCAGACCACTGCTACAATGAAATTGAAGACTTTTTAAAGTCAGTTATGACTCTAAGAAAGGAATTTTACAAAAATGGAGGCTAGATTTTAAAAACACTTCTTGAGACTCGGTCACAATTAGGAAATATCTTTTCTTCAGATATTTCCAACAAGGATGACTTTGTTTTCTTTCTCTGCTCAATAAGATACCCATTTACAATGCCAAACCATTATAACAAGAGTGTACCTGTTATGACAAATATTGTTGTCCCAGCCAATGGTCCACTCATTTCAAAATGTATTTAATAAACATTTCCAGAACCACCAAGAATGGAAAAACTATGAATGCTATTTTCTGTTGAAGGGTCTGGAGCAAGCCTAATGGGAGAACCACACAGTGTTGGGGATCTCTGGTGTTGGAACTAGTGGAGTGTTTACTCAAAGCACCTCAAGGGAGCATGGTTGGAAATGCGTAGGGGAGGAGGAACCAGAATCATGGGGAAGTCAAAACAGTCACCAGGAAAATGACTTCAGATGTTAAAATAGAAGGGTGAGTCAAGGACAGAAATTGGAAGGTAAATAACAGTCTTAGCAGATATGAAATTAAAGTGGAAGTGGGAGAGAAACGTGAAGTCAGAACTGGGGCTGTGAACCTTGAATCCTGGCTTTCTTTGTGGGGTTACATAAATAAAGAGTACAGGGCTGTACATCAACTGAAAGCTATTTCCCGACACACATTTTTGGAAAAATCTGGTCTATGGAAGAAGACACAAGTACTAAATTATTGCATAAAATCATCAAAAAGTATTCTGATATGCCAAATTTCCATAAAAGTAAAGAAAATTTTATTTTTACTATTTATGCCTACAGTAATATTACTGCAAAATGTTAGTCCTAAAACTTGCAACTAACTGACAAATTTAAAAACAGAGTAAGTACAAACCAGAGGTTGCAAATTGGGTATCTGTAGGCTGAGTCTAGTTGTGTTTGCCTTGCACAGAATTTTCGAAAATGAACGAATTGTTACCATGGTGGAACTTCCATTCCCTGGCCTTCTACCTTATATTTTCATGTGTGTGTGACGGTGGCAGCAGGGGGGACTTCCACTCTAGTTGTCTCTGAGCTCTCTCCCTGATGGGTAGGAGGTTTGGCCTGACAGTCATTGGTCCTCATTTCTTAATTGGGTAGAGTTACTCTATTAACAATCTGAGAGCACTATCATCCCTCTTTATTTCACCCTTTCTCTCCTGACAAGGCAGTTCTGCATACCCAAGTTTTCTTCTGAGGAGAGTGGTAATTAGAAAATACATCTGGTTACAGATTTTAGCCTTGTTCTTCCATCAACTTTATCAGTAATAATGTTGACATCTTGATCTCTGGCTGTCTTACCCCTGTGTCATTTCTCAACTGGCAGTGAATTCAAGAGAAGAGAGGGGGCGTTATTAATTGGGCCCCACAAACTCCAAGAGGTTGCCAACATATAAACGTGGGGAAATTTCATATAAAGATCTAGGTTTCTGAGTTTTGTTGGAAAATGGAAGGTCTGGCAAGACTGGGACCATACTGCACATTGTATGCACTGGCTGAAGCTGAGGAATGGATGCCACCTTTAGATGGGGCATGAATGCTCCAATTTGCCACAGTCCCCGCCGCTCCATACCATCTCACGCTCAGGCATTTAACTTAGCCATCTTGTCCTGGTATGTAAGTTTGTAATTTCCTACTATAATCTTACAGATTTCTTTCTTTATATAATATTGACTTTTCCTTGGTTAGCAGAATCCTGATTATTGGAAAGAATGATTAATAAATATTTTGAAAAACATTGGTGTGGAGAAACCTGTATCTGTAAGTCTAATTGTAAAGCTAAGTGTTGTGGCATTCTGGTTCCTAACCTAGAACACCTACAGATCTCTGTTATTTCACTCCACACACTTCCAGTGCAACACAGACCTAGATCAACAATCTTTTTCCTAATTTTAGATGAGACTGCAGCTCAGAAAAACCCAATTTAAGCCCTATAGCAAAGAAAATCCTCCATCTCTAGCTTATATTTTGTTTACAGACATTGTAGGGTTGTCTCTCTCTGGCAAAAGCAAAGTAGACGTTTGGAAAAATTATTGAACTAGTTCAAGCAAAATACATGTCAAATGAGCCAGGTAATTTCCAGAAAAGCCAATGTTTTCTCTGAATTAGAGTACTTGGGGAATTTCCCCAACCACCTGTATTGCTTAGCTCATGGAGACTGAGACTGTGTTTTCACAACTAAAATAACCTTAGTTGAACCAGCCATGGAGGCCCATCTCAAAAACAGAATTTTGCCTCATCACTGTGGATCAAATTACTTTTAACACAACCAGTTGTGGGGACAGTAAAACACATTAATTTGATTGTCCTGAAGCAATTTAATCATGTTACACAGATATGACTAACATTATACTTATTCCCAATTTCATTTCATAAGATAGCAAAATGACGAGTCAATCGACCAGTTGTCTAACACAAATGATAATAACAGTTGGTTTGACATTTTTATTTAATTGACTGCAAGTTTGAAATTCTTTTAGATACAGGCTAAGATTTAGCTCCATTAATTATTTTTTCCTATCTGGAACTTAGCTTTATTCCTCTTCACATATCCTGTTTGGATGACTTCTAGATAAAGCTAAATTCCTCCACTCGCTTTCTCTCTGTGGGCTCTTGCCTATGTCTTTTCTGTTTGAAAATAAAGTCTATTCTGGCTTAGCCTTCTGAAAATATTTGACATTGATTTTTTTGAAAGGTAAGTGCCTCCTAACTATCCATTAGTATTTCTTACCTAGAATCCTGGCCACTCTGATATCGTTCACTTCAGAAAATAAATACAAAGTAAGTATGACTCCAGATTTAAATCCAGGAACTTGAACAAGTACTACAGACTGGAGTGTTTGGCTTCATTTCTTGCTGTGAGTCAGAGCCAGGAGGTTCCCATTAAGGTGTATATGAACTGTATTACTCCATGCAGAAGTTTGTCTATAACGTAATGTTGTAAGGTTGCCAAGCTCTTCTAACAATCTCATGGACCAGTATTCAAAACATATCAGTATCTCATTAGGGCCTTCGTTTGTAAAAAGCTTTACATTCTACTCAGGAAGTTATAGTTACACAGATATTTTGTTTTAAGGTAAAGTAAAACCCGTTTTAAATAAGTTTATTACTTCCATTGTATTAGTACCTCTCAGGTTGTCACATTCATCTGGAATGAGTTGCCATAAAAAGAGGAAATAAATGCACAGAATTATGCATGGAGTGTGCTTTGATATAGTTCAAAGAAATAGGAGGGGCATTTTCAGGGAAAATTTGTACTACACGCCCATCATTATTCAAAACTAGGGAAAAATCCCTCAAACTAAGTCACTTGGCAGGACAAAAACTGTTCAAATAAGCTCATAATGTGAGGGAAAAAAAGCAACAAATATTCTCTTTTCAGCTTCAAACCCCTCTCTTTTCCTCTTGCTCCTCTCCTTTAAACGAATCCCTAAAGACTTTTAGGCAAATATATTTTGAAAAAGTGCTGAATCCCAAAAGATTTAGTAGTTGAAGAAAAGAGTTCACTGCTAATCCCCCTCCCACATCTCCTCCTTATTCTTCAAAAACCACTTCTTCAAATGATAACTTGTGAAGATGTCCCTCATCATTAGGTCATCTCTCACCCTAGTATGTCACCACTTTCAAAGATAAATGACCTGGTAAGAGGATGAAATGTATTGAGGTTCAAAAGCTCCCGTGGACTGATGGTCCCAGCACTATAGCTGGAAGATTTCTTTTCTTGTCTTTCTAAACCTGGTATTCTGTGCTGAAAGGGCAATGATTATTTCATCAGCTCCAGAAGTGAGACATGAAGGATGGGGGCTGATAGAAATTGGAACCAGAAAATATAATCATGTGTTTCCTAGGGGAAAAAAAATCAGAGAAACAAACTGAAAATATACTAAGCAAAACTCCATGACGGGGTAAGTATCTTCTTCCAATAGGTCTTTAAAACTGAAATAGTAATAACAATAACCATAATACTTTCTTGCTCTAAGCAAGGGAGTGAATGAAATTTCTAGAAGAATTTGTGCATAATGTTCCCTGTTCTCCCTCTACTCTTCCAACCTATTTCATGAAGTCTAACAGGTGACAAATGGGTATGTCCTTCTGTGTTGCTCCTATCAAACACTGCCATGTATTGTCTCTTTTTAAAATTTTTATTGGAGTATAGTTGACTTACAATGTTGTATTAGTTTCAGGTGTATAGCAAAGTGATTCAGTTATCCATATACATATATCCACTCTTTTTAAGATTATTTTCCCATATAGGCCATTACAGAGTATTAAGTAGAGTTCCCTGTGCTACACAATAGGTCCTTATTAGTTATCTATTTTATGTGCAGTAGTGTGTATATGTCAATCCCAATCTTCCAATTTATCCTTCCCCCGCACCGCTTTATCCCCTGGTAACCATAAGTTTGTTTTCTACGTCTGTAACTCTATTTCTGTTTTGTAGATAAGTTCATTTGTACCCTCTTTTTTTTTTAGATTCCACATATAAGCAACATCATATGATACTTGTCTTTCTGTCTGATTTCACTCGGTATGACAATCTCTAGGTCCATCCATGTTGCTGCAAATGGCATTATTTTGTTCTTTTTTACGGCTGAGTAATATTCCATTGTATATATGTACCACATCTTCTTTATCCATTCCTCTGTTGTTGGACATGCTTCCATGTCCTGGCTATTGTAAACAGTGCTTCAATGAACATTGGGGTGCATGTATCTTTTTGAATTATGGTTTTCTCTGTTTTTACATGTCTATTTCTTCTACTAGTTTGTAAGCTCCTTAAGGCAAGAACAGTTGTCCTACTCAACTATGGAGACACGTGTTATGGGAGGTTCCAGTTTTAAAGTCAACATGAAAGGCAAAAATACTATATAGTCAAACCATCCTTGGAAATCTCTTAGAAAAGGGCAACTTGGAGATCATTTTTCATTAAGTACAACATGGCCAAGCTTCCTCTGGTTTGGGAGTGTATCACTACATCCTTTATTTGCATGAAGCCTTACATTCTACTGTTTTTTGGTTGACCACCAGTTGGCTTGTAATTAGGACCCATATTATTTGAGAAATATAAACACTAGACTCTCATTCAGTGTTACAAGATTTCTCAACCATGAGAAGCACACAAAACCTGATACTGAATGAAGAAAGAGAACATTCATGTCTCTCATCTCATGGTCACTGTAGTCTGTACCCTATCAGGAAAACAGAAGCCATGCTAGGTGTTTCAGAGAGAGATGATTTAATACAGGGGATCAGTTACACAGGACTAGAAGGCAGAAAGAGGGGGAATGGTTGCTAAGGTTACCCTGGTATTAGTAGCTTGCAAAGCAGCTACCACTCTTAGGGCTGGAGGTGTAAGAGCAGAAATGGTGTTACCAGAACCTGGGAGCTTGCAGGGAGTGTCTCCACAGAGCAGATGCTCAGACCCCCAAGGTGTCACTGCTCAGCTGGTGCTGGGACCTCTGATGGGGACAACACATGATTGCTACTTGGCCTCTGATAGGAGTTCTAAGAGGAAGTATGGCACAGTTGCTACTGGCACCTCTGAAGGGGCCGCAGTAGAACTGATGCTAGATATGCTGAGATAAGCTGGAGGCTGGAGTCCTACATGAATGCTACCAATGAAGGGAAGCTGACTAGAACTGAAAACAAGAATATTCCTCCTGCTTTCTTACGAACTTCTAATCTCCTGCCAATGCCTCCAGTCAGCAGAACCTAACCAGAAGCCAGCCAGCAAAGAAGTCTGGAGAATGCAGTTTGCATAGTCCCAGCCCCAGTGTCTCAGAGCAGAAGGTAAAAGCCTGGGCTTAAGGTTGATAGGCAGTAGGAAAAATTAATCTGAGGTACAAATTCATTGAGTGGAGTAACAGGAAGAATTTTCTGTCATTTTCTTCTATCACGGTTGCATAAGTTAAATGTATGCATGATGCAAATTCACTTTTTCTTGTAATCCCACAGTTTATTAGCCCAATATCTTACTTTTAGCGTGTGATTAATGTACATATTGAATGGATACATGAACGTCTTTTTGTCCTTTTAGTGCTGAGGGGATTTTCTCCAATAATTAGTCCCGTTTAACTGCCACTGAAAAATGAGTCTAGAGAAAATATACAGGAATCTAAGGGCAAACTCTGCCGTAGTTCACTGACATTATAAATGTACCTATGCAAACAGTTCAAACGGTTTCTATCCCTGGTGAGATCTCTAACTCTCCACGTCCAATTCACTATCAAAAAACGCTCTTCTGCAGCCACATTCGCACAGTTTAAGAGTGACACCCAGTGGCTTATAATTTAATCACATACTATAATGCATCTGGAAATCACTTCTCAATTATCAATGTAAATAGAAAGGTGCATAATACATAAAATATATAAAACTGTAAACAGAAAATGAAACTTAAAACCTTTAGATTTTTTTGATAGATTTTAGAAGTAGATTTGCCTACCTAGTTGTTGAGACCACAGATTCAAGTTTGTTTGCAATTTTCCTTTCCTGAGCATATGCCTGTCACAATTCTAGCGCTATCTGCTCAAGGCCTGAGCTGATGGGCCGGGAAGGAAACTGGGGAAAAAAAGGACTGGGACTGGGGGTATTAAATATTGAGCAGTTCTAGACCTGATTCCCAAGGCCAGAAGTTCAATATTTGGGGCTCCAAAGGATATGGAAAACTCAGCCTAGATCCAGGTTGAATTAATATCAACAGGTATCCAGGAGGGCAGTAAAGATTGTCTGAACAGGGTTCCAGGCAGAGGCAATATTTAGAGCTGGGCAGGCTCTTCAGTTGTGGGCCCAGGGGATTAGGCTACTCAAGGAGGAGTCCCAGCCAGCAGCTTCTTTAGGGAGCCTGGGATCAGCAAAATGTCAGGGCAGCAACTGAGCTGCCTCAAGATCAGAATGGTGCTCCATTCTCAGTGACATGCTGCAGGAAGCTGAAGGTGACTTTTATTTGTGGCTTGGGAAGTCAATCTCATTCTAGTATAGACAATCTAAAAAAAAAAAAAAAGGGCAGAAACTCCATATATGCTTTAATTTATCCTCTTTCAATAACTCCATCATAAAAATAGGAATAGAAATCTTTTCATCTCTGTTCAGATGGATTTTAGCCTGAAAAATACTACCAATTCAGAATTCACAGTCATTGAATATGTTCTCCTGCTTGAAGGAATTTGGCCTACACAAGCTCCTTCCCTATTTAATAATATTTTCCAGAAGTAACCCAACAAAAACAATGTATTTACTCATAAATATGCAGCAGTGAGTTCAAAGGAAATCTCAGTGGTAGCTGTAGTTAGAATTATTCTGACATCTCTTTGATTCAGCTTGACATGGCAGCAGGATACTAATAGTGAGTCATGAATATGATTAGTATAGCGCATAATGTCAATATATGGTAAGAGATTTGTTGTGGCTTCCTTCTATGTAATCATATCCCACAGAGAAATGGGAATATGATATTTTTATGACTATGGAGAATAAAAGAAATCTGTTCCCACAAAGTCAGCTTACCTATCACATCAAAAGGATAAGCAGAGTTAACCTCTCCTACGGAAACTCCCAAGCATTTAAAAAATATATATATGGAAACTGAAAGGCAGAGCTATGAAAATTCATAGATGCTTACAATCTCAAAATGGTCTTTTCCTCAGTGAGAATGCACTGTCATGATGACAAAGAGGATGATGATAATCATGATCTTACCTTTTATCAGGATACTTTCTCATTCCTGTGGAAAATGGGAGCTCTCAGCAATCAGATGGAAATAATTTCAAGTCCAGCCTCTTAATGATAATGTTTTAATTATCAGAGAAAAAGGACCAAGTCTGAAACTTAAATAGGAAACTAGGGGATGTACATAATTCACCTTTTTCAATTAATCTGGCCTAACAGTGGCTGCTTGGCCAAGAGAGTATAAGGTAGATATTTCAATGAAGATAGAAACTTATTTATTAGTGTTTTGTCTAGTGTTTTTTTCAAAAAATGTTTTCTAGAACATTAGATTTTAATAGGAAACAGATTGCACATCTCAAATCTAATAATCAATAAATGGAAAAATGTTCAATTACCCTCTCTAGTTTATTGTCCATAGCAAGTCTGCCTCTGTGTTTGTTTATTTAACCTTGGGCATTCTCCTACCAAAAAAAAAAAAAAAAAAAAAGACCACGTGAGATGGAGTAAATCTGGGAAATGCTCCAGAACCCGAAATGCTTTTGTGGCTTATTCTGCTTTGGCAGATCTGGTGATAACAGAAGGCACTGTTTTCAGGAGACCTCTCAATTCCATTAGCTCCATCTCCACCAAGGCTCACGTTTGACTGCAGCTCACTTTACTAAACAGCTCACTAGCAGACTCCCCCTTCAGGGGGGAAGACCTGCCCTCCTGGTCCCCCAGCTCACATGGATGGGGAAGAACTTCAAGGGAGAGTCTCACAAGAATCTGGAAAGAGGTCAGAGTTATCTTTCAGGAATTGACTTTAACTCAGAGATAAGACTTTTGTATTAATGTCTGTCTTCACAGAGAATGAGAAAGGTCATTACATAAACAGGCAATGGAGAAATAAAATTTTTAAAGAAGTGTGTATCTGACTGAGGGAGTTGTATAGTACACATAAAAAAAAGGGAGGCTTATAACTGAATTCTCTTAAACACAATATTTAGACTTTCTACCATCAGTTTACCTGAGGTACAAGGAATAAAATGCAATATCTACTATTTATTAAAATCCTAATAGACCACAGATTGTGTTGAGGTATAAGTAGAAAGAGTATTTGTCAGGAAAGCAGCATACAATTCAACCAAAAAACACAACCTATAAGCTCAAATACTGTCTTCTCTGAAAATAATCATAGAGTAGAGCGCTTATAAAAATGTCCTTCTTTGCACATCCGTGTGTGGACCTCTCATGTAGTTCCCAAGAGAAAGAAGCGTTCATATTAAATATGATCCTATACTCTCTGTATCATATCCTCTGCTCACTCTATGCTCAAGGGTACTCAGAAGTGAACCCTTGCTTGCATTTCCAGTAAATCAAGGCAAAGATACCTGACTACTTAGAAATTCCAGCTCTCTGGACCCAGTTAAGGCACCCGTCTAAATGAGACACTTAACATAAACATGTGACCTTGAACAAATGACATCTGTGTTGAGTGTTCAATATTGTTCAGAAAGTGAATGTGTTATAGTGGAGGTGAGAAAGATAA
Source organism: Hyperoodon ampullatus (assembly GCF_949752795.1). Classification (NCBI taxonomy): domain Eukaryota; kingdom Metazoa; phylum Chordata; class Mammalia; order Artiodactyla; family Ziphiidae; genus Hyperoodon; species Hyperoodon ampullatus. Next base: position 14,034,461 of record NC_136917.1, read on the forward strand.
CAAGATTAGTAAAGAAAAGTAAAAGGTGAATTAGAAAATTTAGAGAAAAAAAAGAATATAGGCTGATGAGACCTTTAAATTTAAAAAGGCAGAGAAGATGTTTATATTTTTGTGACCATAAGAATATGCATAACCAAGAGCATTGTTAGAGTCCAAAACAACAAAAAAAGACCTGAGGAGATCCCAATGACATGGAACTCTGATCTCCACTTACAGTCCCCTAGGCAATTGGACCTCCTCTGCATGCTGATTGCATCATTATGAGACAAGTCAAATGCAAATGAACTAAACTGGAATTTGAGGCAGATGAGGACTAGGCAACTTCTCCTTGAGACAGACAAGGGGAGGAGTTTTGGAGGGTCTGTGAAGCGAAGGACGAGACCATGGTATAAAAGGATAAACTGGGCTTGAGAGCTCAGACATTTCTCAAATCCTGCAGACTTACCTGTCATATCTTGCTCTGAATTTGATCACGATCAGGGTCAATAATTAACCAAATACAGTGGTCTCCTCTTACCTGAACTATCATACTTTATAATGTGCATGGCTTTTGACCCAGAGAATATAACTTTAGGGCTCTATGCCGCAGACACATTTGCACAGGCACACAAAGACATCTAAACAGGGATTTTTGAATGCAATGTCATTTATAATAATCTAATATTTGAGCATCCTAAATGTCTATGAGTAGGGCAATGTTAATCATAACAAAGTATGATATATTTATTTATTTAATTTTTAAAAACATCTTTATTGGAGTACAATTGCTTTATAATGGTGTGTTAGTTTCTGGTTTATAACAAAGTGAATCAGCTATACATATACATATGTCCCCATATCTCCTCCCTCTTGCAACTCCCTCCCTCTCACCCTCCCATTCCCACCCCTCTAGGTGGTCACAAAGCACCTAGCTGATCTCCCTGTGCTATGCGGCTGCTTCCCACTAGCTATCAGTTTTACATTTGGTAGTGTATATATGTCCATGCCACTTTCTCACTTTGTCCCAGCTTATCCTTCCCCCTCCCCGTGTCTCAAGTCCATTCTCTAGTAGGTCTGCGGCTTTATTCCTGTCCTGCCCCTAAGTCCTTCATAACCATTTAAATTTATTTATTTATTTATTTTCGATTCCATATATATGTGTTAGCATACGGTATTTGTTTTTCTCTTTCTGACTTACTTCACTCTGTAGGACAGACTCTAGGTCCACCCACCTCACTACAAATAACTCAATTTCGTTTCTTTTTATGGCTGAGTAATATTCCATTGTATATATGTGCCACATCTTCTTTATCCATTCATCTGTTGATGGACACTTAGGTTGCTTCCATCTCCTGGCTATTGTAAATAGAGCTGCAGTGAACACTGTGGTACATGACTCTTTTTGAATTATGGCTTTCTCAGGGTATATGCCCAGTAGTGGGATTGCTGGGTTGTATGGTAGTTCTATTTTTAGTTTTTTAAGGAACCTCCATACTGTTCTCCATAGTGGCTGTATCAATTTACATTCCTACCAACAGTGCAAGAGGGTTCCCTTTTCTCCACACCCTCTCCAGCATTTATTGTTTGTAGATTCTTTGATGATGGTCATCCTGACTGGTGTAAGATGATATCTCATTGTAGTTTTGATTTGCATTTCTCTAATGATTAATGATGTTGAGCATTCTTTCATGTGTTTGTTGGCAATCTGTATATCTTCTTTGAAGAAATGTCTATTTAGGTCTTCTGCCCATTTTTAGATTGGGTTGTTTGTTTTTTTGATACTGAGCTGCATGACCTGCTTGTAAATTTTGGAGATTAATCCTTTGTCCGTTGCTTCAATTGCAAATATTTTCTCCCATTCTGAGGGTTGTCTTTTCGTCTTGTTTATGGTTTCCTTTGCTGTGCAAGAGCTTTTAAGTTTCATTAGGTCCCATTTGTTTATTTTTGTTTTTATTTCCATTTCTCTAGGAGGTGGGTCAAAAAGGATCTTGCTGTGATTTATGTCATAGAGTGTTCTGCCTATGTTTTCCTCTAAGAGTTTGCTAGTGTCTGGCCTTACATTTAGGTCTTTAATCCATTTTGAGTTTATTTTGGTGTATGGTGTTAGGGAGTGTTCTAATTTCATTCTTTTCCAAGTAGCTGTCCAGTTTTCCCAGCACCACTTATTGAAGAGGCTGTCTTTTCTCCACTGTATATCCTTGCCTCCTTTATCAAAGATAAGGTGACCAGGGGCTTCCCTGGTGGCGCAGTGGTTGAGAGTCCGCCTGCCGATGCAGGGGACACCAGTTCGTGCCCCGGTCCGGGAAGATCCCACATGCTGCGGAGCGGCTGGGCCCGTGAGCCACGGCTGCTGAGCCTGTGTGTCCAGAGCCTGTGCTCCGCAACAGGAGAGGCCACAGCAGTGAGAGGCTCGCGTAACGCAAAAAAAGATAAGGTGACCATATGTACGTGGGTTTATCTTTGGGCTTTCTATCCTGTTCCATTGATCTATATTTCTGTTTTTGTGCCAGTACCATACTGTCTTGATTACTGTAGCTTTTTAGTATAGTCTGAAGTCTGGGAGCCTGATTCCTCCAGCTCTGTTTTTCTTTCTCAAGATTGCTTTGGCTCCTTGGGGTCTTTTGTGTTTCCATACAAATTGTGAAATTTTTTGTTCTAGTTCTGTGAAAAATGCCAGTGGTAGTTTGATAGAGATTGCATTGAATCTGTAGATTGCTTTGGGTAGTATAGTCATTTTCACAATGTTGATTCTTCCAATCCAAGAACATGGTATATCTCTTCATCTATTTCTATCATCTTTAATTTCTTTCATCAGTGTCTTATAGTTTTCTGCATACAAGTCTTTTGTCTCCTTAGGTAGGTTTATTCCTAGGTATTTTATTCTTTTTGTTGTAATTGTAAATGGGAGTGTTTCCTTAATTTCACTTTCTGATTTTTCATCAAAGTATGATATATTTATACTAGAAGCAAAGTGTAATGATTGGAACATGGTCTCCAGAACCAGACTACTTGGGTTCATAGCTCCACTGCTTACCAGCTATGTGACCTTGGCCAAATTGCTTAGCTTCTCAGTGACTCAGTATCCCCTAATGGTAAAAAGAAGATGAAAATTTCCATCTTTGTAGGGCTATTGTAAGAATTAAGAGGGATACCACTCTAAAGAGCCAGAACATTATCTGGCACATAGCACGTACTCAAAATTCATGTTACCCTGATTCTTATTTTGAACACGATTATGTAGCATTTAAAAAGAATAGGATCGAAAAGAACAAAGCTGGAGGTATCACATACCCTGATTTCAAATTATATTACAAAGCTATAGTAATCAAAAAAGTATGGTACTGATATAAAAACAAACACAGATCAATGGAACAAAATTGAGAGCCCAGAAATAAACCCACACATATATGGACAATTAATCTATGACAAAGGAGCAAAAAACATACAATGGAGAGCAAGGACAGCCTCTTCAATAAGTGGTGATAGGACAACTGGACAGCTGCATACAGAAGAACGAAACTAGAGCACAATCTCACATGATACAAAAAGTTAACTCAAAATGGATTAAAGACTTGAATGTAAGACCAAAAGCCATAAAATTCCTTAAGAAAAGTGAGAATCTCACTGACATTGGCCTTAGTGATGTTTTTGTGGATCTAACTCCATAGGCAAGGAAAACAAAAGCAAAAATAAACAAACAGGACTACTACAGACTAAAAAGCTTCTGCACAATAAAGGAAACCATCATCAAAATGAAAAGGCAACCTATTGAATGGGAGGAAGATATCTGCATGTCACATATCCAATAAGGGGTTAATAACCCAAATATAGAAAAAACTTATACAACTCAACAACAGCACCAAAAAGTAAAACAACAATTCAAAAATGGGCAGAGGATCTGAATAAACATTTTTCCAAAGAAGACATACCGATAGCCAACAGGCACATGAAAAGATGACCAAGGTCACTAACTATCAGGGAAAAGCAAATCAAAACCTCAATGAGCTATCACCTTATACCTGTTAGAATGGCTATTATTGATAAGATAAGGAATAACAAATGTTGCAAAGGATATGGAGAAAAGGGAACCCTCCTAACACTGTTAGTGGGACTGTAAATTGGTGCAGCCACTATGGAAAACAGTATGGAGATTCCTCAAAAAAATCAAGACTAGCACTACCATATGACCTAGCTATTCCACTTCTGGGCATTTACCCAAAGAACACAAAAATGCCAAGTCGAAAAGATATATGCACTCCTATGTTCACTGCGGCATTACTTACAATAGCCAAGATATGGAAACAACCTAAGTATCCATCAATGGATAAATGGATAAAGAAAATGTAGTATACATACATAGTGGAATACTACTCAGCCATAAAATGAATAAAACCCTGCCATCTGTGACAAGATGAATAGATCTTAAGGGTATCATGCTAACTGAAATAAGTCAGAAGGAGAAATACAAATAACATATAATTTCACTCATGTGGAATCTAAAAAATATCTCAACAACAACAAAACCAAGCAACAAACAAAATAAAATAAAAACAAACTCATGGATACAGAGAACAGATTAGTGGTTACCAGAGCGGAAGAGGGATAGGGGGTGGGTGAAATGGGTGAAAGCGGTCAACTGTATGGTGATGGATGGTAATCAGACTTGTGTGGTGATCACTCTGTATGTTGAGCTATAATATTGTACACTTGAAATTTATATAATAAAAAATAATAGACAAAAAAATAAAAAGAATAGAATCCAGCTTTAGCTCTTGCCATAGAAAACTCTGCAAAGTACACTGTGAGATGAAAAAAAGGTTACAGCATAATATGTAAAGGATGATTCTATTAATTTTTTAGTGTAATAGGCAAATGCACATCTGTGTGTATATAAATGCATAGAAGAAAGCATGAAAGGACCAGACAATAACAACAATTATCTCTAGAGAAGGAATCAGATTGGATGGATTGACATATATACACTATTGATACTATGAATAAAATAGATAACTAATGAGAACCTACTGTGTAGCACAGGGAACTCGATTCAATGCTCTGTGGTGACCTAAATGGGAGGGAAATCCAAAAAAGGAGGGGACATGTGTATACGTATAGTTGATCCACTTTGCTGTACAGTAGAAACTAATACAACATTGTAAAGTAACTATACTCCAATAAAAATTAAAAAAATAAAAATGAAGGATTCCCCCAGCAACTATATAAATGTATACATATAAATATATTAAATGTTTTATATATATATTAAAGTTTATGAGAAATATGGTGCTGGAGATATGACTAGGCAATGAAATGTCATTTTGAATTCTCTGACATGTAAAATGTTTAATCATATTTTGAAATTGTATATCACTAAAAATAATAAATAGAATTTCTAAAGCATGTAAAAAAAAAAAAAAAAGGGACCTGAAAGGAGATCTTCACTTTCTTCCTCTGAATTCTGCACTTGAGGAGTTGTTTTAAAAACACAAATTTATGTAATACTTATGTACTTCTAAATATATATACTTTTGAAAATATAATAAGTAGACAAATAAGTAAAGGAGAAACAAGAATAGTGAAAACAATTTTGAACAAGTGAATGTTTGCAGTGTTTTAACAATCTGAATTTCCAAGGAAAAGGGAACTGCTCTAGCACAAGGACAGGACTAGAATAAGACAAGTAGGTGGCTAGTGCAAAAAACTGAAGGAGGCATTCACTTTTAGGGCCATTACTTGCATAATCCTTAGGCCTGGTCTTAGTCTTACATTACACTGAAAACATCCTCAAAGTCAAAGGGCCTGCTTCTTAGCAGCCGGTACTATACAAGGCCAGTGTCTTGGACTACACAGTATAGACTTCTTTCTCTCTCCACCCCCATTTTAAAGAAAAAAAATAATAATAACTTGACTGATTTTAAACCATTGATTTTTAACATCTGGAGTTTAAGTCTAATGTATCCCAAGTACAGTCTCCCAGAATGCAGACTGAACAAAAGTCCCACCCTCTTCCTAGCTATTCACTCTTCCCTTCGGGAATGTTGTCCTGACCAAAAAATATAAAATAAAATAAAATAAATAAAAAAGAGAGAGAGAGAGAGGTTTGTGAGGGGAGAGAAAGGGGGAATTTTCATGAGTCTTTTTAAATGCTTGAGTACTAAGCTTTACACTCTCAAATAGTTTGACAGGAATTCATCCTCTTCCTTTGGCTAGTGTGATATCAGCATAATCATTTATAAAGTAAGCTGGGTTAGAAATGCAGTATGACAACTGACCCAGAGTGAAATGAAATATCCAAAACAGGGTTGTATTTGATTATTTGCTTGAAATGCCCCAGTATGGCCCTACCATTCATCTATGGAAGACATTCATTCTGACTGGTCAGCACCCATGCCTCCTTGTTTGTAAATAATTCTGAATATCATCCCTGGACAAAACTAAGACCATGGCTCAATGAATAGTTTCACAGGCAGTCTAACTAGCTGAGCTAGTATCTGTAGATATTAAAAATGATAGTTTAGTTCTCTTAACTGCATAGCATCTTCTTTTTTTTTCTTTTTCTTGCGGTATGCGGGCCTCTCACTGCTGTGGCTTCTCCCGCTGCAGAGCACAGGCCCTGGACGCGCAGGCTCAGCGGCCATGGCTCACAGGCCCAGCTGCTCCGCAGCATGTGGGATCTTCCCGGACCGGGGCACAAACCTGTGTCCCCTGCATCGGCAGGTGGACTCTCAACCACTGCACCACCAGGGAAGCCCTGCATAGCATCTTTGAGTGATAGCTAACCATTAGATGGCAATGGTATTTTTTAGATTCCACATATGAGTGAAATTATATGGTATTTGTATTTCTCCTTCTGATTTATTTCACTTAGCATGATACCCTTAAGGTCATACACCAAACTTCATCATCTCCCCAACTGTGATGTATTTTTCAAGTGCAGGCCTTCATTATCCAAGGGAAATTGAGCCCAGAAAAAGGCCACAAAAAGTAAATCAACTAAAAATGGGGAACAATATTTCATAGTAAATAGTGAGGGATAAATGTAATTAGGGATTTGCCTTACAAAATTAAAATTTTTAAATGAAATTGCCTTCATTTTTATTTTTATAACTTACAAAATTTAAGTTATAACTATCTTCTAATTGTTAGGACAAAGAATGAATCACCTTCTTATTATGTTTAGAGACACAAAATTTCTCTAACAAATTTTAGGAGCCTAATATAATACCCTTTATATCAAGGCTGATTATCTGAGCTTTTTTTTTTTTTGTAAAAGTATCTAGGGTATTTAACAACTTTTTCCAAGGGCATCTCTTAATTCCCTGATAGCCAAATCATTCCCTTTTGAAATACTACCATTTTTGTCTGTTTTGTTTTCATTTGTTAACAGGTCTACTCATTTATCAATGATCTGGGAATCAAGCAATTCTCCAAACATCATTTTCATCAATGTCATTAAACCTTGCTGCAGTAGACAGAATTCTAAGACAGACCCTAAGATTCCTGGCTGCTGGGACTGTAACTATGGTGGGAGAGTCACTCCTGTAATTATGTTATGTTATATGAGACTCTGTCATAGCAGACTGGAGTGAGATTCTCCTGTTGGCCTTGAAGAAGCAAACAGCCGCTTGTGAACTGCCTAAGGAGGGGGCAGTACCTGAGGGTACCCTCTAGGAGCTGAGACCTGTCCCTGCTGACAATGAGCAAGAAAGTAGGAATTATCCTATAGGGATTATATAAATACAGATTATAGTCCTATAATTACAAGAAACAATCCTGCCAACGAGTGAGTTTGAAAGAAGACTCCAAGCCTCAGATGAGATCACGGCCTCAGCTAACACTGTAATTTCAGACTCATGAGACCCTGAGTGGAGACCCATGTTAGGACTCCTGCCTAGCATTAGAATCTCTCAATCCAAGGAAACTGACAGAGTGGTTGGCAAAATGGATTAGGGTACACAGATTCTTCTTTTAAGAGGAATAGATTTTTTTAATTTTAATTTTTTTATTGGGGTATAATTGCTTTACAATGTTGTGTTAGTTTCTACTGTACAGCGAAGTGAAGTAGAGTTCCTTGTGCTACACAGCAGGTTCTCATTAGTTATCTATTTTATATATATTAGTGTATATATGTAAATCCCAATCTCCCAATTCATCCCAATCCCCTTTCCTCCCTTGGTGTCCATATGTTTGTTCTCTACATCTGTGTTTCTATTTCTGTCTTGCAAACCGATTCATCTGTACCATTTTTCTAGATTCCACAAATATGTGTTAATACACAATATTTGTTTTTCTTTCTGACTTACTTCAATCTGTATGACAGTCTCTAGGTCCATCCACGTCTCTACAAATGACCCAATTTCATTCCTTTTTATGGCTGAGTAATATTCCATTGTATATATGTACCATATCTTTATCCATTCATCTGTCAATGGACACTTAGGTTGCTTCCATGTCCTGGCTATTGTAAATAGTGCTGCAATGAACATTGTGGTACATGACTCTTTATGAATTATGGTTTTCTCTGGGTATATGCCCAGTAGTGGGATTGCTGGGTCATATGGTAATTCTATTTTTAGTTTTTTAAGGAGCCTCCATACTGTTCTCCATAGTGGCTGTATCAATTTACATTCCCACCAACAGTACAAGAGGTTCCCTTTTCTCCACACCCTCTCCAGCATTTACTGTTTCTAGATTTTCTGATGATGCCCATTCTCACTGGTGTGAGGTGATACCTCACTGTAGTTTTGATTTGCATTTCTCTAATGATTAGTGATGTTGAGCATCTTTTCATGTGCCTTTTGGCCATCTGTATGTCTTTTGTGGAGAAACGTCTGTTTAGGTTTTCTGCCCACTTTTGGATTGGGTTGTCTGTTTTTCTGATATTGAGCTGCATGAGCTGTTTGTATATTTTGGAGATTAATCCTTTGTCTGTTGATTCATTTGCAAATATTTTCTCCCATTCTAAGAGTTATCTTTTCATCTTGTTTATGGTCTCCTTTGCTGTGCAAAAGCTTTTAAGTTTCATTAGGTCCCAAGAGGAATAGATTTTTGAGTGAAGACAAATATTATAAATGGTCAGCTCATTACTGAATATTACATTGAATACTTTAATTCTATAATAATTTTTGCTTCCCTAAGCAACTCTGTAACTGTAAGGCAAGGGACACTTGGAAAATAAAGACTCCTTCCCCACAGTTAAAGCTAGGGACTCCTTCCCTAGCCTCAAAAAGTTTTGATTTGCACATCCAGTATTGGCAAAATAGTGTGTTTCAGGCCATCATTCTTCCTACTCCTGCTTCTTTCACAGGTCTTGATTACAAGGGAGCCCTATAATAAACACCCCATATAACAAATTCTGTCTCAGAGTCCTCAGAGTCAGCTTTCCAGGAAACCCAACCTACAAATCCAAACTTCAACAATGGAGTCATCTGCAATATATTCCTAAAGATCTAACACACAGTCATACACATACATATGTGTGTGTATGAGTGTTGTGTGTGTTTTATCTTTCTCTCTCTAAATATATGGGTAGAGAGAGAAGATAAATGTTAAAAATTGGTCTCTATTGGTAAAATATAGGTTTCACTGTATTATTTTTTCAAATTTTCTATTGTTTTGAATTTTTTCAAAATAATAAGAACAGAAAAGTAGATAAAGAAAAAAGATGCATTAGTAACAAAGGAGACAAAAATGATGCTGACAATATAAATGATGGAAGTCAGAAGACAATGGAAGTATACCTGGAAAACACTGAAGGTAAATAACTGTTAATTTATAATTCAATGCCCAACAAAAAACATTCTTTAAAAATGAAGGCAAAATAAAGACATTTTCATATAAACAAATATTGAGGGAATTTGTCAGCAGCAGACTCACCATAAAAGAAATAATAAAGTAAGTTATTCAAGTGGAAGGAAAATGATCCCAGATTGAAGCACCAGAGATCTAGGAAGTAATAAATAGCAAAAGCAAATATGTGAATAAATATATATAAATATTAACTTGATAAAACAGTAATAATTTACTTTGTGGAGATACTGTAGATTTAAGTCTACAAACTTAAATCTCTCACCTGACTCTCTGGCATTCCCCAGGCCTGACTGAGAAGGAAAAGGACTAGGTAAACTAATGAGCATGGGGCTAAAAGGCAGGAGCCTGCATTAAGTAGCTAAAGCATCTAAGTGGGATGGGAATCTATCTTTGTCCCTGTAACAAATTTGAAAGCAAAATACAGCAACTCTCAGTTATCTACTTGAAAAGGACACTGTGACAGCACAGATAAAACTACAGGAAACATGCATCATGCATTTAAATTATGAGTTTCAAACTCCTCAGCTAAGTATTTTACATGGGCTTTGGGTAAGTAGCAGATTAAATTTTCCTTCATTATTTGCCATCTAGCATAGGGCAAATCATAGTAATAACAACAGAAACAGCAATAGTAATAAACAGCAGCAGCAAAAATAAAAAATGTTATACACACATACACACACAATTCTTACCCCAAACTAGAAAAAAGAAAACCCAAAAAGTAAGAAATCTGAACAATCCACAAATTGGTCCTTTTTGAACAGTGAACCAGGGATAGAGGGATAGGAAAGATTTAAACTCAGACCTTTTAGGCTGGGAAGCATAAAAAAAGGTATTTATTACATTTCCCTTTTCTATTATCTTGTTAGTCATATATTTTTATGTTACAGTGGTTTTCCTGAAAATTACAATATTCATTCTTACTGTATTTAAATCTAATATAAATGAGTACTTTTGCCACATCCCAAGACACTCAAGGATGTTAGAACATTGTAAAACCATTTACTTTCAACCTGCCTTATTACTTTTGTGCTACTGTGGTCATATATATATATATCCCATTAGAGATATTTGCCCATTTTCCTATTGGGTTGCCTTTTATTTTCCCTTATTGATCTGTGAAAACTTTTTTATTTTTAATATTTTGGATATTAGTCCTTTTTTAGTTTTATATATTGCAAATATTTTCTCCCAATCTGTGCTTTCTTTTTTATAAACCAGCTTTATTGAGGTATAAGTGACATACAATAAACTGCACATATTTAATGTGTACAATTTGATGGAGTTTTGTTTTTCTTTTTGTTTTTTTGTTTTTTTTTTTTGCGGTACGCGGGCCTCTCACCGTTGTGGCCCCTCCCGCTGCGGGGCACAGGCTCCGGATGCGCAGGCTCAGCGGCCATGGCTCACGGGCCCAGCCGCTCCGCAGCATGTGGGATCCTCCTGGACCGGGGCACGAACCCGCGTCCCCTGCCATCGGCAGGCAGACTCTCAACCACTGAGCCACCAGGGAAGCCCACAATTTGATGAGTTTTGACATATCTATACACCTGTGAAACCATAACCACAATCAAGATACTGAACACATGCCTCATCCCCAAAGTTCCTTCATGTCCCTGTGTAGTCCAGGACCCCACATACAGCCCCATCTTCAGGTATATACTGTTATGCTTTCTGTCTCTACAGGTAACTTTGCATTTTCAAAAATTTTATATGAAAGGAATCATACAATATGTACACTCTTCTCTGCCTGTCTTTTTTCACTCAGTATAATTATTTTGAGATTTATCCATGTTGTTACCTCATTACTTTTTACTGTTTTTCTGAGTAGTATCCCGTTATACAGACATACTAATGTATTTGCATGTTTATAGACATTTGGTTTGTTAATACTTGGTATTAGCGGTCTTTTTAACTTTATTTATTCTAGTGGTTGTGAAGTGGTATCTCATTATAGTTTACATTTCACTAATGACTGATGTTACTGAGCACCTTTTTTTTGTCTGCTTATTAGCCAAAGTGTCTGCATCTTTTGCCCATTTTAAATTGGATTGTTTGCCTTCTTATTATTGAAGTATAAGAGTTCTTTACATATTCTGATACAACTCCTTTATCGTATATTGTAGATGCATAGTGAGTTTTTTTCCCAGTCTGTGACTTATCTTTCAAAGAAAGATTCTTTTCTTTTTCTTTTTCCTGTACATCCCAGCAGCAGCAAAGCATGTTTTGAGGGTTAGTTGAGTAAATCCCAGAACCTGAGCTCAATTGTTTATGCTATTATTTGAACAAGAATAACTACTCTTCTGCGTTTCCATCAGTGAAGTATTTATACAACATCTCCCTGATGTCAAATAAAATACTGCCTAGAACAGCACAAAAGGCCCTGAGTTCATTGTCATAAAGTTGTTGGCTTTATGATGTCAGCCTCTCAGAAGTAGCAAGGTTGTCATGTTAAAAATCTGCAACTGATTTAAAGTTCACGAGTTATCAGCTCTAATGAATAAACTGAGCTCATCCTCCAAAAGACAGTTTCAGAGACTATCAGAATGCAAAGACAGTCAACCTGCTACACTAAACTTGAGGCTGCTACTGATGCTTTTAGCTATTCAGTAAGCCTGTGTGAAAGCAATTCACTTTGTTACAGGGTCCTGCAAATGTTCATCTGCAACATCACTGATTTCATACCTGAGCCACATGATTGTCCTTCAAAATTTAGTCTGTGTCCAAAATGACCCTCCTAAATATTTGCTCTGTGGTATCAACTGCAATAATACAACAGTAGAAAAGAATCAGGGGAGACAGAGTGAAAGAGAGAGAGAGAGAGAGAGGTGAGAGGGAAGAACATCATCCTCTAAGACTGAGTTCCATAAGGGAGAACAAGATGACACTGGGGGGACTATCAAAAATTCTCAAGGAAAAAATGCACTTTAATGGGAGACAAAAATCCATTTTTCTGTAATAACGCTGAGGCAGGATAATAATGTGAAGTGTAATATTAACTAGCATGGTTTATCCTCCCTCCAGCCTTCCTTTGCTGGCACTCACTGCCCTCAGGATAGGCATCCATGAGCAAAAATGCAAACAGTGACAAAAGAATTGATCTCTTGGCTTTTGAACTTTAAAAACCAAGGTCTATAGGGAGGGTGGGAGGGAGGGAGACACAAGAGGGAAGAGATATGGGGATATATGTATACGTAGAGCTGATTCACTTTGTTATAAAGCAGAAACTAACACACCATTGTAAAGCAATTATACTCCAATAAAGGTGTTAAAAAACAAAACAAAACCAAGGTCTATGCCTAAAGAACAAAGTGAGATTTTCCCTCCCTACTTTCACCTCCTCTCTCTCCATGTACTCAAATGAGACAACAATTCTCTGAGCTGATATTCTCAATCAAAGGAGAGTAAAGATCCATGATGACTAAATGCAGTTAGTGATCCTGAATTGGATCCTGAATTAGAGAGGGAAAAACATCTATAAAAGACACTGCTGTGATGACTGGAAATTTTGGGATATAGATGTGTATTAGAAATATAAGTAAAAGCATTGTGTCAATATCAAATTTCCAAATGTGATAAGGTAGAACAATGCCTGTTCTTGGGAGATACATGGTAATTCAGGGTTAAATGGCATCATGTAGGCAACTAACTCTTCATTGATTCGGGGGAAAAAAGTGTGTGTGAGAGAGAGAGAGAGAGAGAGAGAGAGAGAGGAGACAGAGAGAGAGAGAGAGAGAGAGAGAGTGTGTGTGTAGAGAGAGAGAGAGAGAGGGATAAAGCAAAATGAGACAAAAAGGTAACCGTTGATGTGTCTAGTAGATAAAATGTGCACAGATACTCATCATATTAGTCTTACGACTTTCCTGAAGGTTGAGGTTTTCAAAATTAACACGCTTTTTCAGATGGGAGAAAAGAGATGGAATCAGAAAGCAGAGCAAAATAGTGAGATGCTGATCAGGGGCTCTCAGCAAAGGGGTGTTTGTTGCAAAAGGGAAAATGATACAATGCTCAGATGTGATAACATAGAGAACCTGTACCCCACTTCCCACCTGGATCCCTGGGAGGTAGTAGACTTGCTTGGAGGAATAAGGTAAAGAGGGCTGTGTGGAGTGTTGAGGGCCAAGAGGGCTGAAGACAGCTAACCATGTTACCTAAGGCAGAGGAGAGCAGCTAAGCTTTGCATCATTTCTAGTGCTTCAGAGGGATCTGTGAATCGGCAGCAGCGGGCTCATCTCCCTGATGACAAATGCTATCTGCCACTCCAAGAAGAAGGATGGAGAAAGAAACTCTTAACTTACTGATGTTAAACCTGGAAAGACTGAGTTTACCCACAAATGACTAATTTTATGTTTTATGTCACTCAGTTTAATGGGGACTTAACATTGAGATGAGGGTCAGTACTTAAAAAAAAAAAAGCACTGTTACATTTCTTCTACACCTGTGTTTCTGTGGCCTGAGATTCTATACACCCACAACAGCAGCATAACAAACAGATACTGCCTGGATGTTCCTGACTTATTCCAAACCTTGGACACTGGTCATTTAATCTGGTTTCTCTTCCCAAGGATCCTCTGCAATCAGTATTAACGGACTGGGGCAAGAAGAGAACAGAAGGTGACTTCACGTTTATGAATATCAAATATGAGGCCTCGGCTTTTTGCCTTCCAGCAGCCAATTCCTCTTCGGGGAAGTGCTTCTCTGTTAAAATGACAAACACTTTTAAAGTGACAAATACTTTTTAAAAGTAGCATGTGGAAAAGCTTTCTAAAATCAAAATCTGATTTTAGTGATCACAGTTGTTTCTCTAAGCTCAGGCAAGGCACTTTGTATACTCATCGAATTTTGGAAGAGTTTATAGTTACAATTATCAACTTAAATTGTGTTTTAAATGTCAGCCCTCTAAAAAAAAAAAACCAGAAATATTCCTTGTAGTCTGTATCATTAAACAAGATTTTTACTTGGCAGCACTCAAGGTGGGGATTCTTGTGACATTAAGATAATAATCTCTTCTCCGCGGATTTTAGTACCTTGGGAATTCAAAGATCAAGTTGCTTAGAGACCCCATGGAATTTGCAGAAAAAGCAAACTCTGATCTTGACATCTGCAATTAACGTTTATCTTACTCTGAAAACTCAGTCTGCTGGCAGCTCAGCTGCTTTTCTGAGTTGAATAATACCCTTGCTACACCACATCCCACACACTTTCCATCCCGAGGGTGGGTGGGGCGCTTCAGGGCTCTCTACAGGCTCTTCTTTCTTAGGCACAGTGTCAAGCTCTTGCTCTTGTTATGTAGTGCTTGCAGATGCCTAGGTTTCCTTTCAATCAAGCTCCCTGCAGGTTTTCTGAGCAAGGCTAGTGCTGGTCTGGTTTCAATGCTTTTTATATTGGGGTCTCAGAACAATGTGTATGTATGCCTAGAGCACAGGATCAGTTGAAGGTTGTGAAAATATCTGTATAAGATATTAGGTAGGGAAATGTGAAAAGACGTGTATAATTCTGGCACAATTTAAAAATCTTTATCTTTTCCTCACTAACCCAGAGCATTGGCCACTTAGGCAAAACCAAATTACATAAACCTGACCTATATGTGTACACACGCACACATACACAAATATGCATTTTATTGTGACTAAGGCACGTGCTAGTTCTAATTGCTCCAATTATTTCTTTCCACATATTTAAACTGACTCTTTGGACTGAGGTGCACAAGTGCTTGGCTAACACATAAATCAATACCATCACCAAAATTGAAAAGAGAGAATCATCTTCCATCTCACTCTTAAAAGACAATTTATTGACTTGACTAAGCAGCCAGAGTAGTTAGAGAGAGCATCATTCATTCCACAAATATTTATCGAACTCCTACTCTGGAACCTGGCATCTTTGCTGAGTATGCCATGGTGAACAAGACAGAGTGGGTCCTGCTGCCTCTAATCTAACATGCTAGTTAGAAAGGGGAGAGAGCAACCTAAATGTCTATCAACAGATGAATGGATAAAGAAGATATGGCACATATATACAATGGAATATTACTCAGCCATAAAAAGAAACGAAACTGAGTTATTTGCAGTGAGGTGGTTGGACCTAGAGTCTGTCATACAAGGTGAAGTAAGTCAGAAAGAGAAAAACAAATACTGTATGCTAATGCATATATATGGAAATTTAAAAAGCAGTACTGATGAACCTAGTGGCAGGGCAGGAATAAAGACGCAAACATAGAGAACGGATTTGAGGACACAGGGCAGAAGGGGAAGCTGGGACGAAGTGAGAGTGTAGTCAGTGGTCAGTGTAGTGCACCAAATTTGGTACACTACCAAATGTAAAATGGATGGCTAGTGGAAGCTGCTGCATAGCACAAGGAGATCAACTCGATGCTTTGTGACGACCTAGAGGGATGGGATAGGGAGGGTGGGAGGGAGACGCAAGAGTGTGGGGATATGGGGATATATGCGTAACTATAGCTGATTCACTCTGTTGTACAGCAGAAACTAACACAACACTGTAAAGCAATTATACTCCAATAAAGATGTGAAAAAAAATAGAAAGGGGAGAGAGACATCGAACAAGGAACAAAATTAACAAAATAACGGTCAGATGGTGATAAGTGCCTAGAAGAAACTAAAATGGAGTGAGATACCTTAGAGAGGCTGTGGGTCTGCCTCAGATTGAGGGATCGGGGAATGTTTCACTGGAGGTGACTTTTGGGCTGAGAGCTGACTCATAAGTGTTTAGGATATAGCTCTGTCTTCTGATTTTTTAGGGTCATTTTATAGCTTGGCCAGGAGGAAAAGATCTCCTTCGTACACATTCATATGCAGTTATTAGAATAAACATCTTGTGGATAGGGTTCTATATTATGACCTCAGTGTCCACCTTCTTCCTTTTTAAGCTTCACTCTAAAATGATACTATACCACTGGAATCCACTTTGGAAATACAAGTGGCAAGTCCAGACCCATTAGCTGTGAGTGATACAGAAATCCTAAAAAGATGTTCCAGCAGAGGCTGTGCTGACCTTTCTGACAAAAATAATGAGTTCATTGCTGTGCTGGCTGCCATAGGCTTGCACATCTCAGCCTCTATCAGTGACCAAAATCATCCAACAAAATGACTATTTAAGTGCCTATGATGAAGAACAGCTACTAACACACTAGGCAAGCATTCTTCCATTCATATCTTCTGTAAATTCATCAGCCAGCAGTTCCCAAGCTCAGGGTAAAAAGCAGACATAGTTCTTGTCAGGCAGTTTATCTGTTGAGATGCTGTAGGATGGTCATAGTCTATCATCTTGTACTTTATATACCTTATGACTTATGACTTAACAGTCAACAGAAACAGCCGTCAGAAAGTGTCACCATGCAAAGTTCTAAAAACGATTTTAAAAATTAACCACTAGTCACATAACCTTATGCTAATCATTTACCCTCCCCAAATATTAATTTTTTGTATGTAAAAAGAAGAAATTTAACCAGATGATCTCTAATTCTAAGTAGGTTCTAATTTTAGTTCTAATTTTCATCTTTTAGGATTCCACTAAAATGATTCAAAAATATTTTTATGCAACGTAAGATAGAAAACATTTTTAAAATGCAAGAAAGAATAATACCTGAACATTCTGAGTACAGTGTCCATTGGGAATATGCTTGGTGCAATTAAAACAAGAGTCAACAGTGGCTTAAACAAATAAGGTGTTCTTTTTCCCACAAAGCAAGAAGTCTGGAGGTAGGCTTCCGCTGGGTTTGGTTCACCAGCACCATCTGTTAGGGTAAGACTCTCTCTTGACCCTTCCCTCACTTGTATCCTCAAGTTCACAAAATGGCTGCTACAACTGCAAAAAACAGACCCTCACAACTGGCTGAACAGCTCGGGAGAGAGGGGAGCAGTGCCACTTAGGCTGGATCTTTCTACCAGGAAAACAAAGCTTTTGATAGAAGCTCATGCAGCAGCCAGCCCCATTGGTCTCATGTGTCACATGGCCAACTCTAGGTGCAAAAGTGAGTATCCAGCATCTCCAGCCTGCAGGGTGGAAACCTCTTCGATGGCTTTTGGGCCAGCCAAGTGACCATGTCTATTATAATTATTTCAATATAACACCTTCATTTCCCTACATATCTCCTTAATTACAGCTCCCAGGATAGTAATAACAAGGGTTCTGCTAAAATATAGATATGGAACAGACATTAAACTATTGAATAACTGAAATTTAGGAAGGGACTGGCTTGTAGAAAACATTAGCTGGGAAAACCAATACCACCTGAGTCAAACAGGAATGCCTCAACATTTATCAAAACAAATTATGGCTAAAAGTTGGTCAATTTTTTAAAACTGCCTTTTCTAACTGTAAAAGAAATACAAGCTAATTGAACAAGAATCTCAGATTGTAAGGCATTATAAAAGAGAAAGTGAAAGTCACCTAAAAGTGACCCCTGATATAATAAATTTGGTATATGCCCTTCCAAACGTTTTTCTAAGCATTCTACATATATTCTTCCTTCCTCACTCCATTCTTTCTGTTACTATGCCAGCTTCTTCCGAAATCTACTTTCCTCTACTGAATATATCCTTGTCTTCTTTCCACATAGTTGTTGTGTTACTTTCCACATGTAGGGGTTAAGAGTACAGACTTAGGCCAGACTGCCTGGGTGTCACCCCCAACTCTACCACTTACCAGCTGCATAACTTCGTGCAAGTAACTCGACCTCTTTGTGCCTCACTTTCCTCATCTTTAAAATGAGACAATAATACTATCTACACAGAGGATTGTTGTGAAAATTAAATGAGTTAATGCCTATAATGAACTTAGCACAGCATTAGGCAAATAGTAAGTGCTCAGTAAATGTCAGTTATTTTTAATGTATGGAAATGTGTCAACTAATTTCATCATCCTGAATTGCTAGATATGTTGTTTTAAAATATTTGATTTTATAAATGGCCCATCCATTAATATCCATGAAATACATCTTTGGACACACGTCCAATAATTTTCTAAGGGTACATTCCATCAAATATAACTGCTGGGCCAAATGGTATCCACATTTAAAATGTTGACACTCATTTCCAAGCTGTCCAGAAAACTTGTTCCAGGCCATGTAGGAGTGCCTGTTTTCTGTGCACAAAACTGCCTGTTTTTCCATATCTTTCCATACCATTTCCAACACTGAATATTAATTTTTGCCAAACTGGTCAGGGAAAAATCTCATTACTCTTTAAATTCGTATTTCTTTGATCAGTAAAAAAGTTTAAAACTTAAAAATATTTTTAACCATTCATGTTCCTTTTGTTTGTTTGTTTAATGAATTACTTGATTGTATCCTTCAACGCTTAACTGATTTTTTGTTGCAGGTGTTGGTTGGCCTATTCGCTCTTTAAATTAAAAGACCCCAGTGGAGAAAGTGAGTCTGACAATTCTCCAAACATTTCTTTTTACATTCTCAATGAATGCTACCAAAATTTTCTCAGTTTGAAAGAAATATCTAGTCAAAAGAAATTTTCAGCCTTTGTGAGATGTGTATCTCAGAAAAACCTATAAAAAGGGACATAGTGAAAAGATGGGGAACAAAATCAGGAAGAAAATTATTTTGAATGAGAATGAATTCTTAAATTATATATTGGATTATTTTTAAAAAATATTTACTTATTTGGTTGTGCTGGGCCTTAGTTGCAGCAGGCGGGCTCCTTAGCTGTGGCTCACGGGCTCCTTAGTTGTGGCTCGCTGGCTCCTTAGTTGTGGCATGTGAACTCTTAGTTGCGGCATGCGAACTCTTAGTTGCAGCATACATGTGGGATCTAGTTCCCTGACCAGGGATCGAACCCAGGCCCCCTGCATCAGGAGCGCAGAGTCTTATCCACTGCACCACCAGGGAAGTTCCTCTATTGGATTATTTTTTAAATTTTGATTATATTTTGATTTGTCCCAAATTGCCAGAGACAAAGGATGAAACTCTACTGTTTTACTAAGTGTTTGTACATCTTTAGAGGGAATATAAGTCACTTAAGGCAGCTTTTTCAAAACCCTTTCCTAGGGCCACTTGCCTCAGCATCATTGGAGAGCTTAGAGACTTGATTCTAGAGTTCAATTCCCATACTAATGATGAGAGTCTCTAAAGATAAAGACTGAAGAGCTGAATCTTTTAAAAGCCCTCCCTATGGGATTCTTACACACACAGCCAAGTCATGTGGAAGCATCCGGCACATTGTACAGTGCCAACAGCATGCTAAAGGGCAGCTGCTGAGTTTCTGCTGAGGAGCTGTCAAGTTCTAGAACATTCTGTCTGACAGAGCTCAGGCTAAAGGAAGGTCTGGGCTGGGAGTAGGAAGAATGTGCTTAAAGCTTTGAAAGGCTTTGAAACAAATCTGGTTAAACCAAGCACTGGTCAAGAAGTTTTCATACTCTAAACCTGAAATCTAGCCTGAAACCCATATCAACAGTTCCTCTTCATTCATCAGTAGCTGCAACAGCAATAGCAATGGAAACAAATACCTGGCAAATAGTCATACAGATTCTTTGGCAGTTAGAGTTAACTATGCAGCCCGGGGATTGGATCTGCTCACCCAAGGTCAGAGTTTCTCAACTGTATCCATACATTGACTGATGTAAACAAACTTTTACTTGTGTGTGTGTGTGTGTGTGTGTGTGTGTGTAGCAGAGGGGAGGGCTGTGCACCCACACATTTTTTTTCTATGGAAAAGTTCTATCAGATTCTCAAAAGAGACCATGAACCAATAAAGCTTGGATCAAGGATCAACATTCCTTGGATCTTAAGCTGCAATATCCAATTCAGCCACAGAAGGCTCATAGTTCGAATGAATATCATGAAATACTATTTCCACACTGACCCTAACACACTGACACTCTTCCTCAGAGTTATAAAATGTTTCATGCCTTGTAAGTTCAGTCTCCTGATCAGGATGGTAAAATCAATGTGTTTGTTATGTACGAAGACCTGTGTTAGGCAATTTAAAAAACATGTCATTGTGTTAGGTATCTATAGCTGCATAATAAACCACCCCAAACTTAGTAGTGTTATTTACTTAAAATTTTATAAGGTCAGCAACTTGGACTGGGCTCATCTGAACAATTCTTTTATCTAGGAATTACAAGGTGTGGGTTTGGAATCCCACAAAACATCACCATTGCCACATTCATTAGTCAAGGTATGTCACAAAACCAGAAACAGGCTCCACCTCCTAATGGGAGGAGCCACAATGTCACCTTACAAAGAGGTTGCACACAGAATTATTGCACCCACCCATCTTGCAAACAATCTACTGCACCTGCATGCTGAAGAACTTACGGTTAAAATAATATCATGTCTGTAATTTGTCAAAGTCTTAGAAAAAGACTTTGTAACATGGTGGTGAGGTGTGAGGGGAGGAGAAATGCACTATAGTCCTATAATCAGGTTTCAGTCTTTTAGTGAGCATATGTGTCTGCACTGTAAACTTGACAAACGTTTCTGCATGTTTTTCTCCCCACTTAGGTGGGACAAAGTGGCTAGAGTAGGCTGGAGTTGAGTATTTCTCATCCCCAGGTTAGTTAGGCTCTGATAATATCCCAGCAGGTTAGGTGCTGGTTAGGCTCTGGTTAAGTAGTTTCTCCTGAGAGCAGGCCTTGTTAAAGAAGAACAGTGCTCTGGCATATTTCAAAATGGTTCCTCTCTCCCCTGCTGCTGGAAGCATGAGGGGATTTTTCTCTGATATTTACTATGGGAACCTGGTTGAGCTCCTGGTGATAAATCTCAAAATATTTTGGTTCCCCCCGACCCCAATTCCTGGGTCCCCTGGGAGCTTTTAACTCTCAGACTTGTCCACACTGAGCCTCCAGCAATTCATCAGTTACAGACCTGCTTGTGAGTCTCTGCTCCAAAAAGCCGTGCCTCCATGTCTACACCTGTCTGTCTCTCCAATCTTGGAGGCAACAGTTTGTCCTATGGCTTACCCTCTTTTACAGATCCAAGAAGAGTTGCTAATTTTTCAGTTCATTCAGCTTTTTACTTGTTGTTAGGATACAGTGCGACTTCTAAGCTCCTTACATTTGCAACTGGAAACTGAAGTCACAATAGTCTCTATTTTTGTGTGTGTTTAAATTTTTTCAAATAAAAAGGTTAAAATTAAATTAACAAAACACATGCTCTCTATTAATCCTTATAATAATTCTCTTCTTCACTCATATATGGGGACATTGAGATAGGGACCAGTCACATGACTGGCCTTTGCAAAGGTGACACGTTTAGCAATGATGACTAATATTTATTAAAGACATACAACATGGCACCACCTGTCCAATCACATTGCATATCATATCCCCTTAATCATCAAACACTATGCACCAGGTGGTATTATTATCTCCATTCTGAGATGAGAAACACCAAGAGGTTGCCCAGTGTCACAGAATAAGCAGAGAAAGCAGAATATGGATCCATGAAGTGTGGCTCCAAAGCCTCCACTCTTAGACCACTCCCTAACAAAGAAGTAAAGCTGAGATTAGAATCAAGGTTTGCCTTTCTCTAGTGGCAGGACTTACCCATTCTACGGTGGCAGGCTGGGACTTTTGGAGCTGGGTGCTTCCCTAGTCATGTTCTTTCAGTCCATTGCCTGTCCAAGTTTTTTCCTCCTAAATTTGCACATTATATTGACAATTAATACCCCATACTCAATCAGGGATATGACTAAATTGCACAACCTATTTCCCACTGGGTTTTCTATATCTTCTACTAAGAAATATAATGTACCTTAAGTGCTTTAAACTATAAAGGGGAAAAGTCTACTCATTCTCCAACTTAACTGGCATTTTAAACTAACGACTATTTGAAAAGTTATTTTTAAAGACTTTCAAAAGAAGCCAAAACTTGTGGTAAAGTTCTCCTTTGGAATTTTCCTCACCAACATCCTCAACTGTAAATGTCCTTTAGTTTACACCTGCACCACCGCAGGGTGAGAAGCAAAAAGACTCATGAGTGAGGGGGATTTTGACTATGAAAGTTTGTTTCCGGGAATGACCTGAGGAGTGCATGGAGCAGCCTGGGATTTTTGAATTACTCTTCCTTCTAAACTGAGGTGCTCTTTGTCACTTTTAAGCACTCCCCTGTCTGTGTGTCAGAGCCTCAGCTACTCAGCCTGAAGCCATGGTTTATTACTCCCAGCTCTGAGGAAGTGAGAAAGTATAATTTACCAAAATACTTAGTGGGGAAACAGGAGGGAGGGGATTTCATACTTACGCCATGTGAAATGTCACTGGGCCTTGCCTGAAGGGATCTTCCAACTCCATCAGCAGCAGGAGTGCCACATCCCAGCTGTAACAGGAAAGTATATAGGTGCAGATTAAGGAGAGGTAGGGTGTGTGTGTGTGTGTGTGTGTGTGTGTGTGTGTGTGTGTGTGTGTTTTCATGCTGATTTAGAAGTTAAAAGAGGTCATGACTTATCTAGAAACATACCAAAATTTAAAAAAGACAGTGTTCCCTCTAAGAGTGAACTGCTGATACAAAAAGTTTATGGAATATTTTATTAAGATTCAGAATTAAAATTGTTTCTCTGGGGTCCTAAAATATCTTTCTGTAAATGGGCTTGTGTCCCTTCCAAGATGAAGGGAAAGTAAGTAAAACAGTGCTTGACTCACAGACACAAAACATTAGATCTACTTGTCAACAGTATTCTCCCAAGCACCCCAGCTTTGCAGAAAGGACATTAAAGGACGGAGGGCATTAACTGATTCGACACTGAGCTATGCAGTGTTCTCTGATGCTTCACCTTCTTAAGAAATCGAAATACTGAGATTAAGGGGCATGAGAAAGTAGAGTGAACCATATTTTAAAAGTTAATATTTTCAAAATAGAGAGGAGGGCAGAGAAGAGAGACAGAGAGGCAAGCTCCTTACAGATAGGCTCCTTAATCACCCAGGTCGCAAACTCAGTCAATTACAGTAACACATAACACAGTCAAATATTTAATGAAAACACAGTTGGAACTTGACCTCCAATACTCATAGGTGCATTGTATGTATCAGGTTTCCCAGAAACAGGAGTAGTAAAAACAGATTACTTATAAAGAAGTATATCCTCTCTCCTTCCAAGTAAACTCTTCCCCTGGAAACCACACAGCTGTTGCAGTAGCCTTTGGGAGAGGGGTTGGGTGCTTTCTTTTAAGTTCCCTAACACTAGACAAAGGTAAATCAAAATGCAAATTCTTCTCAGCTTTCACAATTTCTGAGAAAATAAAAGTCCATCCCAGAAGACTGGCCTAAGTCGATTAGTCAGATACTGTGAGGGGATCATAATGAAGGAGCTGGAACTGCTGGATTTTTAATTTTAACGTCGGTGTTAATCAGCCCGGAATGCGCCCTAGGTCGCAGTCCTCAGCACATGTCCCTTGCAATCACGGCCACCAGACATTTTTCTTTCACTGTGGGAAAGTGTCAAATCCTTTCTCTTTGGGTACGTATTTGAGTCACAGGAAACGGTCTTTACATTCCACTCATAGGAATGAATGAGGTATGAGAACATTTTAATTTCACATAAATGCCTCATGTCTTTATCAGAGTGGATTTGCTTTTGTTACTTTTATATAACTGTTTAAAAATTCTAACAATTATAAAAGTAATACAGATTCAGTATGGAAAATTTGGAACACAGATAAGGAAGAAAAGAAATGGGAGAAGCCATCTAAAGTCATGCAAAGACAACGACTGGTAGCATTTCCTGTTGTTTGGAACCCTTTTAATTAAAATATGAATTATAAATTTTTCATTATTAAAGGTTATCTTCATATTTTTAAGATAAGTACCTGTGAAATGAGTTATCATTGCATCATACATGATTCTGATCATTATAAATATATAGTTATGGCAATGTTCTTATAATGTTTGTTGTAAATAATGCTTATTGCAGTAAACAGTAAGCAACGATGAAAATTGAGAAATAAACCTGAAACTATCTATATAATTTGAGAGTCAATTAAGGATAATATAAATAACACTGGCCTTGATTAAAATCAAAAGAAATGGGTTTGGGTCTCAGCTCTGCCAGCATATAGTGTGATTAAGAACAGGTTGCTTTAAGCCAAACCTGTGGTAACTCTACTTGGAAACTCTGAGTATTTCCTGTAATTACCCAGCTGAGATTTTGTATTGTTGATATAAGGGACCACTTTACTCTTCTTCCCTAAATAGAAGACAGTGAGCGCCTAGTGCACAAAAGGGGCTCTCTGAGAAAAAGGCTCATAGCAGATTTGTCTCGTCAAGAATTCTAGCTAGGTCTTAGCTAAATGAAAAAGCAAGAAAGAGGTGCACAGGACAAAAAGGAGTGCTTCTCTTCACTACCAGCCACACTCTGGGGATCAGATGTTAACAGATGTTAGTCTCCAATGCACCAGGGAGTGGGTAGACGGGAGTGGGAAGGGGTGATTCAAAACTCTTGAGAAGAAACAGAGGCTCACCCTCCCCCACAAAAAAGAACAGGTTGCTTAACCTCTCTTAAGTTCAGTTTTTTATCTGTAAAATGAAGGGGTTGAATTTTATCCCTAAAGTCCTTTCTTGTGTTAAAGTTTTCTGAATTAGGTGATTAGAATCGACAGTTGAGCATTTCTTTGCTAGATTTGACCTGTGCAAGCAACCACCTCCGATAGGCAAATTACTAATTTCTGTTTTCTA
Source organism: Hyperoodon ampullatus (assembly GCF_949752795.1). Taxonomy (NCBI): domain Eukaryota; kingdom Metazoa; phylum Chordata; class Mammalia; order Artiodactyla; family Ziphiidae; genus Hyperoodon; species Hyperoodon ampullatus. The sequence goes on from NC_136917.1 coordinate 14,059,889, forward strand.
TTCATAGATGAGTTCATCCAGATGATCACTTTAATTCTCCATCAGTGAAAACACAGCCAAAGAAGAAAATCAACTTAAGAGTCATTCTGTTAGTCACCAATTCATTCATGCTCTAAGAAGACTACATTGAAATAGGGCAGAAATGACATTTAAAACTGCAGTACAGCCTTTTCTCCTCTCAGCTGGGTGATCTCATATTTGGAGAAACACAGAGTAGAAAGGCATGGTGGCTGGCAGCAGCCTTGCTGGAGGAATACCCGAGCAGAGGAAGCTGCCCCAGCATCCTGTCACCCCAGCCTCCTTCAGTAGCCCTTCTGAACACTTCAGACAGGAAGACTCCAGGAACCTGTCCGGTGAGACCTGTGTGGCTGACATGGTCTTGGTGCTCTGGCCAGGTGTCAGGCCTGAGCCTCTGAGGTGGGAGAGCCAAGTTCAGGACACTGGTCCACCAGAGACCTCCTGATCCCATGTAATATCAAATGGCAAGGCTCCCCCAGAGATCTCCATCTCAACGCTAAGACTCAGCTCCACTCAACGACCAGCAAGCTCCAGTGCTGGACACCCCATGCCAAACAACCAGCAAGACAGGAACACAAGCCCACCCATTGGCACAGAGGCTGCCTAAAATCATAATAAGTTCACAGACACCCCAAAACACACCACTAGATGCGGTCCTGCCCACCAAAAAGACAAGATCCAGCCTCATCCACCAGAACACAGGCACCAGTCCCCTCTACCAGGAAGCCTACACAACCCAGGGAACCAACCTTACCCACTGGGGGCAGACACCAAAAACAACGGGAACTACGAACATGCAGACTGTGAAAAGGAGACCCCAAACACAGTAAGTTAAGCAAAATGAGAAGAAAGAGAAATATACAGCAGATGAAGGAGCAAGGTAAAAACACACCAGACCAAACAAATGAGGAGGAAACAGGCAGTCTACTTGAAAAAGAATTCAGAGTAATGATAGCAAAGATGATCCAGAATCTTAGAAATAGAATGGAGAAAATACAAGAAAGGTTTAACCAGGACCTAGAAGGACTGAAGAGCAAACAAACAATGACGAACAACACAGTAAATGAAATAAAAAATTCTCTAAAAGGAATCAATACCAGAATAACTGAGGCAGAAGAATGGATAAGTGACCTGGAACGTAAAATAGTGGAAACAACTACCACAGAGCAGAATAAAGAAAAAAGAATGAAAAGAATGGAGGACAGTCTCAGAGACCTCTACGACAACATTAAACTCACCGACATTTGAATTATAGGGGTCCCAGAAGAAGAAGAGAAAAAGAAAGGGACTGAGAAAATATTTGAAGGGATTATAGTTGAAAACTTCCCTAATATGGGAAAGGAAATAATCAATCAAGTCCAGGAAGCACAGAGTCTCATACAGGATAAATCCAAGGAGAAACACGTCAAGGCACATATTAATCAAACTATCAAAAATTAAATACAAAGAAAAAACATTAAAAGCAGCAAGGGAAAAACAACAAATAACATACAAGGGAATCTCCATAAGATTAACAGCTGATCTTTCAGCAGAAACTCTACAAGCCAGAAGGGAGTGGCAGGACATATTTAAAGTGATGAAAGGGAAAAACCTACAACCAAGAAGACCCTACCCAGCAAGGATCTCATTCAGATTTGATGGAGAAAGTAAAACCTTTACAGACAAGCAAAAGTTAAGATAATTCAGCACCACCAAGCCAGCTTTACAACAAATGCTAAAGGAACTTCTCTAGGCAGGAAACACAAGAGAAGGAAAAGACCTACAATAACAAACCCAAAACAATTAAGAAAACGGTAATAGGAATATACATATCGATAATTACCTTAAATGTAAATGGATTAAATGCTCCAACCACAAGACAAAGACTGGCTGAATGGATACAAAAAGAAGACCCATATATATGCTGTCTACAAGAGACCCACTTCAGACCTAGGGACACTGAAAGTGAGAGACTGAAAGTCTCAGACACTGAAAGTCTCAGACCTAGAGACTGAAAGTGAGGAGACGGAGAAAGATATTCCATGCAAATGGAAGTCAAAAGAAAGCTGGAGTAGCAATTCTCATATCAGACAAGATAGACTTTAAAACAAAGATATTACAAGAGACAAAGAAGGACACTACATAATGATCAAGGGATCAATCCAAGAAGAAGATATAACAGTTGTAAATATTTTTGCACTCAATATAGGAGCACCTCAATACATAAGGCAAATGCAGACAGCCATAAAAGAGGAAACCGACAGTAACACAATCATAGTAGGGAACTCTAACACCCCACTTTCACCAATGGACAGATCAACCAAAATGAAAATAAATGAGGCAACACAAGCTTTAAATGACACATTAAACAGGATGAATTTAATTGATATTTATAGGACATTTCATCCAAAAACAGCAGAATACACTTTCTCTTCAAATGCTCATGGAACACTCTCCAGGACAGATCACATCCTGGGTCACAAATCAAGCTTTGGTAAATTTAAGAGAATTGAAATCGTGTCAAGTATCATTTCTCACCACAGCACTGTAAGACTAGATCTCAGTTACAGGAAAAAAAACTGTAAAAAATACAAACACTTGGAGGCTAAACAATACACTATGAAATAACCAAGAGATAACTGAAGAAATCAAAGAGGAAATTAAAAAATACCTAGAAACAAAAGACAATGAAAACACAACAGCCCAAAACCTATGGGATGCAGCAAAAGCAGTTCTAAGAGGGAAGTTTATAGCAATACAATCCTACCTCAACAAACAAGAAAAATCTCAAATAAACAACCTAACCTTACACCTAAAGCAATCAGAGAAAGAAGAACAAAAAACCCCCAAAGTTAGCAGAAGGAAAGAAATCATAAAGATGAGATCAGAAATAAATGAAAAAGAAATGAAGGAAATGATAGCAAAGATCAATAAAACTAAAAGCCGGTTCTTTGAGAAGATAAACAAAATTGATAAACCATTAGCCAGACTCATCAAGAACAAAAGGGAGAAGACTCAAATCAACAGAATTAGAATGAAAAAGGAGAAGTAACAACTGACACTGCAGAAATACAAAGGATTATGAGAGACTACTACAAGCAATATATGCCAATAAAATGTACAACCTGGAAGAAATGAACAAATTCTTAGAAAAGCACAACCTTCTGAGACTGAACTAGGAAGAAATAGAAAATATAAACAGTCTATCACAAGCATTGGAATTGACACTGTGCTCAAAATCTTCCTACAGACAAGAGCTCAAAACCAGATGGTTTCACAGGCGAATTATATCAAACATTTAGAGAAGAGCTAACACCTATCCCTCTCAAACTCTTCCAAAATATAGCAGAAGACGAAACACTCCAAACTCATTCTACGAGGCCACCATCACCCTGATACCAAAACCAGACAAAGATGTCACAAAAAAAGAAAACTACAGGCCAATACCACTGATGAACATAGTTGCGAAATTCCTCAACAAAATACTAGCAAACAGAATCCAGCAGCACATTAAACGGATCATAAACCATGATCAAGTGGGGTTTATCCCAGGAATGCAAGGATTCTTCAATATATGCAACTCAGTCAATGTGATACACCATACTAAAAAATTGAAGGATAAAAAACATATGATTATCTGAATAGATGCAAAAAAGCTTTCAACAAAATTCAACATCCATTTATGATAAAAACCCTCCAGAAAGCAGGCACAGAGGAAACTTACTTCAACATAATAAAGGCCATATATGACAAACCCACAGCCAACATTGTTCTCAATGGTGAAAAACTGAAACCATTTCCCCTAAGATCAGGAACAAGACAAGGTTGCCGACTCTCACCACTATTATTCAACATAGCTTTGGAAGTTTTAGCCACAGCAATCAGAGAAGAAAAAGAAATAAAAGGAATTCAAATTGGAAAAGGAGAAGTAAAGTTGTCACTCTTTGCAGATTACATGGTACTATACATGGAGAATCCTAAAGATGCTACCAGAGAACTACTAGAGCTAATCAATGAATTTGGTAAAGTAGCAGGATACAAAATTAATGCACAGAAATCTCTTGCATTCCTATACACTAATGATGAAAAATCTGAAAGAGAAATTAAGGAAACACTCCCATTTACCACTGCAACAAAAAGAATAAAATACCTAGGAATAAACCTACCTATGGAGACAAAAGACCTGTACTCAGAAAATTATAAGACACTGATGAAAGAAATTAAAGATGATACAAACAGATGGAGAGATATACCATGTTCTTGGATTGGAAGAATCAACATTGTGAAAATGACTATACTACCCAAAGCAATCTACAGATTCAATGCAACCCCTATCAAATTACCAATGGCATTTTTCACAGAACTAGAAAAAATTTTTTCACAATTTGTATGGAAACACAAAAGACCCCAAATAGCCAAAGCAATCTTGAGAAAGAAAACCGGAGCTGGAGGAATCAGGCTCCCTGACTTCAGACTATACTACAAAGCTACAGTAATCAAGACAGTATAGTACTGGCACAAAAACAGAAATATAGATCAATGGAACAGGAGAGAAAGCCCAGAGATAAACTCATGCACATATGGTCACCTTATCTTTGATAAAGGAGGCAAAAGTATACAATGGAGAAAAGATAGCCTGTTCAATAAGTGGTGCTAGGAAAACTGGACAGCTACAATGAAAAGAATGAAATTAGAACACTCCCTAACACCATACACCAAAATAAACTCAAAATGGATTAAAGACCTAAATGTAAGGCCAGACACTAGCAAACTCTTAGAGGAAAACATAGGAAGAACACTCTTTGACATAAATCACAGCAAGATCCTTTTTGACCCACCTCCTAGAGGAATGGAAATAAAAACAAAAATAAACAAATGGGACCTAATGAAACTTGAAAGCTCTTGCACAGCAAAGGAAACCATAAACAAGACGAAAAGACAACTCTCAGAATGGGAGAAAATATTTGCAAATGAAACAATGGACAAAGGATTAATCTCTAAAATATACAAACAGCTCATGCAGCTCAATATCAACAAAACAAACAACCCAATCCAAAAATGGGCAAAAGACCTAAATAGACTTTTCTCCAGAGAAGATATACAGATTGCCAAGAAACACATGAAAGGATGCTCAACATCACTAATCATTAGAGAAATGCAAATCAAAACTACAATGAGATGTCACCTCACACCGGCCAGAATGGCCATCATCAAAAGGTCTACAGAAAATAAATGCTGCAGAGAGTGTGGAGAAAAGGAAACCCTCTTGCACTGTTGGTGGGAATGTAAATTGATACAGCCACTATGGAGAACAGTATGGAGGTTCCTTAAAAAACTAAAAATAGAACTACCATACAACCCAGCAATCCCACCACTGGGCATACACCCTGAGAAAACCATAGTTCAAAAAGAGACATGTACCACAATGTTCATTGCAGCAGTATTTACAATAGCCAGGACACGGAAGCACCCTAAACATCCATCAACAGATGAATGGATAAAGAAGATATGGCACATGTATACAATGGAATATTACTCAGCCATAAAAAGAAACGAAAGCGAGTTATTTGTACTGAGGTGGATGGACCTAGAGTCTGTCCTACAGAGTGAAGTAAGTCAGAAAGAGAAAAACAAATACCATATGCTAACACATTTATATGGAATCTAAAAAAAAAAAAGGTTCTGAAGAACCTAGGGGCAGGACAGGAATAAAGACACAGATGTAGAGAATGGAATGAGGACACAGGGAGAGGGAAGGATAAGCTGGGAAGAAGTGAGTGTCACTGACATATACACACTACCAAATGTAAAATAGATAGCTAGTGGGAAGCAGCTGTATAGCACAGGGAGATCAGCTCAGTGATTTGTGACCACCTAGAGGGGTGGGATAGGGAGGGTGGGAGGGAGGTGCAACAGGGAGGGATATGGGGATATATGTATACATATAGATAAATCACTGTTTTACAGCAGAATCTAACACACCATTGTAAAGCAATTATACTCCAATAAAGATGTTAAAAAACAAAAACAAAAACTGCAGTACAGCAAGTTCTTTCCTCAAGCAAAGTATCGGTTAATCTGTAACAATATTAAGAACTCCATTTCTAGAAAAGAGAAGAATCACAGAATAAGCTTGGAGGACACTGGAGCAACGGTATAATCTAGTCTTGCCTCGTATCATGGATGGCAAACTCAAATGCATATAGGAATCATACAAACAGGTAGTATAAATGTCTCCTTATATCTGTCCCATTTCACTGAATGAATAAACCCAATGATAGAGTGACAGGGGCTGTGGAGAATTGGAAAATGTGTGCCCAGAAAAAGACAAAGATCCACCAGATTGTTGGCAGGAGGAATGTGAGCATAGCATAGCCAAATCTTCTGATTTTTCCAGAAAAGCTAGCAATCCAGATGTGTGTGTGTGTGTGTGTGTGTGTAAATTTCCAAGTTTCTAATTTTGGCTCAAAGTTGCTTTTTGTTCTTTGGGTTTTTCCCCCCTGAACTGTGTGGGCCAAACAGTACAACTGTGGGCCAGCAATTTGCAAACCTCCAGCTTGTATAGAAAACTTGACTCCCTCCATATTCTGGAATGCATGCTGCATAGACATGCTACTGAAGCATTCAGGCAAAAAGTGGAAGACCAAGCCAACCATCTGGGGAAGAGAGAGCTTCATCTGCATTGCCCTAAAAGATGCTCAACATTTAAACCCAAGGAGATCCATTTTGGAAGTATTTCCTCCAAACAGCTATGTGTTTTTTTACGTATGAATAAAATAGCTGATGATGATTGGACATACAGCTCTTTGGTTTTCAGCTTTTTAGTTTAACAGAGTTAGTATCCTAAAATGTAAATTAATCCCTTTTAAATGAACTTGGGAAAAAGTCTTATCATCAATGTATGCAATTTACTTGAATTCAATTTGAACAATAAAATTATCCCAAAGCCTCTGAACCCCACTCCCTCCCTTACCTCCAACCACAAGAAAGGGGCATTATGCAAAGAAATATTCCACTGCTTTGCTGATGTGTCTAACATTAGAACACTTGCCCCTCCCTCTCATTCCTATAAAACATCTGCGCAAAGTGGGCCCAGCTGGCTTGCAAATATATTTCCATGATGCAGGCCAGCTTTCAGCCCCTTCCTATCACCCTTTGTCTTTTGTCTCCTTTCTGCCAGTGTGCATTTCCCTTTTAAACATCTAATGCTTAGTGAAAAAAATCATTGTTAACAGGTTAAAAGTTAATGTGTTTCACCTGTTTCACCTCCTTCCATTAGTAAACTTGGACCCGCAAAGGAGGATTTGACATATTACTTGTTGGCCTATCTCCTCCACAGAGGAAATTATGAGGGGTGCTCAAGAGTTGTTCATCAAAATGTCAGGCTCAAATTTGGTAAAGTCATTAAAACACCTGCTTTCTGGGAATTCTCATGAAATCTCACTCCTCACTTTGTATAGAGCCTGCTATTGGCCAAGAAATACACCCACCCATGACTTTTATTTACAGTTCAAGGCCTATTTGGGGATGGTGGGGAGGAAGGAAATTTCAGAAATCAGCTAGTGGTGAACGGTCCTAGAGGATGACACTGAAAGGCATCCAGACTGCTTGGGAAGCCTCTTGAGATTATGGGGTTCTTGCAAGATTGCCAGGGACTTCTGAACTTTCCATCAGTTCAGACTCAGTAAGCTAGAAGAGTTTCACCAGGAAACTACCTCAACTCCAGCCAAAGCAGCAAGCATCTGATATTCAGGTAGATTAAACAGAAATAAGATGCAAAAAAAAAAAAAAAGAAAAAGAAAAAGAAAAAAAGCAAGTCTGAAGTACTTGAAAGTCATCGAAAAGGCTCAAAATGGCAATCCTTTTGAGAGTGAAGAGCTAGTTTCCTTCAACCAAAGCATATACTCAATATTCAGGTCCTCACCTCTTTCTATATTCTGTCTTCTTGCACAATAACACCCCACCTCTCCTGTACTCCTCCCCTGCTGATCACCCAATGACACTCTAAGTAAAAGGGAAATGTGGGTCTTCCTGGCTCAGTGGGGGATCTTAAATAGTTTTTAATTCCCAAATTGCTCATGCCTTTTTATCTACCACTTCTGCAACTAGAAGGGATAAGAGCTAAAAGGCCATAAACCTTGAAGATTAAAATGATGGAACTCTCCCCAAATTCAGCTACTAATTTTTCCAAGAATTAGCCATGCTCTCCCACCAATTAACACTGCTAGATGTAGCAAATAAAAATACAGGACACCAGTTAAATTAGAATTTCAGAAGACAGTAAATCTTTTTTATTATACACCCCAGATACCACATGAACATACTTATACTAAAAAATTATTCACTGTTTAGCTGAAATAAAATTTAACTGTCTATCCTGTATTTTATCAGGTAATCTACTACCAACAGATTCAGGAAAATGGTTGGACTTTAGAGCCTGGTGAATTGAAGAAGAATATTCATTCAACAAAGCTAGTGAATAGGAATTTTAAAATGTAGAAAGCTCTTAACTGCAAGAAAAAGGCTAAAGGACCGACCTTATCCCACCTTTTTATATGATCAGCTAGCCCAGTGATTCTCCACCACGGCTGTACATTAGTCACTGGGGGAACAGCTAAACATTTCTCATGTTTACACCCTGCCCTAGACCAAATGGATCAGAGTGGAATATTTTAAGATGTCTTGTGATTCTAATGAGAGTCAGACTGAGAACGACTGAGCTAAAGAAGCAGTGGAGAAAAGCTGAAGTGTGGCGGGAGTGTGACTGTTTTAACCCAGGTTCCCAAACTTTACTGCATATTGCATTCACCCTGGGGATCTTTAAAAACCACTGATGCCCAACAGCCACTCCTAGGCATTTCAATTCCATTAGTGTTGGGTACAGACTAGGCATCAGGAGTTATAAAAGCTTCTCAGTTTTAATGTACAACAAAGTTTGGAGACCACTCTTTGAAACTTATATACCTCTATATCTTAGGATGGAAGCAGTACTAATTACTTTTGTGGGAGTAGGAATGAAATCAAACCTTCCAACCATATTTAAGAATAAATTAGATGTTACTTTTTCAACCTATTTTTCCCATGTTGGCTGGGAGATTTAAACCCTACGAATAGTATGCTGTTTTCAAGAGCTTAACTCTGCCTGTTTATAGGATGCCTATTAATCCCTTTGCCAGGAGTTTTATAGGTGGAAGGAGGACAGTCGCCCAAGACCCTTTCATAACTCCCTGGCTTCAGTCATATATAATAATAACGGTTAAGTGCCAGTGTGATTCAGAAGCCATACTTCTGTACATAAAGATTTGCTCTATGCACAAACTGATGGATTGGCATGGAGGGAAGAGTGTGATGCCAACCTCCAGACTAATTTGCAAAAAGGAAAAAAAAATAATCTGGGTCTTGCTATATTCAAATATGGTCAAAAGGGACATGTATTCCTCTGATCTTTCTTACAAATTGCTAAGCTCACACTGATCCCTGAAACTGTTAGTCTTCCAACATTTAAAAGGTTACTCACCCCCAAGAGATTATTCAGCCCTGATCTGACAGAAAGTGCAAGAGCATTGCTTTTTAGTGCCAAAAACCAACAGACCTGAATTCCAAAGAAGCATGCTTTGTGGGAGGATATGGGCCTTACCCCAGCTGGTGGGGTAATCTGAGAGCCAAGGGAAGACATGACTGTCAGAGAGGACACCTGATGAGTTCCAGAACTCGAGCTTAGGGAAGTATTTCACAAGACTAACCAATTTATCAAAAGTAGCCAAATACTGCCAGCATGCAGTGCATCATGGGGGAGTAGATGGGGTTCACTTGTGATGAAGCCAGAGTCTGAGCATCCTGTCTGATAACAAGAGGCAAGTAAATGGTAAAACAATGATTAATACAAAGAAAGGATCACATCTAATATCAGAACTGCCTAAAGTTTTATCACCATGATAGGAAAAAAGGGAGCTTTTACTGTCTGCATAAGGTATATAAAGCCTGCAAAACACTTTCTCATGTCTCATATTTTGAGAGAACTTTCAAAACATAAAATTATCTTTTAAATACACATAACTAACATTTCTTATTACTGTGCTTTTGAGTGTTCTTACATAGCTGATTATTACATAATCAAAGGACTTTAAGGATTACTGGAAATGTCCACTCTTTTTAATATTTTCTATTTTTGGAAAATTAATAGGATGACATGTGCCAGATTTGTTTTGCAGGAAATAGATAAACCTGTCCAACGCATAATAAAATATTAGGAAAACATAAGTTTTAAAACTTTAAGCTCATCGAGGGTGGCTCTTCCTTTAAGAGAACTTACTACATGAAGTCTGTATTTACTCAAAAGTGAACATTTACTTTAGCCAAGGAGTCTTTGCTTTGCAGGCCTCTCCAATAGGGTTATTTTATATACCACGTTCCCTAGTACAATTTAAAATGCTTGAATTACAGAAATTATATCAATACATAAATTCTGAATGAAGAAATATTGGTTCAAGTGAGGGACACAAATTATCACAGGTGAATGAAGCAATAAAAGTCTCAGAGGGTATCAAGTACCCTAAACTATTTATTCAGTGTACTGTCTCTGTGACATGTAATTTGTTTCATGTAAATTGATTAATAAATTTTTAGCATTTTTCATTGAGGATTAAGAGTAGTATTCTTTTTTACAAGTTAGTTGACTTTGATGTTTCAAAGAGAGTTTATAGATTCCCCATTTAAATCAATGAATTGCATTTTTCATTCATTCGTCAAACTTGACTTTAGCATCTAGCATGTCCCAAGCACTTGCTGGGAGAAACTACAGTGAGCAAAACATACATTGGCCTTTTCCATCCTAAAGAGCTTAAGTTTTAGTGACGGAAGCAGATATAAAATACACAAATTTCCACAAACTATTATAATTATTCCAAAGGATAAGCACAAGTTGATATGACTGTACACAGAGGACATGCCCTAGGCTAAGGATTCAGAAAAGGGGTCCCAGAGGGAGTGACATTTGAGCTGAGACAATGCTCTTAATAATAACAGCTACTATTTACTGACATTATGCTAAAGGTTTAAAAAGTATTAGCTCACTTAAACCATACAACAAACTACTGAATTAGATACTTTGATTATCCCATTTTGTACTCCAGGAAACTGAGGCTTAGAGAGGCTACGTAGTTTGTTAAAGGCAACCAGAGGAAGTAACAGAGCCTGCAGGTGAACCCAGATGCTGAGTCTAGAACATGTATTGTATTCTTAACTATTAGTCATAGGGCTTCTCTAGTGAAAAGGATGAGATGGTGTTTATTAGTCTGCTTGGGTTGCAATAATGAAATACTTAAACAATAGAGAATTTATTTTTCACAGTTCTGGAGGCTAGGAAGTCCAAGATCAAGGTGCTGGCCCACTCATTTCCCGGTGAGGGCTCTTTCTTGGCCTGCAGATGCTTCTCTCACATGGTCCTTTTTCTGTGGTACAAAGAGAGTGAAAGAGACATCTCTTTCTCTTCCTCTCCTCATAAGAGGCCACCAATTCTATGGGATTAGGGCCCCACTCCTATGACCTCATTTAATTATAATTACCTCCTAAAGACCCTATCTCCAAATACAGTCATACTGAGGGTTAGGACTTCAACATATGAATTTGTAGGGGACACAATTCACTCTATAGCATGGAGTAAACTAAGTAGGAGGAGAAGAATGATCCAGATGAAGAATAACTATGATCTCAAAAGACTGAGAGTATAGGTACTAATAAATATGTGCATTTGGCTTATCTTCTGCCTGAAACTAGAATGGTAACCATATCTACCAACAGAATTTAATGTTTGTAACAGAAAGATGGTCATGTCAGATAAAATATTTGCAAAGACTGTCACCTAGTGGCAATAGGCAAGAGGTAGCTCATAGGCGAGTATTACTGAACTGGGGTATTCAATGTATTTTGTGTGCATTCCCAAGTTGTTTTTCCTAAGAATAAAATGCATTAAACTAAGCATTACAACACTGAGACAGTCATCACTTCTGTCCATACAGAAAAGTAGTGTGGCAGTTCCAAGCTCGCAGAGAAAGAACAGGACCCTAAATTTTATCCCATCCCACTTCGAGTCAGACCAAATAAATATGGGCCAACAGCACAGTAATATATATATATATAAAATAAGTGAATATGTTTTATTCAGCAGTGTAGATTTATCCAGGGTCACAGTACTGGATAAAGGGCCCCAACTAGTTGAGGTACTGTCATAAAATAAAAGGAATATGTAATGGATACTGGAAGACAGGAAGTCATAAGTAGTAACTACAGTTTTGTGAAGAGTTGCAAAAATCAGGACTCTAGAATTTTTTATGTACATATATATCTTGAACTAACTAGAGTGGGTACTATTCTTGGCAAGTAAAAACCATAACTGGTATAAACACTGCATCTTAATTCTAACTGGCCTAGGTGCTAAAATCATCTGAAGAAGTAAGCTTAACGGGGATGTAATGGTAATGTGAAGTGGTGCCAAGAAAGGGATTACATACAAGCTGTTTGAATCCTTATTTTCCTCCACTGTAGACTAGGCCCCTTCGTTTAGGGTAAACCTTCCCTTGGGTTCAACCAAGACATTTTTCTCAGAGGAGCCATCACTAGATTTTATCCCTGGAAGTTAGCAACTTTCAGTTTTAGCCTCATAAACTCCTAAATGTAGAATGGGAAGCTGACAGGTTAATTAGTCCATTCACACTCAGACATAAGTATTATTGAGTGTATTGGTTAAAATTATTTATATTTCAAATAACAGAAAACTCAAATTGAAGCTATTGATATTTGAGCAAAAACTAAACAGTTCAGGGATATCTCTAGCTTCAAGAGGAGCTTGATGTAGGGCCCAAATAGCATGGCCAAGACTCTTTTTTCCTATTTATCAGCTCTGCTTTTGATTCTATTTCAAGCTGACTTAAGCTTCATGGATCTAAGATGGCAGCTGGCAGCTCTGGGCTGCAAAGTCTAAGTACAGAAGGGGTTAACAAAATCCATTTTTCCAGCAGTCCCAGTGAGTATCTCATTTTATTTCACCCACTTGGATTTAGTCACATGCACATCCCTGAACCAATTACTACAACCAGAGTGACTCTAGAGTTGAAGGGTAGGATCAATTTTAAACAATCCACATGGCTGAAAATGGAGGGAAAAATGACTTACCCAAAAAAACCCAGAATGCTTTGGGAAGGAAAAGCAGGAGGGAACTGAAGCTGAAAAGTTAACCAATAAATGTCCACAATATTGGAATAATGCACCTTTGCTCTGAATGAGGACTGCACCTATTCAGGGGGAAAAGGAATATAGCAGTAGGGCTCATGAAGAGTTGAAGCTGCTGCTATACATAGCCGACCCAGGAGAGACTGCAGACTAGGCTGGCATGGTCATTACTACTACTAAATAGTCAAAGCCACCACCTGGTACAATTATTCATTTTGGTATCAAATCATCACAGAAGGAGCTGTGACAATTCAATTTCCTGATCTCTTCTCAAATGGCTCTTCTGTTTATTTTGTTGGATCCTTATTCTCCTCCTGTTCCAAAGATTAGGACATTGACCAAAGTCCTGCACACAGCCCTCTCTTCTCTCTCTCTAAGCCTCTTTCTTGACCTCAGCCATTCTCCATGTTTTAATTACCACAACCTTGAGTATAACTTCCAAAACTTCATCTCCTGGTCCATCTTATGAATCATGGAACTTTGTAAATTAACCCAGTTCTTATTTGCAAACTCTGTGTCTCAGGGTCCTGGGCTTGTTCTTCTTTGGCCCCTAGCTTAGAGCTTTCCTTAATATTATGAAGGAACAAGAAATTCTAAGTCGTACTCTGAGTAACGGTTTATTGTTTGGTAAATGCCCCTTCCTCTAAATTCTAAGTTCCTTGAGGACAGAGACTATTCACCTGTGGTACCAAAAAAACCTTAATCATTCAATAAGTGCATGTCAAAATACACACAGTTTTCAGTGCAATGCAACCACTCCCATCTACACCATTTTTGATAACCAGTCCTCTCTTTTCCACTAGGACAGTCATAGTGAAGGAATGATGGCCAGTTTACTACAGCAGTCTATCCCAGTTGTCAACAGCTATAATATTATGAATTATACAATTAGAAATATTATTATCATTAGAAGTAATATTATAGCAATAATATTAGGAACTGTATTCCCAGCATCCAAGTTCCTTTGCTATGCTTGAGGAATCCACTACTCTGTACGAGGAGGCAAAATCAAATCTCTTATTATATAAACTGAAAATGACAGATGCATTTTTTTCCTGACCCTTGGCATTTAGCACATGGTATGTGGACCTCATCTAAGTATGCGGAACTGCATTTGTAACTGTGAATCTTAAGCAAGTTATCCAAAAAAAGCAGGGACCATCTAGAATTCATTTCACTTGTGACATCTACTGTCCAGTGGTGGTATAGGCAGCACCCTATCCAGACAGTTCCTAAAGACTGACTTTAATTTTGAAATGGGTAGCTTCTATGATGTTACTAATACTGTCCCCTCCCCTTGAGTGCATTCCTCCTTACTTAGCTCAGCTACCTTCAAGGCCCTGCTCAAGTGCCTCCTGCACTGTGGAATGTTAAAGAAACACCATGACAAAATTGACCTCTCCCATCACACATCTCCTTTAGTGTAGGGTATATACCATTCACATGACATTTATACACACCCCTGTGGTTATTTATATTTGCTTTTATTTAATCCCCTACTACGCTGTGAGCATCTTCCAGAGTCAAGTGGCAATTACCACCTTCTGAATTCCTTGCATTATGCCTAGCACACTGTGGTCGCTCAGCTACAAGTTTAAAATATTTAAAAAATATTAGATATGAAAGAAACATCAGTAAAATATAGGTTTACATTCTCATGTAACACAGGAGAAAAATGAAGTTCAGATACATTATAGATTACCTAATTTCAGTCAGTCATGATTGGCCTAAGCTAGAATGGGCATCTTCCTGACTCCTGAGTTGAAGAATCTTTGTCAAATGAAAGGGAAAATCAGATTTTATTTATTCAAGAACATGGGAGTGGTGACAAATGAAGGAACATCTGACTCATTCAGACCCCAAATGCACCTGCTAGGGTACACTGTGAACAACATGAAGACATCATTGTTTTCAGTCTTCAAACCCAGATCAATCCTTTATTTAGTATGGCTTACCTCAGTTAGAAATAGAAGTCTGCAAAAGAAATTAAGAAGAGAAAAGCAGGGAGGGCGTGGCATCCCAAGACCTAAGGAGACTCAAGGAGAACTATCAACTCTATCATTTGTTAAGAGAAATGAGGACTGAATAATGGATTTTGCAAGATAGAACTCACTGGTGACGTTGAGAAGAGCCATTCACTGGAGTGATGGGACCAAAACCTGAAGTGGGGAAAAAAGTTAGAATAAAAAGTAAGAAAATGAAATAATGAGCCTAAATTTTTTTTTTGTTTTTCAGGAATTCTGTTATCAAGGGAAGCAGATAAATGATGTGGTAGCTGATTGAGGTCAAGGGAGGTTAGTGTTATTTTTTGAGATGGAAGTCATTATAGCATGTTTATTTGTTCAAAGGGAAGAAGAAATTGACCATGAAAAACAGAACACCTATGGCCAAATCTCCAAGTAGGCGAGAAAAGATGGGCTCAAAAGCACAACATGATCCATACGACAGTTGCTAGGACTCAGAAGTGCTCACTAAATGTTGGCTATTATTATTTCTTATTGCTTAAAATTTTGAATAATGAATAGGCATCAGGTTTACAAAATATAAAATCATTATTTAAAGACACACGCAAGAGCTTGGACTTCAGCAGCAGACTGCATTAGTTCAAATTCTGGTTCTACCACTTGGCCAAGATATCTTTCTTCTTGGGGCTTTGTTTTCCTTTGCAGAAAAAGACAATAATACCTACCTCATAAGGCTGTTGGCGGGCTTAAATGAGATAATCCGTGTAAAATTTAGCGCTGTACTCGCGCGTGGTGAAGGTTCAAGTGTTTAAGGCCATTATAATAACTGTCACTTTGTCCTATAAGCGTAACTGTGATTCTGTCTATAACGTTTTTCAGCACTGTCACACTGATTTAACTTCCTGGAGGTCACAGGGCAGAGCTTTCAGAACGCACGCTGGCCAACGCGCTGTTAGGCCAGCACACTATGGAATTCCCCCACCGCCTCGCCTTCTAGAGACACTGTCCCTCCAGAAGGTACTGTCGTTACGAAAACAAGCAAACAAACAAAAAAAAACACCCAGAGGACCAACCCTGAGTAAGACTGACGAGTCACAGAACCACGTCTGCACCTGCGCCAAGCCCAAGGCTCTCCACTTGCACCTGCGCAGTCGCGGACCTTCCGCCCTTTTTTGCCTTTACGCGCCGCCAGGGCGGAAAGTCTCGCGAGACATGTGAGTTCTCGCGGGAACTACATTCAAAACGCCCTGGCGCTTAACCGAGAGCCTGCTGAGTGAATGGGCCGGTATCTCTGCGGTGCGGTGGAGTTAACGTCGGGAATCTGAGCGCGGCGAGCTGCAGCAGCCGGGGAAAGGGTGAGGAGAGAGGTAGGGGCAAGGTACCTGGATGGAAGTGAGTGTGAAGAGGGAAGCTGGGGAGCGGCATGGAGAGGACTACTGGGGAGGGGAGAGCAGGGCCTAAGGAAACCGGGGGCCTGGGTCTCCGCCCAGGCTTTCAGCTGGAACAGCTTCTTCGGCGGAACTTAGTTCTTATAAACCAGGTTCCGAGCCGGTCTCAATACTCCGTTGGGCCGCTTCGACGCTCCCGAGGATTCTGCGTAGATACGGAAAGCCGGGTCCGCTGCCTGGGCCTCCGGAGGATAACAAACACTAGATCTGCGCTGTCCAGTACGACAGCCAGTAGCCCCATTTGGCAATCCGAAGATTACACCAAAAAGTAACCACATTAATAATCTTTATAATGACTACATGTTGAAATGATCATCTTTTGGATGTATTGGGTTAAATAACATTGTTAAAGTGAGTTTCACCAGTACTTACTTTTTAAAAAAATGTGGCACCTATTAAATTAAAAATCGACATGTCTTGTTCGCATTATATTTCTACTGGACAGCGCTGCCTCATACAGTTACGTGTTGGATTTTGCCCTAGTTGCTTTTTACTCATTTGTTGGTTTAATATTCTAAAAAAAAAAAAACCCTTTTAGGTAGATGTTATTGTCCTTGTTTTACGGATGACAAAACAAGACATTGGGTAAGTTGTCCAAGTTGATGCAGCCATTGAGTAGTGAAGGTGGGGTAAGAACTCAAGCAGCCTGATTCCCGGAGCTCCCTGTCTCCTAAATGCTTTGTATATGCTACGTTTCTGAGAGGCAGAACAGAAAAGTGGTTAGGAGCACCAGGCTATGGAACTCATTTAGCCATTTACTACCTGATAACCCTGGGCAAGTTACTTGACGTTTCTGTGCCTCAGTTTGTATATATGTAAAATGGGGGTGAAAGCCTTTTATTTCATATAGTTGTTGAGAGGATTAAATAAGGTAATGTTTGCAAAGTACCGAGCGCAATGTCTGGCACATATTAGCTGTGCTTGTTATTCAACCCTGGCTACCTTTCTCCACAGATTGATAGGTTAATTCTTACACATTCATTACATCTGTTGAAAAGTCACTTCCTCAGGGAAATCTTTCTTGTCCATATTCCCCCTGACCCTGTCCTCACCCCACTACCCAGATTAAGACAGCTGCCCTTTGTTATAGGCTCAGCACCATATACCTCTCCCTCTTGCACTTATCACACTTGTAACTTTACATATCAGTTATTTGATTTAATGCCTTTCCACTAATAGACTGTAAGATTCAAGAAGGCGGGGATATTGTCTAGTTTGGGGATCACATTGTATCCTCAGCAATAGCACAGTTCCTGACACAAAATAGGAATTCCAGCAAATCTTTGGAATGAATGAGAGCTAATTTTTTGGCTGCCTTGGACATTGCTGGTTGGGATGTCTTGAGGCTAGCTCCGTTTTTTCTTTGGTAAATATTGATGACAGTAGTACTTAGCTCAGGTCCATTAAGAGAATTAAATGTGATAGTGCATTTGAAGCACTCTGTCTGGCAAATGGTAAATCCTTAGCAAATATAAATTATTATTAACAGTGCAACAGTTAGTGGCTGGCCCCATCATGTACAGGCTTTGAAAAGGTCTTGCATTTTAGAGCAGTGACAGCCAGCCCTGGATAACATAGGATACCTTTTTTTCCCCCCTGCTTCTAAAATCCTGTATTTCCTCCTTCATCTTCATTCTCAAAGATTTTGCTTCCTAATTTACTGATAAATTGAAGACATTAGAAGGGCACTTAGGCAGACTCCCAACTATATCTACCTGCTTATCAGTGTACCCATATGCTTTCCTTTACTTTAGATGAAACATTCATGTTCCTGTCCAAAAATCAGACCCTGCACATTCATCACTCCAGTAGTTCTCCATGTTTCTATATCATTAGTTTTCCTTCTCTTCTGGATCTATCCCATGTCATACAACTATGCTGTTATTTTTTTCTTAAAATTTTTTTAAAAGTATTTTTTCTTAAAAAATTTTTCGTCTTAAAAAAAAAACAACCAAAAAACTTGATCTTACTTTCTCTCTAGCTACTGCTCCATTTATCTGCTCATCTTCGCAGCAAAACTATACTTGCTGTCTACTATTCTCCTACCATTCTTTCCAATCCACTCCAATCAGGCTTTTGCCCACATCTCCCCATCAAAACTACTCTTAGGGTCATCTCCTAATTGACTTCCATGAATTCAAATCCATTGGCCAGTTCTCAGTTTTCACCTTATTTAACTTAGCGTTTGGTGCAGTTGACCTTCTGCCTCCTTAATACATTTTTGTTTGTTGACTTCTAGGACAACACATGCTCTTCATTTTCCTCCCACCTCACTGGTCATGCTTGAGTATACTTTGGGGTCTTCTTTCCCACCTCATAACAGGCTCCAACCTTTGTCCTCTTCTCTTTAATTATGCTCATACGTTGGTGATAACAAAGCTCATGTATTTATGCTAATAACTCCCAAATTTATATCTCCAGTCCATACCCTTCTCCTACTTTTATAGCCATTGCTTACTTGACACATTTCATGTTTTAAAACTTAAACCTCTTATTTTCTCTCCCAAACAGTCTTTACCCACAGTTTTTGATGCCTCAGCTATCAGCAAATCTATTCTACTAGTTGCTCAGCCAGAAGCTTTGGAGACATTTTAAAATTCTCTTTCACACATCCCACATTTCCATTTGTCAGAAAATCACGTTGGCTTTCCCTTCAAAATATATGCTAGATATGACCATTTCTTGTCACCTCCTACGGCAGCCACTCTGGTGTGAGCGGTCATCCACCTGATCTTTCTGCTTCCAACTTGCTTCCCTCCAAACTATTCAGTGTATCAGCCAAAATGATCCTTTTAAATGTATCATAGCTCTACTCCAGACTTTGCAGTGATGCCCCATTTCACCCAGAGTAGAAGCTAAAGCCTTTATTTACAATGGCCTGATCTCCATATTCTCCTCTGTTATGTCCTCTGACCTATATATACTCTATCCTGTTCATTCTTTGGACTTCCTTCAACTGTATTGCTACCTCTCTACTTGGAACATGATTTCCCTAAATAGTACATGGCTAATTCTCTTATCCTCTGCAAGGCTTTGCTCAGAAGTCACTTGAGGGGCTCCCCATTCAACACATTTTAAATTTCATGCTAGTTAGGATACACCCACCTCTTCCAAGCTTACTTACCCTGTTTCATTTTTTTTTTCCATTTCCACCTTCTAATGCATTTAGTTATATTATTATTGCTTGTCTTCTCCTACTGGAGGGTAAGTTTTATGAAAGCAGAGCCTTTTTGGGGGTCTGCTTGACCACTTGATGTATCTGAAGTGCCCAGAATGGAGCTCGGCACATAGGCATTCAAGAAGTATGTGTTGAAGGAAATGACTACATTGACTGGAGATGGGAGAATAACTTAATAATGGCTTGTTGCTCTTTGAAGGCAAAGCTGAGTTTAAGCCTGGCCTAAGAGCCTGGAACCAATTTGGAGAGGATGATGAGTGAGGTTGAGTTAAAGTGGAATGTTTCTATATATAATGTTTAAGTCCTTGCTTGAAAATCTAAAATGAGATTGTTCTTTAATTACTCTGAACATGGTGTCTGTTTTGCATGCCTTCTTATGAATAACTAGGAAAATGCTAGTGAGTCCGTTTTCAATAAAGCACTTAATGTGGCAAATTTAATGTGTTCAGGAAGTTAACACTGTTGTGAAAAATTGTGGACATGCTAGTCCTTACCTTATGAATCTTATTCAAAGCCATCTCTTTATATTTTAAGTAGCAATTATGCTACTATAAAGTTTCTTGACTTCTTTTATTGTTCTCTTAACTTGGTTACCTGTATAGTGATATAATTATGAGACCATCCTACCTTAGCATTTAAGGACAATAACTGAATGGTTTCCTGATACTGCATTCCTTAGAAGCAAAATTAAACATATTCATCTTTTTTTTTTATTTGGTCTCAAATCGTGTAACAAAAGAGTCAGACCTGGCTCTTAGAACAAGAATGCAAATTTGACCATTTAAAAGTCAGGAAGAAAATCTTTAATGCTGTGTTTTTATATGGCAGTGGTGTTGAATATATACATACACACACAACACACAAACACACATATCTTTTATTATTGATATGGAGTTTTTGTTTAAGCTTAAGTACTTTTATTTCCTCTATTTACAGTAGACAGGAAGAAAATCATGGAGGCAGATATAATAGCAGATCTTCGATGCAAGCTCAAAGAAGTTGAAGAAGAGCGACTAAAAGCTGCACAGTATGGTTTACAACTAGTTGAGAGCCAGAACGAATTGCAGAATCAATTGGATAAATGTCGTAATGAAGTGATGACCATGACTGAGGTAGGACACTATATTCCTCTGTTTACAAAGATGTGCTTAGCTACTGAAGATCTGTGTTGTCCAGCAATTATTAATATTTTTCTTTTCTGAGGATTTTAGGCCTAGTTCCCACCCATCCCTATTAAAGGGAAATGAACTAAATGAATTTCTAATATTTTTTCTGACGCAGTGTGTCCTGAGTTTGAAAAATAAGTTATTTTCACTCTCTTTACTACATATTGAATTTTAGACTTTGCTTTGTTGCACTCTTCCTAGGTGACCTCACTTGTTTCATAGTTTTTGATAACATCTAAATGCCCCATGATTGTTACACCAAGTCCTTAGTTCTCCCCTAAAGTTTAGATTTTTGTATTCAATTGCCCACTAATGGGCATCTCAGACTTAACATAAACAGAATAGTTAATTCCCTGCCCACTAACCAAACATGCTCTTGCAAAATTCTTTACCTTACTTAGTAAATGTAATAACGTTCATCCAGTTACTTGAGCCAAAAATCTAGGAGTTTTACTCAATATCTTTCTGTCCCTTATTTCTAGTATTTAATCCATTAGTAAGCTCTAAGAACTTGACCTACAAAATATCTATACCACTGCCATTCTAGTTCAGACCACCATCATCTCTCCCTTAGATTACTACTGTAGCCTTTTGACTAGGTTGCCTGCTTCCTGCATTTGCCATTCACACCATTCTTCACACATCAGCCAAGTGGTCATTGAAGAATATACAAATGATCATGTCGCAGCCCTGCTGAAAGCATAGAGCAGCTTCCAGTTTTATTTACAACAAAATCCGAGCTCCTTACCTGGATTTGTAGATCCCCATGTGATCTGACCTCTTTCAACCTTTGACCTCATCTCAAGCTACTTTCCTTTGTTCTTAGCTATACTAGTCCTGCCTTATGGGCTTTACAGGAGCTGTTGCCTCCATCTGAGTGGTTCATCCCCCACTGTCATGAGAGACATGACATGAGAGGGAATTTTGTCTGTCTTGTTCATGGCCGTATCCCTAATATTTGGCATACATTTATTGAAAGAATGAATAAGTCAGTTTTATTTAGTAAATGCTCAATATTGTATTTAAACTTTGATCTCAAAGTTTAAATATATCAGGGAAAAAAAAACTAATGGCAACCCTTTTTTAAAATTTTTCTCTTATTAAATCTAATTTTATTTATGTTATTTTTTAAACCTTGTTGAAGAAGTTTGTACTAATGCCCTTTTTATCTTTAAACTTCCCTGACAATAAGCAAAAGCCCTCTTAAATACTACTTTTGTCTTAGCACTGTATTCATCTGAGTGGTGTTGTGAACATTTATGAACATTTTTCAGATGACTACATTCTGAAAGTGAGAGCTAATTCAGTATTTCTGTTTATACCTTGTCCACTATTTCTTCATTTTACTCAGAGCTACAAGTAGAGCATATTATTATCAAACCAAATAATTCTCACTAGGAAAACTTAAATGCTATTAATTTTTTTTTTTTTTCCTAGCAGAGAGAACTTGACTCATTGACAGCCTTAGAGCACTTTTTACTTCGTTGGCAGGACATAGAAGCAATTACCATATCCCTAGCACGAACGTTAATATAGTCTCAAAATACCTCTAGGGTTTTTAACATTAATACTAACTGCAGTTATTTCAGATTTAACATGTGGTTGTTACTTAGAAAGCAGCAAATGTGTGAAACAGGAATGATTCAGGTGAAGGTGAAAACTGCTTATGTGTGATGGCTTTAAGTTATTTTTATGTAATTGAATTATAATTGAATCTGTTTTCAGAATTATGAACAAGAAAAATATACTCTTCAGAGAGAAGTTGAGCTCAAGAGTCGAATGTTAGAAAGTTTGAGCTCTGAATGTGAAGCCATTAAACAACAACAAAAAATGCACCTGGAGAACTTAGAAGAACAGCTGAGCAGAAGCCATGGGCAGGAAGTGAATGAACTAAAAAATAAGGTTTGAATATCTCTGTATTTTAGAACAAAAATATTTCGTGCTTATGCAACCATTTGTAAACTTTAGGTGATAGAAGATTTTCTTAGTAACATCTATGCAAAACAGCTGAGATTAAGGGCTCCATCATTTTAATATTAGGAGTGGGAACACTGAGAAACAATAGTTCACCTAAGAGACTTGTATAAATAACATTCTATTAATTAAATAGGATTATTTAATTTCAGCAACTGAGTATTTGTTAGGGAGTTTTAGTTTAGTGATCAGCATAACCTCCTTGCTTAGAGTGCTTAGTATGCTAGTCCCTTTTCAGAAAGACTAGTTCCCTAACCTTCACTGCAACTAGTGGTACACGTTATAATTCCACAAAAGAAGCCAATAGTTTTTGGTAAATTAATGTACATTAGAGTTGATACTTTATAGTTTGTTTATTGAAGATAAACTAATACATATGATCCACTTCTTACACAATTCCATAAGGGAGGTACCATTATTATCTCCATATAACAGATGAGAAAACCAATGTTTAAACAGATTGAGTAAAGTTGGTTAAGATTGTAGAGTGAGAAATTAGCAGTCAAAATTTGCACTGAGGCTGTCTGATTTCAAAGACTGTTTCACTGTGTTTCATGTACCATCTTTTAAGATGTTTATATATACCTGTACCACCTATACTGTTAATTAATTCTCATTAAATTGACTCCCTTTTTAAATGTTTTCTCATTTTAAGTAATGGTATCAATGAAATATATTTGAGCTGGTTATGTTTTGTCCTAATATGCAGTAAAACATAACTATCAAAATATGCTTTCATGTAATACTTAGAATCATCTTGCATACCACTCTGACAAATAATAATCCAGCTTCTCTGAAGCTTCTCTGAGTGAGACACCAATAACTGTTAATGATGCTTTTTTTTTTCCTGGATATTATTTTCAGTTTAGCAGTAATTTTCATTACCTAAACAAAAAAGAGTAATGTAGGAAATATTCAGAGTCTGAAGTAAAGCCAGTTATAGAGATGGCTTTTCGGTGGAGTAAAGACTAAATAATTCCAAAAATATTTTCAGTCTTATTGATGTTCTCAAATTACTTGTGCCAATAATTTGGAGCTTTATTTGCTATCTTTCTTTCACTTATTTCTCATATTTAATCCATCAACAAGTTCTCAGAACTTGAGCTATGAAATACCCATCTCTGCTATAACAGTGCAGTCCAGCTCACCATCGTCTCTCCCCTACTATCCAGGCAGCCTGCTTCCATCATTGCTGTCATACCACTTACTCTTCACACGGCAGCCAAAGTGGTCAGGGATCCAGACCTACTCTGATTACTTGTATGGATTATTTGTATGCTTATAAAACAAGGCATGTCACTGTCTGTTAAAAGATGCCTAGCCTTGGCCAAATAGGAAACCCCAATCATCTCATCATACAATAAGTTTGGGTCATTCGGTGATGTTTTTCAGAAGAATGTCCACATTTCAACATAGATCAATCAGCTGAAATTTTTATTTCACATGATGAAAATAGAAAAGGGAAAAGAAATTATGCTAGAAGGCTCTTTTTTTTAAAATTTTATTTATTTATTTATTTATTTATGGCTCTGTTGGGTCCTCGTTTCTGTGCGAGGGCTTTCTCTAGTTGCGGCAAGTGGGGGCCAATCTTCATCGCGGTGCACGGGCCTCTCACTATTGCGGCCTCTCTTGTTGCAGAGCACAGGCTCCAGACGCGCAGGCTCAGTAATTGTGGCTCACGGGCCTAGTTGCTCCGCAGCATGTGGGATCTTCCCAGACCAGGGCTCGAACCCGTGTCTCCTGCATCGGCAGGCAGATTCTCAACCACTGCGCCACCAGGGAAGCCCGAAGGCTCTTATTTTTTAAATAGAAAACAAACACCAGGATATATTCTAAGAATGTTGAGACCCTATTGAAGATAATTCAATATAGATGATAATGATAACCCTGGACATCAAGCAAAAGCTTTTTATTGATAACAAAGCATTCAGTGAGTGTTAAGTGTGGTGCCGAATGTTTTACCCACCCAATCTCAGTTGAGAGCCTCACAATAATGCAGTCATGGTAGGTACAATCACTTAACAGTTTTACATTTGAGGAATGTAAGTGAGACAGGTTAAACCTAGGCCTGGCCCTAAAGCTTCACCCTTCTGCTACAAGTTTGTTCCCTTTAAACTACATACAGGCATACCTCAGAGATACTTCAGAGTCAGTTCCAGACCACCACAAAAAAGTGAATATCACAGTAAAGTAAGTCACATGAATTTTTTAGTTTCCAAAGTAGTCTGTTGAAGTGTGCGATAGCATTCGGTCTAAAAACAACAATGTATATACCTTAATTTTAAAATATTTTATGCTTAAAAATGCTAACTATCTGAGACTTCAGTGAGTCATAATCTTTTTCTGGTGGAGGGTGTTGCCTCCATGTTGATGGCTGCTGACTGATCAGGGTGGTGGTTGCTGAAGATTGTGGTAGCTGAGGCAATTTCTTAAAATAAGACAACAATGAAGTTTGCTGCATCAGTTGACTCTTCTTTTCATGAGCGATTTCTCTATAGCATCAATGCTGTTTGCTAGCATTTTATCCACACTAGAACTTCTTTAAAAATTGGAGTCAATTGTCTCAAACCCTGCCTCTACTTTATCAACTAAGTTTATGTTATATTCTGTATCATTTGTTGTCATTTCAACAATCTTCACAGCATCTTCACCAAGAGCAGATTCCATCTCAAGAAACCACTTTCTTTGCTCATCCATAAGAAGCAACTCCTCATCCATTAACATTTTATCATGAGATTGCCACAGTTCAGTCACATCTTCAGGTTCCACTTCTAATTCTAGTTCTCTTGTTATTTCCACCAATCTGCAGTTACTCCTTCACGGAAGTCTCGAACCCCTCAAAGTCATCCATGAGGGTTGGATTTAACTTCTTCCAAGCTCTTGTTAATTTTGATATGTTGACCTCTTTCCATGAATCACAAATGTTCTTAATGGTATCTAGAATGGTGAATCCTTTCCAGAAAGTTTTCAATTGACTTTGCCCAGATCCATCAGAGGAATCACTATCTTAGATAGCTATAGTCTTACAAAATGTATTTAAGTAATAAGAATTGAGAGTCGAAATTACTCCTTGATCCATAGGCTGCAGAATGGATGTGTGTTACCAGGTGTGAAAACAATATGAATCTCGTTGTACATCTCGCTTGGGTGACCAGGTGGATTTTCAGTGAGCAGTACTATTTTGAAAGGAATCTTTTTTCTGAGCAGTAAGTCTCAACAGTAGACTTAACATATTCAGTAAACCAGGTTGTAAACAGCTGTGCTGTCAGCCAGGCTTTATTGTTCCATTTATAGAGCACAGGCAGAGTAGATTTAACATAATTCTTAAGGCGCCTAGGATTTTCAGAATGGTCAGTGAGCATTGGCTTCAACTTAAAGTCACCAGCTGCATTGGCCCCTAGCAAGAGAGTCAGCCTGTCCTTTGAAGCCAGGCACTGACTTTTCCTCTCGAGCTATGGAAGTTCTGGATGACATCTTCTTCCACTGGAAGGCTGTTTTGTCTACATTGAAAATCTATTGTTTGGTGTAGCCACTTTCAGTGATTATCTTAGCTAGATCTTCTGGATAACTTGCTGCAGCTTCTAAATCAGCACTTTCTGCTTCACCTTGCACTTTTTTTTTTTATGTTATGGAGACAGCCTGTTTCCTGAAACTTCATGAACCAACCTCTGCTGGCTTCAAAATTTTCTTCTGAAGCTTTCTCCCCTCTTTCAGCCATCATAGAATTGAGGAGAGTTTGGATTAGGCTTTGGCTTAAGGGAATGTTGTGGCTGGTTTGATCTTCTATCTAGACGTCTAAAATTTTCTCCATATCAGCAGTTAGACTCTTTAGCTTCCTTATCATTTGTGTGTCCACTGGAGTAGCACTTTTAACTTCCTCGAAGAACTTTTCCTTTGCACTCACAGCTTGGCTAACTGATGCAAGAGGCCTAGCTTTCGGCCTGTCTCGGCTTTTGACATGCCTTCCTCACTAAGCATAATCATTTCTAGCTTTTGATTTAAAGTAAGAGATATGAACACTGAGAGGCCATTGTAAGGTTAGTAATTGGCCTAACTTTGAGTTGTTGTGTCTCGAATAGGGAGGCCCTAGGAGAGGGAGAGAGATAGGAATGACCATTCGGTAGAGCAGTCAGAACACATACAACATTTATCGATTAAGTTCACCCTCTTATATGAGTGTGGTTTGTGATGCCCCAAAATAATTACAATAATAACATCAAAGATCACTGATCATCATAACAAATATAATAGTAATGAAAAAGTTGGAAAGATTATGAGAATTTCCAAAATAAGGCACAGAGACAGGAAGTGAGCAAATGCTGTTGGAAAAATCGCTTGGTAGACTCGGCTTGGCTCAGGGTTGCCACAAACCTTCCATTTGTAAAAAAAAAAAAAAAAAAACAATATCTGGGAAGCGCAATTAAGCAAAATGCAATAAGACAGGGTATGCCTGTATTCTTAGTGTTCCAAGATTTGGAACTATGTGACATTTTGGGAAAAGGAGTTAAATAGTTTTGTTCAACTTGACTACCTTCCAAAATAGTTATCCTGCAGATACCAGAACAATTTGTATTGCTATGGTCTGATGACCTTTACGACCTTTTGATTTATAAGATTGTGATTTTGTTTTTACTTTAGTTAGAAAAACTGAAAGCCGAATTAGATGAAGCTAGGCTTAGTGAAAAGCAGCTGAAGCACAAAGTGGATCATCAGAAGGAACTCCTTTCTTGCAAATCAGAGGAAATGCGAATAATGTCTGAACGTGTACATGAAAGCACCTCTTCAGAGATGCTGGCTCTTCAGATTGAGCTAACTGAAATGGAAAGTATGAAGGTAATTTTTATGGCATGTGAATTCTGGAGGTTTTTTTCCCTTGTATATTTTTCATGTTTTTGTAATAATCCTTATGAGCTAGTTTTAAGGCTGAAATATTTTTTGGCCTAACTTTGATCTAACTAATTAAAAAATGTTTTACAGAATTTTTATTTTTTAAATTTTTAAAAATAAATAAATTTATTAATTTTTGGCTGCATTGGATCTTTGTTGCTGCGCGTGGGATTCCTCTAGTTCTCTACTGTTTGTTGTGGTGCACGGGCTTCTCATTGTGGTGGCTTCTCTTGTTGCAGGCTCTAGGTGCGTGGGCTTCAGTTGTTGTGGCTCGCGGGCTCTAGAGCACAGGCTCAGTAGCTGTGGCGCACAGGTTTAGTTGCTCTGCGGCATGTGGGATCTTCCCGGACCAGGGCTTGAACCCCTGTCCCCTGCATTGGCAGGTGGATTCTTAACCACTGCGCCACCAGGGCAGCCTTACAGGATTTTTAGATGGATTACTTCAAATAAAGTAAAGCTTTAGGTTACATGATTATGTAAGGCAGACTTTACTTTTAGATTAATAAAACTTCTGGAAGAATTTAGACATTTATCCTGATCCTAGTTTGTGTCATAAAAGCCCAATATAAAAAGTTGGTAGCATGGAAGTTGGTATGTGTATGAGTATAATTTTTTAAAAATTTTATTATGCACCTTATAACCTTTGACTATTTCTTAGTTTTAGTTTTGGGTGTGAACCACTGCTGATAGATAAACTGAACAGCTGCTAAATGAAGGGTTATTCAAGAGAGTTTCTTCTTTTTCCATTCCTGTTGAATAGACCACCCTCAAAGAAGAAGTGAACGAACTACAGTACAGACAAGAACAACTAGAACTTCTTAATACTAATTTAATGCGCCAGGTAGACCGGCTTAAAGAAGAAAAAGAAGAGCGAGAGAAAGAAGCAGTTTCTTACTATAATGCCTTAGAGGTGTTGTGATTACAGTAACATCATCTTTTCCAATTTATAGTAAATTGTTTTCTTGCTAACCTAATCTCTGTTGGCTAAATCGTTTTCTTTTGAATTTAGAAAGCTCGTGTAGCAAATCAAGATCTTCAGGTGCAGCTAGACCAGGCACTCCAGCAAGCCTTGGACCCTAACAGTAAAGGCAACTCTTTGTTTGCAGAGGTACTTAAAATATTCCATTGATTAAATTGGCATTTCACTTAATGAAAGCATAATTAAACATGTTAATATTTTCTAGGTGGAAGACCGAAGGGCAGCAATGGAACGTCAGCTTATCAGCATGAAAGTCAAGTATCAGTCACTGAAGAAGCAAAATGCATTCAACAGAGAACAGATGCAAAGAATGAAGGTACAGAATTATTATGATCAAAGGTTTATTAAATCTATTTTGAATCAGCATTACATGTACAAATATATCAAAGAAAGCATCTTTTCCTTCAAGGAATATACTTATATAATTATTTCTAGAACTGCATGATTTTAGAAAAAACTTTTTTGAATTGAATGAAAGATCCCTTTTCTATTTTATTTAAAAAAATTAATTCTGTGTAGATTTAGTAGTGGTATTTTTTTTTTTTTTTTTTTTTTTTTTGCGGTACGCGGGCCTCTCACTGCTGTGGCCTCTCCCGTTGCGGAGCACAGGCTCCGGATGCGCAGGCTTAGCGGCCGTGGCTCACGGGCCCAGCCGCTCCGCGGCATATGGGATCCTCCCGGACTGGGGCACGAACCCGTATCCCCTGCATCGGCAGGTGGACTCTCAACCACTGCGCCACCAGGGAGGCCCCTAGTAGTGGTATTTTTAGCATCCATTCATTGAGCTTTTAATTGTTACTCACTAGCCTTGCCATTAGCTCTTTCTTTGTAGAGTGGGGAAAAAACAAGTATTAAAAAGTTTTTCTTTCCTACTGTTGGCCTAGTTTCTTTCTGAGGATAGCCCTAAGGTTCCTGCTTCAACTAAAACTAGCTCTCTTACAATTCTTCAATTCTCCCACAAAGGCTTAGTTATAGACTGAAATTTGAATTTCCTTTCCTTGTAGTTTCTCAAGTCAAGCATATAAGCCCTTTTAATTTTAAGGGTTTGTTGGGCGGCATTTCAGTCAAACAGCTGGTAACAGAAAAACATGCTGAAGTTATAAAGATTCCAGTATTGTACCAATCCTTAGACTCCTGATCCCTGATCTGTTGTGCCTAACTCTCCTGAGGTGGTAACTAGAAGTCTGTAAGGCTTCCTGCCTCTTTTTCAGGATGATGAGATTCACCAAAGAAATAGGAAAGGTCAGTGATTAAACTTTGGCATTAGATGAACTTGGGATTGAATCCTAGTCTGTCACTTGTTAGTTGTGTGACCTTGAACAAGCATTTTTATTTTGCAGAGCATCAGTCACCTCATCTGTAAAATAGAGATGATACAACTTGACTCTTAAGAGTTGTCCTGGAGTTAAATGAAGTGCCAACTTAAACAATAGTTGTGGCTTTTATTTCTAAGGATTTTAACTGTGCCATCTGGTTTACTGAGGCTCTCCCCTATCTGGGAATTGTTTCTTTGTAAATTTTCTCATATTTGCTCTTTGTTTTCTTTTTGTATTTCTTGGGCTACTGTTATTAATCTCTGAATGTTCCCATGATACCCCATACTGTCTTTAGACACAGGTAGCATTCTGAATCTTCTGAGGCTAAATGTGTCTAGCCTCCAGTTTGAAGCAGGAACAAAGAGTGGATCCTTAAAAATGTTAAAAGTCACCTTTCTCTCTTACTTGTAACCATAGCTAAAACTTCATATCATTGCTCGCTTTACTCAAAAATGTATTTAAATTAATTGACATTTTTTAAGAACTCCGGAAATTTCCAAAGGCAGAAAGGATTGCTAGGTTTAGAGTTTAGTTAATTTCCTTCTGCTTGCTGTGTAACTCCAAGTTTAGTTGGAGTCATAATTAGGTAAGTTGATTGCTGCTCTTAGAAAATAAATTTATACTTGTATTAAGGGTTGCTTCAATATCCTTAGATTGCCTTTTACCTTTGCTTTCCATCCTTGTTCTTTGTGAATCTTACATTTGTGAATGTGAGTAGCTTAATAATTTCCCCCACTTAATACTACTGAAGTTAATCAGAATTTTTAAGAAACTGCTTCAGACCCTTAATGAGAGTGCATATGATGAGTACAGCACAGCATTTGGCCAGGCTCATTTACTGCGTAAGTGATGTGCTTCCAGACCACAGTCATGCAGCTCAATTATGTTTCACAGAAGTACAAATAATTGTTATGAACTTCAAATATCACTCATAAGTAGTCTAAATAAGTACTAAAGAGTTATGTCTAACTAGATTATTGGTATAAAATGTTTTCAAATTTTTCTAGTCTAGTATTAGACTAGAAATAGCTAATTAGTTTAGCTTCCAAAATGAGGTCAAAGTAGTATAGTACAAAATATGAACTGTATTGAAAATATGGTTATCAGACTCTTCCTCTCCCCCACTCAATTTTTACGGGAGGAGGGATTTTTTTTTTCTAGTTACAAATCGCCACATTGCTACAAATGAAAGGGTCTCAGGCTGAATTTGAACAGCAGGAACGGTTACTTGCTATGCTGGAGCAGAAGAATGGTGAAATTAAACATCTCTTAGGTGAAATTAGGAATCTGGAGAAATTTAAGGTATGTATAAACACCTTTAAAAAACACAGCCAAGTTTTGTTTTGAGTATCTTAATACTTCTAACTTGAATGAGTTTCTTTATTATGTAATTAACGTATACCTTCTGTTGAGATTTACCAATATTTAATGTTTTCTTCAAGTTTTTTTATGCTTTTCATATCTGTTGCTGTTGTAAATTGTAACTCAGTTATACTCAGAGTGCCCATATCTTTAGTGTACAACTTAATGAGTTTTACATACATATACCCCCTTATAATTACTCCCCAGCTCACGATATAGAATACTTCCAGCACTCTAGAGCAGCACTGTCATGTCCCTTTTAAGTGAGTCCTCCCACCTTCTAACTTTGTATCAGCTTTACATGTACAGATACTCTTGAACTTCGTATAAATGGAATCATTCATTACATACTCTTTTGTTTCTGTCTTCCACTCAACATTATGTCAGTGAGATTTGTTCCTCCTGTTGAGTGTTACCAGTAATTGATTCTTCTTTGGTGCTCTCCATCTGTTTTTTAATGGATGCATAGTAATATTTTTGTCATATTGTCCAATATTATGTGGCAACTGGAATTCATAGAGGTCTTTAATACACTATTTAAAAATCTTTGAAATAAATTCAAACTCCCAGAAAAGTCATGAAATTATTTCTATATACCCTTCACCCAGATTCCCCAATTATCAATTTCACCACATCTGCTTTTTTATTTTCTCTCTCTCCATGTGTGTACATTTTTTTTTTTGCGGTACTTGGGCCTCTCACTGCTGTGGCCTCTCCCGTTGCGGAGCACAGGCTCCGGATGTGCAGGCCCAGCGGCCATGGCTCACGGGCCCAGCCGCTCCGTGGCATGCGGGATCCTCCTGGACCAGGGCACGAACCCATGTCCCCTGCATCGGCAGGCGGACCCCCAACCACTGCGCCACCAGGGAAGCCCCAATGTGTGTACATTTTTATCTTAAACATTTGAGAGTAAGTTTCAAACTAGATCTCCCTTAACCCTTATGTTGTACCTCAATGTTGAAGCTTATCCTTTTACATA
This sequence comes from Hyperoodon ampullatus, assembly GCF_949752795.1. Classification (NCBI taxonomy): domain Eukaryota; kingdom Metazoa; phylum Chordata; class Mammalia; order Artiodactyla; family Ziphiidae; genus Hyperoodon; species Hyperoodon ampullatus. The sequence goes on from NC_136917.1 coordinate 14,092,366, forward strand.
ACCATAGTGTTGATACAATGATCAAAATCAGGAAGCTAACATTGATACGTAGTTTTAGCTAGGTTGCCTTTTACATTTTACCAATTACCACTAATGTCCTTCTGGGAAAACAAAAATACCCAAATGCTTTCCTTTCTAGGGTCCAATCCGTGGTCTTTTTTTTTTTTTTTTTTGCGGTACACAGGCCTCTCAGTTGTGGCCTCTCCCGTTGCGGAGCACAGGCTCCGGACGCGCAGGCTCAGCGGCCATGGCTCACGGGCCCAGCCACTCCACGGCATGTGGGATCTTCCCGGACTGGGGCACGAACCCGTGTCCCCTGCATCGGCAGGCGGACTCTCAACCACTGCGCCACCAGGGAAGCCCCATATGTTGTCTTTAATTGCCAAGTCTCTTTAGTCTCCCTTAACTTGGAACAATTCTGTAGGCTTTCTTTAACTTTTATGACCTTGACATTTTTGAAGAGTACAGCCATTTGCTTTGTAGATTTTCTCTCATTTTAGGGGTGTGTGATATAATTAGATTCAGGCTATGTATTTTTGACGGGAAAACTACAGGAGTATTATTATACCCTTCTCAATGTGTACATCAGGTGGCACATAATGTCTGTTTGTACCATAACTGGTTATATTAACCTTGATTGGTTGTGGTTATGCCTGCCAGGTTTCTCCAGTGTACGGTTACGATTCTTCCCTTTGTAATTAATATCTTGTGGGGAGTTACTTAGACCAAGTATATATCTGTCTTTCCTTATACTTGAACATCCATTGATGATTCTTGCCTGAAACAGGTATTCTGTGATGATTGCCAAATGATAATTTCTTCATTCCTTCTACATTTATTAGTTAGAAGAATAATAAAGGGATTGAAAAGAACTTTCTTCCTCACTTATTTATTGATTGATATCATATAGCCTCATGAATTCTTATTTTATCCTATGGATTGTAGTCTATAACTTCTTTATTTACTCTGGTCGCCCAGATTTGGCCAGCAGGAATACTTCCTTACTCTGGCACAACAAGATATTCCTAGCTCACCTGCCCTAGCCTTGGAATCAGCATACCTGCAAGGAGCACAGGTTCCTTTACGTGGACAATGGCACTTAGAAACCAAGAACTGGGCACTAGATGTGTTTATTGCTACTGGAATGTCATCACTTCTAGACCCTTTTAGCAGACAGAACTAGAAGTCTGTGTGCGTATATTTAGTGTATTTATGTATGTGTTATATGCATATTGATGAACGTTTTGTGTGAATAGGTTTGTGTGAGTATATGTATTTATATATATATAAACACATAAGAAAACCTTGATTTCATACTTAATAACTCCAGTTTGAATCTGATACCACAGGCTTCATTGCCTACCCCATTTTATCCAACAGTGAAAAACCTGGCGGTTATTGTCCTCAATATATTTGCTTATTTACTCATTCTTAGAATACATGTATTGATAGTTTCGGAATTACCCTACTCACTAAAGTTCAGGATTTGTTTGTAGTTCTTTTTGTTTTTAGCCTGAGGGTATATTGTCAAAATACTGTGTTGAAAAGTTAACTTGGGGTCCTTTTTTTCCCCCTCCTTCCTTACCCCTCTTTGGTATGAGTGTGTTATGCATCTGAAATACAGTTAGGTTTGTTTGTTTCTGTTTCTATTTTGTTTTGTTTGCCCTCCATCCATCCTTGTTGAATTTATGTATGTACTTTTTTCCATGTGAAACATTAACAAGGTTCTAAAAGAACTATAAAGAAGGTACACTCAGAGGCATATCTGTCTCCCCATCCCTCCTACACTGTTTCCACCCCACCCCTTTAGGTAGCCAATTTCATTTGTTTCTGATTTACTCATGCTGTTTCTTTTTGCAAAAAGAGCAGCTTTATGTAGGCTTTATTTTCTCCCCCTTTTTTTGGACAAAATGTAGCATAACACAGATAGTCTTTTATACTTTCCTTTTTTTCATTTAACTTTAACCTGGAGATCACTTCATCTCAGTTTAGAGAGACTTCCTAATTCTTATGAACAGCAACAAAGAATTCCATTGTATGGATTCTCATACATTCTCCTGTGTCTGGGTATTTAGATTATTTCCATTATTTTGCAATTATATACAGTGCTATATATACACTGCTACAAAGTACATTTTGCATATATTTGCGTTTCCTTATTGTCATAGATGTATCATCAGGGATAATTCCTACAGTGCAATTTCTGGGTCAAAAGTAAATTAATACATAGTTCTGTTAGATGTTCCCAAACTCCTCCACATGGCTTGTACCAATTTAGATTCCCGCTGGCAATAATGTATCATAGTGCTTGTTTTATAGGTGTATTTATTTGCCTGCGTGTATAGAGGAATTAACACGTTTTCTTGTAGTATTTGTACAGTTTCACTTTTTACATTTAGAGATCTGATCTCTACTGAATTTTATTCTTGTGTATAGTGTGAGATATAAGTTGAGTTTTATCTTTTCCAAATAACTAGCCAGTTGTCCCAGCATCATTTATTAAGAAGTCAATCTTGGGCTTCCCTGGTGGCGCAGTGATTGAGAGCCCGCCTGCCAATGCAGGGGACACGGGTTCATACCCCGGTCCGGGAAGATCCCACATGCCGCTGAGCGGCTGGACCCGTGAGCCATGGCCGCTGAGACTGTGCATCCAGAGCCTGTGCTCCGCAACGGGAGAGGCCACAGCAGTGAGAGGCCCGCGTACCGCAAAAAAAAAAAAAAAAAAAGAAGAAGAAGTCAATCTTGGTGGCAGTGATTTATTTATTTATTTATTTATTTATTTATTTATTTATTTATTTATTTATTTATTGGCTGCATTGGGTCTTCATTGCTGCGCGCAGGCTTTCTCTAGTTGCGGCGAGCGGGGGCTACTCTTCGTTGCAGTGTGCAGGCTTCTCATTGTGGCTTCTCTTGTTGCAGAGCGTAGGCTCTAGGCATGCGGGCTTCAGTAGTTTTAGCACGTGGACTCAATAGTTGCAGCACACGGGCCCTAGAGCTCACAGGCTTCAGTAGCTGCAGCGAATAGGCTCAGTATTTACAGTGCATGGGATCTAGGGCACGCAGGTTCAGTAGTTGTGGCTTGCGGGCTCTAGAACAGAGGCTAAGTAGTTGTGGCACATGGGCTTAGTTGCTCCACAGCATGTGGGATCTTCCCTGACCGGGGATCAAACCTATGTCACCTGCATTGGCAGGCAGATTCTTAACCACTGCACCACCAGGGAAGTTCCTGTGGCAGTGATTTAATATGACACCTATACCATATATCAAATTTCCATTTATGCTTGAGTCTGTTTCTGGATTTTCCACTGGCCTACTTCTCTGCACATCAGACTCATGCTTTTAATTTTAGAGGTTTTATAGTATGTTTTGTCTGATAAGGCTATTCTCCCACCATAGCTCTTCTTTCTCAGCATTTTTCCTGGCTATTCTTTCATGTTTGTTTTTCCCTATGAACATCGTGTCTAGCTCCAAAAAAATTTTGTTGGCATTTTTATTAGGATTGCATTGAATTTATAAATTAACTTAGGGAGCACAGATATCTTCTCACTAAAGAATTAATTAAAGTTTACAAGTGACAAATTTTGTAAACGTTAATAACTTTTTAGGCATTCTAAATTGTAGCCGTTAGTGTACCATAAAATTTTAAGTTTATATAACTTTCTTTCTCTTGTAAGAACTGTTGAAAGGACTGCAATTTTGGTTAAATTTGCAAAACATCTATTGGCAGGTGTATGTGGCTCACTAGTGGACTCTGCACTATACTTTGACAATTACAGCTTTAAATTAGGGGCTTTTACCTGCAATCTCTGAAATTGTTTACACGTTTTTAAGCAGATTTACATTTTTTTTTTTCCCGTAGAGAAATTGTACAGAGATTCCATCAGAATCTCAGAAGAGTGGGCACCAAAAATAACTGTAAGGATCTCCACTCTTTTTCATATTTTTGTAATTTATGGCTTTGTCATAAAGGCCAGAACTAAACCCTGTGAGTATTTGTTTCTTCCATTTTAAAAGCCAGAAGAGAGAAACCAGAGGGAGGATACAGGTGTACTTAGAACCATAGGCTTTGGAGACAGATCGGCATTCAGATTCTCTCTTCTCAGTTTACTTGCCTGTAGCATTGTGAGCCAGTTCCCTCATCTGTAGGAGAGGAATGCTCATTCTTGTACCTACTTCAGAAGCTAAATGAGTTAAGTGGATAGTGCTTAGCACAGTGTCTGCCATATGATAAGCATTCAATAAGTGGTAGCTGATACTATTATTAATAAACCTATGCTAACCTAATTTGTTACTTATTTTAAGTAATAAGAATTGTTTTCTTTAGAGTTTATATGAAAGTATGGAATCTAAGCCTTCAGCCAACTCTGTTGCTCTGGAAGATGACACCTATTACACAGATTTACTTCAAATAAAGCTTGAAAACTTAAAGTAAGTGTTGGGGGTTGGGAAGACAGAGACTTTTTTTTTTTTTTTTTTTTTTTGTTCATTCAATTATTTATTTATTTTTTATTAGTTTCTGCTTTATAACAAAGTGAATCAGTCATACATACACATCTGTTCCCACATCCCTTCCCTATTGCGTCTCCCTCCCTCCCACCCTCCCTATCCCACCCCTCCAGGCGGTCACAAAGCACCGAGCTGATCTCCCTGTGCTCTGCGGCTGCTTCCCACTATCTATCTACCTTACGTTTGGTAGTGTATATATGTCCATGCCTCTCTTTTGCTTTGTCACAGCTTACCCTTCACCCTCCCCATATCCTCAAGTCCGTTCTCAAGTAGGTCTGTGTCTTTATTCCCGTTTTACCCCTAGGTTCTTCATGACATTTTTTTTTTTTTAAATTCCATATATATGTGTTAGCATACGGTATTTGTCTTTCTCTTTCTGACTTACTTCACTCTGTATGACAGACTCTAGGTCTATCCACCTCATTACAAATAGCTCAGTTTCGTTCCTTTTTATGGCTGAGTAATATTCCATTGTATATATGTGCCACATCTTCTTTATCCATTCATCCGATGATGGACACTTAGGTTGTTTCCAGCTCCGGGCTATTGTGAATAGAGCTGCAATGAACATTTTGGTACATGTCTCTTTTTGAATTATGGTTTTCTCAGGGTATATGCCTAGTAGTGGTATTGCTGGGTCATATGGTAGTTCTATTTTTAGTTTTTTAAGGAACCTCCATACTGTTCTCCATAGTGGCTGTACCAATTCACATTCCCACCAGCAGTGCAAGAGTGTTCCCTTTTCTCCACACCCTCTCCAGCATTTATTGTTTCTAGATTTCTTGATGATGGCCATTCTGACTGGTGTGAGATGATATCTCATTGTAGTTTTGATTTGCATTTCTCTAATGATTAATGATGTTGAGCATTCTTTCATGTGTTTGTTGGCAGTCTGTATATCTTCTTTGGAGAAATGCCTATTTAAGTCTTCTGCCCATTTTTGGATTGGGTTGTTTGTTTTTTTGTTATTGAGCTGCATGAGCTGTTTATAAATTTTGGAGATTAATCCTTTGTCAGTTGCTTCATTTGCAAATATTTTCTCCCATTCTGAGGGTTGTCTTTTGGTCTTGTTTATGGTTTCCTTTGCTGTGCAAAAGCTTTGAAGTTTCATTAGGTCCCATTTGTTTATCTTTGTTTTTAGTTCCATTTCTCTAGGAGGTGGGTCCAAAAGGATCTTGCTGTGATTTATGTCATAGAGTGTTCTACCTATGTTTTCCTCTAAGAGTTTGATAGTTTCTGGCCTTACATTTAGGTCTTTAATCCATTTTGAGCTTATTTTTGTGTATGGTGTTAGGGAATGATCTAATCTCATACTTTTACATGTCCCTGTCCAGTTTTCCCAGCACCACTTATTGAAGAGGCTGTCCTTTCTCCACTGTACATTCCTGCCTCCTTTATCAAAGATAAGTTGGCCATATGTGCGTGGGTTTATCTCTGGGCTTTCTATCCTGATCCACTGATCTATCTTTCTGTTTTTATGCCAGTACCACACTGTCTTAATTACTGTAGCTTTGTAGTATAGTCTGAAGTCAGGGAGCCTGATTCCTCCAGCTCCGTTTTTCGTTCTCAAGATTGCTTTGGCTATTCGGGGTCTTTTGTTTTTCCAAACAAATTTTGAAATTTTTTGTTCTAGTTCTGTGAAAAATGCCAGTGGTAGTTTGATAGGGATTGCATTGAATCTGTAGATTGCTTTGGGTAGTAGAGTCATTTTCACAATATTGATTCTTCCAATCCAGGAGCATGGTATATCTCTCCATCTATTTGTATCCTCTTTAATTTCTTTCATCAGTGTCTTATAATTTTCTGCATACAGGTCTTTTGTCTCCTTAGGTAGGTTTATTCCTAGATATTTTATTCTTTTTGTTGCAATGGTAAATGGGAGTGTTTTCTTGATTTCATTTTCAGATTTTTCATCATTAGTGTACAGGAATGCCAGAGATTTCTGTGCATTAATTTTGTATCCTGCTACTTTACCAAATTCATTGATTAGCTCTAGTAGTTTTTCGGTAGCATCTTTAGGATTCTCTATGTATAGTATCATGTCATCTGCAAACAGTGACAGCTTTACTTCTTCTTTTCCAATTTGGATTCCTTTTATTTCCTTTTCTTCTCTGATTGCTGTGGCTAAAACTTCCAAAACTAGGTTGAATAAGAGTGGTGAGAGTGGGCAGCCTTGTCTTGTTCCTGATCTTAGTGGAAATGGTTTCAGTTTTTCACCATTGAGGACAATGTTGGCTGTGGGTTTGTCATATATGGCCTTTATTATGTTGAGGAAAGTTCCCTCTATGCCTACTTTCTGCAGGGTTTTTATCATAAATGGGTGTTGAATTTTGTCGAAAGCTTTCTCTGCATCTATTGAGATGATCATATGGTTTTTCTCCTTCAACTTGTTAATATGGTGTATCACATTGATTGATTTGCGTATATTGAAGAATCCTTGCATTCCTGGAATAAACCCCACTTGATCATGGTGTATGATCCTTTTAATGTGCTGTTGGATTCTGTTTGCTAGTATTTTGTTGAGGATTTTTGCATCTATGTTCATCAGTGATATTGGCCTGTAGTTTTCTTTCTTTGTGACATCCTTGCCTGGTTTTGGTATCAAGGTGATGGTGGCCTCGTAGAATGAGTTTGGGAGTGTTCCTTCCTCTGATATTGTTTGGAAGAGTTTGAGAAGGATGGGTGTTAGCTCTTCTCTAAATGTTTGATAGAATTCGCCTGTGAAGCCATCTGGTCCTGGGCTTTTGTTTGATGGAAGATTTTTAATCACAGTTTCAATTTCAGTGCTTGTGATTGGTCTATTCATATTTTCTATTTCTTCCTGAGTCAGTCTTGGTAGGTTGTGCATTTCTAAGAATTTGTCCATTTCTTCCAGGTTGTCCATTTTATTGGCATAGAGTTGCTTATAGTAATCTCTCATGATCTTTTGTATTTCTGCAGTGTCAGTTGTTACTTCTCCTTTTTCATTTCTAATTCTATTGATTTGAGTCTTCTCCCTTCTTTTCTTGATGAGTCTGGCTAATGGTTTGTCAATTTTGTTTATCTTCTCAAAGAACCAGCTTTTAGTTTTATTGATCTTTGCTATCGTTTCCTTCATTTCTTTTTCATTTATTTCTGATCTGATCTTTATGATTTCTTTCCTTCTGCTAACTTTGGGGGTTTTTTGTTCTTCTTTCTCTAATTGCTTTAGGTGCAGGGTCAGGTTGTTTCCTCGAAATGTTTCCTGTTTCTTAAGGTGGGATTGTATTGCTATAAACTTCCCCCTTAGAACTGCTTTTGCAGCGTCCCATAGGTTTTGGGTTGTCGTGTCTCCATTGTCATTTGTTTCTAGGTATTTTTTAATTTCCTCTTTGATTTCTTCAGTGATCACTTCGTTATTGAGTAGTGTATTGTTTAGCCTCCATGTGTTTGTATTTTTTACAGATCTTTTCCTGTAATTGATGTCTAGTCTCATAGCATTGTGGTCGGAAAAGATACTTGATACAATTTCAATTTTCTTAAATTTACCAAGGCTTGATTTGTGACCCAAGATATGATCTATCCTGGAGAATGTTCCATGAGCACTTGAGAAAAATGTGTATTCTGTTGTTTTTGGATGGAATGTCCTATAAATATCAACTAAGTCCATCTTGTTTAATGTATCATTTAAAGCTTGTGTTTCCTTATTTATTTTCATTTTGGATGATCTGTCCATTGGTGAAAGTGGGGTGTTAAAGTCCCCTACTATGATTGTGTTACTGTCGATTTCCCCTTTTATGGCTGTTAGTATTTGCCTTATGTATTGAGGTGCTCCTATGTTGGGTGCATAAATATTTACAATTGTTATATCTTCTTCTTGGATCGATCCCTTTATCGTTATGTAGTGTCCTTCTTTGTCTCTTCTAATAGTCTTTATTTTAAAGTCTATTTTGTCTGATATAAGAATTGCTACTCCAGCTTTCTTTTGATTTCCATTTGCATGGAATATCTTTTTCCATCCCCTTACTTTCAGTCTGTATGTGTCTCTAGGTCTGAAGTGGGTCTCTTGTAGACAGCATATATATGGGTCTTGTTTTTGTATCCATTCAGCCACTCTGTGTCTTTTGGTGGGAGCATTTAGTCCATTTACATTTAAGGTAATTATTGATATGTATGTTTCTATTCCCATTTCCTTAATTGCCTTGGGTTCGTTATTGTAGGTATATTCCTTCTGTTGTGTGTCTTGCCTAGAGAAGTTCCTTTAGCATTTGTTGTAAAGCTGGTTTGGTGGTGCTGAACTCTCTCAGCTTTTGCTTGTCTGTAAACGTTTTAATTTCTCCATCAAATCTGAATGAGATCCTTGCTGGGTAGAGTAATCTTGGTTGCAGGTTTCTCTCCTTCATCACTTTAATTATGTCCTGCCACTCCCTTCTGGCTTGTAGAGTTTCTGCTGAGAGATCAGCTGTTAACCTGATGGGGATTCCCTTGTGTGTTATTTGTTGTTTTTCCCTTGCTGCTTTTAATATGATTTCTTTGTGTTTAATTTTTGACAGTTTGATTAATATGTGTCTTGGAGTATTTCTCCTTGGATTTATTCTGTATGGGACTCTCAAGACAGAGACTCTTTTGACTTGCTTATAATAAGTGGTAATAGTTTCATTTTTAAATTGCCAAAAGAAAATTCCAGAAAGGAATGGTAACAGAAATACCTCTGTGCAGCAAATGAGATTTATTCAAGATATAATTAGTGCTGGTTATTGAAGAAAAATACTTTCAATGAATAATGAAATGTTTTTAGTTCTTTATTTTTTTCATAAAGCTTTTCAGATTAGTAAGTAAAAAAGAACTTTAAAGTAGAAAATGTTCTTATAGTCTAAATTTTTAAAGAATAAATATCATGTAACTTGAAACTTAAAGGAATTTATTTATACATGCATAAATGTGGAAAATCTGCCCCCCTTTGTTCATTTCCTTTGAAATGAGATTTTTTTTCTAATTTGAAACTGCTGTTGTTAAAGCTTATTTTGCTTATTGTTTCTTTGTTACTAAAAGCCCAGGGAAATATATTTTACTAAGAGTTCAAATATATAACATAGTAAACAATTTGTAGTAACTATTACACTTGCTTATTGTGTTATTGTAATATTCCTTGGTTCTCTTTTTTTTTTTTATTAATATAGCAAAGAAAATGAAAGCACTAAAGGTGAATTGTCCATCCAGCGAATGAAAGCATTATTTGAGAGCCAGCGGGCTCTGGATATTGAGCGAAAACTTTTTTTGAATGAAAGGTGCCTCCAGCTTTCCCAAAGTGAAAATATGAAACTGAGAGCTAAACTAGATGAGTTAAAACTGAAGTATGAACCTGAAGGTATGTATGTCTCATATTTTGTCTTTTATATCACGAGAAGCTCTGAGAGATCATATCATTTTTTTTTCTTGCTACAGCTTTATGCACATCATGTTACAAACTAATTTGTGGCTATGTATCTGTATTTAATAAATTTATTGCTACAAAATGTGTAGGAAAATTCAAAGAAACTGGGTACTAGATGTGCATGAATATAATGGGTATTCTTTTTGCATATCTGTGTAGTAGAACCTTGACATTTGAGACTTTTCCATTTAAGATTGCAGCATCTTATGTAATACCAAAGAGTTCAGTTTTGTTGAGGCAACTGATGTTTGAGAGCTATATTAGTTAATACTAATGTTTATAGAAAACTTAAAATAATGGAGACTTAAACAAGATAGGTATTTATTCCTCTCCCTGATAAAAGTCTGGAGGGGGCATTCTACGACTGGTCAATGTCAGGATCTAGGCTTCTTTTGCATTGTTCATCAACATATATCTCCTTGAGCAGAATTTAGTCACGTGGCCTTACCTGCCTATAGGAATAGCAGAGAAATTCAGCCTTGATTCTCAGGGTCCATGTTCCCAACTAAATCTTTGGGATTCTATGAAGGAATAGCAGGACAGATATTAGAGGACAACTATCAAGTCTAATCACTGAGATAGGAAATAGCCTAAGCATATAGGCTCTGCATATTATACATTTTAAAAAGTGATTTTACATTATGTAAATTAAAAAATAAAAGGCCCAAAATAAAAGAGTCTAAGAATGTGATGGCTCTTAGACCAAAAAAAAAGTTCTGTTACATGTTTTAGGTTATAGATTTTTCAGCCCCTATGCTGTTCACATGCCTACAACTTTCTCTTCATTATTATTTCAGTGACTGAAGTGATTCTCAACAATAGTGGGGAGGTTGTCAGCAATAATAAGGATTCTTTATAGTTTAAAAAAGCTTCTTTTTCTCTCATCCTTTCTCCCTTCCCTGATTAATAGCCTGTCCTGATTAAGAATTATCCGTTTCAAATTTCAAAGGTCTACTGTGAACTGAATACAGCAAGCAGGAGGAAGTATAATGAATCTAGATGGTGTGGATTTCAAAGGAGCTGTGCTAGAGAAAGGGAAAATACTGATTTGAAAACAATAGTGATACCAACAGGAACACTAGCCCCACATTCAACCATGGTTTCTCCAACCTCACTAATATTTTGATTTTGAAAATGAAAGACACATTGGTATGGGGATACAGAAAAGGTATTAGAACAGTTAATTCTGTGACTGTGTATATGGACCCGCATAAGGGATGAAATGATGTTATGTTAATCCTTATAAGACACAGTATTGAGTCTTCACTCAATAGGTGCTTTTAATCCCCATTTTACAGGTAAAGAACAAGCTCACGCCTTAGATTAAATGTGAATGCATATAGCAGATTAACACAGTGCTTTGCACTTAGTAGTTGCTATAAATGATGACTATTATTATTCAAGTTTAAAAAAAAGAATACAAAGTTCAGAGAGGTTAAGGAATTTCCCAAGGTCACCCAGCTGCAGAGTGTTGTTAGCACCAGGATTAGTACCTGGATTCCTTGACTCTTCACCACTATATCCTTCCTAATTTCCATGGTGAGATCTTATGAAGCCCCATGCAACTTTTATCATAACCCTAGAAGAGAACATTTAAGTGTTCATTCCTAGAGAGTCAAATATATTGAGATCATAAGGAAAAATTTATAGCCAGATAACCTTGAAAAGATATAGTTAATGGAATCCATGAAAAAGAAAGGATTAAAGACAATGTATTTCAGTAAGGAGATGAATGGGTTTTAAAGGAATGGAAGTGGAAAAAAAGGAAAGGAGAAAAATACATTTATAACTAGTGCTACCTTACGTTGATTGTGTGTTTGATTTATTGACTAGGTCTATTTTTAATTTTTTTTTTTCTCAGAGAAAATTGAAGTGCCTGTACTCAAAAAGAGGCGTGAGGTACTTCCTGTGGATATATCCACCCCTAACGATGTATGTACCACCAGTGCTGTTGAGGAGGAAGTTTATAGATTACCACCTCAGAAAGAGGAGGTACAGTCCTGTCCTAACAATTTAGAAGATAACTTGCAGTTGGAAAAGACAGTTTCTGTAAGCACATCAGGAGTCATTCTGTCTCCTTACAAAAATCTGTCCGTGGGTATTCAGCCAAGGAAGGAAAAGAAATGTGTGAAACTTATAGGAGTTCCAGCTGAGTCGGAAGCCTTAAGTGAAAGAAGTGGAAACACCCCTAACTCTCCCAGGTCAGTGTCCTCTTTCCTTCAAGGCAGTGAGCAGCCCTCTCCATCTCTTCTCTTTCGCTGCATGAACTGCACTATCTGTTTCTTTATCTATTTTCTTAGTATCGCATGCAGTATAATTCCCCAATTTCATCTGCCTACCTTCCGATTTTCTAAAACTTTAAGAAAGACTAAAATGATTACAGGGGAAAAGGACTCCTGAATAAGGGAATTGTTTTAAAAAGTAACACTTTTCTATGTCATGAGGCAGAAATACCACAGTCTAGTACCTCTTTGAATGTTTTGTTGGTTTGAATAAATGTACAGTTTTATTTTTTTCCTGGTTCAAGAGTTGCCGTGAAAAAAAATTAACTTATCTCCTAAAAGGGCTTTCCATTAGTCTAAGAAATTTCAGCCTTCCAAAAAACTGTTAGGTGAAATGTTTTATGGCTTTTGAAATTGTTTATCCTAAGCCTTCAAGAATGTGCTTTAATACCTATTCTGACATTTTAAAATATCAAAAGTAATTCATTTTCAATTTACACCCAAACTTCAAAGCCTCTAGTTTCTGCATAATTGAGTTTGTGACTAAAAGAGGAAGTGTCAGACATGTATGTCTGTAGGAATTAATGTTTTAAGGACCTTATCCTTTAAAAAAATTAAAATAATAGAAGGCAGAAGGTAAGAGAAAGTGAGTGGAAGGAAAAGGTAGGTACAGTCGCTGAGGTTAGGATGGTATAAGAAACACGTTCTTGGGCTTCCGTGGTGGCTCAGTGGTTGAGAGTCCGCCTGCCAATGCAGGGGACACGGGTTCATGCCCCGGTCTGGGAAGATCCCACATGCCGTGGAACGGCTGGGCCCGTGAGCCATGGCCGCTGAGCCTGCGCATCCGGAGCCTGTGCTCCGCAATGGGAGAGGCCACAACAGCGAGAGGCCTGCGTACCGCAAAAAAAAAAAAAAAAAAAAAGGAAACACGTTCTTGCGTTCTTGGTGTGTGTGGCAGGACCAAGAATGGGCAAAAAAGAAGTGAATGTGGAAAATGGAGAAGGTAAAAAAAGATGATAAAAGATGAAGGATGTCTTTATGCAGTGGAATGATAAATGTAATGAAAATAAATAGACATTCTAAAAATTAAGCATACTGATGTGAAAATAGTTAGCTTGGATTGTCTGCTATGAAAGGAGATCTTTAAGGTATTCCCAGGGTCAGTCTTCGATGGAGGGGTACAGAATAAGACATTTTACTAGTATGCATTCAAATTGAAATAGTAAGACATAGCCCACCTTACGTAAAAGGGCTTTCTTGTATGTTTTATCTGATTTGTTTTCAAGTCTTCAGTGCTACTAAATAGTATTCAACAAAGAAAGCACTTCAACAATATTGCAGTTATTAGAATTAGTAATAGGAGTAATGTATTACTCCATTTCTTGAAATTTTATGTAATCACATTATAACCCATAAGTCACATAAAATCAAAGCTTAATATTCTTAAGGAAGAAGCAGCTTTAAATGAATGATATCTGATACACAAATGGTTTCGAGGAGTTTTGAAGTGAATTCAACAGGTTATGCTTGTATATATGTGATTCACTGTGTACATGTGTTTTGACCATTGTATATTCCTGGAGGTGAATTTCCAGAATTGATCAGTGCAAACCTTACTATCTATGTTGTCTTCATTTCTTTTTCTGCCTTTTTTTGCTTGATAAAAATTATTTAAGCAAATGTATTTAGCTACTTGTTTGACTCAAGTAGCACGTTGGAATTTTTTTGTCTTGCTAAACAAAAACAAATAAAATAACAAAACATTTGTTTTTGTGTGTGTGTGTGTGTGAGTCCATCTGCTAACTTTAGATGTTTCCAACCTTTTGCTCTCTGCATGATTAACTTAGACACACAATCCTATGGTAATATTGTAATAATAAATACGACTTTTATTGGGAACTTCACTATTGAATGCTTTATAAATTTAATTGATGCTCTTGTTATAAAATATCCTTATAGGCACTTTAAAATATCTCTTCACTTTTTTCCTTAAATTATTATTTTGCTAGTTGAAATTCAATTTGAGTTTTTTTAATGAGATAAATAGACACCTATTCATGCAGCCCAGGATTCGTTGTTAATTTTTATCTTGTGTTTGCCTTTTGTAAGTCATGTTAACATTAAAATACTGCTCTAGCGTTAAAATTTTTTTTGTTGTGTTTATCATGATAGGCACCCTCATTATATTTTAATTCTTTAATTTAGGCTTTGCCATGGTTTTTTACTCAACCTTAAAGACATTTCTTTAGACATTTGAAAAATTAAGTCTATTGATATAAAAAGGTTCTTTTAGTGCAGCAGTGACTTAGTTTTTTTAATGGTATTGAAGTCAACTATAATTTTTCTCCTTATATACCTAAAAAAAAAAAAATCACCATGTCTCATTAAGAGGTCCATTATACTGGAGGATTGTTTCTTCTTTAATTTTTCCTAACCATATTTGAATTCAGAGTGGATGCTTTAATGCCTGTAGGTTAGCTGCTGAATCAAGGCTTCAAACAGAAGTTAAAGAAGGGAAAGAAACTGCAAGCAAATTGGAAAAGGCAACCTGTAAGAAATCACACCCTATTGTATACGTGTCCTCCAAATCAACTCCAGAGACCCAGTGCCCTCAGCAGTAAAGACTTAATAAGAGTAAGGTACCACTTGCCCAAAAGATTGCTCTGGAGGTTAGTTAAGATTGTCTTTATCTGAAGTATACCATCTTGTAGGTTATTTCCTTCTGCTCATTGTTCCAGGAACTGGCATTTTCATGCTCCTTTGACCAAACATTCAAAATGTGGTTGTAATTCTAACCAGGAGAGTGATGAACTATGAATCACAGTGAATAAACCATTAGCTGAAGGAAAGTGTTATTACAAATTTATTGGTTACATTGTATATAGATTTTTAAAGTACCTTCAGAGCCATATATAGTTGAAAAGAGAACACATTAACTATTATATTTTCCTATGTACATTTTTATGAACGTAGTTTTTCACTGTGTTGTGAAAATAGAAAACTTGGTTTAAAAATATATATTATATTGTAACTAGATTTTGTCAACGTGTAAAGCACATATGTTCATCTTTGTATTCATATACATGATTTAAATTTTATGTCTCAATTACATGAAAAAAATAATTTTGAAATTTAAAATAAAACTGCTATAATTTATCCCTTTTGTTTTTTTACTCTGTATAGATAATAGCATGTTATCAAAGGGAATAAAGGAAGAAAAAAGAAACTTCAGGGATTCTTAATTCCCTGGTACATATAATATATATATATATATATATATATATATATATATACACACACACACACACACACACACACACACACATATAATATATATTTTCAATTCTAAACTTTATAAATAAAGACTTTTTCCCGTAAATGATTATAGCCTGCTCTATAACTTAATTTCATGTATACATTAAGTGGGTGTATTGGAAAGAGAAGTTTATTTTAAGGAACTGCATTTTGTAAATAGGGAGGCTGACAAGTCCAAAATCTGCAGAGTGGGCTGGCAGGCTGTAGACCCAAAGAAGAGCTGATGGCACAGTTCAAGTCCAAAAGCTGTCTGCTACAAAAGCTTCCCTTGTTCAGGGGAGGTCAGCCTTTTGTTTTATCCAGGGCTTCAACTAATTGCATGCGTAGGCCCACCCACATTCTGGAGGGAAATCTGCTTTACTCAAAGTCCACAGCTTTAAATGTTAATCTCATCCAAAAGAACTCACAGAAACATCTAGAATGATGTTTGACAACATATCTAGGTTTCATGGCTCAGCCAAGTTGACATACTTAACCATTAACAGTGGGTTAATTAGATGTCTATTGAAATATGTTAGGCAAAAGGAAATTGCCTCTCATTTCTAAATAAATCAACTAATAAACTTTTAATTTTAATTTTCTATAAAAAGTATACTCTAAGGAAGTTAGAAATTTTATATTAAATAACATTTCTTACAAAAAGAAGTAGCTGAAGGCACTAGAGAACAAATAATTTTAACCTATGGATAATAACATGAATGACCACCATATTCCTGCATATTATAGAATGTAGATCAATTCCTTCCAACATTGAGTTTTTATCATGAGTTAGGTGCTAGTGGTGAAAAAGTAAGCCTTCAGAGCTCACAGTTTAATAGACCCACATAGATGAGTAGTGGTAGTTGGTACTATTAGTAGTAATAATAGTTATATATAACATTTGAATAAATCTAATGTGCCGAGCACTCTTTTAAGCCCTTTCACATATTACCACATTTAACCCTCCCAACATCTCTATGAGCTAGATATTATACCTTACTGATCCTCATTTTACAGATGAGGAACTCAAGGGCTCAAAGAGGTTAAGTTATTTGCCCAACGTCACAAGCGTTAGTAAACGATGAAAAAAAGTAGAGTGGTAGAGGTTGTAATAACGTGTATAGAGTCCTATAGGAACAGAGAAGGAAACAAGAAACTGCCTCTGGGGGCTTCTTTTAATTTTCATCATTTCTAAGCTGAGATTTCTTCAGTGGTTTCCAAAGGCACAGAGAATAGCATTACAGGTGGAAGAAACAGCTGTTCAACCAATAAAGGTATGAAACAACATCCCTAATTCAGGAAACTGAAGATTTTGAGATGGCTGGATATATAGGGCTTGCGAAGAGCAGTAACAGTAAACTGAATCTGAAGAGACAGCTAGGAGCAAAATCATGAAGAGTGTGAGTTAGGGAAATCTATTTTACAAACGAAAATTTACAGAGACTTATAAACAAATTGAGCAACTGTGATTGAGAGTTAAAGAATAGGGATGACAAGAGAACATTATCCATCCAGGTTCTGCCTTATCACTCATGGGAACTGAAGCAATTCTATTGAGTCTTGAGTCTTTTAGTAATATCTTTTGAAAAACTGCCACACTAAATGATGAGAAGCAACTGAATAATCAAGATAAGCAAAGCAATTACTGAACAAATTTAAAAGGTTGAATAAACTGTTCAATTTATTTTCAGTAAAAACACTCTGGAGTCATAATGGAAAATGAATTTAGAAAAAGATAAGAATGGAAGCAGAAAAGACTAGTTTGGCCATTTGGTAGTCCAGGTAGGAAATACAAGTATGAACTGAGGCAATGGCAGTGGGAATATAGAGTGGTGGTTGGATTTAAGATACTGTTTAAAGAAGCAATGTGGTCAAGAGTTGTTGGCAAAATAGGACGTGGTACTCTGTGGGAAAGAGATATATCTGCTACATGTGCATTAGTGGTGGTGGTAACAGAAAAATAGGAGTGGGAGTTATTTCGATTTTGATGAGGACTTTTATTCAGGTACCAGTGGGGTGTCCATGTTGGAGTCAACGGAAGTGTTCATGTATATTTACGTAATCAAAAATAATTAGTCTGTTTTTCAAACCTTTATTTTTACAAGGAAAATGTAAAACTAACATGACTATTCTAGTAGGCACTTTTTTTTCCTCATCATTATTCAAAAAGTGGCCTTATGGTCAAATGTTTATAATCATAGCCTTGATTTATTGTTTTCACTAATTAGACATCATGAGCCCTGTGTATGGGCCTAGAACAAAGATGACAAAGTAATTATGTTTTCTCTCCTCCAGTAAGGTATTGATGGAAGGGAGCTAATGTTTATTGATTTGCTAGGTGATTTACCTATATTATGTCTCTTAATACTACCTAGTTTAGCATAATAGTGACTGTTGTAGCATCTGTAGTTAGACTACTTGAATTCAGATCTCAATTTCTCCATATAAATGTTAGACTTTAGCAAGTTTATGACTCTGAGAATAGTTTGTTTAGGTAATCCTTTAATATTTTAATTTTGTTAGAATTATGTAAAATATGTGGATCCAAAGTAAAATCTACAAGAGAAGGTATATTTAAGAAAATACAGCTTCCATGACTGTTTCCTTCTCCCACCAGGAACCATTTAAATTTCATGGTTTATTTTCCCTTTTTTTTTTTTTTCTTTCTACATAGCAGATATAGATAGTAGGTAGCTAGACAGAATCTCCATTCTTTTTCTTAGATAAAAGTAAAATGGTGGGTGATATCAGAGAGGAATTGTGGATAGGAAACAGCAAAAGCCAGTCCCTCCACAAAATCAGCCAATAAACTAGCAAGGACAGTCAGAACCAAATTTTTTTAGACTCTGGAAACTAATCAAGGGTTTACAGCAACAAGGTGAACAATTAATCAAAAAAAAAATCAGCTGAGTCTTGGCATTTCAGGAAATCTCTGATGAATCACTAGCTGATCCCTAAGCTAATGGAATGGAGATTTCAGTGGCCAAACACAAGGAACCCAGACCTTACAAAATTAGTTTAGAAAAGTCATTTTAAAAATTGGAGCCATGACTAACAAGCAGCAACAACAAACTAGGGAGGGAGGAGAATCTGATTTCTAGCATGGTCACATTATAGTTCTCAAAGTGTTCAATTTTCAACAAAAATTACAAGACATGCAAGAAACAAGAAGGTATGACCCATACATAGGAAAAAAGAAATTAATAAACTGTCCAGGAGGAAGCCCAGACATTGGACTTGCTAGACAAAAACTTTAAATCAACAATTTAAACTATGCTCAAAGAGCTAGTGGAAAGCATGGACAAAGACCTAAAGGAAACCATAAAAGCAATGCCAAGTAGAGACTATCAACAAGGAGACATTATTAAAAGAAATTATTAAAAGGAGCCAGATAAAAACTCTGGAGTTGAAGAGTACAATAACAAATGAGAAACTAGAGAGATTCAACATCAGATTTGGCCAATTGAGATTACTTAGGCTAAAGAACAGAAAAGAATGAAAAAAATGAACAGAGTTTAAGGGACTCACTGGACACTATCAAACATAGCAACATACACATAATAGGAATCCCAGAAAGAGGAGAGAGTAAGGGGCAAGAGCATATTTGAAACAAACAGACAAAAAAAACCCCAGAAAATCGCAGTCCAATATCCTTGATGGACATTGATGCAAAAATCTTCAACAAAATATTAGCAAAACGAATGCAATCCATTATAAGGATCATACAAAATGATTAAGTGGGATTTATTCCAGGGATGCAAGGATGGTTCAACACCTGCAAATCAGCCAATGTGATATACCACATTAATGAAGGATAAAAATTATGTGATCATCTCAACAGATGGCTGAAAAAGCATCTGACAGCAAAAACAAAAATAAACAAGTGGAACTACATCACACTAAAAAGCTTCTGCACAGGGCTTCCCTGGTGGCGCAGTGGTTGAGAATCTGCCTGCCAGTGCAGGGGACACGGGTTCGAGCCCTGGTCTGGGAAGATCCCACATGCCGCAGAGCGACTGGGCCCGTGAGCCACAACTACTGAGCCTGCGCGTCTGGAGCCCGTGCTCCGCAACAGGAGAGGCCGCGACAGTGAGAGGCCCGCGCAGTGCGATGAGGAGTGGCCCCCGCTCACCGCAACTAGAGAAAGCCCTCGCACAGAAACGAAGACCCAACGCAGCCAAATAAATAAATAAAATAAATTTAAAAAAAAAAAAAAAAAAGCTTCTGCACAGCAAATGTAACCATCAACAAAATGAAAAGGCAGCCTACTGAATGGGAGAAAATATTTGCGAATCATGTCTGATAAGGGGCTAATATCCAAAATATATAAAGAACTCATACAGTTCAACAGCCAAAAAAAAAAAAAAAAGAAGAAGATCTGAATAGACATTTTTCTAAGGAAGACATACAGATGGCTGCCATGTTACTTAGCAACATTATGTAGACATGTAAGCTCTCCCTCCAGTTCCCTTCTTCCCCAGGAGTTCCCTCCTGGATGGTGGCCCCTGACCTCTAGCCTCTGTGTAGTCTTATGCTGTGAGGAACTTCCTCTCTCAGGCAATCCTGTCCAAGTACCATGCAATAAAGCTTACTGTGTGTTACTGCATTTCATGGTCTTGTATTTTTCCATGTTAGCCTCCAAATCCCTGAGGTCCCTTATAAACATGAAGTTTACATATCAAGAAGGACATTATATAATGGTAAAGGTGTCAATCTATCAAGATGGTGGAACAGTTCTAAACATATATGCACCTAACAAGAGAGCCTCAAAGTATCTAAAGCAAAAACTGAATTTTGAAATTTGCCTATGGATTCCACACAATCTCAATGAAAATCCAAGCAGACTTTATCGTAGAAATTAAAAATGTGATTCTAAAATTTATATGGAAATGGAAAGAACTGACATTGCCAAAGAAACTTTAAAAATAAAGAATAAAGTTGGAGAACATGTACTACCTGATTTTGAGAATTACTATAAAACTGTTGTAATCAAGGTAGTGTAGAGTTGGTATGTCAGTCTGCTAGTGGGCAGGTCTGGAGGTCAGGGGGTCCTGGGGCTGGTGCCTGTCCATTAGTGGGCAGAGCTGGGTCCTGGGGACTCTGACTACTGGGCCCTGGGGTCCTGGGCTAGTGCCTGCACACTGGTGTTTGGGGCCAAGTTCCGGGTTCTCTGGTGGACAGGGTCATGTCTTGGTGTGGCTGTGAGCTCAGGGGGTCTTAAGGCAGCCTACCTGCTGGGACTGCCCAGCTAGTTGCTTGGCTTGAGGCGTCACAGTACTGGTGCAGATAAGCTGGTGGGCAGGGCTGGGTCCTGGTGCTAATAAGGTAGAGGGAGGACTCCAAAATGGCAGCCAGCACCAGTGTCCATATGGTAGAATGAGCTCCCCCATATGGCTGCCTCCAGTGTCTGTTGTCCCCAGGGTGAGCTCCAGTTACCTCCTGTCCGTCCAGGAGGCCCTCCAAGATCAGCAGGTGGGTCTGATTCAGGCTCCTTTCAAATTACTGCTTCTGCCCTGGATCCTAGAGCATGTGAGATTTTGTGTGTGCCCTTCAAGAGTGGAGTCTCTATTTCCCACCACCCTCTGGGTCTCCCAAAATTAAGTCCCACTGGCCTTCAAAGCCAAATCATTCTGGGGTCTCATCTTCCCAGTGAAGGACCCCCGGGCTGGGGAGACTGATGTGGGTCTCAGACCCATTTTTCCTTGGGGAGAACATCTGCAATTGTAATTATTCTCCCGTTTGTGGGTCATCTTCCCAGGGTAAGGGTCTTGGGTCCAGAGTACCTGGACTCTGCCCCTACTACCTGTCTTGTTGTGGTTCCTTTATATCTTTAGTTGTAGAAGGTCTTTTCTGGCAGATCCTGGTCTTTCTTATCAATAGTTGCTCTGTAAATAGGTGTCATTTTCGTGTGCTCATGAGAGAAAGTGAGCTCAGGGTCTTCCTACTCTTCCATCTTAGCCAAGCTCCTTATTTTTAGAGACTCAGTCCATTTATATTTAAAGTTATTATTTATAGGTGTGGACTTAATATTGCCATTCTGTTCATTGTTTTCTGGCTGTTTTATAATTCCTTTGTTCCCCTCTTGCTTTCTTCTCTGTAATTTGGTGGTTTTTCTGTAGTGGTATGCTTAGATCCCTTTCTTTCTATTTTTTGTGTATCTACTATAGGTTTTTCCTTTGTGGTTACCATAGAGTTTACATACATTTATAACAGTCTATTTTAAGCGGATAACAACTTAACTTTGAACGCATACTAAAGCTCTACATTTTTACTCCCCTCCCCCGAATTTTGTTTTATTATGTCACAATTTGCATCTTTTTACCTCGTGTGTCCATTAACAAATTATTGTAGTTTTATTTCATTACTTTGTCTTTTAACCTTCCTAGTAGAGTTATAAGTGATTTATCCTCCACCATTACAACATGAGTATTTTAAATTAAACTTTTTATTTACCTTTTCCAGTGAGATATATACCTTCACATATTTTCCCGTTACTAATTAGCATTCTTTTGTTTCAGCTTGAAGAAGTCCTTTTAACATTTCTTATAAGGCCAGTCTGGTTGTGAACTCCTTCAGCATTTTTTGTCTTGAAACCTCTTTCTCTCTCCTTCAGTTCTGAAGGACATCTTTGACTGGTAGAGTATTCTTGTTTGGCAGGTTTTTTTTTTTTTTTTTGTGGTATGCGGGCCTCTCACTGCTGTGGCCTCTGCCGTTGCGGAGCACAGGCTCTGGACACGCAGGTTCAGCGGCCATGGCTCACGGGCCCAGCCGCTCTGTGGCATGTGGGGTCTTCCCGGACCAGGGCACGAACCCGTGTCCTCTGCATCGGCAGGCAGACTCTCAACCACTGCGCCACCAGGGAAGCCCGGTTTTTTTGTTTTTAACACTTTGAATATATCATGCCACTCCCTTCTGGCCTGCAAAGCTGCTGCTGAGAAAAATCTGCTAATAGTCTTATGGGGTTCCCTTTATGTGACAAGATGTTTTTCTCTTTTCTCTTTTATGATTCTCTCCTTGTCTTTAGCTTTTGACAATTTAATTATAAAGTGTCTCAGTGTGGGTCTCTTTGGATTCACCTTTTGGAACTCTCTATGCTTCCTGAACCTTGACATGTTTCTTTCCCCATGTTAGGGAAGTTTTCAACCATTATTTCTTTGAATAAGCTTTTTTCCTCTCTCTCTCTCTTCTCCTTCTAGGACCCCTTATAATACATATATTGGTCCATTTAATGGTGTCTTTTAAGTCCCTTAAGCTATCTCCACTCTTTTTCATTCTTTTTTCTTTTTGTTCCTCAGATTGGATTAATTTTACTGTCCTTCCTCTGAGTTTGCTGATCCTTTTTTTCCACTTGGTGTAGTTTACTATTGAACCCCTTTATTGATTTTTTTTTTTTTTTAGTTCAGTTATAGTATTTTTAAGCCCTGTGATTTCTGTTCGGTACTTTCTTATATTTTCCATCTCTTTGTTGAAATTCTCATTTTGTTCATGCATTGTTCTCCTGACTTCAGTGAGCAACTTGATTACTGTTATTTTGTACTCTTTATGAGGTAAATCAGTTATCTCTGTTTCATTGAGGTCTGCTTCTCTATTTTTTATCTTTTTCTTTTGTTTGAAGCATATTCCTCTGTTTCTTCCTTTTCTTTAACTCTCTGTTGTTGGTTTCTGCACATTTGATAAAACAGCCACTTCTTGTAGTTTTGACACTGTTGTCTTGTGTAGGAGATGAACCTTATCCATCAGCCTGGCCCAAGCACTTGGTTGTCTCTCAAAACTTTGTGGTGTCCAAGCCACCTTCTTTATTCTTAGAGGCTCCCAGTATTTGAGGGTGTGTCAGGACCTGTCAGTTTCCCAAATGGGAGGATTGTGGTCAGCACCTCAATGCATGCTGACTGGAAGCCAGATCCTCAGGCAGCAGCTGGGAAAGTATGTAATTAGTGCCTCCCAGGGAGAAACTGGGAAAGGGCTTTTTTTGTCTGATTCCTCTGCACTGGGACTGGGTGCATTGCTGTGGATGAGTGCTCCTGCGCTTGTTAGTAACTACTTCCTTGTTTGCTACCATCCTGTGGTACTCATGAATGCAAGCCCCTTTGACTATCAGAGCCAGGCATTCTAGAGGCCCATCCCTTGGATGGCAGCTGCCAAAGCTGGGCCACCAGGTGTATGTACAAGCTCCTTCCAGGGAGATACTAGTGACTTGGAGTGTACTAGAGGGAAAGGGCAGGTGAGGTGTCCACAGGCTTCCCTGGTCTGCAAGGAGGATCACAGTCAGCCCCTAGCTGCATGCTAAATTAGAAGCCTGGCCCCTAGGCAGTAGATTTTAATGCATGCAAATACAAAGAAGAAAGAAGCCAGCCTTAACAGGCTACATTTTGTATGATTTCATCTATATGAAATTCTCGAAATGC
Source organism: Hyperoodon ampullatus (assembly GCF_949752795.1). NCBI lineage: Eukaryota > Metazoa > Chordata > Mammalia > Artiodactyla > Ziphiidae > Hyperoodon > Hyperoodon ampullatus. Next base: position 14,116,185 of record NC_136917.1, read on the forward strand.
TAAAACTATAGATATAGGGAAAAAATCAGTGGTTGCCAGGGGTTTGAGGGAGGAGTATGGAGGGATGACTAAGCAGAAGACGGGATTTTTAGGACAGTGAAACTATTCTATATGATACTGTTGTGGTAGATACATGACATTATGCATTTGTCAAAACCCATAAAACTATATAACACAAAGAGTAATCTCTAATGTAAACTGTAGACTTTATTTAATAATAATGTATCAATATTAATTCATTAGTCATAACAAATGTACCACACTAATGCAATGTTTTAATAACAGGGGAAACTGTGCCATGGGGGAGAATGGGTAAATCCAAACCCGTATGTTCCGCTCTATTTTTATGTAAACCTAAAACTGCTCTAAAAAAAAAGTTTATCAATTAAAAAAATAGAAATCATTATGTAATTTCCCTCATAAAAAAGGATATGGGCCCCCTTTGTAGACTGGAAAATGAGGGGAAAAGAAGCAAAAGGGAAAACGTGGGGCCTTAAAAGACAAAAGCACCATAATATCAATGGACTTTCTCCCAACTCCCCCATCACTGAGAACAAAAATTATTTATTAAAGACTTCACTGCACCGACAGAAGGGGGCACCCTTTGACTAGGAACCTTGTAAAAATACTCCAGAATTCTGATGACATAAATAGACTAAAGCTGTAAAAAGCTATTACGTGAAGGAAACAAAACAAGACAACTTCATGAACCTCATGCCCTCCCCTCTCAAAAGGCACATGAAGGAGAAGCAAAATATAACACAACACTCCAAACTGGGAAAATTGATCGAGAACATTCAAAACTGTTAAGTTTTTTAATTACAGAAAAATCCATTAGAACTCGAGCAGAAAATATCAAATAACTTACCAGAGGCAAGATAGTAGCTCCCCAAAACAGCATTCAGAAGAAGGTTTATGTGATTCAGTTAAAAAAAAAAAAAAACTTTAAGGAAAAAAAGTGTGAACCAAAGGTTGTATTTTCATTAAATCTATTCTTTAGGCATCAAGACTGTTGGAAAAGTTTTAAACATGCTAAAATTCAGTGATTTTTCTGTGCCTGTGAACCCTCTGAGGAATCATCCAACAAAAGATGACTGGGGATACTTTTGCAAAAGGACTAAAGGACTGAACAAATAACAATATGTTGTGGATAATTAGAGCCAGATTTCTCACTGTTGGACAAAGGAATGAAACTGAATGAAGGGGAGAGGCTAAATTAATGAAAAGGAAGGCTAAAAATGAACCCTGTGGTGTTGGGTTGGAATTGGAGGTATCGATATAAACTCATGGTTTGGGGGAGATAGATATTCAAAATTAGGTATGAAGATAGGCAAGTACATATACACATACATATATATACAGGTACACACAAACATACACACACATATATATACATATACTTAGATATAAGTGTGTGTATGTAGAGTTCCTAGCTCTTCTGCTGGACTCTAGAAGCAATAACATCTCAGTAGCAATGAGCACATGTAGCACATGTAGCATCCAGATCTTGGTTTCTTACTATTATTCTCCACTGATATGAACCGTTTCTTTCAGAACTGGCTACTTTCAGGGTTAGGTTGAGAATGAATGATATGAGCCCTAAACATCTTGTCGGAAAAAGTGAGAAAGTGCTCAAAAAATGATGGGGGCATCATGATGGCTCCCACTGTCCAAATCTAGGACAATCTGAGCATCTAAATAAATAACAGCAATGGATTATAGCCTATTGAGTAAAATAAGAAACCATGAGCCCATGTTGTTTTAAATAAACGAATAAATACATGAATGAATAAATGATAAAGGAAAAGCTTTTTCTCACGGTAGAATTCCATTTAATAAATGTAGAAAGAATAATAGACTTTAAAAATTTTCTATTTGGTAATCATCATACTAATAGGTGATTCGGGAAAGAACCATCAATAAATGATACTAAAACTAAAGGGCTAGGGCTTCCCTGGTGGCGCAGTGGTTGAGAGTCCGCCTGCCGATGCAGGGAACACGGGTTCGTGCCCCGGTCTGGGAAGATCCCACATGCCGCGGAGCGGCTGGGCCCGTGAGCCATGGCCGCTGAGCCTGCGCGTCCGGAGCCTGTGCTCCGCAGCGGGAGAGGCCACAACAGTGAGAGGCCCGCATACTGCAAATAAAATAAAATAAAATAAAAAAAAAAAGGGCTAAAAGTATGATGAGTTAAAGGATATTTACATAGTCTTACAGTATCTCTCCAGAAATACATAATAATTGCAACAGGAGAACTAGTAACCTTCACATGGAAAAGTTAAAAGGCATCACCCAAATCAACAATCAGTGTTAACATCACCAGTAAAGTTACCGACTCTCCCAAGTTGGTCCCCAACAAGGGTCCTCCTACGTGGTGTCGTTCCAGCCAATAGAAGGAGACTGAGTTTGGCTCAGAAGCAGAGAAAAGCTTTCTTCTTTGGTCCGAGAATGGAGCGGTACGAGCTAGGCTCTGGAGAATGTGCTCTGCCGAAAGGCCCGCGGGGCGCTGTTCTGTCGGAGGAGGGAGGGGCGGAGTTCCCTCAGGGCGGGCTCAGCTGTGCTGCTCGGGACCTCCCGCGCAGCGCGCGCCGAAGCGTCTTTGCACACCGCGCGCCACCGCCATCTTTACTTCACGTTTCCCTGCAGCGCTTCTGCACGTGGTTCGCGGAGCTCCAATGTCGGGAACAGTGGAGCAGTGGTTTTACCCCGAGAACGTTAATCTCATGTGGTCGCCGCCAGGCCTCCATACCCAGCGCCCTACAGGCAAGTGAAAGTAGACTAAGCCCAAAAGAAGAAGTGAGACCTTATCACCTAGATTCCATCTTATTTTTCCCTGGGACCCCATTGGGCTTTGCTGGTGACAAACCCCTCCTCTGCCTTTTGTCCTGTGCCCCATTCTTGGGGGCGCTGAGGGGGCGACGGTCCGTCTTATGTAACTTCCTCCTGAGTTTGGGTGCAGTCATAACCCCGGAGAGGGGGGTAGAGCTTCTCCCCAGCCGCCTTCAGATACGTTCGATTATCCCCCGGCCTTAGCCCTCTTGATATCCCTGAGCAACCACCATTTGGCGTTTTATAGATTCTAACCTTTTGGAGACAGAGGACACCAGACAGTTTAAGATGCATGGCCCAAATATCGGCAAGAGAACAATGGTTGTTAAGGGGCTCAGGAAAGGTAGAAACCAAGTGATGCTGGGGAGAGCCTGTGGTCCTCTGGTCCGAATGTGTTCGGCCAGAGGAGGCTGGCTGGCTTCTGTTAGCCAAGCTGCTTTTTCCAGTAGCCTGTCTGCATTTTCTCCAATCAGGCCACTTGCGTTGACATAAAAGCAGCATGATGTATTTGTTAGCGCACAGACCCCTCCCTGGTCCGCTAACAGATAATTTAGGGCAGTTCCGTTGTCTAGGATCATACTGATTTTTTGTATGGGGTTTAAAGGTTTGGCCTACTTCAGATATCAATTTTTTTCTAACAGTTTAAAGTTGAGGCCAGTCTCATGGGCCACTATGGGGGCAGTGTTTTTTGGGGGGTTTTTTGCTTTGTTTTTTTTTACTTTTAATTTTATATTGGAGTATAGTTGATTAACAATGATGTGTTAGTTATAGGTGTACAGCAGAGTGATACAGTTTTTCCCATACAAGTATCCATTCTTTTTCTTTTCCCATTTAGGTTATTACAGAATATTGAACCGAGTTCCCTGTACTATATAGCATGTCCTTGTTGGTTATCTATTTTAAATATAGTACTGTGTACGTGTGGGGACAGTGTTTTATATACATAGTTCCCCCCGGCCAGGGTCACTAGCACCCTTATGAGTGCAGTGACTGCTGTGAATCGTAGTCCTGTGGCTCTTTTGCAGCGTTATAGTTTCTTCCTATGGGTAATAGTCTGACTGTAAACTCTAAGTTTGGATCTGGTCCCATAGTTCTTGTGGTAACACAGTACTGTCCAAGCTTTGGGATAACCAGGCCCGCAGTGAGTTTCGGGGCTTACCCAAGAACATGTATCCTCTTTGTAAGCACGCTGGCCCTGTGCCATTGGCTTGAGTCCTCGACGGTTCAGTGGCCCCTTTCCTTTATCAAGCTGAAAGTGACAATGGAGAATGCTGCTTTAGTGACCCTTGGAGATCGGTGAGGAGAACAAAAAGCCCTGGTGTGGCTTCTGCTGCGTTGTACAGGGGTCAAGAGGCCAGCACTGCTGGTGAGTCTGCAGGCAAGACTGCTGTGGCTCTCTCTTGTCCACAGGTCCCCACAATCCCCGGGCGTCCCGTACCTTGGGTAGACCTGCCAGAGGCGGCGGGCAGGCATGTGTGAGTTTCAGTCTCTGCCACAGTGTGATCCCTTCAAGGGGGCGCAGTTCATATGACTTTGGGGGCTCCACTGTGTGCACACCACACCCGGGTATCAGGTTGCTGGTCAGAGTTGCTCTGAATTTGACTGAAGGCTGCTGCTGTTTTACCCCATCAGAGTGAACTCAGAGATCAGAGGCAGTCATCCTCTTGTGAACCTCCCAAAGTCTTTGCCATCCTCCTGCTGGAGCAAGGTGAGCCCAGAGCCTAGGGGATAGGCTCAGGAGAAAAGGCCATGGTCTGTCACATCTGGGATGCCAATTTGTTACTGACACTCCCGAGTTGGTCCCCAACATGGTCCTCCTGCCCAGTGTTGTTTGGGCCATTAGAATGAGACCGAATTTGGTTCAGAAGCAAAGGGAAGCTTTATTCTTTGATCAGAGAATGGAGTGGTGTGAGCTTGCGCTCTAGAGTACACGCTTTCCCCGAAACGCCATTGGCAGGGCTGCTTTATAGGGTTCTTGTCAGCGGGGCAGTGGGCGGAGTTCTCTGGGGGCAGATGCAGTCGTGTTGCTCAAGGCAGCTCAGGCTGCAGTGCTGGGTGCAGCATCTCTGCATCGGCCTCGGCAAATTCAGGTGTCAGGGACGGCGGTTCTGCACTGGGAACTATAATCCGACGGGTTAGGTGCAAGGCCTCTGCACACAGCCCTCTACAGGCAAGTGAAACTAGACTAAGCCCAGAAGAAGAGGTTAGACCCTGTCTTATCACCTAGATTTCATCTTACTTTTCCCAGGGACCCCAGTGGGTTTTGCCTGTGACAGTAATAAGACAAATTGATAGCATGTGCCTCCTGATATAAAGTAGTGAGGAAAACATAACATCACGATTGTGGTATTCCTGCCGTAAAATGCATAATTTGCATCTAATCATGAGGAAATATCCTGAAGCCCTGATTGAGGGACATTCTATTCAAAAACTGGCCCATACTCTTCAAAATGCCAAGATCATGAATGGCAAGTAAAGGTGGAGGAACTGATCCTGATTAAAGGAGACTAAAGAGATGTATTACATGTGAATACACCTTGTGACATGGAATGTTCTTTTGCAACAGAAAACGTTAACGGGACAATTGGCAAAATTTGAATGAGAACTTTGGTTAGCTGATAGTATTTTGTCAATGTTATTTTCTTGAATTTGATCATCGTGCTGCCCTTGGTTTTTAAGAAATTCACGGTGATATATTTAGGGGTAAAGGGCATCATATTCTGCACCTTATACTTAAATGATTCAGAAAACTATATGTATATATACATCAGAAGGGGAATGATTAAGCAAATGCTGTTAAAGGTTAACATTTGGAGAATCTGGGTAAAGAGTCTACTGATTTTTTTTTTTAATATTCTTGAAACTTTTTTTGTAAGTCTGAAATTATGTTAAAATTAGAAGTTTTAAAATGTCATGATTTGCAGACGATATGACAGTATGTGTAGAAAATCTAAAACACTTTGTAGATAAACTGTTAAAATTGAATACTGGATCAATTTTAAAATACCAGGTAAAAACAAATAGAAATGAAAAACTTGAAATTTACAATAGCATAAATTTTATCATATGACTAGGGATAAAGTCAACAAAATGATGTAAAAGACCTCTGAACTGAAAACTACAAAACATCGTGGAGATAAAGATCTAAATAGATGGTGGAATAACCTATAATAAAGATATCAGTTCTCTCCATTATTGATCTAAAGATTCAACACAATTTCAATAAAATTCCTTGTGAGCTATTTTTTTTTTTCCTGGAACATGACAGGTTGATTCTAAAATTTATATGGAAATATAAAAAGCCAAAAATATCCAAGAAAACCTTGAAGAAAAAGAAAGGTGGAGGACTTGACTAACAGATACAGAGGCCTGTTATAAGATGATAATTCAGTGTGATATAAATGCAAACATAGAGACGTGTATGAAAAGAAAAGAATAAGAATCCATAAACAGAGCCAAGCGCATTTGCTCATTTGGTTTGTGACCAGAAAATGACCACAAATGCAGAGGGGAAGGGTAGACTTTTTGAAAAATAATGCATAACATACAGGGAAAAAATAAATCTTGATCCCTAACTCCATCTAACACAACTGTCAATTCTAAACGTATTGCAGATGTAAATGTAAGGCAGGGTAATTTTCCTTTAAAATCCAGTCTTAAATCCAGAAATTTTGACCCTGCATCTAGTATTCTTTTTTAATAATAGTGCTTCCTGTGAGCCTTGAGAGATACCTTACACAGAAAAACTAGACAAAGAAAGGTCAACAAAGAAAGAGCAGCACAGGCAAAGAATAATTCAAAAGAGAATACATACAGTGAAATTTAAAACCTAAAAAATGTGATTCAACCTAGCTAAGCAGATAGCCCTAGGAAACAGTGTTTTTTCCTAGCTGGTTACAATGAATTCTTTAACATGAATAATCTGTTATTCACACTTCCTCTAGATTCTGGTTGTGAAACCTCCCATCCACTGTCTTTTTAAAATACCTTCATTTTGGTTCTAGGCATTCAAAGTAAAGAGAAGAGAGTTGGCCTGAGCTGTTTTTACTATGAAAACTGTCAACAAAGTTGGGGAACATAGGGTAAATTTATGTTTAAACGGTATATTAGTTACATTTTATTCAATAAAATAAAATGTTCCATAAAATTTCAGGTGAGGTATTCTAAACTTAAAGCAATGGATCTAAGTGCTAACCTGGAAGAAGTATAATAACTGGGAAAATAGTGTTTATTGTATATTTTTTTAGAGGTACCCCACCATAATAGTTATCAAGATGATGAAGAAAGATATATTGAAGCATATTATTTGACAAAGTAACCAATAACTCTTTGAAATAAATTCATTCCAAGTTTCTTGACTTTGTGGACACCTTGTACAATAAAAGAATTTCCAACACTTATTAGCATTTTTCTATTTCACTTAAGTAGCAACATGCAAATGACTTAAGATTATGTTGGTCTATATTAGGTGCCTCTCTTATTTGATGGTTTTCTTTATCTTGCCGATTTGCCACAGAAGGAGGACATCAACCATGGTGGTTGTAGCCTAGTTTCACAGTGTAGCTTTGGTAAATAGTTATTCCCAGAAATCTGGTATCTGTTGCTTCCACCCCCCCACCAATTCTGTGATCCACTTAATACTCTGTAATACATGACTTCCTACTTATATTCGTTAGAGTGGATTTTGTTCTCTGTGACTGAATTTCTCGCACATTGATCCTTTTAGAAGAAAAGCACATTAGGTCGGGACTTCCCTGGCAGTCTAGTGATTAATAATCCGTGCTTCCACTGTAGGGGGTACGGGTTCGACCCCTGGTCCGGAAACTTAAAATCCTGCATGCCGTGCAGTGCGGCCAAAAAAAAAAAAAAATTAAATTAAAAAATAAAATGTTTTTTAAAAAGCACTTCAGGTCAATTGGATTCAAATAATACTTCTTAGGCTGGACTTTGAAAAAGAGTCATCAAAAAGAGAATAATTCTCATGGTGTACTTAAATTTTGGTGGTGGTGTTTATATAGTAGAACATATGAGGGTAGTAAGTGTGTTTGGCATCTGGGATAAAGAGGTATGATCATGAGCTATTTCTGCTGCACAGTCCCTCCCACACCAATATGTCTACTCCAGTGGGGACTCTAAGCCCTAGACTCTTAACCATTTTTTCATTCTCCATCATGAAAGTCTTTAATTTTCCTTAACTAAGTTAGATTCTGTTATCCATAATTAATCCCTCTCTTTATCTCTCCTCCTCTGAATTCCCCTGGAAAAACCCCAAACTTCAGTCAAACCCCACTCAGTTTAATTCAGTTAAACTCGTCCCCTACTCCAGTACTTTTCTGCTCTGGCTGCACATTAGAATCACCTGTGTATCTTTAAAAGTCTGCTGGACTCTCATCCCAGACCAGATTAATCAGAATGGGGTCGGGGGAGAGGACCTGAGATATGAGTTAAGTTTTAAAAGCTCCCCAGGTGATTCTAATTGTAGCCCCAGAGTGGCAAATCGCTGGTCTAATTTATGTCTGTGGCCGGATAGATGAATGTGGCAGAAGAAAACCACCCATTCGTTTTGACTATCTCACTTTAATCTCATGACCGGTGGGGTCTTATTTTCAGTTCTTCAAGATGACTTTCACTTCTTTTTCCTTTACCTTCCTTCCTTCCTTAATCTCAGCTGATAACATTTATAATTTATTAAGAAAATAATTAACATTTGTTTCATGCTTAATTGCTAAATACTAATGCTCTACATGTTGTCAAGCATTAACTCATTTAGTTTTCTCAGCTCTCTGAAGTAGATGCTGCAAAACAGCCCCATCTTCAAGATAAGGAAACTGAGAAACAGTCCCCTAGCTGGTACTTGAAGAAGTTTGCCTTTGAACCCCATCAGGCTGATTCCAGAATCCAGCTGTTAACCACCTCACAATACTACCTCCCATTGTATGCTGAAACAAAGAGAAAAGAACTACCTTTGTTTCCTTCTATCTCATTTACCCATTAATCTGAGCCTGCACTCATGTCTTCTGCCTTCCCCCTTTTTGTAGCAGGTGACTCTGTATACCCCCATCTAAAGACATGCTTCCCATTTCACCTCCAAACTCAAGGACTTGTCACCCATAATGACCCTCTCTCCCTTAAGCATAATCACTTTTACCCCTCATGCCAGGATCATTCCCATCAGGCTGCAAACATGCTCCAGCGTCTCCTCTTGCATCAATTCCGGTCTTCCCAGAAGCAGATTCCAAGACAGAACTAGATGTGCAAAAAATGTATTGGAACGTTTTCCTCACAGACCACCTGTGAGAGAAGATGGGGAGAAGATTGGGAGAGCCATCCAATGGTGATGCAGATTTCACCCCAGTAAAGGTGAGAGAGAAAGAAGGAAGGAAGGAGGGAGGGACAAAGAAAGGTCTTGGATTGAATTGCAACTCCAAGAAAGTTTTGGCAATACTCAGAGGGAGTCCTTGGGCCAAAGTCACTAGTCAGGGGAGTCCTCTGTCATGGAGGGACATGCCTATCTTGTTCTCCCTGCCACTTCTAGTCACTGGCTGTGAGCAGCCCGTGGAACTGTATAGTCTTGCTGTGATTGTGGAGGGAAGATTTTCAGACCACAGTACCTGAGACCATAGTCAATTATGTTCTTCACTGTAGGAGATTTAAAAGGCACATTTCCATGGTCACCACACCTCTTTTAACTTCTTCGTTGTGTGGGCTCCTCTAGCTACCATCCCATTTGTCTGCTCTTCTTTCCAGTAAAACTTTAAAAGAGTTGCTTATACTTACTTTCTGTTTCCTTATCTTACGTATCTTATATTTTTCTCCTTAACTAACTCCAGCCAGGTTTTGTCAGTCCTCTCCACTGTCTCAACGACTGTTTTTCTCTTCTTCCATTTAGCTGGAATACAGCCATGCAGCGTAAAGGCTGGAAATTTCCCACATTTCCTTGCAGTTAGGTGTGGCCATGGAACCAGGTACTGGCCAAAGGAATGTGAGCAGAAGTGATAAGTGCTATTTCCCAGCTATGCCCTCCTCTTCTCCTGTCTCCCTTCCTTCTCTCTGGCATGGGATGCTGTGGTAAGCCATCTCAGGCCATGCATTTAATGTTTATAACCCTGAGGGCTGCTGGCATAGCAAGAGAGAAGGAGCTTGCATCCCTGCTAAATTTATAGGGCTGCAATGACAACTAGGACTTCATGTAATAAGAAGTAGGCTTCTATCCCGTTTTAGCTAATTTTATTTTGGGCCTCTGGCTTTGTCTACTTATGTCTGTCTATGGACCCATCCACTTCATCAGCAAGTCCTGCAGACACCGGCTCTGAAATACATCTTGAATTTGACTGCTTTGCCCCACCACTTTGACCCAGTGTACCATCATCTTTCCCTGGATGCTGAAACAGCCTTGAACTGGTCTTGTTTCTTCTATTCTTGACCTATAGAGTTTATTTTCCGACTCTATAGGTCAAGAGAATAATTTTTAAAACTTGATTATATCACCTCCTACTTAAAATCTTCCAGTGACATTTGTCAGTGCCTGTCATCAAAAGATCACCAGGAACATGCCTAAGGTAGAACAAGTTGGGCTTATTGCTTGTGACTGTACACCATGGGGAGCCATAAAGTGTCTGAGTAAGAGGGTGTTAGAAGGGACTTCATTATAGGATTTGGGCTTGTATTGATGATTTTGGGTAGTGCTTAAGGAAGGAGGTTTAAGCCTATGATTAAATATATTAATCTCATCTATTTTAAAGGATGGAAGATGAGAACAAAGCTAAACTTGAAATTGATTAAAAGAAAAAAGCAGATGCTCATATAAGCTATGACAGGGTCATTTTTGGGATTTATGCAATGTTCGTATTTTTCTGTGTTTTGTCATGAATTCAGAGTGATCCTGTTTTTGTCTTGATCCATCATGACCACAAATTAGCCTTGTCTGACGTTAATGTTCTGAGAAATTGTTGATGTTCAGCAGACCACCACAGCCTAACTGTGAGCGCCAGGGGCTGCTTGTCTCTTTCTTACTTCCCAGTCCACTTAGAGTAAAATTCAAATTCCTTACCATGGTCATCAGGGTCCTACAAGACCTAGCTCCTCCCTAATTTCCAAACTCATCTCCTACCATGTAGTCACTATAGTCCCATAACGCTGGTCCTTTTTTAGTTTCTTGAATGTTTCGAGCTTTTTCTCCCCCCAGGACCTTTACATTTGTGTTTACTTCTGTCTGGAGCACTCTTTTCCCACGTGTCCTTTCTTAAATATTACTTCCTCAAGGTGACCTTCCCTCATTTTCTCCTTTTCTACTCCCCCAAGACACTTTATATCATTTCTCTGGTTTATTTTCCTTATTAAACTTTATTGTGTACCTGTTGATTTTCTGCCTTCCCTCGTAGACTGAAAGATCCATGAGAGAAGGAATCTGGTCTTTGTTGTTCACCAAAGTATATCCTTGGTGCTTATCACATCGTTTTTCACATGAAGGGATCTCAATAAATGTCTGTGGCGTAAAGACACACTCAGCCTTGAGGGATGGGTGGAGGGTGGGCAAGTCAACAATTGTAGCATGGTGTGCAGATGTGCATTGGACTTCTTAGGGAGGAGACAGGCCCAAATTGTTGGAGGTCTGTTGCCAGAACACAAGTGCTTTTGAGGAATCTGTTGTCTCCTGTTGAGCCATATACTTGCTGTGATCTTGATTTGTCCAAGAATGAGATTGTTCAAGAGGCACCCTTGCTCTAGCAATTTACTTTCTCCAAGAACATGTACCACTTACACTTCTGAAACAAGAGGGCCTGACTGGGCTGGTTTGCTATCACCCAATACAAAGCCTCCTTACTGGCCAGAAAACGTTAGCCACCTTCATTTCCAATACACCCACGAGGGGTCACAACTCAAATGTCTGCAGGGACTAGGCAGGCATCTTATATGAAGTAAATTGGGTTTGTTTTCTTATGGCAGCTTAAGAAGAACTCTTTTGATACAGACCTACATCTAGGACAATTCTCCATGTCTTTATGCATATACACCCTCTCGGTCTCTCTTGTTATCCCACTTTTGATGGAGCATGAGCTCAAGTAGTTTTGTTTGTTTGTTTTGGGTTTTTTTGGTCTTTACCTTAAAAAAAACAGTAGTGTATATCTAATGATAAATGGCAGTTGAGACTTGGCATCAGTACTGGGGGAGAAGAGGGAGTGCTGGGGACTGTGACTAACTAGAGTGCATGCTCTGGCGAAAGAACAGCAACTAAAGTCACTTCCACGTAATTTCTACCTTCTGGAAATGCAGACCGTAATTGCCAGATCTTCACATTTATTTCAAGAGAAGCTAGAAGTTTAGATGAAATTCCTCAACTGTTAAATGTTGGCAATTTAAAAAAAAAATTAAACACTGAGAATAAAATGCGCTTGTTAAACAAATCCGTCATCATCCAGATTTGGCTTTTGGACTTCTGGGGCTGGACCTCTGTTAAATGTAGGTGAGGGATCAGTCAGTGCTAATCAGACATGAACAAGGAACAGGGTCTTGATATCACTGTGTACACACTATGAATTTTGGCAGCTTTGCCTAGAGTTTCTGGACAGAACAAGCAGTTAGAGTAAGGATAGCAGTTCATGAGAACGGGCTGCTGCGTTTTCCCAGGAGGGTGGTCTGACTGGAGGAGAAATTGGGACGTAAGGGGTGGCTACAAAGGATGTCTTCCCAGAACAGCTTATTCTAGAGAGGAAGAAGGGGTGGTGGTATTCAAGGAAGGACGAGAGCACACAGAGATGTGAGAACTTGTGGCACTTTCAGAGGCCTTCAGACAGTACCATGCGGCAAGACAGCACCTCTGCCGTGTGGTGTCATGGGGTATACAGGGATTTGTGTGTGTGCGTGTGTGGTACAGGGAGGTGTGAGTGTAAGAAGGGGCAATGCAGGAGGCGGGAAATGAAGCTGTAGAGGAGAGCTGGCATCTGATCACGAGGGGTCTGTACAATGTTCTGAGGAGTTACCTCCTATCCTAAAGGGTGTGGAGGATCACTGAGAGATGTTATCTAGCGCCTTGACTTCTTGGTCCTGCAGTTTAAACAGATCCCCCTGGCAGCCCTGTGGAATGTTAATTAGCAGTAAGGCTTGGGGGTATTAACATTTAATGGAACAGAGTGAATGCTTTTAAGCAGGAGAGCTTTTGATCCTCCCTCATCTCCGATCTCCACTCCCACAATCACTTCTAGAGATTTGATGGTTAAAGGCACATTATTTGCACGCCTCCTCATCTGCAGGTTGTCTTTGTTGTTGGTGTTGCTTGCTCCCTCTATTGCAGCTGTAGTTACTCCTGGGCACTCATGTCTTCTTACCCTGAGCCTTTCTGGTCTTGATAGGGACCTGGAGTTTCCTCCAGTAAGTAAAAGTTAGGTAAGTACAAGTTTTAGCTCCAAACTATTTGAACTGCTTAGAACGTGCTCATAGAAGCTATTTGCCACGACTGTTACAAGTAACACAAGAAGGGATAACGATAAAAATGTTGACTTATGCTGTGGAGGCTGCAGTTCCCAAAGGCCTCCACATGGGGGACACCAGTGAAAGGTGGGCCAGGAGATCCTTGACATTTACCTACTGACCTGCCAGTTCTCCTTCCAGGCAGATGTCTCCCTACCCTGGGCCCAGGTGTCCTCTGACTGAGAGTCAGGGAGATACCCAGGGATGGGGGCCCATCCTCTTAAACTATAGGGGTCAAGCTGGGAGGCACCATAGTGACCCCAGTGGTGCCCACTGAAGGCTTCCCAAGGCAGAAGTGGGAGGAGGGCATTTCAGGAACTTGAGGCAGTGACTTTTTAGTAACTCACCATTTCTATATTTAATAATCATTACAGCTATACTAGTGAATTGTAACAAAATCTCAGACCTGAATCTACGATTCTGAGAAAGATGGACAGTGACATCTTCCCCCTGTGCTGTGCCTTAGGGAAAGAGATTTCTGTGATTTCTCTAAACATGGTTCCAGATAGATTTCTTTGGTCTGCACTTGAGGCTTTGCATGACACTTTAATGTGGCATATCTTGATTTCACAAAGGTGGTAAAATCTCCCAAGTTACCAAAAACCTGCTTTGTTTATCTTTTCTAGCTTATTTTGAGAGTTTGAGGCAGCCACAGTTGCTTGGGTAAAGCATCCTGGAAGTAACATGATGAAGAGATTGGAAGGAGGCAAAACTGGAGGCAAAGAGCTCAAGTCTGAGATTCAGATGAGGTGGATCTTGACAAGGTAGTGCTATGGAGCAGAGGGCAGATCTGAGAGCTGTTTTTGAGGTAAGCATTTGCAGTGAAAGGGAGGGTGAAGTGGAGGGTGATGATACCACTTGTAGGCAGTCATAATGGTTGACAGCTATAACAAAGAGTCTCACCCCTCTGGGCTCTGTTTACTTATTAACAGAAATGGGGATCATAATGGTGCCTACCTCATATGGCTACTTTGAGGATTAAATGAGATAATGCATGTAAAGTGTTAAATGAGGGATTGGCATGCAGTTAAGTGCTCAATAAGTGTTAGAAACCTTTTTTTCATCAGGAAACTGAGGCTTAGCAAGGTTAAGTAACTTCTCCAAGCTACACAGCTATGTAAGTGATGGAGTTGGGATTCTAGCATATCACCTGGAGCACAGAGTCTACTCACATCACCTGTTATGTAGAAAAGAAACAGGGGGATGACAGGTCTGTGGTGTGGCTGTGGTGATGAGCTTGGTTTCAAAATTGCAGACATTAATTTGGGGTGGGGAAGGGAGGTCCAGGAAGCAGTTGGACACATGAGTCTGGACCTCAGGAGGGGTCTTGGCCAGAGAAGTCCTTGTTTCCAAAATCATCTCTCAGAGTCTATGCAAATTTATAGTCATCAGTGGTGCACTACCTAATTGCCAGGTATCTGGCAGATGGTGTTTAATAAAATTGTGTGACCAAGATAATTGTAAATTCTTTAAGTGGTTTTAGTCACATTTTTATATTTGACCATCAATCTCTCTTGCCAAAATTTTTCCATGGTGCCATAGAATCACTATAATAAAAAGCCTATATATCAGAAATAGAAAAGCCATATCCTAGTCAGTATGAAGCTTAAAGATTTCTATATTATAAACCATTCCATTAAGAAGTTAACCTTGGGCTTCCCTGGTGGCGCAGTGGTTGAGAGTCCGCCTGCTGATGCAGGGGATACGGGTTCGTGCCCCGGTCTGGGAAGATCCCACATGCCGCAGAGCGGCTGGGCCCGTGAGCCATGGCCGCTGAGCCTGCGCGTCCGGAGCCTGTGCTCTGCAACGGGAGTGGCCGCAACAGTGAGAGGCCCGCGTACCGCAAAAAAAAAAAAAAAAAAAAAAAAAAAAAGAAGTTAACCTTCACTCAAAATAACTTTCTAAACTTCATCTCCTTCAACTACAAGCAGTTTTTCACCTCTTTTAATATGTTGAATAATTTGTTACTCTAACGTTATTTAAAAAACCCAGATTCCTGAGTCCCAAGCTGAATAGGGGGAAAATCTTCAGTATTCCTCAAGTCTCAACCTTATTTACCTTCTGGCATCACCACCTACCTTTGTCCCCCCACCAAGTACCTTATCACACTGTTGTTATGAACTTGTCTGCATGTATGTCAGAAATCTAAGATGAAAAAGCAAGCATCTTTTAGATCCCTCCCATGGGTTTATGAAGACAATAAAATTGTCTGTAGCAAGGGATGACAAACTATGGTTCATTGGCCAACTTTGACTCAACACCTGTTCTGGTATGGATGATGAACTAAGAATAGTTTTTACATTTTTAAAAGGTTGAAAAGAATTCAAAAGAAGAAAAATATTTCATGACATGTGAAAATTATATGAAATGCAAATTTTATTGTCCATAAATGAATAAAGTTTTATTGGAATACAGCCATGCTCATCATTTACATATCATCTATAGTGGCTTTCACGCTACAGTGGCAGAGTTGAGTACTTGCAACAAAGATGGGCTATGGATGGTGCTCTCATTACTTTGCAGTGCTGTTTAGCAACCTGCAGATCTCAGGGATGTGGTTATAGTGCCACCTGTTTCAAGTACCATGCACATCACTATACAGAAACACTTTTTAAATTTTGTTTTATTTTATTAACCAGCACAATAGCCATCATGTCAAAACAAAACAAAACAAGAGAATAGTGGGATCCAAATGTCTTGCTTTTAAGTCACAGTGGAGTGTGGATTATTTTGTTATAGGATGAGACAGGAAAGCATCATCTTTGTTGTATAGTGACACTACAACTGTGCTAAAAGAATATGGTCTAACAGAGTAAACCCTCATCACAACATTCCCAACTGCAAGAAAGGAGTTGCCAGAAAAATTAGAAAATTTAAAACAGAATATCTCATAATAGCACAATTTCTTCATTACAAATAAAAAATGAAAATGAGACTGTACCTAATGTTAAGTGCCCTGGTGGCTCATTTATTAACCAGACAAGGAAAGATATTTATTGATGGTGAGTTGATTAAAATATTTTTGATGGTAGCAGCAGATGAAATGTGTCTAGAGAAAATAAAACAGTTAAGGCTATTAGCCTTTTGGTGACAATCGTTGTTTGAAGAGTTGAGAACACAGGGAGCAACATCAATAATCAATTTAAAACCATGGCAGATGATTTCTAGTGGTTTTCCTTGGCTCTTGACAAGTTGGTGTTACCAGTACAGCTCAGTTGTTTATTTGGCAAGTCCATGCTGAGTCTGAAGTCAATGAAGAGTCAACCTTTATGAATAATCCATATGTAAAAACTATGGTCAAAACTATTTTCAAAGAAAATGAGGAAACACTAATTCAGTGTAACCTGAAGTGGAATCCGCTAAGATGTGTTACAACTGTTGATGATAAAAATATGTGTGGAGCAGGAAAAGGCTTTTTGGACAAATTTACAAAGGTTGTGAAAATGTAAAGTGTTTAAATCCTTTACTAATTTATTGTAATATTCATCAGAAGGTACTTTGTGGAAAATATTTGAATCTACTCTATGTTATTGAACCAGTTGTGTCAAAGGTGATCATTATGTCTCCTGGACTTAACCATTGTCTGTTTTGTGAACTTTTTTCAGAATAGCTGAATATTCTGACTTGCCCTGTCAACTACACAGCAGTTTGATGGCTTAACAGATAAGTTATCTGTGACTTTTTGAGCCCAGGATTGAGATTTCTTAACAAAAACAGCCCTCAACCACTGTTATTCAGCCACTATTATTGAACACTGGATGACGGGAAATTAGCTTCTGCTGCAGACGTCGTAATGTTTCTTAATGGATTCAACCAAAATGACAAAGCAAAACAATGGTTACCTGCAGAAAACTGCGATAAAGTCATTTTGATGACAATGTTTAAATCACAAGCAAGATCAAGCAGCCTAAGAAACTTCCTGTGTTGTCAAAAATTAAAACGGAAAGTGAGATCTCCATTCCTACAAAAATTTCAATGAACATATTTTCCAGGCTCAAACTATAGTTCCAGCAGTGTTTTCAGACCTCAATACAAGTGTAAAAGTAATTTTTTTTTTTTTTTTTTTTGCGGTACGCGGGCCTCTCACTGTTGTGGCCTCTTCCATTGCGGAGCACAGGCTCCGGACGCGCAGGCTCAGCGGCCATGGCTCACGGGCCCAGCCGCTCCACGGCATGTGGGATCTTCCTGGACCGGGGCACGAGCCCGTGTCCCCTGCATCGGCAGGCGGACTCTCAACCACTGCAACACCAAGGAAGCCCTGTAAAAGTAATTTTTAAATTTTAAATCCATTTAACTGTGCAATTGAAGGGTTTCCATTCAGCAATTCCACATCCAGCAATATAATAAATGGTGTGCTAAAAGGCAAACATCAAGAGAATGTTTAATAGAATTTTATAACTGCCTTCTGAGCAATGAAAATGCTTAACAAAAGCTTATGTACATGGGGCTTCCCTGGTGACGCAGTGGTTGAGAGTCCACCTGCCAATGCAGGGTACACGGGTTCGTGCCCCAGTCCAGGAAGACCTCACAAGCCGCAGAGTGGCTGAGCCCCGTGAGCCATGGCCGCTGAGCCTGCGCGTCCGGAGCCTGTGCTCCACAACAGGAGAGGCCACAACAATGAGAGGCCCGCGTACAGCAAAAAAAAAAAGCTTATGTACATGGGTTGATATCAGTCTTTGACAGTACTTTAAGATTTTCAGCCAACTGCAAGAGTTAGTCAGCTATAAAATTTAAAGAGCACACAGTTCACACAAGACCATCCTCACTTCTGACACTAACTGCAAGTTTGGAGGAGTTCCCAAAACTACCTTTAGTGTCAGTAATTCCCTAGAAGGATTTGCAGAACTCGTTGAAATTGTTACTCTCATTTACCATCTGTGACTGGTAAAGGATGAAGATTTAATGCAGCCAAGGGGAGATGTACATGGCAGAGTCCAGGGAAGGGCCATACATTTTTGTTGTCCTCTCCACATGGGGTCAGGATGCTTTATTTTCACTGCATCAGTGTGTGACCGTATGTGTAGAATATTGCCAACTAGCAAAGCTCACCCAAACCTTGGTGTCCAGAGATTCTGTTGGGGCTCTATCATGTAGGCAAGGCTTTCCCCCCATGATTGCCCCCATGGTTGATCTCAACCATCAGGGCAACTGATGCCATGTGGCCCAAAGCCTCACGTACATCACATTATTGGTCTTTCTGACATGGTCAGCCCCCACCCTAAATCGTAATTTTTTTTTTTTTTTCGGTACGCGGGCCTCTCAGTGTTGTGGCCTCTCCCGTTGCAGAGCACAGGCTCCGGACGCGCAGGCTCAGCGGCCATGGCTCACAGGCCTAGCCGCTCCGCGGCCTGTGGGATCTTCCCGGATCCCACGAACCCGTGTGCCCTGCATCAGCAGGCGGACTCTCAACCACTGCGCCACCAGGAAAACCCCTAAATCATATTTTTAGATTGCCCAGTGTGACCCAAGTTTCCCAGGCAAACCATGACATTCCAAGAGATCACTTTCCAAAGCTGAGGACAAATACCTGGCCATTTTTGGGGCAAGGTTAATTCTTTACTACACACCACCTGTGGGGAAAGCCATTTTCAAAGATGAAATGCAAAATGTCATTACATATCACCATTAACAGATGAATAGTTGCCATCAATTTTGATCAGAGAGAACACTAACTTTGGACTCTAATGGGGTGAAATGTGATCTAACGGACAATTTATTTTTCTCATTAGTAGACCTGTATCACAAAAGAATATACTCAATTATTAATGTCAGATTTTGAAATTTATCAATAAAAATTGTGGAAGCTTGTTTTCTGTCTGTTACATAAGTAACTACATAATATCCTTGATTTTGCCTGTTGGCCTGCAAAGACTGCAATATTTACTATCTAATCTTTTACAGAAAATTTGCCAACCTCTGGTGTTTAGTCCAGTTTGTAATACTGCTCTGATGGTTAGTTTTGTGAGTCAGCTTGGTGAGACTATAGACCCTAATTATTCAACCAAACAACAATCTAGGTGTCGTTGTGGAAGTAGTTTGTAGATGTAATTAGCATCTACAACCAGTTGATGTTAAGTGAAGGAGATTATCTTCAACAGTCTGAGGAGGCGGGATCCAATCAGTTAGAGGTCCTTGACTGTACTTTCCTTGAAAAAAGAAGAAATTCTACCTGGGGACAGCAGCTTCAGCTCCTGCCTGAGAGTTTCCAGCCTGCACTCCCTAGAGGCCCGTCGTATGCATTTCAGACTTACCTAGCCAGCTCCACTTACATAAGCCAATTCCTTGCAATCAATCAATCAGTCAGTCAGTGGACACACATCTATGTCCTACTGGTTCTGTTTCCCTGGTGGAATCCTGACAGATTCAACTGCTCTCTATAAAAAATACTACCCAATTTGTGCTGCTAGACAACCAAAAAGGAAATAACTTTAGATAAAGTGAAATTAATAGCTTGCCATAGCTGCCTGTCAGCTGTGGTATTGCCTAATCTATCTTATTGACTCTCTAGTGCAAATCAGAAAAGGGCTGTGAGAGTTATGAATAAAGAAAATTCAGGAAGACTTTAATTCAGTCTTATCACTGTGGTTCAAAGAGATATTTTTGCTTCTCAATAGAGTCTATTCCCAGAGCATTTTCTGAGAAATGTCTCCATTAGCCTTTACTCTAGGACTCATTTCCCAGGGTCCACTGTTGCTGGCTATTAGAGCACCCTTGACTTCCCGGCATTGTTGATAAATTCTGTGCTTGTATATTTTCAGAGGAGAGTTTCCTGAGCTTTTATCAAATTTTCAAATGGGTCGTGGCACCAAAAGGATACAACTCCAAATGACCTCCCCTCCAGGTGGATGTTTAACTCATATAACTACTGCATGTAATATCTCCTCTAGTCGTCACAGTAACTCCTGGATGTCACCAGCTGCAGGTTTTGTCTTCTCTACTTCTAGCAGTAATCATTATGAGGTAGGTACCAGTATCCCATTTTACAGATGAAAAACACTGAAGCTTAGAAAAATGAAGTAATTTGCCCTAGTTGCATAGCTGTAAAGCATCAGAGACTGGATTTGAACCCACATCTGACACTAAAGCTCCTGCTAGGTGGGAGGGAACTCGGTTTAATCACTAGGCTCAGTTACCAGGGAACTTCCTGCACTTGCGATGGCCTGGGTGACGCCAGGTATCTGCTTGGCCTCTGCCAGCTTGCCTGAGCAGGAGACAAGTTGGAGGTGGCCCCTAAGCTTTGTGGGGGCTTTCTAACCCCTAGCCTTCTACTGTGCCCCTGTCCAAAGGGAGGGAGGAAGAGGAGGAGGAGCGGGTCACCCTGGGGAGGGGAGGGCGGGCCCTGAGAGGGAGTTTGAAAAGAGGAAGGAAGTGGGGCCCAGCAGAACGCCTAGCCACCCCCTGGCTGCTTCCCCACAGGACGACGCGAGGTGCCTGCAGCCGCCCCCACCCCCACCCCGGCCAAGCCATGGCCCCCTGGCGCAAAACTGACAAGGAGCGACATGGAGTTGGTAGGTGTGGGCATGGGGTCCTCAACAGGGAGAAGGGCAGGTGGCCGGAGAACCGCAGAGGAAGAGGCTGGGGAGCCGGTGGCGCGGACGTGGGCTCAGAGCACTGACTCAAGCTTTGAGGGTGCAGCGGCTCCCTCAGCCTGCTGTGGCACCAGTTGGGTAGGAAAAGGGAGGCAGGGGGAGACGAAGGTGGGTGCCCTGCCCGGCAGGCTACGCCCAGCCCGCTTCCTCTCCTGCTGCCGCCACAGGGCTACCCTCTTTCTCCAAACGCTTTATGCATTGCCTAGACAGGCTCCAGCAGACCTCTTAGCAGCCTGGCTCTGCATCAGGCTCCTGGCATTGCAAGGACTCCTTCACCCCATCTGGAGACTTGACCTCTTGGAGGGAGCATCATTCTCTCCCTTGGCTGAGCCTGGCCTGGTCCAACATGCCTCCCTCCCCCGCTGCCCAAAGCGACACCCATCTGCTTGCTTCCCCTGCCTGTTCTTCCTGGGTCAGATGACCCTTATTTGTCAGAGCGTCCAGAGGGCTGTGCAAGGTGGGGGCGTAGGGCTGGAGGGCAAGACCCTTCACTCAGCCCCAGAGAGCCCCTGGGGAGAAAGGCAGTTCTTTCCTGGGTTATAGGGGCATATCCAAGAAGCCAGCCTCATCAGCTTCAGCCATCTAAGCTCCCAGAGGCCTCTGCCTCAAGCTCAGGGCCGGAAGTGGTGGCTGGGGGAAGGGAGGCTTCAGGTACTAGGACTCTTTCTACTAAGTGGCACCCATGGTGCAATCCCCATAGATTCACTGTGGTTTTCAAATAAGTGTGAATTTAAAAACCACTCTGTGGCTTGCTACACAGGCAGATACCAGATACCACCCTCAGAGATAAGGATTGAACAGGTCAGATGTTGGAAGACCCAAGGGCCAAGAGTAGGGAATGATGTAGGGAATCCCAAGGCCACTGCTGGAGAAACATAGTCCTGGAGGGCTCAACACTTATTCATTCACTTACTAGGCTCCAAGCACTGTGGAGTGTTTAAAGATGAATGGTCCCTATCCAAAGAGCAAATAATATTCCATACCCTGAAGGAGGCTCAGTTTCTCAGTTTCTCCACCTATATTGAACTAGACTCAGTAACTTTTGAACTTTAAAGCTTCTCTAACTCTGGCCCTTCCAGGCTGAAACACCGCTCAGGTGAAGATGGGGACTGATAAATGGAGCAGACCATTATAGGTGGAGGGACCGATGTGGTCTAGGAGATGAAAGCTGGACATGAAGGTACTATCCAGGGAAAAAAGAGCATATCCAGCAAAGAAGAGTGGTAGCTCTTTTCGCCTTGAGGGGAGGGTGCATTGAAGGGAATGATGATGCTCAAAGTAAGTTGGAGCCACATTTTGGAACGCTCTGAATGCCAGGCTAAGAAGTTGAGACTTTTTCCATCTAGGCAATTGGGAGCCATAGAGGGCTTCTGAGCAGGGGAGGGACATGAAATTTGTACTGAAGCCAGTGTGGAGGGAGGCTGGGTGGACAGAAGAGCAAAGGCGCCTGGGTGGCAGACAGGGATGGTATTGGTGGTCCAGGATAACGAGGGCAGTTCATGGGGGCAGTTAAGTGTGGCGGAAGAGTCCCACCCTCTGGCCGAAGGGCTGTAGTGTGTTCCTGCTGTGTAGGCCCTGTGCTGTGGTGTGAAGCTCATGGGCTCTGGTGCCTGCTCTTGGATTCCATCTTCCAATGTTTCCCAGCCTTGTGAGCTAGACAAGTTACTTACTCTCTCCAGGCCTCAGTTTCCTTGTCTGTGTATTGGGAGTAATAACAGCACCTGCTTCCCAGGGTTGTGGGGAGACTGAATGATAATAATCCGTATAAAGTGCCTGGAATGCCAATCGTACAAATCCTCACTAAATGTTATTAATTATTATTTTTAGCCTTTATTCTCTGCTTAGGAGCCCAGTTCAGGACATGACATCACAGGATGGGAGGGGGCTACTGAATGAAGTAAGATTTTCACCCTCCTTTGCTGAGGAAATCCCACCTATGTGCTCAGAGACTAGGAACTCTGTTAGGCTCTAGGCCCAGGGGATTCTTCTGATGGTATAACTGAGAGTTTTCACGCCTACCTGTGAAAATTCTGTTTGGGGCTGGGAGTCAGAAGGTGTATGACCCTTTAGGGGGCCATAGAGCACTTGGTAGGTGTCTACTTATCAAAGGATCTCTTTTTCTCTGCAGATGAATGTCAGAGGTGAGGAAGGTAATCTCCAACCCTCCTCTGTAGACTCCAGGTAGATGGAAGGGAAGGGCACGGCTTAGGTTATGATGAGACAGGCGCCTGGGGTCACCCAGCAGAAAGAACCGTGGCCTGAGAGTAAGGAGTCTGGGTTCTAGTTCTGACACTATCATTTTTGCAGGCAGGTCTGTGCTCTAGTTTCCTCACTGTCAGTCTAGGTATTAATACTTTTGTCTTTCAAGACGTTCTTTTAGAAGAGTATCTGAGATAATGAGTATGGGGGCTTGGAGGAAAAGGAAGAGCTAGAGCCATGTAAGGATTAGGGGGGTCCTTGGAACACCTCCAGAGTCCCAGGCAGCCTAACACAGGAGAACCTGAGCTTTGCTTTCCCATTTGGTTTCCTCTTCCTCTGGCCTAGCTGACGAGGGCTACTGGCGTCTGTTTTTCTGGGGGGCTGGCTTTTCTGGGGACAGCTTCATCACCAGAACCGCTTGGCTGCTTTCTCATCTTACTGTCTGGTGAGCAGCCAGGGTGAGCCTCATGTAGATCCCTGGCCAGGTTCTTTTTTCACTTCCTTGATGGAGCTTTAAAATGTGATCCATTAGAGTTCCAGAGAGGACCCTTGGGTAGAAGTGGGTAAGAGTTTCCACAAACAAGACAGTGTACTATGAAGAAAAGACACAGCCTCTGCCCTTGAGGAGATATGGGTAAGGTTAGAAGCTTGGGCTGTCAATTCAAATCTGGTCCTGTTTCCTCATCTTTCCTCATTACTCCTACTTTATGTAGGAGTAATCATGATAATATGGATCTCATGAGATCATTGTGAGGATTGAACGGGGTAATGCATGAAAAGCATTAGTAATGAGGCTGGTCAATGCAAGTTAGTGACTGAGGTCAAGGGGCGTACCTAATAGGTACGGAGCCGAGAGAGACAGGTAATGTGCCCTAATGCCAGGTTCAGGACAGTCATGCCTTATAAGAATAAGTGTAGTAATTTATGGTTTACAAGACCCATTTCATGCAGTATCTTTGTCTGGCTTCAGAACAGCCATGTGAGGCAGCATATTATTATTCTCATTTTACAGGCTAAGAGTTCCATAGTTCACATAACTTGGAAGTACTTGGGCTGGGCCTTAAATTCAGTTGTCTTCAGACACCAGACCCTTTGCACAACACTAGAAGGGAATCTGGGAGGAGGAACATCATAGACAAAGGCAGGAGGTTGGAATGGGTGTGGCTTTTGGGTCGATAGTCTGCTTTGGTTTTAGTGGATATTTGTAGAAATAAAAAATAGTTGGAGAGGTAGATTATGGTCAGGTTGTGAAGGGCTTTGAGTACCAAGCTTATAAGTTTGGACTTCATTTTGTGAGCAGTGGAGTTTTTGAGCAGGTGTGTCACCTGTAAGAAGATAATTTAATCACTTGGGAAGGGGGCAGGGGTTAGACATAGAGTGGAACAGCAGTGGGTGACAGTTTACCTATCTACTGACTGCCTCATTAGTTAATCCCGCAGGAGTCCCCTTATAATTAACATTTTCCTTTGGCTTTTACTATCTTAATCCTCTCTGCCTGAGACTCTTGTCATTGGTCAGAGCTTTATCCTTGGAGGAGACAATGGAAGACAGAAAAGGAGGAGGTAGAAAGAGCAAGTAACAGTATCAGTTAGGGATAAGTATGACTACAGGTGACAGAAAACGTCCAAAGTAGTGGCTTAACCAAGCTAGAAGCTTATTTGCCTTTCATGTAGAAAGCCCAGAAATGGTCCCTGAAGAGGCGGTAGCGTGGCTCTTTCTGTCTCCTGCACGGCTTCCTTGGCACGAGGCTTCTGCCTTTTGAACCAAACTGGCTGCTTAAGCCTCTGTTGTCAGGTCCACTTTCCAGCCAGCAAGAAGGATGAAGGGAACAAGAAGGGCATGACACTGCTCATTAAGGACACTTACTTGAAGGCCCACTGGACACTTCCTCTTGTATCCTCTTGGCTGAAAACCTAATCACATGACTGAACCTAGCTGCAGTGGAACCTGGAAGTGTAGTCTGCAATGTAAGCAGCCATGCACCCAGCTAAAACTCCAGTGTTGCATTCCTGAGGAAGGAGGGGAATAGGATATTAGGGATGATATTTTAGTTTTCTCAGGCAGCCATAACAAAATACCAGAGACCGGGTGGCTTAAGTAACAGAAGTTATTTTCTCACAGTTCTGGAGGCTGGAGTTCCGAGTCCAAGGTGCTAGTAAGTTGATTTCTCCTGAGGCCTCCTAGGCCTGCAGACAACTGCCTTCTCCTTGCTTTGTCCTCATATGGTCTTCTCTCTGTGCATGCTCACCTCCTGTGTCTTCTCCTCTTCTTAGAAGGACACAAGTCCTGTTGGATTAGGGCCCCACCCTAACGGCTTCATTTTAATTTAATCACATCCTTACAGACCTGATCCAAATATGGAGCTTCAACGTGTGAATTTGGAGCAGTAGTGAGGACAACAGCTGGGTTCCTAACAGTTGACCTGTGGTCTGTGGTATGATATTTAGGGATTGTAAAAGAAGCCTTCAAGGCAGGGGTTCTCAGAGGATGAGTGCAGAAGAAAGGTTTGTTTACCCTGAAGCTGGGCCTGCTGGGTAGATTTGTGTAGGGGCTTCAGTTATGCTCAGAAACCTCTTCTCCACGCAGATCATCTCGAGTTATGGTTGTGTATCTATGTGTGGTGCTGGGGAGTTACCGCTTGGTTCCTTCGGAGGGCTGTGAGGGACAATCTAATCTGTCCCGTGTCTCTCCCCTAGCTTCGAGTGGCTTGCTGGCTGGCAATCTTTGGTGTCCCATGGCTTAGTAGAAGTATCACCCCAGTCTCTGCCTCTGTCTTCACGTGGCGTTCTTCCTGTGTGTGTGTCTCTTTCCAAATTTTCCGTTTTAATAAGAACACCAGTCATGTTGGGTGAGGGCCCACCCTGATGACCTCATTTGAACTTTATTACCTCTGAAAAGACTGTCTCCAAATAAGGCTGCATTCTGAGGTGCTGGGAGTTAGGAATATAACATATCTTTTGTTTTGTGGGGTGGGGCACAATTCAAATCATAACAGGCTCTGCAAAAGTTGAGAAGGGGTCTGTTTCACATCTTGATTGGGGAATACGGATGAGTTCGAGACCTCTCCCTGGTCCAGGGATGCAGGTGATGCTGTTTGCTGGGCAGATCTGGTCCATACTGAGATGGACAGATTTGGAGTGCGCAGTGGGTGATTGAGTCCCTTGCAGCACAGACTCTTATTACAAGGAACAAAATCCACTTAAAGTAGTTCAGTTAAAAGGTATGTGGTGTGTAGCTGTATGTGAGGAGGCAAGTGGTGTGTTTTAAGCATCAAAGAGAATCAAACAAATCCAGGAAACATGAGCAACAGCCCTCTGGAAAGCCCTGGTCTGAGGAGACTGGAAAACTCTGCCTGTCTTCTCATGGCTTCCCAGCTGCTGTAAACTTATGAGCTTTGTTCTCCTTTCTCTTCTCCTCTTCATAACTTTTCATATTCTGAGAACACCACAGTGGTGGCCCCAGCATGCCACCTACCTCAACCTGGCATGACTTTGCAGTGCCAGCACCCTCTGAATCCTCTCTCTGTGTTTATTTGTTCAAAGTCCTGAGAAGATCTGAGTGGACTGACTCACCTTTTCAATAAAGGCCCCCAGGTCAGAGGTCATCACCAGGCTAAGAATGGGCCCCACTCTGAGCCAGGGTGCTGCCTTTTCCAATATGCTATGGTTATGGGGTGGAGTCATGAGGATCGCAGGAGTTGTGGATGGGGACAGATTCTTGGAGTAGGAGGCATGAGTCAAACATGCATCCCAAACACACCCAGGGCAGAACTCTACTACAGAGGGACCACTTATACTGCTCTTGTTGCCAGAGTTAATAGCTAAGGAGGAGAGATAGAGACCATCATTTACTCACCAACTTGTTCACTCATTCACTCATTCATTCTTCATTTATTTCTTAAATATTTATTGGGCATTTCCCATGTGCTAGGCACTGCGCTAGACGGTGAGATTACTAGAATTTGGCCAGTATGGTTCCTACCCTTTTGGAGCTTATAGTCTAGTGGAGAAGACAAAAAGAAACGTGAAAAAATCAATAGGCATATCACTACAAATCGTGATATGTGCTCCTGTAATAAAAGAGTTTGTCTCATGAATGAGAGTATTGGAGGGAAGGAATCTTAAATAGGATGGTCTCAGAAGGCCTCTGAGGAGCAATGGGGAAAAGAATTGCAGAGGAAATGCTTAGAGGGATCTTAGTACGTGTATCTTGGCTATGGAGGCCAATTGTATCTTCGGGCTGGTCCCCGGAAGTTAGTCTGGTGCAACAAAAACACATGGATTGGAAATCTTATTCCTTCCTACCACCAATTCTTAGGTGCCTGGGCTGCCTACTTTCAGATGCTTCAGCAACTTGGGATTGTTTAGGAGTGCCTGCTGGACTGACTGTTTGAGTTCATTTAAGTAGATTGTCCTAATCCCTAGGTTTATGGGAACCATATTAGTTAGTGGCCATCTTGCCCCCAACCATATGTTTGAGTTTGAATGAGCCTTGACAGACTGTGTTTGCTAAGCTCTGCTTCCTCCTGAGTTCAGCATCCTTATACTGCTGCTATATTTTGAGACAGACAGTGTAGTCACCATACTATTCTGCTAATTTCTGGACCTTTGGACTTCTTTTTTTTTTTTTTTTTAAGCTTACAGGCCGTTAATATTCAGTTCCACATGGGTGCCACAGTCTGAGTTTTGCACCATATGTTCTGCAAATGGTGAATGCTAGTGCTTATTGCCACCCAACTCCAGAGGAATCTGTGTGGAGGCACCACAAATGTTCCTTTAATAGGCACTCTCTCCTTTTGTTCCACTTTCTTTAATTAGTGTGAGTTGAACAACAGTCAGGCTGAGTTTGTGAACATCTTAAGTCTTACTTGGTTTTTAGTTCTCCTTGGAAAAAGTCATCCATCCCTTGTCCTTCTGACCCCACTAGGACACTGTCAGCTTCTGCGCTGATTTAAAGCTGTGCAGGAGGGGAATGTGACTGGCAATGTGGACACTTTTCCAGACCCCTCTCCAGACATTGCCCCGGGGCACTCAGTGCTCCCCTGACAACACATGATCCCTTGGGTCAAATCCTAAACCAGGATGGTGAACGGGACCTAGGTGGGCCATGTGACTTGCATAGATGCCTCAGCGTCCAACACAGGGTCTGAACAGAGCCAATGCTGAGCAGGCATTCGTTGGGGTGGATTAAGTGCTAGCAATGTCAGGTCCCAAGGGCCCACGACTGCTGCAGCAAAGGGGCACACCTTGTGCCAGCTGGACACTGAGGATTTGCCCGGGAAGGGGGATTTTGCTGCTTGCCTCACTGGCGGTGGCGACAAGGTAGTTGTCTCAGGAAAAAGCGTTCCAGGAAGAATAAACAGCCAATGCAAATGTCCTGAGGAGGAAGCCTCTCTGATGTGTGGGAGGCCGCTGTGAATGGAGTGGAGTAACCCAGGGGCAGAACTGTAGGAAATGAGTTCTCTGAAGAGAGGTTGTGTTGAGTAGTGCCTGGTACATGTTATAAGGACGTTGGCTTTTACTCTGAATGGAAGCGGGTGGGGCACTGTAGGGTTTGAGAAGAATTGCAGAATGTTCTGTCTTATTTTTTTTTTAATTTGGTTTTTCACTGAAGTATAGTTGATTTACAATGTTATGTTAATTTCTGCTGTACAGCAAAGTGACTCAATTATACACACACACACACACATATATATTCTTTTCCATTATGGTTTATCCCTGGATATTGAATAAAGTTCCCTGTGCTCTACAGTAGGACCTTGTTGTTTATCCGTCCTATGTATAAGAGTTTGGATCTGCTAATCCCAAACTCCCAGTCCATCCCTCCCCTGCCCCCTCCCCCTTGGCAACCACTGTTCTGTCTTATTTTAAAAGAATTATTCTAGAAGTTTTATGGTTAGTAGATAGAGGGGAATTAAATGTGGAAGCAGAGAGGCCAGTACGGCAGTCACTACAATAACCAGGCGAGAAATGGTGGGGGACCCCCCAAGGATGCAGCAGTGGAGGAGGTGAGATGTGCTTAGCTGTGTGTGCTGTAGGTGGGCAAACGGGATTTTCCTCATGGATTGGACGTGGGTATGAAAGAAAGAAAGTAGTTAAGGGTGACACCATGGTTTGGTCTGAGCAGCTGGGAGAATGGAACTACCTACAGGACTTCCTTAGTTAGTCCCCTGATCTAAGTTGTCATCAACATTGTCATAAATAATAACATTGCCTCAACTGTTTTCAGTCCAGTCCATTTATAAAGCACTCGTGGTACCATGTTTAACCCTCACGGCCACCCTGAGAGATGGATACTTTTATCTTCATTTCAGAGATGAGGAAACTGAAGAGCAGAGAGCTTTAAGCTCTTGCTGAAATGTAGCCTCTTTCCAGTGGTTTTCCTACACCTCATCCCTGGAAGAAATGTCTTCTGCTTTATCAAAATCTTCATTTTTCACCTTGTCTTTTAGTTATGTGACTGCAGGTTGTCTCCCCCACTGGATGGCTTATTGTCTGACGGCAGAGCTCTGTTGGGGGTCGAATTTGATTCCATCTGGCTCTGTGGTACTAGAAGAAACATGGTAGGTTTCTGCTAGTACCACAGAAGGTACTAGCAGAAAAGATCATCATTATTGTAACGCGGGACCCTTGGGAATCCAAGCACTCTTCCTACAAAAACATGCACATGTGAAGTTTGGCATTACACCAAATGTTCCCTTGGGGGCGAAATTGTTCCCAGTTGAGAATCACTGTTTTAGAGAACTCATGGGAATCTCAACTTCCTTCTTGTTGGCTGGGAATGTCACCTTGGCTCACCTATGGCAACCTGTAAGGTTTCTGGGAGGATCCAGTAGGGGTCCTAAAGCACCTGGCAGGGGGCAGGTGTTAAATACACATCCACTAGTGAGAGGCAGTGTGGTGTAATGGTTGAGGGTGTATGTTCTGGAGCCAGCCTGCCTGGGGCGAAATCCTGGCTCACCACCTTCCTAGCTGTGTCACCCTGGGCTGTTCACTTCATCTCACACTACCTCAGTTTGCTCATCTGTAAAATAGAACTGACCATAATTGTACCCACCACAAGATTAAATAGGTGCTGGGATTAAATAGGTGACTGTAGGTAAAGTCATTGGAGAAGTGTCTGATACATAGAAAGTGTTCCTTAGAGGTTGTAATTCTTGTCCTCTCCTGGTCAGGGGAGGAACACCTCCTCCTCCTTGGTTCCCTCTGTCTGTGATTCTCCTGCCTCATCCACTGCTGACTTGCACCAGGTTTGAGCTCTGACCTCGCTGCCAGAAGCTTCTGCTGGGTCATCGCATTCACCCTCCCTGATGCAATGTCAGGATGTTTCCCTGGTACTGCGGCTGTCAACACCTTGTCCAGAGACTCTAGGCAAACTGCTTGTATATTTCAACGACTATGTTTCACTTGAATCCAAAGTGGACCTGCCGGCTAGTTCTGTTTCTACCTGGAGTGGAGACCATCCAAAGCCCAGTTCAGGGACTAGAGAAGTGAGCTTCAGGCAATTACATTCTTTTTCTCCAGTATTGTTTGTGTTCCTCTCATGTAGCTACTTGTACAAACTCTATGAACACTTGGTGTTTGCTGAAGCTTTTGTTTTGAAACACATCAGCAAGTGGCAGGGCCCCTGATGAGGTACGAATCCATCCTGAAGGGTCACAGGGCACTTGATGGCTGCAATCAAAATTGGCAGCCCAGCTGGCTCAGCATCTCAGCAAGTAATCTCAAGAAATGCAAGAAAAAACTTAGAAGAAGAGACATACCTGCCCTTCATGTTCGTGTTCCTTCAGTTTAACAAGTATTTATTAAAGTTCAGTAAATATTGATTGAACTTCAACTGTGAGCCAGATGCTGTTCTCAGCACTGGGAATTCAGTGGCCGACAGGCAGACTCAGTCTCCACCCTCGCTGAGGCTGAAGGAGACGGGAAATGAACAAGTCTAGTACATACACACGCATACACACACACACACACACACACACATACACATATACATATATACTCACACACACACAATAAATCGTGACATCAGCAATGGGTTAGTCAGGGAAATAAGGACTTTAGACTCCAATATGGGTTTGATTCCACTTTCTACCACTTTCTAGCTGTGTGGCCACGGGCAAGTTCCTTAATCTCTCTTTAAGTTTCTCATATGTTATGTGGAGGGGAATACCTTGGAGTGTTACTGTGAAGATTAAATGAGCTGGTACAAGTAAAATGTGAGGAATTTTGTCTGTCTTATTTATCACTATTACCCAATACTCAGAACAGTATCTGGCACACCGTAGGTGCTCAAATGAATATCTGTTGAAAAATAACATGTGCTTGGTACATAGTATGTGTGTTTACCATTTGTGGGGCGTCAAGCAGTATATGAAGTGGTTAGAATCCAGACTTCTGGATAACTCTCTTATTAGAGATATTAGAATAAGTTGTTTATTCTCTCTCTGCCTCAGTTTCCTCATGTATAAATCCAAGTGAAATACTGTACTTATCTCCTAACATAGCCCGAAGCACAGAGACCCCAACCCTATTTGTTTCTGTGAGCTGCATGCTGTAGCAATGGTATGTTTACTTTTTCCTTATTTCTCTTGATTTGGGCTCCTGATGAGCAGGGCATTTCAATACATTTAAGTAAAGTTGGTGGCTAATCAGTAGATTTGATTTCCAGGGTTGTTGGAAGTCCCACCTGTCTCAAAAGCTCCCACTGGCTTGACACTCTAGGATTTCCAACATTAGAGTCCTCATTGGGTTCAGTGACCTCAGATGGCCCTGGTACTTGAAGCACCCCCTTGATCTTTGGTCATAAGTATTTTGGTCTGGTTAGGCTCATCAGTGACCAGCTGCTGCCTTGGCTCCTGAGTATAGTATTTTGATACAAGGAGAGGTCAGATCCTTCACTGGGATGTGCCAGTGTTCTCCAAGGCACGGAGACCTCGTATGAAAGGGGAAGCTGGAAAGGGTATCTGTGGGAATCCTTTCACCACTTGTTTATCTTCCATGATGGGCATGGCCAGGGTGGGGCAGGCTATGATTTCAGTGATTTTTACTTATTACTTATTCCTGTACCTTCCTCATGTTTTCCGGCCCTTTCCATCACTCACTCAGAGCTCAAGGGTGGTTAGGCCTGCAGGGAATGGGGAAGAAGATGAACTGTTCTGACACTGGTCAGAAACAACTCAGGAGAGATTCATAGATAAGCAATCAAACTTTAGCAAAGAGTGGCATTCTGGTTCAAAGTTTCCTGTTAGTCATTTAGAAAACTTAACAGAATTGGGTACCGGTATGCAAAGCCACTTCCTTTGTCAGTAATGTCTGCTTTTCCCCAAATGGAGCCTTGAGAACAAAGGTCCTCATGCAAAGGCAGAAATACATTTATAAATTAAATGGCAGTGTCAGTTACTTTCATTTTCATATGATGTGAGTCTTTGGAATGAACACAGACCTCCATGTTGAATATGAAGTTTCAAGATCTGTCCAAGATATCTTCTTAAGCCAATGGGTTGGTACCTTCTCACCTGACAGAGCTGGGCAGAGGGTGAGAAAGAGATTCCTAAGGAAAGATGGGAAGGATATAGTCTGGGAACAGAGTCTTGCCCTGCCCTTTAAATACCTGATGGACAAAACT
This sequence comes from Hyperoodon ampullatus, assembly GCF_949752795.1. NCBI lineage: Eukaryota > Metazoa > Chordata > Mammalia > Artiodactyla > Ziphiidae > Hyperoodon > Hyperoodon ampullatus. The sequence continues at coordinate 14,148,893 of NC_136917.1, forward strand.
AATTTGCTGGTGCTCCAGAGGCAAACACATATCATGGATGGTTTTCTTCTGTTAGAAACCCCAGTTGCCTCTGTGGCTCTGCCCAGCTCCTTGGCAGGCATGTCCTCAGCCAGACCTGTGGAGCTGGAGGGATCAGGGAGTGGAGAGTCTTCAGAATTAGGGCATCAGCAAGCTGGAGTGGGTCCAAATGCTAGCAGCCTTTATGGGGACAGGATTTGAAATGAGGCCAAGTGTGGAGGGAATGAAGAAACGGGGGATCTTTATGCAGGAGAAGAGAACTCTGAGTCCCCTGAGGGTCCTCTCAAGGTTTGTTTTTGGGCAAAGGTTTAATTTTATTCATTGTTGACTGACAGTGCCATTGAATGCAAACTGCGAGGAAGCAGATTTAAAGGTGACACAAAGAAGAGCTCTGAAGGAGTTCCTCTGAATGGATTGCTTTAGGAGGTATTATAGTGCTAATAAAGAGAAAAGTGACTACTTTTTATTGAGCACTTACTCTGGCCAGACACAGAGTAAAGACTTTTTCTGTGTATTGATCTCAGCCAAGCTTCCAAGGAACTCTTCAGGGTAGGGACCATCATCTCCTCCTTTCTATAGTTGAGGAAAATGAGGCTTGGGGAGGTGAAGTTGCTGCTCAAGCAGGCTGCCGCTGGCCCTTACAGTGCCTCTGTGTGAATTACAAAGATACACCCCTCCCCTGGTGGACACAGTGCCTAGGTAGGGCCCAGGCCTTGGCAAGCAGATCAGAGGTTGGGGGGGCAGCCTCTACTGCTGTCTTTGGCTTGGTGGCCTTGTACTGGACAAAGCCTGCACAATCATACACTGCACCCCTGGGCTTGAGACCAGAGCTGGCAAAGGGCAGAACTGGGCTTAGGAGCCACATTTGTCTTACTCCAGAGACACTGGCTCATAACTCCCAAGCTTTATTATCTCTCAGGATTGAGACTTTCCACCCCTATGAATACAAAGACTAGTTGGTCCCTTGGTGAAAGGGCTGATTTGTATAGGTCTTTGGACTAAAAAGCCTACAGGTTTCCTACTTTTCCCGCAGAGAATGCAGCTCAGAGAGTGTGGCAAACAGAAGCCTGAAGCAGGGTCTGGTGAACACCTGAACACCTGCCATCAGATGCTGTGGAGAGGCATTGGATGCAGGGAATGAACAAGGCACAGGACAGGGTTGAAGTCCTGGCTCTGTGATTTACCACTCTGTGGGTGGGTCTTGGGTAAGCTACTCAAACCATCTGAACCTCAGTTTTCTCCTCTATAGAGTGGGGATAGTACTACCTCATGCAGTAGTTGTGATGACAACATGAAAGGGCAGTTGAGAATATGCTTCTCTGTGATATAGTGGAGGAACATTATAAATGCTGCTTGTTTATATTTGAGAAGGGTTTTGACCTCATTTCTTTCCAAGCCTCTTCACTGATGTGATCACTGCTTTCACTGCATCCATAAGTTCTGATAGGTTGTATTTTCATTTGTATTTGTCTTAAAATATTTTTTGATCTCGCTTGTGAGTTCTCATTTGACCCACTGGTTGTATTAGGGTATGTTGTTCCATTTACACGTATTTGTGAATTGTTCAGTTTTTTTTTTTTTTCTGTTTTTCATTTCTAGCTTCATTCCTTTGTGATTGGAAAAGATGCTTTGTATAATTTCAGCCTTTTTAAAATTTATTGAGACTTGTTTTGTGGCCTAACATGTCATCTATCTGGAGACTATTTCATGTGCACTTGAGAAGAATGTATTCTGCTATTGTAGGATGGAGTATTCTGTATACATCTGTTAGGACTAGTTATTATTTTTTAAAATTTTATTTATTTTTGGCTGCATTTTGGGTCTTTGTTGCTGCGTGCGGGCTTTCTCTAGTTGCAGCAGGCTGGGGCTACTCTTCGTTGTGTTGTGCAGGCTTCTCATTGTGGTGGCTTCTCTTGTTGTGGAGCATGGGCTCTAGGCACGTGGGCTTCAGTAGTTGTGGCAGGCAGGCTCAGTAGTTGTGGCTTGCAGGCTCTAGAGTGCAGGCTCTGTAGTTGTGGCACACGGGCTTTGTTGTTCCACGGCATGTGGGATCTTCCTGGACCAGGGATTGAACCCATGTCCCCTACATTGGCAGGTGACTCTTAACCACTGCGCCACCAGGAAAGTCCCAGGACTAGTTATCTATAGCGTTGTTCAGGTCTTCTGTTTCCCTATTGATTTCATGCCTACTTGTTCTATCCATTATTGATAGCAGAGTATTGAGGTCTCCAATTATTATTGTAGAGCTATCTATTTCTCCCTTTAATTGTGTCAATGTTTGCCTCATATATTTTGGTGTTATATTATTAAGTACATATATGTTTATAATTGCTATATCTTCTTGGTGTATTGACTCTTTTGCCAATATATTATGTCCTTCTTTGTCTCTTGTAACAATTTTTGACTTAAAGTCTATTTTGTCTAACGTTGGTATACCCACCAAGCTCTCTTTTTGTTACTGTGTGTGTGGAACTTCTTTCACTCATTCTTTTATTTTGAACTTATTTGTATCTTTGGACCTAAAGTGAATCTCTTGTAGACAACATATAGTTGGATCATGGTGGATTGATTGATTGATTGATTGATTGATTTCATGGTGGATTTTTAAAAAAATCTTTTCTGTAAATCTCTGCCTTTTGACAAAAGTGTTTAATCCATTTACATTTAAAGTATATACTCATAAGGAAGGACTTACTTCTTCCATTTTGCCATTTGTTTTCTACCACAATAATGGTCACATTATTTCTTCAAATTTTCTTTTTGCTACTTTCTCTTTCTTTCCTCTTATAGAACTCCCATTATGTGGATGTTGGTGTGCTTGACATTGTTCCACAGGTCCCTTAGGATCTGTTAATTTTTCTTCATTCTTTTTCTTTCTGCTACTCAGTCTGGCTAATCCCAACAGACCTTTTTTTTTTTTTTTTGCGGTACACGGGCCTCTCACTGTTGTGGCCTCTGCCGTTGCGGAGCACAGGCTCCGGACGTGCAGGCTCAGCGGCCATGGCACACGGGCCTAGCCGCTCCGCGGCATGTGGGATCTTCCCGGACTGGGGCATGAACCCACGTCCCCTGCATCAGCAGGTGGACTCTCAACCACTGCACCACCAGGGAAGCCCTCAACAGACCTATTTTTAAGGTCATTGATTCCTTCTGACTGCTCACATCTGATGTTGAACCTCTCTAATAAAATTTTCACATTTGTTATTGTACTTTTCAGCTCCAAAATTTTTATCTGATTCTTTTTTATAATTTCTCTCTCTTTGACTATATTCTCCATTTTCTGAGACATTATTCCCCTGGTTTCCTTTAGTTCTTTGTCCATAGTTTCCTTTGGATATTTGAGCATACTTAAGATAATTGATTTAAAGTCTTTGCCTCCCAAGTCCAGTGTCTGTCCTTCTTCAGGGACAGTTTCTATTAAATTCTCTTTTTCCTGTGAATGGGCCATACTTTCTTGTTTCTTACATGCCTCATAATTTTGTGCTGAAAACTGGATATCTTGAATGTTACGATGTGCTAACTCAGACGTCAGAGTCTCCCTCCTTGCCAGGGCTATTGTCACTGCTTGATATAGATTGTAGTAGTTTGTTTGTTTAGTGACTTTTCTAAAGTATTTTTGTTAAGACTGTATTGTTTGTTGCACGTGGTCACTGAAGTCTCTAAATGCCTGGAATTGAGAGAAAAAAAACCTAGTCTTTGCAGCTGCGCGTGTGTGTTGGGGCTTACGTTCAACACTTAGCCAGACCATTTACAGCTCTGCCAGAGCCTGCATTTTCTGCCTGTATGGAGCTTGAAGGTCAACCAGAGCTGAGAGCTTTGGGCTTTCTCCCATCCTTTTTCAACATGCGTCCAACTCTGCATGGCCTTCTAGATCCCCTGCAATAGGTGGTATTCTTCAAAGCTCTTATTCTCCAAAGCATTTCACTCCTAAGCCTTTCCTTCCAGGTTTATTAGTGGTATTATTGTTTGACCAAACTTCTATTCTTTGCCCTGTGTGGAAGCAGGTAGTTCTTTTGACTTTCAATGTTTTTGATCAATGCCCTTTGCATAGCTGCTTCTCTCCCTTAAGAGAGTCCCAAGTCAGGGAAATAAAGGCAAGCTCATGGCTTTAGTCCTTCAGGGAGCCCACAGACAGATCAAAACAAGCAACTACTATACAGTTTCTTGGGACAAGGTCTGCTGTGCTCCCTCTAGCCCCAGGAACCCACAGGAACACGGAACACCATCTTCAAGACTGCCACTAAGATGGGGAGTAGGGAATGGGATAAGGATAAGTTAAAATGCTACAAAACTTTACCAGGTTTCAGTTGCCTTTTCTTGAGTAAGCATTTGCTTGGTTGCTGGTAAACTTTTGACTATTTTTCAGAGTTCTGATAAAGTTGATTCTGACCATTTTTGCTGGATTTTTAATTGCTTCTTTGGAGGGACAGGCACTTGGAACTCCCCACTTCACCATTTTTGCTGATTTCACTCGAAGAAGTAGTTTTTAAATGCATTTTGTTTGTTGACATATGAGGAAACTGAGAAGCAAAGGGAGAGGGAATGAACTGAATCAGTGGTAAGACTACCAAGAGGACTCAGGATTCCTCTCATTTGGTTAATCTACCTCCTGCACTGCTTGGTCACATGGCTCAGCAGCAGCAAGTCTCTCCTTGGTTCAAAGACCTCTGGGATTAGAGAGACAAAGCAAGGGTCTCCTCGTGGGCTCCGTCACATCCACTCTGCCTCCCTCCATCCACTCCCCCAACAGCAGTCGGCGTGATGAGGTTACATCACTCCCCTGCTTAACAGCCTTCAGCCTTCTATCCACTGGTGTATTTATACAATGGAATGTTATTCAGCCATAAAAATGAATGAAGTAATGGTAGTTGCTACAACATGAATGAATCTTTAAAATCTTGTGCTGAGTAAAAGAAGCCAGTTGCAAAAGACCACATATTATATGATTCTATTTGTACGAAATGTGCAGAATAGGCAAATCTATAGAGACAGAAAGTAGATTAGTGGCCGATTGTGGCTCAGGGGACTTTTTTGAGGTGATGAGAATGTTCTAAAATTAATCATGGTGGTGGTTTCACAGCTCTGTGAGTAAATCATTGAATTATATACTTTAAGTGGGCAAATTGTATCTAAATAAAGCTATTACCAAACAACTAAGTAAAATCCATCCAGCTTCCCATTCTCTTGGAGTAAAGCCCAAAGTCATCGTGAAGCCCTGCATGACCTGGTTCTTGCCTCTCCAGCCTCCTCTGTGTCACCCCCCTTCTCCCTTATACTCCATGCACAGCAGTTTCCTTTTTGCTCTCTGAATGTGCCAAGTGTCTTCCTTACTTGGGGCCTTTGCGTATGCTATTCCCACTTCTTGAAATGCCCTTCCCCCCTTTCTGTTCCCATAGCTGACTTGTTTGAATCCTCTACGTATAATCAGCTCAGGGGGTCCTTTCTTAACTACCCCAACAAAAATTGATGCCTCCTCTATCAGGCCCTATTTGTTTCTTACATCACATGTATCATATTTTGTAACCTTATATTTTTTTGTGTATTCACCAAAAGAGCAAGATCAGTGCCTAGCATGTGCCTGGCATATTGTAGGCACTTACTGAATGTCTGCTGCATGAATGAATGAGGACAACCTTGTAGGATCATACCATCCATCCTCCTGAGGGTCTTTCCTTAAATCGAAACACTTATGTTTTGATTCACATGTCAAATCAAACATCATTGTGTCCTCTTCTGTTATTGAAGATCTTCCAAGCTGGATATTCCTTAAACAAGCTTCATCCCTAGGTTAACAGTATGGCCTGGTCCTCACTTAGCAAGTGATGCTGAGCAGGGGCTGAGCACTGCAATGATATGGTGTAATCTCACATTCCAGGGGATTAGCAGAGGCTCCCATACCACACAGGGGACTCTGGGTGTTTTCATAGCCAACTGCTACTCCCCAGAAGCTGACAGTGTAAATGGGAAGGTAGACAGTGTAAATGAGTGGTAGAAAGACTGGCATTTTAGGCTGCTGTCACCAGGATGGAGTAATTGGGGAGCAGCAGGTAGCCCACAATAGCAGTTGAGAGTGGAAGTTAGATACTGGTTTTCCTGTCACTTCCTAGCCTGATGATTTTGGCCAAATTGTTTAACCTCTCAGCACCTCCATTTCCTTATCTGCAAAATGGGATCACAGTTTACACCTCACAGGGTTGCTGTGGGAATGGAATGAGAGGATGTGCTGAGCACACGCTGGGTGTACAGTGGGAGGTCAACCATGGGAGATGACATAAATGCCATCCTTGTCACTCAGACTGAAGTGCAGGACCTGTGCTAGGGAGAGGTCATGTTTGACTAATGAATGGGGGCCTTTGGGAGCCAGGCTGGGCCTGCATTGACTCCTGTGGCAGGCAGTGGTTTCTACATTGGTTTTGTTTAGCCATGTGGGCTACATGGTCATCAGATAAAGTCAAGAAAGGAAGGGCAGGAAGGAGCAGAGATTCTTGGTATCCAGAGGTCTCACCAGGCTGCCTCTCTGTTCCATTTCACAGCCATATACAACTTCCAAGGGAGCGGAGTCCCCCAGCTCTCCCTGCAGATTGGCGATGTGGTGCGAATACAGGAGACCTGTGGAGGTGAGTCACTGGCCCAGGCGACCCTTGGATGCCAGGAGCTTGCTGATGGTGTTGGGACACCCCCAGGACATACCCAGCACCTCCAGCCCTCTCTTGGAACTTGCACCTCTGTGTGGTCTATTTAAATACATTTTGCTAATATTAGTATTTCAGATTTACTGAAAATAATGCTTTGTTATTGTAGGAATTCATACTTAGAAACAAAAGCCAAACTGGGTGGTCTCATGTTCATTGTGCTCTCTATTTGCCCAGCCATGGAGCTGTTGGGCCCTATGACACCTTCTAGATACACTTCTTTATTAGTTTCAACACCATTATAAAGGAATATCAGCATTATTAGGGTTTTGAAGGGTCCAGTAAATTATACTCCTGATTCCAGGAGGACTGCTATACATAGCTGTGTGGTTTGGGCACTGCATCTGGGCCTTCAGCAAGCTGGGTGCCCTGTCTTGGGCAAAATGGCATCTCTTTCTTCCCACAGAGGTGTCATCTCTTGTGAAGCCAAGTGTCTGTTGGGCTGTGTCCACTATCGTGGCGATGGTGGTGGTTTTTAAAGTTTGCACAAAGGTTAATGGCCTTGGTGGACTCATGAGTCAGGCCATTAGAAATCAATGTGTCACCTATGTCACTGATAAAATTGACATTGGGAGCACGGCTTGGGTGTAAGGGTCGAATGAGCTGCCCAGCTGGGCCACCACGGATCTCCCCCTGCCTGGGCCTGACTGTAGTCCTGCTGTGTGTAGGGCGTAGAGTGTGTCCTTCCTGTGGTCAGGCAGAGAAAAGAGAAAGGAGGGCAGAGGGGGCTTTGTCCCTGTTTCCCAGCTAATCCCTCGGGTTGGGCTCTCCTGTGCTGGGATGGGGGTGAGGGTAGGCAGGAGGCAGGTGTGCTACTGTTAAGGAGGCCCCCTCAAGGAGAAATAGAGGGCCCGAGGAAAGGAGGTTGCCTACAGAGCTAGCCATCTTTGGGTTCTTAACCACACAGTGAGTACTGTGCTAAATTTCCATAACATGTTAGTCTAGGTACTCCTCACAGTGACCTGCAGGACAGGTGGTATCTTCAGCCCTAGATTAGCTATATGCAATTAACAGAGCACCTCTGCAGATTCGTGAAGGAGTGTGTGTCCACATACACACACGGACACACACACTCACACACACACACAAATGCAAACCAAAAAGCAAACAAACAGAAAACGCTTTTTGGAGGGAGAAAGAATTTGATATTTGATATTTCAAAGCAGCTTTAAAGGAATCATCATGGGGGAAATGAGAACTTTGTTCACCTTCCTTACATTTATTTTGTGCTTTAATACTGTTGCTATTTATTTATTTTTTTAAAAAAATAATTAATTAATTAGTTAATTAATTTTTGGCTGCATTGGGTCCTCGTTGCTGTGCATGGGCTTTCTCCACTTGTGGTGAGCAGGGGCTACTCTTCATTGCAGTGCGCAGGCTTCTCATTGCGGTGGCTTCTCTTGTTGCGGAGCATGGGCTCTAGACTCACGAGCTTCAGTACTTGTGGCATGTGGGCTCAGTAGTCATGGCATGCGGGGTCTAGAGTGCAGGCTCAGTAGGTGTGACAGACGGGCTCAGTAGTTGTGGCTCGCGGGCTCTAGAGCGCAGGCTCAGTGGTTGTGAAACGCGGGATCCAGTAGTTGTGGCTCATGGGCTCTAGGCACGTGGACTTCAGTAGTTGTGGCGCACGGGCTCAGTAGTTGTGGCTCTTGGGCTCTAGAGCTCAGGCTCAGTAGTTGTGGCTCATGAGCTCTAGGTGAGTGGGCTTCAGTAGTTGTGGCTCATGGGCTCAGTAGTTGTGGCACGTGGGCTCTAGAGGGCAGGCTCAGTAGTTGTGGCACACGGGCTCAGTAGTTGTGGCTCGTGGGCTCTAGAGCTCAGACTCAGTAGTTGTGGCCCGTGGGCTCAGTAGTTGTGGCTCATGGGCTCTAGGTGAGTGGGCTTCACTTGTTGTGGCACGTGGGCTCTAGAGTGCAGGCTCAGTGGTTGTGGTGCACGGGCTTAGTTGCTCCACAACATGTGGGATCTTCCCCGACCAGGGCTCAAACCCATGTCCCCTGCATTGTCAGGCGGATTCTCAACCACTGTGCCACCAGGGAAGCCCACTGTTGTTATTTTGGACATCATGCACTTTTCAGTGTCCAGGCCTCTATAGTGCCCAGTCTGGCCCTATTTTACAGACAGAGTGAGTGGGACTGGGGTAGGGGTAGGGATCTGATTCCAGACACCTTGCCTCCTCCCACAGTGCAATCCTACCCTTTACAAGTGTAGTTCTACTCAGTGGCAGATAAGCAAACTCTAGGTGTCTACCAAGGGCAAAGATTGAAAATAAAAACAGCAAGCAAAACAACTCTCCTCAGTGTCACTTTTGTGCTACTGGATGCTAATCCTGAGAAACAGGCAGGGACCTCAGATTTGCAGGTGAAGGAGCAAGGCTCAGGGAAGAGAAATGACTTGCCTAGGCTCACAGTGAGCCAGTTGCTGTTCTCTCCACTCTCCTAAGACTGCTCCCTTTTCTCCACCCCATGCCTACCAAGGCAGTGAAAATGCCTCAGAATGTTTTCTGTGTCCTACATTTTGAAATTCAGATGAGTGTTTTTTTCTTCTTTTCATGCAGTTTCCCTGGAGAAAGTGCTTCAGGGAAGGAAACGGACCACATAGGTTGCATACAGTCAGAGCCTTTCTTTACTTTTGCCTGGCCTATAGCCTGACCTTCAAAAAGACTGCACTTGCTGACTCAAGTCACCTTTGTTTTAGGGATTAACCTCCTTGCTCCTAAGCTCTTTAGTTCTAGTTTCCCATTTTAAATTTTGTTTTATCAGTCTAATTTTAATGCATCCTTGTAATAAGCAGCCACAGTACTTTTCTGGAAAGAGCTGGACGTATTAATTTAGCAAGTGATTGCCAGTTCATGAATACTTTGAAAATACATTTGGAAGTCTGTTAGACTGATTCTAGATATCTGAGGAATTGGTATGAAAATTATTAGGATTTATCATGCTTGCACTCATACCCATATAGAGTTTTCAAACTGGAATTTATAGGACCCTAAGAGTCCGTGAGGGCCTTAGATGGCTAAGGGCTCTGAGATCAGGCCTGGTCTTATTTTTTTTGCATGTGGGGAGTTCTGCTTATGATTCCAGTTGAAAAACAGTTCCTCTGCAGATATAAAAAAGTGAAAACCACAGTGTTAGTCAAAAATTAGTCGAAATGACATAGTAGAAAAAATATGGGTGTGCTCATATCACTGTCTTGCAGAAACCTACTCAAAAAATAAAATCCAGCCAATTGAGAGATGAATCAAAATGTTAAAATATAGGAATTGAAAAGCTGTGATAAGAGGAAATACTGGCGAGCATTGAGTCCAAGTGAACTGATTTGTCAAAATTAGTGTTAAAAGTCATGATAGTTACGACTACCAAAAAGAACGTCATTGTTCGAAAACTGTAAAATGTAACCACCTCCCCACCCCCCGCAAAAAAAACGAATACAATTGAGAAGTGGAGAGGAGAATGGAATAGAATAGATATAGTCTTGAAGATTCAAAGCACATTTCTCCAGATATCAGCAATGATTAATTCTAGGTGGTAGGGATGTGAATATTTTTATTTTCAATAATTTTAAACTCTCCTCTCTACTCCACAAAAAGAAAAGAAAAGAAGGAAGGAAGGGAGGGAGGGAGGGAGGAAGGAAGGGAGGAAGGAAGAAAAGAAAGAAAGAAGAAAGAGAAAGAAAAGAAGTAGAAAAAGCACGGGCTTTTGAATCAGAAAGTTATTCTCTGCTCCACTTACCCACCAGCTTAGTGATCTTAGGGAAGTAAGCCTCAGTTTTCTCACCTGCAAAAATGGATTATCATCACCTTGCTTCTGGGTGTGTTATGAGGATAAAATGGGAGAAGTAGAGAAACTGTTTAGCATCATGCCTGGCTCCTAGGTGCTCTGTGTTGAATTCCATCTCTTCCCCCCATTAAACAGAGCTACACTGAGACCGGCAGGTATGTATCTATCTTAGCAATATCGCCCAGGGAGCACAGAAGATGGCCCTCTGATGGCCTGGAGTGGGTGAGGCTAGCCCTTCTTTGCCTATGCACTAAACTTACTCAGCCAGATGAATGGGGAAAACAAACATCTGAGCTGAAACCTGAGGCATGAATGAATTTCCTTTCACTAGAGCTCTAATGATTTTAGTATTTCCTTTAAGATAATATTTTGTTGCGATAAAAACTCAAACAATTCAGAAGGGTGCCCATTGCTAAGCTTTCCTCATAGACATCCTAATGCCTATTTCTTTGTCCATATTACATCTCTCAGACTGCCTCTCCTACCCAGAGGCAGCATAAACATTCTGCTTCCTGATTTCAGATGTGGAAAACACATGTGTTTATTAAGTAGTCAGAACTCCTCATGGGGGAATGAATGTGAAAAAGGAGTGTTGTTTTTCCCCAGTCACTTCCTTCAGTTATATTTGGTTGACATCTTTCCTGATATTTAACAGCATCTCAAAAGAAGGCTTCAATTCCATATGCAGTTTAATGCTCCTCTCCTCTTTCCCTTTTCCTAGCTTAAACAAGGCTGGGGGTAGAGGGAGTTTGGGGTGCTCTCTCTCTGATTCTTTGACTTCCTGATCAAATAAGCCGAAAGATCAGCCAGTCCCCTGCACGAATAGCCATGTAGCTGGGGAACAAGATGCCAAATGCCTGCTATATCTCTGAGTGAATCTTCTGGACTGCACCCTTCACGCTTGGATTTGGTCTGGGGGTAAGAGAGCTCTACCATGCACTCCTAAGGCAACAACAGCTACCTCCGAAGACCAACTCCCATCTCCTGATTACTTAGACAGTGGTGAGGGGATGTTCCTTGGGGGTATCCCAGGTTACTTAGACTTCCTTATGAGCCCTTCAGAGGGAATGTCTGCTCCACTCTCAGTTATTTGCTACCTGACTCTTCCTTTCCAGAACAACAGGGAAGGTTCCATTCCATCTACTGATACACATACTTGCCCGGGTCATGGGGGCCCACTCTTAGTGGCGAAGGGAATGGGATTTCTAGACAGTGGTTTCCAAGGTGCTTCTGAATTTCATTTACCAGTAAAATGGAACCAAGGGGAGGGGATGAGGGAGGAAGTTGACATAGCTTAACCTCCTTAAGGAAAGGCATAGCTTTTATTGTCCTTGTTTTCTAAAAAATGGGACTGTACTGTACATACCATTCTGAGACTTGTTCTTCTCACTTGAAAATATCTGGAATTCCTTCTAAGCTGGCATGTGTTGTGAATCACCTCAACCTTGGTTCAGCTGCAAAGAGCTCTGCATGAAGAGTTCCGAATCTCCCACTTGCTGAGTGGGGTACACCCAGAGCCATGCCGCCTCTTTTCTCCTGACAACTCCACCGAGAGTGATCTTGACCCATCCGAGTCCTTTGCTTTTAGGGCACGGCGGGGTTCGGGGGGACATTATGCGCATTTAAGAGGGTATTTTTTTTAAAGTGCCACTTTGCAGGGAGATGATCCTTTATTTAGATCTGCTCTAGAAACAGGTTGGTATGAAAGGGACTCCATTTTCTTAAGTAAGGCTGTTTCACTGTAGGGAATTGGTAAGTGAAGTTTTCTTCCCTTTTGCTTGTGGGTGAGGCTAAAACGTCAGTAAACTTCCATTATGTTGAATTTGAAGAATGTTTTATTTACTTTGTTGTTATGGGAATATGTTGAAATGACTTCACCAAAAAAACCCACAAAAAACCCCAAAAACAGGGCTTCCCTGGTGGTGCAGTGGTTGAGAGTCCGCCTGCCGATGCAGGGGACACGGGTTCCTGCCCCGGTCCGGGAAGATCCCACATGCCGCGGAGCAGCTGGGCCCGTGAGCCATGGCCGCTGAGCCTGCGCATCCGGAGCCTGTGCTCCGCAACGGGAGAGGCCACAACAGTGAGAGGCCCGCATACCACAAAAAAAAAAAAAAAAAAAAAAAAAAAAAAAAATTCAAAATATGTAGGTTCTGGAAATAAAATAGAAAATATGCCTAAGTTTCTCTGGTTAATGATGATGATGATGATTATGGATTTTTAAGTGACATAATAGTATTTATTAATTTTTTAACACTTAACCGTATGCCAGGCGCTGTACAAACTCTGAATTCCTTATCTAATTTAAGCCTATGAGACGGGCACTATTATTGTTCACATTTTACAAATAAGGAAACTAAGGCTTAGAGAAATGCACTAACTTGTCTAAGATCCCGCAGAAGTTGCAGATCTTCATTCAAATCCAGGTTTTGATTCCAGAGCTCATACCCTTAACCACTGATTGATATTGGCTTCTGTTATATTCTTCTTGATGTTATTAGATATTTCAATCAAATAGGAAAGTGAAATACACCCAGGCACACACCACTCAAATAAACATATACTAACATTTTTCCTTGTTTAGTTCATACATATTATTTTTAAAGAAATAAACATTTTAGGTGCAGCCTGTTTACCCCTTTTCCATTCCATTCTTGTCTTCTTGTCCATTCTTCAGGTAACACTCTTCCTGAAATTGGTATGTCTTCTTCCGGTCTAAGGTTTTGTACCTTTACCAGATGTGTTCACCTTCATAATTCTGTTTAAACAATAGTTTGTGCAACAACCGTGTATGGTAGCTGTTATTGTCCTCATTTGACAGGTGAAAACACTGAGGCTTAAGTGACATGACCAAAGATCACAGTGCCCGGAGAGGGCAGAGAGAGGACTGGATTTCTAGGATGTGGGTTCTCTTTTGATGTTCTGGGATGCTTTTAATCTCTCCTCCTTTTTCCTCTCCCCATGCAACTCCTGGGTGATTAGAGAATTTAGGTACATTTCATTTTGATATTTGGAATGTGGGAGAGGAGGACAGTTGGAGTTTATCATTTTCCATAAGAATGATAAAAAAAAATTTCCTTTCCTCATATTCCCCAGGATACACTTTGTGAGTTTTCTATTTATAAAGTTTTCATGGATAGGGTTAGACAAAAAAAGCCCTTTCTGTTACTTAACTGAAAGGGCATTAAGCCAGGGGACAAGTCCTGGGGTGTGGTAAATGCTGTGTTACCCTGAGTCTGTTTTTGATCATGGCGTCTCTTGTCACGGATTTTGCAGTGTGTGCCAACTATTATTATCTGCCCAGTCAGGTCTTGGAGTACAGCCAGATATAACTGACCAGTGACCAGACTAGGGAGTGGACATCAGGGGTCATAGAGGTCAGTGATTCAGCAGGGTTGGGGATATCAGAAAAAGTCCTAAGGACAGCTCTGATGCAGTGGATGCTTTATCATCATCCAGCAAATGGAGATGGTGGTAAGCCTGTCTCATCAAGGATCACTGGGGATTTATTTCTGAAAGCACCTAGCCCAATGTCATGTACACAGTAGGTGCACAGTCAGTGTTTGTTGAACTTAAATCTGGGAGCCAGAATGTATGTGCTGGCGGTAAGCGTCAATTGATTACTTGCTCAGGAGTGAGTTTAAGTTTTGCGAATCAGGATACCGACAAGGGGTGGCAAGTCACTGATTCTCAAGGGTGAGAGAGGGCAATGTCACTGGAAGTTAAGGGTCCCTGATGGAGCCCCTGTCGTGGAGAGCCAGATGTGGGCAGACTAGTGGTCCCTTGGTTGTTTTCCTACTATCTGGTGGATTTTGGTGGCCTTGGCCAATAAGGTGGATTCAGGTCACTGCAACCAAGAAACCCTTAACTGTATCTGTGCTTTAAGAGAACGTTATCTGTATTTGTGCTCATCGCATGGGGGACAATGTGGTGGAACAGCTTTGAGGGCTGGCTTTGAAGCCACACAGACTTGCCCTTGAACCCTGGCATGTGATTTGGCCCAGTACCTCAACTGACTGGAATCTCAGTTTCTTCATCTACAGAATAGGAATATTACTTAGCTCACAGTATGGATATGAGCACTGAATGAGAGAATACATGTACAATACTTAGCATACAGCTTTGTGTGCATTAAGCGATCAATTAATGGTAGCCAGTAATGTTACAGAGATGCTCTTATATCTTGTTTGTTGAATGGGAAAGAACTGCAAATAAAGGAGGTTGTTCTAGTGCAGTACTAGAGTGTCACCTCCAGAGTCAGATGCTTGGGTTTAGGTCTTAACTGCATTACTCACTAGCTGTGTGACCATGAGCAAGTTGCTTAATCTCTCTGTGCCTCTCTATTTTCATTTGCAGAATTGAGGCAATAATAGTACCTACTTTATAGAATCATTGTGAAGATTAATTTATAACTTGAAAAAAACAAAACAAAAAACTTTACCAGAGTTCCTGGCACACAGCAAGTGCTATTGTTAATATAATATAAGCATTATTGTTCACAGTTAATTATTACTGATAGTTATAGGGAAAATTATTAGAGGAGAGTGAAAATAGAATGTGATTCTTCATGAAGTAGAAAGTTTTCCACCACTGGAAGTACTTAGTGGGGTTGTAGTTTTGGGGATTCAGATGTTGGGAGGATGGAAATATTAGGCAAATACCATGCTCCTTCTTCCATTAGACAGGAAGCACAGTATGACGGCTGTTTACGTTCAGATCCTGGCACTGTCACTTACTAGCTGTGTAACTGTGGTCGAGTTACTCTACTTCTCTGTGCCTCAGGTGGGCCACTCTTCTGTAAAATGGGATAATTGAATTTCCCACCTCATGTGGTTGTTATGAAGATTAAAAGGCTTCATATATGAAGAGTGCTTAGAACGGTTTTTTATTCCAAACCTGAGCTTCTTTCTCTCCAGCCTCCATTCCTTCCTTTCTCTCTCCTTCCTTTTCTCCTTCTCTCCTTCCTCTACCTTTCTGTCTTTCAAAATAGGAACCACTTTGGGCACCTGTTTCTTTAGGACTTTCTTTATGACCTGACCCTCAAACTGGCTCATGACTGGGAGGGGTGACTTTGCATTTTAAGTTGTTTGTTTTGGAGCTTGCACGTATGTCTGTTGAGAGCATATTTCGACAACAATCTGTCAGCCCAGTAATGAGGGTTTGCTAATGAGGCTCCTGACAGACACTCTTTATTTACAAAGATGACGAATGCCACTACTTGGCTGTGCTTGAGTCATTTCAAAGGCCAGTAGGCTCATTATAGTCATCAATACTTGCTATACTGAGGCTCATTTTGTCTGAGGACTGTGTATAATTTGGATTTCTGTTAATTGAGTCATTTTTGATATTCCTGCAAAGGGAAGAATCTCTTAAAATTCCTGTCCTTTTACCCATCCCCGAACTTGTCTGTTTTGTAATGACTAACTTCTGCAAATCACATTTTAGACACAATTTGCTGCTGTTAGAACTGCGGCCATTATTTTAGGATGTTTGCCAAACTCCCTCAGACATTCTCAGCCTTTCTGTGTCCTTAAGGCAGAGGTTGAAAACATGCATATGAACACGGGAAGGATCCAGGCAGTTAATGGAAATAAGTGAGGGACTGGGTAGAGGCTGGTGAGTTGGAGGCGCCTACTTTGTCTGATGGGACCAGCTGCTTCTCACCACTAGCCAACTGCAACCATGTGGGAGCACTGGCCACCATCTCTGGGCCTCCTGTTTTTTCAAAAGAAGGATGAAATTTGCATTTTTATGTGAAATCCCTGTATTTGTGGATGCTTTTTGGAGATGTTGGCAACTAATTCAAGAGACTGTTGAATCCTAGGGCTTTGATCTGTACCTGAGGTCTAAAGTACTTCGCAGTAGTTTCTTTGCCAGTGAAAAACAAACAGCAACAACAAAACCCCGCAAGGAACTTGTACGAATAGATGAAAAACCTGTTTCTTTGTTTTCTCTTTGCAGACTGGTATTGGGGATACCTTGTAAAGCACAAAATGTTGCAGGTGAGGTCAATTTGTTTTTATTTGGGACAATATTGGATGTCTGTACCTGACCCTGCCAGCCCCCTGGGCACTCATCTTCCACTGTTGCTCCTCTGCAGACTGATGCCATTCCTCCCTCCTTGTGTCCTGTGATTTCCTCGCTGTGCCTCAGTGCCTTCCCCTTTCACTCATTCTTTGAGGTCAACCTCCAGAGCTCTCTCCTCCCTGAAACTTTTCCTAATATGCCAGTCACATATGATTTTTGAGTCCCGTGGAATCGTGCATTTTTTATTTGAAATTTATCTCCTACTGCCTTTCTTTAGCATTGCTTGGGGGCATTCATCATTTCCTCACCTATGTGTGCAACATGACTCAGAAGGGACAGGTCCAGTCTCCGCCCTCAGGGAGTTCCCCTGCCCCAGCCCCCCAGCACACCGCCATGTCCATGGGAGCAAGCGCCTGCTTTGCTCATCTCTCTACATCTCACAGTGTCTAGCGCAGTGACCGGATGTCCCCAGTGTACACGCTGGCTGAATTTATGAAGGAATTTCCAAGTAATTGATCAACTTCTCTTAACAGAGCTAAGCTTATAGAGCAAGGAAATAATAGATGCTTTTTCCTTCCTCCATCGTGAACAATAATATAAATCCAGAGAGAAAGAGATCTCAAATCAAAGCAACCCATATGCAACCAGGGACACTGTTGCCTCAGGACCTGACCTTTCCTGACTGTGAAGGGTGGCTGCTGCCCCGGGCAGGCGAGGGGAGAGGCAGAACACTATTCTCCCTTAGAGTGAGTCTTTCACGCACTCCAGCCTTGCCCATCTGATAGGGTGAGTGTCCGCAATGGGGTTGGAGCATCCTTTGGAATCTAGGGCTACTGTGGGATCCTGAACAACTGATGAAGAACTGGAGAGGAACCAGACCTAAAAGAGTAGATTTGGCACCTACCACTTGTTCTCTTGGACTGGGATTATTCCTGTAAAGTTTGAGGTTTTTACCAGCTAGCAGCTTTTGGAAAAATCATGAAGACCCGGGGTCAGTTTTTTTCTGTAGGGACAAGTCATGCTATCTCACCTTGTCTTATCTTATCCCCAACAGGGCATTTTTCCTAAATCCTTTATCCACATCAAAGAAGTGACAGTGGAGAAAAAAAGGTATTTGCCATCCTTGCCCACACTTGACCCTCCAGTGGCTCGTGGATGTCACTGTCCTGTCTACTTTGAAAACCTGACTTGGCAGATGTGAGGGATGCTCAGCCGATCCGTCTTCTTTGTGCTGTGTTTATTTATCTCCTTTCCCTCACTGGATGGGAGATCCAATGCAAATTGATTTGTGTTCAGATCTGATTCTGAGGGGGTATTAGTAAATTTGGAGAATCAAACTTTTCACTGGCAGCTGCCTTTGAACTGAATTAAAGTAGATTACTCCTGAATAATGAGCTTGGAGGGCCCACCCAATGAAGGAGGACATTAAAAAGGAAGTCCCGGGCTTCCCTGGTGGCGCAGTGATTGAGAGTCCGCCTGCCGATGCAGGGGACACGGGTTCTTGCCCCGGTCTGGGAGGATCCCGCATGCCGCGGAGCGGCTGGGCCCGTGAGCCATGGCTGCTGAGCCTGCGCGTCCGGAGCCTGTGCTCCGCAACAGGAGAGGCCCGCAAAAAAAAAAAAAAAAAAAGGAAGTCCCTTGCATCTGCATAATGTAATTGGTGTAGATATTAGAGACGGTTTAGTCTCCTGCCTGGAAGGCCCCTCTCAGCAGCTGCAGCTTAATGCACATTTGCCAACATCTTATCTTGTTAGCACTTGGGTCTCAATTTCACACCATTTTCTCCCCCACCTTAAATAGAAATATCGAGAACATTATTCCTGCAGAAATTCCTCTGGCACAAGAAGTGACAACGACACTTTGGGAATGGGGCAGCATCTGGAAACAGCTCTACGTGGTAAGACTCAAAACCCTGCTCCCTGGGATGGAAGCTTCTTGCAGTTTTTGGCTTGGTTCAGATATGGAATTTAGCCTTGACATAGTATAGCAAACAGTATGAGGCTATCAAGGCCCAGAGAAGTTAGGTGACTTTCTCAAAGCCATACAGCGAGCTAGTGACAGAGCCATAGTGATTAGGGCATCTGGTGTGATCCTTCTGTTTTTTTTAAACTACTGAAAAAGTCATCAAACTTGAGTATGCTTAAGAATCACCTTGAGAGCTATTAAAAATACAGCTTCCTTCAATGGGGCTCTGCATTTTAATAAACTTAGAGATTTTGATTTGGTGGTCTGTCGATAACACATTGAGAAATACTGTTCTCATATATTAATTAACTAATGACTATTGTCCTCAGATCTATGAGGGAGCTTTGACCCTGGAAAAACAAAGAGTGTGTTTTATACGAGTTTTCCCTGCATTGAAGTAAATCTAATTTAAAATCCTCCTTTGATGTTTCTAAAACTCCTAATGAAAGTGAGCAGCTAAGAAAACCATTAAGCTGAGAGTGAAAATGTCAACCAAGGCTTACTGCATATTTGTTACAGCATCGTGTACACCTGCTGTTGCACACGTTCTGTTTGTAGAGTCACATTTTATGGTCATAAATGTTGACTCCCATGTGGATATTTCATAATATATGGTAATGGGCATATTCAGTTACCATTCTATAAGTTTCCCAAAGGTTGTTAGGACAGTTTAGGGGGCAAACAGCAGACTTGAGGCTAAAGTGATTTATTATTTATTTCTACCACTCCTTTTACACATCACATACACAGGCACTGTGGAAGCTTGGCATTTTCCTTAAGAAATGTTTGAATTGCAAGTCCATCATGCCCTCTACCTTAGTAAAGTGATCCTTAAACCTCCAGTTTCATGATTCTTACCATATCTGCATACCACCCATGAAGTATTTACTTAAAACCTAAGTTGTCTCCCTTTTCAGTAAACTTAAATGACTTACGTAAGGAACTTTACAACATGCTGTGTCATTCCAACAATTCTCCAACTCTCCAGCACCAACTGGATGCCTTATAATTCAATTCAATTCAGTTCTAACACTGACTCCCCAGAGTTTAAGGGCTTAGTTCTACACGACTACCCTCTCTTCAGATGCCAGTTGCAAGTCCCGGGTCCCAGGCTCCCCACACCTGTCCAACTTGGTACAAATTTGGGGACTCCCACAACACCCCTCCAACTTCACCTCAGGTTCCGTGTGTCCTTAGAACAACTCACAAAACTCAGGAAAGTACTACTCTTACAGTTTTATTAGAAAGGATACAACTCAGGAACAGCCAATGGAAGAGAGACACAGAGGAAGGTACTGGGGTAGCGATGGGCACAGAGTTTCCATGCCTTCTCCAGGGAAGACGTGCCACCCTCCCAGCACATCAATATGTTTACCTTCTGGGAAGCTACTTGAACCTCGTTGTTTAAGAGTTTTTATCCACATTTCATTACATAGGCATGATTGAATGACTGAATCAAGTTCCAACCCTTCTAACCTCCCTGGAGGTTGGGGGTTGGAGCTGAAAGTTCCAACCCTCTAACCACATGGTTGGTCCCTCTGACAGCCAGCCCCCATCCTTGAAGCTCTCTAGGACTCATCTCATTAGCACAGACTCAGGTCTGGTCAGTACGCGCTCGTTGTGAATAAGAAAAGACACATCTATCACTTAGGAAATTCCAAGCATTTTAGGAGCTCTGTGCCGGAAACTGGGGAGAAAGACCCAATAGGTATATATACTTTTATCACTTCACACGTGCTTCCCAAATGCACAGCCAAAAGCACTTGGCACAATTAGAACATTATTCAAATAAATACATGAAAACAAAACAGTGTCATCAAGTAGTACCTGTCAAAAGCTCAGAGCCAAAGAACTTCTCTCTCTTTTTGTTAAAAAAAAAGAAATTAACAAATGTGAGAGAGGGGTTAAAGTCATATTGCCATGAAACTGCAACTTTCTCTTGCCCTTAAACAGAAGGATGGGAAGAAACTAGAGGAGAATCACCATATGGGTCCCTAATATGTGTCTTTGTACCACCAAAACCCATCTCATGTCCCTTGGGTTGTACGCATGTTACACTTGGGGGAACACTGCCCTAGAAACAGGCCTTTTGCACCAGAGCAGTGGCCGTGGTTCTCAGCCTTAAAGGGCCTGGCCTCTGAGACCTGCATTGCAGCAGATGTTCATGGCGTTCCTATTCAACATGTAACCTTTTGGATAAGAGTCAGAAATAACCCCTCTTTTTTTAAACCAGGAAGTGATTGGGATTATTACTTTTGCTTTTGAGAAACCCTTGTGGCCCTGGGGGAGGAAACATGTCAGTGACTCAGACCACCACCCAATCCCTTCACAGCTGGGTAGGGGCCAAGAGAGGCACTGGAGCCATGGCCCCTGAACATGCATGCTTGACTTTGGTCCAGTTTGCCAGATGGAGGGCCAAGACCTTTGGTGCAGGTGACTGCGATTGTTTCCTGTTTTTGCTCCTAGGCCAGCAGAAATGAGCGGTTCCTCCAGGTGCAGTCCATGATGTACGACCTGATGGACTGGCGGTCACAGCTCCTCTCAGGAACTTTGCCCAAGGACGAGCTGAAGGAACTGAAGCAGAAAGTCACGTCCAGAATTGACTATGGCAACAAGTAACGTCTCTTTCCTCCGAAAGATGTTTTCTTTCCCCACCCACCCCACTTCTTCCCTTTCTCCCTATGAGAAGCTAGGTTTCATTTTTAGATGCAAGTTTGCCACTTTCTATTTGGGAGAAGGCTGTTACCAACGACCGGGCTTGTGTGCCTTTGCTATCACCCTTGTAGGACCCAGGGACCTGCAAGCGGAGAGAAGCTTGCTTATCCAGTGGTTATTAGCGGGCTAGAGATTTAGGACACTCATTTAACCTACTTCCAAGGGGCTGGGGAGCACAGTCATGCTGGTTCACTTTCGGCTTAGTTGTCATTTTATTCCTGCATTTACAAAGCTCTTTCTTAAATCCCAATGTGAGACTTAATGTCCGTTCCCTATCCTACATTAATCTAAGCCACATGCCATCAGCTAACTCATATGCACAGTTACAAAAGCATTTCCTCAAAGGGAAAGAAGGAGAAATTGGTTAGTTTGAATGCTGTGAAGTTAAGGAGAGTGTGAAACAATTTTTTGAGGTAGGACAATGCACTAATAATAATAGTAATAATAACATTATAACTAACACTAACACCTAATCCAAGCTCATTATGCACCAGTCTTTAGCTTTGTGTTTCACATCCATTGTCTTATTTAATTCTTTTTTTTTTTAATTTTTAAATTTTATTTAGTTTTTGGTTGTGTTGGGTCTTTGTTGCTGTGCACGGCTTTCTCTAGTTGTGATTTGTTGCGGTGTGCAGTCTTCTCATTGCGGTGGCTTCTCTTGTTGTGGAGCACAGGCTTCAGGCACGCGGGTCTCAGTAGCTGTGATTCGCGGGCTCTAGAGCGCCAGCTAAGTAGTTGTGGTGCATGGGCTTAGTTGCTCCGCGGCATGTGGGATCTTCCTGGACCAGCACTCAAACCCGTGTCCCCTCATTGGCAGGTGGATTCTTAACCACTGCACTACCAGGGAAGCCCCTCTTATTTAATTCTTTTAACAACTCTATGAGGCATGCAGTTTTAGTATCCTCACTTTTTCAGATGAAGAAGCTGAGGCTCTTAAAGAGGTCAACTAACAGGTCCAAAGTCACATAGCTAGTAAATGGCAGAACCAGAATTTAGACCAGGCAGTCTGGCTCTAGAGCCCCTAGGCCTCACCATTATACTAGTTGGATAACATTTGAGAAATGTAAAGGCCCTCCCCCCTCCTGATTATGTGAATGCTCTCCAAACATCCTACTTATTTGTTTATTCATCCCAACAACAAACATGTATTAAGCACTTATGATTGGCCTGATTTCCTGCTAGGTTTTTTGAGGCCACAGAAATAAAAGTTCCTGTACACTAAGGGACCACAGTCCAGTTAAGACTGAGCTACAAGTAAACTATTGATATGTATTGTGGTAACTTTGATGGCTTAGGAGGCAAGAGCATTCTTTTTTTTTTTTTTTTTTAATTTTTATTTTTATTTTTATTTTTTTATTAGTTTCTGCTTTATAACGGCAAGAGCATTCTTAATTCAATTTGGAGAAGGAAGTCAAGGAAGGCTTCCTGGAGGAGGTGACCAGAGTTAAAATTTGAAAGATAAAGAAGTGTTAAGTAGGTTTTTAAAAAAAGGGAGGCTGGGAGTGCATGAGAAAACATAGCATGTTCAGAAGACTGCAAAGTGGGTCAGAAGCCTGGAACATAGGGCCTCAGGGGGAAGTGGAAAGAGCCTATTAAGTGGGAATAAAAAAAGAAATTTTCCTAGCAGCCAGGCTTCCTTGCCTTTGTCACACACACTAGGAAGATGATCCAAAGAGGAAAGCCGGGCCTCCCTGGTGGCGCAGTGGTTGAGAGTCCGCCTGCTGATGCAGGGGATACGGGTTCGTGCCCCGGTCTGGGAGGATCCCATATGCCGCGGAGCGGCTGGGCCCGTGAGCCATGGCCGCTGAGCCTGCGCATCCAGAGCCTGTGCTCCGCAACGGGAGAGGCCACAACAGTGAGAGGCCCGCGTACCGCAAAAAAAAAAAAAAAAAAAAAAAAAAAAAAAAAAAAAAAAAAGAGGAAAGCCAATGGGTCCAACTTATGGCTGCTTCCCATCCCAGGAGCACGGTCCCTCTGCTGGTTCCCCTGCTGGCAGCTGGCAGGCGAGTCCAAATCTGCTTATCATGCTCATCATCCCAAAGTGACAGGAAGGGTTTGCTCTGCAGCTGTTGCTGCCATTGGTACAGTGATATCTTTAGCTGAGCATGGTCACAGCTGGGACGTGGGAATTGAGGGAGTTTTGCTGCTTTGCAGTAATGGCATCTGTGACCTTCAGATGTTTCCTCATGGGGGCTTCTGACAATAAGGACCAAGGATGGAAAAAATGGTCACCACTCTTAGGAAGCCTTCCCTGATTTCCCCCCCACCCACCCTGGCTGGGTTAGGCACTCTTGTAGGCCCTTAGCACCCTGACCAGTAATTACCTCCTTACTGGCCTGTCTCCCATGCTGTGTTGGGAGCTCCTCTAAGGCAGATTCATTTCTATGTGCTGGGCGTAGGATCTGCATGCAGTAGGTGAATGGTGGTGAAAGGAGAAAGAGGATCCTCCCTAAATCAGTCTCCCTCTACAGCATTGCCTGGATCAGCACCGTGCTTTCAGTTTCAGTCAGTTGCCTTTGGGGAAGTGAGAGACATCCTCGGAGACCGAGGCCCTGAGCTAAGGGGCCCCTTGTTTCTTGCTTCACTTCCCTGACGACTTCAGCTGGAAGTGAGAGAGATTTGTGCACCTTAAATTAATATAGGCCTGGTGTCTCGGGGGCTCAGAGCTCTGATATGGGATAGGCAGCTTCCTGAAAACCAGAAGGCCAGATTTCAGGTCAGAGTGTCAGGAACAGCATGTGGACCATCAGCCTCAGGCTGTGAGAGTCAGGGAAGCAGGACTCTGAGTCTTGGAGGACTGGTCAGAATCAGCCTATTTCTTCCCCCAGAAATTCCATTCCTTCCTTCAGCCATCAAACTTTTGTCGAGCACCCGAGAGGCCCTCAGGACACAGACATTTACAAAATACAGCCTCTCTATGCAACAACAACAACAAAAGGCAAGCAAAGAGAACTAATAATAACTTTCTGAGTGCTTACTGTCTGCCAGGTACAGTTTTAAGCACTTTCCATGCATTAATTCAGTTAAGTCTTCCGACAACTCTGTGAGGCAGGTACTATTATCATCCCTTTTTCTTAGATGAGGAAATGGAGGCTCACAGGCTGATGAGGTCATCTTGCCCAAGATGCACTGGAATTTGAACCAGGTAGCTTGGCTCCAGAGTTCAAGCACTTAACCACTGCATTCTACTGCCTCCTGAGGACTATGAGGAATAGTAAGAGAAAGAGAAGTAAACAGACAGTTGAGTAAGAAGTCATGCATTTCATGAGAGGAGGAAGCATGAACAAGAGGGTGGGAGGAGACAGGGCAGGGGGTGACACCTGCCCTGCATCACACAAGACTGGTAGGAATTATTAGGTGAAGAAATTTAGAGGAAGAGAGAGAGAGAAGCTGAGAGGAGCTGAGAGCTGAGCATGAATATGGAGAGGAAGGTAGACGGGCTGGAATCTCAAGGGCCTGAGTGCCAGGTGGAAAAGTTCGGATTTGTCCAGAGAGTGATGGGGAGCCACAGAAAAAGCCATTTCTGTTTTCTTCACCTTAAAATTTTTTATTTTTTTGAAAAAGGCATACAGTGAGGACTTCCTCCCCTGCCCTCGTCTTGGGTTCATTTTATCACTTTCTTGAACAGAGAGAGCAGTGGGGTTACCTTCTAAGGAGAAACTGTCAAAATGCTCAGTTCTCCAAAATGAATGGTTTGCTGTCCTCTTGGGAAGAAGCCTCTCCTGATCGTGGGTCATGGGAATCCCATGAACCCTGCCCCTTGTCTACTAAAGCTTCCAAGTTTCAAATGAAACTGGTAATGGACAAGCTCTTTGGTATCCAAGCAGTGAGGACTCCTCAAATGATTCCTTCAAATCCCAAGACAGCTGGACCCGGGAGAATGTTTTATTCATACATTTTAGAACCGAATCCACTTTGATAAATTTCGAAGAGAAAGGAGCTAGAGAGATCTCGGCATTAAATTACGTATTGGCTATGCTTCGTCTTTTCCCAGGTCATGAGAGCCTCTGCTCAGCATTAGTTGAATACATTTATTCCCCCTTAGCGTTGCCCATTCAGCAGCATGGCTGTGCAACATTATGAGTCATATCTAGTTGGAAGTTAATTTCCTAATGAATGTGGACAAGTGGGTGAACTTTGACTCCCTTCTGTTTGCATTTGGATGACATGAGAGATGTGCCTTTCAATCCAATTGTCAAATAAGAGATGAAAACGTAGCCTCCTTCATCTGTCCTTGCTGCCCTGACCCTGTCTGGTGCTTGGTGGTAGTGGTGCCTAAGCAGGACCACCGTTGTTCCTCTCAGAGTCTCCATCAGCCCACCACCCCCTCCCCTCTTTGTATGGACAACTGAGGTCCTCCATGTCAAGATCAGATGCAAAAGCAGCTTCAGGTTAGGACCTGTGCAAACATAACCCCTGTCCACAAACCCAGTGCTGCCTCTAAGAGCCTCCTATCTTGAAAGTATACCATAAAGGTTAAGAGTGCAGACTAGTATGCCATATTACTTTTTACTAGCTATGTGACCTGGAGTAAATTATCCTCAGTCTTTTCTTCATCTGTAAAATGCAGGTATTAATAGTACTTCCCTCACAGCGTTGTTACAAGAGTTAAATGCCTTAATATGTGTGAAGAATTTAAGGTACAGCTTATCGCAAGTGCTGTGTGAGTATTTTGCTGTTACTAGTGCCATTGATGCCAATCAGAATGGCAGATGCAGTTGAAACAAATCAATACCAAACAGGGAAAATCCTGTGACCTGGAAGTCACAGAGCTAAAGAGCAAACTGTGGGTAACAATGGATATATCTGAGATTTCTCCCCCAACAGCTATTTTCAAGGTATCATTGAATAAGTGGTACGTGAATACCTTCTCTGCATATGTATTATATATCATACTATATTATGTTATGTTATATAAACATTAAACAAATAGAGATAAGGCAAAATTCTCCCTTGATCCCTCCACCCCTCCTAGTCCCAGTGCCCTACCTCTCCTTACAGGCACGCATGTTGGTAGTTTGGTGCATTTTGTCCATACCTTTCTCTCTGTACATGCACCCAGGTAACATACCTGCCTTGGTTTCTTTGTTTGCTTGTTTTTTACTTCACACTGTATTGGGGCTTCCCTGGTGGCGCAGTGGTCGAGAGTCCGCCTGCCAATGCGGGGGACACGGGTTCATGCCCCAGTCCAGGAAGATCCCACATGCCGCAGAGCGGCTGGGCCCGTGAGCCATGGCCGCTGAGCCTGCGCATCCGGAGGCTGTGCTTCGCAACGGGAGAGGCCACGACAGTGAGAGGCCTGCGTATCGCAAAAAAAAAAAAAAAAAAAAACACACTGTATGCATCTTTCCATGCTTGATTTTTTCTTCACTAATACATATCATTAAACATATCAAAACTATATCATATTTTTAAAACCCGACTACATAGAATTCCATTACAGATGACAGTTTATTTACCCATTCCCCCTTTGACTGACATTTTAGTTTTTTTCAACACTTTGCTGATGTAACACACATCCTTGTTCAAGTGTGGTTGTTTTTCTAAGTTCAGTATCACAGGAAATACACATTAAAATTTTCTTAATACACACTACCACAGTACCTCCCAGAAAGGCTGAGCTATATCAGTGTGACTCCCAGCTGTGTGCAAGGCTGTCTGTATAGAGCTGTGCTATGGGAGCCTATGATCCTCAGAAATCAGGTGAGCTTTCTGGTAGAAACTTCTCACCAACGTTCTACAGGCTTCAGCCTCCCTTGATTTATCATCTCACATTTTTGCTTTTCAGAATCCTTGAACTTGATCTGATTGTCAGAGATGAAGATGGAAATATCTTGGACCCTGATAATACCAGCGTCATCAGCTTGTTCCATGCACACGAAGAAGCGACTGATAAAATCACAGAGCGTATCAAGGAAGAGATGGTGAGCTTTGTGAACTAGGCTTGGCCAAGCGAAGCAGGCTTTAGCACATCATAAGTTTAAAATAATAAGCTAATTAACCAGACTGTATATTATTCAAAGGGACATCTGTCCTATGACCTGAGATGATCAGTAACCACATGCATTTTATTGTGTTTTTGTACTTGGATCTTGATTCATTCCACAACCAACCCCCAGGTGGTTTAATGCCAGGCAAGTTTCCTGTTCTCACGGACCTTTTATATTCCAGAGAGGAAAAAAGAAGAAATGTTCAAAAAGTAAATAAGTAAATAATTCCAGATGGCGATAAGTTTCTAAAAGGCAATCAATTAGTGTTATGTGAATCAGGAGCTATTTTGAAAGGTACCATCAGGAAAGGCCTCTCCCAGGAGGGACATCTGAGATGACACTTGTATAATGTGAAGGCAGCAGGCCTGGGAAGATGTGGGGACAAGATGTTCAATGCAGGGGGAACAGCAAATGCAGAGGCCCTGAGGTAGGACTGAGTTCTGAATGTTCAGGGAGTAGAAAGGTCAGTATGGGTGGGCCATAATGAACAGTGGAAGAGTGAAGGCAATGCTTTGCAGAGGTAGGTAGCAGGAGCCAGTTCTCATAGGACCTAAGGGTCATGGGGAAGAGCTAAGATATTACTCCAACTGTGGTAAGAAGCCAATAAAAGATTCCAAGGAAACATAATCTTTACAAGGTTAACATAATCTGATTTATATTTTTAAGAAGTATTTTATCCACTGTGTATTGTTTGAAAGCAACTTTATTTTTAGCTCTACTGAGATATGATTTTCATACAATAAAATTAATTCATTTAAAATTACAGTCTAGGAAAAAAAAAAAATTACAGTCTAGGGCTTCCCTGGTAGTGCAGTGGTTGAGAGTCTGCCTGCCAATGTAGGGGACACGGGTTTGTGCCCCAGTCCAGGAAGATCCCACCTGTCACGGAGCAGCTAGGCCCGTGAGCCATGGCCGCTGAGCCTGCGCGTCCAGAGCCTGTGCTCCGCAACGGGAGAGGCCACAGCAGTGAGAGGCCCACGTACCGCAAAAAAAATAATAAAATAAAATAAAATTACAGTCTAATGGATCTTATTAATACATAGTGTTGGGCAGACTCTACTGCAATCAAGGTATAGAATAGCTCCATGATCCTAAAAGTTCCTTTGAGTTCCTTTGCAGTCAACCCCCTTCCCCAGTCCCAAGCCCCAGGCAACCCCTTTTGTGACTATATTTTGTCTTTTCTAGAATTTAATATAAATGGAATCATATGTCTTTTTTTTATAAGTTTATTTATTTATTTTATATATATTTTTTATTTTTGGCTGTGTTGGGTCTTCGTTGCTGCATGTGGGCTTTCTCTATTTCCGGCGAGTGGGGGCTATTCTTTGATGTGGTGTGCAGGCTTCTCATTGCGGTGGCTTCTCTTGTTGTGGAGCATGGGCTCTAGGTGCATGGGCTTCAGTAGTTGTGGCATGTGGGCTCGGTAGTTGTGGCGCACAGGCTTAGTTGCTCTGTGGCATGTGGGTTATTCCCGGACCAGGGCTTGAACCTGCATCCCCTGCATTGGCAGGCGGATTCTTAACTGCTGCGCCACCAGGGAGGTTCCATATGGTTTTTGTGTTTGACTTTTACTCAGCATGCTGTTTTTGAAGTTCGTGTTGTTGTATGTATTAATGTTTTTTCCTTTTCATTGCTGAGTTGCTATACCATTGACCAGTTGCCAGTGGTATGTATCATTGATCAGTTGTTGAATATGTGGGTTGTTTCTAATTCAGGGCTATTATAACTAATAACACTATGAACATTTTCATATAAATCTTTGTGTGGGCATATGATTTTATTCTTTCTGGATAATAGTCGTTGGAGCATATGATAAGTACATATTTAACTTTTTCAGGTACCAACATACTATTTCCCAAAAGGCCTGTATAATTTTGCATTCCCATCAGCAAACTATGGGAGTGCCAGTTCCTCTACATTCTTGTTAGCACTTGATATTGTCAGTGTTTTAACTTTAGCCATTCTAGTGGTTGTGTACTGGTATCTCACTGTTGTTTTGAATGTCCCTGAATGACTAGCAATTTTGAGCATCTCTTCATGTGCTTACTGGCCTTTACCATTTGTATCTTTTTTTGTGAAGTGTTTGTTCAGATACCTTGTCCATTTTCATTGGGTTGATTTTCTTGTCATTGAGTTGTAAAAATTCTTTGTATATTCTGGATACAAATTCTTTATCAGATACATGTTTTGCAAATAAATTTTCTCCTGGTGTGTACCTGGCCTTTCATTTTCTTAAATGTGTCTTTCAAAAAGCAGAATTTTTAGTTTTGATAAAGTCTGTTTAAGCATTTTTTTCTTTTATAGTTTGTGCTTTTTATGACACTGAACTTTATGTGGAAGTCTGGGTCATTTGTGGTATTTCCCAAGATCAAGGCCAAGAGAGTCAAAGTGACTTGGCTCAGACAACAGGAACTTTTGGTGGAAGGCCTGGATGTAATGCTGAAATCTTTAGGCTTGAAACTTACATGATTCTTAATATTCAGGGTCGTCTTTCTGTTGTCCTGAGTGGTGCTGGGCTAATTTTCTCCCTTTTCCTTCCACCTCTCAGTCAAAAGATCAGCCTGATTATGGAATGTATTCCCGGATCTCCTCATCCCCTACCCACAGCCTCTATGTCTTTGTGAGAAACTTTGTGTGCAGAATTGGGGAAGACGCTGAGCTCTTCATGTCCCTCTATGACCCCAACAAGCAAATGGTCATAAGGTAAGTGTTCAACATTGCCTGACTTCTTTGTATTCGGGAGATTGGAGTTGGCAGAGCTCAGAGTGCCTTTTCCTTCCACCATCACTTGTGGAGAAATTCCCACCCAGTAGAGAAACAGTCGAGCTGAGAATGTGGAAATAACTTCTTCTTTTAGGGTGTGGGAGTCAGGTGGAAATGTTACTTTCACCACTTTTTTTTCCCAGAGTAGGGTTATGGTTACACCATAGGGTTTTGTAAACAGTTCTTTGATTACTGGAAAACAACCAGAAATAACAAGATTCAGACAGGTAGCACTGAATAGAATAAAAATACCTATTTTAAAAGGAGAGTTAAGAAATGAATGGTGAAAACGCCCTGTCCTCAATGGCAGTAGCAGGCTAAGAGTGTGGGCTCTGGAATCTGCGTGGGTTTACATCGTGCCCCCACCATTTACTCTTTCTTAACCTTGGGCACGTTGTTAATCTTTCTTAAGCCTGAGTTTCCCATTTGCAAAATGTAAGTGTCAACCTCACGGGGTCATTTCTTTTAGTTAGACTTTAATACGAAAAAGCACAGGAAGCACAGGGCCTGGCACATGGTGCTCCAAGTGGCAGTGGTTATCATTGTTACTATCTTAATTAATTGTTCTTGAAAATGGAAAAAGTAAGGGAACTTCCAGGTACCTCAGCTCGAAGAAGGGAAAACACGTTTGGGAATCTCCAGAGGAAAGACCTTGATGTACTTCTGGCCCCCACTGCCAGCCCTGGCATCTGCCTGTGGCTCAGTCCATCCTTCCTCCCAGGTGACCACTGCCTGTCCCCTCCAGTGGGGTTCTGAGCCAACACGTGGTCCTGTATTTGAGATCCCAGTTAACGCAGTACAGTGGAGCTGGAGCATGATCCTTCTGCTTCTATGGAGAAAATGATATCTTCTTACCTTGCTTGTATTGATGATTAAAGGAGATAACATATAGTTCCTACTGAATTATAAAATTCACTTTAGAAAATAATGGCTCTCTTGGAGACATTTATTAAACATAGAAGGGGCTATCCACCTAAGAAGACGGAACTGAGGTCTGTATGTGATCTCACATAATCGTCATTACTCTATGTGATTTGGGTGAGAAAATGAGGCTCAGAGAGGTCAAGTGACTTGCTCAAAGGCACATATATTTATAAATGGCAGAGCTGAGCTGTCTACCCAAGTCCATCTGACTCCAAAGATAAGCTAGTTTCCAGTTTAATCTGTCACCAAGGAAAGAGTTATATCAAATATCCTCAGTGGTTCTCACCAGGGTCTTAGCACTGTTACGGTGGAAAGCTATTCTTTATAGCAAACTTAAATCTCTAATTTAAAGAATCAGCCCAGCTCATCTGGCTAAGCCTCAGCAGACACTGTGAACAAGTGTTCCTGCTCCCTTAGAACCCACTTTGAGATGGTCTGCGTGTCATAGGCCCCTTGCTGTTCCCTGTCAGCTGCTCCAAGGCACCTGTGACAGAGATCCCGAAAGCACTCCCTGCCTCTCAGAAAACACAAGGATTCCTCATGGCTGAACTGACAAGCGTGCCTGGCCTGCTGGCTCATCTAAGTGATGGATGGCCTGAACCAGCTCTGTGGAGGGAGGCAGTGGATCAGTGAGGTGGCAGCTCTGTTCCCCGATGCGCCACACCAAATGATGCGCTCGATGGGGCATGCCTGAGTGATGCCTCTGAGAGTGCCAGAGACACAGGGAAGCCCTCGGGAGAGTGAGGGCTGAGGAGGAGGGGGACAAAGGGACAGAACCCCGCCAGAAAAAAAGAGTAGAAAACAAATAAAGAAGAGAAGAGGCATGATACGGGAAAGGGGCAGGGGAACTTGGAAGCACTCCCCAAGTCGGTCTGACTCTGGGTAGCTGTTCTCTCCCTAAGAAACCAAGCTTCTCCATTCCTGCCTTCCCTAGCCAGCGTGTGCATACAGTGAGCCACAGGCAAGTTAGGGCATCCTCAGTGTGGTCCAGATGTGAGCTGGGGAGAATTTGGCTGGGACCAACCTTTCAGTATTGGGATGTACGATGGTCCGATTCCAATGGATGCCTGCAGAGATTTGGTTTGGGAAACTTAAGATAAATTTTGGTAGTATGGAAAAGAAGCAGTTCAGGCATCAGGCCAGTGGCAAGGCTAATTTCCAAAAGGAGCTCAAGAAAGAGTTGGAATGGTTCTCCCTCTTCCCCTGAGGAGGGTGTCATGTGGAAGAGGTCTTACCTGTCTTGGTGCCAGGTAGGCCTTCAGATTTACCACCCAGGTCTTCCTGGGAAAAGATGGATGGGGCCAACTCAGCCCTCTAAATTGCTTTTCTGATTTATGATTCTCTTTCCCCTAGAAGAAAATTGCTGGTGCCTAGTGTTTAGACCTAGCAGGCTAGTTCTCTACTGGACATGCTACATGTGATTAAAGGTCCTGGGAAATACCCAGGTATTTCACTATGACAGTCCAGAAATAACCAATGGAAAATAATTAAAACAAATCTTTTTGGGGATGGAGCCTTGGAGGCTTCTTGGTTATTTTGCTGAAAATTCCACTAAAAATTTTAGATCTTACTAAAAAAAAAAAGTACATTTAACTTGATTAAGTTTTAACCATTGATTAATCTGGGACAGTTTTCTTTCCGTTGTAAGTTCTGTTTCCCCCTTGAACCTTGCTCAGACTGCTTTTAATAGTCTTCCAGGGGTGAGTGGAGAGAAAAAAACAAGGCATCAGAGAGAACAAACCTCTAAAAAGCAGGCAATTCCCTTTAACTTTGCTGAATTCTCTTATTATGCCTTTTTTGGGCTGACTTGGTTTTTGAGTTTTATTTTGTTTGTATCCTGATTCAAGATAACGGGCATTTATTTAGAACCAACTCTATGCTCCTGGATGGCATGGAAAACTGAATGACTCAACTCAGCAAACTATACCAAGCTTCTCCTAAGTTAAAGAATGCCACATTTCCTGATCTTGTCGATGCAGCTAGGCTGACTAGTATGAACCTCACAGGGGTGTGTGTATGATTGCTAGAAGATGTGTGTTGATAAATGATCAGATGTCAGAACTGTGTGTCTGCCTTTCATAAAACCTGTCAGTGGGTTCTCATTACCATCAGGATCAAGTCAAAATCCTTGAATGGCCTATAAAGCCTACATGGGCTGGCCTATCTTTCTGATTTTTCTCTTACCATTTTCCCCTTGGATTTGTTTTTTAGGTGCATCAAGCTCCGTCCTGTCTCAGGGCCTTTGCACGCATGTTTGCTTTGCCTGACATATTTCCCTTTCCCACTCTCTTTTTCCTGACCAACTTTATTTACATGTCACATCCTCAGCAAAGACTTCCCTAACCACCCAGGCTAGGCATGGTTCTTCTGATATACATTCTCACACCATCCTGACCTTTTTCTTTGTAGCATGATTGCATATAAATAGTTGCCACGACTGCATTTAAATCATTACTTAAGTGTATCTCAGATAATGGCTAAGGCCCTCTATGGTCCATCACAGTGTGACATTCCTTCAAGGAAACGGTCCGACATCTAATGGATAATTTAGAATAATTCAAATCTTTACTCGATCTTGAAAGGGGAATAGGGTGGGAAGGACAAATACATTCTTAATGCCCAGCAAAACATACAAACATCCTTTCCCTCTCACTTCTGCCACTCTTTATCACCTCTACAGAGAATGCTGCCGCTCTTCAAAAACATTAGATAGCTGGGTTAGAATTTGCTTACTAGCTGGCGGAGGGAAAGAGGTTGTGAATACCAAGTGTTAGTAATTCCTTACCCCTGCTTGTCTAACGTCTGTCTCCCTGACGGGACTGTGATCTCCTGGAGGGAGGGACAGACAGGGAGAGCCTGTCTCAGACACTCCCATGTCCCCAGTTGCCAGCTTGGTGTTCGGCGCATAGCAGAGGCTTGGTGAATATTTTTACCTTATGAATATTGAGACCCCTAGCAGTAATGGGTTGCCACCCCTCTTCCCACAGTGAGAACTACCTGGTGCGATGGGGCAGCAGGGGCTTCCCAAAGGAGATCGAGATGCTCAACAACCTGAAGGTGGTCTTCACGGTAGGTGTGCACTGTCCTCTTGTACCACATCCCATACTCATGGACATGATCTTGGAGATGGGGCTGGTCAGGTGGTCAGGAGGGAGCGTGGCCTTGGTGCAGAGCTGTGTTCTGGGCGTTTTGTAAAAGGAAGCTATTGGGAAGATGAATCTCCTCCTTGCTCCCTATCTTTCTCACTCATGTGTACACAATGCAGAACACTGTGTAAACAAGCACAAACCTCTTCCAGCAATAATGTCGAGGTGAACTAGGTACAGCAGCTACTCTGATTTTCTGGTTAATTCATGGTTAACTTGAGTTCCTGACTTTGGTTCAGACTGTCTAAAAACCTTTCCAGAATACATCAGATTAAAAAAGGCCTTCCTAGAACATTGACTGCCTTGGTAAATTAGACATTCTGAACATACTTAAGTCATAGATGACTAAAGATCTTACGATTTCCTGGGATCATCCTTCTAAATAGCAATACTCACCAGGCAAGACATAACAGAGAAATGTTGAAATCAATTGCTATTTGGATGATGTATTTCTTTCTTTTTTTTTTTTTTTTGTGGTACGCGGGCCTCTCACTGTCGTGGCCTCTCCCGTTGTGGAGCACAGGCTCCGGACGCGCAGGCTCAGCGGCCATGGCTCACGGGCCCAGCCGCTCCGTGGCATGTGGGATCTTCCCGGACCGGGGCACGAACCCGTGTCCCCTGCATCGGCAGGCAGACTCTCAACCACTGCGCCACCAGGGAAGCCCTAGATGACTTATTTCTGAGAGTGAACTGGCTTTTTAGTTCTAGAAAGGAGAAACAGTGGAAGGAAGGAGATAAGAGTTATCATTTCCAGCAGAAACCCCTCTCTTCTGTTTTCACTGAATTGTGTTCAGAGTATGATCTTAAGATATCTGAGGATATTGGTGTTTTCTGCAAGCATCTCTGGGGAGAAGAGCGTTTATGAGATTTTTCACTGTGTCACCTGTGTTAGCAAGGGAGATTACAGAGGAGGAGCGAGGGAGGGGTTTGGGCATTACCGAGTGACTGACATGCTGGAGTAACCTGCCTTGCCCCACAATAATTTTCCAGTTACAGGCCATTAAGTTCTATGTCTTTTGTTATGTTACAATTAGATTGGAGTGCAGCTGATTTATTTTGTTTATTTCCTGAAAAATGGGCTAGAGGCATGGAATAAGATCATAGATCCTAATTGCTTAGACAAAGTTTTCTTGGCATATATAAATGTGCCTCAGTGCCGTTTGTCTATTATTAGTTAGGAGGAGGAGCCTATTTATTTTCTTGATAAATAGGAGAGTCCCACGGGGCTTCCTGATTAAACCAAGAGACAGATGTTTCACAAGAGAGAGAGGGACAGGGAATCAATCAGTGGTTCATCTTGCAGAGAACCCATTCATGATGTAAGCGTGCAGGAAAGGTCATCAGTAAATTGGTGTCACTCAAGAACAATGAGAGTGTGATCCTGCCTTTGTGGAATTCTGCCTGTGCCACCACCTCTTCTTCACACAGCAAACGGACTTGAGAGCCTTGGTTGACTGGCTTAATGGGTTGACACTTCCTTCTCTTGAAACGATGGGAATCTTCATTTCAGGACAAAGCACGTCATGGTGCTCTAGCTTCTTTTATTGATTCAAGAGCTACCCAATGAGCACCTACTGTGTGTAAGCTCTGTGCTGTATCTGGGGATCCAGCAGTGAGTAAGCTGATAGGCTCCTGCCCTCAGGGTGTGATGGGGGGAATTCAGAAAATAATTAAAGGAGTAAATAAACAAGAGAGATCTCAGAAGGCAATGCATGCAATGCAGATAATTAAAACAGGGTGATGTGATGGCGTTTGACTGGGAATTACTTTCAATTGGGCATTGAGGTGATGTTTAAGTTAAATATGAGATACGACTTGGCAGGCACATGCCTTGCTGGCCTCATTTCTCTTGTCTCTGGATGTCAGCACTTCCTAGTTGCCTCTTTGGAGGCAGAGCCCAAGGAGCTGGCACGTGGGTTGGGCTGATGGTGGATTTCCCTTCTGTCTGCTTTATGAGCATTCACCCTCCGTGGCCCTGTAAGAGGAAAGCGCATATACCGCGAGGTTTCCTAAGACTTTGCCCAGTTTGGGGGTTGCTGCTAACACATGGGGGACAAGACTGAACAGTAAAAGGAACACTAATGAATTACTAAATCAGGTCACACGTGTTTTAAGTTTCGTGTCTCAGCTTCCCCAAACGTCTGAGTTTTGTGAGGCCCAAGTGAGAATGATTGGGAGACACCGCAGACTGAAGCCTAGTTCTGAGACTGCCTGTTTATACACTCTCCAGAGAATGACCTATGTTCAAGCATTTTTACTTGCTCTCATAGCAATAAGCTTCTCTAGTACCAAGGGCCTCTGATGAGGAAGCTCTTAAAGATCTGGTGTCTTCTTTTGAGCAAGTGAAAATTTTTCAGAGAAGAGGAGTGGAAAAAGGACTTACCTAGGAATCTTAAATGGTTATCTAGTGTATTAATTTGCTAGGGCTGTCATTACAAAGTACCATAGACGGGGTGGCTTAAACAATAGAAATTTATTTTCTCACAGTTCCAGTAGCTGGAAGTCCAAGATAAAGGTGTTGGCAGTTTTGGTTTCTTCTGAGGCCTCTCTCCTTGGCTTGCAGATGGCCACCTTCTCCTTGTGTGTTCATGTGACCGTCCTTCTGCGTGTCTGTGTCCTAAACTCCTCTTCTTATCAGGACACGAGTCATACTGGATTAGAGCTTACCCTAATGACCTCATTTTAGCTTAATCACCTCTTTAAATGCCCTGTCTCCAAATACAGTCACATTCTGAGACATGAAGGGGTCAACATATGAGTTTGGGGGAGACATAATTCATCCCGTAACATTTAGGAAGGAACCTGTCAGGAGGCAGGGCTTCTGTGTCTCTGGAATGCCTCTGAAAGATACCAATATAGATAATTCAAAAATATAAAAAATCCTAATGGGAGGAGAGAAGTAATTAGGGATGGAGGTCGTTGTGAGGGAAGCAGGACTTGAGCTGTTAAGGATGGAAAGGATTTGGATATATAGAGGAATAAGGGGTAAACTTTAGAGGTGGAGGTACAGGTGGGGGGCTTAGGAAGAACTAGAGTCGAAAGTGAACATTGTGTGTTTGTGGAACAATAAAGAAATCTTTGTGACAAAAATAGAGTACTTGCATGCAGAGAATAGTGGGGAATCAGTGGGATAGGACAGCTGGAAATATATTTTGTCCAGGACATTTCACGTCAGCTGGGGAAAACTAGCACTAACAGGGTAGCAAATAGCGAGCTATTAACATTGTTGCGGGGAGAGAAATGAAATGATGAACATGGCTCCTAAAGATGAGTTTCAGGGGGATTTCAGGGTGGATTGGAGGAAGGAGTCAGGCAGGCCAGAGAAGAGGCTGTCCCACCATCTGGATGTGAGACAATTGGAATCTCAAACTCAGCTGCCTGCTGGGCAAGGCGGGAAATGCAAATGAGTGGAGGGGCTTCCTCGGTCAGAAAGCTGCCTCTCCCCTCCCTTCCCTCTCTCCCTGCCCAGTGGGGAGACTTGGGAGAGTGGAGAAGCAGCTGTCCATTCCTCCAGCTTTGAAAGGACAGCCCTTGTATCAGTGAAGATTCTCCAGGGAAGTTGAACCAGGAAGATACGTAAATAGGTAGATTTGTTGTGAGGATTTGGCTCATGTGATTGTGAGGGCTGACAGGTTTGAAATCTGTAGGGCTGGAAACTCAGGGAGGATCTCTGTACTCTAGTCTTGAGGCAGAATTCCTTCTTCGCTGGGAAACCTCGCGTTCTGTTCTTAAGACCTTCAACTGATTAGAAGAGGCCCAC
This sequence comes from Hyperoodon ampullatus, assembly GCF_949752795.1. NCBI lineage: Eukaryota > Metazoa > Chordata > Mammalia > Artiodactyla > Ziphiidae > Hyperoodon > Hyperoodon ampullatus. The sequence continues at coordinate 14,186,669 of NC_136917.1, forward strand.
CTACATTATGGAAGGTGTGTCCTTGACTTAAAGTTAACTGATGGTAGATGCTAATCAGACCTACAAAATACCTCACAGCAACATCTAGACTAGTGTTTGATCAGGCAACTAGGCAGCATAGCCTGTCCACGTTGACACCTAAACCCCCAAGCAGGAAGGTGTGGACCACTTTGGGGCCATGTCTTGTTCCCAGAGACTCCGCACACCCCTCCCTCTTCGTCCCACACCAGCCACAGTGAGAGGCTGGGGATGGCTGCTTTCCCCAGGCCCTGGCTCTGATGTCAGCTGACAGGCCGCTCCCAGTACCTATGCCTGCGTGAGGATTAACTCAGAAGAGAAGCGACTATTCTCTAGTGAGACCAGGCCCAGGGATCTCTGCTCTGATGCCAACAACATGCCTTGACATCCCTTCTCCAGCTGATCTCAGCTGGAAGGGGGTGCCAGGAACACTGAAGCTTTTAGATTTGAGCAGGGCACTTGAATGCTGAGGTAGTCCAGGTGGTTTCCCCTCCTGTGTGCCTTTGGATGGTGAAAGAAATGTATTGTGGTGGTTAGGTTGATGGACTTTGGGGTCAGAGTGACCGGACGGTGTCTGCAAGGACTGAGGTCATGTCCTCGGGGAGGACCCTTATCTTCTTTGTGTCTCAGTTTCCCCATATGTCAAATGGGGCTGCAGTAATAGTATTAGTGATGGGACTTTGGAGTGTTGTGAAAGATCAAATAAGACGATGATGTGTGCGACACTGAGCACAGGGCTTGAGAAGTCAGCTAGTTCACGGTTTCAGCGTTCCTCCTCCTGAGCCCACAGTTGAGTGTAATTCCCTGTCCCCCTTGCAGTTAGGTGTGGCCGCGGCCCTTGGTTTGGCCACTGAAATGGAAGCGGAAGTGATATGCCTCTCTTCTGGGTGGGAGCTTTAAGAGCCAGTGAGTGACTTGCCCCGTTACCTTCCCCTGCTCTGGAGACGGTGAATGCACCTATTGTGACAGGTTAGATCCTCCATCAGCCAGGGGCCCACAGTGAGTGAGTGGAGCCCCCGCCCATCTGCACTGGACCAGTAGCCTGAGCTGGAAATAAACCTTGTTGTGTTAGAAGCTCTCAGATATTGGGGTTGTTTGGTGTCACAACAACCCAACCCCGAGTGATGTACATGCATTAGGTGCTCAGTAAACGGTGATTGTTAGGATTTTTCCTTCCTCCTTTTGCCTTCTCCCTCAGAGGTGCTGAGCAATGACCAGGTGGATGGAGTCATTTGCAACAAATGCTATTTTTGGATACATCAGCTGGTATATAGGGACGGCTACCTATACAAATGATACTGTACCTCTGTCTTTCTCTTCCCATCAGTTTGAGGTGAAAGAATCAGGATTGAACACCAGAGCCCTGTCACCCAGTTTCCTTTCCAAAACTCACCTTTCTTATGTGTGAAATGGGGGTGATAGCTTTGTTTTCCGCCTTTCCCAGGACTAATTGTATGATTGGTCCATGTATGCTAAGTGCTAAGCACCAACTTCCCCCCACCCCCAGAATTTACTATTACTGAGTTTGCTTTTCTACTTTTTGTTCATTAGACACACGATGTGTAACTATTCGTTTCCTGCCTTACAGGATCTTGGAAACAAAGACCTCAACAGGGATAAAATTTACTTGATTTGTCAAATAGTCCGAGTTGGGAAGATGGATCTTAAGGATACGAACACAAAGAAATGCACGCAGGGACTGAGGCGGCCTTTTGGGGTGGCAGGTAATGACACACCACACAGCACTAACTGTTACTGGAGTGCACATTTCATGTGACTGAATTTTGAAGATTTTTTTTCTTTCGCTCTCCTCCTTGCCCTCCCCCCCTCAAAAACTTAGGCCAGACAGCCCCTAATACCTACATTTCTTGTGACTAAATCAAAATAATTGGCAACTAAGTCTAGATTTATGATGAAGACGGTGAATAATGGAATCCCTGTGTCGAGCAGAGCGCTGGGACCACAGTGCAGTCTGAGCAGTCGGCGCTTTCACTCCCCAGCACAGTGAAAAAGGAAGAACAATATGGGTGGGATCTAATTATGAGGAGCAAATCATTTTTAAAAAAATATCCAGGACAGGAAATGCAGTTACACAGAATGAGTCACCCACCACACATATAAATTGCAGCTGGAAGTGGACATGTGGAGAGCTGGCATAACCGAATGAGGCTGCTTGAGAGCAACGTCACCTCCACGTTCCTTTCCAAGCCTTAACTCTCTTGGGGGTTCCCAAGACTTCATCATTCTTGTCCCACTTTTACAGTTTTTGTTATATTTGACTATCACTTGCACTATTATTTACCCAATATATTTTCTGTTAAGGAACCGTCTTTATTTAAACTGAAGTACATTTTTTTTCTTAAAAGACAATTTAAATACCTGTGGAAATAGCAATTCGACATGCGAATTTTACTTTTTATTAAATATAACATTTTAGTTGTGTACCATTTATAATCCTCGTATACCATATCTAAACCGAGTGTTTCAGGTTTCTCACTTCAGGACACGCTGATCTTCTGTTATCACAAACCAGCTGGCTGTCCAGTGAGTCCCCTGGCACTGCTTGCAAAGTGGCGAAGCGGAAGAAGTTAGCTTATACTGAGCCAGCTGGTGTTTCAACTTAGCATTATTGCCAGCTAGCTAGCTAGGCGATCTTGGACAAGCATATTCCCCAGGGCCTTAGTTTCATTATCTGAAAAATGAGGAACTTGGACCTGGTTGATCCATGACTTGGTCTAAATTCTCTGATTCTATATGAGGGACACTTTTGGCATCACAATGTCCCTGTTAGGGCAGTGAGGGTCCTTCAGCCTTACTGCAAAGTGTGTCTTTGTCTCCAAGTGTAGCTGGCTCTCTCTTTTGGTTTCAGGTGACAGCAATCTGGTGTAACTGAAAGGTTTAGGAATAGATTGCTTCAGGCATAGCTGGATCCAGGAACTCAAATGAATTTACAGTATGAAAAACTCTGGAGCCAGGGGGAGATGGTTCTACCCAAATCATTCTCACTGAGAATGGGCAAAGGGGGTTCTGTTCATCAGAGAGAATGGATGCTGGTCAGGTTCAGATAACAGTTTCCCCTCCTTCTCTCAGTTCCCTAACTCCTCTCTTGTGCTAGATGCAATCACTAGTTGATTATTACCCAAGCAGTTTTAATGGCTCCCTGACTGGGGCCTGGAGTGTTTGAGGAATTTCATGCTACTAGGGTTTTGGCTCTATTTGGCTAGCATGTCTCAGTGCTCCTCCCCCTGCCCCCATTTCTATAATCCCTGCTCTAGTGCAGGAGTTCTTTACCTTGGTTTTTTATGGACCTTCAGTGGCTGATTTAAGGAGAAGTTTCAGAGGAGCTAGGATCCCTCTGGAAATGCAGGGTTCAAGGATCCACAGATAACGTGTCTGTGCGTATGAGCACCTTTACGAAAAGAGGGTGAATAAGTCTTCAGATCCCACAGGGAGTCACCGCGCTTGGGTTTTGTCAGCACAGTAAACAGCCAGTACAAATATGTCAGATCCAAACCTAATTAATTCCATAAGCTTAATTCCATAAGCACGGCTCTGACTCTTTCCTTTTGGCCTCCGCCAAGCCCTGGGTTCTTGGATGCTTCCCTGACTGTTGACCTCCCAGCCTGGTTTGCCCAGAGGCGTTTGCCAGTTGTTGCCTGTGATGAACCCTTGCTGTCTGTGTATTGTTTCATGCTGGCTTGCTTGCCTTTTTAGGCTTTCCTGTCCCAGCCTCCTGCCCTACAAGCTCATCCCATTGTTACCCTTTCCTGGGAGCAAGAGGGCTTAAACCATTAATTCATTTCTCTTTTCTTTCTAGTTATGGATATAACAGACATCATCAAGGGGAAAGCAGAGAGTGATGAAGAAAAGCAGCACTTCATCCCTTTTCACCCGTGAGAGATTTCCCATTTCTTTCCATTCTCTGAAACCACATCCTTTCTGATTGAGGGCCACACAAAAGCAGGGTGAACTGATTCCCTGAGTTGATGATAGCCCAGGTAGGACCTCCCAGGAGGAGGGCAGGTTGAGAATGATGGTCTCAGTGCTGAGGCATTCAAAACCAAGCAGCTTATACAAAGAAGTATTAAAAATCAACCATAAGAAAATAACCCAATTTAAAAATGGGCCAAAGACCTTAACAGACACCTTACCAAAGTAGATATACAAATGGCAAATAAGCACATGAAAAGATGTTCCGCATCAAATGTCATCAGGGAAATGCAAATTAAAACAACAATGAGATAACTACTACATACCCATCAGAGTGGCCAAAATCCAGAACACTAACAACACCAAAATCCTGGTGAGGATGTGGAGCAACAGATATTCTTACACATTGCTGGTGGGAATGCAAAATGGTACAGCTACTTTGGAAGACAGTTTGTTGGTTTCTTATAAAATTAAACATACTCTTACCATATGATCCAACAATCATGCTTCTTGGTATTTACTCAAAGAATTTGAAAACATGTCCACACAAAAACCTGCACACAAATGTTTATAGCAGCTTTATTCATAATTGCCCAAACTTGGAAGCAACCAAGATGTCCTTCAGTAGGTGAATGGATAAATAAACCGTGGTACATTCAAGACAATGGAATACCATTCAGAACTAAGAAGAAATGAGCTATTAAACCACGAAAAGACATGGAGGAACCTTAATTGTATATTACAAGTGAAAGAAGCCAATCTGAGAAGGCTACATACTGTATGATTTCAACTATATAACTAACATTCTGGAAAAGGCAAAACTATGGAGACAGCAAAGAGATGAGTAGTTATCAGGAGTGTGGGAGGGATGGACCTATGTTATTATATATTTGTGCTATTTGTCCCAACCTATTGAATGTACACCACCAAGATTGAACCCTTAGATAAACTATGAATTTGGGGTGAAAAAAAAAACCCAACCAGCTTCTCACCTATTCGTTCATCAGATGGTATTTATTCAACGGACTTTGACTGAAGGCTGGCAGAGGGCCGGGCATTGTGCCAGGCGTGGGGGGATGAGCTGGGGAACAAGGTGGCCCTGTCTTCCTGAAGCTTATGTTTAGATGCAGAATTAAATGAACAAAAGATTAAGTATGACAGGGACCACGAAGCTGTGAAGCAGCAGTGTATCAGGAGCATATAACAGGAAATCAGAACCTAATTCTTGCGGCTAGAAATATCCATGACTTTAGAGGAGGGTAGTGAGTAGGGTGAATATCCTTTCTTTGACCTAAAACAAGTTTGAGAAAGCAGGACCCCCAGTTTGAGAACTTTGTCCTTGTTTGTCTAAGGAGGATGGTGTTTTGTTACAGATAATGAGGTCAGTGACTCTAAGTCATGTGATTAGGACTTAGCATGAGCAGCTAAAGCCTTTTCTACCTTGCTGAGCAGATACTCATTTTGAGGGCTTGGGAATCCTTCCTTTTTAAGAATCTTCCTAGGAATAAAAATGGCCTCTACTTGTAGCATTGGTATTCCCCAAATTTCAGAGCCATGTTGCTTTGTGAAAAAGAGAGATGTGCTTCTTGATGGCAGGTACACTCTCTGAGCTGACATGGGCAGGCTCACTTTTCACCTAAGGTGTATGGAGGGGTTGGGCAGCTTTCTGGAGCTCCTGGAACCACAAGGTAGGGACTCCATGAGGGTACCACGCAAGTATTTTGTGCTCTCTTTTCCTTTCTAGGGTGACAGCTGAGAATGACTTCCTGCACAGCCTGCTGGGCAAAGTCACAGCCTCCAAGGGAGACAGCGGAGGGCAAGGTAGAGTGCCAACAGGCCAAGTGGGCTGGGCCTGACTTCAGCTTGAGATCCCTTGATTCTGTGGCAAACAGATCAAACTCCTAAACCCTGGGAAACACAGCCTTCCTTCCAGACGGACCATTGTGAGGAATGGGGGATTGTGATCTACAGAGCTGGAAATCTCTAAATGGGAAGCAGAAGGAGGCATGTCCTAGTGCCTGAAGGAAGAAGGGAATTGGTATAGCCTATCTCCTATGTGTCAGGCACTGTAAAATGTTTCCTTGTTCAATTTCATCCTTCCCACGGTCCTGTGAGATAGATGATATCAAACCCACTTTACAAAGTCTGGGTTTAGAGGGGTGCAATGATTTGACAGAAGCTGACCCTGCTAGAAGTAACCTGTGGGATTTAAGTGGGAGGTGTCTTGCTCCAGAGCCCCTCTGCATCCTGCCTTGCATCCTCCCCCGGGGCTGGGTCACTGCATCTGTGGCCGCTTGTCTCTGCTTCCATGGTCTCCTCCAGAGAGAGACCAAGGGGAGAGATGATGGGAGGGTGAGGCTAAGGGAACACCTTTAAGTTGACTCTTCACCATGAGTGTTCCCTTCCAGGCCTCTGGGTGACCATAAAGATGCTTGTGGGTGACATCATTCAGATCCGCAAGGACTACCCACACCTGGTGGACAGGACCACCGTGGTGGCCAGGAAGCTGGGCTTCCCGGAGATCATCATGCCAGGTTCTCCTTCCCCCTGGGCGGGGCTGGGGGTGGTCTAGCTGGTGTGATCCATTTTCTTTTTAAAGAGTCAACTGCTTCTTTTCTACTGCTTTTCTCTATTTCTCTCTCTGAAGGTAACCACTGAAAACAATTGTTGTATATCCAAAAATCTTCTATGCATTCACATAATAAACACAAACACATAAATATACACACATGCACCCCCACACAAATGGGAATCACACTTCATATACTTTATATACCATTACTTATTATACTTTACATAGCGTTCTGCAGCTCACTTCTCACTTAATAATTTATCATGGACATCCTTTCCACTTTACTACACGTGGAATAATTTCACTCCTTCTGGGGTGAATACTGACATTCTCTTAAATTGCTAAGCTATTTTTTTATTACCAGAAGAGTCCACGCTCATTGTAAAATGTCCAAAGGGCATGAAAAAGTTTAAAGTGAAACCTTAAAAGCTCTCTCAAATCTTTGTCTCCAGAAGTAACCACGATATGTATTTTCCAAATGTGAATGTAATGAAAGAAAGTAAATGGGACTGCGTGATAACACTCTTTTGAAACTTCCCTCTTTGCCTTAAACTTGAGTCTAGGACTTGTGTCCATAACCACTCTCGCTGACTTACCCCTTTCCACAGTCGCATGGTGGTCCACTGGTGGTGTAATTTATCTATGCCTGCTTTACTGAGACATCAGTCCCTTGTGCATTTCCCTGTAGGGTTTTCAGCTCCCACCCCCCCATTCCTGAAGACCCTCCACACCTTGTCCCTCACCCCATCCGTGTTCCTTGGACACAGAAAGTCATTCTGTCTGCTTCTGCACAGTAAGAGATCTGCGGAGGGAACCGTCTGTGGTGGTTATTCACGCACCAAGATCAATCCAATTGGAGTTTGCCTTTGCCTTCCCAGAAGGTGTCACTAGAGCATGAAAATTCAATGATTTTTAATGGAGAAAAAAATACGGCCAGCCGTGACCATCCTGCCTCCCTTTTTGCAACTAATTTCCTACTGTTCCTCCATCCTCTCGTTACCTACTGCTCCAGCCTCCCTGATGAAGTAAAAATGCTTTTCCAAATTGTTCTGATTTTACCTCCATGAACAGACAAGCTGTGGCACTTGCACCAGCTCCCCAGCTCCCCGCGCCCTCTAGTCAGTGCCTCTCCCCTGCTACACAGACTCCAACTGTTGTCTCTCTCCCTGTGCCACAGGGGACGTCAGGAACGACATCTACATCACTCTCTTACAAGGTGACTTTGACAAGTACAACAAGACCACTCAGAGGAATGTGGAAGTGATCATGTGTGTGTGCACGGAGGATGGCAAAACGCTTCCTGTAAGGGACCCTCTGCTGTTGCTCCGGGTGACAGGGCTCCCCTGGGGTGCCTCTGTCCATAAAGATGTTCATTTCCCGTTCCCGATCCCGCTCTCTAAACGCCAGGGGCCTGCAGGGTGGTGTTGGGTAAGGTGATGTACACCTTTAGAGCTTGGCTGGCACAGTAGCCTGTAATAAGACCTGGTGGTGTTCTTTCTTCACACCAAAGCGGTTGGCTTTTCATTGTCTGTCCCTTTCCTTTCATGACCTCGCCTCCTTTGTTTTTGCCTGGCACCTCAGTTTATAGGTTAGCTTTTCACAGTTAACATGTTGTTCTCATCGAAACCTGAGCTGGTTGATTCAGGCAAAATTCCATGGCAAGAAAAAGGATCAATACAGAGCCTTGGGTTGGTGTGAAGACTCAGGATGTCCTCAAAACAGACATTCCCAACACTTGATCTAACTCCCTAGCACTCAGCCAGACATCCTGGTGGAAAGCCTTATCCGTAAATTGGTCTCTAGAGGGCCAGCAGAGTGAATTCAAGAATGCAAAGCATATTGCTGTATTCATACAGCATATGTCCTGTACAATATTTGTCATGTGTGTTTACATTTATTTACTTAGATTTCCTTTAAGGTTGTCAGCAGCTGTGTCCAGTGTGTGGGAGGGTTTTGCTTCTCAATTTCTCCTTTCAGAGTACTTAGCTGAAAATAAAATCAGCTCTCAGCAGAAGTTTCAGCGTGGGCAGATATTCCTCTTAGGCCGCAGTAGGTGATCAGATAGCACAGGAGGGTAGGGGTGTGAATATTGATAGATCTTCTGCTTTAGCCTGGGGGCCTGGAGCTCAGGCAGATTTTGCTACCCTCTACCTACGAATAACTAGCATTCACAGAGGCATTGCTACATACCAGGCACTGTGATAAGTATGATGCATTACTGTTATTTTCCCCATTTTTACAAAGGGGGAAACTAAACCTTTGTCAAGTGAAACAACTTTCCCAGGGTCATAAAGTTAGTATATGGCAGAGATGGGGTTTGATTTCAGGTTCCAGTCCCGCTTATTAAACACTTCACTCTAATGCCTGTACATTAAAAAAAATCCTCCAATTTATTTCTCATTTAAAAAATGAGGCTAATAACCACTCCCATCAAATTCTGGGAAGATTCGTAATTATTTTTTAAATTTAAAGAAATCGCAATTACCTTTTTGTTCGAAAAGACTGGTCCCATTAATTAATATCTAGTTGAGCAAAATCCAAGGATTTAACGTAATCCTCTTTTTGTTGGATTTTGAAACTTTTCTGAAAAATAAAATAAGTAAGAAACACTTTGCTCAAAGAAACACAAAGGAAGAGCAGAGGGTTTTTATCTAAAAGGGAAATTGGGTTTCACAAATGTATAGACCATGCTTTGAAGTCATTTTTATCCAACTACCTGTTGGAGAACTTTTTAACCTCAGCCTCATTTTTTAAAACACTGATGTGCTTGCCTTCGACGCTGCCGAAGGACAAATTAGAAGGAACAGTTAATGGGAAAGCAGACCTCTTATCTCGTTTCTGAACCATTTGTACTTCCGACGCTGCCATCCTTTCGTGTCACACCCAACCAGGCTGAACAGACACACTTATCAAAGATGAATATATAGGCAGGAATTTGGGGGCAGAAATGGAGAGGTAACTGTGGGGCACAGTGATAATTTGCAGTTTCATCTATGAGGGAAGTTAGGGGGAGTTCAGTTGACTGACTATTGCAAATTGCTAAGGAAGCCTGTGGGAGGCTTGTCTTTCTCTACTTGCAGAAATAAATATTACTGCCTGATTAAGTGTCAGGCAGCACACTTAAACGTTCCTGTTTGATGTTGGTGGGAACAGTCCCCTTTAGGGGTATTGATTTGTCCTCCTGCTCCTAGGAAGAGCAGGGTCGGAGGATAGAGTAGGTTAGATAGACTTGTCCTTGGCTCACTTTGGGGTCTCAACGACCTTGCTCAGGATGACCCATAGCAGAGAAGCTAATAGGCTGGGCTCTGAGATCAAACTGACAGCAGTCAAATCCCACCCTCCCCTCCTATTAGCTGTGTGATCTTGGGCAAGTTTACATGTCTATGAAAGAGGAATAATAATCTCTTCCTTGTGGGGTTGCTGTTTATACAAAATGGTAGGTGTAAGGCACCTGGTATGTAGTAAATACTCAGCAACAGGAAGGAGGTAACATTTAGGAAAAGCAGACCAACTTCAGGAAAGGATCTGAGGGGGTCAAACAGACAATCCAGCGGGGATACCTAAAGCAAGTTCAAGAAGTAAAAATGCTCAGATGCAGGGCTGAGAAACCTCTGCTCTTCTGAGACCAGCCAGTTTACAGGGCTGGAGGTAGGGCATGGGGGGCAGTGCTGTGTAGTGGTTAAGACATGACCTCTGGGGCCAGGCATCCAGGCCGAAAGCCCAGCTCAGCCCGGATTAGCAGGATGACCTGGAGCGAATTACATAATCTCTCTACGCCTAGGAGACTCTGTCTGAAAATGAGACCAGCAGTGGCACCTTACTCTTGTGAATGCCACCTGAAGTAATTGACATAACGGGTGTTCATTGAAGTTCACTATTACCAGAAAGGTAGAGCCGTCGCAGGCTTGGTTACTGCCTCGTGGACACCAACTGGCATCTTCCCATGATAAGAGCAACCTTGTCAGCCTAAAGCACTTCCTGGCTCTCGAAATGCGTTCACACCCCTGGTGTCATTTATTCCTCAGATGATTCCTACGAGGTAAACAAGACCTGTGTTTGGAGCCGGATTTTTCCTCCTGCTGAAGTGTGTCCACCAAGGCCAAGTCGGCATTAAAGTTTCCAGGCTTCCTTCTACTGACCTGAAGCCAATTAGGGGCCCTTGTTGTTAACAGGGAGCCATGGGGGTGGGCAATGGGGAAAATTACTGAGTAGGTTCACTGGAGACAAGCACAAATCTATATTTTCCCAAAAACCGGCCCTGTCCCTGGTCACAGTGCTCTTTCTACACACCCAGCGACATTTGGTTTTATCTCTGAAGTGTTGAGAGGGAGGGAGCTGTCTTAGGTCTTTCTCAGAATAATACTGAGACTGTTTTCTCCAGCTTTAGGCAATCAAAAATTTTCATCATCAAGATAGTTTTGTGGGATTCAGCTGCATGCTGTACAGCAGCTTTACTTTCACCAGAGATACATGTGTATTTTCAGTTTTTATGAGCTATGTGGGATTCAGCTGAGCTACAGAAATGCTAAGCCCATCATTGTCACTAGATATAAATCTTAGGAGGCTGGAAGCCATCTAGGTTGTTACAGCGGGAACACTGGGCAAAGAGTTAGAGGGTCTGAGATGTAGTCCGGGCGTTGGTACCTTTTGGGGCAAGTGACGTAACCTCTCAAGGTCTCAGTTTACTCAATTTTGAAATGGGGATAATGACGGTAATCATCAGAGGTGGTTGTGAGGAGTGAATTAAGTGAGGCAGTTCGTGTAAAGGGCTTAGCATAATGCTGGACACAAAGCACTCTCTAAATGGTTAGGACAACTTTGGAAGCATGTTTTTAGTTCAGCACCCCAAGAAGTTCTGAAAGGCTCCATACCATTGAAAATTAAGAGAGTTGTATGTCTTCCCTCATTTGCAGTTCCCTGGTTGTCCTTGTTTTTTCAGAGATAAGTTTTGAAAGGATGCTGTAGCCTTATTTTCAAATGGGTTTGATCTGGCCATATGTAGCATCAGTCAATATTGAAACTGAACTCATTCTTTCCCTATAGCTCAGAAGTACAGAGGGACAGAATTATCCTTCCCACAGCTTAGCTTGCTTTCCCAGGGGCCCAGAGTGGCCAGCTTTGGTCCTTCAGCCTGGTGGGGAATCCACTGGAGAATCTGATGGAATCTAGTGAGAGTCATGGATTCTCTCACCATAAAAGTGCCCAGAGGCACACAGTTTTGTAGTTTGGGGGCTTGGGGCTGCAAAACCAATCCTCATGTCCCTAGATCTCTAAAGACTTGAGGTTGCAATCTCTTGTTCTGGTATAAAAACCGAACTTAGGCCCCTTTAGATCTTGTTTTGGGGCCAAACAACTGGAATGAACACAGAGGTAGAATTAGGGGTTGGCATACTCTATTGCAAGGTAATTCTTTGTTACTCTGAGGGTGATTTCTTAAGAATAAATATCCTATGTAGATATGCTTGCTCTGTGCTCACTCTCTCTCAGAATGTCCTTCCTGTGTTTCTGCTCAAAGCCAACTTGGAACCTTTCTTCAAGATCTTCAACTGTCATTACCTCCAAGAAATATTCCCTGAGTCTTTAGGGGACACTGAAGTGTCCTTTCTCTGTGCTCCATAGTATTATATAGTCAGTCCTCTGTACCTGCAGGTTCTGCATCTGCAGGTGCAGAAGTTTGACTGTACTACACTGTTTACACTGTTTTATATAAGGGACGTGAGCATCTGTGGATTTTTTTTTTTTAATCAGTGGCAGGGAAGGGAGGGCCCTGGAACCAAGCCCCTGTGGATACCAAGGGACAACTGGATACATATATGTCATCACTTCACATTGCCTAGTGATTTGTCTGCTCATATAATGATTCCTACACCACACTGTGAGCCCTCATGTCAGGTTTACTCTCTGACTCATGCCCGTATCCCAGTGCTTAGCATGGGCCTGGTACCTGGAAGATGCTCCCTAACTGTGGGCTCCTTTAGCCCCCTCTGCCCATGTGTCTGTCTGAAACCCAAGCTCCCTCTCCTTGCCCAGCTCCCGCCAGCACCTGGGTGTGTTAGCATCAGAAATCCATCAGAACGGGCTGCTGCTTGGCTGATCTGAGCCTGTTTGGTAACTTTGTGCAATTCAGATGTAGGAAGCAAATAGAATTAATAAGACTGGCAGCGCACAGCAACTCCAAGGCTGGTTACCATTGACAATAGGGCAGCCACGTCAGCTCCTACTGCGCTCCAGTGGTTTCCAGAATGCAAGTAATAGAATTTCTATAGTTAAGCAGCTGTCGCTCCCAGGGCTGGGCACATTCATGTATAAATCCGTAATGTAGAAGGGTACCTGGCAGAAGGCTTAAAGAAGGCAGGGTTATCCCAGGCCCTGTGGCCAGCCTTGGCCTCGGGACCAAAATTGCCCAAGCATAGAAAATGGCAATTCTATAGTGTTTTCTCTCTTTTCATTTTTCTTGGTTCAGAATGCAATTTGCGTGGGAGCTGGGGACAAACCTATGAATGAATATCGGTCCGTCGTGTACTATCAAGTCAAACAGCCACGGTGGATGGAAACAGTCAAGGTAATAATAATAATGATGATGATGATAATAGTTGGGGAACTCTAAGACTCCCTAAGATCTGAAACAGTAGCCTAGCATGTCTCTGGTGGTGTGTCAGGCAGTGGAAATAGTGGCCCAGTGGGTGAATGCCCGGTTCTCTTGATCACCCTTCACCGGCCCAGCAGCTAGCCACCATGGCATTGTCAGATGATCTTGTGGACTGTGCCCAAGCCATCAAGTTGTGTCGTTCTGCTCAGCAGTGAGGAGTGACAGAGCTTGGGAGCAAATGTGAGGCTATAAAAAGCTATTTAATGCCTGGTAGATACCCCGTTGGGAGGGTACCTCAGATGGAAGTGGCATTAACCACAAATATTTGCATTACCAGATTGTCACACTAAAGTAGAAGGGAATATCGTGCATTGGAAGTGGAGTTTGGAATTAATTTAGTGGACAGTGAAGCTTGATCACAGCTTCAAATGTCTCTGCCTTGTAATTAATAGCAGTCTTCACTCACTCTGTGCTCTGAACCCAAACTGAAGATATTCATAAGACTTCCCTTTCAGAGGTAGCTCTTCAAACCTCAGTGGTTCTTGCGTTGTCACCTATATTCCTGTTTTCCTCAGTGGGTCTCCCTGTACTCACTCTCTTAAAAGTGATGACCTACCCAACTTTGGAGTCAGAGAGCTGTTGGACCAGGTTGTTTTCTCTTCTCTGTGCTCTCTTGTACCCCAGTTATATCTCTTTGCTAGCCCTCATCACATGGTGATAATTATGTGTTGCCCTGTGTGGGCCATGAGCTCTTTGAGTGGGACTCTGCCTTACGTCAGCATGGCCCATGCTTCACATGATTGTAGCTTATAGTATTGATTCAGTATGCAGTGAAAGAATGAATTGGACAACAGCTGCCCATGTGACTCTCAGTTCTTGTGCTCTGAGACACACAAACAAGTGGTGGACCTCTTTGGGCTCAAATTTCATTTTCTGGAGCAGAAAGTATCCGCAGAAAATCTGAGTGGTTTTCTCACAGGTAGCTAAGCTTCTCTGTCTGGGCCTGAATTGTATAATACAGGGATTGCTGTGGGGCTTTGGGAGGTGGGATAGTCCAGAGACAGGCCAAAAGCACCTCAGTCAAGGGTACAGCAGACCACTCACTGGACAGTGAAACTGGGTGACCAAGGGGTGATTGTCTTGGCCCAGTGTCCTTGGAGGAAAAACCAAAGATGGGAATGAGGCCTAGGATTTTCCCGAATATGATTGGATTCAAGCATTTTTATTAATTTACATAAATGACAGTCCCCCAGCAAGCCCCCTAATGGGCACTGTTAATTTTCTAAGCCCTGCTGCAACTGCCCAAACTCCTAGAGTGTGTAAGGAAAAGGTGCACTGTGCAGTTTGCAGTGCATTAAATCCTGCGCTAAAGTTATGTGACTTTTATATCAATTTGGGGAGATTCATTTTTCCTCACTATAATTTACAGATCTCTTTTCATTGGCTGGGAATGCAATTTGCCAAATGGATTACATTTGGTACTTTATTTTCTCTTCATAGCCAGTTCTTATGTAATGTATTTACAGTTCATCAGGCTTGATGGCTGGGTAATAAATCAGCACGCAGCACTCTAAGTTAAATGGTCAGGCTGCCTTTTGCGGGGGGTGGGACGGGGTGGAGTGGGGAGGGCTCTTTAACTCATTGTCTCCTGAGCTCTGGTTTCTGCCTATTGAGGTGGCTGTCCCTATCGAAGACATGCAGAGGATCCACCTGCGATTCATGTTTCGACATCGGTCGTCTCTCGAATGTGAGTGCCCAACCAAATGGCATCTCTGCAAAACCCCTAAGGGGAGAGGAGTGGGATCATTGGGTGGCCCAAGTATCATTTTTTTCCCCCTGACCTCAACAATGCTATTTTCAGCTAAGGATAAAGGAGAAAAGAACTTTGCCATGTCCTATGTGAAGCTGATGAAGGAAGATGGGACCACTCTGCATGACGGATGCCATGACTTGGTTGTCCTAAAGGTACCGTGAGCTGGGATGAACTCTGCAGTGGGGAGCATGCAGGAAGTGAAGGGGAGATGACAGGATGGCTTGGTAATTAAGAGCAGGGACCTCAGAGTCACACACATAGGGGCTTCCCAGGTGTGAGGCCTTGTACAAAGTCTTAACTTCTCTGGGCCTCCGTGTCCTCATCTGTGAGCTCTCAGTGAGTAATTGTGAGGATTATATGAGTCAGTGCATGTAAACATGACATTGATGGGTACATGGAATTCTCAGTAAATGGAAGGTTATTGTTACATGCAGAGTGGACTTTGACTCTGTTAAGACACCTGTGGGATGTACAGAAGACCAGCAAGAAATACTTGAGAGATTCCTCACTGTAGCTAATGGAAAAAATACCACAATTTAGGGTCCCGATCCTGCTGTTGACTAAATTGGAGTCATCTCACATGTCTTGCTGAGTCTCTGTTTCCTTTTCCTTAAGTGGTGATGGCCATGTTTATGACCATAAGATGACCCACGCAAAAGGAACATGTAAAAGGGTATAGATGGCAACTGCTGTTATTTTTACGTCATGAGACTTGCACTGTTCTCTAGAAGTGGGGAAGTATTTTCCTGATCTTATATGCGTGCTTTCCCACAACCACTCCTGTGACAGTGGCGTGTCTCTGGCTAGCCCCTGGCTGGAGGCAAAGGGTATGGCTGTGAAACGGGGCAAGCCCAAGTGGTCAGCACAGGGATCAAACCCTTGCCTTTGACTTTCTCAGCACTGGAGGCTGGAGTTGCCCTTTTGCCTGTGGTCTGCATGGCAAACACAGCCTCACCAAAGCTTCATAACATGCTACTACTCTTCTCTGAGTCTCTTTGGCTTTTCCAGGACACCGCTTTTCCTTCTGTACAGGCTCTGTTTTCTCATTTTTGACGCATCAAGGTAGTTCTTGGTTTAAAAGGTTGTGAACTCACTGGGGGCAGAGTCCCAGCTGCAGTCAGTTTTCAATTTAGTCACCCTCCTTAAGCCTCAGTTTCCTCATCTGTAAACTGGAGATGATAACAGTATACACAACAGTAACAACTGTTGTGAGGCTTAAATGACATGAACTACGGCATACAGAGCACTTAGTGCAGCATCTAGTGCAGAGTAAGGGCTCAGTACATGTTGACTGCTGTAATGCCTACCTCTAGTCATTCATTTCAGCATGCCAAGGGACTTATGTGTCTGTCATTTTACTAAGTGTTCTATATGCATTATGCCATCTAGTCTGCTCCAGATTTCTAGAATTAGGTAATATGATTAATTCTCAGTTGAATCATGAGAAGAACGAGACACAGAGAGACCAAGGAATGTATCCAAATGACACAGGCATGTAAATGGTAGAAGAGGGTCTAAATACCATCACTTTCGGAATCTAGTGCCTTTGCTGTTAACTTCTTCTTTAAGCTGATTCCTTATCCTGCTGGTGGGCTTGTTTGTGTTAAGATCTTATAAAACTTAGAATGAATTAAAATATCCTGTTTGCGAATCTTCAGTTCCCTCTGTGCCATTAATGAAGTCCACAGAGCCTTCAGGTGGTTGATCAACCCCTTTCCCATTAACGTAACCTTGGGTTCTTGCCTATTTTGTGGAAAAACAGCCCTACCTTACCAGCTGATGTTCACTGCTCCTCTTACGATGTCCCTCACTGTTGCTGATCCTCTCTACCTACAGTGTGTAATCTGGCCACTGCAAACTCTATGTAGCATTGGGTGCATACCCTTGGCTTGGGGAAGTAACCAAGGTGTTGTTTCCAGGGGGACAGCAAGAAGATGGAGGATGCCAGTGCTTACCTGACTCTTCCTTCTTACCGACACCATGTGGAAAACAAGGGGGCTACCTTGAGTCGAAGCTCCAGCAGTGTTGGGGGGCTCTCTGTCAGCTCCCGGGATGTATTCTCCATTTCTACGCTGGTGTGCTCCACAAAGCTCACCCAGAATGGTATCGGAAACATTGATAGCTCTGTGTGTGTGTGTGTGTGTGTGTGTGTGTGTGTGTGTGTTTATGTGTGGGCAGGACAGGGGAGGTCCTGATACAGACAGTTTAGACCAGTAATAGTAATTCTGCTTGTCTGGACTCTATTTTAGTGGGTTTGCTGGGTTTGCTGAAGTGGCGTATGAAGCCACAACTGCTACAGGAGAATTTAGAAAAACTGAAGATTGTCGATGGAGAAGAAGTAGTAAAGGTCAGTGGGGCTTCATTTTGCCTGTATGCATCCACCAGTGACAGAGCTTTAAATCATGGGTGGCTTCAGGGGAGAGATGAAGTGCTGAGGGAGATAGGACAACTTTGCTTCTGACAATGGGATACAGTGTCCCAAGTCGGCATTAGAAGCCTTTATTGGTAAATCTGGGGGATGATAAGGTTCAGTGATGCTGAATCTTGAGCAGGAGAAAAGTATGGTTGTGCTCAGTCTCTGGAAATAGATCAACTTTGGTGTAGATCCCAGTACAACTGCTTGCCAACTTTATGGGATAGTATTATCAATATGACATATTTTGCAGGGTTGTGAGCATTCAAGATGATAAATATTTAAAAATTAACTCCGCAAGTCTCTTACACATAATGCACAATAATTGAACTAACACTTATGAAAATGTACAAAGTTCAACAAATAGTAACTATTATTTATTTTTGTTGTTGTAAGTTGCTATAGTAGTATGAGCTCTTAGTATTATCTACATGTTGCTGTTAGAAATAAAAAGTATTCTTGGTCTCTGCTGCTTCGAGAATGTTATGTAGTAAACATGAGGAAAGGAAAGACATCAGAGCTCACGTTTTAGGTGAAACAAGCAGAAAACAATGCAAATGTCAGACATATTGTTGTGTCCACATGGTGGTGGAGAATATAGTGTCTGAAGCGCAGATCTAATGAAAGCAACTGTCTCTCCAGCACTGTGAACTGGGACAAGTGTTTCCCAGAGGTCCTGGTGATCTTGTTTCCATTGGGAACCTGGTACAGCTAGAAACTCTGAGATTGAACATCCTTATGTAGTAGCTCTGTGTTTCGACTATAGGAAATATTGACCCATCTCTTAGGAGGGAAGGGTATCAAATTTTAGTGAATTGCCCATACAGGGAGAAGCAATGGTCGAATTTCCAGATCAGTGCTTTAACTGTGCACTGTTGACCCACCTACCTGGTTCAACAATGGCAGGGAAATTCCCCAGACATCCTTTTATAAGGCCTGTCACCTTTGGCAGCCTGGAAAAGTCATCTGAAAGGGCATTCTGTTGTCTCCCTTTTGCATTCTTTTTTTCTTTTTTTTAGAAAAAAATCATCATTGATGTATACTCTACATATAGTAACATATGTATGGAGCACTTATCTTAAGAGTACAGTTCAGTGTATTTTTACACATGTACACAACTGTGTACCCACCACCTAGGTCAAGATACAGAACATTTTTAGCATTGCAGTAGGTTCCCTCTTACCCCTTCTCTGTTAGTAACCTATTCGGGGGTAACCACTAAGCTGACTACCATCATTATAGATAGGGTTTTTGCCTGTTCTTGAATTTCATAAAAAGAGAGTGGTAATGAATAAACATTTCTGTGTCTGACTTATCTTACCCTGCACAATGCTCACAAGAGTTATATTCGTCATTGCACGTTGAAGTAGTCTGCTCTTTTTTTTATTGCTGTGGAGTATTCTATAATGTGAAAATGCCACCCTATACTTATCCACTCTGCTGAAGATGGGACAACTGGGCTGCTCCAAGTTCTGGCTCTTGTGAGTAAAGTACCTGGCCCTCCTGAACGTGGCACATGGTGGATGTGTGCCCTCATTCTCTTGGGTAAGCACTGATGAGTGGGACTGCTGGGTCACCTACACTCTTTCTTACAAGACCTTCATTATTTTTCCCAGTTTCTCCAGGATACTCTGGATGCCCTCTTCAACATCATGATGGAACATTCTCAAAGTAATGAGTATGACATCCTCGTCTTTGATGCTTTGGTAAGAGAGAGGGGGCCAGTGTTTAGTGACATTAGGCATTAACGTGTGTCTCACTGTGAGAACACAGAGAACTTATGGCCCACATGGCCCTTTTCATGAATTTTTTGGAGGCATTGTAACATTTGGCAACCAGACCAATGAACGAGTTGCTGTTTCCCTTCGTTTGCTTCGAGTTCATTTGAAAGGATGGGCAGGGTGATTAAAAGGGGAGTGTTTAAGTGCTGATGGTGGATTGGCCCTGGTTGAAAGTACATGAAGCTGGATACCGTGAATAGTCGCTTTGGCTTTCCATGAATGCGGGGAGTGAGTCCTTGGCCAGGCTGTAAAGCACCCAAAATGTTTCCTAACCCTTTTTTTACCTTCCTCCTGCTCAGTCTCCAACTCAGCAGTTGTTACACTCCTCCTGCCCACCCCAGAACATTTTAGAGGGGGTGGTACACCAGGCAGATCTGTCTCCTTTCCACCTTTCGAAATGGTCTGTTCTTCCTCTTGTCCCAACTCACATCTTCTCAATGTCATGTCAAAATAAACATTAAAAAAATCTGCATTAAGGTATCAGTGACCAATAAAGTATGAATGTGTCAACCCTTTGTGTCAGTGACATTTACATTTTTATAGAGCTTACTTGGAGACAGCTGTGACTTAATTCAGTGCTTCCCAAGAGGGCCTCCTAGAAAGCTGTGTCTAAGGAAAAATACTTCCTGACGAAAAGATCCTTTGATTAAAGAACTTAGGGAAGTGTTGACCATTGCATGACTCTCTTGGAGATTTACAATGCACATAAGCATATGGAAGACTCTGATAAGGCCTGCAATAAAGAAGGCAGTCTAAGGTTTTGATAACTTGAGATTTCTCAAGCTTATCTGATCGTGAAACCCTTTAGCATACTTCGTGAAATACTTTTGAGGAGGGGTACTACCTTAATGAAAAGGACTGAAGCTATATTAGTGACCTAATTCCTGGGCAAAAGAATTTGATAGGGATTCAGTTATGCCATGTGAATACAGCTTCCTGTCCTGGGTCTGCCCACAAAACACTGATTCCTTGCTTCTTCCTCAAGATCTACATAATAGGACTCATTGCCGACCGGAAATTCCAGCATTTCAACACCGTTCTGGAGGCTTACATTCAACAGCATTTCAGTGCTACCCTAGCTTACAAGTAAGTAACTGTGTACTTCCTGCTTGCCCTGCCAGGATGCCTAGGGCACAAAAATTTGAGTAGTTTCTTTTGGTCACCAGCCTGTGTGAATTCTACCTTTTTTGACGAAACCCAATCTGGCTGTGTTATTTGGATTAAATAAAAATATGCAAACTCATAGGTTGGTATGAATATTTTATGGTGGCAGAAGTACATGGAAGTGTTTGCTCATTCGTTCATTCATTTAGTCAGTCAGTCCGTCAGCTATCATTTATTGAACAGCTACTTGCGATACACACTGGGATTCAAAGGCTAGAGAGAAGGAAGTGCATATGACAGGTAGCTCAGTACAGCTTGTGTATAGAGAACTGAGAGTTAGAGATCAGAGATGATGCTGGAAAAGTTGGTGGAGGCCCATTTGTGAAGGGACCTGGAAAAGCAGGCCAAGTAGTTCGAAGTCTACCCTGCTGGTAATAAAGAAACATGGTCAGTTTCCAGGCAACCGAGTTCCATGATATTACAAGAACATTTTCTGTGGGAAGAAGAAGCTGAAAAGAACATTATCACCACCATCATCCCTCCTCACATCCTCACTGTGACTAGTTTTCCCAGTCAAAAGATTTTTTTCTCACTACTTTTTCCTTTGCTGGCTTTTTATGGACAGGAAATACTTATTCACTCCCTGTATTAAACATATATTTTTAGGCAGAGTTATTTTTATGGTGTAAATGACTAAGTGAGCTTGGCTATACCATCACCTCTAACCTTTGATTGAATGCCTTATAATTTAGTAAACAAACTAATTACCATGCTGTGGGCTGAAAAGAGATGTATTTTGAAAATATAATCCCTTATTCAGGAAATTGATGATGGTGCTGAAGACTTACTTGGATACCTCCAGCAGAGGAGAGCAATGTGAGCCAATTTTAAGAACGCTGAAAGCTTTGGAATATGTGTTCAAGTTCATTGTTCGGTCAAGGACATTATTTTCACAGTGAGTACTAGTTATGTAAGAGTGATTGATTAGCTCTGCAATTCCTCTGGGGTACAGCAGTATTGTGCCATTGGAGAGACTCTTACAAAATTATAACCAGCTGCTGATCAAAAACAGCTTAAAATTCCAACTTAGAGAGTTATGAATAGGTAATAATTGTTCCAAGTTCATTTGGGGAAAAAAAGAAGAAATCTTCATATGTTGAAGAGTTATGTCTTCTCCAGTGACTATGATTTGTGATTTGAGGCTCTTCTGCATTTCATCTAACATTCTTCATTTGATTTGAGATATGATGAAAACCTTCCAGGAATCTGTATTCCATGGGGATGGGGAAGCAGAACTCAGAGAATTTGACATTTATTTGGCTCTAGGAGGATGCACATGACAGATGAGCGGGTATTTGCAGCTGATCCTCCTGTCCGTGAAATCCTAGTGGCCAGAAAGTGAGCTGACATTTTAGAGCACCTTAGAGATTTGATATTCGATGGTCAGCATCACAGAGGTTAGCTACCCGTTTAAAAGGCTTTAGAGGTGGAGTCATTCCAATGCACCCTGCAAAATAACAATTTATGTGTCTCCTGGCTACAAGGCAGAGTTAGGCAGGGAATTGGTTGTGTGTGTGACCAGGTTGGTTGTGTGTGACGGGAAATAAGAAGCATACAGGAAATGTATTGTCCGGATTCTTATCGGTGCAAAGGAAGAGCATGCAGCTCAAGCTGACTCGGGGAAATAGGACTTTATTTTATTTCACATTATTGAAAAATCTTGGGGGTGCTTAGCCTTCGGTATGGCTGGATCCAGATGCTTAGTATCGTTCGGATAGTCTCTGTCTCTCTAGATCTTGGGTCTGCTCTCCTTTTGTTGGCTGCCTTCTGAGGCAAGTTTTCCAATGGGGAAGGCACTGGGAAACTCAGATTCATATTCTACCAGCTTAAGCAACTCTAGGTTCCCTGTTGTTCGACCAAAATCCTATGCCAAGAACTATCTTGGGTCATGTGCTAAGGTCTTAAACAGTGTGACCAGGGGAATGAATATGCAGATTGTGTACTTATGGTCACACGTTCCCCTCTGGAGCCATGGGTCAGGTCAGCAAGTTATGGTATGAACTTGTTTACTTGAAGGGATGGTTTCTCAAAAAAAAAAAAAAAGTAGAAGTCCGTAAATCATCATTCTGATCAAGACATTGGATGAGTTATGAAAGCTTCATACTCAGAGGCAGCTGAAATGGGTAATTATTTGAGATTCTCCTTTGTAGGAGAATTCTTTGATATTTCAGTTGATGAATAGAAAGAAGTGAGTGTCTTGAACCATGTCACAAAACATATGTCACTTAGGCTATTCTAAAGGTGAAATACCTGTTTCGATTCCTCTCTTTTGTCAGATAGTCAAGGCAGAGACTGTGTATTGAAGTCTTAGGGGTATTCTTGAACTTGAAAGAATATTTGAATTATTTGAAAACCAGTAAGAGACAATTATGGGTCTTCCTAAGAGTTGAACTCTTGGAGAGGTTCAAGGATTCAAACGTTGTAATTCCAGATTAGGCAATGATATCTTATCCCATCTCCAAGCGAGAACTTCATATCTACAAGAACATATCTTTTCCATGTATCATATCTTATGCCTCAGTTTGTCCTTTTAATTTATTTCTCTTCCCTCCCTCCGCCCATTCCTTATTTCTTTCCTTCCTCCCTCCCTCTCTTCCTTTCCTTCCTTCCTTCCTTCCTTCCTCCTTGTCTTACCTCTCTTAGTCTTTGTCTCTTTCCTCCACTGGAACAAAGAGCATTTGTACATCTGCTTTCTTCTTTTCTACCTGAGGGCATGTCATCTTGCAGTGCCCCCAGCTCTTCATTCAGTAAACATTCAGTGCTGCGGGAACTCTAAGTGAGTTTTGGCTTCTTAAGGAGTGGGATAATCTGTTATTCTCTTATGTACCCCCAGCATAGCATATATAGAACATCACTGACACTCAAGAATGCTTGTTGGATGAAGTGCATTCTGGGGCCTAGGAGAAGTCATTTGGTCAGAGGAGATGTCTTGAAGGTAATCCAGACATAAGCTTGAATCCTTTCTCATGATCAGAAATATAGGCTGACCTGCAAGGAGTGCCGAGGGAAGGTAGTAGGTCTTGTTCACTCTAGAATCTTTCACAATGGGTTCTCTTCAGTGGAGCCTCAGGGACATTGGGAAGTGATGGTAGTATTACCCCAAACTAGAAGGGAATTTTACTTGGGAATGGAAGATAGACGTTTCAGTGCTTTGAGATTTCTAAGCCAGCTGGTGGGAAATTGTAATATAATTATTGCTTTGGGAGCTTGTTGTGTCTGTTATTGTGTTTCCGTTTCCTGTTATTCCTTTGTCTTTCCTCGTGTGCATAGTTACAGCGGATCCAGTTCCCGTTAATTGTTCCCTGCCATTTTTTCTTTGGGCGTGCTGCACATGAGCATTTACAAGGGCTAGGGATTTTCCTGTATCAATACGCAGGATGCACTTGGGTAAGAGAGGAAGAAAACTTGTTGAGAAGGATTGGAACTTTTTTTTTTAACATCTTTATTGGAGTATGATTGCTTTACAATAGTGTGCCAGTTTCTGCTATATAACAAAGTGAGTCAGCTATACGTATACATGTATCCCCATATCCCCTCCCTCTTGCATCTCCATCCCACCCTCCCTATCCCACACCTCTGGGTGGTCACAGAGCACCTAGCTGATCTCCCTGTGCTATGCAGCTGCTTCCCACTAGCTATCTGTTTTACATTTGGTAGTGTATATATGTCCATGCCACTCTCTCACTTTGTCCCAGCTTACCCTTCCCCATCCCTGTGCCCTTAAGTCCATTCTCTACGTGTGCATCTTTATTCCTGTTCTGCCCCTAGGTTCTTCAGAACCATTTTTTTTCTTTAGATTCCATATATATGTGTTAGCATACAGTATTTCTTTTTCTCTTTCTGACTTACTTCACTCTGTATGACAGACTCTAGGTCCATCCACCTCACTACAAATAACTCAATTTTGTTTCTTTTTATGGCTGAGTAATATTCCATTGTATATCTGTGCCACATCTTCTTTATCCATTCGTCTGTTGATGGACACTTAGGTTTCTTCCACATCCTGGCTACTGTAAATAAGGCTTCAATGAACGTTGTGGTACATGACTCTTTTTGAATTATGGTTTTCTCAGGGTATATGCCCAGTAGTGGGATTGCTGGGTCATATGGTAGTTCTATTTTTAGTGTTTTAAGGAACCTCCATACTGTTCTCCATAGTGACTGTATCAATTTACATTCCCACCAACAGTATAAGAGGGTTCCCTTTTCTCCACACCCTCTCCAGCATTTATTGTTTCTAGATTTTTCTGATGATGCCCACACCTCACTGGTGTGAGGTGATACCTCATTGTAGTTTTGATTTGCATTTCTCTAATGATTAGTGATGGTGAACATCCTTTCATGTGTTTGTTGGCAATCTGTATATCTTCTTTGGAGAAATGTCTATTTAGGTCTTCTGCCCATTTTTGGATTGGGTTGTTTGATTTTTTGATATTGAGCTGCACGAGCTGCTTGTAAATTTTGAAGATTAATCCTTTGTCAGTTGCCTCATTTACAAATATTTTCTCCCATTCTGAGGGTTGTCTTTTCGTCTTGTTTATGGTTTCCTTTGCTGTGCAAAAGCTTTGAAGTTTCATTAGGTCCCATTTGTTTATTTTTATTTTTATTTCCATTTCTCTAGGAGGTGGATCCAAAAGGATCTTGCTGTGATTTATGTCATAGAGTGTTCTGCCTATGTTTTCCTCTAAGAGTTTGATAGTGTCTGGCCTTACATTTAGGTCTTTAATCCATTTTGAGTTTATTTTGGTGTAGGGTGTTAGGGAGTGTTCTAATTTCATTCTTTTCCAAGTAGCTGTCCAGTTTTCCCAGCACCACTTATTGAAGAGGCTGTCTTTTCTCCACTGTATATCCTTGCCTCCTTTATCAAAGATAAGGTGACCATATGTGCGTGGGTTTATCTCTGGGCTTTCTGTCCTGTTCCATTGATTCTGTATTGCTGTTTTTGTGCCAGTACCATGCTGTCTTGGTTACTGTAGCTTTGTAGTGTAGTTTGAAGCCAAGGAGCCTGATTCTTCCATCTCTGTTTTTCTTTTTCAAGATTGCTTTGGCTATTCAAGGTCTTTTGTGTTTCCATACAAATTGTGAAATTTTTTGTTCTAGTTCTGTGAAAAATGCCGTTGGTTGTGGGTTTGTTTTTTTTTTTGTTTTTTTTTTGGTGGTACGCAGGCCTCTCACTGTTGTGGCCTCTCGCGTTGCAGAGCACAGGCTCTGGATCCGCAGGCTCAGCGTCCATGACTCACGGGCCAAGACGCTCCGCGGCATGTGGGATCTTCCCGGACCAGGGCACGAACCCGTGTCCTCTGCATCAGCAGGCAGACTCTCAACCACTGCGCCACCAGGGAAGCCCCATTGGTTGTTTGACAGCGATTGCATTGAATCTGTAGATTGCTTTGGGTAGTATAGTCATTTTCACAATGTTGATTCTTCCAATTCAAGAACATGGTATATCTCTCCATCTGTTTGTATCATCTTTAATTTCTTTCATCAGGGTCTTATAATTTTCTGCATACAGGTCTTTTATCTCCCTAGGTAGGTTTATTCCTAGGTATTTTATTCTTTTTGTTACAGTGGTAAGTGGGAGTGTTTCCTTAATTTCTCTTTCAGATTTTTCGTCGTTAGTGTATAGAAATTTAAGAGATTTCTGTGCATTTATTCTGTACGGGATTGGAATTTTTGTAAGAATCATTCATTTCTGTCACATAGCCAAAGAAAATGATTTTCCTGTCCCCTCTTCTTATGTCAGTAGCTCCTGAGTCAAAGTCTGTACAGATGTCTCTGGGCACATACCTGTACCATAGTTGCAATGGCAGCTGGCAGAGCAGGTTTGAGCTTCTGTCATAGGGAGGCAGGCTTCAAAATATGGGGAATTCTAATTTGTCGGAAGTGAGTCCAAAAGATGCTGAGTGGCCATAAATATGACCCATATCCACTGGGCTTTTCTAGATTGACTGAGCCCCTGGGAGGTATACAGCATAGTGAGGAACATTCAGAAGGAGCTGAAGTGATTATGTTCTAGGCATTGAGTTTCTTTATAAACCCCCTTGCAGTGCCTTTTATCCTGAACCTCAGACAACCAGCTGAGCTGGTCCCCAAGGTTTCTGAGCCTGTGGAATTACTCAGAGTCTGTGGTAGTCCATGCTTCCCTGATCCATGTGGTGCACAGTTCAGGAAGAGCTCCCCTGCCTGCTGGCCAGGCACATAGTAAGGAGACTGCAGAGCTTCTGTCAGGATGACTTCCCGAATGAGAGACGATCCAGAGCTCTGTCCTGCAATAATAGCGTTTGCTCCTGCTTGTCTGTGTTCCTTGTAAATCTTGGTGCTGCCGTAGGCTGGAGTATAGGGGACAGTGTGGGGCATGGTTATGTTCACACTGTACTGGGCAGTGTTGGCTCAGTGATGGTCAGTGCTCACACTGGACACTTCCTGTCCCTGTCAGCACCTGGCTTAGTGAGTGACCTAACCTCTCTGAGCCTCAGGTTCCCCACCCATGAATGAGGATAAACCAGCTTTTAGTGTTTTGATGGTGAAATGAGGTTACAGGTACAAAGCTTCCATGTAGTGTCTGATATTTTTTCTGTGAGCAAAATAAATCTGTTAGCTGTTATCATGTTTTCACCTAGGAGAGACAGAAAGGGTACTTGTTTCAAAAACTCAGATTAGAAAGAGAAAGTTTTAGTGTCTTGATTGATGCTCACAATCTGGCTTACTGTTCATGCTGTACAAAACATTTCTTGCTCTCTATTTTTTAGGAGGACGGGACACCTTTACCAGGTGTCTGTGCATTTAGAGGACCTCAATGTAGGGAATTTTTATGGCTGCATGAATTCACCTGGGTCTGCTGCTGGCCCACTGCATGGGCCCTGCTTTTGTCTGTGGCTCCCACTTCCCCTGTGTGTGTGTGGTCAGGCCCCTGTGGCCCAAGAAGCTGTGTACCCAGCTCTCCCTCTGTTCCCTGCTTGCTCTGCCTGTCTTGTCTTTGGCCTCATGCCTTCTGCCCTTGTTACAGTCCTGCTTAGCTCTTGCTTCCCCTCCTTCTCCATGTTATCCCTCTCCTGGGGCTGCTCTGCCATCACACGCTTCTCCTTGGCCACACTCATCCACATCTTTTGCTTGCGAGTCGGTCAGCTCAGGGGGTAAAGGCACTGTCTCTGGAGCGAGGCTACTTGGGTTTGAATTCTGCCTTTGAATCCTATCACTACCAGTTACGAAGGTTTATGACCTTGGGCAGATTATTTAATCTGCCCAAAGCTCAGTTTCCTTGTGTGTAAAACAGGCAAGTATGGAACAAGCCTTGCAGGGTGGTCGTGCAGACTCACTGAGCTAATGGACATCAGGCATGTGGCACAGTGCCTGTCACATAGCGAGTGCCCACGGTTAGGATGTCCTGCTAAGTGCATTTCACTCATTATCTCCATCAGCCTTCACAAAAGTGCGGTGGAGACCCTCGTCTCCTGACTTCACCTCCTCCTACTCCTGTCTCACTCTGTGCCAGCCTCACAGGCCTCCTTGCTGTGACTCAAATTCCCGGTGCAGGGCCTTTGCACCCCTTCCCAGACAACTGCTTGCTCACCCACTCGCCTCTTTTACAGCTTTATTCAAACTTCTCCTTCCTTCCCTTATGTACAGTGGCAACCCCTGCCCCGGCGCTTCTTTTTTTGGTTTGTTTTTTTGTTATTATATATCATGCTTTTAATACAAACTTAAAAAAATCTGGAACAATATAAACTGTACAGATTTGATCAATCTTTTTGTTTTGTTTTTAAACTAAATCTAAATTTTAAACTAAACACACCAATGTTCCATTCCAAAATATTGCACAACATTCTGAATACAAAACGCTTGATTGTATTCCTCCTTCACTAAAGAAAACAAATTCATTACCCTGCCGCCCCACCCCCCAGCTCCTCTCCATGTTACCTCAGTGCCCCCCTTCCCACGCGCAGGAGTCAAACTAGAGAATCTACAGCTCACTGCATTGAGAAAAAGACGTCATTCTGGACTAAAAGTTTACGTTCCTTACAAGACGATCCACCTTTTGATTTGTTCCTGGGAAAGAGGGCTAGACAGAGGTTGGGGAAAGGGGAGAAGTGGATCTTATTCTCCCCTGCTTTTATTTTAAAGTTTGTTTTTCCTGAAAAAATATCTTTCTCTCCTCTTAAGAAAAAATCTTGAGAAGAAAACAATTATGTTTTTTACGTTAGAAATATACATATACTCTATATACCTCTTACATTTTACAAATGTAGCAAATTATTCAAAACAAACGGACACCAAAAAATGTAAAAAGTTAAAAAAAAGTTTTCCTTTGAAACCAGGTAAATTAGTGCAGATTTTTGTTTTGTTTTCTTAAAAATAAAATAAAATTGAAGCAAAAATACCTAGATTTGAGACGGACAGACTAAAGTGGGCCCAAGAGCCCAGCACAGGAGTCATGCTCCTGATCACACATTTTTCTTTGTATTTCAAAAGACCCTAAGGGGTTGGTCTCCCCCTCCCTGTCTGTGGTGAGGAACAAGCCGACCAGGGTGTGGTGGGTGCCTGAGTGCGGGGCATAAGGCAGCATCCAGCCTTTCCCAGAGAGCAGCCTGGGCCTGTCACCTGGCCCCTGGCACTTCTGATTGCCCTCCCGTTCACTCTGCTTTCTGTCATTTTTCCTCCCCATGGAACTAATCACATGTTAACATACAATAATAAGTTATGACATTTTAGCGCTCTCCCTGTTGGAATGTCAGCTCCACGAGGACAGGAGTCTTAGACTATTTTGTGCTGCATTCCAAGCGCTGAGGACAGCACCCAGCACACAGTAGGCACTCCTTCAGTAAGCAGTGGGACAGCACTTCTATCCCCCTTTCACAAATGAGGAGGCTGAGGCTTCAGTTCAAGCTCAAAGGTCACACAGCTAAGACTCAGTAGAGCAATCTTCTCATTCCACCTCACCTGATTAAGCAGATTTGAGAACTGGCACTTTTTCCAGGCCGTGCAAGTGGGAAGCCTGGCTGGCCGAGAGGAGGGGCTGTCCTGAGAGGGAGCAACTCCAGCTGGAAGGGTCCACTTGCTGGGCGCTGCTGGGGCTGCTGAGAGGTGCGAGGCTGTGTGGGTTTAGGTGCTGCCATCCATCCCTAAGCACAGTAGGACTTCAGTGAAGAGCATGATGACTTGGAGCAGGAGTTGCCAGGAAGGGCCTCCTCACCAGCATGGCGAGGCTGTCCTGGCAGCAGTGACTTTGTCCTCATATCCTCGCAAGAAATGAACAAAGAAAAGCTGACATGGGGCCGGTCCAGGTGAGCTCACACCCCTTGGAAACAAGTCACTGGTCAGGGAGAGAGGAATGCCCTCAGTATCCTCATGGGAGCAGCGCATCTCCAGGAGTCCTCCTGCTCCCCAGCCCTCACCTGGGACCTGGGCAGGCTGGCCATGGCATGCACAGTGCCATTTGCCTGCACTGGGGCTGCCACTGCATTAACACAGGCTCCAAGGACCACGGTTCTCACCTCCAGCAGACACCCCCAATCTGGCTCTGGTCACCCAGGGCCAGACATCATTGCCCTTTCTCTAACTGCCTTCAGCATCAGATGATTTGTTGCCCTCTGATGCTCGCTTTTGCCTTTTTATTTTGCATCTTGCTTTATTCTACCCATCCTGCCCTCCCTCCCCTGGCCTCCACCTCATCTTTCCACCAGTTCAATTTCTTCTTATGTAAATATTATATACTAGTTTATCCTGCAGGTCATGAATATCTTAGGCAGCAAGGTTGTCTGCATAAAGCTCAGGCATGCCCAGTGTAGCCTGCAGTCAGAGTGAATACATAAGCCTCGGCCTTTTTGAACAAATATGAATGTAACTCGAAGGTACTTGCCAGTGTGATTTGTTTTCACTGTTCATGTATGAATAAATATGAAAATGAGATCATCTGTTTATGCTGAGGATGGGTTGGAATTCTGGTCATATTGCTATTTCTGTTTCTCCTGCATGTAATTTGTTTGCCATGTTAATGACATTTATTCCTGTGTAAACCTCTGTTTTAGGCTTTGAATGTAATTTCACGTTTTGATGACAGTAATGGCTCAGTAAACTGCACAATTGCACTTAATGGAATTATTTTATGATAACATTATCTTGGCATCAGATCAGGATGGAAGAGAAAACTCATCAAAGGGATATAGTCAAACAGTTACTTTTCTCTAAGTTATTATCTATTTTATGAGTTGCTACAGGGCAGAGGGGGAGGTAACAACCTGTTTCTTACAAACATATGTGAAAGCACTTTGTAAATCTTTAAGTAAGTCATCCTTATTATAACATGAAATTGTGCATATACGTGCACTTTTAAACAGTCTTCTTTCCCCTTTGCATATGGAAATATTGATAAACTATTATTGAGCACCTGTTAATGTGCTAGGGACTTTGTTAAGTGCTGGGAACTCTGAAATTAATGTCAAAATTCCTCAAGCAGTGGCAGTTTAGTGGGCAAGAAAGACACGCATGCCAGCAGTCAAATGCCAGCATGCCTGGGATAAGCAGTGATCAGTGATATGATTCAGTGGAGGCTTACAAATGGTTCCCCCGGGGGCAGACAGGTTTGAATGACAGACTCCACCTTGGGAGGGTGAGTCATTCTTCTCAGAGGAGGTGATCTTTTAAACTAAACATTGAAAGATATTTAAGAAGCCTGGCCATGGAAGAAAAGAGAATCGGGAATTCCAAGTAGAGGGGACAACATGTGATATAGAATTTACTCTGAGGTACCATTTATAAAAGCCTCTCCTCTTTGCATGGCCCTGTATCACTTTTGCACTACCTCACTTAATACTCACGACAACCCTGCAAAGTATAGGTATTATTATATTCATTTTATGTTCACTTTACACTTATTTATTTATTTATTTATTTATTTTTGCGGTACTCGGGCCTCTCACTGTCGTGGCCTCTCCCGTTGCGGAGCACAGGCTCCGGACGCGCAGGCTCAGCGGCCATGGCTCATGGGGCTAGCTGCTCCGCGGCATGTGGGATCCTCCCGGACCGGGGCACGAACCCGTATCCCCTGCATCGGCAGGCGGACTCTCAACCACTGCGCCACCAGGGAGGGAAGCCCTACGCTTATTATTTTTTAAAGCTTATTTCCCTTTCAACTTTATCAGTTCTTGTGTATTTTTAGTCTTGAATTAAAGTTTTTTATTTTCTTCCAGAGAAAATCAGAATTTCCTTCCATTGTTCACCTGGGGGTCACTAACAACCAGGGACCTCTTTAAGTTAAAATTTCTCTTTGTCGATCCAAGTGAGGCACATGAATTTGGAGAAAACAAAAACAAACAAAACCACAAACAAACAAAATCCAGGTGAGGACTGGCTTGTGGTTAAGAAATCTCAGTGGAGATGTGTTTTCCTTCTTCACCCAGCACCAAGTTTTCCTTCATGCAGTAGATTTATTTCTCACCCTCCTTTATAGGAAGGTATAACAATTTGGGGTATCAGCTTACTGCAAGGGTCTCCAATATGCAGGCCCCAGGATTGATCTCATTCTTTCTCTTCCCAAGCAGTTAACTTCAGTAGTTGTGGCACACGGGCTTCAGGAGTTGTGGCTTGCAGGCCCCAGGAGTTGTGGCTCACAGGCTCTAGAGTGCAGGCTCGGTAGTCATGGCGCATGCACTTAGTTGCTCCGCGGCATGTGGGATCTTCCCGGACCAGGGCTCAAACCCGTGTGCCCTGCATTGGCAGGTGGATTCTTAACCACTGTGCCACCAGGGAAGCCCTGGGAGTCATTTTTATTGAGAGGTTTTCTAGGGCACTGTGTCTACCACAGTGTCAGAAGTGGACGTCTTTAAACTTCACTGCAGCCAGAATGATCTTTCCACACTTCAGGTCTGACTGAGGTGCTCACCTTCTTAAAATCCTCTAATTTCTTCTCATTGCTCTTAGGATGAAGGCAAAACTTCACGTGACCTGCGAGGGTCCGGTCCTGGCTGCCCGCCAGCCTCTTTTCACCCGGCTTACCCAGATTCTCTCCACTCCGGACTCAGGGGCCTTCATTCAGTCCCTCTGACCCACTCGGCTCCCTTCTGCTGCAGGGCCTGTGTGCTTGCTGACCTGTGGATGGAATGCCCTTTCTTCTCCTTTTCTCCTAGTTCTTTCTTATTCTCCTTTCCTGGGTCACCTCAAGCATCACTGCCTCAGGGAACCTATCCGTGTATTTTCTGGCTAGGTCCAATCTCTTTAAATTCTCATTGCCCATGTATTTTGTCTTTCAAGTATGTATCACAAATAAATATTTGTTGATCACCTATTATACATCAATTACTGTGCTCTCAAGGAATTTGGAAAGAGAAATAAAAATTGACACCCAAATACATACCATAGCTGCCATTTTACATATTTGGGGGTTGATTTTTGTTTCTCCTTATAAATTCCTTGATAGCACAATGATTGGTGCATAGTAGGTGATCAACAAATATTTATTAGTTGAAGTAATTATCTAATGGAAACCTTAAACACAACTGCTCAAGCCAAGTAAAAGTGTCCTTCTCCTAGACTTCAGAGAGTCCATTAGTTTTTAGTTTTCCCTTCCCTCGTCCCTCATGGCTTGCTCTCTGTGTTTGGTTTTAAACCAGGTATGCACAACTGGGTCATTAAAGCCTGGTGACTGAAATGCAGCCCTGGGTTTTAAAGCTCACCTTTTTGGATCAGGACCCCTCTTCTGTGATCAACATTTCCTCTTCTGATATGATTTAATGTGATAATCTGGTGCCTCCTCCATTGTAATGCATGTTAGAAGGTGGCCTCTCCCAAACCCCAGAAACCAGTAGAGAGCCTGTTGAGGGCCCTGCCTGGGAGCTTTGGTCCGCTACACACACTGCATGTCCTGCTTCTCTGAACCTGGAACTGTGCCATTTTCCATTTTGGAGGTATCCATGGGGCAGGAGGAATGTGTGCCTTGTAACTAATTCGCCGGTCATCCCAGTCCTGGAAATCTAATTTCCCTCTGAGCATACAGCTTCTAAAAGGCCTGTAACTCAGCATTTATTCTTCCTTACATTAAGCATCAACACATTGTATACCTGTCCCAGGCACACTGAGCCCTAAAACTTGGTCCTTCTTTTTAAGCCCTTGACTTGATAATGAAAGTTTCTAAAAGTGTCATTGAAGTATTTGTCTAGTGGTCAAGGTTTTGGTTTGCATTAGCAATCAAGTGTTTACCCGACAAATATTTATTGAGTAGCCACTAGACCACTCTGCTAAGCACTGGAAATACGACAGTGAATTGGAGAGACTCAAGCCTAGTCATGGGATTTTTAGTCTAGGTGGGAAGGGAGTCATTAAGCAGGTAGTCATGTGGGCACATATGAAATTAAGAGAGATGTGTGTGTGAGATGCCTTGAGAGCATGTAACAAGGAGATCATATCTCATCATGAAGTCAAGGAGGTGTCCTGGAGGAAGTGCCATCTGTGACCTGAGTGATGAG
This sequence comes from Hyperoodon ampullatus, assembly GCF_949752795.1. Taxonomy (NCBI): domain Eukaryota; kingdom Metazoa; phylum Chordata; class Mammalia; order Artiodactyla; family Ziphiidae; genus Hyperoodon; species Hyperoodon ampullatus. Next base: position 14,220,406 of record NC_136917.1, read on the forward strand.
TAGGAGTTGGCAGGTAAAGAGGAGGAGGGTGTAACTGGTGAAAAGAAAGCTGGAGGGAGGTCCCCGAGACAGTAGAGAACTTGACTCAGTTGAGCTGTGGAAAGGCAGAAATGACTGGAATTCAGTGATGGAGGGATTAGAGCAGCAGTAGATTGCCTGGAGGGACAGGAAGAGACAGATCTTGATGATCCTTGAAGGTCAGGCCATGGCATTTAGACAATATCCTGAGGGAAACTGGGAGCTATACTGACTCTTTTTTTTTTTTTTGGCGGTACGCAGGCCCCTCACTGCCGTGGCCTCTCCCGTTGCGGAGCACAGGCCCCGGACACGCAGGCCCAGCAGCCATGGCCCACGGGCGCAGCTGCTCCGCAGCACGTGGGATCCTCCTGGACCGGGGCACGAACCCGCGTCCCCTGCATCGGCAGGCGGACCCTCAACCACTGCGCCACCAGGGAAGCCCTCTTTTTTTTTTTTTTAAGTGTAGTTGATTTACAATATTGTGTTGATTTCAGGTGTATAGCAAAGTGATTCAGTTATACATGTATATATATATAATGTGTATCTCTGTATTCTTTTTCAGTTCTTTTCTGTTATAGTTTATTACAAGATATTGAATATAGTTCCCTGTGCTATACAGTAAAAAAAAAAAAAAAACGGGGATTGTGAACAAGTGAATGGTATGATCACATTTGTGTTTTTAAATTGGTCCCTCTGACCAATGTGTAGAAAATGGATTGAAAGGAAGTCAGAGTGAAGGAAAGGAGGTGGTTCAGAAACCTCCACAGGTGAGAGGTGATGGGGACCTGGATGAAGATGGTGCCGTTGAGGATGAAGGATAGTAAATGGCTTTGGTGACTGTAGTTAACAATACTGTATCATGTACTGGAAAGCTGCTAACGGAGTATATCTTAGACGTTCTCAACACACACACACACGCACATACACAATTGTAATTTTGTGAGGTGATGGATGTGTTAACCAACCTTATTGTGGCAATGCTTCTGCAACATATACTTGTATCACATTATCACGTTGTACACCTTAATCTTACACAGTATCCTATGTCAATTATATCTCAGTAAAGCTGGAAAAAAATGGTTTGGGGAGGTGGAATTAATGGGGCTTGATGACTGAATGACCCTCAGGCTTTTCAAGATCCACCCCTACTTACCCCAGGCTCTGGCTTGGGCAGCTAGGAGGCCATGTCATGTTGGGGAACTCTGCAGTGTGAGCAGGCTTGGCCTTGGATGATTGTCATACCCCATCCTGACTCTTTTTTTTTTTTTTTTTTGCGGTACGCGGGCCTCTCACTGTTGCAGCCTCTCCCGTTGCGGAGCACAGGCTCCGGACGCGCAGGCTCAGCGGCCATGGCTCGCGGGCCCAGCCGCTCCGCGGCATGTGGGATCCTCCCGGACCGGGGCACAAACCCGTGTCCCCTGCATCGGCAGGTGTACTCTCAACCACTGTGCCACCAGGGAAGCCCCCCATCCTGACTCTTTGACAATAGAAGCCAATCAGGAATCCTGGAGGTTTCCCTCAGTGGTAATGTGGTCTACTTAGAGCTGAGGGACCCAGTGCCCAGAGTGATGTGCCTCCTAAAGGTGACAACACACAATGGTGCTGACACCTGTTCTAGAATTCAGTCCGGGGACACAGACCCTGCCACACTGCCCTCTCCTGGCAACGTCTCTAGCCCTCAGCCATCCTACCACTCAACTGACGATTCCAGTAATGCAAACCTTACCGTGTTTGGACTTGACACTTCCTCAGGTGTTCCCAGATTTCAAAACAAAGAGTTTTACTGCACGTGCATTTTGAAACCAGCACCATTAGTAAAGAAAATGTTAAAAATTCTATTTAATTCTACACACCAAATGTCAAGGCTCGCAGTGGAACAAGATCATGTAGCCCGGGGTTACTTATACTTCTTGGGAAACCACAGACTGAAAGGGCAAAGTTTAGATGGGTTTGGCATGACCACCGTTTAGAGTAATACTAACTTGACATTTCTTAGGGAAGTGTTTCTCTAGTTGCAGTCCATGCCAAGAACCAGGAAGTAGGTGAGAAGTCAGCATCTGATTCAATGATTGTAGAGGGAAAACTGCCTCCAGTTGTGTGGCCTTGAGCTAGACCTCTTGGCTCCAGCTCTAGTTCCCACGATGAGCATGAGAGAGTTCAGGAAAGACCCTGGGGAAAAGGATTGTTGTAGAAAGGAACTGGAGGCCAAGAAACATTCACTCCCCACCCCCACCCCCCAAAAAAGAGTAGAAAGATCTTTTTAAAATTAAAGGCAATATTTACTTCTTATAAAATCAGAATATAATATAAGAGTGTATAAGGGGACTGTTGACACAATCCCTTTTCTAAGAGGTAATGAAATGATCAATTTAATGTACACATTTTACAAAGTGTGTATGTGCGTGTATGTGTGTGCACATGTGTGTAATTATTCTGCAACTTAATTTTTTTCTGTTATGACGTAGAGAATATTATGCTTAGTAAAATAAGTAAGAGAAAGACAAATACTATATGTTATCACTTACATGTAGAATCTAAAAAATAATATGGGCCTCCCTGGTGGCGCAGTGGTTGAGAGTCCGCCTGCCGATGCAGGGGATGCGGGTTCGTGCCCCGGTCTGGGAGGATCCCATATGCCGCGGAGCGGCTGGGCCCGTGGGCCATGGCTGCTGAGCCTGCGCGTCCGGAGCCTGTGCTCCGCAACGGGAGAGGCCACAGCAGTGAGAGGCCCGCGTACCACAAAAAAAAAAAAAAAAAAAAAAAAAATAATAATATGAATGAATGTAGTTGCAAAACAGGAGCAGACTTACAGATATAGAAAACGAACTTGTGGTTACCAAAGGGGAGAGGGAAGTGGGGGAGGGACAAATTAGGGGTACAAGATTAACAGGTACAGCTACTGTATATAAAATGGATAAGAAGCAAGGCTATACTGTATAGCACAGAGAATTATACCCATTGTCTTGTAATAACCTTTAATGGAGTATAATCTGCAAAAATGCTGAATCATTATGCCGTACACCTGAAACTAAGACAATATTGTAAATCAACTACACTTCAATAAAATTAAAAGAAAAAGATATCAAGGACACCTCCCAGGTCATTAAAAATCCAAAGGAAGAAATGGTAAGAGAAGCAGTCAAGACCTAGTTTCTTTTTAGTACCTAAACTTTTTAGACCAACTTGGCCAGAAGAGAAAGAGCTGGAAGGACTTTGCTGAGTATTAGCTTCTTTTTCAAGTAGATGATGTAATCTGTATTTTTCTCTATATGTGTTGAAACCGTGGAAGTGTGTGTGTGTGTGTGTGTGTGTGTGTGTATGTATGTGTGTGTGTTTCTATCCTTAGGAACATTGTTTTGGGAACACTCAATTTCTAATTATATTAAGGGAAAAGACCCTGAATACCATTTTTCATGCTAACGGAGGAATTTACCTAAGTGCAGACTTAGGCAACTTAGTTCTTCCTGACAAATTACATAAAGGTCGCAGCTCCTCTCAGTAGAATGAAGGATGGCACAGGGCACACATCACACTCTATTCGTAACTTAGCTTTTGCCTGCATTTCATTACCTACTTACTATTAATTTATTTTACAGGGTTGCCGTATTTTAAAAGTAAAGTGAATGTTTTAGATGGATTGTTTTTCTTTCATTTCTTCCGTATTGTTAACTTCTATTTTTTTTTGTTTAAGCTGTTTACACTTCTACCTGAGGCAGTTTTTCTTCAGTGATTGCATTAATTTTTGTGTGTTCATTCTAGACATTTCTCAAAACAGGATACCCACACGTTGAGTTTGCCTTTTTTTCCCCTCTCATCTACAAATCTTTCTTCTCTGGGGTGATTTACAGGAAGAAGACTGTTTAGTGAAACTTCTTTGCAGTTAGCCCTAAGGGGCAATCCCACCTCAAATGTCAGATTCTGGAGAAGTAGCAGCTCAAGCAGAAATAATTTTGTCAATGACAAAAGGATTGGCACCAGGAACTGGTCTGAGCCCTGCCTGTGGACTGCTGGTAGCATTCAATTCAATCAAGTCTTCATGAAATACTCTCTGGCCACCAGAGCTGCTTGCCAATTCGCACTGGCAACTTTGTAGTTATCCTAGCCCTTCCTTATATGGTTCCTTTCTAATAGGGTACAACTTTACTCTTTCTCTTCTGAGAATAACTCCTTACATTTCAACTTTGTTATCCTTCAAATGAAATTTTCACTGGCCACTGTTGAGCTTGGGCAGCTCACTCCAGGCTCATGGCACCAAAATTCCATGTCTTAATCTGCAATTTCTGATTTCATTTCAGGTCCATAGACCTTGGTGGTGGGAGAGGCGGTGGCGATGGTGCCGATGAGCACGCGGAACCAGAGAGGGGACCCTCTCTTTCATCATCCCTTTCCAGCCCTATTGCTTTGATTTAAATGTGCCTCCTGAGTGCACTGAAGGGTTTCTTTCTATAAGCAGGATCGATAAATGCAAGGATGATCTTCAGACAGACTCAGCTCCTGGTTTGGCCACAGTTATTCTTTATCCCAAATGGTAGGGATGTGGAGAGAGAGAGACAAAGAGACAGAGACAAGAGATAGAAAGAGACACAGAGAGACACACAGAGGGACAGAGACAGAGAGGTAATAGAGAGGTAGGTAGGTTCTGGTCTTAGACTGCTGTGAATTTTCCAGAGTAATTACTCTTCTGAAACCACGAATGGCTTCATGGTTCTCTTTGTAAAGTCACTACTTTACACCTCCTGTAATAGAGCGAATTATTGGCTCAGGGGTAGGAATACCAGCCAAGTAACCGTGGATTTAGAGCCTGAACAAAAAAAAGGTGAGAGCTGGCCATCTCACTTCCCTACACAGTTGCAGAGTATCATCCCAGGGGCAGATGATGCTTTCCTATCCACCTGACTTGTTCCAGTCCCAGTGATCTGCTCTTACTTTGCTCTGTTCCAGGAGGCAGTATTGTTTAGTGGCTGAAGGAGTGAAATTTGCAGCCAGACACTCCTCGGCTCAAATCCTGACTCTGCCATTTACTAGCTGGGTGAACTTGTGCGGTTAGCATAGTGCCTGGTGCATAGTGAATGCTTAACAAGTAGCAGCTGTTAACAGTATTAGTCGTCTTAGTGGTAAAAGTTATGATAAAACATAAAGGTGGCAGAGCTGAAGATGACTATTAATACCATCCTCACGATGTTGTTTACGTACTGTTAGAATTAGCTGAACTTCTGTGAGTTCTGTGGATTCCTATGACATTTCTGTACATCCACGTTGAAGGTGCTGAAGTTGATTCATTTAATAATTTATCATTTGTTGATGCGTTTGCTTAAAACTCACTTTTGATGTTCCATGCCTCTTGCTAGATGTGGGGATATTGTGGAAAAATAGGCTTGATCTCTGCCTGCTTGGAGCTTATACTCCAGTGGAGAAGACAGGCAAGTAAGTGGTGATGATAAAGAATGAAGTATTCTAGGGGAAGACTTAGTATTCTAAGGGAAGCCTCGGTCATTGTGACAGTCTGCGTTAAATGCTGTGTGCAGTGCATATCATTCATCTAAGGAAATTCACTGGGTGAGTGGCCTCCCTTCTACAGTATTCCTCATGTCCTGGCATCACTGGACGCACCAAAGTATCTTGACTTGTATGGCAAGGTAACAAAGTGGTGTGGTGAGGTCTCATTATTTAAGTAATTTTGCTCAGTTCCGTGTAAGATCATGGAGACATTTAAAATAGAGTTTTCATTTTTAAAAGCTTCCAGTGAATCTGGTCTTGCTCCCAGGCACTTGTGAAATGAGTCAGGTGTGTGTCTTGCCAAGAGCAAATTTAGGCAAAAGACGTGACCAGGTAAGGGAGACAGAGGCAAGCCAGGCCCAGGTCTAATCCTGGGGGCCTTTCCAGGACTTCTGGGAGGAAGGAGGGAGGTGGGGGACAGGCTGAGGTGGTGGCATGGGCGGGGGGCGAGGTGCTGAGGGCTGAGAGGGGCCTTCAGGTAGGTGGCTCACTGAGGTCAGCGTCAGCGGCGCCCCTGCTCCCTCCCCTCAGCTTCCATTCCCCTTGTTCATGCCTCTTTAATTGTTTTTCTTTTCTCATATGTAATACGTAGATAATAAGAGCCTCTATCAAATGAGCTAATCCATGTGAGGAACTGAGCACAGTGCCTGAACCTTAGGAATCACTCAACAATAATATTAAACTTTTATTGTTCATCTTTTCTCGCTACACGGCAATATATAATTTACCTATCGGTTTGCCTCATGACTTCTTGGGGATAGGGACTGAGTCTTACTCCTGTTTACCTCCACTGCAGTGCCTGGCACACAGTGGGTGCTCAATAAATGAAGTGGCTGATTTCTTCCTCCTAAGACTTTAGAAAGCAAAAAGGAGTGGATCCAGAAGAAAACAGTGGTACTATATAACAATAGCTAATATTTATTGAGTGTTAACTTTGCACCAGGCACTGTGCTAATTGCTTTACAGGACAACTGTGTGGGGCTAGTACCATTTTACTAGTGATGAAACTGAGCCTTCTAGAGATGAAGAAATTTAGCCAAGATCACCCAACTGACAAGTGTCACAGCAGGGTTTGGAAGCGACACAGTCTTACTTAAATGTCTGTGTTGCCTCCAAGAGGTGGGTAAGAAATCAGGAGGATGCCTGGGAAAGTGGCTCAGGGGATCTGGAAGTTGCTGAGGTATGAGGTATAGAAATGTAAAGAGGCTGGTACTCAGGAAACACTCCACCCTGAATTCTAAGGTGAATCTTCCTCCTGGCTTTCTGCAGCCTGAGGTTGCCTTGGTTCGATTCTGCTTCCCTGGGCTGCTGGCCTGAGGTTGGCGTCTCCGTTTTCGGCTGAGGCTTTTTTTTTTTTTTTTTTTTTTTTTTTGCGGTACGTGGGCCTCTCACTGTTGTGGCCTCTCCCGTTGCGGAGCACAGGCTCTGGACGCGCAGGCTCAGCGGCCATGGCTCACAAGCCCAGCCACTCCGCAGCATGTGGGATCTTCCCGGACCGGGGCACGAACCCGTGTCCCCTGCATCGGCAGGCGGACTCTCAACCACTGCGCCACCAGGGAAGCCCTCGGCTGAGGCTTTATGTACCTGCACAGAGAAGGTGGTGCAAGGCATTGTACACTCCATGTGGGGCCCCATTTGCAGTTAGTGAGTGCTCAGCTATGCACAGTGTCTCCTTAATGAATCACATGCCAGCCGAGCATTGCTGTATTTATCCTAGCCCTGGGAGCTGAGTGCCTGCCGTGGTTGGACTTGCACGCCCCAGAACAGCGCCTCGCAGGTTGTCCCAGTTTTTCTTGTGGTTAGGGCCTTTGAGCCCTTCAATAATTCGTCCCCTGGCAGAATCAGCTGGTTTCTAGGTGCTCTGAAGCCAGAAAAAATGTTTCCCTCCTGAAGCTATATACAGAGAACAAGTGTTAAAGAAGGACCTTGGAACTACATCAGCTGTGCCCTTGACTTCAAGGCCACATTTTAAAGCCTTGCAGATAGACAAGACCTTATTTTTCTTTTCTCCTTATGCTTCTCAGGGGAGGTCCCGTGGTGCTGAATGCCCCCCTCATCCCACCCCCCCGCCACCTTCAGTTTATTTCTTCCACATAATCTAAAGGCTTTATGTATTTTTTTTCCTTAATCACTCCTTCTAAGAAATATTCCTTTTATTTACGTACACTCACATCAGAGAGTTTGCCAGTATGATCACTTCTGTGCTTGGGAATCAACAACAAGAATTACTGATATTTACTTAACACTTATTAAGTGCCAGCTATAGTACTAAGCACTTGAGATACATTATCTCATTTTTTTCACCTTAAAATAACCCTTCGAATGAGCATTACATCTCTGTTTTATCAACAAGGAAAGTAAGATTCGGAGATGTAATTTGTCTGAGGCCAAACAGCCAGTCTATGGAGGAGTCTAGCTAGACAGCAAAGCTCTTTACACTAAATAGTTTTTTGCTTCCTTTCTTCTTCCCAACTGTAGTCATTTTCTTCAACTGTTCTTCCCATTCCCAGCAAATAAAAGCCCAGGCTTAAAAATTAACACACACACACACACACACACACACACACACACGCCACCACCACCACCCCCACCGCCACCGCCACCACCACCACCACCACCCCCGATAAGACTGCAACGATTTTGCTTAATGTTGTAGTCAACTGTAAAACGCAAGCCATTTCCCCAACAGAATTGTTTTTCCCCTCTAAAAAACTTCAGCAGGTATAGAATGTATTTCCTTCCCTTGACTAGAATGTGGTGTTAAGGTACTTAGAATAGCAGGGAGCAGCTTGGATTCCCAGGGAGGGCAGGTACCCCAGTCTTGGCCTCATAAGATCTGTGTCACCTGTGTTGCGCTGTTAGGTTCTCAGAGCATAGAAGGAGAAGAATGCTGAGTTCTGGGTCTAGCTGTGCCACTGGTGCAGTCTGTGACCTAGAGCAAATCACATGTCTTGCTGGTAGAAATTAAATTCAGTTTCCTAAGTTTAAATTTGAGTGGAAAGCCTCGACTTGATTTTACCGCCTAAAAGTCTCTTTTCCTTCCCACCTCAGTCAAATAACCTTTAAAAGATGGTAATGAAGCCGAGTCACCTCCACACTCAGGCCCTCAGTCTCTTCATCTGTACAATAGGAAGCACGGACCCAGTGTTCACTGGCGTTCCCAGCAGCTCTTGGTTTAGAACCCCAGGGAGCTGCAGGAAGAAGCCCGTCTCACCCTGCAGAGTTCTGACTGGACATGCGTTTTCAACGAATCCAACCAGGGCTAGTCTAAGCAAAAAATAAAAGGGAGTCTATTGGAGGGATATTTGTGCAGCTTATAAAATCCAAGAAGAGTTAAACAACCAGACACAGGGATGTCAGGAACCAGGGTAGCCTCAAAGATCTCTTCAGCGGGAGTTCATGAACTTTCCTCCTGGAGCACTGCCTTAAGATGACTCCCAGCAAAGCCCATTTCTGTGTTTCTCTGTTAAGAATGATGAATTCCAGGGAGGGAGCTGCCATGGGACTATTCAGTTAGAGGAGGTGGGCTGGGGGTGGGGGTGGGGTCGGGTCACCAGCAGGAGAAAGCTGCTGGAGACCATTTTTGTTGGCAGTACCAGTGGTTCCCAAGAAGAGGACCTGGTGGGATCCTCTCCGCCCACCCCCCAAGCCACACACACATAAGGCCACAAATACACAAATAAGTATGCCTTACAGAGAAAGTCCATACACGGTAAATAATGATGTAAATAATGATGAGCTCACCATGGGCAGCCACGTCTGGCTGTTAAATGTGGGAGGGAGACACCATAGATCAGGAACAGGGATTACGATGTCGCTTGTTAGATGTTTTCAGGTGGCTGTGGCTAGAGGAAAGAGCAAGGCGTTTCAAGGCAAAAGCCTTGGGGGATGGACCGTCCATTAGCTTAGCTTTGGGCACAAAGAAAAGCTCACAGCACCGTCTCACAGGGAAAGCATCACCACTTTGAATTCAGACCCTCCCTTCCTCCCTGCCAGACCTGCTCTCATCTTTTCCACTTTGATGGGATTTGGGCAAGTCTCAACCTGTTGAGAGTCTTTTATGTCTTTATCTGTGTAATACTCCAACAATTAACAACAACAAGACAATGGCTAGCATTTACCAGGGCCCAGCTTGTGCGAAGCACTGTCACCTGTGAGCTGGGCTCCTCATAATCCCTGGACACAGTGCTGTTACAGCCTGCATTTGCAAGTGAGAAACCGAGGCTTACAGGAATTAAGAGAGGTAGTAGAGCATTGAGCACAGTGGTCTATGAAATGATTGAGAGGGCGGGCTCAGGAGCCGATGGCCAGGTTTGAATTCTGGCTCCAACACTTACCGGTGCGGAGTCCTTGGGCATGTTGCTGAAGTCACCAATCTGTAAAATGGGGATAGGGATGGGGCCCCTTACCATGGTGTGGTGATGAGGGTATGTGATTTAATAATACAGACAGTGCCTGGGGCAGAGTGATACTCTGTGATGTTTGCTGTTATTTATAAGGTCTTCAATTAGTACTGGGCAGAGTGGAGATTGGAACCCAGGCTGACTCCAAAACACATCGTCTATGGCAGAACATCTCTGTGTTCAGGACTGAGTGGTGTAGGAGAGGGGAGAAGAGAAGAGGAGAAGGAGGAGTGGGACGGGCGGGGACAGAGAAGGAGAGAAGCCTGAGGACTCCTGGCTCCTCTCACAGCCTTGTCTCCGTGACCTTGAAGTAGATACCCAGAAAGTCAGCAGCAATTTCCGGATCCCTGTAATGGATTGAAACATCCGGCATTGACTTCCCCTTAAGCTTCTTACTTCAGGAGGCTTTAGGAAGGGGCTACTTAGGAAAAAAGAAGAGAAGGAGACACAGAGAGTGACTGAGACAGAAGAAAGAGAGATGAAGTCAGAGAAAGGCAGAGGTACACCTAGAGACAGACAGACAGACACAGTGACTGATACTCAGAAGAAGAAAAACAGAGAGACACACACTTAAAGACAGAGAAAGGAGGTAGGAGAGAAGCAGAAAGAAAAGAGGGGTGAGAGCATGGGTGGGGGATTGAGTGGAGACAGCGCTGAGGTGGCCGTGATGGACCGCTCGACCGGTGATTGATGGAGCAAATAAACCCCTTAAGTGTGTCGGCGTTTTATCTGCGGAGAGCACCTTCACGGCAGCTGGCAGCTCAGTGGTGTCTGGCTGTGTAGGGCTGTGACAGGACACCCTCTTTATCTGAATGGGAGACAGAAGTGCCCTTCTCTGTGTTTCACCCAGGATGCCACAGATTAGGCTGCAGATTTTTCACCCGTTGGCAATAAAAGCTTGTTTGGAGAGGCCTTGGGCTGAACGACACTCCAAGGCTGGGCCACGAGGGCACTGAGACTCAGGGGCCTGGAGACTGATTTTATGCAAGGGGATGGTTTCTATAAAAAGTCACATGTATATATTAGACAGGCCTTGAAAATCTCTGCAAGGATATCCATCCTTAACGGTTGCTAATTTTATGGTAGGATTAATGAGGAGTCTCACTTCATAAGTAATGCATTTTTTTTTTACAATATCAATGTAGGGCCTTTATAATCAGAGGCAAAAAAGTTTTAAATTAATTATCAAGTACACTCCTGAAATAAGAGGGCAGGGAAAATGACGGCCCCTGATGTGGAACAGACACAACTGTATTCATCCGACAAGCAGGCAGTGCCTAAGGGGAAGCGTATTTGAAAATATTTCTCCCTGATGCTTGCAAGATACTTTGAAAATCTGATGACCACAGTCTCCCTTTGATTCTTGCAGAAGGATGAAATTATTAAGGTCCCCTCAGCTTGGATGAGTTTCATTCCTTTGAGGTCCTTCAGGGTTTAAAAAAAGGCAGGAGGGGGCTTCCCTGGTGGTGCAGTGGTTGGGAGTCCACCTGCCGGTGCAAGGGACACGGGTTCGTGCCCCGGTCCGGGAGGATCCCACGTGCCGCAGAGCGGCTGGGCCCCTGAGCCATGGCCGCTGAGCCTGTGCATCTGGAGCCTGTGCTCCACAACGGGAGAGGCCACAACAGTGAGAGGCCCGCATACTGCAAGGGGGGAAAAAAAAAAAAGGCAGGAGGGGGCGGTTTATTATACCAAGTCAGTTGGATGGTAACTGTTCTGGGTGTGAACCTGGGTTTCCCCTGAGTGGCTTATGCAAGCAGCGACAACCCCCCTCCCCTTAAGTCCCTATCTCCACCCCTGTCTCTTCTCAATTTCAAATGAAGTTTGTGGCTGGCACATACTTTCAAAGGTATTGCCTGTTGGCTTGAGAAATGACTCAGATGTGTCTTCTTTCAGGCTTTACGAAGGCAAGGAACAGATGGAGTTTGAAGAATCCATGAGACGGCTCTTTGAATCCATCAACAACTTGATGAAAAGTCAATATAAAACAACCATCCTTTTGCAGGTTGGTTTACACTACAAAAGAAAAAAAATCTCTTTTCCCTTGGTCATCTGATAGATAACAGCATAGTGAGATAATGTCTACTTTTGCTTGAATATGCAGCCGTGTGTTAATTGAAGGCCTGGGCTGGCCCTGTAGTGTAAGGATCGTGAACACCAAGGGCTCCTCGGAGCAGGGATGGCATATTTACTGTTCGTTTCCCATGAAGGTAGTGGTGCCTCTTAAATAACTCGGAAGCTTTTGCTCCCTGGAAGGAAGTAGGTCAAACCCGATCCACTTCTAGTGGTGAGAGTAGTTAAGTTGGCAGTCTGTTAAATCGTCCACTTTTTATTCTCCACATCATAAACTGAGCTCCCCTTTTGGGGTGAGACTCTTCTCAATAAACAAGAGATACTTTGGAGAAAATGGGTCCTCTAATTTAGTGGTCCATGATCTACAAACTCTGTAAATCTTTGAGAAACCTTGAGGTCTAACCCTATGTTTGAGAATGAGTTTAGCAGCCAAGAGGCTGAGTGCAGAGGCTGTTTCAGGGAGACTTCCTGACTTTCACAGCATTTATTCACAAGTGTTCGGGAAGGGCTGCCTCATGAGTTAGGAAGAAGAAAACCCAAACACATTGATTTAAACCAGTGAGTTAATGCAGAGTACCTCCTCTTCTTTTGATCAGAGTTTTCTTTTTAATTGCTAATTTAAATACTCACTAGCTAGCTATGCCTGGGGTTGCCCAGCCTCTAGTTAGAATGAATGAGGTACTAGTTCAGCCAGAATGCAAGTGAGGAGGCAAAGGCAGAAGTCTGTCGGGGGAGTGAGTGTTTGCTGCTAATGTGATGGATTCCAAACTTTGCATATTAAAATCCCTTGAGGATCTTGAATAAATTCTGATACTGACTACCACCAGCAAACATTCTAATTTAATTAGTATGGAGTGTGACTAGGGAAAAGGGAGTCTAAAAATCTCCCAACTTGATTTTAGTATGAAGCAAAGTTTGGGAATCACTCTGCTAATGGCTTCCTTAGAGGGGAGCTTTGTCTTGTTCATTCGTTGGATCCTCAGCACCTAGAACAGTCCTAATACATAGTTGATGCTTGATAAATATCTGTTGAATGAATAACCCTCGGAATAGGTGTTAAGATCTCCGTTTTACAGATAAGGAACTTGAAAGGCTCCTATGCACTAAGGGGTGTAGCTGGGATCCGGATCTCTTTCTGCCTGGCCCTAAAACCATGCTCTGAGCTGCTACATTACACTGTTCTTTATACTACACATTTAGCACCTACTGGGGATATGGTTGTTTTCTCTGAAATGAGTTGGGACTGCAGTCTTACAGTTTTCACCTTCTCTTCCCTCTTGCTAGTCTTTTATTTTTAAAGTCTTCCCTCTATTCCTCAAACCCTCATCATTTCAAAGCAAAGGGAATAACGGGAGCAGGGGGCAGCATGAAGAAATATGACAAGAGCCAGAGCCTAATCACCCTGGAGGCAGAGTGATTTCCACACCTCTTCACCCTGGTATCACAGTGGAAGCAGCTGATTTCCAGTGAGAGGCCACACAGTGAGTGTTAGGATATCCGGTGAGAGCTGAGGATGCCCGGTTGCAATGAGAGCCTGTGGCATTGTATCAGGTCTGAAATAGGCTCCAAGGAAGCTGAAGTGTGAGGGAGCAGAAACGATGGACAAACAGAGGAAGCTGGTTGGTGGGGAGGAAAACGGAGTAGATGCCCCAGAGAAGCAGAGGTGCCAGGAGAGAGACCACGTGACCTTGAGAAAGACAAGGGAATAAGCCATCCTAGAGCCACCCTTGCCGATTTCAGCACCTCTTTCCCTGTGATGGACTACAGGTATTTGGGGGGAAGGAATAAAGGGCAGAGGGAACAAGAAGGTAGGGAAAGAAAGGAGGAAAAAAAGAAAGAAGCAAGGAAGCAAAAAGATGAGCCAGGAGAATTTCTGGTCCTGAGGAGACCTGGGTCAACAGAATGCTCTTCTTGATCAGCAATATGATTTTACCCTGGATTTAACTTCTCAGTGTCTCTGTTTCCTCATCTATAAAACTTCACTGTTTGAATCAGATGAACATTGTCTGCAAAAGAGCCAGTTGTAAAATGCTATGCAAATGCAGAGAGCCGATAGGATTATTATGGCTTTGGCATGAGTCAGTAAGAACCCAGGTTCTTATTGTCTGGGTAACTGTGTTAGAAATGTCTTGTTTTCCAGGTTATGCTGGTTTCTCCTTATGGATTTCTACCCTGACGTCATGGAAAGGGACTTTGTCTCTTTTTAAATTTACTTTAAGGGTCAAATTTAGCTTCTAGGAGTTACAGAAAATCAGTGATGCTTTCCATCTCTTCCTGTGGTTGTTGAAAAGTTGTCAAAGAAGAATGTAAAGTCATATTCAAATACAGAGAGCAATACCATTTGAAAAAAACTGAGGGCTTCCCTGGTGGCGCAGTGGTTGAGAGTCCGCCTGCCGATGCAGGGGACACGGGTTCGTGCCCCGGTCTGGGAGGATCCCACATGCCGCGGAGCGGCTGGGCCCGTGAGCCATGGCCGCTGAGCCTGTGCTCCGGAGCCTGTGCTCCGCAAGGGGAGAGGCCACAACAGTGAGAGGCCCGCCTACCGCAGGAGGAAAAAAAAAAAAAAAAAAAAAACTGAATGCTGTTTAGGGTGCCAGGAGTGGGCCGATGAGGGGAAAGGAGTCAAGGCCATTTGATGTTAGCAAACCCCACACAAGAGATCTTCTGCAGACTTTGACATTTGCTACAGGAGAAAGAGCTTTGGATTTCGAGCCAGAGAGATCTGGGTGGGAAATGGGGCATGCACCCTTGGGCAGGTAACACTGGGCAAATCACTTCAGTTTCCTGGGCCTCGTTTATCCTTTTATAAAATGGGAAGTCTAATTTAGAGGATTATTGAGAGGATTAAATAAAGTAATGCATGTAAAGCATGGTGTGTAAAGCCTGTTACATAGTTCCATTTAAATAATTTTTAGTCATTTATATCTCTGCCTCCTTTACCTCATCGTAAAACAGAAGTCTTGAGGGTCTTGTGGGCATTTTCCTAGAGTGGAATCTGGAAGGGAATATTTGTGTTTCTAACCCTGTCACATGAAGCCGAACAGTGTTAGGTCATCCAGTTATTCTGTTAGATCAAGAAACAGATATAAATTTCAAGGAGGATAAACTCACAAGAACTGACTCTATGAAAAATAAAAAAGGAAGGGAAAGTTTCACCAGTGAAATAGTCCAACATGACTGTAGTCTTGATTCTGAGCCTGCATGGGGTACAGTAGGAAAGAGTGCTGTGATCTATTAGTAATGTCTGCCATAAGTTTTGGGTGAGAGCACGGAGTAAGAATGCCAATGATTGACATTCTAGTCCAAACTTTCTACTTCCAGCTGGGTAGTGGCTTAGGTGGAAACCCTAATTCATACCTGCCTCAGTTCAGAGTAAAGCCTATCTGGTTCAATCTCAGCTTTGCCCATTGTGAGTTTTTGGGCCCAAGCAAGTTATTTCTCAATATCTGAGTCTCATCTGGCTTTTGTGAATTGCTTTCTGTGGTTTTCCTTATTGTTCAGAGCTGGCATGGCAGTAGCTCACACAAAACTATGGAGAATTTAAAACTAGCTATCCAAAGAGGGTAGAGGGAGCATTAAAAACATGTTCCACTGATTGAGTACTTACCATGTGTCAGGCATGAAGCTGAGCTTTCACCTGCAGTGTTTTTAGTCCTACCAAAGGTCTGCAAGGAATTGCTGTCTTCAGTGTCCACAGAAGGCTCATAAGGTTAAATAATTCATCCTAAATTATACCTATTCATAGCGGTGGAGCTAGGATTTCAATCCACCCAGCTCTTCTAACTCCAAAGTTAATATTCTTCTCTAAGCCACAAAGAATGGGTATGGCCAGGGGTTTCCACGTGTTTTCAAGAATGGGCCGTATGCTCAGAAGTCCCCACGTGTGCCAGCCCTGTGAATATTGTTGATAAAGCGGATGGCAGAATGAGACAGTCAACACCAGACAGTTGTGAATTGGATGTAGCTCAAATGTGAGTAATAGCCATTTGGTGACGTTGTGCAGACCCATTAGACCCATTCTCCTTTAGGTCATGATTCTTTATAATTCTCCAAGTTGATGGTATTAGTGGAAATAAATAAGCAACTCATAATTGTATGATATGCTCCCTTGGCCACTATGATCGCCACACATGATTGCTAATATAACCACTAGAGTGTCCAGGAGTGCAGGGGGCTCTGTCTTTTATGTCTCCAGTATCTGAGACAGTGGCTGTCACATAGTGGGTACTTGAATATCTTTTGTCTGAGTGAATGAAAGAATGAATACTAGTTTGCACTATTTTATGTTTTAGCACTTATTATGTGTCACATGCTGAGCTAAAACCTTTACATATACTGTTAGCTTATTTGATTTTTATAACAACCACCTTATTAGGCAAATACTCTTCTTATCTCTGCTTTACAGATGAGGAAGTGGAGGCTTAGAGAGATTGAGTAACTTAACCACAGCTGAGAAGTGGCAGGGCTGGGACTTGAATCCAGGCTGTGTAAGCCCAGAGTTTGAGTTCCTAATCACCACCAGGCAAAGTATGGTTTCATTGAAGAGCCGAGTCTTCAGGCAAAATGCTAGGTGGCTAAGCAATAAGCAACATAAACAACAGTACGGATGGGCAGATGTCTGGTCTGTAGTTATGAAGTCAGGCTAATTAAGGAGGCCTCTTTCTTTCCTCTCTTTTCATTGTTAATTTTTGTAAAACATCCAGATGTCCGAAGTAAGGGAAGAAGGTGGTTCATTCTTGAGAAGTGGCCTACAGGCTGCCCCCAGAGGTAGGAGAGGTGAGACTCATATTTAACAGCAAGAGCTGGAGTTTCATCTCAAGTTGTTAAATGATTCTGTACTGTCCCCTTCTTAACCACCTACCCCATACTTAAGGGCAGTACTTGGGAATGTTGGATTTATGGAGGGTAGGATGAAATTTTGTTCCAGTGAGGTGCTGCAGTCCCACTGATAGCTCATATTTTTCATTTAATCATCACATCAACCCTATAAAGTAGGTGACTTTATTCCCTTCATTCTCCTGATGAGGAAACTGGAGCATAGAGAGTTAACTTCCCCAAGGACACTCACATAAAAGGGACCCACCTAGAGTTGAACTTGGCCTCTTCCGCCAGCCATTTTAAACACTGAATTCTCCTGCCTCATGCCAAGACTCAGGGACCAGCACACTGTTGGGTTACAGAAAGCACAGAGACATACATATCCCAGAACCTGTTGGTCCCTGTTCCCTTCCCTTTCACTGAAAGACCAGTGACTAGGGTGAAAGTCTGGGGAGAGTGGATTTATTTTCCTCAGGGACAGCTTAGCATCTATAAGGAAGTTGCTGCTTCTGGTCAGCTGTGGTGAATCCCTGTAACAGTGTTTGTCCAGTTTCCATATACCTTGACTGTCCATTGCTTGGCTAAAATAAAAGCGTTGAAAATTGATGGGATGGGAATATTGTCAGAGCTCTTGAATGAGGAAGATGTCTAGTGTTCTCGTATAACCTTGCATCATTGCAGGATGTGTTCTTTTGGGCCAGAAGGCTGTGTCTGCTGGCACCAATACTGTGCAGTCTTGGTTAGAATGAAAAAGAGAGGGCGGGAGGAGATAAGGAACCCTGGAAACAAGTAGAAGACAAATCCCTGTTGAGCTTGAGGGAGTGCAACTGTGTGGTTTTGATTTTTGTTGCTATTTTAAAACATTTGTTGTGTGCTAGCAGCCCAGGATTATCAGCTCTGGTGAAGTCCATCTGGATAACAATCATTTCAAGTGTTTTCCTGTGACTTCTCTTAGGGCCAGTAAAATCACTATTCCTTGGTTTGGGTCTGGCTCTCTTCTTGTGGCCTGCACCTGGCTTCTGGCAGAGGGGCTTGGAATTGATGATTCATCTAGGAAATTCACTCGGTGCCACATTATAAACTAATTACTGAGCTGGAGAATGTTTTCCTGGTGACCATTCTTGCAACCCTCATATATGTGGTGAAGGCATATCAGAAGAACTGCACCTTCTTTCAAAAGCCATTCTCCTAAAGGGGAGATGTTTCTTTATCTACCTCCTCCCCCACTTCAGCCTTGTCTCCTGTATTAAAACCTCCACACTTACCAAGATGGAAACTTTTCCTAAAGCAGGGTAGGCAGTAGCAGAGCATACTTGTCTGAAGCCAGTTGGACAGAATCAGGTACATATCTTTGCTGTGTATGTGGCTTATTAGCTATGTCGCTTCTGGAAAGTTATTTTTACCTCTCTGTGCTATCATTTTCCTCACTGGTAAAGTGGGATGACAGTGTCTATTCATAGAGCAGTTGTAAAAATAAAATGAGATCATGCATGTATAAAGTTTCCGATAATGGTTTGCTATTTTGATTAATATATTTTAATCCTAATATATACACATACACACCTATGTAAAAACATCTGTTTTTACTAAATATTATATATGATATAGGGGTATACACTATGGGATGAAAGTAATAACACAGGAATATAAGTTTATGTGCATTAGTAATATTAATGAGAGTAAAGATAATAACAACAGTAGAGCAGCACAGTTTGCAGGAGGCCAACAGGTCTAGAAAGCCAAGCTGTTTCTAGTCCCAGACCTTAGAAACTTGCAATGAATGGAGGTCTCCAGCGGGTCTTATGGCTGAGCTCTTCTGCCTCCAGGGAGTGCTTGGTGGTAGCTCCTGCTTGAACCCACCTGCTGTCACTCCACTCAGGTGTGTTAGGGCTGTGTGAAGGTGAGGACTGTGGACAGGCCCCCTGAGGCCAGTGCTGGCTGTGACAACAGACTTGACAAACTTCCTGTCCCCTTTGGAAAAGAAAACCACAGGCCTGCCATTTCTCTGTGAGGCCCCCTGGACCAAATGGACGTTTAATACGCCTGTCGAGGTGATAACACCCTTTGAGTCTCAGCATGACAACCCCTCAGTTTGTTTTACTTTACTGCCAGCCCGGGGCTGGGAGGCTGGGAAGATTGGCTCCTTCGGAGGCAGCCCTTGTCCCAGCTTTGCCCAGCTCCTCCTTACTAAGAGCTGAAGCATTTAAGTGTGAGTGTCCGTGTAGACACCTGGTGATCAGTGTTCTGCAGCATCACTCTGAAGCCCTGGAATGACATGCAGCCCTTGGAAGCCAGCAACTTGCTGCATACACTGAAGTCCCGGCTTTCCCCAACTCGCCGAGGATTTCATTTGTTTTTGTTCCCTCACTTTGGTCTTAATTATGATGAGTCCATGTTACACTTTGTCCAGGTGCTGGGTAAATGAGGGCTGGTGTCAGAGAGATGAGATAAGGAGAGATCCAGCACACGCACTTTTGGGGGCCTGCTGCATGCTGGGCATTACAGTAGCTACAAGATATACTTTATTTTGCATCATTCCTCTCTGCCCCACATGAAGATGCTGAGGCTCAGGGGGTGAAGAAATGGGCGTCGGAGCATGCAAGTGCTGGGTGGAGCACTGGGATTCCCCCCAGACCCCTGCCCCAGGTCCCTGTGGGCCCAGAGCTCTATGTTTCTCAGCCTAAGAGTGAAGGAAGGAGCAGTTTGCTAGAATGCTTAGATGGGCTTTTATCAGGGCATGTGCCTCAGCGTATGATGTCTCTTTAGAATGTAGGGGCTATGAGCTGGCGGCCCACGGGAGAAGTGCAGCCTGCAGGTGTGTTTGATCACTTGTTAAAACAAGTGAACAAGAATGGCTCATTCTTTAGACAGAGTGTGGGTTCCACATACCTCCTCACTTCCCACTGGCCTGTGCTCTTCTCATTTCACTCTTTCTGCTGCTTTCCCAGCCCTGCAGGCATCTGCTTTTGCCACATCTTGATGTTTCCTGTTACAGATGGCCTGACCAACTAGGCTGGAATGTACTGTATACTATAGTTGCCTGGAAGAATGTCATAATGCATCTTAGCATATTAAAATTCTGAAAAGTTCTGCCAAAAACCCCCTCCAAAAACACCTTACTGGTTTATCTTTGCTTAAATCAAACTTTCCCCTAATTATTTGATTGCAAATCCTTACCCCCCACTTCCTGCCACAGAATACCTAACATCATCCTCTGGGAAAAGGGTGTCCCAATAGACCCTAGTTTTAGAAGCATTCACTTTGGAATCTTGTTATCTCGTGCCACCTTGATTTGAAAAAATAAAGAATAAATCTCTGGACACAAAATCCAATAATGTAAAGAAAAGGTCTGACACATCTGACAACATACAAATTAAAATCCTACTGTGCAATGAAAGATACGATAAACGAAGCTGAACGACAAGCAACAGTCAAACTATAGGACAAGCAAGAGAAAATTCTTGCAAAATGTGTTAATGCAAAAGGGTTAATTTTTTTTTTAACATCTTTATTGGAGTATAATTCCTTTACAATGGTGTGTTAGTTTCTGCTGTATAACAAAGTGAATCAGCACAGTGTATACATATATCCCCATATCTCCTCCCTCTTGCGTCTCCCTCCCACCCTCCCTATCCCACCCCTCTAGGTGGACACAAAGCACCTAGCTGATCTCCCTATGCTATGCGGCTGCTTCCCACTAGCTATCTATTTTACATTTGTTAGTGTATATATGTCCATGCCACTCTCTCACTTCATCCCAGCTTACCCTTCTCCCTCCCCATGTCCTCAAGTCCATTCTCTATGTCTGCATCTTTATTCCTGTCCTGCCCCTAGGTTCTTCAGAACCATTTTTTTTCCTTTTTTTTAGATTCCATATGTATGTGTTAACATACGATATTTGTTTTTCTCTTTCTGACTTACTTCACTCTGTAGGACAGACTCTAGGTCCATCCACCTCACTACAGATAACTCAATTTTGTTTCTTTTTATGGCTGAGTAATATTCCATTGTATATCTGTGCCACATCTTCTTTATCCATTCATCTGTCGATGGACACTTAGGTTGCTTCCATGTCCTGGCTGTTGTAAATAGAGCTGCAATGAATACTGTGGTACATGACTCTTTTTGAATTATGGTTTTCTCAGGGTATATGCCCAGTAGTGGGATTGCTGGGTTGTATGGTAGTTCTATTTTTAGTTTTTTAAGGAACCTCCATACTGTTCTCCGTAGTGGCTGTATCAATTTACATTCCTACCAACAGTGCAAGAGGGTTCCCTTTTCTCCACACCCTCTCCAGCATTTATTGTTTCTAGATTTTTTGATGATGGCCATCCTGACCGGTGTAAGATGATATCTCATTGTAGTTTTGATTTGCATTTCTCTAATGATTAATGATGTTGAGCATCCTTTCATGTGTTTGTTGGAAATCTGTATATCTTCTTTGGAGAAATGTCTGTTTAGGTCTTCTGCCCATTTTTGGATTGGGTTGCTTGTTTTTTTGATATTGAGCTGCATGAGCTGCTTGTAAATTTTGAAGATTAATCCTTTGTCAGTTGCCTCATTTACAAATATTTTCTCCCATTCTGAGGGTTGTCTTTTTGTCTTGTTTATATTTTCCTTTGCTGTGCAAAAGCTTTTAAGTTTCATTAGGTCCCATCTGTTTATTTTTGTTTTTATTTCCATTTCTCTAGGAGGTGGGTCAAAAAGGATCTTGCTGTGATTTATGTCATAGAGTGTTCTGCCTATGTGTTCCTCTAAGAGTTTGATAGTGTCTGGTCTTACATTTAGGTCTTTAATCCATTTTGAGTTTATTTTTGTGTATGGTGTTAGGGAGTGTTCTAATTTCGTTCTTTTACATGTAGCTGTGCAAAGGGCTTAATATTAATGATATATAAAGAATTCCACACCAATAAGAAAAGAAATCACCGAAAAGAAAAATGGGGAAAGAATATAAACAAGCTATATATAGTAAATACAGTTGTTCAATAAGTATAGGAAAGGTGCCCACCTGGACTAGATCCAAAAATTCGCAGATTACAGTTGCAAATTATGTATCAGGTTGACACAATGAGACAGATTTGTATACTAGTATTAGCAAGGTTATAGGGAAAGGAGTAGAAGGAAATTGATTACTGCTTCTTTCTAAGTTAATATGACATTATCTCCTAAAATGTATATGTGTATACGTTTGTATGTACATTTGCATATGTGTACATACATTTTACACACTAATTTCTCTTCAAGCAGCCCATCCATCACACAGGGATTCTCACAGATACACAGATGTATATTTTAATAGTTTCTTACCACTTATTTTATAATAAAGAAAAACTAAAGATAACATGGAGTCCATCAGTAAGGAGGATTTGGTGTACCCGTGTGAGCATTGCTGTGCAGTGATTAGAAATGAAGAGTGCACTGTATGAAGTGATGTGCAGAAATACTGGTGATAACATGGTTAAGTGCAAAAAGCAAGTTACAGAACTGTATAATCACACACATACATGTGCACATGCACATGCATGCACACACACACAAACACATACTTGTTCACGCACAGGAAACAGTTGGGACTCACCACAGTATTGACAGTGATCCCTTCTGAGGAGCAGGGATTGGGGCTGAGGCGGAGATGTGGGACTTCAGGGACAATTTTCACCCTAATACTTGTATGAAGTTTTTAATATCAAACATATAATACTGACTTGTAAAAATCATAACTAACAAGAAAAAAAAGCATGGGGGCATGGAGAAACACAGTGCTATTTGAGGGTTACAAGGAGTGGCTCTGTAAGTAGCCTAACTGATTTTGAATCCTGGCTCTGCCACTTGCTAACTTTGTGACCTAGTTAGTTATTGAATCTTGATGACCTAGTGGTTCCTGATCTGTGAAAAGAGTGTATCCCTTGTAGGCTGAAATAGGGTTTAACAAAATAATCTAACAGCATGGTGTCTGCTCCACTGAACATCCGCAGAGGATAGTCATAATTGTTGTTTATGTTAACTAACAAGTGTAACTGTGTATGGCTAGGATAAGATTTTCTCTAAAAAAAGAATTTTCTCTATTTTAATTTTGGTCTCTTTGTAAAAGGATGATACTTGTTGGCTACAGAACACTTAGAATATACAGAAAAATAAAAAGAAAACATAAAATGGATACATCTACCAGATTTTTAAACATTATTTTCCAACTATGTGACTTACAACTCCTCCTGTGGAAATTACAGTCTACTCTGCTGTTTAGCAAATGGTGCTGTTTTGCAAGGGCCTGGGTCTTTTTCCCACCTCTAGATGTATCAGTTATCTTGCACAGAGGACAGATACAATCCACCACAGTGCCCAGTTTTCCTAACCCAGCTAGTGGACCAAAACATGCTGACAATTGTTCACAAATTGGCCCGGGAGGAAAAATAGAAATAACTCAGTCCATGTCATCCTTGCCACCAACAAAAGAATTCAAGCATACCATCTTCCAATGAAGATAGAAGTTACCCTTTACTGAGCACACACATATGTCTGGCTCTCTGCTGGATGCCACATTTATATTATTTTGAATCTCTACAATCCTGCAAAACAGACATTATTTCCTCTATCTTATAGATAAGGAAATTGAGACATCAGAGAGGTTAAGTGTTTTGTCCAAAGTCACCTGGCCACTAAGGGGTAGACCCAGGATTTGACTGTAAGTGTGTATAACCTCAAAGGTTTTGATCACTCTACTCTACATTTCTGCTCCCCTGAAGACAGAAGAAACTTTTGAAAGAAGTATACCTGGTGTTTCAAACTACATGCAGAGTCTAAATCACGGTAGCAGTGCCCAGGATTCAGGATCATTTTCCCTTGATCTGTGTTATGTTGCAAAGTATTCTCACCACCAGGCAGAGTTGTTGGCCGTGGGCACTGCTCATGTTTATTTCACTTTCTACCTAGGTGGCAGCTTTGAAATACATCCCATCTGTCCTCTATGATGTGGAAACCGTCTTTGATGCAAAGTTACTCAGGTGAGCTTATGGTGTGTACTTTCCTGGGCTCTGTTGTCAAGCCAGGGATTCAGAGGGAGAGGAGAGCTCTTGTGGAGAATTCCAGACGGGCACTCAGCTCGGGGACAGGGAGGATACATGGTCAGAGCTTCCTGCAGGGATATTGGTGTGGGATTTTTACAGTTTCATTGGGTTGTGTCAGGTTTGGTGAAAACCAACTATAAAGTAAACATCCTTCTTTGACAATATCAGTGATGCAGAATACGAACATGTAGGTGAAAAAACTGATGTTTGGTGTAAATGTCTCCATTTCACCTGGGCTTGAAGGTTATTTTGGGGTTCCAGTCTTTGCCCTGTAAGCCCTGTAGTTACAAATGGAGAATAACCTATGGACACTTAATGGGATAATGAGATGGGCTCCCCTTTGCTCTCTCCTTCTTCATCCCATTCCTCTCATGGGAGGAACACATTATCTTACTGTGCTTATGCTCTTAGAATAGGGGCATCTGAGCCAGATACGCCCTTTTCCTCTTTTTCCTAAATTCACTTAAGTTCCAAGATAACCTCTAGAAGATTTTAAAAACTTTTTATATTGCAATACTTTTAGATTTGGAAAAGCGCTGCAGAGATAGTGTATAGAGAGTTCCTGCATACTTTTCACTCAGCTCCCCTTAATGTTCACATTTTAGATAACTACAGCATAGCTATCAAAACTAAGAAATAAACATGGGCACAGTTCTTTTCAGTGCATTCCAAACTTTATTCAGCTCTCATCAGTTTATCCACTGTTCATATGACGATTTCTTCTGGCCTCTTCTCATTCTTCTGGTCTCAAGCTAAGTGTTACCTTCTTGGAGAAGCTACCTCTGAACATTGTAAATAAATTATATTCCTCCCTCAACCCCTGCACCATTACTCTCTGACACAACTCCCTATTCATTTCCTTCATTGCATCTATGGCCTTGTATTGATTTGCTTGCTTTTGTGTTGTACCTTGACCTCCATTAGAATGTAAGTTCCATGCCAGTTGGGACCAAGTCTGTTCCTATTGTATCCCACTGCCCTGCACATTGCCTGTCACATATTAAGTAGATGCTTCATAAGGATTTGAAAGAATGAATAAACACAATGAGCTTATTTTGGAAAGCTGACAGGAGCTGTAATTTTGTTTCAGTGGTATTTTTATTCTCACTCTATTTGGAAAGAGCTATCTCCTTTTTCATATCCCAAACTGGTTCTAACCCACAACTTTTCAGAGTTTTTTTAAAAATTAAGGACCTTTTTTGATCTTAAGATTTATCATAAAACATTACTAAGCATAAAACATTAGTGAATAAAACGGCATGGCAATGAAATTAGAATCTGGTTTTGAACCCTTGTTTCTTTGACCCTCCCTAGCTGTGTAACTTTGGGAAAGTTAGTTAACCTTTATAAACCTTACATTTCCCACTTGTAAAATTGAGATAAGCATTGGATCTACATCATAGAATTGTGAGGCTTAAATGGCACCGTGGATGTCAAGTGCAAAACATGTGCCTGATACACACAGTAAGTGGTTGGGTTTCTTGATACTATTTTCAGATTTCCACATCTCTTTGAACGCTGTCAGTATTCAACACCAAGACCAACTATGCATACTTACTGAAGGCTTATCATGCACGGAGATGGGGGGCGAAGGGAGCAAGAGGTACATTGTTTCTGCCCCCGCAGAGCTGGCAGGCTGGGGATGGACAGACTGTAAGTGCCAGGAGGTGGCAGACATTGGTTTAACGAGCTCTGCGTGCTCTGGTTTTTCCTGCCCTTAGCCAACTCCTCTATGAGTTCTATACCTGCATCCCTCCTGAGAAACTCCAGAAGCAGAAAGTCCAGTCCATGAATGAGATAGTCCAGAGCAACCTCTTTAAAAAGCAAGGTGAGTGCAAAGCATCCTGGCCGGTTGGGGGTGCCAGAAACCCCACGTGCTCATCACATGCTGCGCAGTTAGGAAATGTTTCGTCTCTAACAACTCCTTTGGTCTGAATGAAGGGGAAAAGCAGAAAGTAGCTAACAACTTAGATATCAGAATCTAAACTAATTTAAGGAAAACATAGGCTGAACTGTTTGTTTTTCCTGAGAAAGTTTACTGAGAGGCTAAATTTGGAGTCATTTTGCTGTGAGGTTTTTACTCTACGTGAGGAGTAGGTAAAGGTCTGATCCCTTCACAGAGGCACCAGTGGCTTCAGTCTCCTGTTGTGTTTGCTTCCAGGGGCACTCACTATATAAGCAAGCAAACACACATTTACTATATATTCTCCCCTGGTCTTTTATTACTACTCTCAAAGTAGCATGTTGTACAACTGCTCTGGATGTTGCCTTTCTTCACGTAACGGTATTTCCTGGAGAGCAGGAAATGACAGTGGACTTGGGCAATGGTTGTGGTCAGAGCTTCTGCTCACCCAAACTGATCTCTGGTAACCACCAGTCCCCAGCCAGCATCCCACAGTCAAGAGCCTTGGGGTTCCCTGTTTTTGAGATCAGTGGGCTGGATGGCCACACGTCCTCCAACTATGAGCAGGTAGGACTTAGATGTCAATATTCACCATTTCCTACATCACTCCTCTCTGTGAGAAGCAAACTGTGCAAGAAATAAGAAGTCTTAGAAAGCAGAGGATCAGTCATCACCCACCCGGGATTTATTCAGAGTGAAGCTTGAATATTTATGTATTAAAGATTCAGGAACCACTGCACTGTAAAGATTTTCTCCCCTAATGTCTGGTTAACATGGTGCATCCAGAATTGCTGTCCGAATCCCATCCCGTGGAATTAAAGTTAGCAGAAGGCCAAGGGAAGAAAAGTGTTCTTGTGATTTTATATTCATGCCTGGAGTTTCCTGACCATTTAGACAGTGTGTGACAGCAGATTAATGTAGTATATATACATGGTTTGTTTGTGCAAGGTGGTTTGTGTAAGGTGATTGGAAACTAATCCTGGTTAAGTCTTGCTGTATGCCTTGTATTCCTGGGGTTTTTTAAGTGAGCCTTCCTCGGTTTTCACCTTCTGACTTCCATGTTGGAATACATTACCCTCACTCTGAAAACTTGGAAATGTGCCTGCCCCTTCCCGCCCTGGCAGTCCCTTCCTGGATTGCAGGTGGTGTCACTGTAGAAGCGAAGTGAGTCCCATCCTAGGGGCGTGGCAAGGGTGACTCTTGCTGCAGGTGGTGCGCAGGCAGCAGAGAGCAAGGGCTGCTTGGCTCCCTTTCATTGTTCAGAGCGGCAGTCATTGTCAGGGGCCCGGCTCAGCATCGAGGCCACATGGAGTGTTAGCGCGGTCCTGGATTGGGCATGCGGTGTCAATTCCAGCCTGGTCGAAGTAGGAGTGATTCCTTTACTGGAGTCACATCTCCTGGGCTGACGGTGGCCTCTGAGGGTTAGCATAATCACAGGGCAGGCCGAACAGCTGCTGCTCACCAGTCCTGTTGCGTCTTTGAGTTTCAGATTCAGTAAAAACCCTCTGATTAATATTAATTGATAGAAGGCCAGCCCCATTGTTGTACACAGTTACAAAAAAAATGCAAAATTCTTACCTTTACATACGTACAGAGACTAGAAGTAGGTGAAGAGAGAGCCCTTTGGGGACCCATTTTAAAGAGGCTGCAATGTATAATTAGTCTATCCATCCTTGGTTCATGTGTGAAAGCAGTATGCTCTTATGCACAGCTTAAAGGTAATTCTTCTCCCACTATTTATTTGCTAAGTGAACCCTCTTACAAAAGTAACCCAAAAGAGGAAAAGAATCTGAAAAAGAATATATATATATATAAACACACACACACATATATATATCTATATATCTATATGTATATATATATATATATAAAACGGAATCACTTTGCTGTACATCTATACTTTATAAATCAACTATATTGTAATCCAACTATACTTCAATTAAAAAACAAATTAAAAAAACACCCCAAGGGAAACATCAGCTCAGCCTTCTCCTTAAATCCTCAAGTTCCAAGTGAATACAATCTGAGTTCATACGCACGAACTTACTGGGTGTCTGGGGCTCTTGGGTGAGTGTCTCCTTTATACCCTGAAATAAGGTGAGTTTGATTCCTTGGCCAAGTCTGAGTTATAATGAAATCCCTTCTGTTGTTCTCCCTGTGAATTGTCCTGTGTCTCAGGGATGCAGTTTGCTTTAAGTCTGCACTTATCTAACTGCCAGATGTGCAAATTGCCTGGAGTATTGTCGGTGACATTAGCTTGTACTCACAGCCTTGAACACTTGTATTGACATCAAGCAGAGGAACCAGAAGGCTTTTAAGCACTTTCCGAAATGTTGGCAGACTGTCCTATTGGCCTCTCTTCAGGAGGGTCCTATGCAGAAGGGGGAGAAAGTTTTACTGGTTAAGGGCACTGGTTCTTGGGTTGGATTCCTAGTTTAGCCCCTTTTCAGCTGGGTGACCATGGGCAATTTACTTAACCTCTCTGATCCTCAGTAAGCTCATCTGTAAAATGGGAAAAATGATAGCAATGTCTGTCTTAGAAGGTTGTTGTGTGGGATGATGAGACCAACAGTGCATTTAAAGTGCTTGTCAGAGCAATATAATATCCCATACTAAGTGATCACTGTTATTGCTGGTGTTGTGGTTATTATTTCTGCTGCTCCTTTCATTTTCCTGACTTCTGTCCTAACCTTCAGGTTCTTTGCAATAAGGGCATCCCTTCATAGTTGATAGTTGCACGTAACCCTAAGCTAAGCTTCCTTGTTTTCCTGAAAGCTGTGTGTTTTTCTCCAGGGTCTGAGAAGCACAGAACTTAAGGAACAAATAGGCCTTGGTCTGTATCCATGTCCCATTCCTGCTTTGAATGGTTTTTCCAATTCTTATTTCATTTCCCTAGAGTGTTTTTGCATAGGGCCTGTGCGATGTGAGCCCAGAAGAACAGGTCAGGGTGAGATGTTTGTGGTTTCTCACCTCGTTGTTTACCTTGCTGCGGGCCTCAATATAGTTACATAGTTTGGGACACTTGACAGACATCCTCTAGGATGGTTTGCTCCTTGGGGCTCTTTTAAAACATACACACACACACACACACACACACACACACACTTTTTAATTCTTTCTTCTTTCATGGAGGCAATTAGCCTCCATTTGCCTCAACTTTTACTTGACCTGAGTAAAGTACTTAATCCTTATACGTCTCAATTTCCTCGGCTGTAAAGTGGGAATAACCACAGAACGAGTCTCATTGGGTTTTTGTGCAGACTCAGTGGCATAATGTGACTTGTTCGCCTGGGGTATGAGGGAGTCAGGGGTCACCAGCAGCCGAGGTCCCGCAGGGAGTGGCTTGCCCTGTGTGAATGACTTCCAGGTTCAGCGGGAGGAGAACTGGGACATCTATGGAGACGAATTTCCTGTTTTCTCCAGCCCAAGCTCAGGCTTGCCTGGTGGTGATGATGGGAGAAGGGATGAATAGGTATGCCCCGAGGAAGCTCTTGAGGGGAGTCTGCGAGAAAACCAAACCTTCTGTTCCCTTGGAACAGATTTGTCCCTACTTAGAACCTAATCTCTAAGTAATGTGTCTTTTTAGGCTGATGCTAATCACATGTGCCATCTGGTTCAGTGTAAACTGCTTTAGGATCCACACTGCTCACTTTTCTCGACTTCCAAAACAAACAGGGGGCGGGGGGAAGACAGAGAGAGAGAGAGAGAAACAGAGAGAGACCCAGAGAGAGAGGGACCAACAGGGAGACAGAGAAAGAGAGAGAGACAAAGAGAGACAGAGATCTGACAGAGATTTGGAAACTCTTTCAATGTTTATTTTCAGCTAGTGGCATTTTCTTTGGAAACTTTGTTGAGAAGTGGTTCTCTGAACACAAAGCATCCAGTTTTTCTTTTATCAGGATGTAGTTTCCTTCTTTCCCCCTCTTCTTATCTGTTGCCCACAGTATCTGGAGCTGCTAGGACCTCAGTTCACAGTGGGCTAGGCCTCTGTGGTGGGAGGGGGCATGGACATCACTGTCCAGTGCCCTAGCGGGGGATTATCTTTTCTGATCATCCCATCATTGCAACACTGGTCTGGAATAGAGAAAAGTCCTCTCATTCTAACAGTTATTGCTTTGCTTGGTGAACTTATGTAACATCTATGAGCCTCTGGGGTTCCACATCTGAAAAATGTGAGTAGGAATGTTGCCATTAGTGTATGGACTTTTGGTATAGGAAATCCCTGTTTCTGATCCGGACTTGATCACTTACTAGCTCTGTGTTCCTTTGAACAAGTAACCTCTTTGAGGCTTGGTTTCTTTAGCTACAAAAATGAGATCATGCATGTAAAACAACTAGTAGAGTGCCTGACACAGTTGCTGCTTATTTAAAGACATTTATTGTATCCACTGTATAACAGTAATAACCACAGGAATAACAATTACATCAACTGCATCTTAAAGGAAAGACATTTATTAAATGCCAGCTATATATTATTTGCTATATAGGACATAAACATATAGTAAATTCTTACAACCCAATTATGTAGGTATAATTATTCTCATCTTATAGATGGGAAGACCAAGGCCTAGAGCGTCAAGTAACTTTCATCCCAATGAGACCAAGGGTTATATTACAATGTATTAGCGCATTAGTGTATTTGGCTATGTGATTCTGGGGTAACAAATCAACCTCCAAATATCAGTGGTTTAACCATGTAAAGGTTTATTTCTCTCTTGTGAAAAGTCTGATAAAGGTCAGGAAGGTCGGACGCCTTTTGTCCCTTGTGAAGCTATGCCAGCTTGTACCCATGGCCTCTTTGCAGCAGGGAAGAGAGCAAGGAACGAAGTACAACCACTTTCAACTACCTCAGCCTGAAAGTGACACCCAGAGATTCCACCCACAGTCCACTGGCCAGACCCCATCACGTGTTCCCAGCCTAGCTGCAAGGGAATCTGGGAACTGAAGGGCAATGCATAGAATATTTGATGACCATCTCTGCTACCCATAGGTAGCAGTGGTGGAGCTGGATTTGGAATACAAGTCCTTTGAATAACAAAGCTCCTGTTCTTTCCACTACACCATGCTTTGTTCTTATAATGAATAAAAAGAAGATATGTTTATTTTCTTGTTGAAAATGCTTCCTTCTCCATGTTAGAAAAAAGTGCCACATTGTTCCTCCTGAGAGATTTTTTTCTCCCTTCCTCACTCTCTGCCCCTGTTCCAAATACTGGGCAACTCTCTGACAGCTGTGTACGGGGACCTTTGCTTGGGCAGGAGATGGGACCCTAGATGCCAGTGGTTGCTATGTCACTGCAGGTTTTTAAAGCACAGCTTTCCTGCAGTGAGAAGTGGTATAAGCAGGCTGCCTGGGACTTGGGATGTCCACATCAGGCTGGGTACTAAGACTGCTGTGAAAGACAAGGCGGTAAAGGAACAAGTCCTCTTCCTCCGAGGACATGCTCTAGGCTCCTGGCTGGCTCCTCATCTCTCCTGGCACCATACATGACCTTCCACAATTCTTTTCTTCGTGAATACTGCCTGGAATACCTTCTACTGCAGCACCCCCCCGCCCCATTCCCTACTCCCACCCTTAGACACACAAACTAGTAACTCCCACTCATCCCTTTAAGACCCTGACCCGAGGTCAAGTGTGCAGTGCGTCTTCCCTGATGTCTCAGGCATCTCAGCCTAGTCCCATTCCGCATTTACTTAGTCCCTGCTGTAGGACAGGCCCTGGGGTGGTAGTGTGGATACAGCTGGTGCCAGTTTGAAAATTTCTGTATCACACTCAATGTGCAAAGATGATGAAGCTTCTTGGGTTTTTTTTTGTTCTAAATCTAATCTAATCTTTTTGACTCTCCACCTCACTTTGTACTGTGGCAACTTAAAATTTTCAGTCAATGACATCTTGTGGCTTCAGATTTAACAAGTCTTTCTGGTTCAAAATAGTTCCCCTTCCCTCTCCAAAATAGTGTCTGGGACCAGGTCCCAGGGACCCAATTAGGAAAGGGAAGAGAGACTCTGCTTTTGCCTTTTCCCACAACCTATCTAAAATATCTCTCTTTGGGACTTTAGCCCAAGGGGAGCATGTTGGGACACACATGTCTTGTGGCTTCAGGGGCCGCTACCTTTTTGCTCTATAATATCTTCTTTTCTGAGGAAGCCTTCCTCATCTCTCTTCCCAGAGGCTATAAAAATGGCATGGCTGCCAGGGTTCTTGACCAGTGAGGGGAAGTGTGACAGTAGAGAGTAGCACATTCAAAATATTATCCTGGATTCTCAAAGGGGATAAAGCAAGACATAGAATCTCTGAGGGGAAGATTTCTCAGACCTTAAGTGCATCTGGGAAGTTTGCGAAAATTGCAGAATCCTGGACCCTACCCCAAAGATTCTGACACTGCAGATCTGGGGAGGGGCCAGGGATGTGCATGGTATCCGCCTTCCAAGGGGATTTTGATGCAGGTGGCCCCCTGACTGACCCTGTCTAGTTGGCAAGCGGAGCTCCTAGAGCCTGAGTGGGGGAAGGAGAGCAGTACAGCAAAGGAGCAGATCCCACAGCACATGGCAGAGACCTCACCCTGATACTTGGCATTTCTCTCTCTCATTGTCTGTTGGTGCGACTATTTATGCTGATGGAGAGAACTCTTTACGGGTAAGGGATATATATTATTTCTTTATGTGCCCAGTCTGCCTAGGGCCTCACTGATATCCACTCTCAGAAACTAGTCTGTGCACCTGGGCAGTACAATATACCATTATTCAGTGGCCAGTGCCCCTTAAAAAAAAAGGAAAAGGGAAGATGGGACCTCAGTTGTAGAGAACAGGGGTTGTCATAGTACTCAATTCATAATGTAGCTCATCACTGGTCCACACAAGGGCTTGCTTTTATTTATTAACATATTTAGTTAGTTATTTTTAATAATAAATTAAACATCCTTGCACTCACCACCCAAACCAAAAACTAGAAACTGAACAATCAACTACCTGTAACTATGTGTGTCTTTCCCCACCTAAGGTAACCCATTCTTTTTTTTTTTTTTTTTTTTTTTTTTTTTTTTTTTTTTTTTGCGGTACGCGGGCCTCTCACTGTTGTGGTCTCTCCCGTTGCGGAGCACAGGCTCCGGATGCGCAGGCTCAGCGGCCATGGCTCACGGGCCCAGCCGCTCCGTGGCATATGGGATCCTCCCAGACCGGGGCACGAACCCGTATCCCCTGCATCGGCAGGCGGACTCTCAACCACTGCGCCACCAGGGAGGCCCCGGTAACCCATTCTTGAATCTTTTATTAATCATTCCACTGCTTTAATACAGTGTTACTGCATCTATACATGTTTCTCGTGTTTTGGTTATTTTAGCTTTATAAAGAAGGGTATTGAACTATGAGTAATTTGAAGGGACTTACTTTTTTCACACAATATTATACTAAAATTCATTCATATTACAAACTGTTGGAGTTCATTTTTTTGATGAGTGTAGAAAATTCTATTGTGTGAATAAGCCATAGTTTATTCACTCATGCTTTCAATTTTAGGCACTTGGGTTGTTTCGGATTTTTTTTTTTTTAAATTGTAAGCATTGCTGCTAAGAATATTCTTGTACATGTCTCTTTTTGTACATGTTCAAGAGTCTCTGTGGGGCATATAACTACCAGTAGATTTGCTTGGTCATGGGAGATCTGAATATTTAACTTTAGGAGATACTGCTAAATGGGTTTCCAAAGGTGGTTGCACTAATTTACTCTCCCAGCAATAATGGATGAGAGATTATGTGGATCTACATTCTTGTCAACACTTGATATTGTCCCAATTTAAAAATTGGGCAATAAAATGGGTGTAACATATGTCATCACTGTCTTGATTTGCAGTTTCTTGATCACCAGTGACACTGAAAATCTTTCCTTGTGTTTCTTTGTCACTTGTGTTTCATGTCTGTGATATGTCTGTCCATGACTTTTGTCCATTTTTCTTTTGGGTTGGTTGTATTTCTCTTATTAACTTGCAGGATATTTTATATATTCTTCATACTCATGTTTTGCTGATTTTATGTATTATGAGAATCTTCTTCCCACTTACAGCTTGTCTTTTCATTTTACTTAAGATGTGTTTTTTTTCATTTCTTACTCTTTGTACAGATTTATCCATCTTCTTAACAGTCAAATCTTTTTGTGTCATCTTTAAGAAATCTTTCTCAATACCAAAGTCTGAAAGATTTTCATTTATATTTTTACTAAGAATTTCATAGTTTTGTTTTTGATACACAAGTCTTTAATCAACCTATAGAGCTTATGTTTTATGTATGGTGTGAGGTAGGAGTCTGATTTTGTCTTTTTTGCCATTTGGCCACATAGCGTTCCTAGTTTCAAGTGTTGGGCAGTCTTTCCTTTCTCCAAGTCAGTGTCATTTTCCATTTCCAGGACATTGCTCTTCCCTGGGAACTTGAGGGCAGGGTTGCTGGAGCCTGGATTCAATCCCTGGTCCACAGTGTGCAGTTTCTCTGTGTTACTTGTGGGTGGAAGGGTCAGAAGGGTCAGGAGAAAGGGATAGCCTCTCCCTCCCAAGCAAGGCCCCAAATTAGGCTCCTGTGTTATGTTAGCATCCTGGGAACTATGTGCCAAGAAATAACACTTCTCCAGGTTTTGGACCTTCTCAGTTATGAAAAAAATGAGATGGTTTCTTGGAATGATCATTTTTCTTATAGCAAGAAATTTCTTGGGCCCATGGGGCAAGCTTCTTGTAATTTCTGTATGTATCTGATAGAAAGAGCACTGACCCGAGAGTAAGGAGACCTGAATAATAGCAACAACAATAATGTCAGCAGTAGCAACTGTAGGTGAGGTTTACTGAGTGCTTATTATACACCAGGCACTGCGACAAACACTGATGTACATTATCTCATTTACTGCACAGTTGTGTGATCTTCGGCAAGTCACTTAAGCTCTGTAGAACGACTATAAAATCATGAGACTGAGCAAGATTTTCCAGAGCTCTACCAACATGAAAATCTTTGATTTATAAAATCATTCCCTGAGTGAGAATGGCAATACTGCTGAATCTTTCTAACACCATTTAGTGCCTAAAAACACCTTCTCCCATATATTGCCCCCAACACTTCTAAATGTCCTGCCTGAGCTGGGAGTGAGGAATGAGGATATTTTATAGAAGGTTAAATGGATGCAGGGAAATGGCACGATGCCCTCAAGATCACACAGCAAGGCTCAGAACCCTGGAAAAGGTAAAAGGATATACTTACTGGAGCCAATTTATTTTCTTCCAGAAAGAGCTGTTGAGTTTTGAGAATCTAAGATTTTTCTCCTCAGAGCATTTGGAGGCATCGAAGATCTTTCTTCAAATAGGGGCTTGCCTCTCCCACCTACAGTGTTACAAAGCTACCTCCAGTTCCAAAATGTCCCTTCTACACTTGCAGATCTGAGAAGGGGCTGTTCCTTACATCTCTTGCCTTTTTGATGTGACTGATCTCAGAATTCAATCTCAGAAAGAAACCTTCAGATCCAGAATCAGAGAAGACAGTGATTTAATAAGCTGCAGAACAAATCCAAGAGAGATTTATTAAACTGTCCTCTTTTTTTTTTTTTTTGGCTGAAGTTAAAAAAAAAAGTTGGCATACAATCAAAGAAAAGAATCCCTCTTGAACCTCCTCAAATAATTAGAATAACAGCTTTTAATGACATTACAGAATACAGTTTAATTGGGGGCAGAGTGTGGGGCAGAGAATCCCAGATTACTTCTTTAGTGGGAAACCAAATCAACTCTTGTGCAATTAAAAACAATTTACCTCATTAAAACTAGAGAAGAGCAAAATCAGGCTGTTCTTACACCTTTCAATCCATGTTCCATGGGATTTTTTCCAATTTTGGAATGACAGTGGAAACACACAAAAGGATAGAGTTTATATAAATCTTTAAAAGGTTCTATGTTTACCCCAAGTTTTTTGTTTGTTTTCATTGTGAAGTTACAGTTATAGATGGTTTGAATTATACTGAGGCAGGTTTTAAAATGTTCAGAGACTTTTATGTTGACCTGTTTAAGTTTGATTTTGCTGATTTTTTTTCTCCACATCTTCCTAGAATAGGAGAAAGCTTCCTTAAGACCATGATACAGTTGGATTGAAGACCAGCTGAAGATTTAATTCAATAATATTTATTGAAAAGCTAAAAATGTAGCAACACTGTGTTATGGGAAATGTGAAAGAAATACAGTAATACATAATTTCATGGTCGCCATTTATTTAACTATTATTTTGTGGCAGGCACTATGCTAAGACTTTTCACACATCATCTCATTTCATTATCATGACATCCCTGTAAAGTGTAGATATTAATATCCCCATTTTACAGGTGAGGAAACTGAAGGTTAGAGAGGTTGGGAAACTTGCCAAGAGTCATAGATCAAGTAGCATGGCAGGGCCAGGATTCCAAATGGGGTCTGTCTGATTTCAACATCCACTCTCTAAACTGCTGTGCAATATGGCATCTGGAACAGAAAGTTTTCAGCGCCCCCCCCAGGGAGCTTACAGTTGGGAGAGAAAAGACTTACCCCAAAGATCTTCAAACCTGAGCCCACAAAGGCCATGAAGGTAATAGAAATGAAGGTACAGAGTGATAGTTATTATACCATTTTATATAGTAACCTAAGCAAATATATTAAATATATATTATGTATATAGTATATAATATATATAGTAACCTAAGCAAATATATTACATATATATTATGTATATAGTATATAGTATATATAATAACCTAAGCAAATATATTAAATATATATTATGTATATAGTATATAATATATATAGTAACCTAAACAAATATATTAAATATATATTATGTATATAGTATATAATATATATAATAACCTAAGCAAATATATTAAATATATGTTATGTATATAGTATATAATATATATAGTAACCTAAGCAAATATATTAAATATATATTATGTATATAGTATATATAATAACCTAAGCAAATATATTATGCATATATACACACACACGAGCACACTTAATGTCATCTTCAGTTATATTTTTTACAACAGATTTTCCATTTGCCTAGTAAACATGTGAGAACTTTCTTCACTTCACAAAGAAATGTGATTCCTTTCACTTTTTCCCTAAAACACAGTGCCATTTGGTCAGTCATTCATTTCCCTTATACAGAAAAATATTTCTCTACTACTAAGGAAACAAGAGTGAAAATGATCAGTCCACACTCAGCTCAGAGTGGGGAGCAATATGGAGCAGTGAGG
Organism: Hyperoodon ampullatus; assembly: GCF_949752795.1. Classification (NCBI taxonomy): domain Eukaryota; kingdom Metazoa; phylum Chordata; class Mammalia; order Artiodactyla; family Ziphiidae; genus Hyperoodon; species Hyperoodon ampullatus. Next base: position 14,257,422 of record NC_136917.1, read on the forward strand.
ACTGGGGCAAAGTCCCTGTCATTGGGTATATGGGACAGCTGTGAATCAATGCTAAGTGACTTTTACTATCTGTGTCAATATGTGGGCTCAATGCTACCCGATCTCTTTTTTTTTTTTTTTTTTTTTGAGAGAGAAGTCCCACAAATTTTTTTTTATGGGAAACCTGCTGATTTAGGTTTTAAATGATATTTTCAGGCTGAATAAAATCTGCATATGGACCCAGCACAGCAGCCTCTGGTGTAAATTTATAATTTACAGGGTTTTAAATAATTTATAGGGTTTTAATAAATGTATTATAAATTTATAGAGTTATTTACAAATAATCCCATAAGAATGACTACTATTGGAATTCAGTGAGAATAGTGCTTTTGGAATGTTGAGGACAGGAAGAGGTAGGATGTCAGCTGAACTTTGAGGGGTAGTGAGTATGATGTAGGCCCTCTCCAGAGAACAGTTCTTGGGGAGAACTTGTAGTGTCTGGTCTGGAGCACTGTCTCACTGAAGACCACTGCCTTTCAAGCCTTAGGAGAACTCAGGGTTCATCCTTGCCTGACACACTCCCTTGCTAATGAGGGCCTCAGACCACACCATAACCTCTATCAGGCATTCTCCTGGGAATGCTGGACCATTGTTGGAAAAAATGACGTTTATTGTTCATAGAAATTAGTATTATAAAAATATTGTGTTTTTGTAGAATATTTGGAAGTAAATAAAAGCACCTGTGATCTCATGATTTAGAGGTAAACATTGTTATTCTTCCTCTCTTTTGTATCATATATTATATATAACTGGGATAATGTTTTGCCAGGTTTGTAATCTGCCTCTTTCACTGAGAATCAATAGGAACATTTTCCCATGCCATTTCTAAGGACTTCATAGGACTCTGCTGTATAGATGGGCTATAACTGATTTCACTGTTTTCCTATTTAGGGACATTTGGATTCATTTAATTTTATGCAAGAAAAACTTGCTGGAATTCATTGTCTTAATAGACAAATGGTTGTCCTCTGTGCTCCTTGTTTCTTCACTGTTGGGCATGAATCTCTTCCAGCTTTTCTAGTGCTTGTCGAGGATTCTTATTTTCCCTTCCTCCTCTTTACGCACGTGCAGGGGCGCGGCGCGCGTGCACACACACACACACACACACACTCGCCCACAGGATTTTTCTTTCTCCTTGTGCGATAGGCTCAGCGCAAAGCAGACCATGTTGTCCTCTCTTAAAGAGCTGGAGCGGCATGTTCCCATTTGGGAGGGACATGTTTTCACAGCCCTGCCGGCGTTCTTTTTTGTTTGTTTGGTTTTGGTTTTTTTGCATTACGCGGGCCTCTCACTGTTGTGGCCTCTCCCGTTGTGGAGCGCAGGCTCAGCAGCTATGGCTCACGGGCCCAGCCGCTCTGCGGCATGTGGGATCTTCCCAGACCGGGGCACGAACCCGCGTCCCCTGCATCGGCAGGCGGACTCTCAACCACTGCGCCACCAGGGAAGCCCCCTGCCGTCATTCTTGATGGTAGGGGGTATGTCTGTGCATGGACCTTCCCTGCAATACTGGGCACTTAAATGCAACCACACTGAGAGCCCTCATTAGCCCTGGGCAGCCACAGTGGATTTGCTGAGTGTGACACCCTCCAGGCTGGAGCGGCTGCCCAAGAGGAACCAGACACCAGAGCAAAGAGGGAAGCCAATTATCCAAAGGCAAATGAGGCTCTAATTATGGCTTTAGCTAAAGAGGGTAAAATTATTTGAGGAGAGACATCTCATTTCTGAAGTACGCACAGCCCAGGACACTTGTTCAGAACAAGGACTTGGATCAAGTCCTGGTTTTGCTGCCTTCACCACGACACCTCATGTCTAGGAGCATCTGATTCCTCATCTGTCAAATGGGAACAATCTAGGATGTTTACCTCATTGGTTTACTGTGAGAATGACATGGGATAATGCCTGGGAGAGGCCAGGAGGGGTCTGACATTTAGTGAGGACTCATAAATGGAGTATCATCATCATCGGTAACTCTTACTAGTATTACTATTATTTGTAATCATTTGATAGTGGAACAGAATGTGGAACTGGAGCTCAGGAGACCTGAATTCTCAGTTCTGCAGTTTTCTGTTGCAACTTAGAAGTGAATAAATCTCTGAGTTTTATTTTTCTTGTCTCTCAAATGAGAAACTTGGATCAGGGGATACATCAGGTCCCTTTCATTCGGAGATTTGCGGACCTACACGTGCTGAGAACTATATATCATCCTCTTCATGGAGCCGCACGTCAACCCTATCTTATAGGTGCTATTATCTCCTTTTTTGAAGGTGCTGAAGTTGAGACTTACATAGGAAGCTGGGATTCAACCCCAGGCTCCTAACGTCCATTCTATACTTAATTGTCTGCGTGTCCCAGCATTCAGTGTAGTGACTGATGGTAGACTTGTGCTCAAACGTATTTGTTGGCTGCACTCCAGGCTTTTGAACAATGGGAATGGTGGTGAAGCTTGGGGCTGTGCTCACACCGCACCCTTGTCTCTTTTACCCAATCCTCCCAAAATTGTAGGCACAAAAGTCCAGAAAGAGACTCCTGTCAGACTTTGGGGGCAGCTCCTGATACCTCAGCTCTATTTAACATAAATGAGACTGTTAAACACTTGCTCTTCATGGCAAGTGGGTCATTTTGTGAGTTACCCGAAGGATTGTGTATGCATGTGTGCATTAAAGAACTTGGCACCACTGGGTTAGTCGAACGTCTGAGCTGGAACGGACGTTAACAGCCCGCTGCCCAGAGATGGTCAAAAGCAGCAATTCAGAGAACCTCTGAAGAGGGGTCACCCGTACACGTACAGCAAGCTGGCCACCTTCCCCCTGCATCTACCAGGCTAGCTACTCTCTCCTTCTCCTTCCCCAAGGGCAGTAAAAGCTGCTCTTTTACTCCCCACCCGTCTTCCTCCTGCCCTCCCTCCCTCTTTCCCTTTCTTTCTCTCTCTCGCCCCCTTCCCCCCTTCCCCCCACCCTCTCTCTCTATCCAAGACAATTTGACTTGTGCAAAAAATTCTAGGTATAAAGAAGTGTCTGGAAAACTGATCTGGCTGTGATGAGGAATGCTGACCATGGAGGAGGCTGGGCATGTGTGGGGGACTCGTACCTTCTGTTCAATTTTGCTGTGAATTCAAACTGCTCTAAAAAATAAAGTCTATTTTAAAATGTTAAAAGTGCAGTGAACACACACACACACACGCGCGCGCGTACACACACACACACACACACACACACACACACACACTAATTGACCTTCCCTTCCCACCATCTATTTTGCAGAGGATGGGGGAAAAGTCCCTGAAAGGTTAAGTGGTTCCTTCAGGTCAGTTAGTTGCCCACACATCAGTTGTGTCATTGGAAGTGTGACTCTAGTGTGGTTGGGTCCTTTTCCTTTCTGGTTCAAGGACGCATGTCAGTGCCTTAGGGAAGTAGCAAGGGAATTAGTTCATTTTCATTGCCCATGCCTGTGGTCGCGGGACTTTGTCTTTGCTGGCTCTCAAGTGTCACCGTGCTGTGCTGCAGCAAAACCCTGTGCGCTGGGCATGGGGATCACTTCCCAAGGCTACCTCTGGAGGAACCACAGAAAGATTAGGTGGTGGCTCGGGCTGCGCTCTGCCCACTCCACTGCCCACTAGCTCCCAGCTGTGCAGGTCTAACCACCTCCCTGTCTGTGTCTCTGTCTCTGCCTCCCACCCCATCCCCACATCTCCCCCATGCAGTCCCTTCTTCAAATCCACTGCCTTCAGCGCCATCCTGAAGAAACTCCACCTTGCCCCCTGCCCTTTTTTTTTTTTTTTTTTTTGTGGTACGTGGGCCTCTCACTGTTGTGGCCTCTCCCTTTGCGGAGCACAGGCTCCGGACACGCAGGCTCAGTGGCCATGGCTCACGGGCCCAGCCGCTCCGCGGCATGTGGGACCCTCCCAGACTGGGGCACGAACCCCTGTCCCCTGCATCGGCAGGCGGACTCTCAACCACTGCGCCACCAGGGAAGCCCTGCCCCCTGCTCTCTCTTTAAGCCTGCTTTGGGCGTTAACTGATTTTCAGCGAAGCTCTCCTCCGCCCATCCCCTGGAGTTCCAGGATGTAAGGTAGGGGTGGTGATGGACTATAAACCCCACAGAGAAAGCGTGGGCTGTAGGAAGTCATCCTATGTCATTTTCCCTCCCAGAGGGAGCTACAGCGAACTTTCTTTCTGGGTCATCTAAGATGTGGGCACACTGTGCCAAGGTGAGCATTATTTATTTATTTTTTTGCCTCTTCCCCACCCAGCTTGAGCCCATTTTGTCCTGACAGTTGCCACTCTACTCTGGTTGCAGCTGGTTTTTTTACCCAGGTGGGACAGAATCAGCTCTGATTTTTAAGCACCACTATCCCCCCACACCCCCAAATAAAAGTGTACTTTTTTTTTTTGTTGGGGGTAGGAGTTTATTAATTAATTTATTTATTTTTGCTCTGTTGGGTCTTCGTTTCTGTACAAGGGCTTTCTCTAGTTGTGGCAAGCGGGGGCCACTCTTCATCGCAGTGCGCGGGCCTCTCACTATCGCGGCCTCTCTTGTTGTGGAACACAGGCTCCAGACGCGCAGGCTCAGTAGTTGTGGCTCACGGGCCTAGTTGCTCCGTGGCATGTGGGATCCTCCCAGCCCAGGGCTCGAACCCATGTCCCCTGCATTAGCAGGCAGATTCTCAACCACTGCGCCACCAGGGAAGCCCCAAAAAGTGTACTTTTGTTTTTTGTTTTTAAGTGTGTGTTGGGTAATTCTAACACACCTTCCTCTAGTGAATCATTGCTGGCTCCCCCAAACAGATGGGAAGGTCATGAACTCCTCCGCCCATGATGATGAGGTAAAAGAATTTGGCACCCAGTAGAGTACCTTTGGGCATCTTATGCTGGCAGCTTCTGGCCACATAGGGGGTTCTTCCCAGTTCACATATGGCTTATCATAAGTCAAACAAATGCAGTGAGAATTCACACGTTCTGCATCTGAGAGGCTCTCCTCTTCCTGATGGTTCTCTGAGATTTTCCTTGCATTTGCACAGCACAACCTTCTTGAGTTCAGGTAAAGAGTGTTTTCTCTGTATTCCAAAGAATTGGCTCTGAGTAGGTGCTCAATAAGTGTTTAAAGGATGAAGGAACCTTAACTGAGGAAGGTAACATAATCTATTGGAGGAAACACTGTACTAAGAGTGGGAAGATTTAAACTCTAGTCCAGGAAAGCTACTAACAAGCTGCGTGGCCTTGGACAAACCACTTAACCTCTCTGGGCTCCATTTCTCATGTATGTCATTAGAGAGTTGAATCTCTAAGATCCTGTCCATCTCTGATAGTCGGTGAGTCTGTATTGCTACAACAGCATAGAAAAAGAGGGAGCAATTTCAACTTTAACACTGCTTGAAAAGCACTTAGTTATTCTGGGGTTTTGAGGGCACTGGTATCAGTTTAACATGAAAGATATGGAAGGACTCCTTGTGTTCAGATGTATCCTGGGCGGTGCATTGTCCACACAGGCCATTGTGAATCCATGGCACGTCATTGAGAGGTTTGTCCGAACTGGCTGTGTTTCCTGGTGGGAGGGACCTGAGACTCCACCCGTCTTCTGAGCCCTTGGAGAGGAGGCAACAGTTAGGACAGCAGAGCCCCACTTGCTCTACTGGGTTTTTCTCTCCAAGCAAATATTTCTGTGGGTCTGAAAAATTGCTTTTCATCAGGTTTGCCCCTGCCAGTGTCCCTCATTGGCCAGAACCTAAGTGTGCAGTGAGATGCTTTGTTTGCTTTGGTTTGGTTTATGGGGATTCTGGGCTCCCCTCTGGTTACAGCTGCAGGTTTAAAAATCAGTTACGGTACCGGTAGCAAGAGGTTCACTGCAGGGCTCTGCTGTTGCTTGAGGCCTGTGTTGAGAAAGCAGGTCCCAGTTACCTCTCAGGAAAATTTGTGCTGTTTCAGGCCTACAGCGAGTTGTAAATCTCGATGGTTGGCGGGACCAGTCTGCAAACAGCAAAATGGTTTGTACTGTGGTTCAACAGGAAAAGGATAAAATAATTCTCTGAGAGTGAGATGTGTTGTTCCCTCTTCCTTGTTCACCAGGAAATCTGGGCCATACACATCAAGGGACAGACCCTGGGGTTTGTGGAGTGGAGCGGGAGAGATGGTGGTCTTGCTCCTGTCCCATGGGAGGGGGCAGCTCTGGCCTCCAGGCTCCTCCCCTGTGGCCAGGCTTCTTACACCATTTTACTTCCCATGCCTAACTCTGGTCAGCTACTCCCTTCTCCCTCTCTTGCCAACCTAGGGGAGAATGCTGGGGGGCCCTCCACCGTTTCTTTCTCCTGGTTGGTCTTGGGAAATGGAGACATCCTCAGAGTGCATGTTACAGGGCCTCAGTGCTCCATGTGCTTCTTTCCATGCCTGAGGGTCAGGAATGAGGGTCCCAGAGAGAGGAGGAGTATTGCCTTGGAGCAAATTCAGGTCATTTAGCAACCACTCTTGGGGCTCCAGTTCTAAGCTGTATTCCAGTTTTGCTCGGCCCGCTTTTGCCTAGGGGAGTTCATCCACCCTGGGGCTCAGTGCCATCTTGATGCTTACAACCGCCAACCTTAACCTTTAGTCCATGTCTTTGCTTTCACCTCAATACCCGTATCTTTGTCTCTCTGACATCTCAAATTCCATACAGGAGAGATGGGGCCACCTCTTTAACGAAGAGAGGTAATGTTTAGAAGAGTTTTTCCAATTCAACAAATGTTTATGATCCTCTGCTATAAACAAAGCATTGACTAGCCATTTAGAAAATACAAAGTTGGCAAAAATATGGTGATGTCCTCAAGGAGCTTGCCTTCATTTGCAAAATGAGGCACTCCTTGTTAAAATGCAGGGTGAATTTTCTACAGTAGAGGTATAAGCCAAGTGCCAGGGCACTTCAGAGGAGAGAGCTAGAGGATGTTCAAGTCTTTCTTATTGTTTATTACCTTTAAAAATTTATTTTAAAAAACATAAGAAACGCGAGAGACCTTCAGAATTGTGAATATTCAACCTTTCTCAATTTATTAAACTAGATTTTGGTAATCTCTGATTTTTTTTTTTTATGATTCGACTTTGGCCCCAAATGTATAAAAAAGACTTCCTGGATGATCTCCTCACTCTCACTTGTTGAGACCTGGAGAGACACTCAGAGATTTCATAATCTCTGAGTTGTATCCATCAGTGACTTTGTCACATCACTTCTTTGGTTCTCGGTTTCTTTATCTGTAAAATGGGGATAATAATTGGGTTGATGTGAATATTAAATGAAGTAATGCTTAGCGCAGTTCCTGGATGGTAGATAATGTTCTCTAAATGGTAGCTTAAACTTAATGTAAGTATAATTATTTTCATAAATTATTCATTTATAATTATTATATTCATTTTCACTATTATCTTCTCAGAGTTGGAGCCAAAGTACAGCATTAAAAATAAAATGCTGCTTAAATTGATTTTTCCAGAATATAAAGACAGGAGAAAAACTGTGAGAAAGGGGATAAACATATGTACTACCATAATTATGATAATAGTTAAACTCTGTATGATTTCTTATGGAAACCTTATAAAGTAGGTTACAGTCATTCTTTTACAGATGGAGAAAAACTTGCTTAACTATACCAGATCTTGCTAGTGATCAAGCTTACAGTTACTTAGCTGGTTTTTAACTACTGATCTGTTTCTTCCCCTCTCAGCCTACCATTAATAAAGCTGGTATTTTGAATCAGCACCCCTTTTTTTTTTTTACAACTTTATTGGAGTATAATTGCTTCACAATGGTGTGTTAGTTTCTGCTTTATAACAAAGTGAATCAGTTATACATATACATCTGTTCCCATATCCCTTCCCTCTTGTGTCTCCCTCCCTCCCACCCTCCCTATCCCACCCCTCCAGGTGGTCACAAAGCACGGATCTGACAGCACCCTTTTTTACTCACTTGTCATACACTACCACTTGACCTAGGCAAATGAATAGGTGATGGTTTGTAAGGCCAATTTAAAGGCAGTGCTTTGCCCACTGGCTTCCAAAGCTGAGGGATGCACAGGTATATATCCTGGAGAGTCAGCTTCTGTTGTGCTTGGACTGCAGTCAATTTTTTTTTTTTTTTTTTTTTGTGATATGCGGGCCTCTCACTGTTGTGGCCTCTCCCGTTGCGGAGCACAGGCTCCGGATGTGCAGGCTCAGCGGCCATGGCTCACGGGCCTAGCCGCTCCACGGCATGTGGGATCTTCCTGGACCGGGGCACGAACCCACGTCCCCTGCATCGGCAGGCGGACTCTCAACCACTGCGCCACCAGGGAAGCCCTGCAGTCAATTTTATCAATTCTTTTTCAATGCAACAGCTTCAAAAGGCTCTTTTGCCCCAAAGTAGCTGATCTTTTCAAATCTTTGCTATTTCTTTCTGGTAAGAGTTTCAGATAATAGGATAAATGCAGTTAACAACCACATATTTTAGATGATGAAGAAATATTCTAGAACATGTTTAAAGGTTTCACAAAACACAGACACATAGAGTTGAGCAGCTCCTTGGAGAGACTGCCTAATCCACAACCTCCTCATTTTACAGTTGAGGAAACTGGTCCAAAGAGTGGACATGACCTGCTCAAGGTCACACCATGGGTTAGTTGCAGAGATGGGAAGCCAGGGATCCTGATTTTGGTTTCTTTCTTTTTACTTGTGTTTCTCAAAGGGTGATATACACCACCACATGCAAAATTCTTTTCCTTGGCATGAAGCATAATTTTAGCTATGCACAGTTAAAGTACTATATCACAGAAGCAGATCATTCGTTCTCTCTCAAGTCCCTTTCAATCTTTCTCATTATGTCAAGGATTGTATACCTTTGCTATTTTGTCTTTAATCTTTCTCTGCTAATCTCCTTTGATAGCGCAAAAGGAACAGACCTTGGGTTTAAATGCCTCTTAGAATTTAATGTAAGTGTTTTGTTTTCCTGGTATTGATTGTTACCTTACCTTCCATCTATGGGAAGCGACAGTGGTTTTCCATTTGAAAGAGCAAAATTTTCTTTTAAAATAACTGTAAGCAGATTAGAATGAATCTCCTTTATGAAAAAATATTAAGTAAACAATAGTGTAGGCTGTAAATTTTGGGGAGTTCAGGGTAGGTTTCACATTGTCAAAATGTGAAATGGTTAACTAAAGCTTGGAAAATATTTGATTCTGCCCTTTAGAATGCCCTAAGCCTTTTGAGGATAGCTGTGGCTGAATCCCAGTTTCCTTCTTATTCATGTCATGTCTTTTTTATGTAGCAGCCAGAAAAACAATTATTAGATCAAAAAGGAGAACATAAAAACTACCCATATACCAGAGATATATTGAAGGTCTCATTATTGGTAACTTTCCTACAATCCAAGAAGTTGGGTCGGTAGTCAATTTTGTTTCAGTATGTATGTGTTTTTGTGTGTATTTTAAATTATAAACTGCATGCTATTGCATTTGTTGAGAACAGAAACTGGTTTTATTTTTCAGGGACTTAGGCTCTATTTTAAAATTCTATTTTAGACCCCATTCTTACCTTGTTTTCCCCATCTAAAAAGTTCTTTAATTTCTGATTACCTTGCTGTTCAGTGAGAGGGTGTGAATGAAAGAAAAAGTGGCAAAATGCAATTTATCAAAGATTTTCCCTCTGTTATCACATTTTAAAGGTTAGAATGTATGGGATGAATGGAATAAGAATATTAAAGTTATTCATCAGATGGGGGCATAGGTAGCTTTCTTTTACCTATAATTTGCCTATATGAAGTGAATACATGGAGAAAAAGATGTACTAGATTACACTATTTGGGTGATTTTCCTATTGACTTTAACAGCTAATCTTCCAATATTGCCTAATTTTTTTCCCTGTTCCCTGAAGCAAAAGTTCCTGCTTCTATAATTTAGTTAACCAGAGATGCTGGGGTTCTGAAGACCAATCACTGCTAGCCTGGCATGAGCTAGCCTTCATAAATATCACACAGAACTCATTCATGTCCCCTCATACTGTGGGCCTCTCCTTCTACTGGCCATTATGTGCTTTTTGTGGAATGCTCCTTCAGCAGAGAATTTATTCTCATCGAGAGGAATCTGAAAAAAAAAAGACAAAAGGAAGGCAGAGTCAACTTCTAGTGACTTATGGGCAGTTAGAGTCAAATGTTTGAGAAACGGGCTTCTGAATCAGCAGAGATTTTACAAAGTGCCTGGTAGAGCTGCATACAGGTAGGTAGGGTACTGAGATGCCAAGAAAGAATGCTGCTTCTATTAGGGCTAGTAAAAAGACTGCATTGTACGGCTTCCCTGGTGGCGCAGTGGTTGAGAATACGCCTGCCATTGCAGGGGACGTGGGTTCGAGCCCTGGTCCAGGAGGATCCCACATGCCACAGAGCGGCTGAACCCGTGTGCCACAACTACTGAGCCTGTGCTCTAGAGCCCACGAGCCACAACTACTGAGGCCTGTGCACCTGGAGCCTGTGCTCCGCAACAAGAGAAGCCGCCGCCATGAGGGGCCCATGCACCGCAACAAGGAATAGCCCCCGCTCACCGCAACTAGAGAAAGCCCGCGCGCAGCAACGAAGACCCAACACAGCCAAAAATAAATTAAAAAAAAAAGACTGCATTGCTAAATTCAGGGCTAGGAAGGTTAATGATGGTACATTCTTTTCTAGTATCAAAGATTAACATGATAACTTGCATATTAAAGTTAGCCCAGACACACTGCTAATGGAGGAGACATACAAAATTAATTTCTACAGCACCTCATAAATTATGATCACTCACTCTTCCCTGCCTGATGCTTTGTCTTGGCAAGAGCTGCATGCAGACTTAGAGTGGGTGCCCGTCAGTTCCTAGTGGGACATCTTATGCTCCAGAGGAATTTGGAGAGTTTGGGTGTGCTCCCTTCAGTCCTTAATCACTGCCAGTCTTCTTCTGGGTGTTCCCCTGCAGGCATGTGTGCACTTCATCACCAGCCAGGTTGTGACTTGGCAGGCATTTTTGTTTTAACAGTTAATAAGGCAATGGAACTGAGCTGAGCTGAGAAGAGTGTGGAAGGTGGGGTAAAGAATGGGAGAGAGGAAGGAAGAGCTGCTCTCTCTTCATGCAGGAGATTCTCCATGTAGAGTTGGGGACAGCATCTTTGAGTAACTGCTCCTTGAGCCCTATAGAGGACCAACGCTCGGCCAACACAGGAACCCAAGCCCAGTCTTTGAGAGCTCAGGCTCTGGAGTTTGAATGCCTGAGAGTGAGACCTTGTGCAGGATCTCAGGCAATTTGCTTAACTTCCTCAAGCCTCACTGTGCACACCTGTCAAACAGGGAAAATAATAATACCTACCTGATAGCAATGTATATTTTAAATTTTGGTATAACTTACATACAGTGAAACGTACAAATCTGAAGTGTACAGCTCAGTGAATTTTTTTTACATTCGTAGACACCCGTGCAACCACCACCCATGTCAAGATATAGCGTATTTCCATTACCCAGAAAGTTACATATGGATATTTTAAAAAATACGATAATAATAGCTTCCATTTTCATGGCGCTTACCATGGGCCAGGTGTGCTGCTCTAAGTGCTTCACATATTCTTATTTCATTCTCACAGTCTTGTGAAGGGAGGTGCTCTTATTATCTCCACTTTACAGACAAAGACACAGAGATTTAGAGAGATTAAGTGACTTGTCCAGGGTCCCACAGACAGTAACTGAGATTCCTGCTCTTAGCCTCCACCCTGTCCTCCGCCTTATCGAGGGGCCTGGTACTTATTAAATGTGTCAGAAGAATGAGAATGGAGCCTCCTTAATGTCTGACAGTTCTTTCCATTCCTCCTCTTCACAGTCCAGTTGATCCCTTTGCCTTATCTTGGGCCAGTAGGCTGTGCATGATGCTCTAGCAGGAGAGCCCTTGAGGGAAAGGACCAGGTTTTAGCTACATTTCCATCCCAGCTTCAGCAGCCAGGTGCATTGTAGATACTCTAGAAATAGTTGTTGGCTGTTGTTCCCTGCAAACCCTGCTTTCCAGTTCCTATTCAATTGGCCTTACTTGGTAAAGTGACAGTATTGACAAACATACTGGTTAGATCACCTGGGCAGTTTGGGCTGCTTATCCCTCTTTGGACTCTGCCTAAACCTTGTCTTTGTGATGAGCTAAAACTTTCAAGCGAAAAACTCTCATGTTACCAAGCCCCTCTAAGCTCCCTTGTCCCAACTTCCTGTGTTCATATATCCCCAGTAAGTCCCTGTTCAGACCCCAGCTGCTTTTCCTTCTCCTCTTCCTTGCTTCTGTATCTTCTTTCCCCTCCTTTTCCTTTCTTTTCATTTCACTGTGGTCTTCATGATCATCACCAGATAAACTTTAATAAACTGCTCTCTGCTAAATGCACTGTGATTGCTTATTATAAATTCTTTATGGAAGGAGGCCATGTACCATGTATCTTTCATATGGTTGAATTCATGCTTGCCCATTTATATGAAATCATTCTCAGACCTTTGTCTCTTTGACATCTTCATTTGAATGTCTTACAGGTACTCAAACTCAACACTTCCAAAATTGTATTCATTCTGTTCATGAAAACTTTCTCTTTTTCCATTATTTTTCTGCCAGTCATTTGGAGTTAGCCTTCAAATATTCTTGTGCCTTATTTTTCACTTTCAATAAATCACTAAGGTCTTTTTTTATTTTTATTTTTTTGTAAATTTATTTATTTTATTTATTTATTTTTGGCTGCGTTGGGTCTTCGTTGCGGTGAGTGGGCTTCTCATTGTGGTGGCTTCTCTTGTTGCAGAGCACGTGCTCTAGGCATGTGGGCTTCAGTAGTTGTGTCATACGGGCTCAGTAGTTGTGGCTCGCAGGCTCAGTAGTTGTGGCTCGCTGGCTCTAGAACACAGGCTCAGTAATTGTGGCGCACGGGCTTAGTTGCTCTGTGGCATGTGGGATCTTCCCGGACCAGGGATCGAACCCGTGTCCCCTGCATTGGCAGGCAGATTCTCAACCACTGCGCCACCAGGGAAGCCCTCACTAAGGCCTTTGAATCTTTCTCACATATGCCTTGAGTCTGGTCACTTCTCTCAGTCTTTACCACTTATGTCCTGGTCCTATACACCCCAGTGCTTGGCATTTGCTAGGCACTCTGTAAATATTTGTCCAGATGAAAAATAAATGAAGATGCCATGTAAGGGCAAATACATGTCATGAGCCCTCCTCCATTTATTGTTTTCTTTTTTTTTTTTTTTTTAATTTTTTTGCAGTACGCGGGCCTCTCACTGTTGTGGCCTCTCCCGTTGCGGAGCACAGGCTCCAGACGCGCAGGCTCAGCAGCCATGGCTCACGGGCCCAGCCGCTCTGCAGCATGTGGGATCTTCCCGGACCGGGGCACGAACCCGTGTCCCCTGCATCGGCAGGCGGACTCTCAACCACTGCGCCACCAGGGAAGCCCCTGTTTTCATGTTTTATGTGAGCACATAACGCGGTCAAATGAATGAAAACCATTAGCTTTTCTCAGGTTCTTTTTAGAGCTATAATTCCACAACTTGATGTCAAAAGCAGCTAATCACTACTAAACTTAATGTAGAACATTAACATTAAAACTCAAAATACAAAAAATCTCTTGAAGAATTTAGTGCCAGAAAAAGCTGTGTTTCTCTTAAGGAATTGGTTCTCTTCTACTTCAGTGATCCATACACTCTAGAACTTGGATGATCTCCTGCATTGTCCGGACAGTTTATCACACAAGTGAGGAGCTACATTTTGTGGGTAATTGAAGCCCTTATGTTACCTTCTACTTTGGCGTGTCACCTCCTTTTTGCATCTTTTTGGACTGAGGTAGCATAGGAAGGAATATATATAACTAAAAATAAATATATCAACAAGTCATGCTAAAATAAAATATTAATGTCAGTTTCATAGGAGTGCAATCTGAGATTCATCGGCAGGGACTGAACATAGTGGAAACACAGTGTGTTTCATCGTATGTTTTTATGCTGTTCCCGTCAATTGACTGGTTCTTTTCTTTATTACACTTGGACTGCCCCAAGGGTAAGGACCATATGTTGTCCTCCCTTTGTACAGAAAGCTCATTACATGTTGTTGACTGACATGTATTCTCTTTACTTTCTCCCATCTCACACTTTCCCGATTTCCTCTTCATTGGCTTCAGAATCGAAACAGGGTCTCTTTGATCCTCTCATTTAAATTTTGGGCCTAAGTGGGCGATTCATTTCTTAAATCACTCTTTTGCTTTAGGCCTTCCAGGGGAGGGCTCATGTTGATTCTGTCGCATGAATGGAGAAATGAAGCAGGCAAAACCCCCTGCCCCCTGAAGGCTGTCTCTTTTCTCTACCTTCTTAGCTGAGTGCCTCTAGAAAAGAAAAACAGGCCAGAAGGAGAAATTCTTCCCATTTTCATTTTTATTTGGGCAGGATCAGGGGGAGGGGGGGCATAGCAATGGTTTTTCCTTCCTCTTTGGAGTTTGCTTCCAATTCTTCAGCTTGTTTGAAAGCTATTACACTTGTCTGTTCTCCCTTTGTAATAAACAACACTAGATTTAAACGTGTGGGGCTGTGAGAGGGACCCCAGTTTCCTCTCCTCTGGAGCTGTTATGAGGAAGGTGAGGGAAGGAGAGAATCAGATAATGATTGGAAACAATTACACAGCCCTTCCATTTTGCTAATGCTTGAATCCAGGAGAATTTTCTCATTTAATTCTCTGAAATGAAGGACCCCTCTGTTGGCCTTAAAATGCAAACAAGAGGCTTTTAGTGTGTGCTTGTCTCAGAAATGGAATGCTGGCTGCTCATATTGATCCAAAACATTGCTGTTGGTTTTTGTTCTTTTTGATATGTGTAATTTTTGTGATGACAGCGATATAGGATTGTTCATGTGCAGCTTGAGGATTGCCAGTAAGTGGCATTATTATTCTAAGTTGCAAGCAGAAATGTAAAAGGAAGTTCAGAGAACGCTTGCCTGAGCCTTCTTTTAGTCTCTCCACATACAAAAGGGAGCATGAAAATCTGAGGCATATATCCCAATCATTTCAGTTTATTCCCTCCTCTCGGAACTCAATTCTCTGGAGTTTGGTATTTCAGACAAAGGACACTTGGTTTGAATGATGCAGATAACAGCTTCTAGTCCATTTTATTCCAGTACGCCGGGACCAAGGTGTTTTGTCAAGTGTACGTGTCAACTATTGGAGTTTTGATGTGCTCTGCTTTGGACTCAAAAGCTTCTTAGGTGTAGCATCAGATCCCCATGGCTCATTACACTTAATACAGGCACATCCAATTTTATTGCACTTCACAGATAGCACATTTTTTTTTTTTTTTTTTTTTTTACAAATTGGAGGTTTATGGCAACCTTGTGTTGTTAGATGACGGTAAGCATTTTTTTTTTTTACACCAATAAAGCATTTAAAAATGAAGGTATGTATTTTTTTAGACATAATACTGTTGCACACTTAATAGACTACAATATAGTGTAAACATAACTTTTATATGCACTGGGAAACCAAAAAAATTTATGCGACTTGTTTTATTGTGGTATTTCACTTTATTGTGGTGGTCTGAAACCAAACCTGCAATATCTCTGAGGTACGCCTATAACTACAACTGAATTTGTATGTTTTATTTGGATCCTCTTACGGGCATTTTAATCACCATTTTTGGAGGAAGAGAGGTAAAATGACGTATTTGACATCACGCATCCTGGCAGTAGTAAGTCGGGGATTCAGACCTAGGTCTCTGGACCCTCAATCCAGAGTTCTGCCCACTTCTCCATAACTGCCTTTGGGATCAGATGAAGCCAAGGATGGAAAGATGTTACAAGAACGGCTGCTCAGGGGAAGTGGTGAAGGAGAAGAAGCACACATGCAGTTCTCCTCCTCAACACCCTTCTTCCAGCCCCTAGCTACTGCCATCTGATTTCTTCAAGGACAGCACAGGATAATGAATAGTGAAATAACCCAACACCAAATAGGTTTCTGATTCTGAGAGTTGCCCCCGGTGTAGGGAGACAGGGCTCTCTCTCTCTGAAATCAGCAAAGACTCGTTCATTCATCTAACACTTACGAGGATCCTACCGTGTGACCGACGTTGTGCTATGAGCTGCAGGAGACATGACTTGATGGAAATTAGGTATCTCACCCCAGGCTCTCACTGTCTTCTGGGAAACAGGGAGTGAGCGGTTTGAAGGTCATGATTGCTATCTGTAGCCAACTGCAGTGAGACGGGTAAGCTCAGGTTATTCAACCAATTGGAGTTGAATAAATGGTTGGTTGAATTTTAAAAAATGAAAGAAGTGAGTGACTAAACTGATGACTAAATCACCGAGTTGATGAATGTTCATTATTATTTAAATCTGTGATTCTAGAACTGCGATTTGTTGTTTGTTTTATTCCCCTGGTACTGTAACCTTCACTAAAACATACAAAACAACCAACCATTAAACAAACCAACCAGCCAGGGTCTTGGAATTCCTACTTAAGGCTAGCTTAAGGGAGCTAACAAATTCAAAGGGTGGCTGCCTTCAGTTTGCAGAATCTCAAAGTTGGGAATAATTGTTTGTACTCATGAGCCTGTGAGTGAAGTTGGAACAGTGCTGGCATTGGAGTCTACCGTGAAATCTTGCCTCTGTTGGAGTCACACTAGCTAACTGACCCTACCCTGGGCAAGCTGCTTAGAGCTCCTATTTTCTCATCTGTAAAATGGGGATAATGCCATATACAGAACAGATTTTGGTAAGGGTTAAGTAGTTTCCCAATATGGTGCCCAGAACCCAGCAGGAGTTCAACATATGTTACCTAGCTCTCATACTTGGTATTCCCCTCAGCTACTCCCTTTCATTCTCAATGGATTTCTAGACAAATGGTTTCTACCCTTTATTAAAATTTGACTCCTACTCCTGAGAAAACCCTATTTGAGTATGTGGCCACAGATTAGCTCAGAAAGACTGGTTAAGTAAAGATTGAAATTCATGGAGCCAGGGAATCATGTGAGTCTCCAGAGGAGACAGGGGCTGGGGTGAAGGAATTAAAGGATCTGTGTAGCATGGTACAGAAGAAAGGCAGTGGGTCAAGGATGATATGCTCTGGAAGGGTCTGGGTGGTACTTACTGTTATAATAGGTATCCTAAGTGCTTATAAATGGATTTGGATTTCAGATGTCACTGAATTGGAATAAAATGGGGGCAAAGGATGTAAGACCCAGCTCCTGCCAGTCAAAAAGCTACCTTGACTCATTTCTCCTCTTGCATGAATTTGAAATTGAGCACATTGCTTTGATGAGAATCCTCTTTTAAAGACTGCCCGGATTATGCAGTGTAGAGGCCAGTTGGTTCAGCCCCAAGCTTTTCATTGGCTTCTCCTTCCATTAGCCAGGGTTAGGGGATGGATGAGACAGTCTTCTAAGGCTGAGCTACACTCCTCTGGTGTGGCATCGTGAATATAATCATTCTAAGCATTAGGGAACAAATCAAATTTTGAGTCACTACTCAGTTGGCCATATCTGCACCTTTATATTCCTAAAAGCACTTTCTATGGAGCTAGACTGTGGTTTAATGAGTGTGCTGGTTAGGGAGGAGGTTGGTCACAGTGGCGGTGTAAGTGATCCTGGAAAGTGCAGAGGGGTAACTGAAAGTGGAAGCACCTGTCAGGACACACTGATTATGCCCTAAGAGCTTCCAGAGGTGTGATAATGGGCCATCTCTGCAGCCACTTCACACTATCAGAGAAATGTTGATGGGAGTCTTTTCATTACTTGCTAGTTGAGGCAGTGAAATGGGCTTCATGATTAGATCCTAACTTTATAAACCCTAAAATGAGTCTGTTATTCTCTCCAACATTCAAAATGCATATGCTTACACATCTATATAGTACATTGAAGCCCATCAGCAAGTTCGATTCTGCCTCTGAACTGTAACCCAAGTCTGTCCATTTTCCTTTGTCTCTCTTGCTACAAACTAATCAAGTTTTTATCTCCTTTCGCCTTCACTGTTATAGTAAGGAGGCAGGGTAGTTTAGTAGATGTGAAAATGGGCTCTGAGATCACATTTTCTATGTTTAAATCCCAGCTCTGCCACTTACTAGCTGTGTGATCTTAGGCGAGTTATTGAATCTCTCTCAGTTTTAGTTTCCTCATCCATAAAATAGGTACAATGATAGACTTCTTCGAAGAGAGACTGCCTGGTAGAGAGTAAGGGCTCAATAACCATTAGACTTCTTTTTCCCCATCTATGAAAAGCCTCCTCAGTCTTCTCCTACCTTCCTCTCTAGGTCCACCCCCTACCCTCTATTAAAAATACAAAAACAAAACATCTTTATCTCCACCCAGTAATCAAACTCCTTACCATGGGCCACAGGGCCTGATGAGACCTGGCCCCGGCCAAACTCTCATATTATGCTTCCCATTTCCTATAATCTGGCCACACTTATTTCCACGTGATTCCTCCAACATGTTAAGCAAATTTCTACCCCAGGGCCTTCACATGCTGTTTCCTCTGCTTGGAATGGTCTTCCCTGAGATCTTTCTAGGCTGTTCCCTTCTCACCCTCAGGTCTCAGTTCCAGTTCTCCATCTCAGAAGCCTTCTTAACTGCCTCACATGGAACAGTCTTCCCTGCACCTCCAGACTCTCTTTCTCAGGTTACCCAGTTAATTGTCTTGCTGGCAGCTATTGGCATTTGTTGTAAAAGCATCAACTCTCAGGACTCTTCCCATGTCTCCTGTAATCGTGATCATTTCTGTGTACAAGAGCTCCAGGAGGACTCTCTCTCCCAATAGCCAGCCCCTGCCTTCTCTGGCTGCCCTCAGGCAGCAGGGCCTGCTTTGCCTGGACACTGAGAGCACCTGAAGTGCCCGGGACCACCCATCCCCAAGGTCTAAATACTCCAGCTGCTTCACCCCTGTGGCCCACACTGTCCCCAGAGCTCCCCTTCTGTGAGACTTGAAGGCTACCTGGCCTCCTTCCCTTCATGGTCCCACTTCCCTACTCCCCTTCCAGTGTTTTCTGGAACACCTTATTTAATACACCTTCACCCAAACCTCATCTCAGAGTTTGCTTCTGGAAAATCCAACCTAAGACAATTATTATCTTCTTAAATTGTTTCTGATATCCCACTAGAACAGGATATCCATGAGAATAGTGCCTGTTACAATAATTATGTCTATATATGTTTAAGGATATAAATATAAGCATATAGACTATCAGAGCTTACAAATTATATTTATAACCAGTGTGACATTTTTGGACATAACCATACTCACATCACTGTGTAAATTCCAACAATTACACATCAGTCTACTCTTCCTGCCATCACTGTGCTTCTGAATGGCAAACACTAACTTGTTATAGGGGTTTGCTTGTAGGTTTAGTGCAATATCATGCTTTTTGTTAAATATAAAGGATAAATGGCAAAAGCAATAGCTTGGTTTGGACTTTAAGTGGATATCTAGTATAAAGTTCTGAACGTATGTTTCTTCTTTAGGATTTACTGCCTAATTATATTTTCACCCCTGTTAGATACCTGAAGAGAAAGTTTGCAGTTGCTGAGTTCTGAAATCTCTAAATAGGCTATGTTTGTTGAGCTGGGGAGACATATTCTGGCCCTCAGGGTTTGTAAAGTGGAGACGTAAGTCATGGCTGAGGCAGGCTGGAGGGGGAGTGAGGGGTGATTCTGACATTGTACTTAGGCATGTTTCTGGGAAGGTAAGGAGAGTGAATCACGAGGAGCTGCTGAAGAATGTGCGGGGGCACAACAGTGGTAGGGTTGTAAAAGGCTTGTAACCTGACCTGGAGTATGAAGTTTGTGGGTAGTTACTGATTTCCCAGTGGGTGGAATTACTTTCCTTCATGAGACGCTGGCTGGAGGAAGGCGGTTGTGAGAACAAACTGC
The DNA here is from genome assembly GCF_949752795.1 of Hyperoodon ampullatus. NCBI lineage: Eukaryota > Metazoa > Chordata > Mammalia > Artiodactyla > Ziphiidae > Hyperoodon > Hyperoodon ampullatus. The sequence goes on from NC_136917.1 coordinate 14,277,320, forward strand.
TATCAGATTAGAGCTGTGTGTGGCGGTCCTCCTTCGTGGCTAGCTGATGGAACCAAGTGGCCTCTGACCTCTGCAGATGCTCCCGCTACCAAACAGAAGGAAAGCAGCCGAGCAGAGCAGGGCTGGCCCTGCTCAGCTCTGCCTGGGGAGAACGTTGGGTTTCAAGTAGGGGTCTTCCCTGCTTGCCGAAAGGCTGGGGCTGGGCAGTGTGGGGGAGCGGGGTGCGCCTCGGCCATCCCAATTTCCTCGCTCTCCTCCAGGAGGGCTGCGCTGAGCTGAATTCGCCTTTCAGTCAATAGGAACTTGACCAAAGCAGAATGACTTTCACTTTAAAGCCTGTGAAAAATCGAACAAGATAGAAGAGTCCATTAACCCATGCTGGTGGTAACGTAAGGGGCTGGCTGTGAGTGGGGTGAAATTCCAAGCGAAGGCTGCCACAGGCAGGCTTAGAAATGGGGTAACCACACTGAGGACATGACTGAGGCCCTGACACACACATCTTGTGGGTTTAACCTTTCTCCCCACAGTAAGAGAGGGATTCCCAAACGTTCTCAAGTGTCTCCATTCTGCTGGTGGAGCCACGATGTACCGGGGATGGAAGATCAGCAAACATTTCCCTAGTGGGGCCATAACGTGCCAGTCTTGTCTTCATATGTTTCACGAGTGATTCTTTTGCCTCTACCTCCCTGCACCTCAGCTTCAGGGAGGAGAGGCAATGCCTTCTTTCTGTGGGCATTGCTTTGTATCCAAAGTCCTCTGCAGACCCTCCCTCAGTTCTGGGATGAGGTGCGTGCAGATTACTGTAGGACTGGTACTGAACTGGTACCTCTCAAAAAACCACGGGGGATGACGGTGTACACCAACTACTGGAGACGGTTTGGATTTAGAATGTGGAGCAGTTACACCTTTTGTCCTCAGCTTTGGACCTCAGCTTCATTTCTGGGATGTTAATGAGAATCTTACTGTTCGTCCTGTTACATAGACGAGAGCCACGTAATGTGAGAAATGGGAAGATGAAAGTCTAGTCTGGATACTACAGGAGCACAGAACAGGGTCAGAGTTGGGGTGTCAGGAACATTGTCCTAGGGGACTTGGCAACTAAGGTAAGACCTAGGAGGCAAGGAGGAGTCAGTCAGGTGAAGATGGGTGGGATAAGTAATTCTGGGCAAAGAAAATAACATGCAAAAACTCAGAAGAAGGAGAGGAGAGGCTGTGGTGGAGTGATGCAGGAGGTGGAGGTGGAGAGGGAAGGAAGAGCCCGCCCACTAAGGGCCTTCAGCTATGCCAGAGCAGCGGTAAAACTCACCCCTGGGAGACTACTGAAGCCCTTCAAGGAGGGCAGTCCCGTGGTCAGGTTTGAGTTTGGGGAAATTTCCTGCTGCTGAGATTGGAGGTGGGAGATCAGTTTGGGAAACTTGGACCAGAGGATGCAGGAAGTTGGCTTGGGGGTGAGATGGACTTGACTTCCTGATGGAGAAGATGTTGAGATAGAGGGATGGAGAGAGGGAGAAATCAAGTCTGCTTGGCTGACCGTGTGCCTGGGGGTGTCTTCGCTCAGAGTGAGCAAAGAAGGAGCAGGTTTGTGGGGAAGACAGCACGTTCAGATGTGGTTCTTAGGAGTGTTCTCCTCTGGGGCTGCAGTTGTGGCTGAGATCACAGATATATTTGTGGCCTGATGCACCTCAAGGTGGTTTTCCAAAGTGGACAAAGGATACATTTTGATCTTTCCATGGAGCTGATACTGGGGAGAAGGAGGTGACGAAAAGGACCATCTTATTTGAAGTAGCCCTGAGTCGTGAAATTATTGCAAAAGCGTATCACACTTCAAGAGAGCTGTGAATTCAGGCAGTGGCATCTTCTGCCATAGGATAAAACTTTCTCTGAAAAAGAAGAATCCAGAGCCCAGAAACACTGCATTTTCCTCTCTGCAAGTCACTTTGACAAAAGAAAACTCCTTTCTATGAAAATACAGAGTTGAGTAGCTCTGCGGGTTCCTAAGTGCCTGGTCTGAATTACAGTTTGGACTTGTCATCACCTATTGGCCCATCTCCAGGCTTTGTGGGGCTCAGTTACCCAGGCTGTGTTTGCAGGTCTCTCACGCTCATTGCCTCTACCTATAAAGATGGATTTAAGGCTCTGCAATATTTATCTTTTAACCGTTTCTGTTTGTTTGCTTGACATTCAAGCCACAATTTAGAAATGCTGCCTCCTGCAGCTTTACAGACTAATGTAATTTCACAACTCCAATTACAAATGAGAAAAATTATTTCATTTCAAAACAGAGGAGCCAGATGTTTCTGAGAAATCATGGTTAACGAGAAGACAAAGTACTTTCTGAAAAACAGGCTACATTATTGATGGCTTCCTCAGCTCAAATCTTGCTGACTCTCAGCACGCAGAGCCCTCGTCCTGTGGGGATGCTGGTTTTCATCACCTGAAAAGTCGGTGACTTTCAGATTGATAAACCACGACTTCTGCTGCGGCCTGGTCTGTAGCTCCCACGACCTCAGTGGTCTGTAAACAATGCAGACATGTCCACTGTCTTTCCACCTAGCAAATACATCCTTCCTCCTGCCACTTCCTTTGGACCTCTGTTTTATGGATCATAGAGTTTTGGATGGGGATTTAATAATCATTCCGTTTAACCCTTCATCTGATACTTTGAATACCTCTTCATTATTCCTGCCCAGAGACAGCTACCTGCTGCTTAAATATTTCTAGGGATGGAGAACTCACTATTAGACTTTTCCATGAGAGTCTACTAATTTAGCTCAATTTTAAGTAGAATGTAAAGTCCGGTGACTTCTCAAGGAGATCTTCATTAATATCTAAAATCTTCCAATGGGCCTTTTCCCTTGCACCCATGTCTTTGTAATAAGATCTAACTGAAGCATCTCAAGTAGAATACCAACAGAATGAGCTTTTTAGGAAAAACCTGACCTTTACTACTCTATAGCTCTGTTGTATGGCCACTGACAGGTTGCCACTCCCAGGAGGTAGAGGCACCAGGGTTTTTCTTGTCTACTTAAGTCTGCCTCTTATCTCTGTTGGCTCTGCTGCTGTGATGGGCAAGCAACCCCTGGTTACATTCCCTCCCATCCCAGAATAGTGACTGGCACTTAGGGAGCCTTCAATAAATGTAGTAGACTGACTGACTAAATGAATGAATGAGTTAATTAACTGCCTCCGTAGATTAACCCTTTGTCTACCTTTACAAACCTCCTGTCTGCAGGTCCTAGTGATCCCATTTACAGATGGAGAGGTTTTCAGTGATTTTTAATCTTGGATCACAAAAGCCTATCGTTCTAGGCTTTAAAACATTGTCTTATTATGCTTTAAACTCAAGACCAACTTTGTTTAAGGTCTTTTCAAATCTTTAGCTTCAACAGAGAACAAGAATGTTGTATCAGAGGCTAGGAGTCTAGCGGGGTAGAACCCAGCACTTTTATTCTCACTTGCCATCACCTGGACTACTGCAGTGGCATATACACTGGTCTCTGTCTGCTCTTTGGTCTTTTCTTCCTCCAGCTGCCCTACATGCTACAATGGCATGAATCACCTTTAAAAAACATCTTTTGAAGACTCCCTTTGCCCAGAGAACTATGGAAGAACAAGATTTTTGTTGTGTTTTAAATTTCCTTTATTAGAATCTTTTTTATTTTACTAGCAAAAATTAACTTCTCAGAGAGGAAGACTTTATAATTCTTACCTAACTTAAGTGAATGCACAGTTCTTATCTTCTGATGGGGTTTAATTATGACAACATCAGTGAAGAGAGTTAAGTTTCTTGAAGTTGGTGAGGTCATTCATCTCCCAAAGACAAAGAGTTTACAACTTCAAATGAACTCACCTAGTTTTTCCTACAACAAGCATTTTTACACATACAGTTTCCTCTAACAAACAAAAAGTTTCAAAGTTACAAGTTAACATCTTTTAGAAGATAACTTTTAAAACAAACTTCTTCATGAACGTTGCAGGAAATTTCTTTACCCCTTTTAATAAACAGACCTGGACAAAATTTCAACTTTATGGTGACAAGATATGGACTAAGTATAGATTTAAATTAAATGTTATGGTAATTGGTATGTAAATAATATCCAGTCTTTTTTCTTCTCTCTCTAAACAAAGGGTAATGGCTAACTCAGCACCTTCTATTCTCAAAAGTCCTTAGGCCAACCATTTCTTGAGTCCAAACAAAGTACCATTAACCCATGGCCCATGATTCCATCTATAACATTAAGCAAAGCTGAATCAAAATTTTTGTTGCCTGTAATTTTCTGTTTCCATAGAACTATAATCTTACACCACCCATTGCATTTAAGACTTTTCCTTTTCAATGTTATCTCCTGTTATTCTACTTCCAAGAGACTATTCTACTTACCCAGGTCCATGTACTCTATTTTTTATTTTATTAAAATTTTTATTTTATTTTATTTTTTTATTGAAGTATAGTTGATTTACAATGTTGTGTTCATTTCTGCTCTACAGCAGAGTGATTCAGTTATACACATATATACATTCTATTTTTAATATATTCTTTTCTATTATGGTGTATCACAGGATATTGAATATAGTTTCCTGTGCTGTACAGTAGGACCTTGTTGTTTATCCATCCTATATATAATTGTTTACCTCTGCTAATCCCAAACTCCCACCCCATCCCTCCCCCACCCTCCTCCCCCTTGGCAACAACAAGTCTGTTCTCCATGTCTGTGAGTCTGTTTCTGTTTCATAGTTAGGTTCATTTGTGCCATATTTTAGATTCCACATGTAAGTGATATCATGTGGTATTTGTCTTTCTGACTTACTTCAGTTAGTGTGATAATCTCTAGTTGCATCTATGTTGCTGCAAATGGCATTATTTCATTCTTTTTTTTATGGCTGAGTAATATTCCACCATTGTATACATTGCTACATCTTGGTCCATGAACTCTAAATCACTCTCTGTTCTCTAAATCCCCACTCTCCTGATGGCAATATTATTTACTCATCAGTAACCATCTCAAATGACACCTCTTCCATTCATTCCATCAAGATATACTGAGTAGCTACTATGATCCAGGTACTGTGTTGGGCACCTGAGATTTAGTCTGGCTGTCATGAAGCTTACACTTTGGTTGGATGAATGGACATTAATTATACTAATCAGAATTTAATTACAAACTGACATTAGTGCTCTGAGAGAAGGGACACAATTCTATCAGAGCCTATAAAGTCTTCTATGAACCTTCCAACCATAGATCATTGCTCTCTTCTGAAGGCCTCATGGCATTTTATGACTCTATGAGTCTGAGTTCTTTGGTTGTGAGTGACATAAACCTAGTCTGATAAATTTAAGTGAAAATAAATGTATTTGGATGATAGGGAGCCGTTCAAGAATCAGAGGAAAAGCTGGGGAACCAGTCTTCAGAGAGGGGAGATTCAGAATAGCCCTGGGAGAGGAAGCAGCAAGCCTCCCCAGGGCACTTGTGTGCAGACAGATGAGCTCCAAGAAAGATAATATCCTTCGTCTAGTGATGATGAGCACAGGCTCTGCAGTCAGACTGGATCCAACCACTTACTAGCTCTGTATACTTGGACATGTCCCTCTGTTTCCTCATCAGCAAAATGGGAGAAATAACAGTATCTACCTCCTAGACTCATTGGGAAGATTGAAGTCGTTCATGCAAGAAACTTCAAACAGTGTCTGGCACATTGTAAGCGTTCAGTATGTTAGCAATGTCTGCAATAACTGTTATTAAAGTTCCCTCAAGGTTCCGATCAAGAGGTTATCCTAATTAGGGTCAGGTACCCAACCCTGGTCCAGAGGAGGGCAGGGAGCCTTATGACAGTATCCCTAGGTTTATATCCCACAGCAGGGTGGCTCACCAGGGTGAAACCAGGGTGCTGTGCCAGAGCAGGTATAGATGCTGGGCTGACAGAACACGAGGTGCTGTCTGATTCTTCCCACCGGCATCTTATTCTGTCTTCTGACATTGCCCTTTGTTTTGTTGCTGATCACCTCTGTCGTATTTTAAGTATCTAATGGGTGAGAACCATATATTATCTCTGTACTTCCAGAAATACAGTGCCTTCCACATCGAAGATGTTCAGCACCTACTTGTTGTATTGAGTTAAAATAAAGTTGGCATATGTGATTCACATTTCAGCTCTAGAAGCATCTAGGTAGGGATGGCTTGAAATTTGGGGGGATTTTTTTGATCTCTCAAGGTTTGCCATTTTTTAATAGAAATATAGAAAGAATGCTGTGTAGGATTTCAGAAACTTCTAGGTGTTTCCTGAGACAGCAAAGCCAAGAGAGTTACCCATCTTTGCAAAGGTTTTAATTTATTTAAAATGAAAGTCGTGGTGTACAAGGGTACAAGTGGAAAGTTGTTCGTTTTTGTACTGTTTATGCCAGTGAAAAATGTCCATCAATAGGGGTATGACTAAATGAACAAATATGTCCATAATAGAGCATACTATAAAACAGCTATAAATAATTAACGTTGATCCTTATATGTAATAACATAGAAGGTGCTCCAAAAAATATTGGTGAATGAAAACAATCAAGGTACAGAACAATATGTGCAGTATAGTCCCCTTTTATAAAAAGGCAACAAAACCAAAATGACATTAAATTTTTTTGTACTGATAACATACATATGTCAAACATATAAGAAGATCTTGAAAGATGATCATCACAGTGCGATATGTTTTACTTAAATGAAAAGCCAAATCAAAATGATACTACATACTTTATACTGGTATACAAACACACACACATACATTTTTATATGCACATACACATACATCTATATAGAATGGAATAACTGGTTGGTTGCCTCTGGGGAGTAGGGGTTGTGGGAGGGGCCAGAACTGTGAATAATGTTCTAAGGAAATCTTACCCTAATTTTTTTTTAATTGATTTATTTAATTTATTTATTTTTGGCTGCACTGGGTCTTTGTTGCTGCGCGTGGGCTTTCTCTAGTTGTGGCAAGTGGGGGCCACTCTTGGTGGTGCGCGGGCTTCTCATTGCGGTGGCTTCTCTTGTTGCGGAGCACAGGCTCTAGGCGTGCAGGCTTCAGTAGTTGTGGCACATGGGCTCAGTAGTTGTGGCTCACGGGCTCTGGAGCGCAGGCTCAGTCGTTGTGGCACACGGGCTTAGTTGCTCCGCGGCATGTGGATCTTCCCGGACCAGGGCTTGGACCCGTGTCCCCTGCATTGGCAGGTGGATTCTTAACCACTGCGTCACCAGGGAAGTCCCTTAACCTAATTTTTAATATTTGCATTTTTTACAAGAAGAATATATTCATGAATTATTTATTTAATGAAATGTTATCTAAAAAATAAAGAAAAGAAGCTAAAAAACGAGGAAGCTCAGATGCCTCTGAACTGCCTTCATTCCAGAATGCCGGGACATTTTGCTTCCTGTCATCACCAAGGAACTGAAGGAGCTGCTGGAGCAGAAGGATGAGATGCAGCACCAGGTCCAGGAGAAGAAGTACTGTGTCGAGTTACTCAACAGCATTTTGGAGGTCCTCAGCTGTCAGGATGCGGTGAGTCTTCGTGATGATGTAGACGTCCTGGACTCAGACTAGGGCTGAGTTAAGTTCTAAAATATTGATGCTGATGAATAGCAGTCGAAGTCTAAAGATAAAAGTCAATGGCTTTCTCAGTGGGCCTCCTTTTCCAGTGACTAATTCCCTGGCTGTGAAAGACAGCTTGGGGACTAGAGTTAAGCATGTAGCATTTTGTCACCATATTTCTTGTTGGACAGGCTTTCTCAGGGTGTAGGTATGGACATACTGCAGACTTTTTCGATTGCCTGTCCATTTACTAAAGCCCTGGTTTGCAGGGATGAGGGTAGGAAAGTTTTTCTATGTCTACATAGCCAAGAAAACCCCACTTACCTGCTTTCTTGGCTGATTTTCCTTGGTTTTGTTTCTCCAGTTATCTCCTGCAGTGGTGAAACGGTTAAGACTCTTTCTGGATGAGCAGATTGCTCATGCCTAGACCCTTGAGATAGGTTGAGGCATTAGGTGATGCTAGAGAGATGGCTGTGGCAGTGATGCCAATGTAATATTGGTCAACGTCATTCAGAGATTAGGTAGGAATGAGACCAAAAGGAAAGTCTCAGTGGGGGTAAGTAGAGGGCTTCCAAAGGGCAGAGTCTGCAGAAGATACCGAGGGAGACGGAGTGGTGATAATGGTAAAGACTGAGAGGCAGTGATTAAACACAGGACTAGAATTCTTGAGACTTGGAAGACAGAGATAAACATTCGTGATTTGACTCAGGTTCCTTTTGCAGCCTTACCTTGTCCTTGAATAATGTCCAGGAATATCTGTCCTTATGTGGGCTGGTTTCAGAGGACTGGGTAGACCCAAACAACCAATAAATCTTTTCTACGTATTTGTGTGACCATTCTCTCCATCCCCTCTCCTCCCTAGAAAATCCTCAGAGAAGGGCTTTCTGGATGAACGGTGTCTATGATTGACTGTATAGAACACTCTGCAAAACAATATTTTTTTTCCTGTGCATATCCAATAGTCAACCATTATTATCAGTTTCCCTGTATGTCTCTCTCCTGTCTTGTCCTTTCTACTCTTACCATCCTAATTAAGTTTTTCTTATCTCATTTCTAGGTAAGTGAGATACATAGCTAGCTTCATTTGTTCATTCATTCATTCATTTGTACATATGATGTACCGAGTACGTGACAGGCATTGGGTACACAAAGGCATGTCTTTTTTCTTAAGAAAATACTTATAAACATATAAATAAGCAATTGCAATATAATATTATGACTAAAATCTAGATGCATACCAGGGGGTACTGGAACTACAAAGACTGTGTGTGTGTGTGTGTGTGTGTGTGTGTGTGTGTGTGTAATCATTTTTGTCAAGGAAGCCTTCACAAGAGAAGTGAAGCTTCAGCTGGGTGTTCAAGAGTGAATAGTTAATGATCACAACTGTTACTTAATTTGCTGTTTTCTAGGCGTTGTGCTAAATGCAATCCAAGCCTTCTTTCTGCTCACCTGATCACTGCTAAGGATTATCATTCCCATTTTATAGATGAAAACCTGAAATTCACAGACTTAAAAGTTCAAGGCCAAACAGCAAACAAATTGTAGGGTGATAATCGAAACCCAGGTTGGCCCAACTCCAAAGTCTGCATAATCATAGGCATTGGGGATATAAAAGCATGGTCTTTTCCCTCTCATTTTTTCCTATCCTCATCCTTTTTTTCAGGGAGAGGGAGTATAAGGCCCCAAAGCTTGGATATCTAAAATTCACTCTGTGAGAATGTCATGATGATGGTATTATTTTCATAAGCATGTTCACTAGCCAGCTATTGAACTGGTTCCAGTCTTTGTTATTCTATCTTTAAAAAAAATTTAAGGGAATGTTTGATCTTACTCTCACAGTGTAAAAACATGATGGTTGGCCTATTATTTCTCCAGAAACTTCCCAAAGAATGTTGCCTCTTCTTGTTGAAAAGAATTTACAATGTTTCTTACATTTTAGTAGTGCTCACGTCCCTTTTCATGGGGAAAGAAAATCCTAGATGCTTGGGACTACACTAGTGGACCCTGGTTTGAGGAACAAACTTATAACGTGTTCTGCCAATTTCCTGATTTGGGTAGAGGGATGGCCCCAGTACACAGTTTATTTGTTATACAGCGATGCTAGGCTCTGCCTGTCCCATGGGAGTGGCCCCCTAGAATTCTATGCTGGCAGGTTGTCATCATTTTGCACATTGGGTGACACCAGACACTGGTGAGAAGAGGCTGCTCTCTCACACACCCTGAATACTTGGGACTAAAGCCAAGAAGTAAGTGGGAGGCTCTGAGCTCCCCTTGGTGGTTTGTGGCAGCTGGACTTGAGGTGTGTGGGTGGTGTGGTGTCACTCCTCACTGCCTCTGAGTGCACTGCTTTTATAGTGACTTCTGAACGTGGGGACTAGCCCGCCTCTATCCCAGGATGAGCAACTGTCTTTGGTGATGAGTTGTTAAATACTGTTATTACCACTGGGTTTGGTACAATGTTGGTACAGCGTGTGAGCTTCACATCTAACTTCTCCAGCTCGTGAAGATGGAAATCTCTCCTCTTCTCAAAAGCTTTTTCTTTCACGAAGAAGATTCACTCAGTAACCACTATAACTTTGAGTTAAACCAGAAATCAGAAGTTGCAAAGTATCTAATCTAAATCTCTCTTATTCTAGTATATGGCAACTGTCAACTCTGGCTACACATTACATCACCCGAGGAGCCTTTTTAAAAGTAGCTGTTGCTAAGTTCCAGTCCTAGTTGTTGTGATTTAGTTGCCTGGGGTTGGCCAGGGCATCGCAATAACATGTTCACCAGGTGATGATAATAGGCCTCCAGGGTGGAGGACCACAGTTCTAGTGCAAAAGGTCTTAAGCATGATAGTACATCCCAGTGACCTGGAGGGGCTGTTAAAACAGGTTTCCGATCATTAGGTTTGGAGAATGGGGCCTGATCACTTATTTATTTATATTTTTAAAAATATTTATTTAGGCTACACCGGGTCTTATCTGCGGCACGTGGGATCTTTGTTGCAGCGTGTTTAGTTGCAGCATGTGGGCCTCTTAGTTGTGGCACGAGGACTCTTAGTTGCGGCATGCATGTGGGATCTAGTTCCCCGACTAGAGATCTAACCCAGGCCCCCTGTATTGGGAGCTCAGAGTCTTACCCTCGGGACCACCAGGGAAGTCCCCTGATCATTTATTTTTCTAACAAGTTCCCAGATGATATGGATACTGCTGGTCCAGAGATACACTTTAAGAACCACTACTCTAATGTGACCTAATTTTTTTTTTATCTCCAGTATTCACTGGAAATGGAAGAACAGTTGGGCTCATCCTCAGTTCTTTACCTTCTTAATTGAAGGGCCCTTTCCAGTCTATAAAACTTTGCATCTTCCAATATGGCATTTAATAAACCATAAAACGTCAGAGTCTTCAAACACATTCATTTGTGCTCATCAATTCATTTTTATGCAGTAGTGGGGACATTGCCTGTGCAAAGACCTGACTTTGAAAATCCAAACCATCAGGTGTGCTGTTGGTTTCTTCAGGCGCTAACTCTTTATTTATACTCTGCCATGTAAGAGCACTTTACCAGCATTATTCCCCTGGTGGAGGTAAGAGCACAAGCTTTGGAGTTAGGCTGCATTCACGTATCCATCCCACAAATATGTAGAAAGCACCATGTGTACTACAGTACATGCTAGAGCTATAGGGGTGAGCAAAGCTGGGGTGCGTCCTAGCTCTGCTTCTTATTAGCTGGGGAACCTTGGGAAGTCATGTAATCTCTTGGTAAAAAGGTGGTTGTTTTTTCTCTGGGTGTGTCAGGATTACAGTAAACAAGAACATCTGTGAAAGCATGCAGCCTTGTATTTGGCATATAATCCGTACCCGATACATGTGGTTTTGCCTCTTCCTTCACTATTCTCCTTCCCTCCTATGCTCCTTCCACTGTTCCAGGCTGCTTCTGAAACATCCCTGTAATTATTTTAAGAACAGTTAAGGGCCAAGTGGTCTCCTGGAAGAATGGCAAACAGGTTCTGAGCCTGGGGAGGACTTGGTACCCCATTAGCCCTGGCGGCAGCCAGATGCTTTGGAGCCCTCCAGATGCTTTGGAGGCGTCATGGGAGGCTTGCCAAGAAGCAGCAGATACTGCTGCTGGAGCAATGCCATCGCCTGCAGGGCATCTGGACCTCATAAGGTTTCCTGGAGAGACTGGAGAAAAGTGTCATCCTGCTGTGTCATCCTGTCAACCCATTTCCGGGGTTCCTTTGGGTTATTCCGGTACTCGGGGGCTCAGGATCACCGCTGTATAATGGGGTGGTGTGCTGGAGCTGGCTCATCCCAGCTCATGAGAACCAAGTTTTAAATTTTTAGGAATTTTGTGAGTTATTTGTTAGATAACAGCCATTATTAAAATTTTATATAGATATCTATAACTAATAAACTATATTGAAATCAAAGGTAATAAATACATACTCAAAAGTATCACTTCCTAATTATCTTACCATATTTTATTCTTATCTGTGTGCTTGAGGTTATTTACATTGTTGTGTCTGTATGGTAGAAATACATACAGATATTTAATATTATAGATATTAATATTTAAAGCTCTGCTGCAGCCCGTTTCTTCCCAGTTGTGTTCAGTGATGTCACAATGGCAGCTTGAAATCAACCATGAAGGAAGTACTCTTACCAGAAAATTGACAAACACTTAATATCCAGACTTGTATCTTTTCCCTTCCTGGAGAGACAGTTGATAAACATTTACCAGCATACCACTGTCTGGGACTCAAAGGAATTGCCCCAAATGAGAAAAACCCACAGGCACAGGGGAGCTGCCTGTGCACTTCCGTTCTCCCCAGCGACCCTGGATCTGCTGCTTCTAAAGGTTCTCATGAGACTGGACAATGAGAAGATGCTCCAGGGATGTAGCAATTTAAAGACAAACTAAACCCCCAACCTAGAGCAGAGATAAAGAAATGTGTTTCATTTCCCATGACAATTCTTACTGATTAGCAATGGCTTCTTTCCTAGTAGTGTGGAGAATTTTGAAGACTCATGTGGGCCAGTGAGAACAAGAGCCCAGATTCCTGCATAAGTGAAGGTTGGGGTCAGACAAGTAAGGCACTTGCCTGGGGGTGGGGCAAAGTATAAGTGGGCACCAGAAATTCAGTAATCAAGAAAAAGAATATTTCAGTGCAATATTTTTAAAAATCAGTATTTTAAGATTTTGTTCATCATGCATTTTTTGCATTAATTTATATTTTTTTAAAATGTAGCATTAAATTTTATTTGTCTTGACTAATGAGTTTCTTGACACTCCTGAAATTTTGCCTCCTGGGCAAGTGCCTTGATCACCTTACCCTCTCACCTCAGTCCTGGCTCTGTATGGAGGCTTCAGTCAACACCAGCAGCCTGTGATGGCAAAGCGAGACTCTGACCCATGAATGGGCAAGCTGGCAGCTTGCAAGAGTGGAGAAGGTACCTTTCCATTCACCCCTGTTCACAAGACTGTGGAGGATGCTGTGAAGATCAGTGTCTGTAGGGAACCCTTGCATAAAAACACAACTTGAAAGGGACAGTCATTTACACTAAACCTTCACTGGACCAGCCACTTGTTTTCCAAAAAAACATTTCTTGCATAATGTTTGAATTAAATCTCTTGTTCACAGTTGGGAGGCATGAGTTAAAAGCCTGCTCAGCAGCAGAAAAATATAGCTATATTTGGTCCAGGTTACAGTTACTGAGGGAACTATAACTTTGATTTGCTCAACTGGTATAAATGTAAATCCTTAAGTGAAATGCGTTAAGTGGGGAAGGAAGGTCTCTGTTTTTGAAGATGCTTTTGATCCACAGCTCTGTCTATAGAGCCCCAGCTGTCGCAGGCAATCTGGGGGCAGCAACCGTGACTACGCTAGGGTCGTTTACAGAAAACCACCCAAGAGTTCTAGAATGGACATTTTGTCAGGGCGATTTTAGATCATATTAGTCTTAGAGATAAACACAGTTGATTTAGCAGCCAAGATTAGAAAAGACAATGTTTAATTCCAGCACAATTTCTCCAAGCAACATAGCATGCTGAAGCTGTCTTTCACTCATTATTTATTATCTTTTCCTTTACCTGGAATACAAACTCAACTTAGCTTTTCTCTGCAACCACATTTCCTACTGCTTTCAGTGGCATTCTGGGTTCTGGGGAGACCCCTCTTCCTCTCCCACTAAGCCTTCCTGCTCCTTGCTCTCTCTCTGTCATTTACCTGTTTCCTCCATCTGAAAAGCATTTTTTTTTTCTTCCTTCTTCTTGTCCTGAGGGCCTCCAGTTGGTGGTTCACAGCCTGAATCTAGCCCACAGATGTGTTTTGATTGGCTTGCCAAATTATTTACTAAAAACCACAGTCCCACCACTTCCTAGTGTTTCCTAAGTGTCTGTTCCCATGCATTTGTTTCTGTCTCAGCCTTCTAAGTATCTCAGCTGTGACTCCTGAAAGCCAAACCTTGCCCTTCCTGATAGACCCAACCCAATTCCCCTCGCATTAAGAAATCATCCCCGATTTTTTTTGCCCTACCTTAGTCACTTTCCCTCCTGCATGCTGACAACTTCTGGCTTATCATAGAATTTAGCACTTAATTGTGTGCAGTGTTATGTTTGTTATTGTCATATTGGACTGTCAATATGGACTGTCAATAGGACTTCAATATGTTAAAGCAGGACTAGCACTTTTTTGGTTATTTCTCTTTTCTAGGAAGGTGATGTCTTACCACCTCACTAAACATTAACTGAGCACCTACTGTTTGTCAGGCACCGTTCTAGGCATGGGGGCGGGGGGCAAAGGTGATTAAGACAAAATGCTCCCTCATTTACAACTACCTCTGAGACCTATTTCCCAGTACTCCCAGCTCCAGTCCGTGGCCTCAATGGTCTATTCATTTTAGGGGGCACACTGGCCCTGCACCTTTCTCCATGGTTAACATTCCTCCTACTGCCACCATGAACTCTCTCTGAATATCCAGATCAGAGCTATTTTGAAGCCTGGGTTAATTCTCCTTATCTCTGACCCCCCAGCCCATTTCGAAGACATGTATTTACCCCTGTCTTCTAGAATTTTGACATAGACTACCATTTACTGGAAGTGCTTTTATGTGGGTGTCCTATAGCTGGTTTACAGACTCTCCATGGATAGGGCTGATTCGGTCTTATATTTTTTTCTATATTTGTACATTGCCTGGGCATAGTGCCCAATTCCAAGAAGATACTCAATAATTAATCTTTGTGGTTTGATTGATCCTCCTATCTTCAATTAGTCTACTTTCTAGAAATACATGCTGACACTAATTTTATTTTTTATACTCAGAAGAACCTAATGAGAAAGGTAAATCTGCTGCTGTTGCATTAAAACCTCAGATAAAAAGCAGGTACTAACTTTGAGTACTGTTGTGCTCCCAAAGTTGTTATATATCAGTTTAGAATTCAGCATGCATTTTCCCACAGAAATAATGCAGAAGAATAATGGTGGTCAAATTGCCAGGCCAGCCTGTTTGAGCATATTTAATTAACCTATAGTGTAACTGAACTCTGGACAGAGGGTAGAGGCTCATATTTATGTGTCCATATTACATGAATAGTTTACAGAGATGGTAGGTACTTCACCTTACCTGACTCTCATCACATTTTGCTCACCTTTGAAGTGTCTTTTAAGCCTTATGGATGCAGGGACTGCATCTGTATTGTTCACTGCCATATCCTAACATAGCACCTGGTACAGACTGTGCAGTCAGAAATACCTGTTGGTTTTCATTGAGTTAAATTCTATTTGAAAGATTATGAACTTTGGAGACACATAGACCGCGGATTCAAATCCCAGCTTCACCACTAGCTAGCTGTGTGATCTTGGGGAAGCTGTATGCCCTCCCTGAGGCTCAGCTTCATATTTTATTAGCCGTGGCTACCATGTTGATACTCAGTATGTGTTTCTTCTTTCCTTCCCTCTTGCCCTGAATTAATCCCTCAAAAAGTATTTGATTAATTCATTAATGATGTCTGCTTTCCATGCTGCATTGGTTGAGGTGATGGTGACAGGGAGGTGATATTTGATATCAGAACCTGCAACAGTTTTTGAGACCATGTGAGTTCTGTATCCAGCTCTAGTTCTGTGACAGTCTGTGTGATCTGAGGCAGGTCACTCAAGTATATCTGTGGAAGAGTGATGATGGATTTCAGTTATTTTCAAGCTTTTCCACCGAAGTCTCTCTAATTTCAGGTGAATGAATATAAACTCTCAATGTTCTGGGGATCTTGCCCAAAGGTTGAATTTATTTGAATTCAATCTCGTGTCTTATCTTAATTACTCATGCATACTTTATTTTCTAATTCATGATAGATTAATGTTTTAAAAGTATTACTGTTATTTGTGAGTCACCCATAAATGAAGGTTTGCTATAAGCCAGATGCTTTGTCAAGGACCTTATATACAGAAATCAACTCTTACCATAATCTTGTGAGTGAGCCATTATCATGCCCTGTTACTGATGAGCAAACAGCAAATTAGCAGCAGAGTCAGAATTCAATCTGTCTAAATCTAAACGTTTCCCCTATACCTCCTCAAGGGGTAGGTAAAAACAGACTTCCCTTGGCCATCAAGTATGTTAATAAAAATGCTATGCCATGTTAACTGGAAAAAGCAGAACACAAATTGTCTGCAAGCTGCAGAGGGATTTCTCAAGCATGAGAGCTTGAAGGCATCATAGAAGAAGGATTTAGATATGTTTCAGGGCTGGATTATGGGTATACTATGTTACTTTTGTTCCTGGTAATATTTGTGCAATAAATAATGACTTTAAATAACTACTCTATGTAATTTAGAAGTATACTGAATGGATAAAGGGATAGTTGATTTTGTTAGACATTATAATTTTTCCTGTACATTTTTGTGAGGGATCAGAAATGTAAAAATGCAGGCAAAGCTGGTATTTTTTTTATGTCCCCCTCTGGCTTGACAAGCATCACTGTAGCTGTGAGTAGGTAACAAGGCAGCTGTGCCTCAAAGAACCTTATGGAGAGGCACTAGAAACCTCATAAGCAGAGTTTGAAAGCAACCTCCGTGGAAAGGGAAGTTTTTTTTTTTTTTTTTTCTGTGAGTAGAGTCAGTCTTTAGGGAACAGAAGAGATGTTTTTATATCTGGGGGCAAGGAATGACACGATTCAGGGAAGGTTGGAGAGGAGTAGTTATAATCTTCCAAACTTCCAAACGACCCCTAGAAGACTAAATATTTATCTGCTTGAAACCTATTCTGAAAGACAAGCTACAACACCACATCCTCTTA
Source organism: Hyperoodon ampullatus (assembly GCF_949752795.1). Lineage (NCBI taxonomy): Eukaryota > Metazoa > Chordata > Mammalia > Artiodactyla > Ziphiidae > Hyperoodon > Hyperoodon ampullatus. The sequence goes on from NC_136917.1 coordinate 14,294,173, forward strand.
GTTACAGGGTACAAAGTGAAAGAAGAAGAGGAGATGGTGCCTTCATATAAGAAAAAGAAGGAAAGAAATTGTCAGCATCTTTGTTCTTTGAGAATAGATAACACATCTGATATTTTGCATCAGACTCTGAATTGATAAGATGTAAATTTAGGCAATATCATTCATCCATCCATTCATCCTTCCATCCATCTGTCCAACCATCCTTCTATGTACTGACATATTCATTTTGTATATTCATTCATGTACTTTGAGCTTCCTCTGTGTCAAGCAGATACCGCACTTTGGTCATTCAAAATTGAAATACATGGTCCCTTAGTTTTGGGAAGTATGAATAAGGTTTTGTGGGCACCCAAAAAGAACAATGGCTAATCCTGCCTGGGGTGAAGTGGGAGTTTAGAGTGACTGAGTCAGAAAAGGCTTCCCAAAGGTGATGATTGAGCTGGGTTTTTTGACTGCTGAGTCACCTGATTGGCAGGTGGCCAGGGGTAGAAGGGCATCGCAGACACAGGTAAAAACCTGCTCTTAAAGGCCTTCAGGTTCCTCTCTGTTGGAAGAATGAGCTGACCAAGGGTGGCTGGGTTAGGACCTGGGAGAAGCAAAACTACACCAGACACAAAAGACAACCCCTTGAAGGAGCTGATTGCAGTCCAAGGCTAAGGTGAGGTGAACTCTGCCTCGTGATGACATTGTGATTATGGGAAGATTAAAATCACCCCAGAACTAGGAGCATTGGGAGTGGAAGACTACTTCTAGATGGTACACACTTATCAGGAAGGAACTCAATGTACTTCTAGGACTAAACACTTGCATTTCGTTCAAGATGAATTGGTTATACTAATGAATTATGCTAGACTCTCCCTCGCTGAGAATAAAAAGGGACTGAATACTCAGAAGAAGGACTTCCCTGCTTGCCACTGGTCAGGGAAGGATCAGAGCCAGGGATTAAAGTGGAGGGCACTGAGTATATTATGGAGACCAGGAAATAGATGGCCTTCTTTTCCAGAAAGCCACCAGAAACCATAGATCAAATTGGAAATTTTGGAGTAAATCAGAAGAATAAACTCGTTCTTCCTCTTTCAAATTTATTGTAGATACATAGTGGTCAGAGAGAGATAGTGAAGGAGGAGGAAGCACACAACCTAAACTTTCTGAAAAGAGTTGGCTGGGGATGAAAGCAAATATTAGCTCTGTGATAGAACTTTAAAAATATTTGAAATCATCATTACAATTTGGGAACAGTGAAGAAAATCACGCATGCTTTATGAACATTAAAACAGACACACGCATATGCTCTGGGGGTCAGTGAGGGGAGAAAGAGAGAAAGAGAGAGAGGGAGGGGGAGAGAGATTGAACTCCACCTTCTCCAGGTGAGGAAAATGCCTTTGTTCTAGGAGGAAGGATTTTATCAGCACCACGGAGAGCGGCACAAGTTTTGTATTGCTCGTTCCTTCTAGAGATGAGTTTCCAGGGAGAGTTTTAATTCTATCCAATCTTAACTGAAAAGACAACATTGATGTCTGTGTAACTGCACATGTAGATCAGAGGATGCACATTCATTCCTCAGATTAATTGCTCTTTTCCGGCCAATTCTCTTGCATTTAAGATTGGCCTACTTCCTCCATCCCCTCCAGGCAAAGCAACAGGTTCAAGGGTAAGATTTTAAAGTTTCCTCCTGTTGGTGGTAATTTTTCTAACGTTTCTGGCCTAATTGATCTTTAAGACTTGTCAGTGAGCGCGGGCTCTGAATTCTGGCTGAGACACAGGATCCTGGGATGTTTCATGAGACCTGTTTCTGAGCTCAGTTTTGTGCCTGCCTGATTTGGGAGGGATTTGTGGGGCAGAGAGTCCATTAAAAAAAAAGAGGACAGTAGAGTTTTGATTTGGGGAGACCCTGCTGAGGAGACTAGATCAGTCACCACCAGACGAGCTGTCTGGTATCTATATTCTTTGTCGGGAGGATTAGGGACATTTTCACTGTGGGAAGGAGGTTAGAAGATTGTGTATGTAGTTTGATTCCACTCTCAGCTTGTCTAAGAACCCCTTAGTCATTTGTGTAGGGTCAAGCTGTGTGGCCCATACAGTTGAGGAAGTCCACGCCCAGAAGCTTCTAGATTCGACATTCTGATTTCATCCCCTTATCTAAGAATCTCTCCTTACTCTCTACAACAATTATCTGACATCTCGTATTCGCTTTTCTAATTAATTAATTAAACGAAATCTGCATCCCCTTAATAAAAATGTGGTAATTACTTCTTGTGTGTCAGATATTTGTGCTAGGTGTTGAACCTAAAATAATGACACAGACCTAATCTCTGTCCTCAAGGATCTCACAGGTGATTCACAATGTATTTGTTCAGCCATGAAGGGGGGTCAGGTAGGAGTGGATATGTTATGACTTTTACCTCAGAGGAGCTTATAGTCTAGTATTCTAATGCTCTCATTTGGAGCCTCATTTTAACAGGAGAGAATTAGCCTTCAGTCAAAGAATGACATTTTATTCATGGAACCTCAAATATCAACAAATAGTTGGAGGCATATTTGGGAAATCATTTGGGGTGGGGGAGAATCATTCCGGTCTGAATAGGTACCTTCTTTGCCTGTGGCTAAAGCCATCCCAGGATGGTGGGTGAAGGCTGGTGACAAAGCAGAGGCATGAAGCAGAAGGAAGCAGAAGAGAAATGCCAGACTGCTAGTGGAAGGGGAGAGAGAGAGGAGAGCAGGAATGGAGGGAGAAGGCTTACTGCGTAATCAGGGCATGGAGGGGTGGAACCATATTTGAATGACTTTCTGGATAAATAGGAGCAAAGATCTTCACCACCAGGGTTTTTTCCACCACTCCTTACCATATTCTGATGGAGGCATAAAATACATTGTCTCCTGAACAAGCAAGTATATTAAACATTAGATAATTTATTTACTCATTAAAAAAAGGGTAATATATAAGCACCTTCTGAATTTTCTAAACCAGCAGAGTTAAACAGCCTTCCTGTCTGGAGTTTTATTCTCATTCAAACAAGGAATTTTGACATTGCCCTAAGCCAATGTAATAACACTGAAAATGAGTGAGTGTACAATTTCTGTTAATTTTTTAAAAATATTATAAATAGTTCACAGACCCCATTTCTACAGTGGAGACCTTAAAGGTGCCCATTTCTGGCGGGCCATTTGCAAATTTATCTTCCTTGTTACATTTAGCTATTACAAACAATACAAAATTGCTATAAATAGCCATGTATACAACACAGGAGCCTTGCAACCAAGAGGACATGGATTCAAATCCAGTTCCACGACCTACAGTTCTGTGACTTTGGACAAGTTTCATAAACCTCTGAATTTTCTCATCTGTAACATGGGGAGAGCCAGTGTAGTACATTGATAAGATTATTCTGTGAATTAGCTGAGATATTCGTGTAAAGAACTTATAAATAGTATCTGGCATATATTAAGTGCTCGGTATATACTGAATGGTAATAATAATCAGATTAGAATGGATCTTATTTTACATCTTAAAATAGGGTAATACTTATTCCCAGGGTTTTGGTCAAGATGTGGTGAGATAATAAATACAAAGCACATAGCCCATTGCCTGGCACATAGTATGAATTCAACATACGTTAGTTGTGTTCTATATCCATTTTTCCTTACACAATCCCCGTAGATTCCTCCTGTTTTTAAGAACAAAACCCAAAAGTGGAGCATCTCCAAGGTACATCTTCACAAATGGCTCCAACCAGCCTCCATTCATCAGCATTAAGATGTTGGACTCATAGACCTTGGGAGTTTCATTTTTTCCATTCTAGGCTGTAGGTTGGAGATTTCAGTGTATTTTAATAAAAACCCCACAGAGCAACTTGCAGGATCTGAATAAAAGCAACATTTCTCTCTAGGCACAATGGGATTTTTCTGTGGGAGGTGATGGTTTTGTCATTTTTTTTTTTTTTTCTGGTTGCTTTAAGTAGATTCTTCTTTCACCTGCCAGGAAATGGAAGTTAAAAGCATCTGATAAATGGAATAAAATATTTCATAGTTGCGCCTTCTACAAAAGTGTTAACCCACGTGACTTTGTAGTTCTTCTCTGTCCGCTCGGTAACGTTGACAACAGCCCTCCAGCATGTGAGCACTGAGACTCCATGGCCACGCTAGCACAGGGTGGGAGCCCTCAGGAGGGGAAGCACCCTCGCCTCTGAACACAGGGCTGCCTGCAGCACACTGCAGTCCCTGATAGGTATCCACTCAGTCCTCTGTAATATGATTCCTTAGGTGTGTAGACTGGCCTTCATTTTGTTCCAATTGGGCAATAGTTCTATTTTCTTTGTTACTATACATGATGACTGTGAAGATGCCCAACAAACCATAGCAAGTAACTTATCCCTTTAACCTCACATCTCTCCCTCTTCTCCCGGTTTAATGATTTCCTATTCATTTTTCCAGACCTTTTGGACATAGAAAATACTTTTCAAAAACATAACTGAGCTTCTATCACATGTGGTGCTCTGTCGTCTCCTCTTACTGATATATTAAGGCTATCTTTCCAGGTCAAGGAATGTCTATGTTCTCCTACTCCACTGTGTGGATAAGCCATCATTTATGTAACAGGATCCCCGATTTGGGGCCATTTATCTTGCTTGCTACATTTGGATATTATAAGCAATACAATATGCTATAAACAGCTGTGCACACAAATGTTTGTGTTATTATTTACTTTGGACAAATTTGCTGAATGATTTATCATCTACAGAGTGCTGCCGCATCCATTCATTTCTGTGATCCTAAAAGATGGAGGCAGTGGCAGTTACAAGCCTGGACTCTGGAGTCAGACAGGCCTGGGCTGGAACTTGGATCAGCATTTACATGGTGTGTGACCACAGCCAGAGTCTATTTCCTCATCTGTAAATCTGGGATAATAGAAGTATTTCCTGCATTTCATAGGGAGGGGCTTGCAGAATTCCTTAAGGTAATATATGCACAACATGTAGTAAAAGCTCAAAAAATATTAGTGATCAGTGTTAGAAATACCTGCAGAGAATCATGAGATTCTCAAGATAATTCTGATCCTGTGGGTGCGGTTATGCCTGTGTACAGATGAGGAAACTGAGGCTCAGAGATGTAAGGTTGACCAACAGAAGAAAGGAGCATAATTAGTGGTAGCTCCATAACCTCTGTGCGAGGAGAGACTCTGTATTTTCGTAACCCTGAGAATCATTGCCAGAGAGGTTTTGGAGGGCCTGAAGCATCTCCCACCTCCCAGCACCACTGCACTTCGTATCAGGGAAAGAGCGTGGAATTAGACAGAGCTGAGCTTGGGTTCAGGCTTGGCCCCCAGTGAGTGGATAATTCCTGGGCAAGTGACTAAGCTTCTCTTACCCTCATATTTCACATCTGGGGCTTCACTGGATTTTTTTAAAAAAACTAAATGAGATCATAGATGTCAAGTCTACATGCACAGCTCCTAGCTTATAGGATGACCTCAAGATTGTCAGGTAACAGCAGCGTGAGAATGAGGACCCACATCTTCTTTTCCTTTATTATCTCCCTCTACCACCAACTCAAACTCTCCCCTTCTAGAGAAAGCTAACCCACGGTGCAGACACTCATGACCACATGAAGGCATTGTCCAAGTCCTACCTCGGAAGTGGGGGGGGGCGTGGTCCAGTGGGTAGGAGAGGCAGAGATGATGGGGTGCAGCAAAGCCCCCCCGCCCGACTGCACTGACCCCGACTCCCACTTCTCTTGAGTCATCAGCTGCCTCTGTCACTTGCTTCACACAAGAAGCTGTTGTGCAGTGAAGTCAAGTCTTTCAGGATGGAAACCAGTTCACACAGGAGGAAATAAACTAGCATTAAGCCCAGAACTCATAAAAAACCCACATCACCTCCAGGAGCCAAAAAAAAGAGAGAGGGCGACTCTGCTTTAGGTGATGGCTGGTACTATCTTTTGGAATTTAGGATATTTTCTTTCTAGGTGGTGTTTGTGGTGCCTTCAAGATAAGAATGAGGTTGAAAAGACTTATATAGGAACACAGAGCAGAGAAAAATAGTAGTGGCCATAGATGTCGTGGTCAGAATATGCATTATTTCTCTTTTGCTAAACGAACAAAGAAGGTCGTTGGATTTAACTCTGTAGCTGTGACCTGGTATTCTTCATCTTAATACTGAAAAGAGGAGCTGGGATTGTCCTTGGCATGAACACAAGGACCAAGACTGTTCGCATGCTGGAGCAGAGGGAACAGATGGCTGGACCTTGCTCAGCAGAACTGATTTTTCATTCTAGCTCTAATGACACGACTTGTCACTGGTCACATGACCTTATACTGTCGCACCCCCCTCCAAAAAAAAATGGAAGTTTTTCTTTCTGTGAAATTAGCAGCTGGGTTAGAACTCTTTTCAAAGCTTCAGACATTCGTATTGCACAATCTCATTTTTTGTTATTTAACCACTATCCCATGTACTTTTAATATTTCTAATTAAATCAGCTCACTTATAAACACTTAAACATGAAATTTTAGGGTAGAAATCCCTGAAAAGATGGTAGATGAAACATAGTTATATATTTTGCTCCCTGTTAAAAACCTACTGAAAAATATTAAAGGGAGTTTTTTTAAAAGGAAGGTAGATATCAAGTGGAAAAGTAATAAATGACGCAGCAGACCCAAGAAGGGTGATTCATAAGCCAGCAGTGGGGAAAGCTGAAAACTCTTCCAACCTAAAGCAAAGATTCCCCCAAAGTTTCAGGTAATGGTAGTACCAGGTGCCGCTGGAGGTGGGATGAAGGAGAGGAGTTCAAACAAGTAGGATCAGTTGCAAGTCTGTGTAAGAAGCAGCCTGACTCCATGCGTCTGGGTCACTGGAGGTGTATTCTATAAAGAGGATAAAACAGCGGGCATCTGGAGTAGCGTACACCAGGCAAAATCGAAGGCAGTGATGCCATACTCAAAATAAGCTTTTAACCAAAGTATGTGTCCTGGAAGCTGAAGGCTCTAGCACTTTCCTCCCACTCAGCTCCTGGAATGCTGGCAGCCAGGTCTTAACCCTTCAGGCAAGAGAAATCAGAGAATTCTTGTCTATGTAATCCGACCAGCCCAGACTGATCCAGAAGAAAAACTTGTATATACTGATATTTGAGCCTCTCCTACTAACTGTCCCAACCAGATCACCCTGCAGTGAAGCTCCCAGACCACAAGCTCTACTCATATGCCCAGAGTTGGCAAACAGCCTTCAAATCACCCGCACTGAAATGTGACCTACCACCACCAGTTACAGAGAACTAAGGAAGAACTCTAACAAGAAAGAGAGAGTGCAAAACAGGCAAACAGAAGACGAGTAACTTGGAGGAAAACAGTGACTCCATGAGGCAAAGCAAACTTAAAAATAGGCAGAGAGAATTTTGAAAAATAGGAGAAAAGGCAATCATGAATTAGGGAAAAGATAGTTTAAAAACAATCATCCGAAGAACTAAAAGGAATATCTGATTTTTTTTCCCCAAAATTGCTTTTTTCATTTTGGGAAATGAAAAGTTGTACAAGAAATGGGAATTGGTCATAGTTTACAAAACATTTTAAACACCAACTACTGATCAAACCAAAATTACAGTATAGCTGTATGGGAAGAAGGAGAAATGGGAAGGATGCCAGGGCCTAATGGGGCAGAGGGGGAAACAACAGTGAAATCCTTGTCTTACATGGTGGAGGGTTTACAGACAATACCAGCAAGAGGAAGACATTTGCTGAAAAAAGAAGTAATGCAAGTGTGTTACTGGCAACATGGTCATAAATACCAAAATAACAACTACGTTAGCTAAAAGAAGTAAAGAAGTTCCCCTGGCGAGGAGAAGGTGAGGCACTGCTGTTTTGTTGTTTTGTTTTTTTAATGAACCTTGGAGAATGTTTTTAAACTACATACATTTGTAACTTTGATAAAAACAAAGAAATTTACATCACTGCCATTAAGTAGTCAGCATCACTTGTATAATGTAGAGCCCTCAGACGGTTAAAAATATCATCTTATACAGTTAGATAGTGAGCATGTACCAAAGTTGTATTTGATAAACTAGGGAGCAAGCTGAACAATGAAAGAGTCGATTTAAAAGTATTTAGAGTTCTTGATTTTTCTGTGGGAGAAGAGATGCTTATAGAAAATTGTCCTTACAATAAGACAAAATTCTACAGATCAGTAGAACCTTTAGAGAACCAGCAAAAAAACAAAACAAAACAAAATCACATTTGGTCATTTTTCTAAAAGTCAACCTCCATCTTTATATAGCTATGATATTTCTGGTTTCTAATCAATTGTAGATGGTTAATCAAATAAAGATGCATTTCCTGAGAGGGTAAGAGCACCTTCCTCCTCTCCCCCAGTATGGGCTTATCAGAAATACTCTATTTAAAAACCATGAGGATTAATCTCCAAAATATATAAACAGCTCATGCAGCTCAATATTAAAAAAACAAACAACCCAATCAAAAAATGGGCAGAAGACCTAAACAGACATCTCTCCAAAGAAGACATACAGATGGCCAACAGGCACATGAAAAGCTGCTCGACACCACTAATTATTAGAGAAATGCAAATCAAAACTACCATGAGGTATCACCTCACACCAGTTAGAATGGGCATCATCAGAAAGTCTACAAACAACAAATGCTAGAGAGGATGTGGAGAAAAGGGAACCCTCTTGCACTGGTGGTGGGAATGTAAATTGATACAGCTACTATGGAGAACAGTATGGAGGTTCCTTAAAAAACTAAAAATAGAACTACCATATGACCCAGCAATCCCACTACTGGGCACATACCCAGAGAAAATAATAATTCAAAGAGACACATGCACCCCAGTGTTCATTGCAGCCCTATTTACAATAGCCAGGTCATGGAAGCAACCTAAATGCCCATTGACAGACGAATGGATAAAGAAGATGTGATACATAGATACAATGGAACATTACTCAGCCATAAAAAGGAACAAAACTGGGTTATTTGTAGACACGTGGATGAATCTAGAGACTGTCATACAGAGTGAAGTAAATCAGAAAGAGAAAAACAAATATCGCATATTAACGCATATATGTGGAACCTAGAAAAATGGTACAGATAAACCGGTTTGCAGGGCAGAAATTAAGACACAGATGTAGACAACTAACGTATGGACACCAAGGGGGGAAAGTGGGGGGCGGGGGTGGTGGTGGGATGAATTGGGAGATCGGGATTGACATGTATACACTGATGTGTATAAAATGGATGACTAATCAGAACCTGCTGTATAAAAAAATAAAATTCAGAAATTGAAAAATAAAATAAAATAGTAGGCTCAAAAAATAAAATAAAAACCATGCATACTCGTTTTGCTTTATTTCCAAGTTTTGGATCTTTTTCCTAAACACTAGCCATAAATATAACTTTAGAAATAAACACAATAAAAATGAAACAATTTTATTAAGTTCTAACTAGATGCTGTTGCGTACTGTCTGCTCTAACCTGAGGACTTTCCTCTTTATTAACAAAGGAGTCGTGCATGAACTAAAGGGGTATTAAAAACACATTAGTGCCAAAGAGAGATTTTTCTACTTGGTGTTATTGAAACGGTTAAAGAAAACAATGAAAGAAGGGGATACCTTTCACATAATTTGATTCAAAGTTAGGAAATGCTGTGTCTGTATATTATTACTTAAAATCGTCTCATATATGGCATGCTCCATTACAATTCTGGAAATACTGTAGGAAAGCAGTAGTTTTGAGCCTCATCCTACAAAGTCCTTGGGCTGGCTTCAGGCCTAGGGTGAGCTAGGAAGACAGGGGTTGCCCCACCCACTTCGAGTTCTTCTACTATGTTATGTAGTAAGTTTATGGATAAGATTTCATTTAAAGAAAGGACTCCAAGTTCCTTCCAGATCTCACAGCCTATGATCATTAAAAGAAAAAAGTCACTATGATTTGCAGTGGGTTTAGGTTGGATGGATTAATTTCTTTGCCAGGGCCATAACAGGAAGACTGACTTTGTCATTTCAATTATAAGCCACTGTTTAGTCGAGCCCAGAAGACACTTTCCTGGAGGTTCCCTCCACTTGCCTGACAGTGGATCAATTAACGGCGGGAGATTTGTGGCTGCATTTTTACTGCTTTGCACAGGTTTATCATCTTGAAAGTTTTCCATTTGCATATATGCTATACATTCTTTGGACGGCATTTCGATATCATCCAGAGTTTAGATTATGCATTGCCTTGTGCTGCACTCTCTGCTACGTGATGGGAATCTGCAAGCCTGGCCGGAATGCTGCTGCAGACCTAGGGGAACGTGAGTTGCAGCCACCACTTATTGAAGGCTTACTACGTGGTATCGAGGGCTTTCCCTGCAGTACTTTATTTATTCCTCAAACCAGTACTTTGAGGTTTCTACTGTTTGCCACATTTGATAAATAAAGAAGCTGAAACTCAAGAGAGGAAAGGTAATTTGCTCAAGGTCACCCAGCTCAAATAAGCAGAATTGAGATTCAAACTCAAATCTGTCTGATCCCAGAACACTCTGCTACACAGCCTCCCTTATTGGGAGCTTTCAGAGTGAAATGAATTGAATTTGTCAGTTTTCGACTTTTAAATACCTAACTTTCCAAGCAGTCTAATTGCTACTCTTTGGACTAAGAAGAAATGACTATTTAAAAGAAGCAGCGGGCAGGAGGGCAAGAGAAAAGGGTTTTATTATCTGTATTGGTAAAGGAAGAGATGTAATCCTGAAAAAAAAATAACATGAAATGGAAACTATCATATAAATTTGCAGTGGGCTTAGGTTGATGAAATTGCAAAGGAATGAAGAGAAGATAAGGGAGTAATGAAAACACTGAAGATTTTCTAAAAGGGAAAGAAAAGATCAGAAGTCCCTGAAAGCAGTTGGAAGTTGGCTCAATGGAAGGCAGGGTACCTATCTATCTTGACATATGGAAAGAGGCTAATGAAGCTCCACAGTAACAACCAGAGATCTGTGATCATGTTCCAGTCAGCCTGGGTGGGGTTTGGGTGAGGAGCAGGCTCTGGAGCCAGACTTCTGGGTTTGAATTCTTTTCCCTGACTTTCTGGCTGGGTGACCCTGGACAAATTACTTAACCTCTCTGGCTTCAGTTTCCTCATCTGAACAATGGCGATCATAACAGCGTCAGTCTTGTTGTGAGAGGAAGTAAAATGTTTAGCGAGGTGCCAAGCATTTAGTAAGAACTCACAGAAAGTTAGCTATTGTTGTTTTTACCATAAGCATCACGTTCGTATAATGCAAGAAATACGAGACTGTTAAGTCAGGAAAAAGGCTTGAAGAAACAAACGGGAAGGAAGTCAGGAGAGAAGTTCACCTGCAGCCAAGAAGTAAAGGGCAGTTTTCTCTTGCCCACCACTGAGCATCAGGAGGAAATGCCAGTTGTGGGGAAAGGCTGGATGGTGCGGGGAGCTCAAACCTAGCAAGAGATTGAGGTCTGGATGGATTTAATGGAGTATGAGAAATTGTTTCTGTAAAATATATGCTCTGATGGAAGCTCTGGTGGCAAAGGTTCTTCTGGTGAGCTCCACAGGGCTGGGGAATTGGAGATTAGCCAACATACAGAAGAAGTGAGTCTGGGGCAGAGAGAGAAAGCAAGCTCTGGGTTATTTGTCTTTGGGTGCCAGTAGTCACAGAAAGCACATTGGGTGGGGAGGGGTTTTTTTTAATAAGCACATCTTCTTTTGTTATCTCATTCTCCCTCCCCCAACTATGAGTCTATTTTCCATTCATTTGTTACATTAAGAGACAAACCACAGTTAAGTTGAATGCAGCAAAGATTAATAAGGTACTTATGAATGAGTGAGTGGTCATCTGCTTTTTCAGCTACCATTTATTTATCACTGTCTTGATGTCAGGGCCTGGTTAGGTCCTGGAGTCACAGGATGTTCCCAAATGCAAGCCTTCATTTCTAGAGCTTTACTGTGTTGTGTCATGGTTCTCAGCCATCAGAATAACCCACATAAAATTCAGAAATCACAGATGTCCAGGATCTATCTCAGACCTACAGATTATCCTGCAGTGGAATTAGGCGAGTGTATTTTTCACCACGGCATGTATCACTTTTATGTTCACATCAACCTTGAAAGACTGGTGAGAGAACCTTCCACAGTTTATAGATAAGGAAGTTGAAGCTCAGAAAGGTTAGGATGATAAGTGAGGTCACACAGCTGGCAACGGCAGAGCTGGAACTCAATACATAGAGCTACTGAATTTATAATCCCAAGGGCCTTCCTCTTGGCCATGACCACTCTCCCAGGTGTGCATTAATGAAAATCTGTGCCTTAAGTCTGCACCGGTAAAAGGATCTGAGGGTGTAGGTAAACATGCATGAAACCCTTGCCTACCCCCAAAAATGCTCAAAAAGCATTGGTAAGTCCTACCCAAGGTTCAGGGACTTGTATTTAAAGTGGACAGAGCCCTATAAATGTTACAACCTGGCTCATTGTGGATTTCCTCCAAGGTGGATAATGCAGTGTCTACTGCACAAAGGTCTCCCATGTTACAGTTTCCATCACATAACCCCAGTCCCGGGCTTCAGAAACACTGCCTCCTTTTATTTGTCTCTGCAGCCTAGGGATGACAGTGGCCGCCTGCTGTTGCTAATCCCTAAGTTACCTTCTTTGGTGTCTCAGCTTTTTCATCATCTGTATAGCCAATTTCCTGCATCAAATCCCCTCCTTATTCCAGGTTAGATCCTGTTACACAGATGAAGAAACCAAGGTTCAGAGAAGTTAGGTAACTCAGCCAATATAATACAATAATTCTTGACAGAGTTACTATTCTGAACCATAAGTTTCTGATCCCAGAGCTTAAGCTCTTAATCACTGACTTATATTTAAGGTGGTTAGTGAAGTTCCTGGTGCCCAAAGCCAGGTGGTGATGGCGATGGAGATACGAGGACGACAGTGATTATGATGATGATGGTGCTGATGTTGATGCTGACGGTAGTAGTAGCGGTGATCTTGGTGATCACCATGTTTGACAACTGTTGTACGTCCTTCGGGATAGGTGTGCAGATACAGTGTCCCGGTTGTCACACAGATGTTTTGTGTTCCAGGCCTTCACCTACCACCACATCCAAGAAATCATGGTCCAGCTTCTTCGCACGGTGAACCGGACAGTCATCACAATGGGGCGGGATCACGTTCTGATTGTGAGTAGATCTTTTCCTCTTGTTGAGCATTTCAAACTGGGTCAAGGAATGAATTTTCTGCAATACCAGGTCTCGTCAAACACCCAGCACCAGTCGTTGCTTTGTTTGGGACTACATGGGTCAGATTTTTCCTACGTGGGCTGGGAGAACATGAGAGTTAACTCAAGTTGCTGAAATAAAATTAGACTTAGAACTTGTCTACCAGGATGAGTGTACCAGATGAGTTGAGCCTCTCTGAGCCTCAACTTCCTCATCTATGAATGGTGGAAGGTTCTCTCACCAGAGAGAAGCCTTTCGTAAGTAAGGCACGTCTAACCATGTCACTCCTTTGCTTTAACTCACTGGTGGTTTTCCATCTCTGCTTGGCTGGTCTCTCCCTCAGGTCTGAGGGCTTGTGCCCTCCTGTTAATCAGATCTTGGCTTAGGTGCCGTCTAATCAGAGAGGCTTCCCTGCCCTGACTGCCCTGTCTATGATACCCCACACCCCTCCATCCTCCTTCAATTTCTACACCCTGCTCCTTCATGTTTCTTAGTACTTATCACCATATGAGTGAGATATATATCTGTATCTATCTATATAGCTATATAATTTATATAGCTATATAGATAGATACAGCTATAGGTATCTATAGATTATATAGATAGATAGATGTAGATATATTTTCCTTTATTTATTTGTTTATTGGCTGGCTCTCCTTGTAAGAATATGAGCTCCAGAATGAAAGGATTTTTGTCTGTTCTGTTCATTTGTATCTCCGGACCCTACAGCAGTGCCTGGCATGTAGTAAGTACTTGATAAATACTTGTTGAACGAATGAGTGAAAGAATGAGTGACTGAAGGGGTGAAGGAAAGAATGAAATGCACCAGGCAGGGACTCTAAAGTTTAATGAAGACAAGTAGTACTCAGCTTTGATTGACTGACACCATGTGGGATTAGCCATACAGCTGCTAGAGCTCCCAACTTCTTGAGAGAAGCTAAAAATCCCCATACTTTATGTGAAATTTCCTGATGTTGAAGTGTTGGCAGCTAACTAAAAAATATTTATAAATATTTTATGATCCTCAAACAGCTGGATTCAGCTCTCAGAAAGCCAGTTGGGATGTCTGCTTTAAAGTGGTACAGTATGAGCCTGTTTGGGGAAGTTGATGTCAATAACTATAGTTCTGCTTCATGGTTACAGAACTTAACATGCTGAGTGTTTATTCTAACAGTAGCTTGGCAAGGATTTGATCTCTAGAAGCAGCCAAGTGTAACAGTCTTCTTTATACCCATTTGGTTCTGTCTACTCATGTCAGTGCATGGTTCCTTACTGTATATTATGTACATTTAAAGGAATGGTGACATCCTTAGAGGGCACCAGCAGTGCTGGGTACTCCTGCCTTACTGGTGCAGAGAGCCATGTACATCATTCTCTGTTGTTTGTCTTACTGTCCTTCCACCTTAAAAGCATCACCATTTCTTATTCAGTTATAATCTTCCATATCTGCAGTTCCCATCATGCACCTTAGATAAACACTTTATGACCTCCCTAATCCTTATTCCTTCTCTTTGAAGCCAGACCTAAAGATGGTCATCCATCCATTTGGCTCATTCCATCTATAGCAGGCTCTTAACTCTCTGTGTCTCCTTCAGAGCAGTGATTCTTTAAAACAGTGCCTGGATCATAGAAAGCGCCAAATAACTGGTGTCTATTATTATTATTTTCCTTTCTCTCTGCTACAGTGTGTCTCTCTGTCCCTTTGCGTTATCGACATAGTCAGGTGAGCATAGTTTGGGCCTCTTTCACGCTGAGACTTTTATCTGATGCTCTGTCCTGGTTGCTTGCCCTTCCAGTGCACACTGCTCACTGCTGGCCTGTTCATCTTTGCCAGGAAACTCCCCTACTCTAGAATGTTCAGCGGCTCCCCACTGTCTACCAAATTAAGGCATAAATGCACTAGTCTGGCCATTCGTAGCTTCTGTGATCTGGCCATAGCCAAAATTTATAGCCTTTTCATCTACTTTTCTCCACATATCCAGCCAAAATGGATGTCTGCATATTGCCTAAACATGCCTGGCACTTTTTCACTTTCATGCTGCTTTCTTTGTCTGGAATTCCTTTATGTGCCATCTTAATTTGTTGAAATCCTATCTAGTCTTCAAGGTCCAGCAGAAATATACTCCCTTATAAAGCTGTCCGAATCTCACCAACCTGGTTGAGATCTCCCCATCTCTTCTAGATCACACGGCTGTCTCATCTTTTTTTTTTTTTAACAGTTTCATTGAGATATAATTTAAATACTTTAAAATTTAACCATTATAAGCATTCAGTTCGATGAGTTTTTATAATGTATACAGTGTGCAACCATAGCCAGGATTCAGTTTAGAGCACTTTTTTCACCTCCAGAAGTTCTGTCTGCAGTCCCTCTCCGTCTCACTCCTACCCCTCCAGCCCCACCCCAGCTAGGTCAGCAGCCGCTAATCTACTTTCTGTCTCTATAGATTTGCCTTTTCTGGAGGTTTCATGTAAGGGAAATCAGATAATTTGAGGCCCTTTGTAGCTGGCTTTTTTCTGTAGCATAATGTTTTTGAGGTTCATCCATATTTTAAGATGTTTCAGTACTTAATTCCTTTTAATTGCTGAATAGTATTACACTGTATGAATATATCGTATTTTGTTTATTCATTTTCAGTTGATAGGTACTTGAATTGTTTCCGATTTTTGGCCATTATGAATAATGCTGCTGTGAACATTCACATGCACATTTTTTGTGAACATATTCTAATTTCTCTTGGGTAGAAACACAGGAGTGGAATTGCTTGGGCCTGTGGGAAGTGTATGTCTAACTTTAGAGGAAGCTGCCAAACTGTTTTCCACAGTGTTTGTACCATTTTACTTTCCCACCAACAGTGTATGAGTGTTCTGCGTTTATCTACATCCTCACCAACGCTTGGTATTGTCAGTCTTTTGGATTATAACCATTCTAGTGGATTCATAACAATTCTAGTGGCATCTCATTGTGGTTTTAATTTGCATTTCCCTGATGACTAATGATGTTGAGCATCTTTCCATGTGTTCTGCCTCTTTTTTTAAGTCATTTTTATCTGTGCACTTGACATATATAGCTCCTCTCTTGTACCATAAGGCTTAGACCTATCTGTAAAATGGGGGTAATGACAGACCTTCCTCACAGAGTTGCTGTGAGAATTAATAATACATGAGAAGCATTTACACATGTGTTTCTTCTACATAATATTCATGTGTTTATTCATTCAGTATTTTCTGAGAACCTTTTATATACTCAGTGCAAAGGCTCAGAAATGAGTTAGACGTGGGTCTGTGCCCACAAGAAAACCATGACCTCCAATGGGATGCCTCTGAAGTATCTCAAACTCACTGTATCCCAAACCCAACGTATCACCAGCCCCCTGGAGCCTACTCCACACTCCCTGTGTTCACGATCTCAGCTTATGGTACTGGCATCCTAGAACTAAGGAGCTGCCCTTGACCCCTTCCTCTCACTCGCCCACTGCCGCTTCCAACCACCTACTAAGTCCTGCTGGGTTTTTGTTTGTTTGTTTGTTTGTTTGTCTGTTTTTTCGGTACACGGGCCTCTCACTGCTGTGGCCTCTCCCGTTGCGGAGCACAGGCTCCAGACGCGCAGGCTTAGCATCCATGGCTCACGGGCCCAGCCGCTCTGCGGCATGTGGGATCTTCCCGGACCGGGGCACGAACCCGCGTCCCCTGCATCGGCAGACGGACTCTCAACCACTGCGCCACCAGGGAAGCCCCAGTCCTGCTGTTTTCAGCACATCTGACCTCAATGCCTCCCCACCTGGCTCCCCACTCTGCTCTCAGAGTCCCTGTACACGATCAGCCATCAGGCTTGCCATACTTAGTCCCTTGCAAGGTGATTTTCTGATTTTTGTGCTCATGCCCCCTACATTCTGTGGACCCCCTTGAGGGCAGGGATCACATTTACTGGTTCTTTTATCCTTATCACCCAGAGGGTGCCTGGCTTACTGTGGATACTCAATAAATGCTTGTTGAGCGAATGAATGAGTGAAATACTCCCTGAAAATGTGGTGCTGTACCATGCCTTCATAGTTTTGTACATGCTTTTCCCTCAGTTTAGATTGTTTTTCCTTCTTCAAGGAACACTTTTACTAAATACCAGGAACCCACATCTCAGGGAGTGTGGGAGAAGTGTAAGGAATTGCCTGCTTAGACTTTCCCTGCCCCCTGGGCTAATTCCAGGAGCCTTGCAGACGTTCTAAGCTGCAAGCTGTGTCCTTAGTCTCCATGACTCTTGGGTTTGCTGCTGTAATTACAATGATAAGAGTGCTGAGTGGGGAGTACTAGAGGTATGTAGCAAGCACACCTCACTAGGAGCAGGGATGTGCCTGAACTAGAAGGAAGAAATAAACAGGTCTTTCCTAAGATTTGGCTTCATTTTCATAAAATGGGCCTTTCCAGCAATTCTTAGAATAGAACTAGCTCATCCAAATTAAAGAAAATGATGTTGGAAAGTAATTACTCAGAGGTCAGGGGTCCCTGTCTTAGTGCTGAAGGCCCCAATTTCATTTCAAACTGAAATCTGGCAAGGAGGAGAGATCCCCATTCCAACCACCACCTTTAACTTTCCAGATATGATTTTTATTGGTTAGTTTCATTACTGTGGAATATTAAACAATCAATATTTATGGCAAACACCAGACGTGTCTAGTTCTTCTGAAATCCCAAGAAGGCCCGATTGGGTGTAGGGCTGGTTGTTCTCGTGTCATTATGTGGGATTAAATAGTGACTTTTTTTCTTATTTGTAGGAGTAGAAATGTTGTGATAAAAGGTATTAAAATTACAGGTACCATAGGGCTAGGATGGATTGATTCTTGTGCACAGCACATTGTAATTATCATTTGCTGGAAGTAGCCATTCCTGATTTTTTCTGTAGATCGTCTGCCTGAACAAGGAAGTGTTGGTGGTGACAAATGAGCAGAAGGAAAGTTTACAAAAACAAAAAGCAAAAAACTTTTTACATGACTGCTGCCCTGTCTTCCTTTCTTTGCCAGAGTCTAATGTATCAGATAAATGTTTGTTTACTTAAATGACCAAGGATTTTTGACTCTGATGATGAGAAAGGCAGCATGGTTTGGTAAAGGACATTTTGGATAAGGGAGAGCCGGCGAAAGTTTCCACACTCTAGATCTTGGTTTCTTCTGTGTAATGAACTGTATCATTTTTGAGATCTTTGTCATGTATGTAAATTTTCTAATTTGTCCCATGCCCATTCTCTTTCCCTTCCTCCCAAGGTCCTGAGTCAGGGAGAGAAAATAGATTTCACTTTATGTGCCAGCTCTGGCGGGTTCTCAATGGCTGCCTGTTGCACTGTGTTGAGAAAGATTCCGGGGCTACATCTTGGCTCGGTAGAAAGAAGTGCTGAATTGATTAGTGATGTCTGTCATAAGCATAAGATTGGAAAACAGTGACATATGCAAGATTCTTGCAAATATTATGTATTGACTGAAGCTATTGGTGTTTTTTTGGCCCAATACAAACACTCTTGTAAAACCAGTATTCCCTTTCACATATTCTTGGTTCCTTTAAGAAGGTAGTGGTGTCCAAGCAGACACGTAATGGAAAAAGCCAGTAATCTGAGAGCTTGCATTTTTACCAGGGAATGGTTTCTATGTGCTACAGTCATATTTTATCAAGTGTAAGATGCACCATGATTTTATGTTCACATTACAAAGAGAATATGCTACCAATTAAACTGCAACACAGTGGTTTATTATTGCACTGGTTGTACTCTTCAGAGATTGTTAAAAAATAAAAAAGTAAGTTTGACTGAAAATCCCTGTTGTATGATGGGGCTCATCTTTGAGTCCTCACAGGTAAGTGTCATCCTCTGCCATTGTTCAGGATAATAGACTGACTGAGCTTCAAAGGATGGAAGCATCCTGGCCGAAGTCACACGGCTAGTAGCAAGACGGGCTGTGAACCCAGGGACGTCTGATATCAGACCATGTGTACTTTGTGCTGTCCCGTAGGTCTCAGAGTGTGGGGGGAAACGTCCAAGCTTGTTTGCACAGGTGAGGGGGGTTGTCAGGGAACCCCTCCCTGGCCGATGAATCCTGCTGCTGTCTGCTCTAGAGAAGGCCATCCCCTGCCTCTGGCCTCCCTGGCGCTGGGGATGGACAGTCCCACAGGCAGAATCAGGGAACCTAAGCACTGCCAGAAGTTCTTGGAAGGGAAACAAACTGGTAATTTTGCTGAAATTGGGATCTAGCTTTTATTTCAGGTAGTTAAAATAAGCCTCTGGGTGATACATTTTGGGCCCAATTACCCCAGTTTTCGCAGAGGAGTCTACTGAGTGATTAAATAAAAGTAAATGCAGTTGGCACGAGGCCAGCTCCAGAATTTCAGAGCCATTTATTCGAAAAGGAAAAAAACACGTGGGAATCACCCCACCCTCCATTGCTTCACCTCATAATAGCACTGAAGACTCCAGAAAATGCCTGAGTCATCAGAGAGCCAGGGTTTCAAAGCTCTGACTTCACTTCCCAAATGACAGATAGCCCACCTGCCTGACCACTCTCTGTCACTGTGAGCCCAAAGACTCAGGAGGCCTCTGCAGGGGCCACAGTGAGACAGTGCCAACTCCACCCACATCCAACCCCATCCCACGGAGAGCATGTGTGAGGACAGTCTAGGACACGAGAAGGTGGGGTTCCCAGCCAGAAGTGGTCGGTTGACCCCTGACCTTCACTACGTGTCTCAACACCTTGTTCAGAAAACAGTGTTTATACTAAAGCTCTCACTTATTGAGCAGATATCCTGCTTTCAGGCAGAAGGCTAAGTACGATATGTGTTTGACATCACTTAACCTGCATCAGGTACTCATATTTTACATATGAGATAACAAGCACAGGAAGGTTATATAACTTGCCTATAATCACACAGCTTGTTCGTGGAAGAGCTGGAATTTGAACCCAAGCAGTGCCATTGCTAGAGTCCCTGTTTTTAAATAGTATATCATGCACTCCTGCACTATTAATACCTTAAATTACTATTTAGGCATCAAGTATTTTAAAGATAATAATGAGCACCTTAAACCCAGCTATGGCCCTGCCTAGACTGTGGAATCTAATGGGATGACCTGTATAGTAACTTTCAGAAACCTATAAGATGGCGTAGAATTTTGGTGGTTTTATGATGACAGTGATATCTTTAGGATCAGGCTCCTCAATTCTGGTAATTGAACCAAAACAACCCATAAAATCTGAAGAACTTTCTGTCTCCTTGAATGCTGGTGCTTATGAAATAGCAGGTTTTACAGAAGACGACACAGCTAGAATGGAGACATGGAGATTCTAAAGCGTTCTGGAAGGAGAAGTAATCTCCTCCTTCCACATCCAGCTCATCTCCGGGTTCTGTTTGTTCTAGGTCTAAAGGCCTCTATCCAGGCGCTTCTCATTACCATCGATGCCACTAGCCTGTGTCTGGCCATGACCATCTCTCACTGGTACCCTGCTACGTCTTCTGATAAGACACACTGCCTCCACTCTCGTCCCTTTCTAATTCTTCACACTGTGGCCAACATGGTCTTTTAAAGTAGCACTTTCTTGGAGATAAAGCATCAGTGGCCCCATAGTGGCCAAGGATGAAGGCCCAGGTGCTCACCATGGCTTTCAGGGCACCCAGTCTAAGTCTGCATCTTCTCCCAGTGCCCCTTACCTCACACACTTGTGCCAACTCAAGGGAACTGCTCTGTTGGTCCCAGAATGCTCTTTTTCCCCTCTGCATCCCCCTGCACACCATTCCCTCTGTCTAGAACATACCCCTCCTAACTTTCCTTCCAAGACCTTCCGCCTTGCAAACTCCTCTTCCTCCTTCATGTCTTGACCCACATTCCACTCCACCAAGTTGGGATCCCTCTGCTCTCTTCAACTTTGTGTACTCATCATACTGTCATGAGAACATCCTTCCTAGCAACTGTAGAACAATGCCTGTCTTCATCACTCCTGCGTTTCTAAGGACTCAGTGGTTCCCTGGCATGCAGGATGATCTCAAGGAATACCTGCTGAAGGAAGGAAAGATTTCTGCTGTCTATTTTATTTACATACAACCCATCATTCTTGTCCTTAACATGTTAAATGTTACTTGCATTACCCTTATACAAGTGTTACTGTTATTACCCTTGTGATATGATTAAGCTAGGAGAATAAGGGAGGAAAAGAATTGTTATTGAATACCCAGACCAAATGGAAAGGAATGGGGGGAGAATGTATTCATACTCTTCAGAGGATGCATATGTCAATAATAATGTCAGTTAACATTTCCAGAGTGTTCATTGTGTGGCGGAGATGGTAGTTTGGGGATATGATCACGTTTAATCTGTGAGGTTGACAAATATTATGATCCCCTCTCGAAGAGGAAACAGTAGTCAGAAGGCTTAAGCTCCTTGTCCAGCATCACACAGCTGGGAAGGAGAAAGCTAGAGTCCATACCCAAATCTACAGAGTTTGAAGCTGACATCTTAAGCATTTCACTATACATATCTGGGAAATTGTTTTCCTGAGATGAAATTAATGAGAGAAAATTCCTGAGAGAGAGAGAGAGAGAGAGAGAGAGAAGAGTAAATATGTGTGTATGTTTGTGTATTAGAGGGGGATCAGGTTAAGAGAGAAAATAAACATTATACAAGAGACCTGAAATTCCAGTTGGTAACCGAAAGATGGCGTAAGGAGCTTGGGGTAGCTTCGTTGCTGCTGGATATGGTCACGTGCATGGTGCTTATAGCCAGTGAGTGGGGAAGCTTTGCTTTAATAAGGGTTTCGGTAATTGTATATCAAGGAATTCTTGGCCTAAAATATATATGCAAAAAGTGGATTAGTATCTCAACTTCCAAGGAACCCATAGCATATATGGGCAGAAGTCAGGTGATCAAGGTAGATTTTGCAGAACTGGGTCTAGTTCTTGAATGACATGAGCAGTTTGACTAGGTAGAGAGGAAGGGTTAAGGGATTGTAAGAGGGAGCAGCATTTCTTGCCTTACGTCCATCTCCTGGTCTGTGAAACCTCTCATTCCTGAAGACCATCTTTCTTCAGTGACCTCACTGTCCTTTGTCCATTTTTCAATTACAGCATTACCCCTGTCATCGTGGAATTTTCTCTTTACCTACCTAGGTTTCACAGTGGACTAAGATCCTTGAGGAAAGGGACTGTGTCCTCCTATCTTGGAGGTTCCTGTCCATCGGCCCAGGGCGTGGCATGTAGCAGGCGCTCATCCAAGCTGCAGGAGTGAGTGGAAAGAACAGAACTAACTGAAAGAAAGCACAAATTTAGCTTTAAAAGAAAAAGTTTAGCTTTAAAAGAATTCTGATTTTAAAAAATAAGATGAGAAAAGATTTATTTCATGCTAGGCTTTCCCTTAAGGATCTTTTTTTTTTTTAATATAAAATTCCCAAATACCTTACTAGCCCCGTGTGGTAGCATTCTTTTAGACAAATCACAGTTTGAGAGCTGGAGCATACAAAAGCCAGCTTCATCTCCAGACCTTCCTTTTGTTCCATGATGAGTCACAGAGATGGGAATTATGAAGTTCCTAAATGTTTTAAAAGAGCCACTGCATTCTCCCTAGTCCACCTAATCGAGCAGACCTCTGCTACAAGGAAAGAGAGCGCTCCGAGATAATAAACATGCTGCTGCTGTGACAGTTTCACACGTGGCTCAGTAACGTGTGCCTTGTGGTTCTTCAGGGGAGGTGAGCTCAGACTCTAGAGAAGCTGGGGCCTCCACTGGCCACCCAGGGGCTGCTGTTGTTAGCACCCAGAGAGGGAGAGGCAGAGATGGAGTTTGGGTATCATACAGTTAGTACTAGGACATGCATGCATGACCAGTGCGTCGTATCCTAATGAAACTGCCTCCAAATATCTCAGTGCCTTTTGGCTTCTGTTAGTGGAGCTGGACAGATCTGACTTTGAACAAGTAACTTTAAATGTGTCTTAAAGGTTAGACTCCACTGTATCTTCTGTGCTGTTTCCTGGTGCTAGAAGAGATGCCAGTCTTTTCTTGTCCTGGATGAACTTCGGAAACTTTATTTATTTATTTTTAACATCTTTATTGGAGTATAATTGCTTTACAATGAATGGTGTGTTAGTTTCTGCTGTATAACAAAGTGAACCAGCTATACATATACATATATCCCCATATCTCCTCCCTCTTGGCGTCTGTCTCCCATTTAGGCATTGATGAGCACCCTCACTCCCAGCATTTCTTTCTAAGGGCTATGGGGGTTGGGGCACAAGTTATGGAGTTTGAAAGGATTTTGCTGGCTGGGAACTGGTCCTCTTTTTCTCAACGGGTGAGGTGACCTTATTCCATAGCTAGGAAGTCTCTTTACTTCACAGTTCTCCTCCTCAGTTTCCATGTCTGTAAAATGGGGCTAGTAATAGTTATTACTTGTCAGTTCCATGGTGAGGACTGGGTAAAAACCTATGTGTAAGGCTCGCAGCACGGAGTTTAACACATAGCAGACCCTCGGTAAATAAGAGCCATTATTTTCCCCCTTCAGTGCTACAGTCTTCTCCCTACTTTGACACAAGTGTTATGAGTCAGATTACAGGTTATTTTATGGTGTGACTTGGGATAGCACCTGGGTTTGTGCATTATTATTAAGCTGTTGCTACAGCTGGGCTGTAAATAAAGCTCCCCCCACCCCCCAGAGATGAAACCAACCACCAGATGTCTGCCACAAAGGCTTGAATCCCAGACAGGAAGGAGAAATCCCATCCAGAGGCTCCTTCCCTGGGAATGCGGAGGGAATGGAGCTGCCCACAGAGAAAAAACCCTGTTGGAGCAACGGCGAATGAAACAGGCTTCCCTGCAGGTCTCCGTCCCTGTCGTCCATGCCAGGGCACTGGCCTTCTCAGTGACTCAAGGGAATCAATTCTGTCAAATGATCCTTCAAAATCAGAACCCACTTTTCTAGATTCATGCTACATTCTTAAGTGATGCATTTATGTCGCCATTAAATATTTATGATAATTTTTAATAATATGAGGATATTCTAGGACTTAAATATGGAGAAGGATTATAGAAATATAACAACAACAATAAGAAAGCCATCATGGTGCCCTGAAGGTCAAAGAGGGGAAGAAATGTGGCCCCTCACCAGAGACTCTGGATCTCTTAGAGGTCAGACCCAGGGACCTTGTTCGGAAGCTAAAATAACGTTGGTATCGTCTGCTTAAAGGACACATGATTTGTACATTTCTGTAGTTTTACTCTTTCTAAAATGATTCGGCTTTCCTTTTATAATCAGGAAAAAAAAAAACCTCAAACACTATTTCTTTAAAAATAGGAATTAATGAGATAGTCAAACTTACTGAAGCACTTTCATGTATATAATTCCACTTTTCTTCTAACTAGCCTGTGAAGCCAGAAAGGCAGATGGTTTCCTTCTGAAGACAGAGGTGGGGGGTGGAGGTGAAGGTACTTGTTCAAAACCGTGCAGAAAATCGGGGGCTGAAGTCAGGACTCCTGGTCTTGTTCTGGTCTGTCTTTCCACCCTGGATTGTTTTTCCTCTTAATGTGTCCATCTCCATATTTTCTCCCAATTCGTTCAACAAGCACATGAAACACTTACGGCATCTCAGGAAATGTGATAAACACTTCGAGGGTCCCAGGGATACAGATGACAATTCCTATCCCCCAGGACTTTGCTTCCTGGTGGAGATGAATGTGAGGGGTTGACAAAAGAAATGCCAGGATAATATAAGCAGCAGTCTGGTCAAAGCACCATGAGTACTTGGAGGACGATGGAGTGACTAATCCCATGGCAGGAGCCGGGAATGATCAGAAAAAGTTGCAGAGAAGAGTTGACATTTAAATTGCAACTTGATGTCTGGCATAGGAGTGAAGAGCCCAAGCTCTCATGTTTGGCAGACCTTGCAAGAACTCCAGCCTTCACCATTTCATACTTGTGGACTTGGACAAATTACTTATCTCCCTCCAAGCCTCGATTATTCTTCTGGGAAATAGGGGTCATCATTAGCACCTTATGGTAATTTTCTGAGGAAAATATAAGATAATGGAAGCAAAACATTTGATAATAGCCCATTGTAACTTCAAGAAACCAGAGCCTTTATTATCATGATTAGTAGTAATATGGCTACTATTCATTTATTCCCCCAAACAAAAATTATTTCCCATGGTAAATAGGTAATGGAACAGTGTCCCAGGTAGAGGGAACAGCGTGTGCTAAGCCACTGATATGTAATGTCCTCTGATGTTTTAGGAGGTGGCAAGGAGATGGTGCAGGGGAAAGTGGAGTGGTAGGAAGTTAGGCTGCACGTACTAGGTTGGAGTTGGATTGCAAGGAACCTTGTGCTATGGGAGGAATTTTATGCCCTGGATGGTGGTGGGCACAGTTAGAAAAGCTTGGAGTGGCATGGCCAGATATACGTCTTAGAGTGATCCCCAGGTAGCTGCGAGGAAGCTAGATCCAAGGGAGCTGGAAAACTGTAAGGAAAGTAGACTTTGAAGGCCAGTGCAGTGGTCCACATGAAACAGACAAGGGCTCATAACATTGAAGTCTTTAATTAAACAAAGACTTCCTGGACTTAAGACTTTACAAGGGGAGGAAAGAAGTTCCTACTCTCATGACATGTTACACAGAGTTGGGAAACAGGGAGAAAACTAGAAACAGCTATAATTCAAGACAGATAATCATCATAAGAGAATAACAAGGACAGCATTAAGAGGGTCAAAAGGAGGGGGGGCATGATATCCAGGTGGGTGAATCAGCAAAGGACATGTGCTTATTGTCAGAATCCCTCTCCCCCACCCCTCACTAGACTGTAGTAAGCTCTCTGAGGCAAGGGCTGCATCTGTAGTTTTCTTGCCTGGTACAGAGAAGGGAATCTATAACTGTTTATTGGAAAAAAAGTGGTTATGGGCTGAGGTTCATGTGAGAAGCTTCCTTGGAGCTGGTTGTTGTGTAGTAGTGGAGAAGAGTGAGGGATCAGTTCCAGGAATTACGATCAGATCCGGGGTCTGAGTTTGCAAATGCTGATGCTCTGCATGGCTTTGATTTTGCTCTCTTTGATCCCTAATTACAGAAAGCATATTGTTTTTACCTTGAAACACACAAGCAAACGAAAAACAATGACAAAAACACATGACTTCTCTCGTGCATCACGCATATGGGAGCTCTGCACGTGGGATTAGGTTCAGTGGGGCTTGGTGTGCTTGGGGGAAGAGCTATGTGAACCACTCTTGATTTCAGCAGTTAAAATGACTCAGCCCGTTTGGCTCAGGAGGACGAAGGCTTTTCTATCAGCATAACCAGGGTATCACAACATGGCGTGTGCTACCTGGGGAACCAAGCCCAAGCACGGATGAGAGGTCACTGTGTTTGGCTGAAGATTTAAGAAATATATATTGAGGTTTTGCCAGGAGAAAAAATTATGGGTTTCATTAGAGTGAAATTTAATATACCATAGTTAGTTATGGATTCTGAGAATTCGTGAAAGCCATTCATGATAATAAAGCTTTTATTTGGGGCTTCCCTGATGGCGCAGTGGTTAGGAACCCGCCTGCCAATGCAGGGGACACGGGTTCGAGCCATGGTCCGGGAAGATCCCACATGCTGCGGAGCAAGTAAGTCGGTGTGCCACAACTACTGAGCCTGCACTCTAGAGCCCGCGAGCCACAACTACTGAGCCCGTGTGCCTAGAGCCCATGCTCTGCAACAAGAGAAGCCACCGCAATAAGAAGCCCGCTTGCTGCAGCTAGAGAAAGCCCGCGTGCAGCAGCAAAGACCCAACGCAGCCAAAAAATTTTTAAAAAGTAAATAAATAAAGCTTTTATTTGCTTTGAAGTAAATAATCCTGTGGTGTGATGCTTGTTGTCTTTTCATTTTAATTGTGGTTTAAGCCAAGACAAAATGCTCTGCCCACAATGCTTCTTTAGTTAGACAGACCCTGTCTCCTTTAAATTGCATTTTATCTGAAATGGACTAGGTCACATGTAATAAATTCTGGCATTTTAATGGAAACATTACAGCAAAAATAGTTAACAATCTGCTTTAATTTCAAAGCTAATTTTCTCTTTCATATGGTAAGGCAGTATCTTGGTAAAATGTGCAAAATGCATTGGGATTTAATTAAGTTCCGAAACAAGGTTAAACAATTTGTTCTGAAACAAGGTTAAGCTGGGCTGTCAATATTCCAGATAAATGGTGGGGGAGGATGGTAGTGGCTTGATGTTCCTGAGTCCTGAATGCCATGTGGACCACGGTGGAATTAGAACTGGCCACATTAGCTGCTGAAGGCCCCAATCTGTGGAAGGCTGGATGCTCCTGGCAGCACAGTTAGAGCCTATACATAGATAAGGGAAAAAAAGGGGAATCACTTCTTCCTGTCTCTCCACTGAATCCAATTCATTCTTTAATTTATCCCTGCAAAAAATATTTGAATCTCATTGTGCTAAGTGCTAGAGATTCAAAGGTGAGCAAAAATAAGCAGAATTCTTACCTTAGGAAGATAATAGGCTAATGAGAGAGAAATACATTCATCAAAGAATTACATAAATATAGGTACAAGGACAGCTGTGTCAGGGACTTTGATGGAGGGCTCCTGGTGCCAGGTGAGTGTGTAAGAGGGATATTTGGGATGATCTGAGGCAGCGGTGGTTGTAGTCTTGGAAAACCTTACTTGGGAAACCCCAGCAGAGCTGGAAACCGGGCAGGGAGGGTGGTGTGGTGGGGACTGTTCCAGGCAGAAGGAAAAGTGTGTACAGACCCTTAAGGGAGTGTTCCCATCGTGGTTCTGAGGAACCCAAGGTGACTCGCTGTGACTGTAGAGCAGACAGTGAAAGGGCCTGTGATGGGAACTTCCACAGGAGAGCCAGGTGGGACCTCCTGAGCCACAGGGACAGACCTAGTCTGACTTCCTAAGTTTATCAGGAAGCCAGATTGTGACAGCCAGAGTGTGACACGGGTCAGGTCTAAATTCAGCAATGACTGGTTCTGCTGCTACGTGGTGAAAGGGAAGGGCGTGCACATGGGGAGACCAGGTAGGATGCTCCTGTGCAGGCCAGCTGAGAGAAGAAGGGGGTTTGCCACGGGAGGCCGGTAGTGGAGAGGTGCCCTTACCTGGGAAGCCAGCTTAGCCTGGTGGTGAGAAAACCAGACTCTAGGTGGTTCTTCCTGGGCTGAGGATCCTGGAGGATGCAGGAAGAAATCATATATTTGGGAAACCTCAGGACTAGGGGTGATAGACATGAGCAATAGGAATTCAGGCTGTAAACTGGGGGAAAGAAAATGGGGATGAAGTTGGGATGAAAGTACCCCAAAGGGGTTATGAGCCTTAAGCCAGTCAAACATGGTTTTCACCAAATGCAAAGTGTGTTGGGTGTGGATTTGTCTTTTAGTTCTTTTTATTGCAAGCTATGCTTGATGGGCATAATGATCACAAAGCATCTATGTTTCTTGGAACTTAAAAAGAGAAATACGTTTTTAGCATCCAGCAAGTTGCCTTGAGCTGCTTAAAATGAGAGCCTTTTCAAGTGAAGGCTATATTGAGGCCTCTGATCGGCTAAGAAAGAAACTGTACCTGGAGGTCAGAATGCGTCTCAAGTCTAGTGCCAGTGGTTCCTGGAACTACCCTGGGTGCTGGTGTCTGGTAGACCTTCACACGTTGCACCCACCCACCACATTGCTCCCAGCACTGGCTTCCCACATGATTTCCACGAGCCCTTGGACGCATCATCTGTCTAGCCTCTCTTAGTTGTCTCATGCTTCAAATGGCAGGGGCCCAGCCCCTGCAGTGTCTTTTACCTCTAGGGTATTTGATTCCACGCGGCAAGAATCCTTCATTCCCCAGAGTGCTGCTCTGTGCTAGACATGCCTGCGTATTCTTCTGGCTCGCTGAGGCCTTTGTTACTTAACGATCATCGTCATGGTTTCTAGTCTTAATAAGGCCAGGAAGAGTTCATTCCTTATTAACACCACTTTTTGCCCTGAGAAAACCTTAAGCCTGTTTCTGAAAACCCACTGCAGTCCCATAAAGGCATCTTCCCTCTTCTCCCCCAATTTACTTCAATAAACAAATGAATAAATACACATTTATTGAGCACCTGTTGTGTGCCCTCCATAATACTCAAGGTTCTCTCCCACTTAATTGTCATGCACCCTTGTCAGGCAAGGGTGATGTTCAGCATTATAAGAAAAGGAATCAGCAGCTCACAGAGGTTAACTTTCCCAAGGTCATCCTGCAAAAAAGAGGGTAGTAGAATAATATTAAACCCAAGACTTCTGATTCTGTGTCCAGGTTTTTCCCACCTAAATTGGTAAACAAACTGGTTTTAGATGGTTCATGGACAGCACAGGGAAAAAATTAAATCACGTGATGGGAATGTTGTTTTCTTTTCAGTTCTCTCTCAAGCATCCTGATTAGTCAAGTAGAAAATGCATTTGGTGTTAAAGTGGCTTTAGCACGTGTTGAATATTTGCTAATCTCCCTTTTTGACAAAGAGAGCTGGTCTCAGGCTCAGCACCGTTAACACTCAACAGTCTCCAGCAAGAATTTTAAAAAATTATTTTGGTTTCATCTTTTATTTTTGGAACATCATACTGGTTTTTCTCATGGTGGTGATAGATATAAAGGAAGAGAATTATGGGAAAAATAATTAAAGAAATTATTCCTCTTTCTAGGAAGAGAATTATGGGGAAAATAATTAAAGAAAAATATTGAATAAGTTACATTTCAGGTATATGAGCATAATAATGATAAAAATCATGACTATGTATCCGTCTGAATGAAGCTGGGAATTGCATCATTGATTCACAGTGCCTCTCTGGCTCCCAGGGCATGTGGGCCTTGAGGAGATCATTGCCATGCTAAGTTCTGAAGCTGCTCTTTTTTTATTTGTTTCCCTGGGAAACATATAGAAGCGATTATAATGAAAACTCTCCCTGCCATTAGGACCATTGGACATCCTTCTTAGGTTTAAATTTTATAACCCAAACCAACCCAAGCTAGTAATGGAGTCTTAAAACCTAGAAAAAATATGTAAGTTTATTGCAAAAGATAATATCCCATTTAAAACAGTTTAGAAATTTACAAAACCTTACATTAGTATGTAGTCTTTAAGAAGGTGCTCTATAGATGAGCTGGTATTAAGTTCCAGGTATAGCGAGTACACATTTTTTTAACTACAGAGAAAGCAGCTACATAAACTCCTGCAACTTAAGCTGATGTATCAGTCTTTCACCTTTCAATTTTATAAAAGTAACTTTTGCTAAATTAATATCGCTCTGTAAAACCAGATAACTTCAAGTACAGCATTTCTGTAGGATATCACGGTAGATGTTACATAATACTTTACAAAGAAGCAATTTTCACATGAGTAGATGGATATAGAGTCTTGGTATATGTATACTTTTTGAAATTTAACACAGAGATGATCGTTTTTGTTTAGCAGGAATGTGTTTACTGAGTCCACTTCCCCCATAACAATTTTAAACATTCAATTTTCAGAAGAGACTTCCTTCCCAGTTTCAGGTTGGTGGCCCAAGCAATGTTGTGTTGTGCTTTGGTATAGAATCATTATAGCCTTGTTTGGTTTTATCTCTAGAAATGTCAACCTTTTCAGACCATGATTTCATCTAACTCAGTTGAGGGTTTATCCCAAGGCCGCCACCTCAACATAAGTGTATGACAACATACACTTCTTAATTATCCAAATGTTGGATTATCCATTTTGTGTGAGTTATCCCAGACATCTCTTCATCATTACAGGCTGACTTTGACAAATGATCCTGATCAGCTCTGGGTGGCTCTGCTCATTTGATGTTGGCATGTGCACAGACTTTATAAAACAGGTAGATTAGGTGTTCATATCTCCACTCGGGAATGGACAAACAGGCCCTGAAAACTTAAGCAATTTGCTAAAGGTTGTTGGAATAGACTGTTCTGTTGCCTGGGTGTCTTAATTCTTGGAATAGGATTATTTCCATTTTACTGTGCTGCCCAGGAACATAAATTAATTTGAAAATTAGCGTAAGCAAAGCACATTAAGATGGAAGTGCTCCTACAAGATAAAATTATATGAGATCCCCAATGATTTTGCTTTACTGGATTATCCTCTGTGCTGTTCTTTTCGGTTGTTGGGGCCAACTGAGAGTTGATCACGTGGATACATACAGAAAGATCTGTGGCTTTTAGCCAGTGGTACCATATCTTATTGAAACGTGGCTTAAGTATGACAAATGTATTTATCTTAATTCTAACTTCACGTTATGTATTCTGGTCTCATTTTGTGGGCTTAAACATTACACTAGGAACAGAACAAGAACATCCTGAATGACATTCCAAGATTTAAGAGCGCCAGCCAAGATTCCTTGCCAAATTTCCCTCTTGCTCTCACTGAAATAGCTTTGTGCACTGCAGCGCAGGGACAGGGGAAGGTGAAACTGTCTGGGTGGTTTGCTCAGTTAGCCTCAGTTTGCCGCGGGGAACGTACGTCCCACGTTTACACAGGATGCTGCACTCTGCAAAGACTCTAACTCAGACACCTAGCCTTCAGCAAAGGGGGTTATGAAGTGCCTTCCTCACTGGAAGCTCGTTGAGTTTAGGATCCCTTTTCTAAGCAGCCTCAGTCCAACCACAGGCTGGTAGAGAGTCTAACAAGAAGGAATATGAGCCTTGCCAACCTACCCCTCATCCCCAAGAGTATGTAGCAGTTACTTAATTATATTACTTCAGCTGTTTGTTCAGCCATGCAAGTTTGACTGGACCTACATGTATGGAGGTCTTGTCAAAAGAATGAGCCAGACTTTCAAAGAATTCAGACTTTGGGAAGGAAAGGCCTTTAATACTAAAATGGAAAAAAATATATCCTCATCCCCAGTTCTGCTGCTTCTTCAATCAGGTGACCATTGCCTGGTCACCAGGAAGGGAGATTGTGTAGATTAATATACTTTGAACTTGTCTACAAGGCTGCTGTAGGGATGAATGGGCAAGAACCAGTGTTGTGTTTTGTCTTAGTCTTATTTATGTTTCTGGTAAGATGAAATGGACAGATAGGCTGCTGGATCTCATGATCTTAAATGTTGCAGAGAAATTAACTGTGGAATCTTAAAGTTCAAACCCAAACCAGACCCCATCCATTTGCCAGGCAGTCTCAGGCCTCAGATTGAGAAGCAGGATGATTTAAGGTGGGCCCTGGAGTAGCTACAACTGCAGGATAGTCATACCTTCAAGTCCCGTATACCCTGTGGTGAGCTTACTCTGCCACAGACTCTTAAGGTCCACACAGCATGAAATGACAAATCCTTGCTTTGGGATCAAGGGGCTAATTAAAAATGAAGAGGACCCAACCCACAAGGTGATCTTGCATTCTCATGTCCTGCCCACTTCTGTTGTGCTCATGTATGCCAATATCTTAGAAAACTGCCAGTTTTGGTATCCGTTTTTCTCTGGGTATCTGCTTGTAACCCTCCTCTATCTTACTGCTCTGCACAACATTTTTGTTTCTTTCCTTTGGGACAATGAACCCAGGATGGGCAGGAAGTGCTTAGCATTACAGAGGTGTAGGAAAGTGCGATGGGGGTTTTGCCTATGGTGGGAATCTAGACTCACAAACCAGGCTGTGTGACAGGAAGCTAGGCAAGTGGTCACTCGGGTCCGTGAAGTCCTCGGCAAGCAGCGGCACGCACTCGGGTGAGGTGTGGTCATGTGTCCAGTGGCAGCTAATCCAGCCCCAAGTTGTTCTGGTTTCACAGGTCGAGTGGCTCCTAGCCTGGGGCCTTCGCTAAGAAGTAGAGAAGGCCTGAGGGCAGTGGTTCCCCACCTCAGGAAGGGCAGAGGTAAAGGTCCCCATGAGCTCAGATCCACCAGAAGCATTTCTTCTTCACCTTCTTGGTTTTCCGCCTTAAGTCCTGTTTCTCAGGGACTGAGGGCTCTGCTGGGGACTTTGGTGGGGGAGATGCCTCCTCAACTGGCTCTGCTTCCTCCAGACTCTGTAGAACCTCATGGAACCTGCCTTCCTGCTGCCGGAAATCATATTCTACACTGAAAAACACAAAGAGGAAGGAAGGAAAGTAAATTCAAATCAGCACATACTGATGTAGCATCACCAAGTGTCCAACTGACATGGAAAAACATGTGCTTTGAGGTCAGGTCCCAGATGCTTAGGTAGCTGCTTGGCTGTGTGACCTTGAGGAACTTGTGCCACCTCTCTGAAGCTCCAGTTTCTCATTGACTGAATTGGCATCTGTAATGCCTTACTCTTGGGCATGTTACTAAGTTTAAATGAAACACGTAACATGGCAGCCTAATAGTAGATGTCCAGTAAAAACGGCTCCAATCTCTCTCTCACATTTATTTAATGCTCCTAATTGTTCGTTCTTTTTACATACGTTTTATGCATGAAAACTGCCTCATTATAAAGTATTTAAGTAACACAGAGGATTATATGCTAAAACTAACAACTCAGTTTCCTTATCCATAAAATGGACATAAAAATGGCACCTATCTCAAAGGTTTTCTTTGGAATTAAGATGTATATTAATTGAGAGAATATAAATGAAGTACTTAGAGTGGTTCCTGGCATATAGTAAGCCATCTCAGAATGCCCAGTGACAAGGTACCATTTGGGGGCTTTATTAGTCACATGTGGCAATCGTGATTTGCCTTTTTGGTGGCACTTACTCCGATCCTGGGTCTCTGGGAGGTGACATGGGCATAGCAGACCAGGACAGTGTCCCTTTAATGACATCTCCTTTTCAGCCCTTGCTGGGTAGAAGGCTTTGGCCAGTCATGCCACATCACAAACCCACATGGGGTCTTTCCTCTGCCATATGAAACATTTCATTTTCCTCCTTGCTAAACAAGGAGGAGCACTGTTTTCATGACTCTGCATTTCCCCCACTTTCCATACTCCCAAGCTAGCTCCTCATCTTTGGGCCTTCTGAGAGTTCTAGTATGAAAGCAGGTAACAAACACAGCTATAAGCTTAAGAGCCTTCTTCCAAGCATCCTGGCACTGGCAACTCCTCTGTAAGTAAATCTCCTATGGAGGAAAGTGGACAATTAAGGGTGGAGGGAGCACATACACAGTCTGTAGGGACGTCTGCAGGATTCAGTCTTCCTGATCTGGCTCTCCAGGTTCTGAGAAGGCTGAGCCAGACTTACCAGATGGGCTGACCATTCCTGATGCCCACTGGCCTGATTCCCAAGCCCTCAAAGGTCAAGGGGAGCCTGAGCACCCACTGCACGCAGGCCAGAGCTTCTGCTCTCCCCAGCCTCTGACTCTCTCAACCCCTGAGAGCCCTGGTCCCCAACAGTGTCATGTTTACCTCACAGACCTGTGTACAGATGATACAATGGAGTCTGTACATTAATGACTCCAAAGCACACAAATAAAATAACAAAAAAAGGAATGGAGATTAGGAAATGCCCATTAAAGGAGAGTATTTAAATATGTCTTTATTGAGGAATGCTATGAAGTAAGCATAGATGTAAAGCTCTCCAAGACACATAGCTGAGAAGCAAAGCAAAGAGCAAGACATAATATATTAGTAGTAATAACATTAATGATGATAATAGTAACAGTAATAGGGGCTGAATAACCATGCTTAAGGAGCATCAGGGATGGGTGTCTGATTATTTTGTTTCTGTATTTTTGATATGCTTCCACCAGATTTTCTTCTCTTTGGCTTATATCCTTTCACTTTCTGTGCCCCCTGGTCTCCTCCACAGGGACATACTCCTGGCTGGGTGACTTATAATAATGGATGTAGTAATGCAGGCTATGTTTTTCTAGGCAAAGCTCCACGATTGATTAGGTGTGAGATCTTGGCAAAGTCACTTCTCATATTCAAGCCACAGTGTCCTTTTCTGCAGAATAAGCATGGTACCTACTCATAGGATCTCAATGAAGTATAAACAACAGAATGATGTACAACACTCAGCTCAGAGCCAGGCACCAACAAACACTGAATGATATTCAGCTAATCATTCAACAAACTAAATTTACTGAGTATGTCCCATGTTCCAGGCCCTATGTTAGGTGCTGGGGGCAGAGTGGTAAACAGACAGACAGACAGACATTATCCCTGGCCTCTTGGTGCTGGTAACCAGTGGCTCTGTGTCCTTAGTAAATGCTAGCCCATATCAAGAGCTACTAGAGATCTTCTAGCCAAAGCTTAGGATTTGCCAGATCAGTGAACAGAAGTATCCACTGAGGCTCCCACTTCCAGGATGTACTGCCCAGCACTGCACCCCTATTTGTCTCTGAGCCTGGGGTGGGTTTCTGTCACCACTACCTGCAACTCACTCTCCCCAACTGAAATTTAAGGAGATGGATTCAGAGACTGGGGAAGAGTTGTCTCCAGCAAACTCTCATTGCTTTAAGGAAGGAATTTAAAGCAGTGAGTTGCAAACTCTGATTCTTACCCTCTCTTACACTATTTCACAGATAGAGAACATCTACATTCA
Source organism: Hyperoodon ampullatus (assembly GCF_949752795.1). Taxonomy (NCBI): domain Eukaryota; kingdom Metazoa; phylum Chordata; class Mammalia; order Artiodactyla; family Ziphiidae; genus Hyperoodon; species Hyperoodon ampullatus. The sequence continues at coordinate 14,329,826 of NC_136917.1, forward strand.
TAGTTCTCCTAGCTCCTGAAATATCCCTGCCCTCCTTTCACCAGGCAGAAAAATAACCTTCATCCTAGAGCATCAGCTGGAGCCAAAGAAAGTAGGCACCCCTTACTCATTCTAGGAATTTCCTCAGCTTTCTGGTATTGGAAATTTCATCCATCCATCCATCCATCCATCCATCCATCCATCCAACTATCTATCCATTCATCCATCCATCCATCCAACTATCTATCCATTCACCCATCCATCCATCCATGCATCCAATCATCCATCCTATTATAGGCCTGATACTATGCTCAGTTACAGGGACATCACAGTGAGACAGACAGATGTGGATACTGCTTTTGGGGATCTTTCTTACCAGAGTGTGAGACAGATGATTAAACTAACAATTGCTTTAAAAATCTGCCTTGTTCGTATCTCAACTACCCCTACTTTCCAGCTCTTCATCCATATACCTCTACCAAATTATATGAACATACACACAAAAGAGCCTCCTTCTTCTCCTTATGTGTGATATTTCTCTGACTTCTTAATTCAGACAAACAACAACAAACCACCTGAGTCTGTCAAGACTCACAACAATGTCCTAACACCAATTAGAAAAAATAGTTCTTTGGGTGAGTCCAGATGTGTATAGAACCAGCAGGCCTGGAGACAGAAGGTAAAGTCTGGGACTTCCCTGGTGGTGCAGTGGTTAAGAATCCACCTGCCAATGCAGGAGACACGGGTTTGAGCCCTGGTCTGGGGCAATCCCATATGCCATGGAGCAACTAAGCCCGTGTGCCACAACTACTGAGCCTGGGCTCTAGAGCCTGCGAGCCACAACTACTGAGCCCGTGTGCTGCAACTACTGAAGCCCGGGCGCCTAGAGCCCATGCTCTGCAACAAGAGAAGCCACCACAATGAGAAGCCCACACACCACAACGAAGAGTAGCTCCCGCTCGCCGCAACTAGAGAAAGCGTGTGCGCAGCAACAAAGACCCAGTGCAGCCAAAAATTAAATAAATAAATAAATTTATTTAAAAAAAAAAAAAGAAGGTAAAGTCTGTCTTAGCTCACAATTTAAAGCACATTGTAGACAATACAGAAATAGCTCTCAAATGGAATACTCCTGGGTTTGAACCAAGGCTGTACCACTTACTGGCTGGGTGACCTTGGGTAAGTTGCTTCTCTTTCTGAGACCCAATTGAAAGTGGGGGTTATAAAGCTACTTCAATGGGTAGTTGTGCAGATGGGACACAATAACGGGAAATGTCCTTATGTAGGATGTGGTCTCTACCCACTCCACTAAGTCTCTTGTCTACCTATCTTAGGGACTGAATGCCTCACCTCCTCACCCATACCTTCAACTCTTCAGAAATTGTGTACCTTGCCAGAAACATTACTTTTCATCTCTCCCCACCATGTACATTCAGGGAAGAATATGCTCTTTATATTTCTATGGAAACACCACAGGCTTCCATTATAATCATTGGGACTTAGGGAACTCCCCATCCTCTTCTTGCCACTGCCCCCATTGGTCATGACAATTTAAAGAGGATTGAAAGTGACTTTCTTTTCAAGGCCAGGCAAATAACAGAGTACAGAGAAGCATCTGTGCTTTGGAAAGAAATTGATTAATTTTTTTTAGGCCAAAGCAATTTATTAGCATAAAGGAAAATTGTCACTTTTCTTCTTATCCATCCATTTGACAAACTACTGTTTAGTTTGGAAGGGAGGAGAAGGAGTGTATTTTGTTTTGGTAGCAGCTGCCTTATAAACGGGCAGGGGGCAGTGCCCTCTCTCATCTGTCTTTCATTTTGAGGCTGGGTCGAGAAGAGGAGATGCCCCTCAACTTCTTACTTAGCCAACCCACAGCACTTTCAGCAACGTCTTGAAAAGAGGGAATAAAATGCCTGCTTGAGAGAATTCAAGCAAACTCTTAGCAGAGGGTTGTTTGCAGATTCTGGGGATTGAATGCCTGCCTTGGGTTTGGTATCAAGGTAGAACACCAGTAACTTTTCCAACCTTCCCATCTCTCCTTCCTCTTAATCTGCCTGTCCTCCCACCCTTACCATCTTCTCCATTCATATCCACATGGATGAAGAGGAGTGCTGAATGCTTAGTTTGTACAGAGCTCTGGCTCACGGTGGGGTGGGAGTGGCACATGGTGGTCAAGAAATTGTTATAATACAGGATTCAGGCCTGGAGCCATTGAGATAGTTTGGAGCATTCAAGGTCTGCAAGGTTGGCCTTCTGAGGATGCACGGAATACCTGACACCTGGTTCAGGAGTGCCCAGTTCACTGTCTGGGGATCCTTAGAGCCTTTCCCAGCCAAGATGTCTGTGCATAGTGCCACTTTGCATTTAGAAAGTGAGCTGTGTGTAGACCAAGAATGGAAGAGAGCTTTCAGGTTTCCCTCTTGAGGGCACCTCACTAATCTAGCTGACAGATCAACGCTCCAGCCATCATGCTAGGTGAAAAACAGAAGGATGTTTTTCTAGGTAATTGGAAGTAGCTAGAAGCCTAAGTCATGGCTTATCTGGAAGAAGAAATAGTGAGAAGCAAAAAGTAGATAAATGCGTAAATACATAAGCAAACAACAGAGACAGATCCTGGATGCAGCATCTTGGCTGGGCAAACTGAAGTTGGGTGAGACACAAAGAGATAAAAGTTTATATAGAAACAAACAATAGAAACCTCTTACTTTTATATAGCACTTTCAGATTGCAGATACTCCAGATCTGCATTTTCATTTTATCTTCACAATAGCTCAGGAATCTAGGAAGGTTGTTATCTCTCCTTCAGCTGACAAGTGAGTTGGTGAAGGGAGTCACACCATAAGTTATGATCAGAATCTCAGCTTGCTTTCCTGACCTCTAGTCCTCTGTTTTTTCCTAAAAAGGGATCAGATGTTTTAGCCCAGGGCTTGGCTGTTACCAGGCTCTTACTCTAAGCAGAAAGAGATATAACAAAAGAGTATCTGGTTCATGTTAGGTGAGGGCATATGGTAATTTAAATGATGAAGAAGGAAGAGGAGGAGAATGACTCTCATTTATGTAATGAAATCTACATTCCAGACACTATACTACAAGTTTAGTAATTCTCACGTCTCATGTCATTCTCAGAGCCCCATGAGGTAGATATTATCTTCATTTCACAGATGAGGAAACTGAGGCAAGGCAAGGGGAGGTTAAATATTCTGCCAAGGGCACACACTAATAAGTGACAGAGCCAGGGTTTGAGCCTAGATTGTGTGGCTCCAAAGCTTGTACACGAAGATACACAGCATCGAAAGAACAGCAGTCTTCAACCTGTGTGAGATCCTGGTCACCAGATGAGCGTGGGGAGGGGCTGGTGACCAAGGCCTAGTGCACCTAAGTGAACTTGAAGCCCGCTGTGGAACCAGACCCAACCTGGGCTGGGCTGCATGCACGACCCTTTGTGACCCAGCTGACCAGCCCGCCCTGCCATAGTGTTTCCAGATTGCAGGGACATTCTGACAGGGAGGCCGCGTACCAGAGAAGACACACACCCCACAGGAGGCAGCTTAGCTAAGGTAGTATCTGGGCGGTACAATTTTGGGTCTGGTGTCAGTTGGTTAGGTCCGCAGGGGCCCTTTGCTCTTCCTTCTCAGCAAGCGGGTCTTGTTCTTTTATCAAGAGATGAGTCGTAAACCATACACCCCAAGCAGGTTGGCTGAGAAACTAATGATCCATGGCATCTCCCTGAAGACAAAACCACTTCCAAGTCCCTCTCCACCTCTTCATCTCTGTTAGAGTGTTTCTGTGGCCCCTCTTGCCACGGAACTCAGGTGCAACACAGATTTATTGACCTCCAGCAACTTTTGTTTTAGAAGAATTAGCTGTAAGAATCAATGGAATCAGCACGGGTAGTTGGCTTCCTGTCTACCTGAATAAATCACACCACTTTGGAAAGTGTCTCTGGGGAAGAATCACAGTCTGGGAAAGTAGGAACCTTAGTTAGTGTTTTTCCCCAGTCTGGAAGGGATATTGTTCCTAAAACTTTCTCCTAATGACCAGTTTGCTCATTATTTATAGGGTACAATTTTAAGCTTCACAACTCACAGCCATTTCAAGCTGGCAAGTGCACCCCTTCTTGGGCAACCGTCTGCTGACGAGTCCTCAGAGAATTGCACGTTCTCTTCTAGGCACATAAATAAGCAGAGCCACGCTGCAGAAACCTCACTGCTGATCGCTATCTGTGAGAGAGGTCTGCGCTCTGGGTTCTGTGGCTCTGTGTTGAGAATGTCTTCACATTAAGTCCTTAGAAAGAGAAGGCCATCCCAGAGAACTTTAACACAGATATTCACTGATTGTGCAAGGTCAGAAAGTAAGAGGGAAAGGAACAAGAAGGTCTCCTGAAAGCAGGACTGGTTTAAGCCCTAGCTCTGTTGGATCTTGGACAAGTCACATAGCTTCTCTGAGTCTCAGTTTCCTCATCTGTAAAATGGGAATAATAATCATACCCATATTTTAGGGTTTTGGGGAGTCTGAAAAGAGATGATACATGTACAGTGTTTAGCAAAATTCCTGGCACAGTGCCTGGTTCAACAAATGGTAATGATTGTTGCATTAACTTGACAGAAAAATAACGATTGGGTCATTTTGTGGTCAGCTGTGGCCCTCATGCCAGCAGCCATCCATTTGTTATTCCTGTGAAATTCTCAACTTTCTTGATCTTATATTTATGGCATGTTTCAACCTCTTTAGCTATTAATGCATTAAAATAGGTTTCATTTTTATTGCAGATAAATTGCTGATGCTGTAAATCCTACTTCTTTCCACTTACACTCGAGGGAAAAGAAGAAAGGGATAAGCATACTGAGAGAAACAGGGACTAGTGGCAAATATCTTGGGGATCAAACTGTCGAGGCTCAGAGGGGTTTCCACATGTACCCCAAACTTTATGTCTGTTTCCAAAAGAGAGCTTGAGCTATGTTTGGTGGTAGTTGTTTGGGGGATGCTGGGTAGTATTTCCATTAACATTCACGTTCCTGCATTTGAAATGAATGCTGCTCAGTCCATACTACAATGGGATGAGAGCTGCAAAGGCATCTGTGATTACTAGAAAGGACAGACATGCTGTGTGCTTTATAATTACTCCTCAGTGTGGAATTCATTGCTGGCCAGAGAGAGGACCGTGGCTGGAAGACGAGGCTCTGACAATTCACTTGGCTCCATGCTGGGAGGGCATCTTAAGCAAACGAAAGGAACATACTAAATAATTTATGTGGAAAGTTGGTTGCTGAATTCACAAGCCTGGGCGCATATTGCATTTCTAGTAAAATGCCTTTTTCTCTGGTTAAGTAATAGCTTTAAGTGGCAAGCAAGACCAAGACCCAGTGGCCAAATGACTTAACCATAGAAGGAAACTCTAGAAGGCTCTCAGCGCCTCTGACTGCATGACCCCAGGTAAATCACGTTGCTTTCCTTGGTTAGACGAAGGCCTGGCTTTTCTCCGACAGGGCACACAGCTGTACAGCTTTGGCCTGTGTTCCAGAGAGACTCCTTATGAGAAGTTCTGAATATTAAAACAATGAGGGGGCGACACCAAGAACAGGGATGCTGGTCGCCGGGTACAAAGGACGGCACTTGCAGCAAATCTCCTTCTGCATTATCCTTAACTTCTTCTCTGTCTTGCTCAGAGGAGTTGTAACAGTGGAGGAATCAATAATGATAAAAAAAAAAAAAAAAGCAGTCTATGGAGTTAGAGGAAATGAGAGGAAAGTGGTGGAGGATTCTGGTGTTCAGCATCACGCATGTTCCCTGATTCTGGAGCCTGTGGTGACCACACCCTCTCCTGAAGCGGGGTGGGCGGTCCTGGGCAGCACTTTGCATGGCCACCCTGTCAGGTGTTTGTAACTGCTCCTCCAGGACTCACCAGAGGGCAGTTCCTAGCATTTGGGCCCTTGGCCTGGGAGCAGAATTGGGCTCTAACCGGTCTGAACCTTAATTGGAGGAGGAAGCTCAGCAAGGATTGCCATTCCGTTCCTGATCTCAGATGAGGACCAAGGAGCTGGGTAATGTGGGAGGGAGGAGAGGCTACAAATGAATCCCCTGAGTAATGCATAATGAAAGCCTGGGCGCCCACGTGGACCAGCAGAAGCTCATTTTCTCTTCTCATTGGAAATAGGAGGCATCAAAAATACCCTTAGTCTATGAGGAAGGCTCCCCCCCCACCCAATCCTCTTCCCTTCCCTTTCCCTTGCGTCCACTCTCACCTGCACCTCCTAGTTAGGTCTAAACCTGACCACCTAACCCTGTAATTGAAGCCAAGCAGAAAGGTAAATCATCTTTCCAATGATGCGTTTAAAACAAAAGCTACTTTCTGGCTATTTTATTAGCAAGAGCTTTCTATGTCACAAAAGTTTCTAATAAATCAACCGGAAACCTCCTCCTTTCAAGACCCTAATTTTACCTAGCTGAATGTTTCTCAAGCTTCACTGGGATCAGGCTTTCCCAGGAAACTGGCTGTACCTGTGGATTCCCATCCTTCACCCCACCCCTCTGGTCCAGCAGGTTTGGGGAGTGAAGGCCAGCAACCAGTATTTACAGATAGCCAGGAGACTCTGATGCACATGGCCCAGGATCACATTTTTAGAACACTGTTTAGGTCCTGCATCTTAAACACAAGCCCTCACGATGCCCTTAGATTATGAGAACTCAGCCATACAACATTCTGCTGAGCCCTGATACCCCTCAAGCAGGTCTGTCCTCTGAAGGCAGCATGCTGTAGAATCTGGCCAACAGGAAGGGAGGACTAAGTTCCAATCTCGACATTTCCACTTATTAGTTTCAGAATAATTGTGCAAGTGCCTCTCTCTCTCTCAGTCTCAATTGTCTAATCTGAATAGTGTGCAAGTCCCTGAACCTCAGTTATCTCACCTGTAAAATGGGAGTATTTTTATCTATCTCACATGGTTGTGGGGATTAGATACGAAAATAAAAGGCATTTATAATGACCAGTAATAATAGACACTCAAGAAGTGGTAGCTCTCTTCTTATTTCTTTTCCCTAATCTTCATCCCAACAGATCTCTGTCTTCCCCTAGCTGTCATAGTTGCAAAGATCATCAAAGTCAGGTTAACAGACCTCCAATTAGATGTGAATAGTTTACGAATTATAAGGGTTTAATCCAGGCATATTAGTTTCCTATTACTACTGAAACAAATTACCACAAATTTAGTGGTTTAAAACAAGACAGATTTTACTCTTAGAGTCCAGAGATCAGAAGTCCTCCAGAACTGTAAATCAAGGTGTCAGCAGAACTGTGTTCCTTCTGGAGGTTCGAGGAGAGACTGTGTCCCTTGCCTTTTCCAGCTTTTAGAGGCTGCCTACCTTCTTTAGCTTGTGACCACATCACTTCTACCTCTGCTTCTGTTGTCACATCTTCTCTGCCTCTGCCTCTCCTGCCTTCATCTTTCCCTTGTAAGGATCCTTATGATTATGTTAGGCTCACCTGGACAATCCAGGCTACTTACCTTGTCCTCAGATCCTTAACCTAATCACACCTTCAGTGTCCCTTTTACCAAGTACGGTAACATATTCACAGGGTCCAGGAATTAGAATGTGGGCATCTTTTGTGGACATTATTCTGCCTACTACACTGGGTTTTGATGCTTTACCAAGAGAACCTGCCGATCTAATGCCTTAATTCCCTCTTCCATAGAGATCATCGGTGCAGTTCAGACACTGTAGAAGGGAGATATTTTAGCCTGGAGGGAGTTTTCAGTTTTCCACAAATCAAACGGCCTTTCCTACCACAGCCAGTGCAGAAGTACTGGGCAATAATGTTGGATGGCCATGATGAACGAAGATCTCAATGTCCTGTGAAATTGCAACAAGCTTTCTGAGTCATCGAAGGAAGATTTGATTAGGTTTCATCTTGTAGTGTTCCAGGTGTTTGAAAATTGACAGTCCATATACTACATATAGTCATTTGATTTAGTTCCAAAAGATCTTCTGAGGACCTGCTTCACAGAAGCCTTCCTTCCCTAATAAGAACATTTGATTAATTAAGGCCTTCCGTTTCCCCACCCAAGGGTAGGGGCACACACAAATAGTCACACTGACTTGACTTTGGGACATCTGAAGAGCTGTCTAAAGCCCACCACTGTTTTTCATCCCTCCCCTAGTCAGTATAGCCATTCCCTTCCTTGACAAGATTCTGCTGAGCACCACGTATGTGTTAGACACTGGCCCACGACTTTGAGATACTAGCCATCTGCTGAAGGAAAGAAGCTCATAAACACTGCATTACAATGCAATAGGATAAATGGTATAGTCGAGGAATGTGTGTGCCAGGGGGGTCCTTCTTTGGAAGGAGTGTAAGGCTATTCAGAGGAAGTGACTTTTAAGCTTCAAGACTAGGAGTTTTCCAGACAAAGCAGGGCAGAAAAGGCATTTCAGGAAATAAGGAAACATGCATGAGAGAACACACAGTATACGAAGCCAGCTGAGTAGTTCCCTGTGTCTGGGGAGAAATAGGAGACCCAGCAGGTAAGAAGGTTAGTATCATGTTCAAAGGGCTTTGAAAAATTAGCTAAAGGAAACAACAGGAACTGGAACAAAATTGTTTAGCAGGGGAGTGACATGATCAGATTCTTCTTTTCAGGTAATTTAGCAATCTGTGTGGAGGATTACGTGGGACAGGGCAAAAGGTACCTATGGCAAAAAGGCCAGCTGACGTTTAAGTGACCAATGATGAGAGCCTTTATGGACCAGAGAGAGAGGGTAGAATCAGTAGCCAATTTGATGTGTGTTGTAAAGGAGAGGAGCGAGGCACTATGGGGTCTATAGTTTCTTTATGGAACTGTGGTTAACGGTGTTGAGCAAAATAAGAAACATAGGAAAAGAACTTTGTGGAGGAAAATAAGAAGTGGGTTCTGGTATATGGTGAATTTGAGAATCTGAGGTACCTTTGAGATATCAAGATAGAAATAGAAAGATCTGTAGGTAGTGTGTGTGTGTGTGTGTGTGTGTATATATATATATGTATATATATATATATATATATATATATATATATATATATATATAGGGGGAGAGAGAGAGAGAGGGAACTCATAAAAAAGATAGGGGAAGCTGATGTCACAGAAATTAAAATTAAAATCCATGAGTGCAGTTGAAGTCATGAACAGAGGCTAAGGATGAGAAGAGGAGACAGCCTGTCCAGATAGACCCCTGATCAAGCAAGTGCCCTTCTGTTGTTCTCTCCTCTCTAGCACCTTTCAAATTTTACATGGCCAGCCTCTCCCTTCACCCACTGAAAATGGTAAGTTTGCTGCTTGCTCTTTATTTCCATTTTCTAAGAAACACACTTGGATGATAGAAGACATTTTTTTTTTCTGAGAAAGACTTCCCATTCTTTTCCCTTAAAACATTTGAGGCATTTTACAACTTAAACCAGGCAGATTTTTTTTTCCTGGGAGCTACATCCATAAAATAAATGAATGATTGGTGTAGTCAAAGATCTTCAAAGAGGTTCTGTGGTTATTTTTAGAGTGAACGTGAAGACGAAGTGCAGGCAGATGTGGCTGGAGGAGCAGAGAACGGGGTGAGGGAAGGAGGAGAGATATGGCTTGGAGAGACCTCCTGTCCTTGAGAAGAGGAAAGGGAGCTGGTTCCTTAAGGCACAGTTTCCAAAACTGCAGTCATTCATTCACCACCTTCATGGTTTTTGTGAAACTCCCCATACCACACGCACAATAATTTTTTTCTCTCTAGATAAATTCACTTTTTAGACTTAAAAACATGGGAATGTGGATTGGTACAGCCACTATGGAGAACAGTATGGAGGTTCCTTAAAAAACTAAAAATAGAACTACCATATAACCCAGCAATCCCACTACTGGGCATATACCCTGAGAAAACCATAATTCAAAAAGAGTCATGTACCAAAATGTTCATTGCAGCTCTATTTACAATAGCCCAGAGATGGAAACAACCTAAGTGTCCATCATCGGATGAATGGATAAAGAAGATGTGGCACATATATACAATGGAATATTATGCAGCCATAAAAAGAAATGAAATTGAGCTATTTGTAATGAGGTGGATGGACCTAGAGTCTGTCCTACAGAGTGAAGTAAGTCAGAAAGAGAAAGACAAATACCGTATGCCAACACATATATATGGAATTTAAGAAAAAAATGTCATGAAGAACCTAGGGGCAAGATGGGAATAAAGACACAGACCTACTAGAGAATGGACTTGAGGATATGGGGAGGGGGAAGGGTAAGCTGTGACAAAGCGAGAGAGTGGCATGGACATATATACACTACCAAATGTAAAATAGATAGCTAGTGGGAAGCAGCCACATAGCACAGGGAGATCAGCTTGGTGCTTTGTGACCACCTAGAGGGGTGGGATAGGGAGGGTGGGAGGGAGGGAGACGCAAGAGGGAAGAGATATGGGAACATATGTATATGTATAACTGATTCACTTTGTTATAAAGCAGAAACTAACACACCATTGTAAAGCAATTATACTCCAATAAAGATGTAAAAACAAAACAAAACAGGCAATATACCTTTTGAAAATGGAAACCTGCATAACAGTGAGTAGGTAGGGGGACTAGTTTTAAAAGTTAAAATCTTCCATAAAGAATTAGAAATGATTACATTCTGGCTGCGTACTCTTGCTTGCCCATAGCTATGAACATGAAACATGCTCACTCTTGGCAAAGAAGTGTGATAAGTAAGCATTAGAAAGGTTTTGAAGACATTCTAGCACCAAACTCAGATTTTTCCCTCTGGGTAAATTAGAAGAATTGAAATGAATTTGAAAAGAGAACAACCTTCTCACTAGGTAATTCAGTGCTATTTAATCTAAGGTACCACAGGAGGCATGAGTAGCTTGTCCTAGGATTAATGCTAAGGAGAGGTGAGGAGAGTGTTTGGGGTCTAAACAGCCTGGAACCAGCTTGAGTCATAGAGCCAATCCCCACACCCTTCCCTTGGAGCCCACAGCAGTCAAAACTCCAAGGAGTTCATTCTTCCTGGTGTACTCCTGAGAATACATGGAATCTTTGGGCATCAGTTTTGGTGCTGTTCTCCTTGGTGAGGTAGGATCTATCAAAGTGATCCATGGTAAGAAGAATGCCAGTGAGGCTTTGAGGAGCAGTGGGCAGAAGGCTTCTCTTAGAGCAGAGAGAATGAGTCGGATAGAACCAGTGACCTCACGTGTCTTGATGGAAGCAAGTAGCATAGCCATAGGCTTCGGCTGATGGGGCCACTTAGAAAACCTTATGGATTGCTAACTTAGCAGCAACATCTCCAGAGAAGAAGACCCGTCAGGCAATCCATCACGCATCCATGTGCTTTATGTTCAGTGACATGCACTGGGTCCATCCATCATCAGGGAGAGACTGCAGCTTAACAAGGCCTGAGGATGAGTATTTCACATCATTTATTTATTAGTTTGCAAGATCTGACTTTCCAGGATACCACACAGGGTTTGAAGTCATTTGAAATGTTGAAAAAAAAAAAATGACAACTCTTATCTTCCCACTGCTACTGTGATGGAGATGTTGTTCTGATCTCTTTGCTTTCATCAAACTAATTGCCTGTTCCTTCACAATGGCTTAGATACAACGATATAGATACTGTCTGGGAGAACAGTCTGGCTTTGAATGGTAATGAGGGATAGATGCATGCAATAGCTGCTTTTCTTGGAAAACTGGAAAGGGATGTGTGGATAAAGGTTTGCCAGCGCATCCAGGGGTAAATTTAGAATGTTTGCTTGGGATATTTGAAGTAAGTACTAGAAAAATGCAAACATTCTCAGACTTGTTGGAAGGTTGTAGTTTAGCCAAATATTACTATTTTTAACTCAGCCTAGAACATCAGAATGTCAGAACTGAAAGGGACCATAGGGACCATCTAATTAAAGGCCCTCATGCTTCAGATGAGGAAACTCAGAGGCCAGAAACGATTTGCCGAAGGCCAGGTCAAGAAACTCATAGTAGATGGGAAAATAACCATTTGTCCTTTTCGCTTACATAAGCTAAATAAAAAGTCATCTGAAGGTAATAGAAAATACATCATCTGGCTGCTGAAAAAGAGACTTTTCAAAATTTACATGGAAGTTAGTTAAAAATAATTATTTTTGTTTATGAGGAAAAGTTTTTGCCCTCCCTAACAGTCTAGACATTTAATGATTTTTGTCCTCCTGGTGATTAGGAAATTTGCTTAAGATGGGGAATATGAAAAAAGAAGGAGAAAAAGGTAAGCAATTGATGAGACTCCCTAATTTTTCTTTCCAATGCACAAGCCTTTTCCAGAGCCCCCTTTTAAGAGGGGATATTTAATGCCAGGGTAAAGGGCATTTTTTTTTTTTGTGAGAGGTCCTGAAGCTCCTGTTATTGTTATTGGTGAAAAAACTTTGTGGTCCTTTAGCTCTTAGGTATAAAGTGTTGACAGTTTCCATGAGAAAATACCCAAGGCCTCACCTAAGGGTAGGGGCCCCCTGACTACCAGGCCCCCATCCCTTGCCAGGATGAAACCTCAGGATTCTGCTGGAAGGAATGAGACATTTTAAAAAGAAGACACAGGCAACCCAGTTGGGCTTCAGTTTGCTCAGGCCCTAGCTGCCTTTCTCCTCAGAGAGAGAAAATAATAGAGAAAACCAAACCATACACTTTTGTTAAACAAAGTTAGATTCCATCAACTGAAATGACTGCTTTTGACCACTTTTCCACTGTGCCACCGAAAGTAGACTTGCAGCTAAAGGGGCGTTGATTTTTCCAGTAATAACAGGAATAAGCTCTTGGATTTGTACAGAAATTTACTGATACAGAAGGCATTCAGATATATTTTCTCATTTGTTCCTAATGGCAACTCTCAAGAGGGATAATTGTTCCCACTCTACAGATGAGGAAGCTGAGCTCCAGACAAGTAAGCAGGCGTAGACTTGGGGATTTTGACTCCAAGTTTAGTGCTCTTCCAACTGTATGCTGTTTCCCTTCTATTACTTATAAAAATTCACTCTATTGCAGCAATCTTACCCCTGCTGGAAAGCAACAATGTACTTAGAAATGAATACACAGTTGCTTAGCACAGTTCTTGACATATAGTAATTGTCGGCATGTGATAGCTACTGTGGAGGAAGAGGCTGTGTGGTGCCACAATCCAGATCATAGGGCTTGGGATCAGAAGGATCTGGATTTGAGTCCCAAGACTCTGAATATTTGGTTGAAGAGCCCCCTCTGCTCTCTGAAAATGCTTCCTGGGAGTGGAGCCAAATGGCTGAACTTCTCTGAGGACGTTAATGCCTACCTCACGAGGTATACTGTGAAACGAGATGCAAACAGGCATGCAGAGCTTAGCAAGGCGCCTGTACTCAGTATTCAGTAAGTGGAGGGATGGTGATCTCAAGAGGATTTGCTCATAGACCTTATTGTGAGGAAACAAAGCAATGCCTGCCTTGGAATCAGATGTTAACATTTCATAGTTCAACACCTTGCTTTTTAAGTCTCAGGTATTCAAAGGCCTCCTGTCTTTGCCCCTCTCTTGAATTTCTGTGCCTAAGAGAGCTTACAAGAATGTTCTGTGGACCCTGCAACTTCCGTGCTCTAAAGAGCAGGCCTCGGTTGTGGCCAGGTACCTGTATATGATGCACGCTGTGTTCTGGCAGGTACTGCAGTTGTTGAGATCTTGGCCAGTTCGATAAAAGTTGCGCCTGCAAGATAGAGCATTTGCTAGATAAATCTATGGGCAAAATCCCCCTGGGATGCACGCATTCTACAGACTCATTCCCTGCAGCACAGCATTGCCCCTCTCACGAGTACCAAAGCCTGAAGTTGCATGGCCATTACAGACACGGAAACAAGAAACCCCTGTTGATAGAACCTCACATTTCTAGAGTGCTTTATAAATGTTTAAGCACTTTGACATCTATGTTTTCTTCATGCTGACAATAACCCTATGAGATGAGCCAGTTATTCTTACCCCCCGCATGATAGATGGGGAAACCGAGAGACTTTGCCAATGAGTAGAGGAAGATGATTAAAACTCCACATCCCTTAGTTCAGTGCATTTCTCTCTGTATCATCACAGTGCTTCTCTCTTATAAGGCAGTGTTGATTCTGATCCATATCAGCAAAGGCCAGTTAATTACTTCTTCCCTCTCCTACCCTTTTGTTGATTAGCTTTGGCCATTCCTTCTTCTCAGTCTTCAGAGAGCACTGTTTCAAGGAAAGAACAACCCACACCTAAACAAATAACTGCCTTCCCCTCCCCAGACCGATGCTGAGTCATCCAGGAAAGCATTTTGTGACTTTTTTCTCTTTGCAAAATTGTGATCTCATTTCAGTTTCCATTTAGCTGGTCCATGATGGACTGGCCCAAGCCTTCAAAGTGGTCAGTGGTGGGGAAGGTCAACAGTAAGCTTAGTGGCCACCTCAAGTTCTCTGTGACAAACCTATAAATAACTAAAATACTGTGCAAATGCAGTCACTTGCTTCAAGGATGGGGGTGGGGGAAGTACCTACATGCTATCATTTTCCCCCATCATTTATCAACTGGACTCACATCTTAAGAAAAAGCACTTTTTACTCTGCTGCTTCATTGCCCCCTTTCTATTGACATCTGGAAACAAACACACATCACCGTGGAAATCCACCAAAGCCTACAACCAGGCGAAACCCAGTCAGAACAAAGGGGGACCATTGCTTACAATTTGGGGGAACAACAGAATCTCAAACATTTTGGAGACATTTTACTAACGGAAACCAGTGCTCTCTCTCTGCCCCTATCCTGGCAAGTGACTTAACCCAATAAAAAAAAAAATCCACCTTACCCTTCTGTGAGAGCTCGAGCCTTCTCCAAGTCTTGAATTACATTCAAAAGGACTTTAATTTTCTCTTGGTTTGAGTGCAGAGATTCCTCCACGGATTGCAGCCTGCCCTGGAGGTCGCAGAACTCACCCTGTGCCGGGTGAATTGGATTAAGCGTACCCATCTCCGTGGTGCCCTGCTGTTTGGTCTCTCTCCTTGGAAGAGAGGATGGGAGGTGATCGCTTTCTGGACAGTTTGGAAACGCTGGGATGTGTGACTGGAAGGGGTTCTTTGCCGTCTGCTCCTGACACACAGGGGCAGATTTTGACTCACTGTTAGTTTTGAGTGACTGCAGATCCTGGTGATTGTTCCTCGATGAAGCACAATCTGAAGCTCCCCCTGGCTGGGCTGGCTGGCTGTGGGAGCCTGGCGAAGGGGAGCTGTGAGTCTGTGGATGGGAGGGAACACATGTTTCCTTTGACTGAGATGACAATGGGCCAAGGTCTTTGTCATCAGAGTTATCTTTGGGCAAAAGCATTTCAGGTTTAAGTTTCCCTGTGCCGGGCATGTGGTTGGCACCGCTGGTGGCATTTAAGCAGGAGAGGGGTCTTTCTGAATCTGATGGTGGCACTCTTCTCCCATCACCTGGACACATGTCAACCAAGGTGGGTATGGAGTTGCTAATCTCAGCAGACCTGTCTGGGCTGAAAGTGGACTCTCTACCTGCCCAGGTAGGGCTGTGATAAATATCATCTGGGACCTGAATGGCAGCTGTTGCTTTCTCTGAGGCCCTCCATGTCCCTGCTTCCAAGCATATGCTCACAGGCCCATTGCTTTGCACCTTGGACATTCTAGGGAGAAATGGGTGGGACACCTTGACCCTTTGAGGCCCATCTTCAAGATGCCGAGACAGCCTTAAGTAGGCAAGGTCAGAGGACACAATGTCCTGTTCAGAGAGATTGCCATTCACCTGGATGGCACTTTGGGATGCTGTCTGAATTTCCACCAGGGACTTGCTAGCTGTGAGTCTCTTCCTTTTGAAAACTGGGAAATGCTTCCTGAGACTGGGGGAGGTTTGGATGGCGATGTGCCGAAAGCCCCCTGCCTCCTGGGACCTGGGGAAGGAGAGTGAGTAGGTGGGGAGGTGATGGTGCCCGGAGGCCTGAGTCTTGCCCATTACAGCCGGGTCCTCAGAAGTTTGGATGTCAACCTCAGATGGGGCAGGTGGAGTCTTACTGGCGCCATCTTCCTTAAATCGTACCTGCTGAGATTTGCTCCTGCGGTGGTGAGGTTGCTTCACAAGCTCCACCGACTCTAGACTGTTACGCTTCAGAAGCACAGGCCTCACTTTCATACTTTGCTGGGCCATTGAGCCTCAGTTGAAAGGATTGGGACCATACACTTCTCCTGGGCACATTTCCTTAGGTCTTTGGAGCAGCATCTAATGACAGCATCTCAGACACAGAGGTCTGCCAGCCAGGATGGAGTGGTCCTCTCCTCTGAGTATGGGCAGCTCTGTTGGCCATTCCCAGCCAGTAGGTTTTATTGGGGGGGCTCTCCGTAATGCTTCCCCTGCAGTTAAAATATTATTCCATTGCAGTGGTAATTGCCACTTAGGTAAACAAGGAGTTAGGCTAATTATTAAACCTGATCTACCACGAGAGCTGGTGGGCTGTTTATCAAGGGAGGCTGGCAGGCAGTTCTGATCCTGGAAGAAGGTTGCTGTCTTGAACAAAAAGACAATGAAAGTACCATTTAGGGGATAGCGCCAGACTGCCAACATGTGAATTCCAAAAGAAACCTGCTACGTCTGGAACATACGGCTTCCTTTCTGGGAGCGTCAATTTGCAGTGTAAAACTACAGGGAACTTAAACACATCTTTCCATTTCATATAAACAGGCAGAGAAATAAATGACCTGGGGCTTGGCTTCTTTGATGATACATGATGCTCCTAAGGGAACATCCCCATTTACGTCAATCACATATTCTTCCTTTGGAGCCATTGTTTTCTTTCATGCTGTTTCCCTTTTCTTCAGTGAGGGAAACTTATCTGCCTAAATAGCCTCACAAAACCCAGTGGGGTGTGATGGGGACAGGATTGAGGCATCCGAGGGCATTCAGAGAGCAGAGTCCCTGTCGTGGTGTCTTGGCTGAAGTTCACATGTGGGAAAAGTGAGCCACATCTGCAACTTCTGGGTATTTGAGCCAAAACCTTTGTTCGCTTGGCCTTGGGGTCAGGGTCTGGGACCTGGCAGTCTTTCCCACCAGGCAAGGAGAGTCTGAAAGGGAAGAGATAACAGATGCAACTGAGAACACAGTTCCTGGGGGCCTGGGTTTCTCTCCAATTTCCAACCTTCCAGCTGAGGGCTTTTGATAGTGGATGGTCTGGGGGTAAGTCAACTTACTACCTTTGTGTCTTTTCCCCTAGTGAGCCAGCCACCTTGTGGCTACAGGGCCTCGGAACAAAATGCCTGTCTGCCTGGATCGCTTTCTCCTTCCACTCCCAGGCATCCCCCAGCCAACTCCTATTCATCCATGAAGTCCCAGCTTAAATGGCACTTCCTCACGAAATTTTTCTAATGATTCCTCCCTCACATACACCTCTGATGCTACATCCTATCAGGACCCCATTATACCTTTTCACCACATTCTTCATAACACAAATTGTAGCTGTCCCTGAATAATCATTTGTGTACGTATTTATTTAATATGTATCTCCCCTGCTATCCTGTAAGCTCCAGGGTGGCAGGAGCTGGAGCCATTTTTTTTACAGCTTAGGTATTTCCATTCCTCCTTTAGGCTCACTGTGGGTGCTTAATGAGTATTTACTGAAAGAGAGGATGGCTGAATAAAGCAAAGGAGAGCCTGGGAATGGTGGATGGGGGTCCTAAGGTATCTTGCCAGGGCAACAGGATGGTGAATTCTCTCTGCTAGGACTGAAGCATTTGCTAGAGGACAAGATTTTCCCCTAATGTCTTCATTTTTTAATTGCTTTCTAGGAGATAAATGTGCATAAAATTCTCCATGCAAAGTGAACCTTGTAATAATAACAGTTACCGTTTATTGAACACTTATCTTTACCGTGCTGTAGGCTTTATTTGCATTAATCATAACAACTCTCGTTTACCAAGTAGTCACCGATGCACCAGGTGCTGTTCTAAGCACTTTCCAAGCCATAACTCATTCATTCCCTGCCCTATAGAGGTGGATACTCTTAGTATCCCCATATTACAGTTGAATATGCTGAGGCCCAAGGACACACAGTTAGTGATAGAGCCAGCGTCTGAACTTAAACAGTCTGGCACCAGAGCCTGTGCTCTTAGCCTCTATGCTCCACTGCTTTCCCAATATTACGTTATCTCATTAATCCTTGGAAGAAAACTATGAGGTATTATGATCCCCATTGGACTGATGAGGAAACTGAGCCTCAGAAACTGAGGCTCAGAGGAAACTGAGACTCAGAAACTAAGTACCCAGTGAAGGAGCTGAGACATGAACCCAGGAGTCTATGACTCCAAAGTCCATGTTCTTGCACATGAGGTTATGACTTTGTCCCCTTGGCATCTTCCTGGTATTCGGGGCAGATGGTATTAGTGATTTGAGTACAGAGTTTGAGGACCTGTGCATGTCTGGAGAGATGCAGGGGGTTGTGCCCTGGCCTTGCCATGGCAAAGTGAACCTGTTTGCTGCTAGTCTGAGGGAGCCCACAAAAGTGGAATGAGGCAAGTTTGAAGCCTGCTTGGGTTGACCAAAGGATATTAAAAGAAAATGAAAGTGATAAAATAGTCCACAAGTATTTGGATGTCTTTGAGGGAGTCTTCTGTCTGTGGTACTTGGCCTTATCATTAAGGTCGAAACCTCTGGCTCCTCTAAGCACCGGTGCTTTGCTCCCAGGATGTTCTTCATCCTGCTGCTTGGGGTGCTGTTTTGTGGGTGCAGCCTAAGCCTTGTTTCTCAGTGTTCTGCTCTCCCCAGGAATTACTAGATAATGCCAATGGCGATTTCAGCTTTCCCAGCTCCCAGCTCCCTTGAGAAGGGTCACCTGACCCAGTGGGGCTGGCACAGGTCCTGAAAGAGGAAAGGATTCATTTAATGCTAATGAGTTGTCAACTTATCATGAGGTCCTGCAACTACTCCTCACATTCTGGGTTCAAACCCCTGTCCCTTACTGGCTGAAGGGTTTTTGACAATACTTATTCCCTCCAAGCCTCATTGTTTTCATCTGTAAAATGGGGGTGACACATATAGCATAGACACTACATATGCATGGGTCTGTTGGGGGAAGTAATAAGACAATGCATGCAAAGCCCTCAGCACAGAGCTTAGGACACAGTAAGTGATCAGTGTGGGCTTGCTGTTGCTGTTAATACTGTTGTCACCACGCAATTAGCTTTCCTTTTTGTGAATGTGGGAGAGCATGTAGAGCTGCTATCTGCAGCTTTTCCAGAGCAGGTAGAGCCACTCTTGGTACAGAGAATGGGCAGTCTGGGGGAACACTTGCCTCACCTGTCTGAAAAGCAGGGCTGGCCTATGAGAGCTGCATCACCCTGTAACTCTGGGGAGATGGCCCTGTTGGTGAAGGGCTCCCCGGTCACTCTACACAACAATCCCAAACTCCATTTTAAGCATCAGTTTTGTGTTTCAACAACAGCAGAATTTTTAGATCTGTAAGAATCCAGTAGCTCATCCCCTCCTTCCAAGACTAAGTCTTCTCTCCATTGTCTTCTTCCTGTAATAAGTAAGCCTGCCTGGATACCCGTAGTGACAGGGGGCCCACTACCTAATCTCACAGTCAACAATAATTATTTTTATTAATATTAGCAAATATGTATTAAAAACTTGTTATTACCAAGCACTGTGTTAGCACTTGGCATTTAATCCTTAAAATGGCCTTTTGTATTTGACCCCCCTTCTTCAGAATGAACAATTAAAACTTACTAGGTTAAGTCACATGCCTAAAACCACACAACCCATATCTTTAACCCTTGTGCTGCAGAGCCTAGATATTTATATGTCTACTCGTGTGGATTTCTTTGCTTAATTGTCCTCTACCTTCTCCCTCTCCTTAACTGTTCATTAGTGCTTCATTCTGGGAAAGTTAACTCACTTAGACTACGATTGCCTGAAGCTGGTTTTCATAAGAGCTAATATCTAGTGAACATTGATTATGTGCCAGGCATTGTCATAGGTGTTCATTTACTCTTGTCCTTAATCTTCATGACAGTCTTAGAGGCAGGTGCTGTCAGTCACACATTTTGTAAATGAGGAAACTGAGGCACAGAAGCTTAAGTAATTTGTCCCAAGTCACTTACCCGCTGAACCCACGGACTGACCCTGGAGCATAAGCTCCTAACCACTGGGATTTCCTGCCTTCTCCAGAACTAGGAAAGGACTAATCTTGTCAGGCTGTTAGGCAGGTTTCAAAGTCACTCCACATTTTCCTTCTGAAAGTCAGCCGTTATTCTGCTTTTCACCCTGCTTTTTCTCCAGGAAATGTGTATATCCTTGACATGTTTTCTTTTGATCTTTGAAAACAGTTTTCTATTTTTAAATTATTACATGTTCATTGTAAACATTCAAATAGTATAGGTAAACAAAGAAAGGAAGGAAAATCACTTGATTTCTAAGACAGGTAAACAAAGGAAGGAAGGAAAATCACTTGATTTCTCACCACCCAGAAAGAGCCACTATGTACCAATGATTTGGTGAAGTTCACTCTAGGCACCCTGCTGTGCAACATTTGCACATTCATAGTAGGCACATTGCATATGCCTGCACGTTTACAGGAAGACTTTTTTTTTACTGAACAACATGGAGAAAGTTCCACATTATGGCACATAGATTCACACCATCCTTTTAAGTAGGCTAATAGCACTTTGTTGTCTAGTTATACCATGATCTATTCGAATAATATCCTTTTGTGGATATTTAGGTTGTTTCTAAATACTTGGTATTATTAATAATTCTGTAAATAACATGTTTTGCTATGTGAACCTTGGAGCACTTGTCTAATGATTTTCTTGGAACAAATTTGTGGAAGAAGAATTGGTGGATTAAGGTACCTAGGCATTTTACATTTTGTTGACATTATCTCTTTTCCTTCCAGAAAGTTCTACTAGTGGGCAACCCTACTATTACTGCATAAGAAGGTCTTTTCACCAGGGCTTCTTTGTCACTGTGTTTGGTCAGTTTCTGATGATTTTTTTCATCATTGCCAATAAAATGGGAGAGAAATTGTGTCTCATTATTCTCACTATGGTATTTATTCAAGATTGGGCATTTTCCATGTTTATTGGTTTTATGCTACATTTGGTACAGATAAAAAATGAAAACTGGAAAGTGAGAATTTAAACAATTAAGCTTCCACAAGAGTGGAAATTCTTGCATCCTAGACATGACCTAGGAAGCTTAGCAAATATAAACATTTCCACTTTTAAAAAATTGCATATTTACATTCCAGTTCTTTTGCCTGCAACGCCCACCATGACCTCTACACAGACAGATCCCGAGGACACCTGGCTAAAGGGAAGGACCTTCTGTAGGCCTCAGATCTCACACGCTCCCAGCTGGCCATTAGTTGATAGGGAGTTACCTGGGCCTTGGTAGTTAGGGCTTAATGAATATCCTGGCCAGAGCCCAGAATTGCTCCCTAGAGGTGATTGCAGCCACCCCTTTCATGTGCAGTGGCTGGGGGTCATTGCTGATCTTTGCAATACTTCATTCTCTCTTCCCTTGATTATTAACTTACTGACACAGACCAACTGTTTATGTTCCAACCGTGCCTTTGGTCCATATCAGATGTTCCTCATGAAATTGGTGTCAACTTAGTAGGTACAGAAGTTGGTACTTAGTACTATCTCTGTAGGTCTTAAACTTCAGACTTTCTCTGGAATAGACTCCCAGGTCTCCTCTCTGGCATGTATTTAGGCTATACAGTGGAGGGTTTGGTACATAAGCTTTAGCTCTGATTGATTTGGACTAGAATCTTCCACTTTTCTGACTATTGACCTGGAACAAGTAACTTGGCCTTCATGAAACCATATAGAGTTGTTGTGAGGACTACATGAGATAATCTATATAAAGTAATCAGCACAGTCAATGTTAGCTTTTCACATAGAACCTAACTGGAGACTATGATCTCATGTGAGTGGTCTGGGCCCATCCACTTTCCCTTGGGAGAGTAAACTACAGGTAAGTTTATAGGAGGAAACATACAAGGATGGCATTCCCAGGAATTCTGCCCATCTCCCTGCCACCTCTGTGTTTGTGTACCATGTTTGTGTTACATTTGTCTCCCTGTACAGTGATCATCTGATGACATTCAGTCTCCTCAGTTAGACTGCAAGCTTCCTGAGAAAGGAAAGTGCTCACAGTCCACTCGAGCTCCTGGTCCCTACCCCCAGCGTGACACAGAGCAAGTGTTAAGTAAATTCTTGTCAAAGGAATGAATATAATCCCATATTACCTTCATTTGCCTTAGCTTCTATGGCATGTGATAGTTTTATAGTTAGCATGGAATAAATATTTGTGTAACTAATTAAGAGCAAATAAATTAATTCACTTCCAACTTGCTTTTCCTTTTAATGATATATTATCAATGATATATTTTCAGTAGTTCTCCGTGATGAATGAACTATGTCCCTTAGTATATTATGCTTGTTCTATTTATGACTCAGATTCAATTTGGTTAAACTTTATTGAGAACCTGTTATGATCTGGGCACTGTGATATACATAGTGGAGACTACAAAGAAGAATAACACCTAAGCCCTATTAAAACGCTAAGAAGGGACCTGGTAATGCGACTTCATACGGAATCAGTCTCTGGGAAGTGGTACAGAGTTGGGGATGACTTGGAGGAGAATACTTGATTCATTTCATCTATTCAAATCCTGTTGTATCGGGGTGCTCCAAAGGTGCTTTACATTTCAAATGGGGCTTGAACTTTGTCCTTTGGGCTAGGAGTCAGCAGGGTTTTTTGGGGGGTTTTATTTTTTTTGTTTGTTTTTTTGTTTTTTTTCTGTAAAGGGCCAGATAGTAAATATTTCAGCTTCACTGGCCATAAGGTTTCTGCTGCAACTATTCAAACTCTGCTGTTGTGTCAAGGAAGCAGTCATAGACAGTATGTCAACAAATGGCTGTGTCTGTATTCCAGTAAAACTTAAATTTATGAAGCAGCCAATGGAACAGATTTGGCCTAGGGAGTATGGCATAGTAAGCCAACCCTGGCTTTAGGCAATGGGGAGTGACTGGTGGGGTTTGAGTGGAGGTACTTGATTCTGTTTCTGTTTTTCAGAGAAGGCTCCGTTTGCCTACACCTTGCCATTTCCTTTCTCCTTCTGAACTTAGAGTCAGTAATAATAACCCTTACTATTTATACCATACTTTACAACTTACAAAGAATTTTCAAATCCCGTGTCATCACTCCTAGGGATGTTGGGAAGCATTGCCCCTGTTTCAAAGAGGAGCAATCAGATCCAGAAGAGTTAGATGGCTTGTCCTAAGTTACAGAGGTGGAACTGGAGCCCACACCCCCTGAGGCCAGGTTCAGGGCTCCAGTCAAGACCCCTTGACCCATCCTCTGCCACACGCACGCACTCCATTTAGCCAGCCAGCTGTCTAACCATTTTATGTGTAGGTCATGTTTCCTCAGCTGGAGGATGCATCCTTAAAGGGTAGGAATATGTCTTATACTCCTTTTACATCCTCCAGCGTAGGAGGCACAGTGCTGAGTTTGTGGGATCTGATCTCTCACCCCTGGGTCTTGTGGTTCTTCCCATCAAAGTTTCCATTCCCTTCCATCTGTATTCAGTTGACTGTTTGGTCAAATCTGTTGGCAAGCATTACTGCATACCCACCTGAAATCAAAGAGTTAATGTTTGCAGTCCAAGCCTTTATTCGTCTTTCCAATTTGAAAATTGCCCCAGCAGCTTTCTCAATAAGGAACAGAGGGCTGGTAAATATTTTGGGTCTGTCTTAATCTACACTTTCCCCCAAATGGTCAAGGAGTCAAAGGGAATTGGCTTTCTTTTTACCATCTGGAATTACTAAGCAAAAGTATACTTGGAGACAAATTAGGAACCAGAAGGCCAGTTTAAGATCAAAACTCATATATTTGGACTCTAGAAAGATATTTGATTTGTAGTGATCATGAAATCTTTTTCTTATTTTTCACCGTGCCATGTTTGACCTTTTCTCACAATTTCTGCTCTTTATACCAGGTCTCCATCATCTCCCATCTGTGCCACTGAAAGAGAGGTCTCCATTCTTCCCCTCTTTACCATCCATTCTCCACACAGCAGCCAAAGTGATCTTTATAGAATTTAATCACATCACATCAGGCCCCTGTTTGACACCATCCAAAGGTAGCCTACCAAATTTAAATTAAAATCTAAACTCTTTACAAAAATCTTCTAGAAACTACATCATCTGGCCTTGCCTACCTTCCTGACCCCATCTCATCTCAGACTACTTTTCCCCTTGCTTTCTATGACCTGGGTCCCCCAGCCCTGGACATGCCAGATTCATTCTTTGTCATCTGACCTTTGCACTGGCCGTTTCTTTGGTCTGGACTGCTCTTCCCCCAGACCTTTCCGAGGCTGGTCTCTCTGTGCATCAAGGCTCAGCTCCAAGGATGTCCTCTCCAGGAAGCCTTCCCTAACCCCCTCTCCATCCTCCATGTCCCTCTGTGCAGCTGTGCCCTAGTCTATTAGCGTGCTTATTTATTTGTTGATTGTCTGTCTTTGTCCCTTTTATTGAGGAACCTCAATAAACTTTTAAGGAATGAATGAGTGCGTGAATTCTTAGAGTCATACAGAATCAGAAATAGCACAGAGAACTTTCAAATCTGGAACCTTGAGGAGCATCTCATTCAGTGGTTTTCAAATCTCCTTTAGCTGTGGAATCGTATTTCCAAATCCAAGCTGAAGACCAGTCCCTATATCTAAGACAGAATAAAGCCAAGCTGTTCTAGAAAAAAGTGTGGGATGCAGTGCTCCCCCAGTCACTCTGAGCCACACCCTGGAGTCCTAGGGTTCCAAGCAGGCCCACTTCGAAAACCACTGAGACAAACCCTTTCATTGTACAGATGGGGAAACTGAGTCTCTGAGCAGCTCTCCTCTACCTGTAATGTCCTTAAGAATACAGGGTCAGTGGTTTGTATCCCAGACCCCAGAATGGTCCCTGGCACACAGCAGGAGCCCAGGGCAGGTCTGTTGAGCTGTTCAGGTGATACTGAGTTGAAGGCAGAAGTGGAACTGGATGCCAAGTCTGGGGCCTCTGTTCTACAGTGCAGCAGTGAGATGGAGGGACCTTGGCTTCCATCAGGTTCAGGGTCTGGCACCTCGTTTAGAACCAGACCTAGTGGGGAAGACCAGCTTCCTGCTCCCCTTCTACTACTCCAGCCCTCGGATTGCATTTGTCAAAGAACAAGGGAAGTTAGGGTTGCCGTCTACTGACTCTTTATTCTTTTTTTTTTTTAACATCTTTATTGGAGTATAATTGCTTTACAATGGTGTGTTAGTTTCTGCTGTACAACAAAGCGAATCAGCTATACGTATACATATATCCCCATATCTCCTCCCTCTTGCGTCTCCCTCCCACCCTCCCTATCCCACCCCTCTAGGTGGTCACAAAGCACCAAGCTGATCTCCCTGTGCTATGCGGCTGCTTCCCATTAGCTATCTATTTTACGTTTGTTAGTGTATATATGTCCATGCCACTCTCTCACTTCGGCCCAGCTTACCCTTCCCCCTCCCCATGTCCTCAAGTCCATTCTCTATGTCTGTGTTTTTATTCCTGTCCTGCCCCTAGGTTCATCAGAACCTTTTTTCTTTTTTTCAGATTCCATATATATGTGTTAGTGTATGGTATTTGTTTTTCTCTTTCTGACTTACTTCACTCTGTCTGACAGACTCTAGGTCCATCCACCTCACTACAAATAACTCAATTTTGTTTCTTTTTATGGCTGAGTAATATTCCATTGTATATATGTGCCACATCTTCTTTAGCCATTCATCTGTCGATGGGCATTTAGGTTGCTTCCACCTCCTGGCTACTGTAAATAGTGCTGTAGTGAACATTGTGGTACATGACTCTTTTTGAATTATGGTTTTCTCAGGGTATATGCCCAGGAGTGGGATGGCTGGGTCATATGGTAGTTCTATTTTTAGTTTTTTAAGGAACCTCCATACAGTTCTCCATAGTGGCTGTATCAATTTACATTCCCACCAACAGAGCAAGAGGGTTCCCTTTTCTCCACACCCTCTCCAGCATTTATTGTTTGTAGATTTTTTGATGATGGCCATTCTGACCAGTGTGAGGTGATACCTCATTGTAGTTTTGATTTGCATTTCTCTCATGATTAGTGATCTTGAGCATCCTTTCATGTATTTGTTGGCAATCTGTATATCTTCTTTGGAGAAATATCTATTTATATCTTCTGCCCATTTTTGGATTGGGTTGTTTGTTTTTTTGATATTGAGCTGCATGAGCTGCTTGTATATTTTGGAGATTAATCCTTTGTCAGTTTCTTCATTTGCAAATATTTTCTCCCATTCTGAAGGTTGTCTTTTCATCTTGTTTATGGTTTTCTTTGCTATGCAAAAGCTTTGAAGCTTCATTAGGTCCCAAATGTTTATTTTTGGTTTTGTTTCCATTTCTCTAGGAGGTGGGTCAAAAAGGATCTTCCTGTGGCTTATGTCAGAGTGTTCTGCCTATGTTTTCCTCTAAGAGTTTTATAGTGTCTGGCCTTACATTTAGGTCTTTATAATCCATTTTGAGTTTATTTTTCTGTATGGTGTTAGGGAATATTCTGATTTCATTCTTTTCCATGTAGCTGTCCAGTTTTCCTAGGACCACTTACTGAAGAGGCTGTCTTTTCTCCATTGTATATTCTTGCCTCCTTTATCAAAGATGAGGTGACCATATGTGTGTGGGTTTATCCCTGGGCTTTCTGTCCTGTTCCACTGATCTATATTTCTTTTTTGTGCCAGTACCATACTGTCTTGATTACTGTAGCTTTGTAATCTAGTCTGAAGTCTGGGAGCCTGATTCCTCCAGCTCCATTTTTCTTTCTCAAGATTGCATTGGCTATTTGGGGTCTTTTGTGTTTCCATACAAAGTGTGAAATTTTTTGTTCTAGTTCTGTGAAAAATGTCATTGGTAGTTTGATAGGGATTGCATTGAATCTGTAGATGGCTTTGGGTAGTAGCATCATTTTCACAATGTTGATTCTTCCAATCCAAGAACGTGGTACATCTCTCCATCTGTTTGTATCATCTTTAATTTCTTTCATCAGTGTCTTATAGTTTTCTGCATACAGGTCTTTTGTCTCCTTAGGTTGGTTTATTCCTAGGTATTTTATTCTTTTTGTTGCAGTGGTAAATGGGAGTGTTTCCTTAATTTCTCTTTCAGATTTTTCATCATTAGTGTATAGGGATGCAAGAGAATTCTGTGCATTAACTTTGTATCCTGCTACTTTACCAAATTCATTGATTAGCTTTAGTAGTTTTCTGGTAGCATCTTTAGGATTCTGTATGTAAAGTATCATGTCATCTGCAAACAGTGACAATTTTACTTCTTTTCCGGTTTGGATTCCTTTTATTTCTTTTTCCTCTCTTGATTGCTGTGGCTAAAACTTCCAAAACTATGTTGAATAATAGTGGTGAGAGTGGGCAACCTTGTCTTGTTCCTGATCTTAGTGGAAATGGTTTCAGTTTTTCACCATGGAGAATGATGTTGGCTGTGGGTTTGTCATATATGGCCTTTATTATGTTGAGGTAAGTTCCCTCTATGCCTACTTTCTGGAGGGTATTTATCATAAATGGGTGTTGAATTTTGTCAGAAGCTTTTTCTGCATCTGTTGAGATGATCATATGGTTTTTCTCCTTCAATTTGTTATGGTTTATCACATTGATTGATTTGTGTATATTGAAGGATCCTTGCATTCCTGGGATAAACCCTACTTGATCATGGTGTATGATCCTTTTAATGTCCTGTTGGATTCTGTTTGCTAGTATTTTGTTGAGGATCTTTGCATATATGTTCATCAGTGATATTGGTCTGTAGTTTTCTTTCTTTGTGACATCTTTGTCTGGTTTTGGTGTCAGGGTGATGGTGGCCTCGTAGAATGAGTTTGGGAGTGTTCCTCCCTCTGCTATATTTTGGAAGAGTTTGAGAAGGATAAGTGTTAGCTCTTCTCTGAATGTTTAATAGAGTTCTCCTGTGAAGCCATCTGGTCCTGGGCTTTTGTTTGTTGGAAGATTTTTAATGACAGTTTCAATTTCAGTGCTTGTGTTTGGTCTGTTTATATTTTCTATTTCTTCCTGGTTCTGTTCCAGAAGGTTGTGCTTTTCTAAGAATTTGTCCACCTCTTCCAGCTTGTCCGTTTTATTGGTGTATAGTTGCTTGTAGTAATCTCTCATGATCCTTTGTATTTCTGCAGTGTCAGTTGTTACTTCTCCCTTTTCCTTTCTAATTCTGTTGATTTGAGTCTTCTCCCTTTTTTTCTTGATGAGTCTGGCTAATGGTTTATCAATTTTGTTTATCTTCTCAAAGAACCAGCTTTTAGTTTTATTGATCTTTGCTAGTGTCCTTCATTTCTTTTTCATTTATTTCTGATTTGATTTTTAATTAATTAATTAATTAATTAATTAACTTTTTGGCTGCTTTGGGTCTTTGTTGCTGCACACAGGGTTTCTCTAGTTGTGGTGAGCAGGGGCTACTCTTCGTTGCGGTGCATGGACTTCTTATTGTGGTGGCTTCTCTTGTTGTGGAGCACAGGCTCTAGGTGCACAGGCGTCAGTAGTTGTGGCTCACAGGCTCTAGAGCGCAGGCTCAGTAGTTGTGGAACATGGGCTTAGTTGCGGCACATGGGCTTAGTTGCTCTGTGGCATGTGGGATCTCCCCAGACCAGGGCTCGAACCCATGTCCCCTGCATTGGCACGCGGATTCTTAACCACTGCGCCACCAGGGAAGTCCTTCTCATCTGTTTTTTTAATTTCTTTCCTTCTGCTGACTTGGGGGTTTTTTTGTTCTTCTTTCTCTAATTGGTTTAGGTGTAAGGTTAGGTTGTTTATTTGAGTTATTCCTTGTTTCTTGAGGTAGGATTGTATTGCTATAAACTTCCCTCTTAGAACTGCTTTTGCTGCATCCCATAGGTTTTGGGTCATCATGTTTTCATTGTCATTTGTTTCTAGGCATATTTTGATTTCCTCTTTGATTTCTTCAGTGATCTCTTGGTTATTTAGTAGTGTATTGTTTAGCCTCCATGTGTTTGTATTTTTTACAGTGTTCTTTCCTGTAATTGATATCTAGTCTCATAGCACTGTGGTCGGAAAAGATACTTGATACAATTTCAATTTTCTTGAGTTTACCAAGGCTTGATTTGTGACCCAAGATACGATCTAACCTGGAGAATGTTCCATGAGCACTTGAGAAGAAAGTTCATTCTGTTGTTTTTGGATGGAGTGTCCTATAAATATCAATTAAGTCCATCTTGTTTAATGTGTCATTTAAAGCTTGTGTTTCCTTATTTATTTCATTTTGGACGATCTGTCCACTGGTGAAAGTCGGGTGTTAAAGTCCCCTACTATTACAGTGTTACTGTTGACTTCGCCTTTTATGGCTGTTAGCATTTGCCTTACGTATGAGGTGCTCCTATGTTGGATGCATAAATATTTACAATTGTTATATCTTCTTCTTGGATCGATCCCTTGATCATTATGTAGTGTCCTTCTTTGTCTCTTGTAATAGTCTTTATTTTAAAGTCTATTTTTTCTGATATGAGAATTGCTACTCCAGCTTTCTGTATTTAATTTTTGATAGTTTGATTAATATGTGTCTTGGCGTGTTTCTCCTTGGATTTATCCTGTACGGGACTCTGCGCTTCCTGGACTTGATTGACTATTTCCTTTCCCATATTAGGGAAGTTTTCAACTATAATCTCTTCAAACATTTTCTCAGTCCCTTTCTTTTTCTCTTCTTCTTCTGGGACCCCTATAATTTGAATGTTGGTGTGTTTAATGTTGTCCCAAAGGCCTCTGAGAGTGTCCACAATTCTTTTCATTCTTTTTTCTTTATTCTGCTCTGCGGTAGTTATTTCCACTATTTTATCTTCCAGGTCACTTATCTGTTCTTCTCCCTCAGTTATTCTGCTATTGATCCCTTCTAGAGAATTTTTAATTTCATTTATTGTGTTGTTCATCATTGTTTGTGCACTCTTTAGTTCTTCTGTGTCCTTGTTAAACATTTCTTGTATTTTCTCCATTCTATTCGCAAGATTTTGGATCATGTTTACTATCATTACTCTGAATTCTTTTTCAGGTAGACTGCCTATTTCCTCTTCATTTGTTTGGTCTGGTGGGTTTTTACCTTGCTTCTTCATCTGCTGCATATTTCTCTGTCTTCTCATTTTGCTTAACTTACAGTATTTGGGTCTCCTTTTCGCAGGCTGCAGGTTCGTAGTTCCTGTTGTTTTTGTTGTCTGCACCCAGAGGGTAAGGTTGGTTCAGTGGGCTGTGTAGGCTTCCTGGTGGAGGGGACTGGTGCCTGTGTTCTGGTGGATGAGGCTGGATCTTGTCTCTCTGGTGGGTAGGGCCATGTCCGGTTGTGTGTTTTGGGTGTCTGTGAACTTATTATGATTTTAGGCAGCCTCTTTGCTAATGGGTGGGGTTGTGTTCCTGTCTTGCTAGTTGTTTGGCACGGGGCGTCCAGCACTGGACCTTGCTGGTCGTTGAGTGGAGCTGGGTCTTAGCATTGAGACAGAGATCTCTGGGAAAGCTCTTGCAGATTGATATCACGTGGGGCCAGGAGGTCTCTGGTGGACCAGTGTCCTGAACTTGGGTCTCCCACCTCAGAGGCTCAGGCCTGACACTGGCTGGTACCCCAAGACCCTGTCAGCCACACAGCTTGCTCTGGGCTTCTGTTTTGACGATGTGGCTCTGGAGAGCTTGGGCCACTCTTCTGGGAATTGGCTGAGGAGAACCATGAGGGCGCCGAGCATCTTGAAAATGCAGAACCAGTGTGGCGGCCGCCCTCTCTTCCAGGACGAGCAGAAGCCTCCCCAAGATGAGTGGGGTAAAACCCAAAATGCTATGGGAGCCGCCATGCTCGTGGAGAAGAACCTGAACCAGGCCCCTGTGGACCTGCATGCCCTGGGTTCTCGCCTCTTTATTCTTATTCTTTCTTCTCCCTTCTCTTCCTTTTTTAAATTATAAAATGTTCCAGGTATGCACAACAGCACAGAGGAGAGTACAGCGAACATAGCAATCACTGTGAACCTACAGCCTAGCTTCAGAAAGAAAATGTTACAAATCCAGCGAAGCCTTCCTCCTCTGTTCCCTCTCCTCCCTCCTTTTATTCCCCTCTTCTCCCTCCTTTTATTCCCCTCTTCTGTCTTCTCTTGCCCTTCTCCTCCTCCTGATTTCCCTCTCCATCTCCCCGCTGCTCTCTTTGCCCTGACACCTCTCTTGCACTGTCTTTATCGCACCCTCCTTCCTCATCCTTGTCCCCTTCTCCTTTTCTTTTCTTCTTCTCCAGCCCCTTCTCTTGCCTTCTCATTCTCCCTTGCATCTTTAAGAAGAGCTTGTGGGTCAGCGATTCACTCCTCTGGCTGTTCAGTGTCAAGGGTGGGAACCAGTATCCCTTAGAATTGCTTCTCCTACAAACCTTAGCGTACTTGCCCTGCAGGGACAGTTCTCTGGTCCACACATCCCCTAGCTAGAGGCACTAGCCGTTCCTGCTGGTACATCAGAAAGGTCACCCCCAGCTTGCTCTCTCCAGGGTAGAAGTGTTACTACCTTCAGATGCAATTGCTGGTCACTTCTTCCAGCTTCTTCTCACAAAGGAAAGAGCAATAGTCTGATGAGATATCTCGGTATTTTACTCAGCCGTTTGAATTTTTTCCAGAAAGATTTCCTGATCTCTCTCACTGCGTTTTATTTCACTACGCATCACTGGGGACGTTTTCTTACCATTTTTAAGGTTATACTCTTTGGACTTTAAAGAATTTGATTTACTCTTCCCGAGGCCTGACACTGGGGGAGCTGCCTGCTGAGACATGCGGAAGAATCTGGACCATTTTGTATTTGTCACCAGAGGAGTAACTCTGTGTCCGATGAAAGTGGGGCACAGGGTTGAGTAGTTACATCTCAGTCCTCTTCTCTATCAGCTCAAGTCCAGGAGAGCCAGCAAGAAGCTGGGCAACAATGATTTGTGTTGTTTAAATGGATTCATTCATCGGGTATGGAGTTGGATTAGGCCACATCTAGATTCCTTTTCAAGGTAGAGGTGTCCATACTTCCTGTTTCAATTTGTGGGGAGGGATCAGTTACAGCAAAAGAAGGCAGGAAACTCCTTCCCCATTTCAGTACGACCTTCTTTGGTTTTGTGGCACCTGTTTCCTTCTTAATCGGTCTGATTTACACTTGGTAATCTCATTCTGTAATTGTCTGAAGCTGTTATGAATACAACAGGAAAAGTCTCCCCATTCCAAAGGGACCTATACTCCTGTGTAAACCAGCCAAATGCATTTGGTTGATTAAAATTCTAGTACTTATGCTAGAAATAAGAATGACTCCAGTCACCCTTTGGTCTTTAATAGAAATGCTAAGGTTTTTTCAAAGTGTTTTCAGATTTACTGGCCCATTTGGGCCTCACACCAATTTCTACCAAGACCAGACATTATCACTCCCATTCTGCAGATGAGGAAATTGTGGAAGGGAGGGGCAAGATTTACCCAAGATGAGTGTGGTCAGCTATGGCCAAAGGGACCTCAAAACTTTTTAGATCAGGGAGTGTCCACTGGGGCTGGAGGAAGGCCAGCGCCCACCAGAGGGGCCTTGGGTGAATGCCAGCAGAAGTGGCCCACAGCACGGCCTTGTCGGGGACCCGCACCACAGACCCAGCAGGGACAATTGTCATTGTCAGGCCCTGGACTCTGCAGCACTCCACCCACTCCAGTACCGCAAAGCATTGGCAGGCAGCAGCAGTGCAGGCTTTCCCGCTGCTGGATCCCAGCCTGCACTGCAGAATTTTCACAAGGAGGAGGGAAGGGTGGGAAGTTTATGGTCTGATCTTAATCACAGATGAACCGAGAACCCTGTGGCAGCCAAAAGTTTGCAGACTACGCAGGACTCGGTGCTGTTAAAGAGCCCATCCCTCGATTCTGAGCCGAGCAAACGGTGTGCCCAGCCCGTAGCATGTGCAGCATGTGCAGCATGTAGTAGGTGCTCAAAAACAGTGGCTTCCATTGTTCTCATTTTTACCACAATTACCATGATGCCTTGGGCCCCAGCCCACACAGGGGACAGAGGACAAAATCCCAGGGTTTGAAAGTGCCTGCTGGGAGCTGTGGCAAATCTCAAGTAACATTATGGAGTGAAGTGAAGTAGTAAAAGTGAACTTTAAGGAGAAAATGCTGTCAAATGTCTCCTCTGGTTTTCGTGTTCTCCACGAGGCTTGGTGTTTCCCAAGGGACCACAGATGTCTCTGTGGCTTTTTGTTGTTCGTTTCCTCCTCTCTGACCCTGTCCCGGTCCTCTGGTGCAGACACCTCAGACCGTTGCTGGAATCAGAGTCCCCTGCTGGCTTCCCGTACGGTCCCCACAAGTGCTAATTCTGAAACCCCATCTGCCTCCCTTGCAGGTCACAGGTGGGTGAGGACACCTCTCATTGCCTCTCACTTGACGGGCCCACGGTGTTGGCCTAATGACAAGGGTGCCCTGTGGCATTCTGATATTGGTCAAATCACAAAAGGATGAAAGCTCGAAAGAAAAGAAAAAAGGACGAAAGGTCGTGTTTAAACATCTGCCCTCCTCCGCCTTCTTTCTCCTTTTCTTCTCTGCCTTCCTCTTCCTCCTCATTCCCTTCTTTCCTTCTTGCAAGGAGAAGGGCATGTGGGCAGAGAGAGCCAGGCAGCCTCAGCCGCCTTCTTACCCTCCAGGGTAGGAGATGGAGAAAAGCACTGAGCTGGGCAGACTGCTTTCCCAGGGCCCAGGGGTCCTCACTCTTAGGCACCTGCAGTCCCCCGAGTCTCCACCCCTGCCGCTAGCCTGGAGAGAAGCACCTGGCATTCATTATCCTATCCTGCTGAGAGCTCCCCCAGGGCCCCATGCACTCCCCAGACTCCAGCCACCAGGGCCCCTGCCCTCTCTCCATAGCCACAACTCTAACCATAGCCCCCAGGAGTAAGGGTGGTATTCCATCTGCTGGAACTGAATACTTATAATTATTTGGTGTGGCCTTTTTCCTAATAAAGAGTTATTTGCATGTTCACACCTACACTTGCTGAATGACCTAGAACAAGTCACCGGACCTCTGTGAGCTCAGTTTCCTCATTTTAGAATGAGAAGAATATCTGGCTTATGTCCTGAAGTGTCTGGCACATAATAGGTATAGTAAGGATCAGCCAGCAGACCTCTTGGCTTCCTTCCTTCCTTCTTTCCTATTTTCTGGCTTGGCCGTTGTCCCCTGATTGCCCCCACCCCCATCCCCTGCCCTTGTCTTGCTTGAACAGAGACCTTTATACAAATGACATGGTCTCAAGCCAGGCCCTGGCTACCCTCCACAATTCCTGCTGGTCTTGTGTTGGAGGTTGGCTTGCTGGACAGAGGCACAGGGGCTGGGAGGGGCACCCAGAGCACTGGGACAGGAGGAGGAAGCCAGAAACACTGCTGCCGGGTGTGTGTGTGTGTGTGTGGGGGGGTGATGGTGAGCAGCTCCCTAAAGCTCACCTCAATATTCCCTAGAATGAGGTCCACAACCGCACAGGCCAGAGTCGCTATGAATGGCTGTCTTCATCTGAAATACCAGGATCCCTGTGGAGCGGTTTGGAGTGGTCAGATCATTTAGGCAGTATAGCATGATGGGCAAGAGCATACATTTTGAAGATGGACTGCCTAGCTTTGGATGCTGGCTCTGCCATTTTCTGAATCTGTGACTTAGGGTAAATTACCTAACCTCTCTGTGCTTCGGTTTCTCCATCTGTAATATGTGGCTAATAACATTACTTCATAAGCTGGCTGTAAGGTTTAAATGAAATTACACTTGTAAAGCATTCAGGGGAGGCCATGAGCACTGAATAAATGTTGGCTCCTGTTATTATTCCTAGTATCATGACTCTTGGCATCATCATCACCATCATTACCATCAAAGTGTGAGAACCAACAAAGGTTTCTATCACTCACCAGACATGCTGCTCAAACTCTCATCTATGAAACACATGTATTTATCATTCATCTCCTACCTACTACACTCAGTGGTTGTGAGAACTGACTGATATAGAAGTGAATGCACGTGATAGTTTACCATAAAAAAGCAGATATCATAAAACTAAAAGCAATGGTAACCAACAGAAGATAGGAAGCAAAAAACAGAGTTAGGAAAGAGGAGAAAAACTGAGCATAAACTTTGGTGTGAGCTTCCTAGTAAACCATGGCAAAAAGGGAAACCCTGTGGGGCATGTCATTATCATTACTTAGTGCATAAAATAGGTCATTTCACCACAAGTAATGACCTTTTTCATAGCTTTGAGCTCTAAGAAAAATTTACCATGAGAATATTCACTATAAAAAGTTTTTTCAAATCTAAAATTTCAGGCCTAAACTCCAATAGAAAAGATAATTCTGATGAGATTTGGGAAGTATCACGATAAAATTGGTTGAAGGAATGTGAGTTCTTTAACCCATATAAGAGAAATAGGTTCCAGGTGAAGACTTCACTACCCCGTCAAGTGGGGGGATGGGGGCAGCATTTTTCTGTGATGTTTCTGAAAAAAGGAATCAGAACTCCTTGGTTGAGTGCCTCAAGGATGCAAACTAAGTTTCAGCTAAAGGTAAAAATTCCCCCAAACTCAAGTAATCCAACAGTGGGGTGAACTGGCTGTTAGGTAGTGAGCTCCCTGCCCATGCAAACGTTTGTCTGGATGGCCAAACTTTCAGGGCCAAGTGGGGAGGTTCATGGCACTGCCAGGGAGAGTAGAGATGACTCCTGCACCCCAGGCCACTTTCATATTTTCCAAGTCCATGTAATATAGGAGCAGACTCTCCAAAGATGAGATGAGCTTTTCTCCCTTGAATGTAGATTAACAGCTATAACAAAACCCATTTCCTACCAATCTGCTCCCTTAGAAATCAAGGAGCAGGCTGGCTAGAGCAACCAAATCCCTTTTTAAATTCTTACTTAAGATAAAGACTATTAGCAGCTCATTTGGCCAAGCAATTGTCAGCAGATTTCAGGAAATGTTCCCCTTGTCAGAAGTGACTGTGTCACTTGTCACCAACCTCCTGTGTGTCCCATCTGCCATCAGCATAAGCAAGTGCACATCCCTGGGGCTCCCACAGCCCCAGCCCTGCTCTCCTCCATGCAGGCATTCATCAGCTGGACTGCCATCATCTCCTCCCTCACTGGGGCTCTTTTGGGACAGGGCCATATCCTGCTCAGCATGTATGACCAGTGCCTCCACAGTGCCAGGCTCATAGCAGACAGCTGTAGCATATGGCTAGGAGCATGGGCTCTGGAGCCTGACAGCCTGCGTTTGAATTCTGGTTCTATCATTTATTAGCTGCGAGCTCTTTGAGCCTCAGTTTCTCTATCTGTAAAATGGGATTGATAAGAGTACCCTGTGCGTGTGCATGTGCGTGTGTGTGCGTGCGCACACACGCAATTGTAGTATGTGTTAAATGAGGTAATAAAAGGTAAGCTTTTGGCAAGTGTTTGCCTTACCTGTTGTATCAGAGGTTGGCAGACTATTTCTATCAAGGGTCAGATAGTAAATATTTGCAGCTCTGGAGGTCTCTGTTACAACTATTCAGCTCTGCCATTGTAGCATGAAAGCACCCATAGGTAATACATAAATGAATGAGCCTGGTGGTATTCCAGTAAGACCTTATTTACAGAAACAGGGAGTGGAAGAGATGTAGGCCATAGTCTGCCAATCCCTGTGATTATAGGAAGCAGTAAGTGAGATGATCAGATAGAAAACTTAAGCAACCACAGAGGCTACAGGGAAGAAATGAAAGGTGGTAGAATGGTGATTTCAACAGTAGTGCTCAGTGGTTAAGGACTCAGGCTGTAGAGTCAGATAGATCGGGGTTTAAATCTCGTTTGGGTGGATGGTGTATGCTCTCTGTGTCTTGGTTTCCAATTACATAAAATGCTAAATGGTGAGTAAAAGGGACCTATCTCAAATGGCTGATGTGTGGATGAAAAGAGATGATGAGACAGAGTGCTAGGCATCTAATAAGATGTTAGCAAGTGTTAGCCACAAGGATGGTGATGACAACGTGACTGTTGAACTGAACTAAGGGAGATTGAACCACACCTACTCTTGCACTGAGGATGCCCACACGGAATGGCTCATTAGGTAGAAAAAGGGCTTCCGATCCTGAGAGTGGCTGGCACCCTGCAATGAGCCTTCTATTCCACTGTCCATGAGTGGGGCCAGTATTCCTGGCTTTCTCCCTGCAGAGGCAGATATAATAAGACCTTGGTGGGAGAGCCTGCCTACCACCTAGAAACATGATGCTAAATCAGCACCAAAATCAATGGCTACGATCCTCGTGTGTGTCAGAAACGAGCCAGTCTTGCCCTCCTCAGGTGGATCTGCAGATAGCTAGAGGGGCCAAAAAGATCAGTAATGGAGAATATGAATTTTTGTCCTGGGCTGTGCAGAGCCACTTGGAGACTTGAGTTTGGAGCAGGTCTGGGAAGGCCTTTGACTTTGAATTGCTTTTGTTGGAGATTAGTGTCCTGGGAAAGGATCTCTGCATATCACATTTTGTTCAGGGAAGATATTGCTGTCAAAGGTGAGGCTCACGGTGTTCCTCTCCACTCCTTGTTGATGCATGAAGACTGCCTAACCAGTGGGTCTCCACTATGTTCATACTGTGCTTTTTTTAACTCCAGACGTTTTTATGTCTCTTTTCTTTTTTTTTTTTTTTTTTTTGCGGTACGCGGGCCTCTCACTGTTGTGGTCTCTCCCGTTGCGGAGCACAGGCTCCGGACACACAGGCTCAGCGGCCATGGCTCACGGGCCCAGCCGCTCCGCAGCATGTGGGATCTTCCCGGACCGGGGCACGAACCCGTGTCCCCTGCATCAGCAGGCGGACTCCCAACCACTGTGCCACCAGGGAAGCCCTATGTCTTATTTTCTTTGCCTCAGGTTTCACAGAAAAAAAAGATATTCTGGAGTCCTATAGCCCCAATTAATGCTATCAGGCCTCTATACCCTAACCATATAGTAATTGGTATTGATTTTCAGTTATGTCATTTCTCTCTACTGAGATGATGGGATTTTCCCAAAATGTCCTATCTTTTTTCCCCATGACTAGAAACCACAAACTCTCTTTTCCTTTCCTCCCTCCCTCCCTCCCTCCCTTCCTTCCTCCCTTCTCTCCTTTCTCCCTCCCAATATATTTTTATCAAACACCTGATACGTGCCAAAGATTGTGTTGGGCATCAGGAATACCTTGACGTTCTCGAGTCTAAAGGATGAGATGGGCAAGCTACAGACAGTGTGGTAAGAGGCAAGCTCTAAGCAAGTTTCGGGTACTGTGGAAACCTACCTACCAGGAGCCTGACCCATTACTGTAGTGGGGAAATGCTTCCTGATGGAGGTGACCCTTGAGCTACATTTTTTAGGATGAGTAGGAGTTCAAGTACGTGAAGATGAAGGAAGAGGCAAAGTCAAAGGTGTGCCTAGTCCAGGCAGGGAAATGAATGTTGTTCCCTCTCCCTGAACTTGGTTATTTGGTGGGGCAAGGGCGTGTGGGAAATGTCAGGAGAAGACTGGCTGGCAGGAGGCAGGGCATATCAGGGCTTTTAGGCCAAAGAGATCTTCTGGAGCTACTGTTTCTCTGATTTGGCTGTAATTATGTCAAGAATGTCATCTCCTTTGTCCACTGCTACTAATTAGTTATACATGCCTTTGATGAATAAGGTGATAAAGTAAGTTACTTATGACTTAATATGTAGAGTTTGCTACCTGCTGTCTTTCAATACATGAAGTCCGTTGGGAGACGGGGAGCAAGAAAAGGGCTCTTGATGGTGAAGAAAACCGGAAAGTATTTCCTCCTATTACCAAGACGCATGTAAAACCTGTTCTGGAATTTAATTTAAGTAAATGGATAAAGACAAGCAAAGAGTTGATTAGCAGTTCACCATGTGCCTAGCACTGTGGGTCACCCGGGATAAAACTGGAATAGCAAACAGTCGTGGTCCTGCCCATGCTGGAACTTAGCCGTGGGTAGGAAAGATCAATGGTAAGCAAATAAACACACAAATAACTATGCAATTATAAGATGTGCTAAGTGTTGTGAGAAAAGATGGCGTCCTCGGCGGGAGTAATAGGGGGACCAAATTCACATCGAGGATGAGGGAAGTACTTTCTGAGAAAGTGACGTTTGAGCTCAGGAGTGATGGCGCGAGTGATCTAGGTGAGCGGCTGGGCCTGGAAGGAGGGTGTTTCAGGCAGAAGAACGCTGTGCATCTTGGTCCCAAGGCGAGGAGGTGCTTGCCCTTTGTAATAGCTAAAGAAAGGCCACTGTGGCTGGAGCCCAGGTAGCAGGCCAGGGTGGGCCCTGAGAGGATGGGCAGGAGCGGTAATGCTGGTCCTAAAGGTCACGTTAAGTCTCTCAGGTGATTCTGAAAACAGCAGGATGACTTTAAGAGTTCCAAGCAGGGTGTGTGGGTGTGTGTGTATGTATGAGAGAGAGAGAGACATGAGCACGTTCGTGTTTTAAAATGAATCTTCTTGTTGTCCTGAGAAAAATAGTTATACAGGGACAAAATAATGGGTTCAAACCAGGATCTTCCATGGGCACTTGTAGGATTTTCTGGATCCTCTCAGCCATGGGCTATGATGTGACCACCATGTTTGCTTACGTCTTTTGGCAAGGAAGGCACCCCCTTCTTCTGTGTGGTGGCCAGTTTGTAAGAGTGCCTGGTCCTGGGGGCAGTGACGCCCTCTCCTACCTCGTGTTTAGAACCCGGGTGCTGTGCACCATACCATCCATCTAAGGCATCACCCTTCAGAAGAGAAAGGTCACCCAGATGTGCAGTCAGTCAAACTGTTTGGTTCTCTATGCAGGGTTACTACAGGGGCCACAATACAAATGAGAGTGCATCTTGACCTTCAGGGACTATGCCATCCATCAGGGCAGACAGCGCAAAAACATGAAAAAGACCAAGGGAAGTGCAGGAGAGTAATGACAGGTTAGTCCAAGCATGTGTTAGCTCCCCCGATAAGGAGGTGATGAACTGCCAAGACGACCTCTCCCAGGAGTGAAGAGCTGTGATAATAAGTAACATCACTGAGCAGTTACTGTGGACCAGGCGCACTTTTAAAGGCTGTGAATTCTATTTCACTTAATCTTCACAGCTACACAGTGAGCTCCAGTTTAGGAAGCTGAGGCACAGAGAAGTTGAGTAACTTTGCTAAGCTCCCACAGCAGTAAGTAGCACAAAGGGGTGGGAACCCAGGGACTTATACTCGAGAGCTCATGCTCTTAGCTTCGATGTGATTGAGTCAGGTGGAGTGGCTCCCTAGAGGGAAAGGCCATGGCCAGGGTCGAGAAAAGTAGGAAACAGTGAGTCTCAGCTGTTTTATAGGTTGCATGCTGCTGAGGTTCTGTGGGGCCATCTGAGAACTAAGGTTCCCCATGTGGTGCTGAGTGTTTTATAGAGCGGAGAACCCTACTCCTGTCCATGTATTCCTTCCTCAAAACCTTCCCAAGCACCCTTGATCTGCAGGAACTGGGATGGGTACTGGGTTACAGCAGTGAGTTGAGATGTTCCCCCAGAGCTCACTGGGTAGTGAGAGAGTCATAAAAGAAAAGGGTTAATTTCAATGCAGTGTGATAAGCACCCACCATGAGGAAGCCACATGCTATAGGAGTCCATAGGAGCGGCAGGCGTCGATGATACGTTTTTGTGGTGGCTTGAGTGTGAGGTGCCATGGGTAGGGGAGTCTCTTCAAAGAAAGGGACATCGTGTGTGAGCATGGAAGATGAGCAGGACTTAGCCAGGTGAAGGGTTTGGGGGTGGCAGCAAATGGGGCAACGGAGGAAGTAAATCACTTCAGGAAACACTATGCGGGAAGCCCTCCAAGCATGGAAATAAGAGAGAGCAGGTTCTCTGGAGGAACAGGAGGGTAGAACGCATTTGGGGAAGACGTGAGAACAGAGGTAAGTCTGGAGAAAGGTTGGTGGGGGCTGGGTCATCTTTCAGGGAGTTTGGACCTCACCCTGAGGGCAACGAAAGCCTCCCTGGCTTTGAGGGGAGCAGAAGGTAACAGATTCTTGGGGGCAGTCTGATCCTTTGTATGAGTCTT
This sequence comes from Hyperoodon ampullatus, assembly GCF_949752795.1. Lineage (NCBI taxonomy): Eukaryota > Metazoa > Chordata > Mammalia > Artiodactyla > Ziphiidae > Hyperoodon > Hyperoodon ampullatus. Next base: position 14,370,930 of record NC_136917.1, read on the forward strand.
GGGTTACAGTGATGTGCTGACGGCGTCTTTAGCAAGAGGCCTGATGATCTGGCCTCCAGAGAGTGGTTTGGCTCTGAGGGTGGTTTTCCCCCTGCATCTTAATGGAAGTTGTCTCTCCTTTCTGCATTGGGCTTACCAAGTAGCTGAGGTGTGTTTTATTTTTTAAAGAACCACTTGCTCCTCTGTACGGTCTGCCTGTCTATGGGATTTCTCCCAGGGTGTTCAAACATTACCTCCAAGGTCTCATTTCTGGGCAACTTCTCCTTAGTGGGAGTCATGAAGGGAGGCTGTAGGTGAGCAGGGGGAGAGCCTGTAGGAGGGGGAGGGGGAGGGGCAGCAGGGATCGTGATGGCGACCTCAGGAGCCCCCTTGGCTCATCTTGTCTCAGTCACATGGGGGCCTCCCAACTTATTTTTCCCCCTCGTGTGGGCTCCCCAGTCCATTAAGAAGGCTCCCCAGGAATTCCCTGGTGGCGGAGTGGTTAAGAATCCGCCTGCCAACGCAGGGGACACGGGTTTGAGCCCTGTTCTGGGAACACCCCACATTCCGTGGAGCAACTAAGCCTGTGCACCACAACTACTGAGCCACGTGCCACAACTACTGAAGCCCGTGTGCCTAGAACCCGTGCTCCGCAACAAGAGAAGCCACTGCAATGAGAAGCCCGGGCACCGCAACCGAGAGTAGCCCCCACTCTCCACAACTAGAGAAAGCCTGCACACAGCAATGAAGACTCAGCGTGGCCGTAAAAGAAAAAGAAAAAAAGAAGGTTCCCCATCATTTAAATGGAAAGTGACAGTCTGATTCAGATGCTGTGGGTAGCTGAAGCTCACCGAGCATTAACTGTATTAGCCACATCAGAATTTCCATCAGTAACACTTTATGGAGCTAATTTGTGGGTTTATTAACCCCCAAATCACTCCTAATGAGGATCCATTTTCCTGTGGGAATGCCTGCACAGAGGACTAGGGGCACCTTTGTGATTGCTCCCCAGCCAAAGCAGCTCAGTATTAGGGAAGGAACCGGCCTCTGGAACCAGAGAGACACAGGTTTGAATCCCTGCTCTTCCACTTTCCAGCTGTGTGACCCTGAGCAAGTGGTTGAAGCTCTCTGAGCCTCAGTTACTCATTTACAAAACGAAATACTAGTCATAACCCTCTTGCTGGGCTGTGGTCAGAATTAAGTGAGGCCCTGCAGAGTGTTCAGTAGATTTGAGGAACCATTATTATTATTATTTTCTGTAGTGCTTTTAGGAAGGGCTACAAATTCAAATGCCTTCAGGGTAACGTAAATGAGTGAAGCAGGCTGAGGGAAAGATCCGAAGAGAGAAAAATGACTCCCAGGGCACAGTTGCTGCTCAGCATCAGCCTTCATTGTCAAATGATACCCAGGTCCTGCATTATTAGAGCCAAGGATTTTTCAGAAGAAGCCAGAATTTAGTGTTAAATATTCCCATTTTTAATTGTTGGTAACAGATTTTAAATTTTTAAATAATTTGGGGGGCAGACCAAACACATCTGAAAGCTGCCCCTTTGCAATCTCTGGGTTCTCCTTTCTGCAAGTACTGATTTGAGACTAAGTCCTAAATATAAGTAGTTCCAGGCTGCCAAGCACAAACTGTGTTGGGAGGTGACTCTGTCTGTGGCAGGTTGGAAGTAATGAAATGCCCCACTCCTTACAGGGTAACATAGCTCATTCCTCAGGTCCTGTGTCTGGGCTTGTGTGATGTCCAGAATCAAACTGAAGTAGTGAGGTATGGGCAGGGACTGGACAAATGCAGTGTGTCATATGCTGTGGCAGAGGGTCCCCAGGAGGTGACCAGCAAAATGGTGGCATCTACATCTAGGGGTTCCAAATCACTCACATGTGCTGTGCCTGCCTCTGCTGTGACTTGGCTCTTCTGCCCTTTTCAGACCTGAACAGAGTGAGAACACTTTGGGGAAATTACAGCAGTCAGGGAATGTTTGCTTTCTGAAAAGAGGATAGCTAAACATTCATTTTCAGAGGCAAGTTGTTTTCCTAAAATCAATTTCCTTGAACCTGATTATATCTAAAATGTCTGTTGCCTTCAGAAAGCCTCTATTCCATTTTACCCATAAACATTTTCTCTCCTGCTAGGTTTAACATCTCAGCGTGTGGGGTACTCATTGCTAATGAATACGAAGACATTTTTCTCACGCTAAGAGTTACTAAGCAGTCTCGAGTTTGACCTTCTTTTCCTTAATTAATTAATTCCTTCCTTCATTCGCTCAATACATATTGAGTGTCTACCACACACCAGGCATTGTGGAAGGGGCCTTGGATAGTCAGAAAGTTCTGAGATAAAATACAGGCTTTGCTGCTTGCTAAGGGAGCCTCAGTTTCCTCATATGTAAAATGGGGATGGTAATAGTGCTAACTCATATGATAGTCAAAGGATTATACCAGGCAGTGTATACTTACGGCCAGCATTCAATAAATATTAGCCACCAAATGATCATTCATCTCAATTATCGCCACAACCTTTGGGGCTGCTGCTGTTACCCTCAGTTTTCTAACAGAGGAGGAAACCGAGTTTTAATGTGATGAATTAACTTGTCCAAGGTCACACAGTCAGCAAATGTTGGAGCTGGGATCTGTCAGTCACCAAAGCCCATTGTCTTTCTACCAAACCAGCCTTCCAGGGGCAAACCATTCCTGACCTCCTTGCTTTACTGTCTGAAAGAATTAAGAGCAGTTCTAAATTTAAGCTCTGTAAAGACTACAGAGGAGGACTTCTCTGGTGACGCAGTGGTTAAGAATCCGCCTGCCAGTGCAGGGGACACGGGTTCCAGCCCTGGTCCGGGAAGATCCCACATGCTGCGGAGCAACTAAGCCCATGCGCCATAACTACGGAGCCTGCTCTCTAGAGCCCGTGAGCCACAACTACTGAAGCCCGTGCGCAGCAACGAAGACCCAATGCAGCCAAAAATAAATTAATACATAATAAATTAATTAAAATAAATATATAAATTTATTAAAAATTAAAAAAAAAAAAAGACTACAGGGGATTTAGAGGCTGAGGATAAAATACTTCCAGCCAGCTCTCTCCTGCTGGAAGTGTGTGAAAGGGCAACGCTCAGGGTGCTGAGAACACAAATGCTGGTTGGAGGGAAGTACTGTCATTCAATAGATATTTATTGGATCCTTCTCTAAGCTGGGCACTGTCTTCATCACTGGGAGCACAGCAGTGAACAGAGTCACTTTCCTCACAGAGTTTACAGTCTGTCACAATCCTGCAGATGTGAAGATGTGCAAATGTAAATGTGAGGTTTTAGAAACCCTAATCAAAATGAAGAAAAAGATGTGGCTGGAAATGCTATTGGGACCCATGTCTGATGGCCACTGAGGCATTTTGGTCACTAATGAAATCATTTTTTGCTTATTGACAGGCAACTTGATTTTGCATTTGGTTTGTATCCATTCTTAGGGATACGGAAGATAAATCAAGGTGTCCAGGTCATATCAACAAGCCCGATCATAGGAGAAGAGCCTGCTTTCATCTGGAGGCAGTAATAATGCATTTCCTGCAGGGAGATTCTTTTGGCTATTCTGCTTCTCTGTTTACTCTCTGTTTAGACCAAGTGCCTGATAATTGGGCTCGTGCAGAGAAGGAGCTAGAGTCTGTGGCTTGTTTGCTTGGAACACTTTAGAAAGTCAAAGTAGTTAATGATAATCATAACTACCACTTTGTGAAGACTATTTGCCAGACATTATGGTAAATGCTGTGCATGCATTATCTAATTTAATCCTCACAAACAACCCAATACAATTGAAAGTGCAGTTATCTCTATTTTACACATGAGGAAATTAAGGCACAGAGAGGTCAAATCCTTGTTGAAGGTCTCACAGGTGGAAAATGGCAGAGGGGAGGCTGAACCAGGTTTGACTGTCTCTAGACCAGTGGTTCTCATCCAGGGGCAATTTTGACCCCCAGGGGACATTTTGGAAAGTCTGGAGACATCTTTGCTTGTCAGGAGTGGGAGGAGATTGCTACTGGCATCTGGCAGGTAGAGGCCAGGAATATTCTAAACATCCTACAATATACAGGACAGCCTCCTACAATGAAGAGTTATCAGGTCCCAAATGCCAATGGAGCTGCAGCTGAGAAAGCCTATTATAGAGCCCTAGTACGTGTCATTGCCCTGTCCCCATCACCAAACATCTCTTGTGTAACTTCTTGCTGAAGCATTTTGCTTTTATAAAATATTCCCAATCTTTGGTGAGGTGTTATGTTTATATCCTTGCTTGCTCTGTCTTCATCTAAGAACCTGTGATGGAACAATTTAGATCAAGCCATCTCCAAGAAAAACTTTTTTTTTTTTTTTTTTTTTCCTGCGGTACGCGGGCCTCTCACTGTTGTGGCCTCTCCCGTTGCGGAGCACAGACTCCGGACACGCAGGCTCAGCAGCCATGGCTCACAGGCCCAGCTGCTCTGCGGCATGTGGGATCTTCCCAGACCGGGGCACGAACCCGTGTCCCCTGCATCGGCAGGCGGACTCTCAACCACTGCGCCACCAGGGAAGCCCAGCAATGCTTTCTTGAATTTGAAAAAATCCAACAGCAAAGGCAACAAAAGTAAAAATAACAAGTGGGACTACATCAAACTAAACGTTTCTGCAAAGCAAAGGAAACCATTAACAAAATGAAAAGGAAACCTATGGAATAGGAGAGAATATTTGCAAACCACATATCTGATAAGGGGTTAATATCCAAAATACATATGGAACTCATACAACTCGAAAGCAAAACAATAACTAACCCAGTTAAAAAATGGACAGAGGACCTGAATAGGCATTTCCAAAGAAGGCATACAGATGGCCAACAAGTACATGAAAAGGTGCTCATCATCACTAGTATTAGGGAAATGCAAATCAAAACCAAATGAGATCTCACCTCACTCCTGTTAGAAAGGCCGTCATCAAAAAGACAAGGACTAACAAGTATTGGTGAGGATGTGGAGAAAAGGGAACCTTTGTGCACTGTTGATGGGAATGTAAACTGGTACAATCAGTATGGAAAACACTATGGAGCTTCCTTAAGAAATTAAAAGTAGAACTACTATAGAACTACTATATGATTCAGCAATCCCACTTCTGGGTACATATCCAAATTAAGTAAAATCATTATCTCTAAGAGACATCTGTACTTCCATGTTCATAGCAGCATTATTCACAATAGCCAAGGTATGGGAATAACCTGTGTCTGTTGACAGATTAATGGGTAAAGAAAATGTGGTATATCTATACGTGAAATATTATTCAGCCTTAAAAAGAAGAAAATACTGTCATTTGCAACAGCATGGATGAATCTGGAGGGCATGGTACTAAGTGAAATAAGGCACAAAGAAAGATAAATACTGCATGTTATTATTTATATGTGGAATCTAAAAAGTTGAATTCATAAAAACAAAGAGTAGAAAGGTGATTGCTAGGAGGTGGGAGAAATAGGGAGAGGTTGGTAAAAAAGGTACAAACTTTCAACTATCTGATAAGTAAGGTCTGAGGATCTAATTTATTTATAACATAGTGACTATAGTTGATAACACTATATTATAATTGTAATTTGCTAAAAGAGTAGAGCTTAAGTGTTCTCACCAAAAAAAAAAAAAGGGGGTTGTGGGGAGAAAGAAAGAAAAAAAAGACAAATATGTTAGGTGATGGATGTGTTAATTAACTTGATGGGGAGAGACCTTTTATAATGTGTACACATGCCAAATCATCACCTTGTACACTTTACATAAGTTACAATTTTATTTGCCAATTATACCTCAAAGAAGCTGGAAAAAAAGAGATTGAATCATGACCCGTGTTACAAAACTAAGGCTACGGTGAACTGTTTGCAGTTGTCTCTCATTTTACAAGTTTCAGTACATTTTGACATCTATTATTGCATTTCATGTTGAAAACAACCTTGAGGCATTAGCACCCTTTTATAGATGAGAAAACAGGTTCAGAAACATTGGGAAACTTGTACAAGTTCACAGAACCTTGCTCTGTTGGAGAGAGCCGCCGTTTTGGTGCTATTTCTGTCCTAATCGCTAGTCCCTAGAGTGAATACGAGCCAGGCGGGGCCCATCAGCCTGCCTTCAGTGGCTGCTGAGGATGTGAAGACTCTGTGGGTACTTTCCTCACCTTTGCTGTGTCTGCATTTTCAAATCCTTCCTTCTTTATCAATCAGGGCTCAGACTTAATGTGCTGTCCAATACTATAGGAGTCATCTACCACACGAAGCTGTTTAAATTTAAATTAATTAAGATGAAATAAAATCAGAAATTCAATTTCTTTTTTTTTTTTTTTTTTTTTTTTTTTGTGGTATGTGGGCCTCTCACTGTTGTGGCCTCTCCCGTTGCGGAGCACAGGCTCCGGACGCACAGGCTCCGGACGCACAGGCCCAGCGGCCATGGCTCACGGGCCCAGCCGCTCCGCGGCATGTGGGATCTTCCCAGACCGGGGCACGAACCCGTTTCCCCTGCATCGGCAGGCGGACTCTCAACCACTGCGCCACCAGGGAAGCCCAGAAATTCAATTTCTTGATCACACTCACCACATTTCCAGTGCTAAAAGCCACACATTGCTATTGGCTACCATATTGGACAGGGTAGAACATTTCCCTCTATTGACTGACACAGGATCAGAATGATTGAATTAAAGAAACAAAACCTGCGAGATACATAGTATTTCAGAAAGGTGTTATTCAGTTTGCGATGAACTTTAAAAAAAAAAATCTACCTGTTTTTTATGAACCCACTCTCAGTCTGGTATCAGGCAGGGGATATTTCCCTTGTGCTACTCTTTATGACAGTCTTGCAAGGTGGGTATTATTATCCCCATTTTATGGTTGAAGAAACTGAGGTTTAGTTACTGGACCAACATATGCATCTTCTAACTAGCAGAGCAAGGATTCAAATTCAAATCTGCTTCCCAAACCCATACATCTACTCTCTTCTACACCATGAATCCTCAATAAAAATAAGGGCTTTGATTCTACCTGCAAAGTCAATGAATAAGATACACTTGGAATAAGATACACTGCAGGATCATCACTTACAAGGATTATTATCATCAAGATTTGGAGCTTTTGGAAGGATCTGAGTGGCTAAACAATAGTGGAATCTCACAAGATATACTTTAGGCTAAAGATCACTGAGCCCTTTCCTTGGGCTAATCGTCTCCTATTTTCTTTCCTATCACACAGTTACCCCTGGTACAGCTTGAGTTACAAAATGCCACTCAACTTCGGCAGCAGCATTGTTTCTTTAGGACTCTACAAGCCACCAGGGCGCCTTTCTCTCATCACTTGGAACAGGTTTGCTGTGGAATAGCAGTGATGACACTTAAAGGTACTCTTAATGGCACCAGAGCCAGGCTTGTTTCCATGTCTGTGGCCTGGTGTTAGTTGAACCATGTGTTCTAATGACACATCTTCCTGGCCCAGATGGCTTTCTCACCTTCAGATGATTAGAATCAAAAATCCATATCCCAAGTCTGTCCATTTACAGGAAAGAGGACCGTCTCCACACAGGCATCTAATTGTTAGAAGTAGACATCTGAGAGAAGCAGGACATTTTTCCAAGAGAGTTGCCGCAAGGAATATGTGAGGAAAATGTCTTTTGAGCCCGGAAATGATGTAGGCAAGGTCACTACAAAGTCATTTAAAACTGCATCTCGCAACAGTTCAATGGCCAAGTACCTACCCCTCACTGTTGATTTATTGCTTACTCTTTTAACTTTTTTAAAAAGATCGACAGATTGATTGCACTGCGTATTGTTGGAGACGCGCTTACTTTTTCTCAGGCCTGATTCATAAAACATCACTGACCTGTTTTCAGCATCATTCCCCTCTGTGCCAGGGAACTTCTCTGAGATTTGTAGCCTATGTGTTTAGCCCTGAGTGAAAACAGTATGCCACATTCACAGCAGATGACCCAGAAGGGGGCATGGCAACCACGTCCCCAGGGTGAACCATCCCACCTCCAGCTACAAGACTAAGGGAAGCTGAGAGAGTTTCAAGCGGGATCCAGGAATTTGGACTGCTGACCATGACCTTTTGAGGTCTCAGCATTCCAGAGAATGTGACAGGTGTCCCCTTGTCTCTGGTCTCTCTGCACCATAGACCCTCTCCAGCCCACTCACATTGTTGATCACCCAGAGTGGATTAACCATCTGGATGGTTAACCCACTGGTGGGTTGATCATCCCTGGGCACAGTCTTGGAGAAGGCACAATCTCTGAGCCTTTCATATATTTGGGGTGTGAGTCATCTGGAGGTGAGAGTGACAAGCAAAACCCTCAGGTCCCTCCAAAGCCTCCCTCAAATAGTATTTCTACTCTTGTTGATGCTTGTTGGCAAACTTGGAGGCAACTGTGGTTCTGGTTGCTAATATCTCAGTGAGTTCATTTCGTTTCTGTGTTTATTCCTTTGTTAGTGTTCTTATTTCATTTTGTTTTACACTGACAAAATGGCCCCTCTTCAGGTAATTTACATAACAGGTCAGGTGTGTGCTATGCTTAGAAGGAGAGGATTAGAAAAGAAAGATTATTATTAAGAGTTGTATGCCTTTCTCAGATCCTTATTAAGCTGTGTTGCATTGTACACACATGCAGATCTTGTACAAACTGCTGTTGATCAGAGAACCCTCTCTTCACTTCTCTTTTCATGTTGTGGTGCTCACAAGCCATCAGGGCCATGGAGCTTTGAGAACCAAGAGCTGTTCCCACTCCACTTAGCTGTGCATAAAACTGCGCTCCCTGTCCAGACTAGGGGATGTTTAGTATGGCCAGTGACATTTTTCCAAGTCTGTTTATGACCAGCTGGTGAGAGTTCCTCTGAGACAATTTGAGATAAAACTTCAGGAGTAATTATGCTTTATGAGGACATAATGTCCTTCAGGCTTAATTTCACAATATGTTAAATCAACGCTCATATTCAATACTTCTCTGTCTGTGTTCAAGTTAAAGGGCACAATATGAAACTTTCCCATAATTAGCCAAGAAGTTGGTGCTACACAAATGGTAAAAACAGACTTCACGCCCTTTGCCTAAAGGCAAAATCAACACAAGACAGGAGGTGTTTGGGGTCACCAACTTCCATCCACAAGTGCCCTGGAAAGCCTAGACACCAGGAAAGGAAATAGAGAGGGCTGTGTATTCTGATCAACCGTTGGGGAAAATAATGCCCCACTCTCTTTACTTCTATGGTGCAACAGTGCTATTTCATGTCTTTCTGCTTTCATTCCCATGCTGTTTGCTGGGTCAAAATTGGTGTCTTCCCTAGCATGGTGTTGGCATACAAGATATCTGAGATCCGAGGGCCTGACTCACTGGGCGCCCACATGCACCAGGCTGAGGAAAAACCAAACCAAACACCTTGCTCTTTTAGAAAATGGCATCTACTGAAAGATTTGGTGATGTGAGGGACCCTGGATATGAGAAGAGGGAAGTGATTATGTTTTCCTCTTGCTTCCATGTCTTTTGTTTTAGCCATAGGCCAGGCCATTCTTTATTTTTGGTTAGAAAGTATTCTGATTTCCTTGGCTGAAGGGTGGCTCTTATTTGCACAGAATTTTCTATTCTCATTATCTGTTGGCTTTCAGGATCGTTGCTCTGTTTGCCAAGGGTCTTAAATAGTCTTAGCGCCACACTAATTCGTCTTCTATTGTGTGATGAGTATGTGTGTGCATGTGTGTGTTTTATAGGATCTTTTTCAGACATCAGTATTCTCCTCTACCCTTATAACTATGGACTATACTACATATTATCTCTGTCTACTTAATGCATTACATCAGAAACAGAATTCTTTATGTGCCACGGTGTGTGGTGGAGTGTGTGTGTGTGTGTGTGAACATTCATTCACATTGCATTACACCCATAATGTATGAAGGTGAGAGGAAAATGGAGTGGTCCAGTATATTGCCCAGTGTCTTTCAGTTTTTCATAAAGGAAGACCAAAAGCAGCAGCAGTAGCAGCAGCAGCAATATAGCTGGAGTGTTGAGATTTTTTCACAGGAGGTAATTCCTTTTTTTCTTTCAATCAGCTCACTTGAAGAGATTACTTAATTAGCATTTATTTGTAAAATTCCTTGTCCAGAAGTAACATTTTAGAGCCTGCAGTTTTGAAGAAAGACAATTTAATGGGTGATAATCTTGTATGGAATTTTCAAATTGATTTCTTGGTAGTAAATTGCTCCTCAATTGTAGTGCCTTCTCAACTCTCATTAGACACCAAGGCTTCTTTCTGAATGCATTCATAACCATTAAAATGTTGTCTCCAGTTTCCTGTCATTTGAAACAGGTCATAACTCCAGGCACAAACATTTAAAAGACAGCTATACCTTTACTATTTCATTAGTGTGCTAGGAGAATTAGAATGTGCTATTGAAGTTTATAGAGCTTTGAGGTTCCTGATGGAAACAATTTGGGTTTTCTCATCCCAAGGGTAGAGATCATCTTTCTCTTTGTACACGGAGTTGCTTCATTTAAATTCCACTCCACCTGAGTCTTATTTACCAGCTTGATACATGGCTAGGGCAATATAAAGCCTCACTGGAACCTGGTTATAAGTCCTCTGCCCTTCTCTTTTCCCAAAAATACCCTGGAATAGAGCAAGCTCATTGCCAAGAAAACTCTCTGACAGTACAGTTTGGTCCTATTTTCAACTGGTTTCTTTGACTCTTTAGAAGATGGCTCCGAAATGTATTACCTAAAAGGAGCTCTAGAAAATTTGAAATAAACCAAAAGCAAACAAGCATACCAAAATTCCCTATGATATTTGTGGCAGTTTTTATGCTTTTGGCTTTCTGAGAGTGGTTAGTTTATGAGCAGAGCTATTTCAAACTTTGCTGTTGAATTCAGTGGGGATGGTATGGTCTTATCATGGTCTCTGCTTGGACATTTTCTAGCCAAAATAGGTCTAAAAATGATATCACTGCTCTAAGCCTCTCATTTTAACAATGAGGGTTTTGATACTTAGGTACCACAAGGTCGATCCCATTTAAGGACTTTTTGTGTACCGAGCAAGAGGCTCTGAGAACATTCTGTCTTTTAATCCTCAGTTTTGGCTGCCAAAGTAGGTAGGATCATGTCCGTTTCTACGGAAGAGGAAATAGTTTCAGAAAACTCCAATGTCTTGGCCCATATCACACAACAGGTTGGTTGACACCCTGGATTTACTGAGGATGCCCTTTCAAATGAAGCTTTTGAGTGAAAAACCAAAATGCATGCCCTCATTTCTCAGAAGCTCTGTGGTAGGGTTGTCTTCTGGATTTTACACACTGAGGGCAGCCCTTTGAAATGAGCCTTGGCTCCAGCCAAGCTCCTTATTCTGTCTCACCTGCTTTCCTCCAGCCTCCATGATTTGTTGATTTTCAACCTGATGTTTCCCTTGTGCTGTGTTCTAAAGCTCAAGTAGCCTTACCCCACCCTTTCTGACTCTTTTATAACCCATATCAATGGCTTTCTCTTCCTCACCTGTCTTGAATTAATCTCACTGATCCCTTCATTCTGAAAGAAAATGATATCAAGTGCCTGTTCTTGAGTCAGGGACTGCTCTTGGGGTACATCAGTGAACCAAACTGACAGGGTCCTGCTTTGTGGAGCTTTACACTCCCGGGTGGAGGGATTATTGGAAAGCACTACATTTAGATTCAAAAGACCAAGGCTAAATCAGAATGTGAAAACTAACAGATGTGTCAAATGGTTATTTTTGATTTGGCCTATACAGTGTCTGAAAAATTAAATGGATTGGGAACATTTTAAAACCAAGAGATTCTACATAGAAAACCATCTGGATTTCTGGCGTCTCAGTGGTGACCTGGGCCCACATCCCCGTAAGGCACCCATCCACAATCCCTATGATATGAACAGTTCTGTACCCTTTGGATGGGGTGGGGCCTTTCACCACCCCTGCCTCCACCACACCCTCTTGTGCCCAGTCAGCTAGACTCATTTGCATGATCTGCTGATCCCTGTAGACATCTTAGATTTTACAATCCTTGGAGCAAAGGATCTAAAAGTCCCTTTGTATCCTGGCACCACTGTGGCCTCTCCTGGACTAGAGCCAGCAGCCAAACAAAGAGAATCTCTGTGGACCCAGAGGAGACCAAACCATCACAGGGCAAACTCAGAGCACATTCAGACCCTGGACAGCAACCAGCTCTGCACCCCAGAGCCATTTATTATCCATTCCAGGCCTTGATGTTGAGGCCCCACTACTTGAACTTTTCAAGAGACTTAGTGGAAGTTAAAAAACCAACAAAACCAGAAAATTAGAAATTATCCCAGGTAAGAGCCAAATGAATCAGAAGTGAATAAGGAGAGAACTGTTGAGCAAAAGCAAATAAAGGCTGCATAATATTTGGGGGAACTAATGCTGACGATTATATTGTTAAAGTTGGCTTTGGTACTTTGAAAACCTTGACTCAAAATCAGCAGCAAAAGCAACACGAACAACAGCTAATATTAATTGCAAGCCTGTTGTGTGTTGTCTCTTTCCCTTAATTTAACCCACTGCTCCCATTTTACAGATGGGAAACTGAGACTCAAGGAGATTAAATCACTTGTCCAAGGTCATCTAACAAATGTATTCAACCACTCAAATGTTTTAATAATTTTGGTTCTTTTCTTAATTTACCTGACCATATAGAGAAATGGTTTGGGGGATTGACAGAGGTCACACACACACATGCACACAATTAGTGCCAAGCTTCTACAGACAAAGATGGAACCTCCATTGTCAGGGGTTGAGCAGGTTCTTTCCCCACTGACGTTCATTATCTAGATCTATTTTCAACATTTAATGAAAATTTTCATTCTGATCAATTCAGCTATATTAAACCATCAAGGGACAGTGATCAAGATGTTTTACTGAAGAGTCCACACAAGGAACTAGATGATATACCAAAAGCAAGCTGGTAAATATAAGAAATGCCAAGTGTGAGTTCGGTGATTTGAGATTTGATCCTCGTAGTAAATCTGATTAAAGTATATAATTTCGTTTAAAAAAGAATCTATCAGGGCAAAGCCTACCTCTCAAAAATTTTTTTGCTGAATTCTGTAAGATTGTAAGAAACATGTCACACTAGACCAGAAATATTTTTTAAAAGTCCTTGATTCTCCCTTATTTTCTCCTGTTTATACTCAGGTATAACATGGGGAACTCTTAAGGCAGAACAGAGGGTCATCCAGGCAGTTAATGAGAATTCAAACTGGATTTGAGGTCTTCCTGACTTCCATGTTATACTCTGCCAGGCTGAAGCATAAGCTGCTGAAATTCTGAGGAGAGAGTTCTCTAAGAGGATAAGAGTCCCAAAGAACCCATTGTAAACAAGCTGTCTGAGGCCCAGATGTGGAGTGGAATAATTGTAAGTGTGTTTGTCGAAGCGGAACCTGTTATTTATGATCCATGTCTGCACACATGGGGATCTAAGGGACTAGCTTCTTGGCAGAGATCCTTTGGTTAGTGTCACTTTGGTCACACTGTGTTCCTGGCCCTCCCAGTTATCCCTGTTCTGGAGCTGAGGAAATCTTCCTAGTGCCCCTGTGAGTGGTGAGAGCAGTGTAATGCTGAGGTTAAGAGCATGATAGTTGAACCGTGGCTCTGCCACTAGCTAGACGTCGGGCAACCTTTCTGTGCCTCAGTTCTTTCATCTATAAAATGAGGACAATGCTAGTACCTCTCTCGTAGGATTGTTAGAGGATCAAACAAATTAATATATTTAAAAGGCTCAGAATAGTACTTTGCGCATCATGGGTTAAATTAGGTTAGTGGTTGCTAAATAACATTCTAATGTGTGACATATTGCTTTTAATATAACAACTAGGCTGTTGAACCCTTTTATGTGCCCGAATCAGTTCAAGAATTTAGCCTATATTAGATCATTTAATCTGCAGAATATACAAGGAATATTTACAGAATATACAGGATAATACCATCTTATCTCTATTTTCAGTTGAGAAAACTGAGGTGTAGAAATGTTAAAAATATGCCCAAGTCACAGAGTAGTAAGTAATGGAACCCAAACTTGAAAGAAAGCAGGCGTCAGTCTGTGGAATCCATGCTCTTAACCACTGTCCTAAAAAGATATGCAAACCACCTTTGTTCTTACTCTTCCAAATCCAAGATTGAATTTATTCATTGCAGAAATGCCAGATTTCTGAGAGCCTGGGCAGAAGATCAGCACACGTATTGCTCCCTTATTACCCATGGTTTAGAGCAAGCAGGGTTGATACAGTCAAGTCATCAAATCATCAGCACTTCCTTGGACAAAAGACTCAGCCTTTCTAGTGAAGGAAAATCCACAGTAACCAGTCTGGCTAGGGATTCCAGGTACTTCTTAATACCTTGTTTTCAGTTGCTCTCACCAGTGTTGGCTCCCCAACTAGATTATAAACTCTTGGTAGACTAGGCCATGTTTCTACAACTGCTGATCTCCCATGACAGTCATGAGTGCTGGACACTCTAAAATTCAGTAAATACCAGTGAATGGATTGGTTCTACTTGTTTTGCACCCTGATATCAACAACCTTGTTGCATACAGATTTTTCCAGTAGTCAAGGTAGGAATTCTAGAGTTCCCTTTGGTACAAAGTTGGAGCTCTAGTGCTCTCTAATTCCTGTGAATATTCCTGGAACAAATTACTTGTTGATAATGAAACCATCACATCTCTTTTATGTCTGCAAAGAAAGCTCTTTAATGAAGTGAGAGGCTCTGCTGATAATCTTTGATTTCCCATCAAGATAATTATAGGAGAAAGTAAAAATTGAGCATCGTTTGCTGATCATTTAATTGATTGTTTGCTGGTTTTTAGTGGTTGTGAAAGATTAGAAAGTACCAAAGAAACCAGATATGCTTAAATAAGAGTAGAAAAGAGAACGTGCTAACAGGCCACAGGAAAAGTCATTGAAGACGACGGAAGCCATGATGCCACACTCAGAAGGGGCCTTATCCTGGTCGACAGCGTAGGAAATGAGGACCTTATAGTGGCGATAAGACTTGTAATTTTAAGGAAAGTTGTGCTAAAGCTGGTCTTTCTTTTCCAATGGTACTTTCATTCTGGAAACTGCAATGAGACATTAAATAAACAATGGCACTGTATTCCAGGGCAGAGGGCTTGCAGACCATCAAAACTAGGATTGGCAGGAACTCTGCACTAGTGTGTGCCCTCTCGTAATGAATTCTGCCTTTCAGCAAGGAAAGGTGTTTAGCTGGCATCTGAGTATTAGCATAAGCTTTTGATATTCTATCCTTCATTTTGGGGGGAAAAAGTCAAACTTTAGATAGTAGAATTTGAAAGTTTAAAAATATCTCATTCAATTTGCTTAGGAGGGCATTTGTCACTGTCTATTAAAATTTTTTTAAATGTAAGCTCTTTGCCTAGGGAGACCATACATTCTGGTTTGCCATGGGTAGTGTCAATTTCTGCCGGCTTTACTGGTATAATTATTAATATCTTTTTTAAATGTTCATATTTGGTTGATAAGTAGTACTCTATCTATACCCCACTGATTCCTCTGTTCAGTGTCTAATCTAGAAAATTACTCACATATATGCACATGGTTATTGCAGTTCTGTTGGCAATATCACAACATAGAAAACCACATAAATGCCCAGGAGGAAAATGGCATTCATCCTAGGGAGCACCATCCTGCAATTAAAAGAATGTGCTATATACCCTGAGAAAACCATAATTCAAAAAGAGGCATGTGCCACAATGTTCACTGCAGCTCTATTTATAATAGCCAGGACATGGAAGCAACCTAAGTGTACATTGACAGATGAATGGATAAAGAAGATGTGGCACATATATACAATGCAATATTACTCAGCCATAAAAAGAAACAAAATTGAGTTATTTGTAGTAAGGTGGATGGACCTAGAGTCTGTCAGACAGAGTGAAGCGAGTCAGAAAGAGAAAAACAAATACCGTATGCTAACGCACATGTATGGAATCTAAAAAAACAAATGGTTCTGATGAACCTAGGGGCAGGACAGGAATAAAGACGCAGACGTAGAGAATGGACCTGAGGACACGGGAAGGGGAAGGGGAAGGGGATGCTGAGACGAAGTGAGAGGGTGGCATGGACATATATACACTACCAAACGTAAAATAGAGAGCTAGTGGGAAGCAGCCGCATAGCACAGGGAGATCAGCTCGGTGCTTTGTGACCACCTAGAGGGGTGGGATAGGGAGGGTAGGAGGGAGACGCAAGAGAGAGGAAATATGGGGATATATGTATACGTATAGCTGATTCACTTTGTTATACAGCAGAAACTAACACACCATTGTAAGGCAATTATACTCCAATAAAGATGTTTTTTTAAAAAGTAAATAAATAAAATAAAATAAATGAAAAAAAAAACCAGAATGTGTTAGATCTGTATGTACTGAAATGGATAGGTCTCCTAGATATGTCTCTAGGGGGGAAAAAAGACAATTTTCAGAATATTGTCCAATATTATAATGCTTAGGTGACTTTAAAAAATGCAAACTAATTTAAAATATATTGTAGGAGCCACATATATAAGTACGTAAAGACAGAAAATGAAAGGACATTCATCTAACTATTAACAGGGGTTAAGCTGGATAGAAGGGGTAGGTTGGCACTCGATATGGTTGTTAAGGATGACATTGACTGTCACATTTCAGCTTTTTCACAAGGGCACTCTAATTTCACATCACTTGTGGAATTGATCATTGATTTTAAATATAATTTTAAATTTAAAACAATGTCCCAGAGGTGATGTCACTCAACTCATTGTTTGAGATTGAGGTAACTGAGGCCCAGAGAAAACACATACATCTTCCAGGTCACACTATAAATATGGTGCAGAGCTGAGGCCCACATGAGTCTCCTGACACCCTGTTTCTTATTCTCTGACTGGACTGTGCTCTCCTCCAAGGTTTATGAAGATGTATTAAGTTGACTCAACTCCATGGAAATGAATGGCTGGACACAAACTTAACCATGCTCATCAAATTTTACTTCCTCTTAACTCCAGACCAAAAAGTAATAGCCAGGGATGCTGAGCCCATCAGTGCGGCCCAGACTGGCAGCTACCTGACTTATTCTCTGGAGCCTGCTGTCTGGCTTTGTTTTGACCCTAATTCTCCAGCATGTGTTAATTTGTTATGGACATTAAAATGGTCATTAATGGTTTGAAGAAGTGGCAAGTGTGTGGCAAATAGGATTTTTCTGACGTGTTCTTATTAGAGTAACCATGGGCTCACCCGCCTTGGTTTGTGTCACCATCTTTCCTCAGGTAAACAGTGTGCTCAATGGCCTTTCTTCCCCAGTGATTCTTTGAGCCCCAGTGAATCCTGCTGATGTGTAGGCAACTGAAAGCAGCTAACACTTCCTGGAATGTTTTCATGTTAACAGAGATCAGGACCTGAAGTTAAATTTGATGGTGCTTTAAAGGTAGAAGCTTAAACATTAACCAGCAGATTAGTATTAGTGGGAAGGATTAGTGGAAAGGATTTTACGGAACTTTTTTTTTTGCCTTCCTAATATTCCTGAAATTACACCAAGCAACTACACTTTCTGTTAATCATTAATACACAGCCTAGTAACAATTGTCATTAATGTTCTTGAATTTAGAACCCAGCACTTTATGTGAATTATGTCATCTAATCTACAAAACAACTTTATGAGATAGAGACTGTTTTTATCTCAATTGACTAGAACACTGAGAAAAAGATTGTTTTCTCAAAATTTAGCAACTTGGAGGAGGTCACAGTGTAGGAGACAGAGCTGGGTTCAAATCCCATAATCTGATTCAAAGCCTCGGTTCTTCACCACCCTACCATATTGCTGCACCACAATAATGATCATGTAGTTATTATGAATGTACAAAATATAATGTAATACAGTAAAATGTGATATTGTGTAAGATATAATTCTATGCAATTAGCTGTGTGGGGACTCATACTCTGATTTCAGAAATGCCAAGGCGGGGGTAACGCACTCTCTGAGAGTTGTTAGTAGAATTCCAGAAACTAGGTGGGTTTGGGCAAAGTTGGAAAGGTGCTTCCCCCTCCTCTGCCCCTACTTTCTTGGTTCAGCCCTTTGCTAGCTGGTACTCATACTTGGGAGATAAATCTAACCTAAGATCTCACCGTCCATACCACTCAGGAAGCTCATACATCACTTACTGAGTAACTGACAGTAACTGAATTTGGTAAGAGGGCATGGCTGTAACTCAGCTGAAGAATTCCACTGAAATCATACAAGGTGATAGCCCAGCCCCAATGGCAGGTGATGGACAGTGTAACCCTTGAGAGCACATCAGCTCTGTCCTTGTTCCTGTTTCTGCAGATTTAATTTATGGCTGGGACTTGGCCCTTCCTTTGGACTTACAGGAAGCCTAAGAGCTGAATGGCTTAGCTCACCGTGATCTATGTGGAAGGCTCTTCTCAGCTTTCTGACCTCCACCCAAGGACACCTGGAGCTCCTCCAAGCCCAGTAGCAGCAAGTTGTTTTCCTAGAGATTGGCAGCTCTTGTGAAAATATGTAGTTCAACAGTTTGCTAAAGGAACCGAGACTCATTTTGTTAGGTCTTCACTCAGACCATAGAAACACTTTCTCAGTTATCTTTGCAAGTATCTTATTTATCCCTCTTAGTTATTTATTTTCCAATTCCTTCTACGAATGTTTAAAAAAAGAGTCCCAGTGCCAGTGTCTTACTGCCATGAAGGAAAAGCATGTCAGGAAATGGTCAACAGGAGTGAATGCAGTGTAAGCCAAAAAAGTGTCTGGAATGGGGAGCGCACTCAGGAGATCATCTTTGTGATTGGAAGTAAACCCCTATTGCTCCTGATATGAGGTTTGGGGTTATAACATTCAAGATCATCACTTCCTAACAAGCAACACTGTGTCATCTCAGTAAGCACCCTACTCTAACCAGCTGAGCTAACCAGGCCCTAACACCACATAATCTTTATTTTTCTGCTTTCTTAACGTCGTTTCAAGAGGATATCCAGAAAAATCAATGAGCCTGGATTTTTGAGTAGTTGAGGACTGTTACAATATTTTTTAAAAGATGAGCATTGTGTACAAGCCAAACTTTTCCAAACCCATTTCATGGAAACCCAGGCCCACAGATCAACAGTTCTGTGGTCACATTCACAAGGGGAACTCTACCTCTTTTCTCCCTCGCTTAGGAACTTGACATATACATTAAAAGCTCTAAGAATTCCAGTATCCAGTAAAGATGGCTATTTAACTTTGTTTAACCCAGTGTCTTCCAAACTCATTTAATCAGAGCCCTTACATAGCCCCTGTGGAGGGGGAGTGCTCAGGAGAAGCTGCTTTCGGAGATGGGATTACATCTCTGCACCCACAAAGTACATTGAGATGATTGCCATTACTGACGATTAGAGCCCACTATTCAGAACAGGTTGTGAACAGCGTTAATGACAAACAACCTTTTCCCAAGGTCTTAACTGAACTTTTAAGTTCCTCAATTGGATAGTGCACAACCACAATATTTTGCCTCTTTGCTGCAAGGAACTTAATAATACTATGATGGCCCCTTGTGAATGAAAAGATGATCTTCCCCCCTACACACACAAAAAAAGCCCCAGAGGACTTGGAGGAATTTTTCTGTGTCTAATCAGAATGCCATGAACATCCTGGGACTAGGCAACTATTATTTGAGAGCTTTGCCATAACCCAAATGACCTTTCTATTCAGTTCACTCATTTCTTTAGCTTTAACGTCATTTTGTTTTTGAAAAAAAATCTTAACACAAATTGCAGTAACATCACTCTTCAGTATTTGCATAGCTGGGGTGAAGCTTTTGGAGGTAGCTTTCCAGAGAGAATTCCAATAAAGCGTCTGCATTGCCTAAGGTATTAGTTGCTTCCAAAGAGTGAATTCTATCATTTTATGGATTAAGGGGTAGAGCTTCAGAGAAGATGAGGCCGAATTTATGCAGGTAGAAGCATAATAATATTCACCTGGAATACCAAGAAATAATGTTAACAAGTAAAAATAATGTCAGTAATGTCCACAAACTGAGTCTGTTAGCTGGATGATCTGGAACTAGTTCACCTGGTCAGCTTAGAGCTTTCTTAATGTCTGCAATGTTACATCTGGAACCAGGCCTGATATGTTTAATTATCTCAACAAGGTTGATATTGGCCATTACTTTTATAATAATATCAGGAATGAGAATATCAACCCTTACCAATTAAGGATTTTACACTTTATAGTATCACCTACGTTTTCTTCGTAGGATGGCAGAGTTATCTCAATTCACAGATTTACATACTCAGAGAGGTTAAGTGATTTGTGTGTGGTCACACAGCTGATACGTAGCAAAGCTGGAACCAGAACCTAACCCACTGTGCCTTCCTTAAATTGTACTGTCTCATTCCACAGAGCTCCTCAAGCAGAGTTGTTTGATTGGATATAAACTCTTTTGAGTATCTTGACACATTCCTGGGTTCTTTTCAAAGGAAATCATTTGGAAGGGAGCTTGAAATTTGTATGCTGAGATTGGGTAACCCCTTTATTTAACAAATACCTATATAATGCTTATTGTCACAGCAGGTTTCTAAGCACTTTGGAACCACCAAGTTGTGGATATCTCTTACCAGTCTTACAGTGCAGATATAATTTTACTCAGTTTTACAGACATGGAAACTATGATCAGAGAGGCCAAATCACTTGCCTTGAGGACACAGAGCCACCACCTATCAGAACTAGGATTTTCACACAGGCTCTCTGACTCCAGAGTCTGTGCTCTTCATCACTACACCTTCTCCTGTCACCTTCTCTGTTTATGCAAGCGTAGGATTGTGTAGAAAAATCAGGTTGAGAGTGATTCAGATAGAGGTTTTGTTCTAAACATGATGTGTCTAGGTAAGCTTAAATAGATGTTTTTTACTTTGTTATTCATACTTTCATATCTTTGCTAAGTTTCCTGTAGTATTTGTGTGTCCCTTTCATAATAATAAAGAGCATATACAGAAAACACAATTATTCTAGCATAAGGCTGCAGCCTTTATCTTAGGTGCTGAAAGATATATTGGCGAACACCCATGAGCACACACATGCATGCACATACATTCATACAAGGGGAATTTTGAGCCAGGAAACTTGTCTTTAAGCCCCTATATTCCTTTTTGCACATTCCTTTGGTGACCTTGGGCATATCTCTGTACTTCTTTGAGCTGCTGTTTTCTCATCTGATAAATGAAGGATAATACTACTTCGTAGAAGATTAGGAGCACTAAGTGAGACATTGGATGTGCACACACTTTGTAAGTTTCAAAGTGCTATAAAAATGTAAATGACTCTAGGTAAAGATACTTATGAAATGTTTTCAAAAGTTTCCATTCTCTATTATTTGCATAGATGTTACGCAACGTGTGTTTTGGAGTTTGCCAGAAAGAGTTTTATCCTGTAGCCCTTAGCCGGTCAGGATGTAAGCTAGGGTGGAAGTTTTGTGGGATAAGCAATCTGCTGCTCCCTTGGAGAATTCTCTGAATTTGCAAATAGAAACACTGCAGTTGGCAAAATGGAGCTGCAGTAATAACATTTATCATTCAGGTGGGGCCTCTGTGTTTGCAGAGGGCTTGGTAATAGGTAATTAGCTGACCTCCCCTTGCCTCCTCCTGCCATTCTTCCCTTTCTCCCATCTCGCTGTGCTGCCTTGAATTCAGAGGCAGAGCCCCCTGCACCCTCTTCCTGTGTTGCTCCCTAGTGGCTCCTTAGTAAAGCCCCAGAGGGCCGCAGCCGTCTAATGAGTTGGTACCAGGGGTGAGAGTTAAGCCAGCCACACAAATGAGCTCTGGCCCTGCAGCCCTGGGCCAGTAGTATATGAGGATATGAGGTCAGGCCTGTAAGACATCAGGCTTCAGGCAGGGAATAGGTTTAAAATAAATAGGAATTCTCTGCCCCTGTCTTCTTTGCCTCTCACCTCTTCTCCCCCAAAGCCTGGCCTCTGCCTTGTTGGTTCTTGGTGCCCAGTGACCCTTTTTTGCCTCCACCAACCATCTTGTTGGCAAGTCCAGATTTCCCCGTGTGCCCTCTCAACTAGGGCGGACTTTTCTCATTCATTTGTTCCCAAGAAGAATTAGGACCTGAAAATCTTGCTGATCTTTCGACTGCCACCTGCATCACAGTTTAGACTCTCGTTGCACACCCGCTTCATCTCTTTGGCTCCAATCACACTGAAGTTCATTTGAAGGGACTGAGACTTCTTATTAGCAACTCCATCCTGCTTAAAAAATGGAGTGCCTCCTCGCTGCCATTACAACAGATCTGAGATAACGTCTCTGAAAGGAGGGCTGAAAACTGAATAATTAACAAAACCATCTTTTCTGAACTCTTTTTTTCTTTTCATCAGTTTGGTGGCTTCTGATATTCTCTTTGGCCTGGCACATGGGTAGGTAGACATATCATCGAAGGCCAAGCTGAATTCCTTAAGTTTGGACTTTGCTAGTAACTGCTTCCTCGAGGAGCCCCTAGAACTGAAAATGAAGAGGCTGCATGCGGGCATACTTGCTCCTTCCCAGTCCTCCTGGGGAGCCTTCAGTCCTATCAGGCAGTTCTCAGATCTGTCTCAGACTGTTTTTCCCAAGTAACTTAACCACCTATAACATTAGACTCCCTCTTTTTTATTAAAAAAATTTTTTTTTCCTCTGTGATGCTTTTTTTCTTTACTACCCTCCCCTGCCTCTCATCCATCTGTTCTTTATATGGAAGGCCAAAAAGCTTAACATATGGTAAAGAGGGGGAAAATGAACTTCACAGTAGGGAGTTGAGGACCTGGTACAGCTGGGCAGTCTCAGCTGAGCCTTAGTTTCCTTTTCTATAAAGTGGAGCAAGTCCAGATCCGCCTCGTGGGAGGGGCAATGGGAATGCTGCAGTGGTGGGTCATGGTAAGAACACTGTCCGGGGTGGAATCCCAGCCCTGCTGTTGACTGGCTGTGTGACCCGTGGGGACCTCTGTACTTCAGCTTTTTCATCTGTGGAGCAGGATAATAATAGCACCTGTTTAATAGGGTTGTGTTGGAAGGATTAAAACAGATCATTCATGTAAATTGCTTCACAGAGTTCCAAACGAATAAGGTCCTCCATAAGTATTATTGATGGCTGTTATTCTTCCTGGATTTAGCAAGTTCTGGTTCACTGAGGAAGAGGTGTCCCCTGACAGCAGGCCTGGTTTAGGTCTTACATTTTCCCAGAGACAAACTGTGAGGTTCCTAAAGGAGCTTTGTAAGCATAACTATGTGCCCACACCATGGCCTACATGCCTTGGCGGGGTGTTCTCTGCTCTGGTCTCTGGGCCCATTGCTTAGAGCTGACCTTGGCAAAGGGAATCTCTCTCTCACAGTCACGTGGGATGCTCTGGAAAAAGATGGATCTGGAAGGCCAGTGAGGCCAAGGAGATCTAGGATCAAGAGTCCGCACAGCTGTGGACTCAGGCCCTGACTTGGAACCACAGGGAGGCCATGCATCTCATGGTCTCACACCTGCCACATGTAGATCTTGTCCTAGCACCCGGCTCCATTCTTGATATTAAAGGGACATTGCCACTTTACATAGAAGGGCGCTTTTCTTACTTAGGATGAGTGTCTGCAAACTGAACGATTTATCTTCTACTTTTTTTGAACTGCCATGTAAGCCTTGGCATTACCGTTAACAAACTCATTTCTTTTCCTAATCGCATGAGTCTGACAATGGGAATGGTCTACATTAATCTTCTGTGAGTTCTGATGGCCATGTCCAAAGAGGGCATGGTGAAAACGATGACTGAGGAAGATGAATCTGGCTGCTGCATGAGGCTGAAAGTTGGGAGCAGTGACTTGGCTCTAAGGCTGGCCAAGGCAGGATGGACTAGGATTTAGAGCAAATAATGCTTGGTGCATCATGTTATATCATATTTTCACCCATCAAACAGTGATGAAGGGCTTCCCTGGTGGCGGAGTGGTTGAGAGTGCGCCTACCGATGCAGGGGACACGGGTTCGTGCCCCGGTCCGGGAAGATCCCACATGCCGCGGAGCGACTGGGCCCGTGAGCCATGGCCGCTGAGCCCGCGCGTCCGGAGCCTGTGCTCCGCAACGGGAGAGGCCACAACAGTGAGAGGCCCGCGTACCAAAAAAAAAAAAAAAAAACAGTGATCAAGAGCTAGAGGGGATCGTGAAGATCATTTGAAGATAAACAAACCAAGGGCTCCAAGGCTTGTAGCTCTGTAAACAGAGGTGAGGTTAGGCTGGGTGCATCTATTCAACAACTGGCTACTTAGTGAGCTTTTATTGTGTCTCAGACACTATGCTGGAAACACAGGGGTGAAAACAAGGAGAAACACACAGGGGTGAAAACAAGGAGAAACACACAGGCAACTGTCCCTAGCTCTAAGTTAAAAAAAAAAACCAACAACAACCAGTAAACAGGAAAACAACTGTAAATCGTGATACAAAACAACCAACCAAGAAACAGAGATAGGGAAGCAGTAAAGGTTAGGGCCGAGGTGAAGCAGATACTTCAGGCAGGGTGATGAAGCATAACCTCTCTGACATGTATGCTCAGAATTAAAAGATTAAAAGGAGCTTCCACGTGAAAAGTGGGAAGAAGAGCAAAGAGCATAAGAACATTTGAGGTGGAGGAATTTGCAAAGGCTTGAGTTGAGAAGATCCTGGGCCTTTCTAAGGCTTGAAATAAGGCCACTGTGTCTGGAAAGTCAAGAGGGGGCAGATCGGGTTCAGATGACTTTGGAGAGGTAAGGAGAGGCCAGATCATCTAGAGCCTTGGAAGTCATAGTAAGGGGGCTCAATTGTGATGCAAGGCAGTAGTTCTCAAACTCAAGCATGAATCAGAATCATGTGGAGGGTACCTTAAACAGATTGCTGGACCCCATCCCTAGAGTTGCTGATTCTCATGGTGTGACCTGAGAATTTGCATTTCTAAGACATTCCCAGGTGGTACTGATGCTGCTGGTCTAGAGACTAGACTTTGAGAACAACTGCTCTGAGGCAGTGAGAAGCATATTGGAAATATGTTTAATAGAACTGACAGAACTTGCTAACCAGCTGAGTGGGGCCCAAGAGGGAAAGGAATCAAAGATAATCACAAAGGTACAATCCCACGTGATCAGGAGGTAAAATATGTAGGAAAAACTCCTTAGTTGGTGTTGGACTATGAGATGGTGTGCCCAGCAGGAATCTTCTGTGGGTTTCAGTGGATGTGGAATTCAGAGATTCAGAAGACTTTCACAGATGGGTGGTAGGGAGGGTGTAAATATAGGGGAGGAAGCACAGAAACAGGAACATGATACGGTCAACCTGGGGTTTCTCCAGGTCCTCCCAGCCAGCCTTTTCACCTTGCAAACTCGGGGCCAGCCACCCCACTGGCTTGCCTGGCCCAAGACCAAACCAATATTGGCAGCAACCTCAGTCCCCCAGCAAATAGGCTGGTTTGTGTTGCCATCCCCCTCCTCTACCATCTTGGAGAGGACTGGACTCTACTTCATGCATCCTATGATGAGAGAAACTAATTCTTGTAAGCAATGACCCTGAGCAGGGACACCCACTGTCCACCTGAATGAACCAGGTCTGCCTTTGCCCCTGGAATGCTCCACTGTGTGCGTGTGGTCAGTCAGATCTCCCAGCCTTACTTCCCCCAGAGCACAGCTTCCTCTCCCACCCCCGCCCCCCATTAGTGTGTGTGCTGCTGACAGCACATCCAAGTTATGAGGGCAGCTTTGCTGGGCTGCAGACAAAACCAGTGAGTGACCTGAAGTGTGGCCCACCCACAGGAGAGGCCAAGAGATCATGGAAAGGACAGTGTCATGGTAGCCAGAGGAGAGAAAAGTTTTAAAAGAAGCAGAGAGGCCCAGATACATCCGAACTGTTGAAAAGTGTAAGAAATTAGGAAAAAAGAACCCAACATGATTTGTCAACAAATCACGACAACTTCATAGAGAGCAGCTACACCAGAGTGGGCGTATGGAAGAAAACAGCAATCAAAACACAATAATGCAACATCTAATGTTATTAGGTTAAATACTACACAAGTAATTGAGTGATGAAAATTATTAATCTTGCACAGGATGCTCACTCTATGCCCCGGGTACTACTAGTCCTGCTTGAATAGTGGAATAATTGGCAGATAACTGCACTATTCATTATGCCAAGGCTTGCTTGGAGATAGGCTAAAGGCCATACATGTAGGATGAGGAGGATCTATGAATTCCTTTTATCTCTGTGCCCTGAGAAGAGCAGATGGAATGCTTGAAGTCAACTTGAGCCCACAGCTGGCCCCGTTGACTGAAGTTCCTTCATGCTCCGCCCTGAAAAGGAAACCGGAGTGCCTGTGCAGTGAACCCATGCAGGCTCAGAGGCCACCTGCAGTGTGTGTGCAAATGGCACTGAGGCACAGTGCGGGTGAAAGGTGTTCTCAAGTTCTATGCAGGAGACGTTTATAAGCCAGGCCCCCAAGGACCAGTATTCACTTCTCTCTGATTCATCCATCCTTGGCCACATGATAAACATTCCCCATTCCTTGCCCTCTTGACACCAACTAAATCATCCTGCATGCGTAAAAACAGACACAAAGCTCCTAAGTTCACATCTGGATTTTCCACAAAGTGGATTATGGCAAACTGTAGGCAGAACAGCTAGCTTATCTGGTTGTGGGATGAGATAAGACAATAAGAAGCCTATCAGAGTCTGAAAGTTTTGAACCTGCCCTGTCCAATAGATCCTTCTGAGATCATAGAAATCATGTTTTGTGCTACCACTATGGTGGCCACTAGCCACATGTGTGTATCAAGCATTTAGAGAGGGGCTAATGTGACTGACAATGGAACTTTTAGTTTTATTTAAGTTTAATTAATTGAAATTTACACAGCCCATATGGGTCGTGGTGAAAGCACAGCTTCAGAAGACACTCCAGCTTTACTTCCACCCTTATGAAGTCACATCTGGAGCTCCTGTCTGGACTCGAGGGGGCCTCAGAGCCTCTTAGGGTGATATGTGTCCTCTGGGATGACATTTCATCTTGGACAATTTCCCTCCTCCTATCAAAAGAGAGCTTCATTCACTCCAAATAAGGAAAAATCTGCCCTTAATTACTTATGGGGGTGGAGGATGGACGTATTAACAGGCTATAGATAACAAGAAAGTCCTTTAAAAATGAGGGCTTCCCTGGTAACGCAGTGGTTGAGAGTCCGCCTACCGGTGCAGGGGACACGGGTTCGTGCCCCGGTCCGGGAGGATCCCACATGCCGCGGAGCGGCTGGGCCTGTGAGCCATGGCCGCTGAGCCTGCGCGTCCGGAGCCTGTGTTCCGCAACGGGGGAGGCCACAACAGTGAGAGGCCCGTGTACCGAAAAAAAAAAAAAAAAAAAGAATGTGGTGACTGTTCAATGCTGCCAGATCAATTTGTGCAAAATGACGGAAGACAAGGATGAGCTGTGGCTGACAAGGAGCAATTAAGTTGCGTGATTTTGCCTTAAATTATTAATTTCAAGAAGTGTTGTTTCTCTCTCTGAAATCTACATCTTCCTCGCCCTCCGAGTATCAGTGGGAAGCACTGGATGGATGAGCTTCTCTTTCTAGTTTGTTGAGCAACCTTCTCTCTTGGGTTCTTTTCTCCTGCTCTCAGCTCTTCCTCAAAGTTTGCATTTCTTTTTTTTCTTTCCACATTTGCAACAAATTAGCTATATAAATAAGTGTTAATAAGACAACAACAAGGGAGAAAGCATCCTCATCAAATTTTAGGTCTCTTCCACAGGTGTCCCTGCACAGCCATGGCATAAGAAGGGAGCACGTAAGCTTGGAAAAGTGAATTCCTGGGAGGTCGTTTTCCTCTTGGGAAAGATAAGAGGACTTTGGCTGGTTGGCCTATTTGGTGAAGTCACTGTGCTAACTGACATCCTTGATCTCAGGATTAAGCCTTGCATGGGATGCTTTCAACCGTGATTCCTTTGTGCAGAGTCCAGTTCCAGAAAGCCATCTTACAAATACATGTGCATCCCAGAGAGGACCTGGAGAGAGTGAGGATGGCTCAGCCCACCTCAGTCCTATTACTAACCAAAGCCATGTGCTACTTACAGTGGGGCAGTGAGAAGCTCACAGACACCAGAGCTGCTCCAAGGGGCCTGGCTTGATATTGCCATCTCTTAGCAACAGAAGAATTCCCACCTTGGTTGCTTGAGGCTTCAGGCTTCTTTGAAGAAATCCTTCTCACCTATCCAAGTATACTAAGACCCTGCCTTATAAAGTGAGATTTGTTTATTTTATGAGGTGGTGTGGTTTTGTGGAAGGTGCTTTGGGATCAGGCTGACTGGAGTTTTAATCCCATTTCTGTCACTTGCTGGCTGTTTGACTAGTGAAGTGACAAAACAGTTCTGAGCCTGTTTCCTTATCTGTGAAACAGCTAATGCTAATTTGTGGGGTGGTGGCAATGGTTGTAAATGAAAACTGTGACATTTCTAGCTACAGCGGCTTATAAGTGGTCAGATGGTCAGCACTGTAGTTCCAGTAGATGCAGCCAAGAAATACAGAAGACAGTTCCCAGCTAGCCCCAGAAACCTTCCTCCAGGGACCCTATCCTTCAATCATTTCCCTCCTGCCTTGCCTTTTCTTTGTTGTGGGTCAGAGCAATATCATTTATTCTTTCATTCTTTCATCTACTCATAGAAAGCCTACCGCATGCCAGGAATTGCTGTAGGTGCTAGGGATACAGCAGTGAACAAGAGTCCTGACCTCATGATGCTTACATTTTAGTGGAGAGGTAGACACAGACTCAGTAAACAAATGAAGACATAACTTCAGATGGTGATTAGTACTTTGTGGAAAGATAAAATAGAGTGAAGGGACCTGATGAAAGTGATGGAAACCTCACAGCTAGTATGTGATCTTTAAGATCACACTTGCACACACACACACCACACACACACACACACACACACCACACACACACACACCACACACAGTAAGGAGCGTGGATCCTTTATTTTATGGAGTGAGGAGGACAAAGGGCATGAAAAAATGAGACTGGGGGGCCACAGTGGATACAGGAGGTGGGAAGTGGTTGGAGTGAGCTGGGCTGAAGAGGAGGAGGGAAAGAGGAGATGCAAGGCAGCTACCACATGGGCAGATGTGTGGGGAAAGAGAGAGGGAAGGTGTCAGAGATTTCCCGGCTCCTGGGCCTCCTCATGAAAGCCCTTAGCAAAAATGTGCATGGCTCACTGATGCCTTTGCAGTTAGATTTTGGGGTTTTTAGATCTGGGACATGTGGAAACGACATGGTTGGCCCAGGGAGCCAATATTTATATGCTCCTTGTTTTAAATAATCCAAACCTTACAAACAAGTGTAAAGTAAAAAGCCCTAGTCCCTTTCACTGTTTCCCAAATTCTGGTCCCCAAAGGTGACTCACATTAAAAATAAAATGTGTATCCTTTCTGATCTTTTTTTATAAATATACAAACACTACACATGCATAATGTTTAAAAATAAACAGTGGTTTCCTTCTCTTTTTTTTTTTTTTTTTTTTTTTTTTTTTTTGCGGTACGCGGGCCTCTCACTGTTGTGGCCTCTCCCATTGCGGAGCACAGGCTCCGGACGTGCAGGCTCAGCGGCCATGGCTCACGGGCCCAGCCGCTCCGCGGCATGTGGGATCTTCCCGGACCGGGGCACGAACCCGTGTCCCCTGCATCGGCAGGCGGACTCTCAACCACTGCGCCACCAGGGAAGCCCTCCTTCTCTTTTTTTAAAGAAGAGGTCTGATACCATAATTCCCCAAGGGCCACATCCCAAGAAAGACTACCAGACCATTCTGGCATCAGTGCTGCATCCTCAAACTACAGACAGCAGTTCTCAGAGAAGAACCTCCCTCTCTCCCCCAGCATCAGGTCCTAACCGCTCCTCCGCACACTCCACGTCTGCCCACCATTCTCTACAAAGAAATGGTTTCTCCAGCAGGTGTTTACAGACAAGATTGTATCATGACCCCCAGCCGATACTCCAGTCATTAAGTAAGAGAGATCCCCTGCCACTTGAGGCCCTGTCACCTGAAACAGGGTGGGGATAGGGACAAGGAGACTAAATAATTCACCTCTCAGTGTGCTCTGAAAGGGAGAGGAGCTGAGCTACGTGTTGCCATGGAAACCGGGTTCTGTTTACTGGTAGCTTCCTCTATTGGAGTGTGACAGCTTAGCCTGTAGGACGGTGGTTCTCAACCTTGGCTACATGTTGGAGTCATCTGGGGGCTACACAAACACTGGCACCTGGCCCCACCCCCAGCAATTATGATTGCACTAGTTTTTGTGGCAGCCGGGCATCCCCAGGTAATTCTAACGTGCAGG
The DNA here is from genome assembly GCF_949752795.1 of Hyperoodon ampullatus. Lineage (NCBI taxonomy): Eukaryota > Metazoa > Chordata > Mammalia > Artiodactyla > Ziphiidae > Hyperoodon > Hyperoodon ampullatus. Next base: position 14,401,263 of record NC_136917.1, read on the forward strand.
CAAAGGCTGAGAGCCACTGCTGTAGGTCAGCTCTCTCTGTTCTAGTAAATTAGTCATTATCCTGAGCCTCAAGAGTCAGCATAAATGAATTCAGCACTTCGTTATATTTTAATATTGATGTCACATTCAGCTGGGGAAGAAATCTGCTCATTTGTCCACCCTCAGAAGCAGGGCATCTTTAGTCCAACTCCTTCCCTTTTCTTTGTTCTAATCTTCCTGATGAGCAGGAGCAATGCATGTGGACAAAGAGGGACCTTGCTGACCTCTGTTCTGGAAATATGGCCATGCTAGAGGATCACCTGTGTGCATTAGCCTTCAAGCAGTGTTGGGGTCAGCCATCCTCTTTTCCAACTTCCAGGCAGTTGCCAACCTTTGCATTCCCTTCTTGGATTTCCTTCAACTTGCAGATTTATGAGGCAGGGAATGGAGCGGGGGGCGGCTGGAGTCCAGACTTAGTGTAATCACGGAGAAGAATGAACAAAGTGTGCTCCAGGGAGTCCCACACTTCCTGAACGTCTTCCTGGTGTCGTCTTTAATGCTGCTGACTTAGGGACCTCACCTGCTTCTTTGTCCTTCTCCTCACTCAGCATGACCAAAGTCTATGCCTAACGTTAGGTTTCCCCATGCAGGGCCAAGAGCACCAGTCTTTCTGTTGTTCGTCTATGCATTGATCAGTGATCCCATTTGCAGCTCTCCTCATGTCTGCCTGGGGTGTCTCTGAGGTTGAGAAATGCCAAGGCAGGGGGCCAGTGGGTGCCAGCTATACGATGGCAGTAGCCAGGAGCTGGGACAGGGCCTAGGTCACATGCTTTATTTTTCATTTAGTAGAAATGGGATAGAACTGGGAATCCCTTAGAATGATTTCCAACTCCCCCCACCCCCCTTGCCATCTTTGCCCAGGAAGACTTCTTTGATCAGGGCTGATTTACACCCGCTCCTAGATACTCTGGTAGTTGTTCCAGAAGCAGATCATAGCCAATAGCACCCTGGGCTGTCCCCACTGGTTTACCCATCCTCATGCCCACTAAACACAAACCTTTGAGGGCAGAGTCTGCCCAGCCCAGCACGACCCTTGTCATACAGTAAGGGAACATATGCACGCGTGCCAGGATGGGGATGCTTGGCGGCGTCCACATTTCTCCCAACCTAAGCGCACACACTGGATTCACATAGACCTGGATCTAAACCCTGCTCTTTACTTCCAGGCTGCCTGACCCTTTGCTAAGCTTTCTCTCTCTCATTTTGATGTGACCCTACACGTTCAGGTACTAATGAGTATTAAAGGAGGTAGTGGATGCGAAGCACTGCTCCACAGGGTCAGGACTCGATAAATGTTAGTTATCATGCCATTGTTTTTATTCTCAGTTTCATTATTGTATGTGTGATAAGTTAATTTTAACATCATCTGCGAGTAGGCAAAGAAAGTATGATGTTTCGCCAAAACAACTTTAACCATCTGGCTTGGATATTAATTCTGATTAAAAAAAAAAAATCCTGAGAAAGTGGCTTGTAAAGTGAAAGTGCTGTGCAGGGGTAAGCCGATCCACTGTTGGCCAGATGTGAACCTAGCTGCCGACGTGTGGGCTGTGGCCTTCCGAGACGAGGAGTCTAATCTCGTGGAGTTCCGATAATTAATAGAAAGAGCACTGGAGCAGGAGTGCACTGTCGGGGGGGCAGCTAAGCAGCAGTCAAGACAGCCTGGCAGAACTTCTATAGACGGACCGGACTGTGGTGTGAAGAGCCCTCTAACTGGAAGGAGCAGCAGCGTACAAGGATGGCCTGCAGCTTCCCCCGTGCCTTTGCCACTTCTGAGTGAATTTGTACGCCGCTTGCAAGAGCAAAGACCTGTGAGTCACGGCCAAGGTCCTTTCTCCTGTGCATTAGGGGATCGAAATTTAAAATCAGCAGAGGAGAAGGCCTTGACTCACAAGCCAGGAGGGAAACTGAATGTCGGGCGTGTCCTGATCCGGCTGAGCCATCCAGTCACAGAAGACTCTAGCTCTAGCTCTCTTTCCCTTCTTTTGTGCTAAGTCACCAAGGTCTGGTGTGTGCTCAGAGGGCAACTGAATGGAGCAGTTTAGACTGAGAACCAGTTTCTAAAGCCACTAGCACCTTTGGACAGCAGCCATTTGAGCATCAGGTCAAGGTTTGGGAGACTGTATTAAGGAGCTAATGCTAATATATTCTGGTTGAGAAGCCAGCGCTTTATCGTGTCCTACCTACTTTGTGGTGAGATGAAGGTCTTCATAGTGAGGCAGTGATGGACATTGCAGATGCAGGGAAGTCATCCTCCATCACCATGTTACTTTGCTTAGAGCTCCAACGGCTACATTATGTCTTAAAATTGTCAAATTGTGCACACTACCCTGACTTCATGGGAGAAAAATGGTTCTCTACAAAATATCAAAAATCAGACAATTCTGGTAGAACGAGACATTATAACTCAAAAGTCCTGCAGATAAATAATAATTAGGAATGACATTTACTCAGCAGAGCACACAGAAAACAATATCAGCTACATCCTTAAATGGTTATAGTTTCACACCTCTAAATACAACTAAAAAAAAGGCCAGGGCTTCCCTGGTGGCGCAGTGGTTGAGAGTCCGCCTGCCGACGCAGGGGACACGGGTTCGTGCCCCGGTCCGGGAAGATCCCACATGCCGCGGAGCGGCTGGACCCGTGAGCCATGGCCGCTGGGCCTGCGCGTCTGGAGCCTGTGCTCTGCAATGGGAGAGGCCACGACAGTGAGAGGCCCGCGTACCGCAAAAAAAAAAAAAAAAAAAAAAAGCCAAGCAAACAGCCTTTAGGAGGTTAGCAGGAATTTTTTCTTGAAGGAAAAAGCAATAAACTTTAAGGAAGTATTCTTTGTTTTCTATGTATTTTTGCAAATAAGAGCAAAAGAGTTCCCCAGTTGTCTGAAAATATTACAAAACCACCTCTCTGTCCTTCAGGAGGTAGAGAACAAAATCAACAAAATCTGCATCTTGACTGTACACACAGAATTCATCCACAGAAGCAAGGAATGTTTCTAAAGAGACCAAAGAATGATAAGGCTGTGGGCCATCCTTTTATAGAGAAGGGAATGCCTGTGCCTCTGAGACAGAGCTGGGGCTAGGGTGCAGCAAGGAAGGGGTCCAGAGTGCAGCACTGAAGAAGGCAGCAAGGAGGAGGGTGGGGCAAGGTCAGGGCACCGCCGCTGCCTGCCGCAGCCAAAACTCTGAACTCGCCTGGCAGCTGTAGGGGTGGACCTTGAGGCCGGGAGGTGAAGTGACCTGTCAAAGGTCTCACTGCTCGTCGATGACAGACCTAGTGCAGAGGGAGGGAAACACAGCCAGTAATGACACCTATTCCATCCTCGGTGTGTTTTTGTCGGTTGGGGAAAATCAGCAGATTTTCATCGTGGCAATCGCCGGACTTCTTTTCTTTATGAATTAACAAATATTTGGACATCACTGAAGGAGCCAGTTTGGCTACCCACCCACAACAGGAGAGAGCATCCTCCAGGGCGCATAAACCTCCGATGGGGGTACACTCTTGGATACTGACTTGGTGCACCAACACTGCATCGTCTCCATGAATACTCTGTGACCAGAGGATAATAATTAAGACGGGGCAACGCCCACTTAGTAAATGAACTAAATTGGCAAAACTCAGTTTAAATAGCGATTTTGTCTCCAGAGATAGAATCATAACAGCGCCCTTCCCTTAATGAGCCTGACACTTAATAATTCAAACATACCTAGAGAGAAGTCAAACAAAGCATCTCCATCACCTGTTGGATCTCCCGCCACCTCACCCACTGCTGCTTTGCACACACAGCAACTTGCACACTCTGGGAGGAGAGGTGTGGTATGTGGCCACTAGATAGGGGCTGTCCAGTTTATGGGCTGAAGAATTGGTTAGGTGACTTCTGTAAGGCCATGCCCTAGCCCACATGCTGTGCCCTAAGTCACAGTCTTAAATATCTACCGCCCCCCCACCAAAAAAAATCACAGTCTTGACAGCTCTTGCTAATAGCTTCAGCTGGAAGATATCTTTTGAGAGACTGTATATGGCAGTGGTTTAGAGGGGCTGGCAACCTACTGGCCAGCTGCCTGGTTTTGTAAATAAAGTTTTATTGGAACACAGTCATGCCCATTTGTTTACATATTGCCTATGAGGGCTTTCACACTACAATGGAAGAGTTGAATAGTTGCAGCAAAGACTTTATGGCCTGCAAAGCCTAAAACTTTGTTATCTGGCCCTTTAAGAAAAATCTGACCCTTTAAGAAAAAGTTTGCTAAGCCCTAGACTTGGGTTTGCTTCCTGGATCTGTGTTCCCTGAGTGTGTGACCTTGGGTAGGTCTTTCCCACCTCCCTGATCTGTAGTTTCCTTAAATGTAAAATGGAGTTAATACAAAGTCTGTCTCCTGAGGTTGTGAGAATGAGGAGAGATGACACATGCTCATCTGTGCTTGGCACACAGTAGGTATTCAAGAAAGGACTAAAGATAATAATAACAATAATGATAACAGTAACTTGTGTTGAGTACTTACTATGTGGCAGACCCTATTCTAAGTTCTTTAAATAGATCAACTCATTTAATTCCTTTCAACAACTCTAGGAGGTAGATATTATAATTATTTTAACTTTGCAGATGAAGAAAGAGTACTTTCTTAGTTTTCTTTGATCCCTTCTAAACTCTCCTCTTTTTACCTCCTGTATGTACTGCTTCTGCCCAGCAGCAGCTCTTCAGCTGATGGTCATCTTCTCAAGGGCAAGATTCGGATGTGCCTCAGTATCCCTGGACCTCTGGGGCCTGGGACCCAGCAGGCATCAGGGTGTCAATAATTCTACTCTTGGTCACTAACAGCAGTGAAATCAAACATTTCTTCCCTCACATGAGTGGAGGGTCCTTTCTCCAGTCCGCCAGCCCAGTCTCCGTTCTTCATCTTTCAGACCAAATTCTCTTGTCCTTTGCGTTGGAATGGGAGGGCAACATCACCATGGACTTCCAGTAGTAAAAGCTCAGGCTGACTAAAATTCTGAGATTCGGGGAACCATTAAGTTTTGAAATAACCAGATGTTCATTTATTCAACTGACATTTTTTTGTGTGCCTATAGTTCACCGGCCATGGAGGTTATACCTGCAGGGGCAAACCTACCTCTCTAAAGCTGACAGTCTATTCCAGAGATATTTACAGAGCTACCCAGAATGACTGCCGTCTTAAACAAATTCTTTGTTTTTCTTTTTTTGGGGGATTTTTTTTTTGCATAAAAATAAATGGTTCTTTCTAGGATCTCCATGTCCAAATATTTGTTTTCATATAAAATTAGTAAGATACTTAAAGTTTTTGTAAGGAACTCAGCTCTCTGGTTAGATCCCTGAAGGATATAAGAAAGGGGGAAAAAGGAAACCTATAGTTAGTTCCTCTTGTGTGTCAGGCACTGAATGAGATACTTTGCTCACCACAAATCTGTAAGGTAGAGACTGTCATTTCCCAATTTACAGATGGAAAAATGGAGGCCCTGAGCATTTAAGTGACTTGCTCAGGGTTATCTGGCAGAGCCATCTTTTATGTTTTATCCCCAAGCCTATACTCCTACATTTCCCAGGAGTTTTCTGTGTTGTCCAGAGCCCTGGGGACAGCTGCAGAGGGGAGGGCGGTGAGTAGGGTCCCGGGATCCTCATCCCTCCACTGGAGCAGCACCTATTCCGCTGTTTTCTGTATTAGTTTTTCTACTGACTTTTGGAAAGGGATCTGCTGCTTTCAAAAGGACAGGACAAAGGGCTTTGGACAGTGGGTGTGTCTTTATTGAGTGCCAAATATGTGCCAGACCCTAGTTCAGTGATTCTCAGCTGGAGATGACTTTGCCCCCAGGAGACATTTAGCAATGTCTGGAGGCATTTTAGGTTTTCACACCTTGGGGGTGGCTACTGGCATCTAGTGGGTGGAGGCCAGGCCTGCTGCTGCTAATCCTACAATGCGCAAGACAGCCCCGTAGCCCCCAACAAAGAATTATCTGACCCAAAAATGTCAGTCGTGCTGAGGTTGGGGAACCCTGATCACGCAAAGTCTCAGGTATTCAGAGGCGAGCAAAAACAAACAGGGAACCTGCCCCTGCAGAGTGCTGAGTGGGGTAGGCAGGTGTTAGGTCACTCACAATAGAGTCTTTTGTTATAAACTGAAGAGGTGCTCTGAAGGGGAAGTGTGTGGTGTAAGGAGAAGTAATAACAGGGGGGACCCCTTGTCTGGGAAGTTGGGGGAGGCTGAGGTCTAATGGCTGCAGAAGGTGGGTAGAGCCAGGAGTGTTCTAGGCAGAAGTCACTGCAGGTGCAGAGACCCCGGGGAGTGGGGGTGAGTGGCTGTTTGAAGACGTGGGGGCTAGAACAGAGAATGCCAAGGATGTGATGCATGACAAGGGAAGGAGGAAGCAGACCAGGCAGAACCCTCGGCCTTCTTAAGGATTCTGGACTTTATCCCAAGAGCCATGCTTTCCACTGACATCTTCGGCAGAGAAGGACATGATTCCATCTGGGTTGGAAAAGACCACTCTGACCGTTGTGTGGAAAACAGAATGGCATGACCAAGCGGCCACAGGAAACCAGCAGACACTTAATACCAGGAGCTTTCTCCAGGTGGAGGGACGGGATGGGGATCACGCCCCTCCAGAATAGAGCCCCACTTCTCTGCAGCTGCCTGTTTCAGCGTGTGCTTAACGGCAGGGTCTCTGTGCAACAGGAACTCTGTCGCCCATAAATGTCAAGCCCCATCCTTTCCCCCAATTTAAAAATATGCACCATTCGAAAATAAAACTCTACCATATCATTTGGGCTTCACATCTGCTCTACAGCTGCAAAATAATAATTTCACTGCTGCCGCTTGCGTGAAGGGGGGAAGTTTGACATGGGAAGGATGTGGGCCTGTCTCTGATTTCATTTTTCTTTATTGACATTTTCCAAAGTGTCAGAGAGCAGATTCTCTCATTAAGATGTTGACATCTGAGAAAGTCTGTAGTACATCTTATTTATGGCAGTGTGTGTATAGGTGACAGACAAGGGAGTTAAAAAAAATCAACTGTCAAGGCAAGAAAAATCTTATTTTTCTTGGTCTGTTCTCCCTCCCCAGTGACTTCTGGCTACTCTGAATCATGGAAGAGTACCCATGCCTCTCCCGTGGTCTAATTAACTTAGAGGGAGACTGAGCAAGAGCTGAAAATTCTAAAAACGCAAGAAACATGGGTCTGTGGAGCTGGCACGATTCATTTCTGGTTAGCAACAGGTCACGCACTCACCCATGAACCACACAGATGTTCAAGTGGGATGTCTGGAGGTATTGGGAAATTATCATAAATTTGAACTCATTTGTAAGCATCTATTTCCATATTTTACAGAAAACTGTAATTTTCTTTCCCAAGTTGCCTCTCCAGTGAGGAGGAGGAATTTGTTGCCAAGATGGCACTGGGTCCTCCGGCTGCAGCTTTTATGCCTTGAGGATACAAGGCAGGCAGGGTCTGACCTTGGCCCTGTAAGGGGAACAGAGAAATAGAGGACACAGTCCCTGCCCTCTGCATAAGGGAGACCAGGTGGGCTCAGGAACCAGTGAAACCACCAGCCAGCCTACTGGAAAGTTAACTGTCTTTGATGTTTCCAAGCCCTGGTGTGAGCTCTTCCCCCATCACTGACCCCTGCAGGTGCCCTGGGTGTAGGTTTGCTTGCTAGGCTGAAGTACAGGGTTGATAACACTTTTTCACAACGTTGTTAGCGTTAATGAGACGCCATATGTAAAATATCTGGCGAATCATATACAGGCAACAAACGTTGTTGATATCAGTCTCCAGAAGAGAGGCATAAATACAGGAATGCTCCAGAATGAGCTGGATGAGCCCACACAGCTGTGGGATGCCCCCCCGCAACATCTCTCTATTCCATCAAGTGGAGGGTGACGTTGAGTTTCCTCCACAGCCAGATCAAATGTTCCTGTTTTGTAATGTGCACAGATGAACTTAAGTTTCAGCTTTGGAGTAGGCGTGGGGAATGTGAATGGGATCAACAGATTAAAATTTTTTCACTGGTACCTTCCCTCTTGGGGTATAACCCACAGTTTCTGGATTAGATTCTTCTTGCAGAGAAAGAAAGCACCAGCTTTCTGTAGGGCTGGTTCTGCCCTCGGATCCAGGCCCCAGGGACAGGGCAACACCGAGGTCCCAAACTTGGGGCCCGTGGGCCAAATTCAACACATGGATGTGATTTATTGGTCGGAACAGTTTTAAAAAATGGGAAATAGTTGCTAACATTTGAATGCTAGGAGTTTTCACATAAAAAGACAGATTTATGGCTTCTCCTGAGAAAGCAGAAGGTCTGGAAACACAGGACCCACATTTCCGCACAGCACCATCCTGTGATGATGAGTAGCAGCTGTTCCCACAAGACCTGGCATGATCTTCAATCACCCTTTAGTTCCCAGCTCGCCTGGTACAGTAACCTAGCCACCTGGCTCCACCAGAGTACTTAGAGTTTGCAGACCCTGTGGCAGTGCCTCTCAAGGCGGGGTCCTGGGACGCGCAGAATTGGCATCACCCGGGAGCTTGATAGAAATGCACATTATGGGGTCCCAACCCCGACCCAGTGAATCAGAAGGTTAGGAGTGGCGCCTGATGCTCTTTGTTTCAGCCCAGCCTGCAGGTGACCCTGATGCTGGTTATGTCTGAGAACCCCTGCCCTGGAACACCTGCTTGGGAATGAGGGGAACTGGTTCTCATGTCCTCTCCGCTACTTGCTGTGAAATAATAGAAATGTCACTTTACTTTTGGGGGGCCTTATTTACCTTCTCTGTAAAGCGAGAGGGTTGGGGGCTAACTAGTTTCCAAGGGCCTTCTGGCCTTAGCACAGTGTGATTTCTATACTCTTCAGGTGTGTGTGGACTAATTAGCATTTATAAAGTGCTCACCACATCCCAGGAATGGGCTCTGCACTTTACTTGGATGATGCCCTTTAGCCCTGCCTGTGGCCGTGGTCCCTTTTGAGGACCCATTTTATCGAGGAGAAAAGAGAGGCACAGAGAAGTGAGAGGACATGCCAAAGTGCCTGCCACAGATCATGCTGATCTTTATGTCACCCAGAGAGCTGGCGAGCCCTTGACTCCCTGTGGTCTGCGTGCCTGGAGAGGTGTCTGAAAGGTAATGTCGGCAACGCGCCTGTCAGCAACCTCAGAGCAAAGCTGAGTGGCCCTTCAAGGCAGGCAGAGGCATGTTTTGCAGAGCAAGGAGGATTATCAAAAATAGAGCACGGCAGCAGTGGCCTTCCCCTGCCCCAGTTAAAGGAACAGGCAGTGACACTAGGAGTGATGCTGGAGGGAACACTCCTTGTAAGGAGTTCGGGAGGGAGGGAGAGCAAACAACCCTGTGCAGTGAGCACCAGCCAGGCTTTGGACCCCGCTCCCCATCCTCAGTGGAATCCCAGCTCCACCCCTTAAAGTGTGACCCTGGGAGAGCATGTTGCCACCCTGGTCCTCAGTTTCCTTGTCTGTGAAATGGGGACGGTGATGCCCGCTTCCCAGCGGTCGAGAGGATTAAATGAGCAAACAGGTTTAAAAAAGCACTGGGTGGCAATCCTCAATACTAGCAACCTTTCCCTTTCTGAGCAGCTCTAGAAGCACCCTGTGGTATTGGCTGTGATGATGGAGAAGCTGAGCAGTCTCCAACCACGGGAAGAAACCTCTGCCCTCAGTCAGCCCCGTGGGCTCCAGTCGCTCAGAGCACTTCAGTTCCCAGACGTCTTGTGTCATTGCTCTGTCTCCATCAGTCAAACGTTCTAATTGTTTTTTCCTTTCAGACCTCCTCTCTGGGGTCTGTCTTCCCTGAGAATGTCTGAGAAATAACTGTAGGAGGATTTAGACCCTTATTATAACTTCAGAGTTATCTTCTTGACATAACCAAGACAAAAGACATTGACCTCCATGGGGACCCTCCATTCCCAGATCAGGGAACACAGTGTAGTCCCCGTCACTTTCTCCTGACTCAGGAAGAATGCTTTGGCATTGTTCAAAGTCTGTGGGTTTCAAACCAAACAGCTCTTTCTCTGCTACTTACTAGCTGTGTGACCTTGGGAAAGTCACTTCATCTCTCTGGGGCTGTATTATCATCCATATAATGGATCAGTAATCCCCTAGTAATGCCGTAGCAGGTGCATAACGAGTGGTAGTTCCCTTCCCTCCTGCAGTTAGAGGAGACATGTCATTTTGTGCAGAAAGATCAGGAGGATAGAGTGGAACCCATTTGAACTCTTTTGTGTCTTAGTGTGAAAAATTAATGGGGATAAATTCAACGGAAATGACAATAATTAGTACCATTAATTGAGTTGTTACTCTGTGCCCAGCACGGTGCTAAGCATTTTGTACGTATTGTCTCACTTAATCATCCCAAGAGTTCTTATTGGATTAGGGGGGTATTATTTCTCCATTTCATAGGTGAGAAAATCGAGGCTCAGGGAAGTGAAGTAGGTTGCCCAAGGTCCTCAGATAATAACCTGCTGGGCTGTGTCAGCAGGTCAGTGGCAGCCTCTTTACAGGTACACTAAGAAGGAGTAGAAAGGACGCAGGGCATTCTCCTCCCACTTGAAAATCACTCATTCTTCCAGCCTGCAGAAAACTTCCCTCTGGAAGCATTAGCCTCAAGTTTTTTCTCCAGCAGCCAGTACCTCTCGTTTTCGCTCATTATTTTGATGTGTCCATAGCCTCGGTCCTTTGTGTGGCCTATTTTTTTTCCTGGCTCCCGGCCCCAAGATTTGTCCTTATTTGCGTAAGAGTCACCCAGAATATTGATGTGGTTCTTTTCCAGAAAAGTGAGCATCCCCCTCCTTGCCGGCTCCAGGAAACCACGTGGGCCAGGCAGGCAGGCAGGCTCCAGCCCTGGTGCAGCACCAACGCCCTCCCCTCCCCGCTGCCGCCCACCATCCATTCACCAACCATCAGCTGAGTGAGGCTCCTCAGAGCCAAATCGGTGTTTACCCAAGAGGACCCGGATCATTCCACAGGCAGTCGCAGCAGCAGTAAATGTGAGGAAGGCATAATTTTATGGTCTTTCTGCTCTTGAGGGAGAAAGGGACCCAAACTCTTGTCGCTTGACGAGAAGAGCAGCCTCCAGCCCCATAGAGCCATTCTGGAAGGCAGCAGTGGGGAGAGTCATGTTCCAGCCCCGCCCCCCGCCTCCCCCCACCCCCCCCACCCCCGCCATCCAGCCTGGCACCAAGAGGCAGAATCTGAGGGATGGGGTATGCTAGCTCCTCTAACTGGGTGACTGAGGGTGATTAGTCACAGGAAGTCCCAGAGGGCTCTCCCGGGAGCTATCCTTAGGCTTTAGCAAGTGCATCATTAGCTAGTTTTCCTATTTGGAGGAGAGTGAAGAGGAGTTCTGGAAACTGGCCTTGCCTGCACCTCCTGTGTGGGGCACCAGGTGGGCAGAACCTCAGGCAAACGCCGTGAAGAGTCAGGTGCTCCAGCGCACTTTCCCTCCTGGAGGCACAGTCAGTCATTCATTCACTGTCAGCCATTCACTCACTTGGTCACCCCACCGATCTATGGAGGACCCACCAGCATCAGATGCTGTTTCAAGGCATAAGACAGCGACATTCTAGTGGGGTGAGGAAAGATGACAAAGAAGCAAACCAAATAGGAAAAATAATTTCATGTGGTAATAAGTGCTCTGAAAAATCACACAACAGGAGCTTGTCATAGAGAATGCCAGGGTTGAGGGAGGCTGACTAAGGCTGAGTGGGCAGTAAAGACCTCCCCGTGGAGAGGGCCTTCAGGCCGGGCCCTGAATACCGAGAAGGAGTCAGCTGGTGAAGACCTGGGGACACGGTATTCCAGGCAGAGGGAATAATAGCGCGGGCAAAGGCCCTCAGTCAGGACAGAGTTTTGTCATGTTGCCGGGCCAGGACGAAGGCCAGAAGGGTTGCACGGGAGCACTGAGCACACTCGCACTGGAGGGCGCTCATCGTGGACCTAGCGCAGTTCTGAACGTCTCACCTGCAACATCCGCTGAATTGTCACACACCCCACGAGGCCCTGTTCCCACTTAGAGCTGCAGCAGCTGAAGTTCAGAGAGATGACCCAGCCCTCCAAGGTCACACCCCAGATGAGTGGTGGAGCCATGCTTTGAACCTAGGCCGTCTCATGGTGGAGCCCAGATTCTAGCTGCCACATAAGACAGTCACTGTGCACCCACTCGAACTAATGAACTGAGCCAAGATTGGGAAGAGGAGATGGATCTCGGACTAGGACTGAGCGTTTTCCAAGGGGAATGAGGAGGGAACTGGCATTCATGGATAGTGCCCAGACGGAGTGCCCAGCACCAGGCTGCACACTTCCTCGTCCGTTATCCTCTCCACAACCCTCCCAGGTAGACTTCAGTACCCCCTTTGCACGGATGGGAAGGCAGGGCTCAGAGAAGTGGTGCAGCTTCCCAGGGTCCCTCAACTAATACAAGCTTGTCCTGATTAGGGTTCAGTCTGTCTGCCCTGGAACCTGGGCTTTTCCAACCCTCCATGTTAAACGGCCTCTCTTTGGTTTCATTGTTTCTTATTCTCCCCCTCTAGAAATGGAGATGAAAATCCCCAACTATGATAAAACCTTAACAATAGGTGTATTTGTTTCGTGGGGAGGGAATGACCGGCTGGCAGCATGAGTGCATTGTCCTTCAAATTGCCTGTTACCTGGAGGAGAGGAGGGGGAATGGGTCCTCCTGTGTCATGGTGCCTGTTGGCTTGGCATGAGCACACAAGCAATCCCATAAATAAAAAGTAAGTGCCACACCATGCAGCATGCTGAAAAGGTACGCCCAGTTTCAGAGGGAGTGGGGAGTCCTTGCGATTGGGAGAAGCAGGGTCAGCAGCTGCCATTCTTATTCCCTCGGGTTTCTCCCACTGGGGCTAACCCTGCTCTGGGAGAAGCCTGGAGAGCTCCTCTTGTAAGGCACCAAGAGAGGAGCCAGGCCACCATTAGATACTCACCCTCTTTACTTCCTGGTCTAAATTCTAGGTGTGAAAATTCCATCCGACAGCTTCTTTTGTTCACTCACTTAACAAATGGTCATTTGTCTGTTATGGCCAGGGCTCGGGGGAGAGACGGTGAGGGACAGTACAGATAAGACCCCTCGTCTCACAGAGCTTACATTTTAATAGGGGGATTCAGAATGTTTTTTATAAAGGGTAAACAAACATGCAAATAAATTAATTTCAGATTGTGATTAGTGCCATGAAAAAAAGATAAAATAGGATAATGTTACAGAGAGACTTAAGGTGGAGGGGGAGAATGGTTATTTGCAACTCTCTTCATTTTTTTCATATCCATCCATCCATCATCTACATCATCTATCATCTATCTAGCTGCCTATTTATCATTTACCTACACACACGTACAGACAACCATACACTGATATCTTCTTTCTAGGTCTCTCTTCCTCCCTCCTCCTTCCCTCTCCCTTATTCCTTCCTTCTACAGATTATTTTGGCCACCCGCTCAGGGCAAGATCCTCAGGGCACTTTCTCTGTTTCTTTTGCTGACAAGGAAAGTGACTGGCCCGGGTTATTTCTCCATGTCTCCTCCATACTGAACACACTGGTCAGCATAAGGCAGGCGTTACAAGTGTTCGCTAAGTTACCAAATTAAAAGATTATTCCCTCACTGTTTTTATATGCATCCAGTTCCAGAGGTATCATGGAAGCCCCTGAGTGCCCTCCCTACCTCAGGATTACAGTTTCCAAACGAAGGAGTGTCACTCAATGAAAACCAGAGCATGCAGATAAAGGTTTATAGCCCTATAGTAGTTTCCTTGGCATCTTTTTGAATGTAAACACAAAAGCTCAAGACTGTTCCATTCATGAGCCAATTTCCCAGATGATAAATTCAGCTTTAGAAACATCTGCTGAATACCTACTATGTGTGAAATGTGACAGGGAATCATTGACAGTACAGTCCTTGCCCTTCTGTTTCTTGTTTTGTTGCTTACTTCCCAGGAGGCAGATCATGGCAGTGCAGATTCAGACATGAGCAGAATTATAAATTTAGGTGTCTGGGAAGCCTCATGGAGACCCATGAGAGGAGAGAACCCATTCCTCCTGCCGGAGGACTGCATGAAGGGTTGGTTTTTGAAATATTCTTCGAAGGGTATCATGACCAGCAGCCCAGTTTAGCTAAAGGGGAGGAGAATTAGTCAATGAAAAGTGGGCAATAACTTGGAAAGGTGGCTGGAGCCTGGAACTGCAGACTGAATTCACACTTAATTCGGAGGCAGTGGTAAGTGAGGGTGGGGGACCTGGCAGCTTTTTAATGACTGGGGCCACATGGAAAGGAATGCTGTGATCAGGTTAGAATTTGATTTCTCTGGGTTTTTTCACAGAGCAAATCACATGTTCAGTGGGATTTTTAAAATAAATTACAGAGCTCAGAAGGGAACAGAGTAGGAGAGCTTCGGAGTGTACACGGAGGTGTGTACACGGAGGTGTGTACACGGAGGTGTAACGTTTCAGAGTTCATTAATTAAAGGAGCGGATGGAGGAGGATACCGCCCTGTCATTTAAGACTTCTTGATAAAAGAGCCGGAGGTGTCAGTTTTGAAGTGGGGAATGCAAACAGACCTTTGAACCTCTATCCATCCTTACATCAGTTAGCAAGTTACCCTCCTTTCTCAACTTTCTTTTAGAGCAAATGGTCGTTTAGATTATCCTCTAAAAGTCACAGGGGAGGAGGGTCTGTCCCTTTGGGGATCACAGATACTGTTCACTAAGGGATCTGGTGTCTTCTGTTGCCAACAATGTTCAAGCTGGAGACACACCGAATCCTACTGCCTATCTTGCAATGTTCTCAGTAGGTGGTGGTGCCCTTCCCGCCCTCTCTCTGTCCTGGTATCCTAAGATTAGGCAGGCACCATCTTGGGCAGTGGCTAAAAGCTTGGACTCTGGAGTCAGCCTGTCTGGGTTTAAACCCCAGAGCTGCTGTTTTCTAGCTCTGAGCCCTTGGGAATGTTATTAACCTTTCTGGGCCTCAATATCCTCATAGGGGAACTAGTAAGCCTTCCTCATAGGGTTTTTTTGAGGATTAAGTGCACTGATGTATGCAAAGAGCTTAGGCGGCACTGGGTGTGTACTAAGAGCTCAGTAAATATTAGTATTATCTCAGCACAACAGCCTTTTCAGACTTTCCAACAACAGAGGCTTTAAGACAAAGCTGAGTAATCAGGAGTGGAAATTGCTGTGTGACCAGGATTGAGAGGCTTGAGTTTGGGAGCACGCAGCATGGCTCTGTCTTGTAGCAGAGGAATTGTTCACCGAAGGTTATGTAATAGCCTTCAAAATAGGTTTCTGTGTTGGTTTTGGTTCACGCACCTGGAGTCTGCTGTGGATTTTCTATGACAGGAAGCCTCGGGTGTACTATTTTCACCTATGAAGTATTTTGTCTAGTGTTGAGTTTTGCTGGGCATTTTGTTGTTATTCCTTATAACAGCCACATTCTGCCACGGCATTACTTGATCTCTTAAGATTGGCTGGAGTATTGGGACCAGATCCCATCCCTGACTCTGTGTGACTAACCACCAGCCTCAGCAGGCCCCTTCCGTGATATGGGTTTCAGGTTCCTACCTCACTTTGTAGGCTGAGCCTGTTGGACTGCATTACAGTTAGGGTTAGCAGTCATTTACCCCTGGGATAAATCTGGCCCACAGTGTTTTGATTGTCCCTCACGGTGCTGGCCCACTCAAAGTTATAAAATTAATTTTGAGTTAGATGGACACAAACAAAATTTGGCAGGTTTCACAGGATTGCCCAGATTTCCAGCTGCTCAGCTGGCTTGGCTTGGTGGTGATTGGCTAAAGCTGATGAGAGCTGCCTGCTTTAGATGGGCACAGTCCCCACCACTCCCTCTTGCATCCCCAACTTTGCTCATTTATTGTCACTCTTGCAGGGATAGAGTAGAAGTATGAGGAAAGTAGAGTGTTTATTATACCCATTTCTTCATCAAAAATGGGAAGACTTTGGGTCTTATCACCCCTATTTGAGACAATATTAGAGGCCCTTGTGGATTGTATTCTTTGAGTTTCTTGTTTGTTCTGTGGACTTCCCTTCTGAAGCTGCATATTTGGCCCCAGATGGAGAGAGGTGTTCTTAATGATTCCACATAAGGTGACAAATGGCAGACTTGGGACTTGAATCCAGATTTTCTGGGTAAAAATTCAGAGCCCTTGCACCCTGCACTACTCAGTCTTCTGAATTAGGAACATTCGGCTAACTCATGTGGAAAGATTGCTCTGTGCCACCTGCTCAACTCTGGGGATTCAGGGGTGGTTTGGGGGGAACACCTGCTCCAGCATCTCACCCTGGTCAGTATAGTGCATTCATTCATTCATTCATTCAACAAATGGTTGTCAATAGAAATCAAGTTTTTAGATATTTAGAGTAGCATTATGATGAAGGTCCAGAGTTTATTATTAACAATACTAGTATAATTTTGAGCTCCTATTATACACACACACACAGAGACACACACATGCACACGTGCATGCACATGTATATATATAGCAAGCACTGTGTTCAGTATTTTACTTATATCCTCTAATCCTCTTCCACACACTGCATGAAGTGTGAGGTAGGTGCCATTATTATCCCCATTTTACAGATGATGAAACTGAGAAACAGAAGATCACACAGCCAAGAAGCAGGCACCAGGACCAGAGCCCTGAGCTCACAGACTACCCAGCCTCCACTCTTAGGCACAGGTTATTCTGACCGTCTGTCAGCCAGGAAGTCACACCTTTTACACAGAAGACATTGTTGGTACAATTATTAAATATCCCCATCTTTGCACCATGTGAAAGAGGGAGCCTTGTAGTTTAAGTTACCCAAACCCCCTCGGTTTCTCCTATTCTTTCAGAGACAGGAAAGCTTTTCTTTGCCCCTGCACTGTGACTATGAAAATAAAAGGAAAAAAATCCACCAGAGGACTAAAAATCGCTCATCTTTGCAAACAAAAAATTGACTGTAACAGAGCTTTTCCGCATGCAACAGTGGGAGGAGACCCTGTTCTTACTGTACCAACTTCTTCATTTGATAATTTTGTGAGTACCTACTGTGCACTAGATTTCGGCATCGGGGATGCAAAAACCAATGCAGCATGGTCCGTTCCCAAGTCATTCAGTCTATCATCTGATTCTCTCTTCTGGATAAACTAATTAAGATTCCCCTTTAAGCAAAGGACAGAGAAGTAGCAGTGAGTCAGATTTTTGCTGCTAGCCTTATGCAGATAGCCCGTTCTTCTTGAAGCTCCCCAGATGTGGGGTCTGGGCCACCTGAGCCCAGACACCTCCCAGGCTGAGAATGAAGTGTGCCATTTCAGCACATGAGACATGCAGGAGTAGACAAAACTGCTGTGTGAGCCAGAGGAGCCATGCAAAGGCCTAGGGAGACAGGAGGGGTGAGAAGCACCCCACCTGCGTTTCCTGATCCCATGGATATTTATCATGGTCAGCCTTGCCCTTGGGATTTCTGCATGTCTGTTAAGGGGTTGTCACTGCCTTTTCCACCCTGGGAGCTGCCACATGTAGATAGTGAAGCCATGGGAATAAATAAATGAGGAAGGAATGGATAGATGAATAGATACCTACATAGGTATATAATTAAGTAGCAAAAGTCTGGAAGAATGCCCGCCAAACTATTAACAGAGGAACACAGGGAGAGGCAACCAGATAGGGGAAGAGGAGTAGTTGGTTGTGGGAAAGGGAGGGCTTTACTTTTTTTATTCACTATGCTTCTTATTAATCAAATTGCTTAAACAATACACATACATTCCTAACATAAAAGAGAGTTCAGGCTTTAGAATAAAACCAGAGTATAAATCCTAGCTTCCACTACTTCTGAAAGCCATATGACCAAGGACAAAAGTATTTCAAGTCTCTAAACCCCAAATCCCTTGTTTATAAGATGGAGTTTGTTGTGAGGATTGAATGAAATTAAGTGCTATATAAAATACCGACTGAGCTGTCAATGGCTATCAGCTCTTTTTTTAAAAAAATATTTTTTTGCATTATTAACAGCATATAGGTGGGGCTGAGAGTTAGCTGGAAAGAAGACTTCTGTGGACAGAAGAGAACTGCAGAAGAGGTAGCAGTACCAGCAGGGCCAAGCAAGTGATAAATTCTATTTCTTGCCACATAAATTACACTCCTAATTTGTGGAGATGTGCAACCCTTCCTTCTTGCCCTGCCAGCACTTGTTTTCTCCTCTGGAAAAGCCCAGGGATGCCTAGCATTTTGTATGGTAGAGTGGCTAAGAGCACAAGCCCTGGAGCTGTTGGTTTCCCATCCTATCTGCGCTGATAACTAACTTGTGTCCTTGGAAAGATTACTTACCTCTGTGTCAGTTTCCTCACCTGTAAAACGGGGATAGTTTCTGCCTCAAAGATGGTCTCGGGGATTAAATGAGCTAATGCATGCAAAAGGCTAGAAAGAGAGTCTGGCACAGAGTAAATGCTTAGTAATATTAGTTCTTAGTATTATACCCTGTGGTTCTAGAACAACATTGAAGTTTTCAAAGGCCTAGGCATTCTCACTTTTGGAGATTTCACGTCACATCTTATCACACACATTGAAAGTTACCTACATTCTACATTAATATTTTTTGCTATAACATATTTAAAAGGGTTTTTAAAAAAATAATTTGGCTGTTGAAAGCATTTGGCTGGGAGTTAACTCATGGCTATAAGCCCTCAGCAATCACCAGGCACAGTATTCGAGAATTCTTTCAAAGTGAGAAATTCTAAGAAACAAATTGTTTTAAAAATGTAATGAAATGTTTATGATATCAAATTTAATAATTAATGGCATTTACATAATGTTACATTATGTAGACATTTAATTAAATATTTGCTCATTTTTATTTTTCAGTTTTCTATTTTTGTATTTTGAAGCAAAAAATAATATATTTCAGGCCTCAGGCAAGGCAATTATGACAGGCTGTCAGCTCATGGGCAAAAAGACTCCTCCAACCTGCCCGCTCACAGCTGTGGCTCAGCAGTTGGGTGGGGCCTGGATGCAGGAGGGACCCATGAACACATTCATCCCTGTTCTCCCATATTATGAATGAGGAACATGAGATCCAAGGAGGGGAGTGACTTGCCCAAACGCAGAGTCCTGCGCCTTCCCGAGCTGATTTTTTTTTTACACATCTTCAAGGGGCAGCTCCCAAAGTTGAGGGGAGCTACTTCATGAGTGGTCAAGGTCGCCGACGCCTGAGAAGGCTCAGACGGGTGCAGCTGGGCTGCACATGTGTGCAACCCAACGAGTAAATCAATATCAACTTGAACCACCAGCCAGAAGAGTGCCCATGAAATATGAGCAGGTATTTTCACCAGTTGTTAAAACTTAGCAGGGGCATCAGTCACAGACAGTGACTTGGCAAAACCTCCAAGCGGAGAGCTCCAGGGAGTGGAAGAGCAGTAGCAGGACCCCACCCTGCAAGGGCAAACCCCAGGCAGCGCTAAGCGCTTTTGTGCCATCCTGAGCCACACAGCCTGTAACCTTGCTGAGATTCAGGAATGATGGAAAGACGAGGAGCTTCAAGGCTGTTCCCAAGGGAGGGAAGAATGCCAGGCTTCTGCCATCTAACTAGACCTTGGGGTGGTCCTGGAGGAGAGGAAGGGGGGGAACCCCTGCCCAGGACCACTAGGGGCAGAAAGTCATCTGGCTCGAGAGCAAGGGGCCTTTCTTTCCAATAGGACGGTTCTGGGCTCAGACACCTACTGAGCATATTCAAAAAGTATGTAAAGAAGGAATGGAGGGAGACCCCATCTGCCCTCTTCTTCTCTGGAGAGATTCAGCCAGGGACCTTCACTTTGAAAACTTGGCTAAACAAAGTCTATATTTACAGACAGGTACAGAGGCTCCATAGATTCAGTTCCCCATCATGTCTCACGGCCAAATTGGTCTTGTCTGAACCCACTCAAGTCAAAGCAAGCCACATCTACTTCAGGCAACTAATATGCCCAAATCTGGGCTGTGAGGTCCTAGAAAAGAATGAGACGCAGCTCTGGGCCTTAGGGAAACAAAGAGTTAGCTGAGGGGAGGAGACTCAGATTTGTGAAGGAAAGGTCTGGGGTCTGGAGACTGGTTGCTCTTCTCAGTTTTGCCACAGATTTGCTGCACATCCTGGATCAAGTCACTCTGGTCCCTGGAGCCTCAAGTTCCTCCTCTGTCCGGCAAGGGCAGGACTTGGTGGTCTCTAAGAGCCATCCTGGTTGATCAAGTACTAAGCTGCATGGCACAAATTATAGATGATCCTTTAAGTGTCTCCAAGAAAAGGATTTTCAGAGATGGACTGATTTTCTGGGAGCAGCTAGAACAGAATTAGGAAAATGATGCCAAGATGTAGCCACAAATGATGCTCTTAATCCAAGAGGCTGTCCCAGATTTCCCGGGAGTCCTCAATGCAAGGCTGTGATCCACTCCAGATCCACCGTCTTCACTCAAATCCCTCTCTCTTGGGTTGTATTAGAAAGATCACTCAAGTGACCTTAATCATCCAGGTAGGATTCAGCTAAGATTTAAGGAAGGACTTCCATACAAATGCTTTTAGTGGTTTGAGCATGTACCCAAAGGGGAAGAAAGGCATCATCTATCTTTTAGAAGCCTTAAGATGCTGGGCACAGGTGTGTTTTGCATTCCTGAACGGCTGTGTGCTAAGAAAATGCATTGAATCAACCCTATTTAAAATGCTCACTATTTAAAGGTACTAGAATGCCCTTAAATTCACCTGTTTGTAAATACAGACTTTGTTTAACCAGGTTTGTTTTTTTGGTGTGTTTTTTTTTTAAATTTATTTATTTTTGGCTGCGTTCAGTCTTCGTTGCTGTGCGCAGGCTCTCTCTAGTTGCGGTGAGCGGGGGCTACTCTTCGTTGCGGTGCGAGGGCTTCTCACTGTGGTGGCTTCTCTTGTTGCAGAGCACGGACTTCAGTAGTTGTGGCACGGGGGCTTCAATAGTAGTGGCATGCAGGCTCAGCAGTTGTGGCTCATGGGCTCTAGAGCACAGGCTCAGTAGTTGTGGCACACGGGCTTAGTTGCTCCGCGGCACGTGGGATCTTCCCAGACCAGGGCTCGAACCCGGGACCCCTGTTTGGCAGGTGGATTCTTAACCACTGCGCCACCAGGGAAGCCCTAACCAGGTTTTTAAATAAGCGAGTTTCCCTGGCTGAAACTCTCTGGCAAAGAAGAGTACAAATGCAGTCTTTCTCAGAGGCAGAGAAATGGATTCAATTCATTCTCAAGGTTCCTTTCAGACCTGTAATTCTGGGCTTGTGTCAAACATAAGGAAAATGTACAAGACCTTTCTGCCTTGGCCAGTATGCCTGGTTTGTGTCCCTGGAGGATCTGTAGAACCAGCACTGTCTCCTTGAGCACGTCTCAGTCATCAGCACCAGGCAGGGCTTGTCCCGCATCCCACTGGGGTTTGAGTAGAACTTGGAGTTCTAGTCCACTTCCATTTACTCTGAAGTTTGTTCATTCTGGTCACAAGACTAAGAACCATGAGGGCAGGGACTGCCTGTGGTTTTGCTTCTCACTGCCTGGTGTGGAGCAAGCAAGCAGTAAATAGTGGTGAATGAATGAGTGAAAACGGCTGCCATCCATACTGGTTGGCTGTGTGACCTTTAGCCACTAACTTAACTGCTCTGAGCCTCAGTTTCTACCTCCATATCATGGGGATAGTAAGAGTTGCTACCTTGTAGATTGTTGTGAGGCTTAAATAAGACAAAATATAGAAAACGCAGCACATTGACCAACACGTAGTAGGTACTTTACCAATGTTAGCTATTATTATTGTTTCAGTGTAATGCTCTTATTTTGTCCTCTCCACAGCCCTGTGAGGATAAGTATAACCATCCCCACTGAGTAGATGAGAAAACTGAGGCTCAGAGGTGTCAGGTGCCTGCCCAAGGTCACAGGTAGAACTGGGTCTCTTTCCACTGCTGAATGGTCAGTCAGTGAAAACTGCAGAAGGCTCTTAATCCTGCTGATGGAAGGCTGAGGACCATATGGAAACCTTTTGGGTTTTCCAGGCTCCCAGAGTGACCTGGCCTTGTGGGGTGAAGGGCTGGCCCTGTTAGCTCCAGGTTTGGTTGGACTCCAGTTAGTCCCATTGTCCTCTTTGCCCCCTTGACTCCCCCTGCTCACAACCATTTATTATTTCCTTAAACAAGCCAGCTTACAGAGACACACTGAGTTAAGCAGTGGAAGGGAAGCTTTCCACTGCAACGACCACCCTGAGTGAGCACAGCACCAGGGGAGGCCCTGCCAGCTCACCTCAACCGAGACGCTGTGTGCTGTGCTCTTGAAAATTAAAGCAGTGCAGGGCTTCCCTGGCAGCGCAGTGGTTGAGAGTCCGCCTGCCGATGCAGGGGACACGGGTTCGTGCCCCGGTCTGGGAAGATCCCACACGCCGCAGAGCGGCTGGGCCCGTGAGCCATGGCCGCTGATCCTGTGCGTCCGGAGCCTGTGCTCCGCAACAGGAGAGGCCACAACAGTGAGAGAGGCCCGCGTACCGCAAAACAAACAAACAAACAAAAAAAAAGCAGTGCAGGCACATTTAAAACTCACCTGGTGGATGCTGTCTCCCTGAACATAGTGGACGGGTGTGCACGTGGGAAATGTGGTGTCCACACGCACATAGATGGACAAAGCACGGTCTTTAGTCAGCTTGATTATCTGCCCTCACAGCGGGGAAGAAGGAGTCCTGACTCAGTGGACATAAAGGTAGATAATCCGGAAACTTTGCTTGGCAGGAAAAGACACCTGCCCCGTTCACACCTTGCTGCGCTGGTGTAAATGAGGAGCTTATGAGACTGTCAGGTACCATGTTTGCCTGCCTTCCCCAGGCTGTGCTTGGATTTGTGGGGACAATGAAGAGCCCCAGAGGTGGGCAAACAAGAGCAGGGCAAACAGGGAGTCTGAACAACCCACCACCCGATTAACAGGGCTGATGGCTTAGAATGTTCTCATTGAAATCCTGGCGTGTGTATTTAAATTGTAGCTTTCCGTACACACACAGGGTGGCTGTTCTCTTCATCCGTCCCCCCTACCCCTTCCTTCTTATTATTAAACTAGAGGACAAAGCAAGTATTTTTCCCTTTTTTTGTATGAATTTGCAGCATGTGGTTTAAATATTCATTTTATAAGAACAGTGTCACATTTTAAGATTCAGTGTTAGGCAGAGAGCTCTCTTACAGATTGTTAACTAAGTACTAAGGCCAGGAAAAAAGCTGGTGTGCCAGCAATGCCCAGCAATAGAGAAGCCATTCACACAGAAGAGGCTGTCATTTATCAGCCACCCAGTCACCCTCATAATTGATTCAGGGTAAAAGGCTTGCACCATTTCACACTTCTCTATTTTGCCAAAAATACTTAAGACAGTGGGAAAAATATATAGCATGCTTCATGTCCCTCAAATGATCGAGTTTTATCAGCATGACCAGCTCATCGTAGGTTTGGTAAGGAATGACACAAGTTCCTAGAATACACATCAAATAGATTCCATTAATAAAATACTGACTTTCAAAGTATTTAAGCCTCGGACTGGGCAGAAACAACATGTGAAAATTTAAGTAGTATCGCAGAATATTCCAGTGAGCAGGGATAGATCTGTATGAAAACATTAACTTCTCAGAATCCTGGTTCAATGTCTTGAGGTTATAAGAAAGAAGTTTACATCCCAACATAAGAAAGAAGTTTCTAACAGTTGTAACTATCCACAAGGGGAGAGATACCTGATTAGGTGGACATTTCTCTCTTTCTGGAGTTATTTAAGCAGAGGTCATTGGATCCCTTGTTGGGGTTGCTACAGAGGGAATTATGCATGAGGGTGAGTGTTGGACTAAATGATCTTTGAGTCCTTCCAGTTCTGAGATCCTCTGACTTTATATCTTTTATTTGCAGTCAGATATTTATGAACAAATAC
Source organism: Hyperoodon ampullatus (assembly GCF_949752795.1). Classification (NCBI taxonomy): domain Eukaryota; kingdom Metazoa; phylum Chordata; class Mammalia; order Artiodactyla; family Ziphiidae; genus Hyperoodon; species Hyperoodon ampullatus. The sequence continues at coordinate 14,425,235 of NC_136917.1, forward strand.
TCTCCTAGTTGTGCCTCCCACATCTTACGAGTCATCATAGATCTAGAAAGATCAAGAAAGAGTAGTGTGGAGATTAGGTAGAATACTCAGAGAGGAAAATAGGAAGCAAAAAGACAGGATGGAAAAGAAGATTTGGCCTAGAAAAGAGGAAACAGAAACATCTCAGGGAGCCAAGTCTGCCAACGCTTGGAAGGAGGGCAAATAGTTGTTTGGTTTCTATCGAGGTCCAGATAAGAGTAAGAGAGGCTAAATTAACTTAATCCAGTATAAAGCTAGATCATCAGAAGACAGAGTGTTGGATCCCATGCTATCAATCTCTCAAAGACTAGCCTTTATTTAGCGTGTATATAAGAATAGTCAGGCTGAGCTGCATTTGTTGCTTCAGTGAAACTGATTAAGGTAAGGTCTACTCTGCTTCTCTGAGTCCTTACATAATGACCTATGACAAATTCCTGCCAGTGTATAGTTACAGAGGAGAAAACAATGTGGTCCCTGCAGAAAGGTGTACTTATCTTCCGTGTCAGAAAATTAAAACTGTGTAAATTGACATATTTCCTTTTATTTCTGCCTTAACTGCCAGAGAACTCAGAGCCAGATCCTCGAGTATTTACATCTGCTTAGTGGTGGTGCCTTGAAAGTCACTATTTCTGCTTCTTGTAATAGATGAACTCACTTCACAGCATTGATAATATATCTTGTGTTTTAATCGGTCATTCATCTCACATCTTTTGGGAAGTGAGTAGGCTAAAATCTCATATATTCAAGATGAAATAGAATAAAAGGAAGACATTATCAATTGGAAAGGAAGATGAAGTTCTAGGATAAGTTTTCAAGATGAATTGGAGAATTTCTGTCACTGCAGATGACCAGTGATGGAGGGTGAGTCATTGTACTCAGCATTCTTGGTCATCGTCTCATTATTCACTTCCACTAGTCTTGTGCAATATCTAAACCTCTGTAACTGATATCGGATACCCCAATACATTGCATTGGTAGATGACGGCAGGCAATGAGAGGCAGTTTAGGTCGATCAGTAGTCTATTTGTGATTTCATCATGGTAAGTCCAGTCCTATGTCCTACAATTGTCATTGGCCATAAGATGCGGATCAATAAATGGGAAGCCCCCTGAGGGCAGGGAATGAATAATTTTCATCACTGATTTCTCTCCTCCTAGCATAAAGCCTGTCAGATTCCTGGTGTCTGTGAAGGTTTGTTGAATTAAATTAAAATGAATTGAGTATAATTGAAATGACTTGAACTGCACTGAACAGGATTAAATTGAATTGCCTAATCTTGCCTTACATCAGGGGAATGTCTCACCTTTGCTAGCTAATCAACTCTAACAACAGAGCAAGAGGAAGCATAGCATGCTGAGCATAATGTTTAGAATTTAAACATGTGTTCATCCAAAAAGTATTTATTGTGCACATCTTGTATTCAGGTACTGTGTTGGTCCTGGAAAGACAATGGTGAACTAGGCAGACATTGTCCCTGCCCTCAAGAAGCTCCACCTTAGGAAAGGAAATAGGCATTAAACAAGTCAGTGCATCCATAAATACCTAATTAAGAATTGTGACAAGTGCTGAGAAGGAAAAATGTTAATTTTTGTAAGGAGCAAGCTAGTTTGTCTAACTTAGAGAAAGCCAGTGTGTCTGAGCAGAGCAGTGGGAAATGAACCCAGAGAAAGGACTTTAGGCTTTATTGTGGCTAAGTAGAGACATGAGTAATGAGACTTGGATTTTTTTAAATCAACTCTGGTAGCTCCCTGAAGGGGAGAAAGCAAGATTGGAAGCAGAAACCAGTTAGGAGGCTACGCTATAGTGCAGGGAGATGTGGTGGTGGATTGAACTGGGGTAGAGAGAAATGGAGAGTCTAGCCATATTTCATAGGTAGAATTGGAAAGAACTTGGCCAACAATTGGATGTGGCCAGGAAGAGAAGGAGTCAGAGATGCCTGAAGCTTTCCATATAGGCAACTGGGAGGGGGTTATTTCCTGAAATAAGGAAGAGGATCAGACTTAAGGTGAATGAAGAGGTTAAGATCAAGCGACCCAGTTGAGCATCTTGAGTTTGAGATGCCTGTAAAATATCCATCTGAGGTTGTCAAATAGGTAATTGTGTATACAGAGTCATTCTGTAAATATTCACTGAAAACCTAATCTGGGTCAGGCACTGGGGTGGGTATAATACAAAGATGTATGTAAGTCACGGTCTCTGACCTCTGGGAACTTAATGACAACGACTTAGATGACATATTAGAAAATATTGCAATAAAAGGTTGGAACTGATTTTAAAAAACATTAGAGAAAGAAAGAAATAGGGCTGTATGAGCTGAGAAGAGGAGGAAAGAGCTTCCTGCTGAGGTGGTAGATGGTGGATATCAAGGTAGAAGTCAGAGTGAAGAGAGAGGGCACGGAGGCCAGACTCAAGATGAGGCAGAGTTCTCATTGCCCAGAACAGAGACAGCTTCAGCACCACATCTGCCTGGGCAGTACTCTGTAACCATTACCTGGCCAGGTGTGTGCTGGGAGGTAGAAGGGTGCTAGATCCTGAGCTCCTGATGGGTTAAACCCAAGGGTGTGAGAATTGACATTTTGACGGTTCAAATGAGGGTCTGGAGAGAACCTACCCACCATGAAGAAGCCAAGTAACCGGAGGGATATTGGCCAGGTCTGCGCTAGAGAAACTGCTTCTCTAGAAGCAAGGAGAACAGAAGCAGGGCTTTGAGCTGTCCCAGCCTCTGCCCCTGGATTTCCACTGGGTGCCCCTGCAACATCTGTATTGGGAAGTACAACATCCCACCCCTCTGTTCTCTGTTCATGAGACACTGTTGCCTCTGCCTAAAGAGAGTTTGGGAAGGACCGAGAATGTTCTTCCAAGAAGGGCCTCTTTAAAGTTGTCCAGGTGTAGTGGGTATAAATGTACACCCATGCACTGTTGTGAGATAGAAGACGACCAACCCCTGGTTTTCTCTAAATCAACTTAAATCTAACCCGGAGTAGCCCTGACCTGACTTACCTGGCATTCACAAGGACTCAGACTCAGTTTCCTCCCTCCCCACCCAGAGAGTCAGTGAAAAGTCCCTGGGGTCTTATGCCTCGCTGAGCACCCATGGAGACCCCACTGGTCCTAGGTGCACCCTGCTCACTGCTGATGTAGCCATTGGTCAAGCACATCCCTAAGGGGGGGAAGCTTTTCTGGTTCAGTACTGCTGGGGCCAGGGGTCCAGCCACCCTAGAGGCACAGCCAAGGGCAGGAGTTACGGATCTTTGTTATTCAGGACCCCAATTCACCTCTCCCCTCCTAGTCCTAGGAATCTTTTTTCACCCTTGTTTCCCTCTGTTTCTGCCTTCTCATCCCTCTCAGCACCGAGTGTCCCTCTTCCTTTCTCCTGACGTCAGTTGCTCACTGGAGCTGCTTTGCCCCAAAGCTGCCGAAGGCAGCCATTCTCCCATCAGAGCCCCCTGGAAGGCTCGTTAAACACAGATCCCTGGGCCCACTCCCAAGGTTCTGATTCGTCAGGTCTGGAGTGGGGCCTGAGAGTGTGCATTTCAAACAGGGTCCCAGGTGATGCCCATGAGGCTGGTCCACATTGTGAGAACACCGCTGCAAGTGGAGGGAACAAAATTCCTGGCTCCCCCCTGGAGCCAGTGTATAGTTACAGAGACGTACAAAAGATATATTTTTATCCAGCAGCACTGTGTGCTAGAGCAGTGCTTCTCAGACTTCAGTTGGGCCTACTACCCGCCCGGGAATCTTCCTAGAATCAGATTCAGAAATGGCAGGGATATGGGAGGGAGAAGGGAATGAAAATTACGGGACGGTTGAAGCACAAGTAAACATTTCAGTTAATTACCATGCCATCCACCATCTCACGTTGAATGATAAAATTATATTGACCAAAACATGATTTAGATGCGGATTTTTGGGAGCTCTTCTGTTTGGTGAGGAAGACCAAGGGGAATTACTTTATATCTTGTATCCCTGGTGACCACAGGCCTGTCCTTGTTCATGGCTCCACCTTAGCCTGGAGCTCAGGACCCCTGGTTTGGGACTCCCAGCCTCTATTCCTCATCAAGCGATTTTCAGAAGATTGCTTCCTCCTACCCACAAGCCCAGACAATGATTTTTCTTTCTGCTGCCTGGACTTGTCGTTGAGAAGCCTGGCGTCGTCTGCAGAGTGTATTTGCAAGTAAAATGTCCAAGTGGCAGGAGAGAGGCCCGGCAGAGGGGCAGCTAGATGTGGCGAACTGTGTCAAATAAGCAGCCTGCAGGAGCTCTCAGCCCTCTGGCCAGCTCTTCTGCTGGGAATAACAACCCTGCAGCATCCCTGCCTGCAGGGCCTCCCGCTGCCTCTCCCCACAGCACCTGGGGATGGAGCTGCCCTTGAAAGGGCCTAGTCAAAGCTGTTAAGGCAGAAATTGCCCCTAGTGCTTCATCTTGCAGTGACAGTGGCGCAGAGTGGTCAGGCTAGGGCTGCCCTGCTTTCACATCTTGTCAGTGCCACATACTAGCTGAGTGTAGTTTTGGACAAGCCACTTTTCCTCTCTGTGCCAGTTTCCTCATTTGCATAAGGCAGATAATAATAACATCTACCCCCAAAATTGTTGTGAGCATTCAATGAGATAATACCTGTAAATTGTTTAGCATGTATCTGCCACATAGGAAGTGTGCAAATAAAGGGTGCATCATTCATCACTATTACTCTGTCCTGGATACTGGGATTCATGTCTTAATTTTCCTCCTGGACTGTGAGCTCCCTGAGACCAAAAGCCAGGTCTGGTTCCTTTTTGTATCTATTCATTCAATCACCACACATCTGTTGAAGCCCTACTATGTGCCAATCACTGGGCTAAGGGCCCAGCGTCTGGCCCTGCACATGGTGCACAAGTGTTGATGAATGGTTACTGAATAAAAGGGGAGTATTGATGAAAGGTAAATACAAATGTGCAAAAGGTACATTTTTGTCCAGCAGCACTGTGTGCTAGAGCAGTGCTTCTCAAACTTCAGTTGGGCCTACGACCCACCTGGGAATCTTCTTAGAATCAGATGCTGATTCATCAAGTCTGGACTGGGATCTGAGATTCTTCATTTCTTAACAAGTTCCCAGGTGACCATGATGCTGCTGGTCTATGGACCATACTTTGAGCAGCAAGGCACTAGGTGCCCATGCATTATCTCTTATTGCTTGTAAAACCCTTATGAGTTTAGAAATGAGGAAACGTAGGTTCATAGGAGTTGAGTAGTTGTTTAAGACAGGTGGCCAGTCTGCAGTCAGGGTGGCCTGCCTCATTTTTGTCTTTTGAGCTACACTGGCTCCCTAAGAGCAGTTGTTCCCAAAGTTAACTGCACATTTGGATTTGCCCAAGGAACGTTAAAAATCCTAAGGTGTGGGGAAGTAGATAGCAGGTAATTCTAATGTGCAGTGAAGTTTGGGAACCACAACTTCCAGGCCAAAACGTCATCCGAGGAATAAGAAAGGAAGGGGCTTAATTTTGCAATCTCTCTAATTTCAGGTACCAATCATAGACTTTCAGAATTTAGAGCTATAGGCCTCATTATTTTACAGATGAGAAATTGAGGCCCATAGAGGTTAAGAGATTCATCCAAGATCACCAGACTCATTGATGGCAAAATTAGGACTAGAGTTCAGGCCTCTTGGCTCCCACTTTCCATGTGCCCCCTTGTTCTAACCAGCTGCAAAGGCGACAACCTACATGTTTCCTGTGCCAGAGGAGGATTCCAGGAACACAGGGTATTCATTGGAAGGCCATCTTCATGCCCCTCTACCAGCCAGAGCCTTGGAGACTCGAGTAAGACCTGGGAGCCCTCAGGGGAACCTCATCTGACATCACAAGGGCAGGGAAGTTTTCCTTTACAATATCCTACCAATCTTTAAATGATAACATGTGACAGATCATGTTTTGAAGTTGTAAGGGCTTTCAAATTCCAAAATGAAGTATATAATCCTATTATGGTATGGGTGTAACTGTGGCTTGATTCAATGTAGTAAGCATTTATTGTCTTAATTGTGACATAATGTCAGTTTTGTTGGATGCTTCGTCTGAAAGAAATAGGGGCTGTAAATATGTACAATCGGCACTTTATGGGGGGCTGTGGGGGAGGGAGTGTTACATGACTTAGAATTGAAGAGCCAAATCTTAGCTGTTTCTGTGTAGCTTTACCTTATAACCATTGATAAATTAGCCATATGAGGATGCCTGTACTCTTAATTGTAATCATTTATTGAGCACTTACGCTGTGAGCAGTACTGCAGTACCCACTTCAGGAATGTAATTACACTCAATCTACATAACACTCTGAGAAGTCAGCATTACTTAGAGGCCTACACAGTTAGGAACTGGGGAGCCAGGATGTAAATTCAGCTGTGGCTCACTCTAAGTCACCACCGCACGCAGAGCAGAAGGAGCTGGTTCCTTAGTCTTGTTTTGTAGATGAAGACCTGAGAGAGGGAAAGAAACTTGCCCTGGGGCACACAGGAAGCAAATGGCAGGACTGGACCTGAGACCAAGGTCTCCTAAAGCTGGGCCCAGTGTTGTTTCCTACTATGTCTGTGGACATGAGGCCAGAAAGAAGAGCCAGGACTCCAAAATTTTCCCACTCAGGCTCAAGCCATCACACAGGGAGGAAACTATGTTCCATGACAGACAAGACTTTAGTCCAACTCCCATTTGATTAGAAGAGAGCCTTTTACCAATCTGTGTGTCCCCTCAGAGCAGACCTAAATTAGCACACACCATTTAGGTACCTTCCCAATCTGCGTCCCATTTACTCTTCCATCTGAGACCACATATCCATTCATTGAGCAGATATCTCTTGGTTACCTGTATGTACCAGGCACTATATTGCAGATGAAGAGATAAGAAGAAAGTGGGACCCTAACCCAGTCTCTGACTTCACAGTCTTACAGCGGAGGTAGACAGATGAGGAGAGAGCTCCCGAAAACCATGCCATCAGAGTGATGATTCCAGGGGCATGAGAGCTCAGAGAGGGACCTCCAACCCAGCTTGGGGTGGAGAGAATCCCAAAAGCCTTTCTGGGGGAAGTGATTTCAAATATGAGACCTGAAGTTCAGTAGAGATGATGAGGCAAATTGTTTAAAGGTATGTGTGTATGTGTGTGTGGGCACACGCACGCGCATGCTGAGGCTGGAATCAGGACCAATTCTGTGTGGCTGATGGTAGAGTTTAAAGGAGCGAGTGGGAAGCGGGGAAGAAAGGAAGTTGAAAAGGGGCCTGCAGGGAATCATGCCCTGTACTAAGAGATGGATTTTTTTATTCCAAGAGTCAGTAGGATCTGCTGAAGATTTTAAGCAGGAGCGAGAGTTGGTCTCATTTCCATTTCAGTAAGCTCACACTCTGACTGCAACATGGAGATTAAAGGGGGCAGAGCTGGAGGCAGGGGACCCCTTAGGAGGCTGCAGCAGTGATCCAGGTAGTGAAGATGGTAGCTTCAGTACGGGCAGTGAGACCAGGGGCAGAGGAGTGAACACGTTCAAGACAAATGTCTAATCTCCAGGGCTCGGTGACTCATGGAGTCGGCCGGGGGGTTGGGGGGTGGGGGGCTGGAGCGTTGTGTTAAGGTAGCGGGTGGCTCGGAGAAGGAGCACACGGGGAGGAGAAAGAGGGGTCTGAGTGGGGAAAGGTGGTGTTGGCATGTTTATTACAAGCTGCCTACAGAGTGTCCCAGAGGAAATGCTCAGTACAAAGCTAGAGGGCTGGCATTCTCTTTATTTATCAGAAAAGACCCTAAAGCTGTCAACACTTTGTAATCTTATGATCTTATGAGAAATGACCAGAAGAATGACGGCTTGACCCCAATCATAGACTGGTTGGTCTAGCTTGTAATATGGCTCAGGGTGATCAGCTAACATAACAGGGGCCCTCTGGGCACTGGGACAGCTAAGGAGACCTTTTTTCTTTAAAATCACGGCAAGTGGGACAGTCCTCCTGGTCTCCTTGATGGGAGTCCACTCACTCACTCACTCACCCATTTGGGAAGCCTTTAACTGAGCAATTTCCATGTGCCAGGTAGAGAGGATACAGGATGTGGAAGAAAGTCCCTGCCTTTGAGTGTCTCCAGGGCTAGTGGAGAACACAGACGCCAGGGCATGTGATTACAATTCCATGTTACAGGCAGGAGGAGAGTTGGATGTCAATGTTCAGGAGACCCAGATGTTCTTAGACTTTGGAACGCTAAGTATCACCATGGAGTAGGTGCAGATACTTATGGGATGGTTTTCAGTTTTCATTTTGGTGACTTGTGCAAAACTCACAACCACAGAGAGACTGGGACTTCAAATTAAGTTTCACAATTTTTATGTTTTTTGATTTTATCACAATTCTGATTCTCTCTGAGTCCTTAGGAAGGCCACCCCCAGGGTCTACTCACTTGATGCTGTATTAATGGTGATGAGGACAATGAAAGGAGAAAGATTTGAGTGTCATTGGAGCAGAGGGAGGGAGGGAGTGCCTAGCTCTGTCTGGACAGAAGAGCATCAGGTAAAATCAGAGAAGCCTTCCTGGAAGAGGGGATGGCACCTGCATGCGTCTTTAAAAATGAATTAGACTTCATGGTGTGTAAAAGAAGGCATCTTTGGCTTGTGAAAATGCCAAGGGAGTGAAGAGAAGTCTAGAGTAGATAGCATGTAGGTGGGAAGAGGGGGCTGGGAGAGAAACAGGATTGACATGGTGAGAAGCCTTGAATATCATTCTCGGGAGGCATGTGGGCATGAAGGAAGCAGTGAGGAGGAGGCCTTACCTGCAGGTGCCCACAGGAACCAACCAGGGACATAAAAGAAGAACTATGTAGGGTGTTTGCCAGGGATTGAGGGGTTTCCGGGGACACAGGATTTTCCGTGCTAAAACTGGTAAAGTCCCAGGCAGACCAGGACAAGTTGGTCACTCTTGGATGAGGCCAGGCTCTGGCTACCTGGAAAATGCGTGCCTACCCCCCACCCAAGCCCCTACCTACTTCAGGAGGCAGCTCCCAGTGCTGCCGTAGGGGAGTGCAGAATGCAGAATGGTTATCTCTGACTCTGCTGAATACCCCCGAGAAGCTGAAACTCCAAAATTGATGCAATGGCTTCTAGTTTTAAAATGTTGACAAAAATGTCAATTGTTCTTAAAACACCGTTCCGATGAAACAGAGCATTTCTGTGAACTACATGAGGCCTGTGGGCTGCGGGTTTGAGGATCTTTGGGCAAAGTGACATAAGCAAAGCCCCCATATCCCACCCTGCTCCTGCCCTGAGGCCCCGTAAATGCACATTCAGACAATTTTCATTACACAGAGTGACTTCAGTGATCAGTCTTTTGGTTTTTAATTTGATGTTCTTAACCATATTTGGATGCTGGGCACAGAATGTAATAGATCAAAGCACGGATGAATAGTGGTAATAGAGACACCCATTCAATTTTTTTGAAAGGTGAAATTAGTGCTCAGTGGCTTGTTCTTTCCCAAATCTGGAAACCTATGTGGTGAGGAAGTTAAAGGAGAATGCACATCTCAAACATCATCCTTAGTTGAGGTCTATTTTTCTGGGATCAGGGCAACCCCCTGGCTGAGATAAGAGTGGGAAAGAACAGTCATTTTGCTTTTGGGGAGCTTGGAGGTTCAGGGGCCAGTGTTTGGAGATGGTAGATGATGGTACAGTTGATTCAGCACTGTGGTCAGAACCAGCTCTGCCGCTTCCGGAGGCTGTGTGGCCCTGGGGAAACCACCTAACCTCTCTGGTCCATGGCTTCCCCATTTGTGCTGCAAGGAAGCTGTCTTGCAAGGACTCCCAAGGATCACCCTCCCCCATCCACTGTGTAATTCTAAGCTTTAACTTCAGTTAGACTTTTACTAGGATTTCTCCAGGCCTGCCAGGATGAAGGAGTCAGCAGGGGTTTTTAAGAACAAATCAGTCCAGACAACTGTGACATCTTTTTTCTTTTCTAGATGGAATTAGTAAATATGGAGCTGTAGTAGGTTGATCTGATACCAGGGTGCCACCAGGACAGCTCTCTGGATGGCATTTTTCATTGTGTCACTTGATTTTTCTTTAGCTGACTGTGGATCAGAACATAGGGATGGGAACTGTGTGCAGGACGAAAGTGTCAAAGGCAGGGGGCTCTCTGGCCAGGGAGCCTCCTGCTCCCAGAGAGAGGACAGTGGGGCAGGTGGGGGAGGACCTGCATTCACACCAAGCTGCAGTGTCACCTGTATTAATGATGGCAGGGAGAGGGAGTCTGCAGGCAGCTAATGCAGACTGCAGAGGATGGTAATTGGAAGTTGTTACCATTCCAAAGGATAGGGAAGTGGAAGTGGGACAAATGGGAATTTAAGAGGAGGGAGGTGAGCAGAGGGAAAGAATGAAAAAAAAAAAAGTGTGATGTCATTTGGAAAATTGCAAACCAATAAATCAATGAGGTATCATTCCCAGGACAGAGAGGAAACTGCCTAAGAAGGAGCCAGCCAGGCAGGGAGCTGGGGGCTGACAGGAAGCCCAAGATCAGTAGGCAGTGCAGTGTCCTCGTCAGGGGTCAGCTGGAACGTGAGCCCCAGGAATGGAATAATGGACTTCTACTCCCTTCTCTCCCCTCCTCCTCGAGGGTTTTTTGTTTTGTTTCGTTTTCTGCGTGAATGACATCAGAAGGACTTCTTTATCCCAAAGGGCTTTACAGGAGCTCGTTAATGTGGACCCTTGGAGTCAGCTTTTCAAACACTTATCTCTGAGTTCAGCTTCATAGGATTTTTTTCATCACTGGGATCAGCTTCATAAAAGCCAGAGCATGATAATTCTGCCAGTTTTTACTGTTAACAGATGAAATAGTACTGCCTTTATAGAAATGAAGAGCAAGGACTTTGGGTAGCTTTCTTTAGTTCCCAAGACCTTGTCAACAGAGCTGGCCTGAAGGCAACGCAGTAGGCAGATGCCTGCATGACATCCAATTATCAACAGATTGAGATTCAAAGCCCTCAGCCTGGCATTCAAGGTCCTTCCGTCTGCGCCTCCAAATATCTCTTGTGATCTCCCTCTGTGAACCTCTGTTGTACCAAAACACTTTGCTCATTTTCACCTCTGCTTCTTTCCTCACTGTGTTCCATATAAAAGTGGGACAGGAATTTCTCGGCACGTGTATTATTCCTCTCTCCCTTGCCTGTAGCAGACATCACTAATTGATTGCCACACTCTTTCCTGCTGAGGTAGGACTGGGCGTTAGAATCATTCCCCACACAGCTCTTTCGGCAGTTACTACCAATCAGTCAGATTATACAATGAAATGTTCTTCCTATTATAGATGTCCTTTCCCACTCTTAGCTTAATCTCTTTCACTCTTCTCATTCCTCAAATCCCACGTGCTCCATGAAATTTCCCCTGAACATTCCTAACTACAGAGGTCGTTCCCACTTCTTAAAAGCCTAGAGGAAGCTATAACATTCATGTTGCACCTGTCATTCAGCATCATAAGGTATATATCTCTCTACGATGCGAGTTTCTCACTTCAGCACTAGTGACATTTTGGCCTGGATCATTCTTTGCTGTTAGGCTGAACTGTGAATTACAGGATGTTTAGCAGCATTTCTAGCCTTTACCCAATAGATGTCAGCCTCCCCCTCTCCCTGTATGTGACAGACAGAAATGTTTCCCGTTTCCAGACATTGTTAAATACCCTCTGGGGGAGAAAGTTGCCTCCAGATTAGAACTACTGTATTGAGAGTATTGAGAGAGAGAGGGAGGGGAGGGGAGGGGAGGGGAGGGGAGGGGAGGGGAGGAAACGGAAGGGGAGGGGAGGGGAGGGGAGGGGAGGGGAGGGAAGGAAAGGGGAGGGGAGGGGAGGGGAGGGGAGGGGAGGGGAGGAAACGGAAGGGGAGGGGAGGGGAGGGGAGGGGAGGGGAGGGGAGGGAAGGAAAGGGGAGGGGAGGGAAGGGGAGGGGAGGGGAGGGGAGGGGAGGGGAGGAAACGGAAGGGGAGGGGAGGGGAGGGGAGGGGAGGGAAGGAAAGGGGAGGGGAGGGAAGGGGAGGGGAGGGGAGGGGAGGGGAGGGGAGGAAATGGAAGGGGAGGGGAGGGGAGGGGAGGGGAGGGGAGGGGAGGAAACGGAAGGGGAGGGGAGGGGAGGGGAGGGGAGGGAAGGAAAGGGGAGGGGAGGGGAGGGGAGGGGAGGGGAGGGGAGGAAACGGAAGGGGAGGGGAGGGGAGGGGAGGGGAGGGAAGGAAAGGGGAGGGGAGGGAAGGGGAGGGGAGGGGAGGGGAGGGGAGGGGAGGGGAGGAAACGGAAGGGGAGGGGAGGGGAGGGGAGGGGAGGGGAGGGGAGGGGAGGAAACGGAAGGGGAGGGGAGGGAAGGGGAGGGGAGGGGAGGGGAGGGGAGGGGAGGGGAGGGGAGGAAACGGAAGGGGAGGGGAGGGGAGGGGAGGGGAGGGGAGGAAACGGAAGGGGAGGGGAGGGGAGGGGAGGGGAGGGGAGGGGAGGAAACGGAAGGGGAGGGGAGGGGAGGGGAGGGGAGGGGAGGAAACGGAAGGGGAGGGGAGGGAAGGGGAGGGGAGGGGAGGGGAGGGGAGGGAAGGGGAGGGGAGGGGAGGGAAGGGGAGGAAACGGAAGGGGAGGGGAGGGGAGGGAAGGGAAGAATCTTCCTTATGAGTCTGAGACTTGCAGGTATGGACCATGATCATATCTGATATAGTTCCTTACACATAATAGGTGCTGAGTAAATATTTGCTAATTGGTTGATTAATTGGGAGTGAGGAATTGTCTGGGAAGGGGGAAAACCCTTCCCTAGTGTGGACTGAGAGTTACACCATCAGTGTGTCATTGCTTTGGTTAAGCCCTGCTGAGTTGAGCAATGCAGAGAGCTTGCAAAGAGGCCACCTCCACACACACCCGATAAGCTGTTACCAGACCCCATACCTGAGTGTGCTGGGACTAGCAGATCATTTGCAGCAGGGACAACTAGACCTATTTGGGGGCGGTGGGAGGAGGTGCTAGGAGAGGGCTGGTTGAAGAGTTAGGCTTGAAGTTTAGAACACAATGTGGGAGACCTTCCTCACTCTTCTTCACTTGTCTTCAGTCCTCATGGAGGAAACAGGAGGGCTCAACTGAAGACATCCTTTTATCCACAAAATAATCATCCCTCCTGAAAACTCTCTCTTACCTGGCCGCCTGGCTGTCTGTGAACATATTTATCTGCCTGCCCCACCCCCCCACGCCTCTTGAAACATGGAGTCTCTGTAAAGGGAAACAAAGGGCAGGGAGAGCTTGTATAAATCATTATCCGCAGTGCAGCTCTCCAGGTCCACAGAGAGGTTTAAATCATCCTTCACGAGTCAACCAAAAGCTAACTCCACACTTCCCCAGCTGATCAACTAACTGTTCCTGGTGAACTGGAAAGAGAGCTGAGGCTGAGCATTGCAAGAAGGCTTTTTGAGTGCCCGTGGTGTTGCCAGGCTCTACAGGGACCCTCTGCACCCAGCTTCTGCTTTGTCCTTACAACAGTCCTATAGTCACCACTGTTATCCCCATTTCAGAGACCAGAGAACTGAGGCTCAGAGAGGTAAAGTAACTTGTCCAAAGATCCAGAGCATATTGAAGAGAGCTGGGATTCGATCCCAGTACTTAGTATGCCCTGCTCAGTGCCTTCCAGGAAAACTTCTATGCAAAACCAGATATATTTCCTAATATGTGGTGTTGATGTCCATCACTTAACCCTTCTTGGCCTTCAAAACCCCAAGCAATGCAGAAAATGGAGGGGTTATCCTCAGCTGAGCCTAAAATCATGGAGACTCATAAGCCACAGAGCATAGTCATTAAGAGAGCTGGTCTTATTTACGTAGCTAGGTATCAACCCTGACCTACCTACCTATGTAATCTGCCAACCTAGCTCCATCCATCCATCTCTCCATCTCTCCGTCCATCCTTCCATCTCTATTTAGGCACAATAGATGTCTAGAATGTCCTTAACATTCTAGAGGCTTATTAGATTGAAATGAATAATGAATATTCTTAATATTCAAGGTTAGGCAGGAGGCATGGTGGAGTGGAATATGATGCACTTTTCCTTTCTTCATTATACTTTGAGGTATTGCTTAATTTTCATATCAGTAAGATGATGTCATGATTACAAAACAATATTCTGGAATCCAGCTGAGCTAGGCAAGTCGTGTCACCTCCCTGCTCCTTGATTTCCTCATCTGTAAAGTGCGTGTGGTTTACCAACATCGACTGACTGTTGAGAGGATTAATTGAGATGAAGCCTACACAGTGCTTGGCCCATAGTAAGTGCTCAGTAACTGGTAGCTGTTGGGACCATTGGCATAATTTTCTGCACGGTGTCCGACACATAAATGTCCGACTGATATTAACTTCTCTCTCCTCCAGCTGTTTCCTTGCTTGGCCACAACTTATAAAACGTCCTTATTGATGGATAAGCAGAGGGTTTAGCACATTGCACGACACACTCTTAGCCCTTTAAATGGCAGTTATTATTGTTACCCTGCAGCCCACGCTACCTCCTTCCTGAGTCATAATATCCTTTCGTGACACTTTTTCCTGTTGAAAGTTGACCTTGGTGTCTTATACAACCTGGATGAAAATGTTTGCAGGAGAAGGTGAGGGGCTGTGTAGGATACTCCTGCAGAGTGCACATCCTAGTGATGCTTCTGGCTTTGATTTTTCTCAGGAATACGTGAGCCGAGGACAATACTGTATTCTCCAGGACTCAGAACAAACGTTTCTGCACAGCCCTTCCTGAGGCGTTCGGTGCAAAGCTAGGAAGACCACCATCGGTGTGTGTGTTCATTTGTGCCCTTCCCCACCCACACCTCCACAGATGTAATTGGAAACATTTAGCAAAATCATCTTCTGTTCAGTTAAAAACTGGGGTGTCCTAAATGATAGCCTGTCTCCTGGCAAGCAGCCTTCTCAAGTCCCACAGGCTCGAATGGCTTTAGTCAGAGGCTGAGAGCCGCTGTAGCAGGCTCCCTCCCCTTCATTCGGCTCTGAACAACAGGGAGACAAACCACTGAACTTGAAGACAAGGGGGATCCACGTAAAACTAGAGTCCATGTCCACACCTGCCAGAGGAGGGTCAGAGTCTGCTATAGAATGGTCAGTTAGTGAGAAAAGCTTGCTGAGGAGTGGTGACACTGCCACAAACAGGAAGGGTCAACACTGAGCACATAGTTGCACTTTTCACGCACCCACCACCCTGGGAACAACTCCAGCGTAGCGTCTTGGAGAAGGGTGGTAAGACATGGAAACCACCTCTTTAAAGAGGGGTTCTTGAAACACACAGCAGCCAGAGCGAGCTTCTTAAAACCCAAATTAATGGCCTCCCTTTGCACTTGGAAGTAAACCTAAACCCTTGCCCCGACCTTCAAGGGCCTTCAGGATCTGGTCCCAGCCTGTCACTCGGACCTCATCTTATATGTGCTTTTCCTCATTTTGTACCGTCTTTTCGATCCTCCAGCACTCCAAGCACATCTGACCTCAGGGCCTTTGTATCTGCTACTCAATTGCCCTGGAATGCTGTTCTGCCAGATTTTTGCATGACCAACTCTCACCATTAGATCTCCACCCAAATATCAGCCCTCTAAGAGGCCACCTCAGTCTCCCCTATTGAAAATCGGTCTCCTCCCATCTCAACCTCGTTGCTCTGTACTATTCCACTTGTAGCAGATATCACTGCCTAAAATGATCTTACTTATGTATTCACTTGCTTATGGTGTTTCCCCATCCCTGGCCCTAATGAGGGTGTGAGTTCCTTAAGAACAAATCCCTTGTTAATCTCATTCATGACTGTCCAGAGCACCTAGAACCATGCCTGGAACATGGTAGGTGCTCAAGAAATATTTGTTACATTAAGCCATGTGTGAAAGCATGATCTCACTCTGGCTTGATCAAATATAACTTAAGCTGGAGTAAGCTCAGAAGTAGAACAAAAATTCTTTCATTTCTGTCCTCTCCTAAGGCAAAGGTGTTCTACACATGACCCTAACTTTTCAGTGTTTGGGGGAGTAGTCCCTGTAACATTCTTTTAAAGATGGGGAATACTATAAGAGGTTCAATCTGTCATCTAAAACATATTTAGTGAGCTCATACTATGTGCAAGTTCAATTCCAGATTCTGGTGATACAGCAATGAATAAAGGACAAAAATCTCTGCCCAGATGGAGCTGACAGTACTGACATGAGAGACATCATGGATTTTGAAAAGAACACAGGTTTTCGAGTCAGAAAGACCCAGATTCTAATTCCTGCCCCACCATATACTAAATGTCTGTCTAGGCAAGCTGCGTGACCTCTGTGCATCTCACTTTCCTCATCCGTGAAATGGGCATAAAGTTGACCTAATGAGGTTGTTGAGAGGACTCAGTGAGATGATAAAGGTGGAGTCCTAAGCACAAGGAATGATTGAACAGAATTTGCTTGCCTTTCACATCCCTTTGCGATTAAACACCTCATTGTGTCCTTTGGAAGATGTAAAGCGACCCCACACTACAGAGCCACATGCACAGGCTCCAGCCAAGATCAGAAAGTGTTCGTTTCAAAGGAAGAGTGTGTGGCCACTTTAGTCTCCCCTTCCAGCCTGGGTTCAAAGCAGCCTTGTTACCACACCTCCCACCCCCACCCCGCTCTTTGACAGTGAGAATAGCTCTCTGAGGAGACGCCTTGCCTGCGATTCTGGCCCTGGTGATGCTGGTGAGCTGATCATTAATGCCCACAGTTCCAGATAGTGGTGCACACAGCTAACTCTAAAGAGTTGCTGTGTTGTACAGATGGAACATGTCTAGGTGCATCCAGAGTACATAGCATCCAAGAGGCACATTCCCGTCTTCCTGTGATGTTATGCTTTGACATGGATCAGGCTACACAAAACCCCTGGATCTGTGCCCATCAAGAATCTTCTCCCTGAAGGAAGGTGACTTGGTTTACTCTGTCATACAGCAGGGTCCCTGGGTAACCAAAGAATGTCACTGCACACAAAGACAGGCACTTCCTAAAGCCAAACAGCTGGAAGACTAAGCTTTCGATGACGACACTTACATTTCAGGCTTTTGAACAATCTGGGCACCGTTGTCATTCATCCTACCTGCCAGCAACTGTCCCCAAATAAAAGAAACCTCCCAACATGCCCTGCTCGAAGAGGCACACACGCGGTTTACTAAACAGCTTTATTTGGGGCACGTTGTTAACCAGAGGCATGTTCAGAGTCAAAGGACACTTAGCTCTTTGTCCAAAGCTGTGATTGGGAGTGCTTGATGCATCCACGGACGGTCAGGGGTAGGTGGGGTCATCATATCCTCTGTCCAGGTCAGGAACTTCAGTTAGCCAATCTGCATAGTTTCTCTGGACCAGAGTCAGCAACAGCAACTATAATACTAATAGCTGATCATATTGAGGGTTTTCTGTGTTCTAAGTGCTCTATACAAATTGATTTAATTCTCACCAAAACTGTATGCAGTAAGAACTATTTCTATTCCCCTTTACTCTGAGGCACAAGACACTGCCCAAGGTCACATGCCTAGTAAGAGGTAGAGCTGAGATTTGAACTCAGGCTGTCTGGCTCCTGGGTCTCCACCTGACGTTCGTTCTTTGGAGCACAACCTCATCCATCCGGCTCACTGCTGCACCCGGGCACCTAGCACAGTGCCCAGAACTTGAGAGACCGCACACACTACTTTGCCCAAAGATTGCTGCAAACTACAACTCTGAGCTTCCTGACAAAGCTCTAAGATGAACGGGTTTTAGAGTCCCTGATTTCCTCACACCATAGCCTCCTACCTCCGGTCCTGGATGTGTCACAAAGACAGCACCAATTCCATCCAGGAATAAAATCTGTTACATAACCGCATGGCAGACATGGGGGTGAATGGAAAAGCAACCTGAGAGTGGCCTTTGGCTACTCTTAGTCTTCAAAAGAATTGGATGGCCCCATAGATAAAACTTCTCATCTCCCTCAGCATGCAAAGTTTCCTCGCTCATCTCCTCTCCTTGGCGCTCTCTGTATTTTATTTTATTTTGGTCGAGCACATTATTTGAAGTTACTATGGCAACGTGTCACCAGCTGGCATCGCATAGTAATGCTGGCATTTAGGTAGCAAGCTCCCGAAGTCGGCTCTTTCCCTCCCTCTGCGATCTCATCACTCCCACTGATCTCAGGTGAGCCGGGGGACGCATTGCAGCAACCATGCCCCTCTCCCCTTGTTTGGTTAGCTCGTCAAGGCAGGGCAAACTGGTCACCTCTTTCCGGCTCACTCAGCACTGCAGGGTCCTGACCGTGTGTGTAGGTGTGTTTGCTTTAGAGGTGGTTAAATAGATATGTTTGAGTGTTGTGCACCAAAACTATTGGCCTTATCAGTAAGATGATGGTGATCATCATGATGATGATTTTTTATGCAAAGGAGTAGATTGATTTGGAGAGGGCTCCTCTCCTGATCGCAGTCACCCAGTATCCCAGCTAATTAATATTAATGACACAATAGTGGGTTTCTCTTTTTCCTCTCTTGCCATCACACAGTGAAGAGACCCTGAGTGTTTTCCTTTGGAGCTTCAGCTCTCTCCCGGGTGTGCAAGAGCTCCCTGCATACTGACGGGCTGAATTGTCTGGATCAATTGATTGTCACGGATCCCTGAAGAGGGTTCTATATGGCAAATAAGCCCTGCCACTCCAGGCGTTAAGTAGCCCCTCATCAGCCAAGTGCCTGCAATGATTGCATTTATTTTTACACGTTTGACCTAGTTTCAAACCATGTCTCTTCATGCTGTGATTCATTAGCTACATTTTAAACCACCACGAATGGAGCCGAGGTGACTCTGCCTGGTTTGTGACAGCATCTCAGATACAGTTTCTCTCCGGAATTTAATATGCAGGTCCCCCTGGTATTCTCTTTTAAGAAGCAATTTCCTTTCTGGGCACCTGGAATGCTGCTTGGGTATGGATGAGTGGCTGCCTCACGCCTTGGTAGTAAATATATGTTGACCACAAAATTTCCACCAAGGATGGAAGGCAGGGCATTCTCACTAGCCTGAATTGCAAGGGATCCCTCTAACCCTCTGTCCCCCATGCAGTATTCAGGCTTTTCCGTGTTGCTGAGAGGGCTGGGAGCTTGGGGTCCGACACCATAAAGTTTGAGCAATGTCAACATCAGGAGTGTCTGAGTTGCTAGGGCAAATGCAGCCTGATCATCACCCCCACTCCCAATCCCTACAGCTCTTTCTAAACACTTAAGACATGGTGGATGTAGAAGGTCTCAAACTTGTAAAAGGGAAAAGGGGCAGGAAGCAAAGAGGTGGATTGCTGTGCTGAGGACGCCACCGAAAAAGGGATAAACGTCAGAGAAACACAGTGTGATTCCACCATTCTATCATTGCATGACAGAGAGGGGTTTTTGGTTTTTAATTTAAATGACAGAGAGGAGCCTTTACTGAATTCGAACCTGCTGCTGGTATATCATGCCATTTCAGAAATCTGTCAGTCACACTGGTGCGATTTCTGACAGATTTGATACTAAAGTGGGCTAGACACCATAGCAGACAAAAAGGGAAGCTTCCAGTGGGAAGTAAAGCACTGTCATTTCTCATTAACAGCCAAATGCAGGTAACTTGTCCAAACTTCAGTCACATCACGCTACAGATCGTACTGGAAGGCACTCAGCTGGGTTTTTCTATGGGGCAGTTAGAACGAAGAAATGAACAAGCTGGTAAAAGTAATTTTGATTGATCGATGAACTGTACACCCTGAGCAAGTCCTTGTAAAAAGATAATGGTTTCTTTCGTAAAATGGTCACTCTCTCTAGATGGGCACTGAAATCCCCTTCCCCTTTTATTTTCATTTAAAATGAAGCATGGAAGTTTCTCTAAACAATGCTTAAGACAATGCAGCCTTTTCAAGGTAATTTCCAGGCAACTTGAGCTTTGAGGTTTGTTGTTTGCTTTTCCCCCCTTCAAATTCAAATCAAGCCTTTGGAAATACCAAGCATTCCGTATCTGTATCTATGCATTTGGGGTAGCCTGCAGTTCTGACAATGGTGGATTTTCCAACACAGACACACACAGACACACACACACACACACAAGCTCACAATCCCAGGACTCATTTAAGCCAAAGCTTTAAAAGTAAACTGTTGTCCAAGAGACGATAGCATTTCCTCTGAGAGGATGATCGATCACAAAAAATAAAACCTACCCAGATCTCTTACCTTTTGAAGCAGTGGAATTACCTGCAGAGAATATCCTTCCTTTCTTTGCAAAATGAGCCAGGCTTTGGCCAGCAGCAGAATTACTCCAAAAGAAGAAATAATAAGTCCTTTATATTGTAATTTTCACTGTTTATATGCAAGAAGTGTAGTGGGTCTGCTCACGTAGGAATAAATAAAAAGCCGAAAAAACTGCACGGCAGCTACCATGTGAAAAGGAAAGACCTCTAGTGGCCACCGGCTGAATTCTTGGAGGAAGCCCCTCACAGAAGAGATGGAGGGAGGAGAGGAGACACACGCGTGTGTGTGTGCTCTCTCTCTCTTTCACGCGCACACACACACACACACACACACACAAACTCAGAAGATTTCTCCCCTCTTGCGTCCAGCCTGGATGGAGGGATAAAAAATAATACGCTTGTTTCTTGGTTTCAGTGGGACCTGGTTAAATTAGCAGCGATGGTGGCATTCTGTCTGGTTTGAAAGGGACAGATAATTTCACAGACTCACCATCACCCCCTGAGGGCATGAGCCGGAGAGAGGATTTGACTCCCTGGATGGCCAAGGTGGTTGGCCCCCATATAGAGGTTCCAGGTCCCCAGCAACATAGTGTCATTGACGTTACCCCTGAGAGTCCCAGTTTTGTGCCCCCTGCCAGCTCTGCATGTTTTCTGAACATTTATGGTGCATGCGTGTGGTGGTCACTGGCAGACAGAGCTGGCTTCCCAGGCGTGTGACCTGGCCCGGTGCTCAGAAGGATCCTGTGGCTGCCTTGAAAATCTGAAGAATTTTTACAAGGACTCTTCAATTTTCATTTTGTTCTGAGCCCCACAAATTGCACAGCTGGTCCTGCTGACTGAGAAAGCATTTTATCCCTAACGTCCTAATTGAAAAGAACCTAGAAGCAAATGAGAATCTGTATCTTTGGGAGTTACTTTTGGGGATGTGAACTTGAAGAACACTCAATTACCCAAAAGACTTCCTGTGGAGGAATGCAGAAGGAGCTTCCTGGGGACAGCAAGGCTGTTCCTTCCGCCACTGTCACTGAACTGTAACCCTGTAATCTGGGAGGATTTTTTTTTTCACACTATATTTTTTTTTGGTCTTTTAGTTTTATTTTTTTTTTAACAAAGACAGCAGTTTGTGTTACAAATATAATACTTGGTTCAAACATAACACGTCCAGGCCCACCTCTCTGGTGTGTGTTACGTCTGACACCCTTTAGAAGTGGGGTTTCCTGGAGACACCTGCATCACACCAAGCTGCCCATCTTCCACAGGCCTGCCCTTGACAGTGGGACTTCCTTTGGTTAAGATGGCAGCCCAGTGGAGTCTTGTGGGAGACACTCTTGAGTGGCTTCTCCCAGCGGGTGGATTTACGGTCAGTACTTCCTTTACCAGGTTCCCAGAGTAGATCTCTCTAAATTCTGCTTTCAGACACTAGCCCTGACAGAAAGTGCCACCCTGGTACAGTCTTGTAAAACCTGGGAGAGAAAAAGCAGAAAAGGGTGTGGTGATGTATTCTGGTGCATGAAAGGATGTGGTTCTTGCTCCTCTGATCCCATGGATCCTTTCAGATCCACTTCCTCTCCAAGTCCTTGCGTTGATTTCCCTCTTGTCTGAATCCCTCTGGCACTGGATCTGCTTCACTGATCAAAGTCTTCTACTTTTTTCCTCATGGTTGTTCATCTTGCTTTCCCAGCTAGATCATGAACTCCTGAGAGCAAGGACTACCTCTTCTCATTTCTTTTATCGTCCATGGCCCTTAGCAAGTACTTGTCCCCGGTAGCTGCTGGCTTCTCACTGACTGATTCATGGTCCAACAATTGATACTCTTGTAGGGAACTTCAGTGTATTCAGGGCACCATAGGAGCCATTTGATCCTTCTGATACACCTCTCAGGGTAGATACAGATGGATTATTGTCCCACTTTACAGATGGAACAGTTGGGGATTAGACATGTAAAATTATTTACCAGGAAATCAAACTGTCTCCAGAATCTTGATACACGCTGGATCTCCTGACATTAATACAGTGCTCTTTTCCCAGTGCACAAGCAGCTGGAGAGATAATGAATAGGGCCCTTATTGTCTGTATCTGGAGCTCCTGTTATAGTCCTAGTCATGTAATAGGTGTTCAGCAAATGCTTTTTGGATGAATGAGCTGATGAATGAGCCATAAGGAGACATTTACTCTTAGGGAAATTTCACATGCTCATCTGCTAAGGAGAAGTTCTCCATCCCTGGGGGACCTTTTTATACTCACCTGGGATAGAGAGGTGTTTTCCGGTCTGAAGTCAAGTAATTGAAGAAGATGAAATTCATGGTCCTCTCTCCACTGTTTCATGGCATTTTTCTTTATTTCTTGCAGAGTCACTTTGTGGCATGTATGACAGCCATCTTAAACCAGATGGGTGACCAGCACTATTCCTTCTATATTGAGACATTCCAGACCAGCTCTGAACTTGTGGTGAGTCTGTAGGATGCTCTGGGGCAGTGTTGGGGAGATGCGTTACACAAAAGATTCTTGAGAGTTTAGGGCACGAAGGTCTTCCTGTGCACCTGGAGTATGTGTGGGTCTAAGTTTGCAGGCATGTTCGTGTGATTCCCTGTTTCTCACTCCCATTTAGGCTTGTAAATAGCACTTCTGGGACACACCTTCTGTCCACGTCATACATGAGCCCTGAGTGCCTAGTCTACATATGCCTTAAAACCAGTATTTGCTGATGAATCATGGACATTTTGAGGCTTAAGAGCGTGAGTGTTGGAGTCACATAGTCTTGGTTTGAATCCAGGGTTTGTCACCAGCTAGCTGG
The DNA here is from genome assembly GCF_949752795.1 of Hyperoodon ampullatus. Taxonomy (NCBI): domain Eukaryota; kingdom Metazoa; phylum Chordata; class Mammalia; order Artiodactyla; family Ziphiidae; genus Hyperoodon; species Hyperoodon ampullatus. Next base: position 14,448,245 of record NC_136917.1, read on the forward strand.
GGAAGTTAACTTTAACATTTCTTAAGCCTCCGTTTACCCATCTGTAAAGTAGGGATCATATCATGTCACAGGGCTGTGACGGGATTAAATGAGATCACAGTAGCTCTCACACTGTAGGAGTCCACTAAAAGTTAGCTATTATTACATTATAATAACGAATGCATAGAGAAAGTTGGCCTCTGAGCCCCTTTCTTCTTCTAACCTCTCAGGGCTCGTTTGCTAGGACTGTCTCCCTGCGGTGGGTGGCCTGTGGGCCCGTACCTCTGCAGCAGATGATATCATCAACGTAAAGCCCAGCCCGGGCCGTCCCAGGGTGTAGTCGTCCCTTTGCCCTCAGTATGGTCAGCTTTGTCATTGTCTCCTTACTATTGCCAGATTCAGGGGTTCTGCTACCAGGGGCTCACTTTTAACTCTCCTTGAAGGAAGCAAGGGCACCAGAATTGGACCAGCCTCAGAGAGTGGCCCACAAAAAGAATCAATAGGAAGCCAGTGTCCTGCTTCTTCATCCATTTAGCTTTGAGAAGGTCTCCTAACGGGAGTAGGATTGGCAAGCAATGGAACCTCTTTCTGGATATACAGAAGAATGAAACAAAAGGAAACCTAAACAACCCAAGATTTCTCCCCCTCACGTTCTCTATGTTATGTGACATGGAAATAGAAAGACTGGATTCCTAATTTTTGATCCTCAGTGGAAGGAAAGGTGGGAAGGATGGTAGGAAAGGGAATTGTTATGTATTAAATTATACACTTCTTATGTAATCCTCCAACGGTATGGCATAGGTGTTAGTAGTCACATTTTACAAGTCTACAATCTACTTGCTCAAGACCACACAACAGTATGTAGCAGAGAGAGGATCTGAACCTCTGCTCCAGCCCTTACACCGTGCTGCATCTTCTCATTCAGAAGCCATGCTTTCCATCTGTGAGGCAGAGGTCTTGTCTCCTCCATTCCCACAGGAAGGGAGTGTGCCTGTGACGATATCCACACCTCCCCAGGTGACGTCAAGGATGAACGATCATACTCACCATCGTCATCCTCGAGCACTTAGTGAACACTTACAGTGGGCCAGACTCTGTGTGGAGCATCTCATAGACAGTGTGCACTTAATCAACCCTTTGAGGTAGATGGTATCCCCATTCTGCGAATGCGGAAACTGGGACTTAAAGCATTGAGGTAATTTTCCCTAGAAGCAATGATTGCTGGAAAGGAACGAATCTCATTTCCAGAATTTTGCAATTTAGCTTAAAGCAGTGATTTTCAAATTATATTTCTCCTAGCCTCACTATCTTCTACCATAAACACACACACACACACACACACACACAGGCGTGCATGCATGCATACACGCACACTTCAACCAGAGCTGTTTTCTACTTTTATCTATTTTATATATTAGGTTACAGGTAAGATTTTCTCTGAACAAAGAATTCTGCTATTAAAATAATCTAAAAACCGCTGGCTTAAGGAAAGAACTCTGAACGGGTTTCCTATGGATTTTAATTTTACCTTAAGCAAATAGGCTGGATGCCTTCATTTCCTCTAGCTCAGGAGGGCGCCAGTGGTTCTGGTCTTTGCTATCTAGATTTGTCTTGAATTTGTGTTCTCCAAAGGTAGAGAACAAGTTTGATCCACTGAAAAATCTGATGGGGCATGCTGAGGTCCACTTTGAACCTCTTCAAAGGAGACGGAGAGAATCCCTGTCATGTTTCCTCTAAGCTGCTTGTTCACGTGCCTATGACATATGAATTAGCTGTGTTTACAGTACAGTAATTAGATGTTCATTTTAATAATAGTTTGTTTGCTCAATGACCTGAGATGCATTCATATAGTGTAGATTATTTCCTCCTCAAATACATATTTGGAAAGATGATTATAAAACTGCCACATCAATGAATGCATTTACTTCTTTACTTCCAAAGACGGAACTAATAGTGCTTTATTTTGAGAGTGTTTTCACATTCCATATTCATGTTCCACTTATATTTGTGAAACAGTCTCCCAGTAACAAATCGTTAAGATTTCATTAAAAAAATCCACTCTATTGGTTTCATTGGATTTACTTAATAAAAGGCTGTACCCCTTCCCTTTCTGCACCTCCAAAACACAATAAAGAAAAAATTTGAACAGCCAACAAGATCTGGGCCCTTCCAGTCATTTCCTGTAAAGCAAAATGACAGGTGTGTTTTGCTTTACTATTGCAGGACTTCTTGATGGAGACATTCATCATGTTCAAGGACCTCATTGGGAAAAATGTGTATCCTGTAGACTGGATGGCCATGAGTATGGTTCAGAACAGGTGAGCTGCCACTTGCTTCCTAACAGCCCCATCATCTCAGCACTCACTTTACAGTGCACTGGTAGAGACAGAAGGTGGGGATAGTTTCTCCGTGGTGAAAATAAGTCAAAGTGCCACAGATCCTTTCTTTCTACATTTAAACCCCAGGGAATTGCTCACCGATCTTGAGCTGTTTATTTATTTACTATTATTTATTCCTTTTTATATACTGAACTGGCTACTCCCTACCTTCTCCATTCTTCAAATACTAGTTAAAATATACTTTGTCTGTGAAGCATTCCCTAAACTCTTGAGACAGGAGAGTTTAAGGTCAGTCTTATTAAAATTGTATTATTTTAAATTTATTCAAAACAATAAAATATATTCTGTGACATGCAGTAGAATAAGTTTAGGAAGCACTGGATTACACAGCTTTGAACAGCTTTCTGTGCTGCAGGACTTCTCAGAGCCTTTAGTATGCTAATGGAATTCTCTAAGAGAAAGATTTAAGATACAGCATTTCACAGATTTACTTGCCCATTGAAACATTTGGTGTGAATATATTTATGTCTCCGTGTGTATATATAATACTTATTAGCATCTCATAGAATACCAGAGTAACCCAAGTATAGCTCACATATCACATGGCCCAGTACAACAATAGATAAGAGTAACTGTGAGCAATTTCAGTCTTTAATGCTTTCTCTCAAATCATGTCATTTCATCAAAATGAAGTTCAAGTCATAACACTCAGCAATATTATCTAATATTCCCTCTCTCCATTCTTCTATCTCTCAATATCTCTCCTATCCCATGGTTTACCCAAGTCTCTCTCAGAACCTTATCCTCAATTCCTGTCCACAGACTCCTTTAAAACTGGGGTCTTCGGCTTCCCTGGTGGCGCAGTGGTTGAGAGTCCGCCTACTGATGCAGGGGACGCGGATTCGTGCCCCGGTCTGGGAGGATCCCACATGCCGCGGAGCGGCTGGGCCCGTGAGCCATGGCCGCTGAGCCTGCGCGTCTGGAGCCTGTGCTCCGCAACGGGAGAGGCCGCAACAGAGAGAGGCCCGCGTACCGCAAAAAAAAAACAAACCAAAAAAAAAAACCTGGCATCTTCTAGGCTCCTTTCTTTCCTTTCTCTCTCACTTTCCTTTGGCTTCTTATATTTGTTTTAGGTCCTTCCCATGGAAACCCCTTCACTCGACACTGGCTGGAAGTTTTATCTCTCTCTACCTATTGTCCTTGTTTTGTATCACAAGAGCCAAGAATTGACTGGCAAAGACAGAAATATCCTGAGAGGTTAGAAGGAGAGGAGAAGTTGAAGAGGCAAAGGCGGGATCCTCTTTCGTGGGAGGCAAAGAGGGAAAACTATAAATATTAATAAGTTTGTCATTGGATACAGTCTGGGAATTTCTGTCTCACCTATGCCTAGGATCTTACTTGAGTCCCAGATGGCCTCCATCCCTTACTCTTCTGTCCTCTGAAAAGCTGCTCTGCCACTCCTGGGATGCCTAAGTGCCTAGCCAAGTGACTTCACAGACACACTTGCTCTTGGGGCCAGCTTTAGGGGCTGGTGAAGGGGAGGAGAGGTTTGTCAAGGCAGAAAGAGATAGCTATCTGTACATTGTTGCTTATGGTGGGAGGTGGATAATTAGCACAGCAACAAAAATGTAAGAATTCTTAGCTTGGGCTTACATTGCCCTGATTCTCCCTGTTCACATCACTCAGGTGGGAGGCTGGCTTTTACAATGCTTAAAGCATTGGTGGGAATTAGGCCAGGCCATGTTATAGGTGAGAGGCAGGTATCTCCCTAGCCCTTCTGTCAGGACCAGCTTCCTGAGTATGCAACCTGTGTAGTTGTATAGGACCTTGCACTCTGAAGGATCCTGCTGTCACCATCTTGAATTCTTAATAATGTTTGGACTAGGAGACTTGCATTTTCACTGTGCACTGAGCTCAACAAATTATGTAGTCAGTTGTACCTCACATCAATGTCCAGTCACCTGTGTTTGGAAGAAGCCAGCTCCCAAACTGCGTGCGAATCCCTTCACTGTTTGCCAGCTGGTCAGTAATGTCTTGGGGTTTTGCCGGATTACATGAAGCACCCAGGTGAGTCATCTTCGACTCACCCTACATTTCAGATACAGTCACTATTGCCTGCTGTTTCATACTTCTCATGACTTTGTATAAACTATGACTCTCCTCCTTTCTAGACCAAACTCAACATGAAAGCATCCTTCAAATTCTTGTCCATGTAATTTCTTCTTTGTGGATCCTTCTAGGACTCCTTTATGGTAGGAGAATATATTCCCTCCTCTTTGTTTACATACACACCCATATTATAGCCCTTACCCCACTGTACTATGATTATCTCTTCATATGACTGTTTCTGCCACTAGAGAATGGGCTTCCTGAAGGCAAGCACTATGTCCAATTTATCTCTGTGTTTCTAACTCCTGGCACAGAACCTGACATTCATAAACATGTGTAATGAACTCTGTGTGTCCAATGGGTACTTATTTTTTAAACTTTTTAAAAATATCTTAATTTTATTGGAGTACAGTTGATTTACAATGTTGTGTTAGTTTCAGGTGTACAGCAAAGTGATTCAGTTATACATACACATATATTCATTCTTTTTTAGACTCTTTTCTCATATAGGTTATCACAGAATATTGACTAGAGTTCCCTGAGCTATACAGTAGGTCTTTGTTGGTTATCTATCTTATATATTGTAGTGTGTGTGTTTGTTCATCCCAAGCTCCTGATTTAGCCCTCCCCGCTACATTTCCCCTGTGGTAACAATGGGTACTTATTGATTAGGGTTTTTTTTTTTAAGAAATTCAATTCAAATTTGCCTAAACAGAAAGAGAAAGTATTGGCTCAGACAACTGAAAGAGCCCAGAGTTATGGCTGCAGGCATGGATGTATCTAGGTGCTCAAACAGTGTTGTAGGGAATCTGTATCTCTACCTCTGCTCTTTCCTCTGTTGGCTTCATTCTTAGGCAGATGCTCTCTTTGCAGTGGAAACCTGGCTGTAGAAGTTTCAGAAATATGTCTTGTTGGATTAGCAGCCCCAGTAGAAAGAAAAAGCCTCTTCTTCAATAGGTACAGCAAAATTTCCCAGACTAATCTTGAGCTACATGCCCATCCATAACCTCTGTGGCCAGAAGAATGAAATACGCTGTTTCCTCAGGCTTGGGTCATGTGACCCACCTTTGGAACTGGGGAGGCTGTGGTTAGTTCTACCCAAACCACAAAGTCTGGGAGCAAAGGGGAAGGCTGGGGGAATAATTCTTCAAAGGAAAATCTGAGAGTTATTACCAGAAGGAGAAATGGATGATGGGCAGGCAAATAAATGCACAGGTATCTACTACTGATACAGGGTCAGGAGGATGGAAGCCCAGAGAGGCTGGAGCCCTGACCAGGGCAACCCCCCCTTCTGAGCTGCCGACAGTCATCCTGGAGGAAATATGTAGGAGTGCTTTGAGGGTCTGTCCCTCCCTGACATCCCACAGACTTTAGTCTTTTGTGGGGGGACTGGCCCCTAGAGATGATGCAATAATCCTTGTTTCTTTAGACCTACAAAATCGGAATATAATTTTCTAAGGGACCTAAGAAAATGGAATTGTCTCCTAAATAGAAACATCTGTATCTCTAAAGGATCTGCTGAGTACTTAAAGTCTTTACATTTAAAATAAGTTAGACTCAGAAACACAGCCTGGGTTTCAGACTTCTTAGTTCTGCCACCTTCTCTTTCTTGGGAAGTCATTTAACCTCTTGGAACCTCGGTTTTCTGATCTGCAAAATGGGGAGAATTATATCCATTTCGTGGTATTTTTTTGTGAGAGTAGAATGAGTTACTCCTTAGCCCAGTGCTGGTACCTGGGAAGAGCTCAGTGAATGGGAGCATTGCAGACAACAGATGTAGCCTTGGAGTAGAGAAGCATGTGCCTAGTGTCGACCAGAAAAGATGACTGTTTTTCTCCTTGCTGGCATATAGCTTAGGTTGTAGACTTCCTTCATCTTCTGGCCACAGTGATCCCTTCCACTTACAGCGGACCTGAAATTTTTTTCACGATTGTTGCATCTTGTGTGGTGTTATGATAGCTAACATGTGTTACGCACCTAGATCCACCCCTATTGTAAATACTTTACATGTATTCGCTCATTTAATCTTTGCAACAACTTTATGATGTAGAACTGTTATAATCCACATTTTATACCTGGGGAAACTGAAGCACAGAATAGATGAATAACTTGCTCAGTGTTGTATTACTAGCAAAAGAACAGAGAAGTCAGGCAATCAGAGCCCATGTTCTTCATCTCTACTGCTTCATCCTGTAAAATAGTGAGGCTTGTATTATTAAGTGCATTGTAAAGATGTGCAAACTGCATATTTATTGGCTCAGATGCCTTAAAGAGGCCCAAAGAGGTAACCTGCACAAGGTCATGCAGCTAGTTAATGAAAGATTTCAACATAAATTGGACAAACGGAACATACACCATGGTTGAGCCCAGATCACTGTTCCCCAGAATGTCATTTTCTCTCCTCTAAAAATATGCATCCTAAGCTCCATTCATTCACGTGGACGAGGTGAACTCCGTATGTTGGTTAGTCTGTATGTTACAACATCTTTCTTCCTTTCTTTTCTTGTCTCCTTTTCTTCCTTCCTTCTTTCCCTACCTATTACTTACATTTTTATGATTTTCTGTTTTTATAATTTCCCAATTATCGCTTGTTATTTGTGCACGTATGTATGTATGTATTAGTCATATATAATTTATCTATCTGCTTGTTGGAGGAGGGAATGGAGTTTTGCAGATTCGAGTGTCTCCTCAGCTGTGTACTGTCTGTGTATGCAAACATGGTGACATGTCTACTGCAAGAAATACCTCCTGTTAGAGCATTCTTCTTATTGGTAAGATGCAACATTCAGTAAGATCTGATGTACGCGACGTGGTTAATTTTTAAATGATCAAGTTCTTTGTAATATTGTAAATGAACAAAATATGCCTATAGGAACCTCTTTTCCTCTCCTCCATCTGCACCTCAATCTGGAAATTCAACATTTTGGGCAGGGGGCAAGTGGTGGCCGTTGGGGATTTATACGCATCCCTGAAGCTTCTCTAAATGGAATCAATCAACACATACATATTGAGTGTCCCGGGCATCCAGAGCCCATCTACGCCATGGCCCCAGAAGGCAGGGTGCTTACAGTCTTGTTGGTGAGACAGTAAATATGCCCATGGAAATATGACCAAGCACTGCAGCCACTGTAGTGAGTTCAGAGCACAGAGAAGTTAGGATTTATGACTGCCTAGGTTCGAACCATCTTATAGTTATGTTACCTCTGGTAAAGTTACTTAACCACTCTGGACTCTGTTTTTCTCACTGTAAAATGGGGCACTAATAAGACCTATCACAAAGGATTTTTGTGAGGATCAAAATGAAATAATATGCATAAAGTAGTTAGAATAGTGTTTAGCAAGCATTTCATAATGTGAGCTATGATTTTTGTTCTCACACTCCTATGATCTGGGAATATCCAAAATATTTCACAGAAGAGGCACATCCGGGCTGGATCTTGTCTACCTTACTGGTGACATATTTCAAGGTCTAATATTGTCTCCAGCACACACTAGGCACAGAGTAGGGTCACAATAGTTGACCCTAGGAAGTTGAGCAGGGCAGTGCTCAGCAGCCTGCTGGCGGCTCCATCAGTGTGCCAACAATCGTTGACGCCCGCTTCCCCTTTCTCCTACCGACATTAATTTGTACCGCCTACTTCCTTTTTGTAGACCTCATCTCCTCCAAAACGTATCATCCAGAAGAAGGCCTCTCCATGGGTTTTATAGCCAGCAGGGCACATCTAATCCTGATGTCCAGCTGGCCCTGGAATTCCAGTCCCAGGAGTCTGCTGCACCCCTAACTAGAATCCAGAATCACTCAAGATGGGTTGGGGGCACTTGGGGTGGGCCGTGCCCTGACCCTGAGCTGGAATCCTCTGATACACTCTAGCCTCTTGGTGCGTGGAGCCCTTGTGTGTTGTGAGGGAAGCAGCTTAAAGGCTCTGGGAGAATGGCTTTTTCACTGCTTCTAGGGGAGGAATAAGGACTCCCTTCTTCTGGCCACCTCTTTTATCTCCATCTTCAAGTTTTGACCAGTAGAATCAACTACATCCCATGAATCACAGCCCAAAGGGGAATGGGATTCAGGGAGGCCCTCTCTCTACCTTCGGCATTCTCACTGGAAAGGGCATGTCCACCTCCAGTTACCTCTTTCATTCACATCATACAACCTGTGGGCATGGGTTGGTTGTCACACTGGCGTGTTCTCAGCTTCGGATCCTCCTGCCGCAGAGCTACAAGGTGGCTGGGCAGTCAGGATAATGATAACCACACAACTGACATTTATTAAGGACTCCTGTGGACTGAGGCCCTGGGCCACCAGCTTCATGCACTGCATCTCATTTCATCTTCACACACGGCTCATCACACCGATGGGGCAGCTAAGAGTACCAGAGGCAAAGCAACAAGCTCAAGACCACAGCAAGGAAGAGTAGCAGAGTGGGAATGTGCCCCCAGGCAGGCTTGCTCTAGCTTCTGCAGGAGTCTGTGTGCACCTTCCATTACTGCATCCAGTCCAAGGACTGATGCATAGGGTGCATAGGTTTATTCAGGACACGAAACATAGGAACTCTCAGTTGCCTCCAGTAATGAGGATTTGTTCTGTTACATGAAGAGAAGTAGGAAACTGGAAACCTGGTCCAGTGGCTGCAGTGAGCTTCATGTGGAGCAGTTCTCAGGATACCAACCTCGGGTATCCTCGGGTACCAAGCTCCCTTTCTGCCAGCTTCTTCCTACTCACAGCAGCTGACTTCTCTTGCAGTATGGCTTTTGCTTCCTCACAGAATTATCTGCTCATGGCTTCTACTCAGGGCAGGGTTCGTTGCATTCTCCCTGGTTGTCCTGCTTTTGAACTGTCTAAAAGGGTTTGATTTACTACTATCCAGGCTTGGGTGCCCCCACTGGTAGCCATATGATTACCCGTGGGCTTCTAGTCAGCCCATGGAAGACTGCCTCAGTCGAGTGTTGCTTCTGGGCCCTCTCAGCTGTGGGCAGGGCAGCAGGATAATGGGGACTAAGTGGGAAGGGGCTCTGTGCCTTGTGGGCATGAGTAGGAGCATGCCCAGTGCCAAAACACCATGCAGGCTGGCCTTCAGGGGAGCCAGTATATCTTTCTGGTTAATTGCAAAGGCTTTAAAGAAAGACAGACCTGAGATTGGGTGGACTCTGCTGCTTATTAGCTGTGTGAATGTGGGGAAATTTTTTGATCTTTCCAGTGCTCAGTTTCCTCTTCTGTTAAATGGGTGCAACAGTAACACCTCCTTCAGTTTGTAAGATTAAATGTAACAAAGTCTGTAGAGTACTTGGCACAGGATATATGCATGAAAACATGAGACTCCCATCATTATCATTATTAACAAGGTGAGCTCACAGCTTGGGTTGAACAGAATTACAGACATTTCTTTGTGAACAGAATAGCATGGTGGTTAAATACCAAGGTTCTGAAGACAGCATAACTTTGTTTAAATCCTGGTTGCACATGTATTGGCTGGGTTCTTGGGAAAGTTACCTAAACTCACATCTCTAAAAGTCAAACAATATCTAACTCGGAGAGTTAATGTGAGAATTTAAAAAGGTGGGAAAAAAACACGGAAGAAATCCATGCAAAGTACTTAGCACAGAGCCTGGCACATCGTTGGTAACCATGACTGTGATTATTATTAATTTTTTTAGAGGCTGCTAAGCATCACGGATGAAATGCAGGAAATGTTAGGTTGATATTTGATCATGAACTTTGTTTTCAACACTTCAAGATCATTTTTGAAAGTAACAGAAAAAGTTGAGTGTGTTTTCATTCTAACCCACTTCAACATATTAGTGCTTAGGCTTTAAGTACAATTATTTTTTTTAAAGAATACAGAAGACATACTTTTCCAAACCCATACGTGGGAAACCAAAGTTAAGTGATATTCTGATTTCCAGAGGGTGGCTGCAGAAGAATCCAGAGAGAGGGAGGAACCTTGATTTACTGCAGCCCCTATCTGCTACCCGTCCCCCCATCAGCACAGGGAGCTAATCATTCCTGGTTATTGGGCTGGCCTTTGTGAGCCAGAGGCAGGTTTAGGTTGACAATCAAAATAATAACTGTTATGGAAACTACTGAGAATGTGTAAAACCCCTCATTTTGGTATCATATTAGACTGTCTGAGATGTTTATACATAATATGACAGCCACTCAATGCATTTTCATCTGGGGAATTAGATATTAATCTTTAAGAAGAAAATATAGATTTTTTTTCAGACATATTAGCAAATGACAGAATGACAAAACCAAAGAAATCTCACCTTGTGGCAGCCTGATGGTGTGGAGGGTTTTGTGGGATTTGTATTTCGTGTCTTTACATGGTCCTGCTGGCTGCAGCTTGTCCTCTGACTGTCTATTTTGCTGTCGGTACCTGCCTTTGGAAGAAGAATTAAGCAACCCAAAAGGGTCTGGGCGGCCATAGCTACCATGTTACTATTGTCACCATGTGGCAGGCACTGTGCTCAGCACTTACCATACATTTGCCGTTACACCCTGCGGGGACCCTGCGAAAGGGGTTACATTGCTGCTGTTTCACAGAAAAGGAAACCTAGGTGTCAAACATGATATTAACATGTCCCAAATCCACACAGCTGGGAATTGGCAAAGCCAGAAATCACATCCAGTTGTGTGTGTGTGTGTGTTTGTACAAATCTCATGATCCTGATAACAGGATGCACTGCCTTCTTCGTTCAACAAATATTTATAGGTGGGCTTCCCTGGTGGCGCAGTGGTTGAGAGTCCGCCTGCCGATGCAGGGGACACGGGTTCGTGCCCCGGTCCAGGAAGATCCCACATGCCGCGGAGCGGCTGGGCACGTGAGCCATGGCCGCTGAGCCTGTGCGTCCGGAGCCTGTGCTCCACAATGGGAGAGGCCACAACAGTGAGAGGCCCGCGTACCACAAAAAAAAATAAAATAAATAAAAATGTATAGGTGAGGTTTTCAGAGGTGATGAAGAAGAGAGCCCAGTGCTACTGAAAATTAGTCCTTGGGCCACCTTTATCTATATGTCTTAGGTCTGTTTGCTACTTTACATTTAAACAAGGTTTTGTAACTTTCAAAGCTTTTTTATGTACATTTTCTCTTTCTGGCTTCTAACAGATGGATGTTATACAAGGTCGAATAATGAAGTGCTGATCTTAAAAACAAAGAACCCCCCCCCAAAAAAACCCCAAATATTTAGTGTTTAACGAACACCTAGCCCAGCTTCCTAACAAGCAATGCCTGATGTAGCACATGCTATAGTTGCCCTTCCCACACTCATGGCCGACCCAAAATATACCTGCAGCTTTGGTGGACATTTCCTGTGCATCCTGAGAGCTGCCTACTTCTTTCATTCTCTGGGCTTTCTCTGGCTACAGGAGAGTTCTCAGCCCACCTGCAGGGCAGGCCAGAAGTGCTAGGGACTTAATGTCCGTAAGAGCGACTTTCAACCAGGGAGGGGCTGGTATTAATGGGTAAATAGCCCAGGACACTTCTGATGCTCAAGTATGTTCGATACAGTCTAAACTCAGAAGTTCCCATGCAGAATTGAGTCCCAGTTATTACCCAAAGCAATAACCTGCTGATAAACACTTCCTTTTACTGGCTTCCCACAGGTAGCCAAATAGACATTTTCCCTGGACCAGCCACTCAATAGAGAAATTATTGATTGTCCACTGTTAATCAAAGATTATAGACAGTAGTACAGGGAAGATCTGGCCCCTGCCCTCTTTAGATTTTACAAACACACACACACAGTGGAGACTTGCCCACAGTTGGGCATGTAGCAGTTTGGGAGGTGACTGCAAAAATCCTGGACAGAAATGATGGTGACTTGGTTCAGGTCAGTGGCAGTGAGTGACGAGAAGTAGTTGCATTTGGATATATTTTGAAAGTAATGCTAAGAGGTTTTGCTGAGAAGTCAGGTGTAGGATGTGAGAGAAAGAGGAAAGTCGAGGCTGCTAAGTCCCCCTACCCCTTGAGCAACTGGAAGAATGGAGTTGTTTTCAGCTTAGATGGGAAGATGACAGAAAGAGGGCAGGTAATAGGAGTCAAGCTTTTGACACGTACGCTTGAAATGCCTATTAGTCATCTAAGTGAAGGCACAGAGCAGAGAGCGGGAATGCAAGCTGGAGCTCAGGGCAAAGGCCAGGGATGAAGATATAAAATTTGGGAGTCAAAGGCATGTAGATTGGAGAGTAGATGAGATCACGGAGGGAGTCTCTCATTTCAAGGAAAGTACAGTCTAGTTGGAGGAGACAGTCGTTACTGAGTCACACAAATAACTCATTCGCAGACCATGATGAAGTCTGGAAAGGCAGTTGTACTGACTGTCCTCTGGGGGCCCGAAAGATGCAGCAGACCCTGCCCTGAAACGATTAGAAGGAGGGGGCATTCTATACAAAGGAAGAATACAGCTATGAACTCAGAAAACAACCAAAAGCACAAAGTAATAGTGAGAAATGATCCTAGCAAAGAAGGTGGGGTCCAATCATGGAGAGCATTGACGGTCAAGAGAAAGAATTTAGATTTCTCCTGTGGGCAGTGGGGAGCCACTGAGGTGGGTGATCGACAGGGTCGGAATTGTTCCATAGGGCAACTCACTCTAGGGGTTGAAAGGGCGAGAGATAAGAGGCTGTAAGATCAGAGAGTAGGAAGGAAGGAGAGGAAGGGCTGGATGGGAAGCCATTCAAGAAGAAATACAATTTGACAACAGGTAACAAAATGTTCAATATGTGTAAGATTTGATCAGCATTACCATCTCGAGAGGAAGAGTGGAGAAGAGGTATATATGGAAGGTGCAAGGCATACATAGAAGAGTGATCATTGAAACACTGTTTATAACAGAAAATGCTGAGAAGCAACATAAAGGTCCAGCAATAAAAGACTGATGCAATACACTGTGATACATCTATACAATAGAATGCTCTTCAGTGATTAAAAGGGATGATATATATCTGAATTCACTGGCATGAAAGGAACATACAATTTATTGTTGAGTAAAAGAGGCTGTGGAACAGAATGTATCATTTAACCCCATTTATCAAAATGCTATCTTTATAATATCGTTTGTGTATATACGTCTAGGGAGACCTTTGAAATTATGTTTGTCAAAATGTCAGTGATGGTTTTCCCCAGGTGATAGGATTGCTGGTGTGTCGTTTGTTCATTTATTTATTTGATTTGGGAGGAGGCAATTTTTCTGTCTTCCTGCATGGCATGAATTTTCTGCCACAAGCTTGTAACAGTTTAAACAAGAGACAATACAGATTTTCTAAAGGAAGTCAAACAGACAGGGCAGGGCAAACATGGCCCCAGGTCTACAGTGAGAGCAGGTGTTAATGTGGGTCAACGAACCTCTTCCTCGGGTCTTTGGAACTAAAGGAACTTCAGTCTGAAGCATGGGGGAGGGATGTCTGGGGTAGCGTGCTCAGATGGCCTGGTGACCTTCTGCCTTCTTCCAGGGTCTTCCTGAGAGCTATCAACAAGTTTGCAGAAACCATGAACCAGAAGTTCCTGGAAAACACGAACTTTGAGTTTCAGGTGAGTGTGAGGCGCCAGACTTGCCCTTGGAGTGCCCTGGCCGGGCTGCTCCAGCAATCTGGGCTAACTGCTCCATCAGACACATCCCAAAACACTCGGAAGCTATGCCTGTGTCTCTGGGTGTTTCCACAGAGCGGTGGTGGGGAGAGGGGAGGAAGGGAAGTACTCAGCGTTTGGAACCAGGCCTTTGATTAAATAGTCATCAACTGAGCAGCATATGCACATGTGACCGTATGATGTATCTTGTGCTGAAGAGGAGACTTGCATTCATTCATTGTCAAAGTGGGTGCCACCTTTTAAAAATGTATTACTTTTTTTTTTTTCTCTTTTATTCACTGGAGCCTAGAAAAGCAGCCATTCTCAGATACTGAAAGATAAAGCTCACTAGTACATTTCTGTGACTTTGTGATTCCTCCAGAAATCACTTTTAGTGCTCAGACAAGACCTGGGAACTCTGTGAGATTCAGGGGCTTCAAAGCATGCCCCTGGGGCAGACAGGGCGACGCATCTGCTCAGGGCCCAGGCAAGAAGAACCAACTCTTCAAAGCCTTGTGGACAAGTTCAGGTTGCTACCTCTGGCTGCAGGTGTGAGAGGGGAGACCCTTAAAAGGGGATCCCCCCTCCAGGGAAGCCTCTGACCCCCAGGATCTCTCACAGCTTAGGGAGTGGCCAGCAAACTGGGGCGATGGCTTTTCCTGCCTGCTCGTCTGGGGTTTCAGTTCCTGTCTGGGCTCTGGCCTCTGACCAGCCGAGGAACCTCAGGCAAGCCTGGACTGCATCTGTGCCTCAGCTGACTCATCTGTAAAATGCTCAACAACACCTCCCCTCGCTACTTCGTAGGGTTTTTCCAGAATGGGACGTGCCAAGGCACTTGCTAGGGGAACTCACTTGTAAGGAGGGTCCCAACAGTTTCCGATCAAACACTTCCTCCTCCAAGAGGCCTCCCCTGCCTGATTCCTCTCTGAAGGTCCCCTAACAACCCCATGGCCACTGTGTATCACCACTTAGCCTGCTGTAGTCTCTTCATAGCACTCCATGCTGTCTTTCTTATTTGCCTACAGGCCCGTTCTCTTTCTTTCCTCTGGTAGAAGGTAAGCTTCGGGAGTGGGGAGTGTGAAGACCTGTACTCACAGGGAATCTGTGCTGTGTTCCTGGCACATAGTAGGTCTCCTTGGGGAGGTGATGCCTGGGCTGAGGTCTGTGAGATCCGCTCTGCTAGACAGCACCGGCCTATAAATACTTAATAAATGTTATCTTTGAATAAGATTCTCTCCCACTACCTTGCATTTAAATCAGGCAACTGAACTATAATGATAATGATGATGAAAAGAATAGCTGCCATTTTCTGACAGCATTGTACGTGCAGATCTCACAAGAAGCACTTTATGCGTTATCTTTCTCAGTCCTTACAACTACCCTACAAGGTAGTTACTGTGACTATTATTTTCTCTACTGGAGGGATGTGGACACTAAGACTCCCAGGCGATGAGCAGATAGCCTGAAGTCACACAGCGTGTCAGTACAGATGTGGGACGAAAGCACAGCAGTGGCTGGCACCAGAGCCTGCAGATCACTGAAGCCACATGCTAGAGATAGAGTTTCACCACCACATTGGGTTGACTGCTTGGCAGGGTCTGGGTGAGAGTTATAAATCTTTGACATGGAAACAAAACATGTCACTTTGGCTGTTTGAATCAGAAGTGTTTGATCCCCTTCCAAATGTGGCCCAGGTGCCTGCAGGCTCTGGTTACGAGTACGATCATGGAAGTTAATAAGGCCATTGCTTTTTTGGAGGGGCAGCTTGGAACAACACAGCTAGGGGCCAGTGGCAAGGCAGTGTTTGGGCCATAAAACTGTTGGCTGGTTTGTTCATCTCTTTCCGTGGGCTTTGGTAATTACAGCCTCGGACCTGATTTCCTGACTCTGGCTCTCCTCCACGGTCTTAGGGTGGTACTTTCCAAGAGAAGCTCAGCCTTAGTCCTTCATGCCATTCTTTTAGGTTTTATCCAGTTTTCCTGAAAGAAAATCTGCATCTGAGAGTGGCCCAGAGAAGTGGGGGTTTCATACATGGAAGGTTTGAGCTTATGAGCTGTGTGGCTTTAGGCAAATTACTTTACCTCTCTGTGCCTCGGTGTCCTCAACATCAAATTATGACACTAATAGTAGCTACTTCACTGGATTGTTGAGAGGATTCAGTGAATTAATTCGTGTAAAATACCTAGAAGAATGCCAGGAACATGGTAGTTAATAAATGGTTATTAAATGTTAGCTCATGATAATTACAATAATTATCATTTTGATGTGATGATGATGACGGTGGTGGTGGTCCTAAGTGTGTCAGGTCTGGGAACCCATATGTCAGTCCTCAGCAAACAGGACAGTAGGGAGGCATCTTTCTGGTCACCACAACGCTGCCTAGGGCTGTCACACCCACAAGATTTGTAAAACGGGCAAGTGGCCAACATTACAAAATGAAATAAGTCTGCTTTTCGAATGAGACTTCCACAGATATTTCGTGGGAAGCACTCAAGAACAGGATCATTCTTCAAACTTATCTTTGTTCTCCTACCTTCTCCTCACTTGTGTGAGAATGGATTTGTTCTCCGTACCCTGCCTGGAACACGCCTTGTTTTCTTCTTACGGTTTCATTAATTATGCATTTAATATCAGCAGGAACAGCATCCACCACTAAGCGCAGCTGGCCTTGCCAGCTGCTGCCCAGAGGAGGGGCAAGTACATTGAGATTAGCCCTGATATCTTTTCCAGAACTGTGGTTTTATGACTCAAAGGGCAAAAAGCAAGAAGCTCTGTGGGTGCCGTTCTGTAGGTGACAAGACCTGGGAATTAGAAAAATGATGTTTCCTGCTTGGGGCTAAAAAAATTTGCATTCCCAGGCCCTATTCAAGATGCTGGGCCTTGAGATTCACATCTGTGTGCATGGTCAGGGAAGACCAAGAGAGGATTTCAAGTTTAACTCAGTGAGAATTTTTGTTTAAGAGCAATTCTCATGAGTCCAGGCTGTTGCAACATGCCTTGAGAAATTCAGAAGCAAAACAGAACACTGCCCTGCCTTCAAGGATCTTGGGGTCTCAATAGCAGACTATAAATCCATCTTCTAGCATCCAAGCTTTTGAGGAAGGTGACTAACCTTTATTAGGCATCGACTTAGGGCATTTTGATCCTTATCATAACCCTGTTAGGTTGGGATATACCCATTTTACTGGTGAAGAAACTGAGCTTCAGAGAAGTGGTTGACTTTCCTGTTAAAGGTCATCTAACTATTAAGTAGGTCTTCTGGGATTCAACCCCAGGCCTGTCTGCAATACCCAATCTCTTTTCACTCTTCTGCACTGTCTGTTAGGAACAGGGTGCCCTTCGGATCTAGGAGATAGCTCTATGTAGCTCCAGAAACAGTCTGCCCTTGTTAGCTTTTGCTGGCTGTGGGACAGGGAGCTCTTCAGTGATTGGCTGCAGAATTAGACTCTCCATGTTGGAAACTCTGATTGGTCCAGAAATCAGTGGTTGCACTTCAGATGTGTTCTTTGGCTCCAAATAATTTTTTTCCATCTTAGGTGGCTGTCTGATTGCTTCTAAGACCATTCTCTCTACTTGGGAAGCTATAATTGGCTCTGCCTTTGGTAATTCCAGCCTTAGTCTTGAGGCATTTCTGGATCAGCTTCTGGGCACCAGACCACCTTGGGATCATTTTTAAACCTGTACTGGAGACCCTGTGAAATGAAAAGCTTCCAGAATATTCCCAGCCATTGGTGGAGGAATGAGGGCAGGCTTAGTCTTTATAATGGGAAATGTAACCAGTGATGGCAAAAAACATGAGAGAGGGAGCACAGACACAGAGGGAGCACTCATTGACGCATTGAAGAGGCCCACAGCACCACCCACAGGGAGGTCATGGCAGGACGCCTCCACCAGGCAGGAAAATGGTCACATTCTTGGGGACAGCTTCTGCAGCCCTGCCTGCTTCAGCTTGAGGACCCTAGAGCACCTCTGGACTGATGTTTCCAACCTGAATCTGTAGTTGGAAACTTTTACTCCCAGAGTCAATGGCATCTTCAGAATGGCCATGGCAGCTGGGCCTTTGCACCACAGAGGTGGTGGGTATGCTGACTGCATTTCAGCAACCCTGGGTGTTGGGTCTCTTTTTTTTTAAATAAGAATTTGGGATAAATGATAATTCAAGGCCATTGAGAAAGAAACTTATAGGATCAGACATTCTTGATGTCTCTGCTGTAAAGATATCTGATGAACCAGTGGAAAACTCAACCAACGACAAAGGCTAACAAGAACCAAGAAAGAAAAAGAAGAGCAATTTTAGCAGAAGAGCAGAGTGGTTAAAGAATGCCAGTTCTGGAGGCAGATACACTTGGATTCAAATGCCAGCTTCATCATTTTGTAACCGTGTGACCTTGGGCAAGTTATTCAACCTCTCTGGGCCTCAGTTCCCTGTTCTCTAAAATGGGGAGAATCATAATACCAATCGCATAGTTTCTGGGGAGGATTTAACAAGAACACATGTGGCATGCTGGGCTCATTAATGAACTCATTCAACAAATATTTCCTGAGTACATGTTGGGTTAGACATGATCCTAGACACTGGATATACGACAGGGAATAAAAAGATGAGTTTCTTGCTTGCATGATGCTTACATCCGGTAGAGGAGACAGAAAATAAATTAGTTCTGCTTAAAATATGTCATGAATCCTGTGAACAGGGTGTAATGAGGGCAAATAATGGATGGATCTAGTTTAGTCCAGGCGGGCTGGGAAGGCTTCCCCTGGAAGTGATTTTTGAACTGAGATCAAAAGGCTGAGTAGGCGTTTACTAGGTAGCAATTTCCTCATTTTGTCCTTATAAGTACCCCCTTTAGATACTATCTAAAGTCTCAGAGAGGTAGGGTAACTTGCCCATAACAATGGAACTTGTAATTGGATTGGAATTCTGGAAGGTGACCTGACAGTATCTATGAAAACAGACAACAAAGACAACACAAACAATAACAATATTTGCATAGACCCTGTGCCTTAGCAGTTCCAGGTCTAGAAATGTATACTACATGACAGTCTCTCATGCATAAAGATATATAAACAAGGATGTTGATTACAGCACCAATGCTAAAGAAAAAAAAAGTTGGAGTCAAGCTAAATGTCTATAAATAGGAAATTGCTTACAATTAAAGTACATTCTTAGAGCACAAGACCATGCAGCAATAAAAGAGAATGAAGCAGATCTGTATATGCTAATGTGGAAACATCTGCAAGAAATATTGATGAGAGAAAAAAGCAAAGTATAGCAGACTATTAAGAAAAGATGTCTATACATATGTTTGTTTATACACAAAAATTTTTGGAAGGATATCCAGGAAATTGTTAGTGACATTTTCTTCTGGGGAATTAGACTAGGGTGCAAGGTAGAATGGAAAATAACTTTTTATTATTTAATCTTTTCAATCATTTAATTTTTTTACTGTGTATATATTACATTTATAATTTTCTGAGAGTTAATTAAAAATAGCTGAATTCTAATTACACCCACTAGCAGTATGACTGGGTGGTTGTTTAATTTATCTGGATCTCACTGTTTACATCTGTGAAGTAATAGATTTGGACCAGATGACCCTTAAATTTATTCCAGCTTTAACCTTCTATTGTCCTACGATTTCAAAATATGAAATTCCCAATCAGAAATCACCTTACTCCTTCCCCAGGGAAAAGGAACCTGTGTGTTTTGCCAAAGATTCTGTGGCTTCTCTGAGCCATCCAGGCTGGGCTCTTAATAAAATGCCACCAGGCAGCTTGGGCCAGGGAGGAAAGAAAAATCTGGGATCTTTTGAAACAACTGGAGAATCTCTCTAACAAAAGGGTGATCAATAAATAAATATTTTCTGGAGCACAACTGTATTCAAGCCATCGTACTGAATTTAGCATTAGGGATACAAATAAGTAGAAGCCAGAACCCTTGGTACTGGTGGAACTTACAATCGGAAAAGACAGGGCTTACAAATGCTCTACGACCAGCACTTACAACAATCCCTTATGGTAGTTACCATTATTTTTTCCATTTTACAAGTAAGAAAAATGAGGCTCAGAAAGGTCAAGTAGCTAGCCAAAGACAGCTCAGCTAGTAAGAGAGAGACTGGTATCCATTCCCTAGTCTGTGAGACACTGATGCATGTGCTCTTAACTACTGGAGGATCCTGTCACGGGAAGTGAGTGGAGCACAAGGTCAGGTGCGGAACGATGGACCCACGTCTGTGGTTGCACCTACTAAGTGCTCCTCAAATCCGGAAGGGCTGAGCAGACCTGATGTGCTCTGCCTTCTGGGAAGGCCTCATGAAGGAAGTGGGTCTCGAACTGGGCTTTGATGAAAGGATGGAAGTTAGATGCTGCAGGTGTGAGAACCACTGTGAGCAAAGCCACGGAGGCCAAGATGCTTGTGTTCTATCTGTGAGTCTGAGCAGATCAGCCCCTCCCCCTCTCCTGGAATAGGCAGTTTGCTGAGGGAGAAAACACTGGAAATTGCCCGAAAAGCCAGGTTAGTTCATTTGGTTCTGATCCTTCAGGAGCAAGAGTCAAGGAAGGTTCAGGCAAGAAGTATCACGAGTGCCCAGTGTGTCTAGTTGTGGCCACTGCTCAG
Source organism: Hyperoodon ampullatus (assembly GCF_949752795.1). Taxonomy (NCBI): domain Eukaryota; kingdom Metazoa; phylum Chordata; class Mammalia; order Artiodactyla; family Ziphiidae; genus Hyperoodon; species Hyperoodon ampullatus. The sequence continues at coordinate 14,468,851 of NC_136917.1, forward strand.
CTCTCAGGCACTGCACAGAGCCACTGACCATGATGGCCTCCCCTCAGTTCCAGAGTTGGACCCACAGAGCCTCATGGGCAGAACTGGGCAGGGGCTGTGGGTGTGATACTTAGGGGCACCATTTCTGATCCACTAAGAAGAAGCACTGGATCTATGGTCTAATGGTCCATGAAGATCTTCAAGGAGAGAAGTCAAAAGAAAATCAGGTGCACTCCTAAGTATATACCCAAGAGAACTGAAAACATACATCCACACAAAAACTCATATGTAGATGTTCATAGCAGCATTATCCATAATCGCCAAAAGGTGGAAACAAACCAAATGTCCATCAGGGATAAACAAAATGTGGTACATCCATATATATTTATAGCCAGACTAGTATTCAGCAATAAACAGAAATGAAGTACTGACACCTGTGACAACGTGGATGAACCTTGAAAACGTCATGCTTAGTGAAAGGAGCCAGACACTAAAGAAAGGTCACGTATTTTCTGATTCCACTTCTATGAAATGTCAAATCCACAGAGACAGAAGTAGCTTTGTGGTTGCCAGGGGCTGAGGAGGAAGGAAGAATGGAAGTGACTGCTAATGGGTGGATGGTTTCTTTTTGGGGCAATGAAAATGTTCTAAAATTTGGTAGTAGTGAAGATTGTAGTACCTTGTGAGTATACTCAAACCCACTGAATGATATACTTTAAAAAGTTAATGTTATGATATGTGAATTATATCTCAACTTTAAAAAAGAAAATCAGGAATGTGTGACAGAAGACATTTTTGAGGGACCAAGTCAGGTAGAATAGAGGCTAGCAAGAAGCTTAATTAGATTTGACAGTGTCTAGGTATTCTCAGACATGGTTGGGAGGGGGGGATTTCTGGAATTATTCTCAAAAGCGATACCAATTCAACTTACTTTATCACATACCTATTTCCTGTTGTAACCTGATTATTCTTATGAAATCCCCTAAATTCAGGAATTTCTCACCCTAGAAATAACCCATTCCATGTCCTATGGCCAAGTTTTCCCGTTCCTTGGCTTGTGGTTTCATATCCTGGTCTTAAACGGGAGGAGGTGTGAGCTCTGGGCTTACGCAGACCAAAACAGTACATTTTCAGAACCTGCAAGTCATGGGGATGCCAGGAGGAAGGACAGTCAGAGTGGCTGAGAGACACCCTGACCTTTACTGTGTTTGGATAAGCGAGGTTACTACGGAAACAGAAGAGCCTGAGATCTGATGCTCAGGGTGATGGGCAGTCTTTGGAGGACTTTGAGGAAGGGAGTGATACGATCTGATCCTTCTGGGTTCTGTGTGCAGAGTTGACTTTACGGGGGCCACAAGCCAGGAGGTCACTTCACTGCACCCCTGGAGAGACTTGGTCTTTTTGGACTCTGGGAGATAAAATTTCAAGTAAAAGAAGGAAAGCTCATTTCCTCAACAGAGTATGAGCTGCACAAGGGCAGGGACTGCTGTCTGTATAACCATTGCCCTATCCCCACATGATGACAATTCCTGGCCCATTGAAGATGTTCAATAAATATGTGTTAATGCATCCTCAGCTAAAGACTGATCACAGCGTGTAGAAAGAGACTTGAACGTCTATCAGAAGGCTTGGGTTTAAATCCCAGCTCTGCTGTACATTTAACAAGCTGTGTGACCTTAGGCAAAATACATAAGCCCTCTAAGCCTCAGTCTCCTCAAATGTAAAATGGGCCTAATAATGGCTACCAAGTTTTGAGAGATGAAAGGAGGGATGTGTGGGAAAGTGCCTGGCCCATGGTAAAATGAAGGGCTTGTTTTGCTCCTTTCTGAAACTGGAACCACAAGCCCATATGAAAGTAATACTCTGGGCAGCAATAGGGGCTTTATCAAGGGTAGAGCTGCCTTTCACTTAGTCTTGGCCATCTGAAACTTCCAATGAACATCTCTGAGTGAAGGATGAAGGTCTCCATTGGCAGGTGATTTCCCCAGCTGGTGTTAACCCTCCCCTTGATAGTCAATGTTTAGAGGAGGCTGGAAGTGTGTGGGCTTTGTCCAGCAAAGCTGCCCCCTACCTGGTCCTTGCAGGGCCATGGCATCTTGTAATAATTGCCCCTGAGCACTGAAGGCACCAGGTTGTACTATTTGCTTTGGTACCAAAGGAGTCACTAGAATAATGAAAAGAATAATAGGGCAAACCAGTGCTTTGGAGCTCTTACTGAGATTCATGCCCTTTAAACACATCATCTTTATCATAGCCCTCTGCAGTGGATACACAGGTACCCCTTTTGCAGATGGGTTCACTGAGGCTCAACAATACCTTGGTTTGGGTCTCCATCTCTCGGTTCCGTAGCCTGTGTCAATATCACTGTCACTGCTGCTAATCTTTGGAGCCCTTGCCCTGAGCTGCACACTTTACCTGATCTCTTTCACCATGAGCAGTGGAGTGGGTTCTAGTATTAGTCTCTTCATTTAGCACCAAGAGATCATGTAAATGCGACGGTTATGACAAGCTTACCTGTAAACTTGGCCCTCAGTGGTTCTTGAGCTCAAATTAGCACTGCAATCATCTAGAGTACTTGTGAACACACAGATTTCTGGGGTCCGATTCAGTAGGTCAGGGGTGGGTCCAGAGAATTTGCATTTCTAATGAGTTCCCAGGTGATGCTGGTGCTGCTGGCCAGAGCCACACTTCAAAACCATTGAACTAAAGAGAAGGAAAAGGCAAAATATTCTAAGATGGAAGGTTGCAGGCTGGTCCTCTGAGCTGTCGGGTGAATTAGGGAGGACTTCCAGAGAGGCTGAGAGTCTCTGAAATACTTAATCCCTCATCACCCTCTACTTCTAGGGCAGAGAACCAGCTCACCAGGGCACCCAGCTGGGGCGACTTATTTGTCTTTCAAAAAAACAAAATGAAGCAAAACAACAACAATAAAAAAGCAGCCCTAAAATCTTCCTCCTTGCCCAAATCCTGTTGTCAGAGAGAGGATGTGGTCAGCACCTAGAGAAATCCATCAGTTATCCTAGCTTTGGCCGGGATGTTAATTTCAGAGTCAGTGCCAGTTAGAAAATTGCAGCACACAGAATTAAACTGGTTCTGCCTCTGTCTTCTGCCATCTTCATAAATTATTCACATTACCCAGCGTTTAATATGCTTTCCCACTTCAGACCCTCTCCATGACTGTTCTCCACTCTTTCATTTACAGCTGTGGAACAACTATTTTCATCTGGCAGTGGCTTTTATCACTCAGGATTCTCTGCAGCTGGAGCAGTTCTCCCACGCCAAATACAACAAAATCCTGAATAAGTAGGTTGCATTTGGATCTCTTGAAAGGGGGTAGGAGAATCTCTGAGATGGTGACTGAAGCAGACATTTTTTGTTCCTCCTAGGTACGGGGACATGAGACGGCTAATTGGCTTCTCCATCCGTGATATGTGGTACAAACTTGGTGAGTAGGCACACACATCCAGACAGACACCATCTGCACAAGCCAGGCTCCTTCTTGAAGACCATCCGTTAGAGGGCCATGGGGGCTTCAGCAGTGGGAGCTTGAAATAATAGTTTATCACTGTGTGCACCCCGGGTCCTTAATAAGTGCCGGATGAGAGAGGGTGTCCATCCCCCAAATCCCACCCCCCAAAACAGCTGTGGATCTGCTTGTCCTTGATGCCCCGAGGGGTTAAGAACTCAAACTGGAATTTACAAGAAGGAGAGAGAGCACGACTGCTGTGGGAGTACACGTCACACATGTGCTTTCTGTTGACTGGTGGGCGTTCTGCATCCTGCTTCCTATGTGATGTAGTGATCTACAAAAGACCCTCCAACTGCATGGGGGAGAATTGTTTCCATGGAGGACGAAGGTCTTTTGCGGTATGTTTGAGCTGAAACGTGACCCCAGAAGCTGTCCCCGCTTCAGTGAGCTGCAGGAATCCTGTGTGAGCTCAGTGGCATCTGTGGGAAGAAAGAAGGGGAGATGGAGTCCGCCAGGCGTTTAGGGAGGGTCTGAGTCAGACCAGGGCTAAGGAGATCTTTATTTAGTCTTCACATCACCTCCTGCAAGATGGAAACATTACCTGCTCCTTTTACTGATCAGGAAACTCAGAGAGGGAAGCAACTTGCTTGAGATGAAACAGTGGCAAATCCCAGAGCTTGGTTTTGATTCCACGAGGCTGGGGGCCACATACCTTGCCCAAGGCCTGAATCCTGCTCCATAAATAGGTGTGGAAAGGATGAATGGGTAGGTGGATGGATGAATAAATAGTAACACGTAATGAAGCATTTTCACCTCCGATTTTTGTACACCCTCCTTGACTCTCTGCTGCCGAATTGCTCTGCCCTGGGCCTGGATGTGGGCCCTCTTCAGTCGAGCACTTGCAGTGCTGTGCCCATCTCTTAGATTCAACCTATATCACCTCCCCTGACTTTGCTTCTTGCCTCCCCAGACATCTTAGTGTCTTTCAGTTCCCATCTGATTTCCTGGACAGCTGTTCCTCGCCCTTTCCAACAAGGCCCATTCGTTGTGGGGAAAGCACAGTGGATATCAGCCTGGGTTTTGTGTTTGCTGGCAGCAACTCAACTCAGGCCAAGAGCACATACTGGTAACAGGAGGGTTGTGGACTGGCTTACAAAATCAAAGGGAGAGCTGGGGAACCAGGCCCAGAACAGACTCCACATCTCTGCCTGGGGCCTTGCCCCGTCATTTACATGCTATGAGGCCCAAAGCCAGGGGACTGAGTGACACTGGGCCTAACCTGGGGAAACGGCATCTTCTCCCAGGGTGCTTATGAGGATCATAAGAGCAAATACTGGGAGAGTGAAGCCATGAAAGCCACACCCATGTCAGAGTTTTTATCATTATTTTCACCCTTGCGCCATCAGGAGGGAGCCTAATTTTCCTGTTCTGGCTCAGTAGTCATCAAAGCCAGGCCTGTGTCACTAAGGCCTGAAGCGCAGGGCCCGGGCAGTGCCCAGGCAGGTAACGTAAAAGAGTGACGGGGCTGATGTATGTTAAACCCACAGAAATCCATAAAACAGGGTACTGTCTACATTTGGGGTTGGATAATTCTGTGTTGTGGTGGCTGCCCTATGTATTGTAGGATATTTAGTAGCATCCCTGACCTCTAGCCACCAGATGCCTACCCACCAGATCCTCCTTAGTTGTGATAACCAAAAAAAGTCTCTAGACATTGCCAAATGTCGTGTGTGTGTGTGTGTGTGTGCGTGTGTGTGTGTGTATACAGAATTACCCCCATTTGTAAGCCACTATCATAAATAAATACCATCTCTGCCCTGTTTTTCTAGAACAGCATACCTTTCTCAGTCTAGCTTTTGTTTTTCCACTTTGGGTAATGACAGGGACGTAAGAAATATTTTATGTTTCACTCACCATTTACCCTGCAATAGGAAAAAACAAAAAAGCATGGTGCAAGTGAAGGCCTACCTGGTAGCCAGCATCTGGCCTCAGGGGTCAGGATTATAGGAAGGAGTAGGTGGACCTGCAGCAGAGTGAAGCAGGTGTGCCCCAGCTAAAAGGGACAGTTGCTGTCCTGCTCTGGTCACTGCCATCCTTTTACAATGCAAGGCCGACATTGTCACATCTTTCGCTTTTTCAAAAGAAGAAAGGAAACATAATTTTTAAATGCATTTTCCAATGTATGGCTATTGGTGATAACTAATTGAAAGTTTTAAAACATTGAATGTGTCCAGTGAAACATGGGGCTCAGATTCGGTTTGCATATGAGTCTGCATTCTTTGCTTTACAACAGCAAAGAGGAGGTAAAGCCGTGGTGGGCTTCCTTTCCCAGATCTACATATCAAGCTTTGCCAGAATTGCAAAACAGGGATCTGTGCTTTGTTTGTTTCTAGTTCTTCCAGACAGCCTGCTCTTTTCTGAATGTCCTTCATTGCCATTGTTTTGCACACAGAAGATTTTATTTAGGTATAGATTATGTTTTGGCAGGCATTCCTGTGTTCCCAATTATGCTGATGAATGAAAAGATGTTACCAAATATTCCACCTGCTTAGAATCACAGAACATCAGAACTGGAAGGGCCCTTTAGAGATCATATTGTCCAGCATTTTTCAAATGTTTATTTTTAGCTGAGGACCAATAAAAAAATATCTTGCTCAACACAGAAATTGGATGAAAGCCAAGCTATTCTAATTGAAGTCGAGTCGGGGGCCCAGAGCCCATTATAATGGGCCTCTCCTGAGCTCCCATGTAGACCCCTGTGGATTTTCTGGGGAGAAATCCTGAAGTACTTCAGAGAATAGTTTGAAGCTACAGGTCTGGTCCAACCCACCATTTTACCAATGAGGAAACTAAGGCACAGAGAGGCAAAGAGGTGTGTACGAGATCCTGGAGTGGATTAGAGTTAGATTCAGGACAAGTACCCTGGCACGAGTGTTTGTCCAGAAGCATCACAGACTCCTTGATGTATTCAAGTACCTGTAGGATGAATTAATGTAATTAAAAGATATACTTGTTAGGGTTTGGGGGTTGCAAGAAAGAGATGCTGACTGTGGCTGCCTTAATCAGGGAAGGTACTTATCGGAAGGGGAAGGGGAAATGGTCTACGAAGGGTAGTGCCAGAGACACGCAAGGATCCACGGCAGGTGGTGTGACATTGCCTTCAGGATGTTCCATCCCAGCATCACTCTGCTAAAGGTCCAGTCTCCAGGGGACACCATTCTATTGGCCTTCCTTGGATGACCTCTCCATCAATGCCCCCACCAAGCCTACATCCATCAAGGGAGGCAGAATTTCCCAAAGTAAAATGTTCATGGAGTTATGAGAGGTCAAACAAAGGCACAGATGTCCGCAGCAGAAAACAAAAAGTAAAGGATGCTGCCGGCAAGGATGGCGGAGGCTCCAAGGAAGAGGAAGGTATATCAGCCTGAAAGGGTTTTCCTGCTGCTCATTAGTTACATGGCTGCCTTCTCTTTGCCTGTCTCCTTCAGGGATAAGGGAAGGCAGAGTGAATGGATGGTTCCCCATCCCCGCCCTACTCTGCGTTCTGCCAGATGATGTCATTAGCATACTTTCTCTAACATGCTAATGAGGTTAATCTGCTAATCCAAACCAGGACTAAGCACTGCATACATGAGGGCCCAATGTAGTGAGAACACTGCCTTGGGTAATGATGGATTTTAAAGTGCAATTCGTGGAATATACAAGAGAGAGTGAAACTTAGAAGCTATCTGTGGCAGACGAGGCTGAGTGCCCACACAATAGCCATTCCATCCTTCTTCCTGGCTCACTGATCCCTGATTTTTTTTTTTCATGATCACAGTTTGCTCAGTTAACAATGACTTGTAGCAGGTGATGGCCATGTGACCCTGCTCTAGCCAATGAGAATCGGAAGAAATAAACTTCCTGGGGCTTCAGGAAAACATGTTTTCCCAATTACAGTAAAAGGAAGGGGGACAAATTCAAGGAGCACAACACAGTTTTTGCCCATAGTCTTTCCCCCTCTTCCTTTCTGGGAAACAATAAGATGTCTGGAGGTGTGGTAGCCACCTTGAAGCCATGAAGACAAGAGTCACACCTTAAGGATGGAGGAGCAGCTCTGGACTGACCACCTTTGGCTTCTTGTTAAGGAAGAAAACTAAAGCAGGACTTATTCAGTTTAGCCATGGTGATCAGATTTCTGCTACATCCCTATCTGATACATACATCATCTAATTCAATGCCTTGATTTTACAGGTGAGGTCACTGAGGCCCAGAGAGGCACAAGGACATTCCCAAGGTCAACAACAAATCAGTGACTCAGCTGAGGCAAAAGAGCCAGACTCTTGACCTGAAGTCCAATGTCCTTACTAATAATTTGTTTCAGAATATGCAAATTATTTTCAAAGAGTATGAAATAGCCAACTACGTTTTTCAAAGACTGCTGATAATGAGTAAATCACAATGCATGTTAAGTTTTAAAATTTTGTTTTAATGCCCAGTGCAATCAGGGCATCATCACCATGATCATCAGTATCATCATCTTTTTCTCATCTGGAGAGATTTGAGCAACCCTGTGATTATAAGATAGCTAATTGCAAAGATAATCTCAGGCTGGAAAATCATTCAGGGAAAAGTCTAGACATCTGTGTGTGTGTGTGTGTGTGTGTGTGTGTGTGTGTGTGTGTGAGCGTGCTTTTGTGAGAGAGGGTACATGCAGGGAGGTCTTTATGGAGAGAAGGACCATATGTTGGTACTAGGACCCAGCCACTAAAGGGTTAATGCCATTTGTGTCTTTGAATCCTGGGATGATGCCAAATATAATGTACTTTTCCTGATAATGTAGCATCATAACATTTGATTTCTGCTTAGAGTGAAGCAATGCACGTTTTGCCAAAATAACTGTACTTAACCATCCCACATTCACTTGGGTTAATGCCTGTCTGCTGTGTTAACAGTCTTCATGGGAAAGAAAGACAAATTCCAGCGGCTGGCATCATGGCCTCACACGTGGGGAGGTCACTCCCAGCAGAGCTGTGAGAGCAACTGCACCATTACTTTTTAAGCATCTATGGAGTGCCCAGCTTGGTGCTAAGCTCCAGGGGAGGGCGGGAGAGTTGGGAAAGTATAAGGCACAGTCCCTGCCCTGCCTGGAAGAGCCTACCATCCAGCTCTGAGAGTAGAACAAACTAAGAGTTTAAAGAACAAAGTAAGAGCATGTTCTTTAATGTGACATGTGTGGTGGAGACTCAGGAGTTCAGGCAAACAGGAGGATGGCTCTTTTGAGTAAATGGCTCTTGAATTAGACCCCAGGGTGGTCAGAACTGAAACAGATGGGAATGGGGGAGGGGCAACTATTCCAGGAGAGCAACCAGCCTAAGCAAGCATGGCTTCTTAGAGTTGGGGAGAAGCTGCTGGGAAGAAACAGGAAATGGGATTAGAAAGGCATCCATCCATCCACCCATTCATTGATTCATTTAACAACAAATATTGAGCACTGTGATAGGCAGAATAAGAGCTCCCCCAAAATGTCCAAGTCCTAACCCCTAGAACCTGTGTATAAATTTCCTTACATGGCAAAGTAGACTTTTTAGGTGCAATTAAGGATCTTGAAGATGGTAAGAGTATCCTGGACTATCCACATGGACCCAATGCAGTTACAGTGTCCTTATAAGTGAGGAAAGGAGGCAGGGGAGTCGGAGAAAGATGAGAAAAAGCAACACCGTTGGCTTGAAGATGGAGGAAGGGGCCATGAGCCAAGGAATGCGGGCAACCTCTAGGAGCTGGAGAAGGGAAGGAAACAATTTCCTCCTTAGACCCTCCAGAAAGAACTCAGCCCTGCTCACACTTGACTTTAGCCCAGCGAAACCCATTTCAGACTTCTGACCTCCAGAAGCATAAGATTAATCTGTGCTGCATTAAGCCACTGTCTGTGGTGATTTATAATAGCAGCAACAGGAAATGAAGACAGGTACCCTGTAAGTGCCAGGCACTATGCCTGTAGCTGAGGCTACAGCTGAAAACAGTTGTAGTTAGAGACATAGCCCCCAACTTCATGGACTTTGCACTGAATAGTAACAAACTAATTGCAGAGCTATTTAATTATGGTTGCAAGGGGACATAGCTGTAGAGCAGAAGCTGGGGGCATCCAGAGAGTGTGTAAAGAACTCCTACCTAGTGAGTGAGCTGAGGTGGCCTTCATGAGGAGCGGGGGGAGCCCTGAGCTCCAAAGCAGTGCTGTCCTAAGGAGCTAGCATGTGAGCCACCTGTCTAAATTTAAATTCTCTAGTGTCCAAATTTTTTTTAAAAAAACTATTTAAAAAGCAGTGAAATTCATGTTAACAATATGTTTTATTTAACCCCATATTCCAAAGTGTTATCATTTCAGCATGTAACCAATATAAAACATTACTGAGATATGTTATCTCTTTTTGGTTTGTTTTCCAGAACCCTTTCTCTGAAATCTAGTGGGTTTTTTTTTTTTACACTTACAGCACATCTCAGCTCGGAGTAGCCTTATTTCAAGTGCTCCAAGACACATGTAGCCAAGTAGCTTCCACACTGGATAGAGAACGAGTAAGATTTACTTGCGGAGGCGGCGGTGATAGGACTCGGGGTGGTGATGGGGTCAGGGAGAGGGAGGGAAGAGCATGGTGGGCAGAAGCGGGCAGTGTGCAGGCCTGAGGAGGGGGGAGCGGGGCGAACCGGAGGAACAGGAGGCAGGCCAGTGGAGGGAGGCTGGGGTATGGAGACGGAGCATCGGGCCAAATGGGTCCTGCAGAGCGCTGGGACCCGTGGAAGGACTGTAAGCTGTGGACCAACATAGTCAGACTGGGGCTCTTCACACACCTTTGAGAACAGATAAGAACCTGTTTCCATAGGATAGAGAAGGGTGCAGAGGGTGGTGAATGTCAGCCATGGGAGATAAGATACGTCTAATCCCACCTTCTTCCCATGCCAGCCCTTTACGCTAGAGGTGAACAAACAAACTGACTGGACTGAGAAGTTCCATGAAAAGCCCCAGGGGGCTCCATGAGGTCAGACCGGTCTTCTCACGTTGCTTTTTCCAGAACCCACCCTAGGCTGAGCTTGTACTGCTCAGCATCGTCATCATCATAATCAGCATCAACACTTCCTGAGCCTTTCTAATGAGCCAGACCCTGTACAAAGCCCTCTGTTTTAAGCTGCTCAGCAATTCTTCCAGGCAGGGATTATGATGATTATCTCCATTTAACAGATGAGATAACAGAGGCTCAGGGACATTAAGTGACAGGCACAAAGCCACACGGCCTGGAGTGGCAGTGGGGGGGACTTGACCCAGGTTCTCAGGCTCAGAGATTCTACAGGGCCCGGAGGGAAGCCGGGGCTGGGTACATTCTGGGTAACCAGGAGAGAAACAACCACCTGTCTTAGAACAGTGCTGGGAGGGAGATTTTCCAAGCCTGGGAAGGAGGAGCAGAGACCTGTGTTCTTCTTCCTCTTTTGAAGTCAATGAGTGGTCTTTTCTGAGCAGCCCAGCTTTATTTCAGAGTCCCCAGGAGGCTTGCGGGACGCTGAAATCCAGGGGGTGGTAACTTGCCCTCATCCCATTCATTTCAGGGTCTGTGCCAGCCCTCGCAGGGCCTCACGCTCTCAGCTCGAGTGCCCCTGGTGCCCCGTCAGCCCCCTGAGGTCAGCGACTTGCCCACCTTCATTCTCAGCCTGGTTCACGGGATTGTCTCCTTCCTTCCTCCTTCCCTACCCTCCTCCCTTCCTTCTTCCTTTTTGCTTTCTTTGTTTCTTTTTTGCCAGGTCGTCTTCTTAGCGCCCTCAGACCCTTGGCCTGCAATCTCATGGTCTCTTCCTGAGAGGTGTGATAGACAAGGCCATTGCACAGACTGGAAACTGAGGCCAGAGAGCACAGGGGACTGCTTTCCACCCACACACCTAAGCTCTTCCCTGTGCTCTCATTACCACCAGATCCTTTCCTGAAGCCTGGTGTAACTCGGCATTTGTATTTATCCTGCTGGCTTATCGGCACTTTGTATCTGTTCCCAGTGAGAGTCAGCTTCCATTATGTGAAAAAGACCCTCCCGTCCATTCCCTTCCTTGCCTTTTTTTGAAAACAGCAGCAGACGTGTCTCTCGAATGAGGATTTTTTTTTTCCCAAATGAGTTTGCATTCACTTAGCCACAAATATGTTCTCTGTGTTTGTGTGCATGTGTGGGCATCTGTGATTATAAAGGTACACATTCAGATTACTTGAACACAAAATCCAATGTGCTGGGGCTTCCCTGGTGGCACAGTGGTTGAGGGTCCGCCTGCCAATGCAGGGGACACGGGTTCGTGCCCCGGTCCGGGAGGATCCCACATGCCACGGAGCGGCTAGGCCCGTGAGCCATGGCCGCTGGGCCTGCACATCCGGAGCCTGTGCTCCGCAATGGGAGAGGCCACAACAGTGAGAGGCCCGTGTACCGCAAAAAAAAAAAAAAAAAAAATCCAATGTGCTGAAATTCCATTTTTGATGTAAATGAACACAATTTCTTTCTGGGGCATTGTAAGTGCCACTGAAATCACACTGCATTTAGAGAGCAGCATCTCCTTCTCTCCCCTTTCCCTATTCTTCCAAACATCTCTTCCACTGAATGCAGGTCAAAAGTGTCTAAGAAGCCCCTGGTCTATGGCATGTCTGCTCTTTATTTTAAACCATCTTAAATACATCCTTATCAGACCCAATGCCCTCCAGTATTCTAAAGGCCTTTGTCGTATAAGCAATTTCTCCATTCCATGGTGGCTTATCTGACAGTTTCTCATTTACCTTCTACTTATTATTGCAGTCGACTTTGAATTTTAAAACCCCACTGAGGGTTTAAAGAATCTTGAAGGACAAAATCAGAAACCTAGATTAGCAGTTACTATAAACCTGCAGGAAAGCTAGTTTTTTTTTTTCCTTTTTTTCTGTTTGGACCAATGTGAAGTATAATCCAAATACATCATATAATGAAGCTGATATCCTGGTAAAGTGTCTTTCTATTTCACTCAACTCTCTGCCAGCCTTCATCATTTCATTCTCACTAGCCAAAGATATTCCTAGGATGATGCCTTTTTTATCTGAATTCTGGGGAAATACTCACTCCAACCGTAAGCCTCATTTAGGCTGAATTAAAATTCATTTTCTTGCTGCCTTCCCTCTTGGCTCCTTTTCTCAGCTTTATTCGAAAGCAGCAGCGCCAGGCTATACTCCATACCGCCTGAGTTTCTGCACCCCAGGAGCTCTCTCCCCCAAGGCGGAGACCACCAATGTGCATCCTGACAATGGGGAAAACCAGGATGGGCTTCTTAGGTTCTGAAACTCAGGAAAAGAAAGAGGCAGCTGCTGATGAAACACCTGGGTGTCAGCTCAGTGACAGGGTTGCTGGGATAGCCTTGCCCACGCTCCCTAGGAAATCCCCGCAATTCTTAAGTGCCCCTCTCTTTCCCCGCCCCCCCCGCCATATCTGATGTGTGTATTCTGAGGAGTCTGATCCATTCTGCTCAACAAGGCTGCTCTTCATGGTTCGTTTTGGCCAAACATTACAGCAGCCATAGCTAACACTATATGAAGTGTGCCATGTGCCAAGCAGTGTCCAGGATGCTTGATAAATAATAATTCATTTATTCTTCACAACCCTATGAAATAAATACTGTTATTCTCTCACGTTACAGATGAGGACACGGAGGCCTCAGGGGTCAACTTGCCCAGCATCACATAGCTAGTTGATGGCAGAATCCATTTCCATAATTCAGGCAATCTACATCCAGAATCAGTGCCCTTAACCACTGGGCCACACTACCCCTTCCTCTCGGTGCTGATTCTCCCGGGCTCTGGGCTGAGTATACACAGACATATTTTCACACGGTCTTCTCAACAGGTGGGCATTGTGATTGCATTTTTATAAGACACATATCCAAGTCACATAGCCAGTGAATGTAGGAGCTAGACACATTTATTTCCTCATTCAGCAGACATTTCCTGAGGATCTAACATGTTCTATGCTCAGTGCTACAGATACAACAATAAGAACAGACATGATCTCTCCTCTCACAAAGCTCTCTGTTGGGGGGAGGCAGACGTTTATCAAACGAAGCCATCATTGCCAAGCTGACTAAGAAGACAGACCACCAACCAGTGCAGTATCTGACATAGCTGGCAGTGGGGTGGGCATGCAGTAGGGCTTTTCTCAGCCTATCCATCCATGAGAAGCCAGGTGGTAATGGGCAGGTGTTGGGGAAAAGGCAGGGAAAAATATTACCAACAAAGGAGCCGTGTGTGCACGGGTCTGGCAGTGAGGAAGCAATGTGAGCTTGTGACAGTGGAACCAGGCCAGTGTGGCAAGAATGCCAAGAGCCAGGGGAGGGGACGTAGGAATGTCTTGAAATGAGGCAGAAGAAACAAGAAGTTGTAGTTTATCTGACCATAAGCGATGTTTTAACTCCCACTATTACACTTTTATAGCATACTTTTATAGCAGGTTCTTGGCAGCAAAGTTCGCTTTTCTTGTTTTCATGAAACAGTTGGTAAAAGCATGTATTCCAAATCTCAGAAACATGGCTTGTGTTGCAGACAGACATAATTTCAAGTGTCCCTGTGATTTGCCATCACTAGCATATTCCATCAGGGCCCTATTTGCAAAGGAGATGATGCAGGTGAAAACCCTTATAAACAGCGGCGTGCTTTCCACACGCCTGGGTTATTATCCTTAGCAACGGAGCTTGTTTTGGAAGATGCACATGTCTCTTACAAGAGTGGATGTACGTAAAGTGTCCAAAATGGTGCCTGGATCCTGATAAACAACTATATCAGTGTTAACTATTGCTTTTACAATTTTGCCTCCCTTTTTTTCTTTCCCCAGGCATGGTCTGAGAACCTGTGCATCATGAAAACTGTCTCATGGGTCCATGTCCCTCTTCTCTTTCAGGCCAGAACAAAATCTGCTTCATCCCAGGCATGGTGGGACCTATATTAGAGATGACACTTATCCCTGAGGCTGAGCTCCGGAAAGCCACCATCCCAATCTTCTTCGACATGATGCTGTGTGAATATCAAAGGATTGGGGATTTCAAAAAGGTAAAAAATGAGGCTGGAAACTCATGCCAGCATCCCTAATCCTCAGCCCATTTTTCCATAATGATACCCTTGTTCCATCTGCCTGGGCTTCATTCAGAAGCTTGACGGTAGGCTGGGGACGTTTATTCTTGTGCCCTGAATGAGCTGGCAGATCGGATTTGGTCAGTATTCTATCACTTTCCTGCCCAAGGCCGAGATTAAAATGCACTTTCTTGCTTTGTATCAGCGTGGTCCCTTTCTCAACAGGAAATAGTAAGGATTCTATTTCTGTACCGAAGAGCCCCCTCAAAGTGTGTCCAAAGGCCCCCTCCCTCCCACCTGCCCCAACCTGACACCCACCTCTGTCCAGCACTTCTGCTTCTGGGATGACTCGGAAGATCTGAATAGCTGAGAGAGAGCCTACCCCGCCAAGTGTCAGACTTCCAGTGCATCAGGGTTGACAGCAAGTAGAGCCCAAGGCCCATACTTAGGGAGGCCCCGCAGACCTGCCTCGGGGATGGAATGGGAGGCTTTCCCCAGCATGCAGGGAGTGAGCCACCTGTGTCAAATGCGAGGGCCACTGACCAAGCATTTTCATTGAAAATCCCATCAAACTGGAAGGATAAGGACCGTTTTCTGGGCCCAGTCACTGCAGATGCTTCTGCCAGTGGAATAAACACTGGTTTCCACAACAGGTTCCTGGCAACATTCAGGAGTCACTCCCAGTTTAGGAAGGTATGTCTTTAAGTCCTGCCAAGTTTGCCTTAGCAGTACCTCCAGGTCTCGCCCTCCTGTCCGCTCAGCCCCCTTCTCACCTGGTGCTCCCCCTAACTGGGCTCCGTGCCCTCCCCCCGGCCTTGCCGCATTTCTGCCTCTCATTCTATACCACGTCTGGCCGCCAAACAGTTTTCCTTAAAACAGGTACCTAAGTGCCTTCTAAAAGGCAGCAGATTCCAAAGTGCTTTTCCTTAAAATCCTTGAAGACCTTACCCTCCCGTTGTTCACTGGTTCTCTAATCCTCACCAAATAAAGTCCAAACCCTGTCTTCTGCATTCCAGGCCCTCCTTGCTCTGGCCTTCCATCAAATGTTCCAGCCATTTCCTCCAACTCCTTCCTCCCCGTCACCTATTCTCCAGGCAACCCCCACCACCGCCCCCGCCAGCTCACCTGAATTGCGTTGCCTTGGTGAGCATCCTCCTTCATGTTTCCACTTCCTCGGGTTCTCTGCCACATTCACAGTCCTTCCTGCCGACGTCATCTACGCTCCTACCAATCCTGCAAAGCCCACTCCAACGCTCATCCTTTAAGAGATCTTTGCCCTCTATTCCTATGTCATTCCAGCTGTCTGAGGTATCCTTATTATACACTGCCTTGCACTAAACTCATTTCTGCATCTTCCTCATCTTCGTGTCATAAAAGTGATGATGATGATGATGACAATGACTGCCATTAACTAGGCGTTTACTCTGTGTCAAGCACTGTAAATAACTTCCATACAGTAGTTCGTGGGATGAACTGTTTATTACAACCCTGTGAGGTAGGCAGCATTACCACCCAGTTTTAAGATGGAAGTGCTGAGGCTTAGAGAGGTGAAGTCACTTACCCGAAGTCACACATCAAGAAAGAGGCGGAGCAGAGGTTGCAACACACAGATCACGACAATCCCAAGCCCAGGCTGTGCCCACTGCACTACCCAGCCACTGGCCTCATCGCAGTAAGTGCTGGCTGAATGAAGGAATGAGTGGCATCCTTTCAAGCAGTGCCTTCTCAAAAAATGTTCCGTGGAGCTCTAATCCCACCAGATGCTCTAGGGAAGAGGGTTTGGAGGTTAAATACCTTGGGAAGCCCCTGCATGCCATAACCCCTGTTGGAGTATTCCAATGCACATTAACGTAGCCAAGGCACTGAGCTGTTCCACAGTAAACAGACCTGTTGAATTTCTCAAATCTATTTCTTGAAGAAACATCTACTGGATGTGCCAATCACTTTGGAAAAGGTGGTTCTAAGAGGAAAGAGACTAGTTAGCTGTGATGATCTCAGTGTGAGAGGGTGCACTCCCCGCCCAGGGACTGGTGGGAACTCTCTAGTCCCAGGAAGGCTGGTGACCAGCTGCCCCCCTGCAAGGAGCCTGTAAAGAAATCAGGTGAGGAGTTCAGATGGAGAAAGACATCATACCCAACCAGCTGGGGTGGGGGAGTAGAAGGCGCAGCCCTGGATCGAGTGTTTGATGGTTGTCTGGAATCTGCTGCCTTTTAAGGGGGAAGAAAAGTCTGTGAAGCTTGGGAACCTGTGCAGGGCACAGTACATGGGATGAGGGGCATCGTGCCTCCCCTCAGGTCAGCACTCCCCGCCATGGTATGGGCACCAGCTGGCTCAGAAGACGTCCTGGGAGCAGGCGTGCAAAAGATACACTCCCAGTACTGATGGCATACAACGTCCGAAGGAGAAGTGCACCCAGGTCCTTTCTGGATTACAACCTGACGGTTGTGTTTGGTGGCCTCATGTCTTCCGAGGCTTGCCTGTCGTGTGATTTTCCTGCCCTAATGGATTCCCTTCTTGAGGCCTCCCTGTGGCATGCACCCACCTATTCCCCATGAATGGGGTCATCCCCGGGCTCCTCGCTCCAGGCATGTGTTCATCATTAGCTCCTTCCCCAGTTGCTTCTCTTCATTGCTACCTTATCGAAAGGGATGGGACAGCCAGGCTGACTAATGGGGCAGCTTCCTGTGTGAACACAAGCTACATGCTTGGTGGGAGCCCAGCTGTGGGATGAGCAGACCCAGGTGTTACCGCTTGGTTCGGAGTAAGCAGCCATGGATGGTGTACCCAGGAAAGGGAGGAAGCAAGGCCCCCATGAGCGCCAAGCTGCCCTGATGGCCAGATCCAGAATGAACCGCAGAACCGGGGTTTGAGACCCCAGAGGCCTCATGTGCAAACTGGTATTAGTGCACGATGCCAAATAATGAGATAAGGGAAGAACCATATGCCCAGAAGATGACAGGGTTCCCTTTCTAAAATGTGGGTTTTAACGGAAATAGCAGAGCTCACAGGAGAACTTAGCAGGGCCTTTGCTCCTGGCTCACACCAGGCCCTCTGGCCTGATACCCAATGTCTTGTAGTTCCTTTGCTGTCATCCCTTTGCCGGGCTCTTCCTTTGATTTCTTCACCTGAAGAATCGTAGTCATCCTTCAGCTGTGGCCTCACATTTTGGGAAAGCCTTTCCTGCTTCTTGGGGCAGTGGAGCATCTGGATGCAAGAGACCAAGATTTGTTCCAGCAGGATGAGCTGGAGCAAATGGAACTGGGACAGGAAGAGGGCAGACTCTGAGTGGCTGGGGTGGGGAGAAGGAGGCTCCAGGGCAGTGTCTCTGCTCTAAGTTTCTTACGCAACCTCATCACCAGATTTCCCTCCCTCCCCCTCTAGCCCCAATTAAATGCCCGATGCATTTGACTGACAGCCGTTACCCCTCAGGAGTACATCACTTCACCCCAGGCCGTCTCTGTCTGTAACTGGGACTGGATTTCATGTCCCTGGTATACTCCATGATTCCCGTGGTGGGGCTGTGGACAGCAAGAGGGGCCTTGAGTTGGCCACGCTGTGGCTGGCGTGGCCATGCCCCAGTTAAAGTGAAATGCATCTAGTCCTACCTGCGTGGCGCTCAGGCATGTCACCTGTGCCCCATAGCATGACAACCTGCTCATAGGTCTGCCTCCATCACAAGACTGTGAGCTCCTCTTTGAGGGCCAAAGCGGTTCCCTCAGGCCTGAACTCCCAGCCCCTGTCAAGTGCCTGACGTGAATGTGACGTGAACCGTGTCAGTGTTCTCAGTATGAATGGAGGCATTTAGACCTCCATCCCACCACTGCCTTGGTACAGAGAGGAACGTTCCAGTGAATGTTTTTATAATGTAGAATAATGAGGGTGGCTGACCACTGCCTGAGTAACCCCATAGGAGGCTGGGTAGACCAGTTGTCTTGCTGGCCAATTCTTTGTGGAGGGAGGGATGGTGGGCTTTCTAGATGATGTTGGTGGGAAGGAATGGAGGTCCTGGGATGTAGGGAGGTTACCTATGAGGCAGATTGTAGACCAGGATTAGGTACTAATCAGCTGGAGGGTCTGAGCTCTCAGCAGGCAGGAGATCCAGAGAGAATCCCTTTCTCAGAGAAGGAAGAGATAATAGCATTTGACAGCAGCACTTAAAACAGTGCCTGGAACACAGCAGGAACTCAATAATTGCTTGTTGAATGAATTAATGGACAAAGATATCAGTTTGGCAGATTCCACTGAGACTGAGTCTTGGCATGGAGTGAATTGGTGATTCAAACGGCTTAGAACATAATGTGGAAAAGTGCAAATCAATTCATTAAATGTGTACTGAGCACCTACTGTCTCTGGACACTGTGCTTTGGAGTCAGATAGACTTGCTGCTTATAAGCTGAATAAATTTGGATAGGTTATTTAACCTTTCTCAGTCTCAGTTTTTCATCCATAAAATGTGTATCATAATACCATTATAGGTTCCCAGACTCAAGCTCCGTGGGTGATGAAATGAAACAGGAAGAGATGAGATAACTCAAAATTAGGAAGCTGCACTAACTTGCATCAGCATCCCTCCTCACGTGACACTGTCTCCTCCAGCTTCCTCCCATGTCAGCTTCCGCCCACCCCAGGACAACCAGCATTTAGTTAACAAAGGAGACCACAGGCTGACTTACTGGTGCCAGTTTCATCTTTGTTATCTCTTTGCCATCCTGGCCTGTCACACTATCTCTGCCCCCTCCCATGTCATAGGCAGCACTTTACCTTTGAAGGTAGCTGAGGAAGAGCTCTTGATCCCTACATTTTACACTTCGGAGGGGCCCGGCTCCTATCAAAAAAATGTTGTAGACAAACAAGAGGATGAAAATAGCCAAGAGGTTCTAAAGCAGTCAAGAGAGACAGAGGAAACAGTGCAGGGAAGGCATGATGCAAATGTGAGGCCCACGTGATGTCATTCTGCCGTAAGAGGAGGTCTGGGCTCCTAGAGCTCACCCCCGTTTCCCTGAGTGTTTAAGATTGGTATCGGGCCTTGCGGCATGTACCTTTTGTGAAAGCAACCTGAGGATGCTCCTTAACAAATATCCATCTTGCAGGGGTGGGGGAAGGAGTCAGTGATGTGATGCAGTCTTGTAGTGTGGATGAAATGGGATTAATTTGGAGAAGCCAGAGCTGCGCCCTAAGCTCTGCATAGTGACAATGTTGGGGGGTAAAGGCCTGTCATGGTGACGTAACGTAGTGTATGTTTGGGAGTGTATGGGACCCTTGGGAGTACCCTAAGTCAAGTCCATCCATCCTTTGAAACCCAAGACAAAGGTCCCACTTTGCCTCAGTTTCCTGATTTATAAGTGAGGCTGATGATATCCATTTCCCTTGACTGTTGTAATATGATGCTAATGAAGAGGATAGTGTCAGCAATGTCATGATGATGATTGCTAACAAATATGAAGCACCTACTATGTGCTAAGCGCCAGGCCAGGCCTTTCACATGTGTTTTCCCATTAACTTCTTGCCACAGCACTATAAAGTCGGTGCTGTTTTAAATGTCCATTTAATAGATGAGAAAACTGAGCCTCAGAAAGGCTTAGTAACTTGCCCAACATCACATGGTGGGGAAAACAGTCAAAGCAAGACTCAAACTAAGTCTGTTTGTTGTCAAAGCCTGTGGTCATAGCCACTCCTGAGCAGAGCACAGCACTGGCCCCAGCAGCCCAGAGGGCCAGAGTCTACCCTGGGACATGCTTGACTGAGGCCTTCCCTCTCTAGCCCACTCCGGAGGGTTCAGGCATGGCTGGCGTCATCAGCTCTGCATATTCCTGGAACCCTGTAATTTCCCTCCCTGTGGGCTCTTTTGTGACCCTGAGACAAGTGCTTATTTAGCCCATCCACTTCTCGGCTCTAAAGGAAAGTTCATCTCACGAGGAGGAATCGTGCCAGCATTTACCATTGAACAATTTAGACAAAAAAGCTGGTTTTCTCCCCCAAGAACTGCTTTCCAGTAACATTCAGCAGTAATAACAATAACATTAGCAGCAATCGACAAGCAAACCCAGTGCATACTTGAGCCTACGCGCTCCCCTAGTGCTTTATAAATAAAATTTCCCCAGCCCTCCTAACTACCCCATGAGGTAGGTACCACTGTTATTCCTGTAATATTGATCAGGATCAACAAACTATGGCCCCAGGCCAAATCTGTCCTGCCACCTGTTTTTGTAAATAAAGTTTTACTGGACTGGAGTCACGCCAATTTGTTTTTGTATTAGCTACAGCTGTTTTGGTGCTGTAACAGCAGAGGTGAGTCGTTGTGACAGAGACTGACCCACGACGCCTGAAATATTTACTATCTGGCCCTTAAAGAAAATGTCTACTGAGCCCTGATATAAACTATGACACCGAGGATTAGAAAGACCTACTAGCTTTCCCAAGACGGTGGAGGGGATGGAGGAGACATTTTAAGCCAGTGCTTATTTACCCCAACCGTGGCCTAACGTCAGCACCTACTCTTGTAGTCCCTTGGCTATATTTCTTCCTGGCCTAGGCTCGACACAGTATACATGTCTAATCATGCTAGCCCCCAGTCCCCGACTTTGGGTGACCCTTGACATGCTTAACAAAATGCTTAACAAAATGCATCATATAAGGGGCGTGATGGACGTGTAGAGTGGCAGCCCAGACCCTCGCCGTGTTGGCCTCTGTCTAGGTCTCCGTTCTTATTTCCATCCTTTCTTGCTTGAACTCTCTCCTCCAGCTGAATGCTCTCCTCCTTTTTCTCCACATTCCAAGCTCCACACCTTTGCACAGTCCATCCGCCCCCCCCCCACACACACAGAATGCCTTTCCTTTCCCTATTTATCACAACCCTACCCATCTTTCCAGGCCTGTGTATCTCCTTCCATAAATCTTCCTCAACTGTGGAAACTCACAGGAAATTCTTTCTCAGCACAAGCTGTATCAGCACAAGCTTCTGGTCCTTACCTTTGGCCCTTAGCCCACAAAAGTGAGGGAACAGCGGCTCCACGGATGATATGTGAAGCAGAGGGAAAGTGAATCTGGTCTCTGCCTTCCGTCACTGAAAGATTCCAGCCAACTCGACTGGGCTTGATCCTTTGTGCACTGGAAAGAGCCTGCCAAAATGTCTCTGCCATTCATCTGAGACTTCAGACAAGCCACTTAAACTCTCTGGGCCTCTATTTCATCTGTCATAAGAACTGACACTTACTGAGGGTGGTGTTAAGCAGGGGCTGGCTGTTTTTCATGCATTATAGCATTTAAAGGTGATCCTTGACTTCCAGACCTCATGGAGTTATTGTGAGGACTGAGGGTAAAGGGGCTGAGTTAAGATCCAGGAGCCCCCAAGGGCTCCCTGGACCTTGTTGAGCTTTGCCAAGAACCTCCCTCCCTTCTCTAAGTGCCAGTTTCTTATCTAGTGGTAAAAAGGGAGATGGGTAGACTGCATGATTTGGATGGACTCATCAAGGCATGATATTAAAACAGTATACAAACCATTTTTGCGTTACAACCATGTAAGAGAGATAACAAACGGCTCTTCAAAATGTTGAACTCAACTGGGTGAAATGCTTCTTGACATTAAAAGTAGGAAGACAAAATACTCTCTGGCTTCAGTGTTACAAGATTTGGTGTGTAGGTGCATACTTACTTTCAGGTCACTTAGCTAGTCGGATCTCTGACCATTACAGTTGTCACCAGACTTGACTCTCTGAGGCATTAATTCATGTAAATATGACAGCTTCAGGTATGGCTGGATTCAGGAGCTCAAAAATGGCACCAGGTTTCAGTCTCTCTCCATCCCCTCCTCTCTGTTTTCTACTACATTGGTGTCATTCTCAGGCAGGCTCTTTCATTGTGGTCCTTTCCAGCAGCACCGGGCTTAAAACCTTCCATCTTCAAGTTAAGCAGAAAGACTTCTTTTTCCTAAGAGTGTCAATAGAACCTCAGATTTCAGTCTCACTGGCTTGATCTGCGCCTTAATTGTAGGGTCTGGATAATGGAAGATACTGATCAAGAGCTTGGCCTGATCATGTACCCACACCTAGACCTAGGGAGGTATGGTCAGCCCACCTGAGTCTCACAAACTGAGATTAGGGTTGATGTGATCACCAAAGTATAGAGAAAGGAATGCAGAAAGAATAGCTGTTCATGACAACATGCCATTCCCTGAAGATCAGTGCTCTGTCACATCCCTCAGTGCCTTTGCACATGTTATACCCTCTGCTAGGAATGCCCTTTCTCTTTCCATTCTCCTGCAAAATTTCAAGATAAACTTGAGAACAAGGTCAAATGACATGGGCTGTGAGCCTTCCCTGTAGACTCTCCTCTCTCTCTCTCTCCTATGCCCATCTCTCTGCTCCAGCACTTACCATCTATGGCTCTTCTCCGCTCTCCAGGAACTCCTAAAAGGCAAATGTAGTATCCTGTTCCATTTTGCACTCCCAGTGCTCAGCACTGAACCTGGGAGATGATACATGCTCCCTAAGCTTTGGTTAAAAAAATGAATTGACTAATTTCAGCATTCAGCCTTCTAACGTTATTGTTGATTTTCATCTCCTGCTTCTTCAGTTTGAAAATGAAATCATCCTCAAGCTGGACCACGAGGTGGAAGGGGGCCGAGGGGACGAACAGTACATGCAGCTGCTGGAGTCCATGTAAGTTCAGTGCCCAGCATGGGAGGAGCCGGGAAGGTGGGCCCGAGGCCGGAGGGCTTAGGACTCCGGGGGGCTCCAGTGGCTCTGTCCTCCCCTGGAGATAGGCTCATGGGTATGGGAGAGGCTCCATTTTTGGAAGAAATCTCACATCTCTCTCTGCAGTGGCTGTTTCTTTGATATTGATGGGACGGGTCAGATAAAAAGAAACTTTGCTGTGTTGGGGAGAGGGAAATAATCCACCAAAATGTTCACTTTTGTTATCTCTTAGCTGCGGAATAATTTTTGCTGTCTTTTCCTTTTTCCTTTCTCAATCTTTGGCAGATATTGGTCACAACCAACATTTATGGAAACCACGCTAAGTGCCCTCCCAGTATTGTCTCATTTAGTTACGTTTTCTCTGTTTGATCCCATTTCACATAGGTGGCCCCCAAAGCTCAGGGAAATGTCTTGTCCAAGGAAACTAGGCCAAGCTAGTCAAGTGGACAAGCTGGGACTGAACCCAGCTCTGCTGGACTCCAGCGCACAGGCCTGGTGAGGCAGTGGGCAGTGGGTAGCACCCAGGAGCACTGGCCTTGGACTCAGGACACTGTGTTGTTTTAACAGCTCATTGAGATGTAATTCACATACCATACAGTTCACCTAAAGTGTACAATTCAGTGGCTTTCAGTATATTCACAGAGCTGTGCAACTATTACCACAGTCAATTGTAGAACATTTTTGTTACCTCCCGAAAGAAAGCCCATACCCCTTAGCCATCATCCCCTCCCCTTCTCTGGGGTTTCTATGGATGTGTCTATTCTGGACACTACATACAAATAGAATCATACGATACATGGTCCTTTGTGACTGGCTTCTTTCTCATAACATGTTCTCAGGGTTCACCCATGCTGTAACACGTGTCAGTATTTCACTTATTTTTATTGCCGAATAATATTTCACTGTTTGGAAATACCCCATTTTTTTAATTCATTCATCAGCAGTTGGATTTTTAGACTGTCTCCATTTTGGGCTATCAGGAATGATGCTACTTTGAGTGTTCATATACAAATTTCTGTGTGGACACATGTTTACAGTCCTCTTGGGTGTATTAACTAGGAGTGGGATTGCTGGGTCATATGGCAACTCTGTATGTAACCTTTTGAGGAACCATCAGACTGTTTTCCAAAGTGACTATACCAGTTACCTTCCTACCAGCAATGTACAAGGGTTCCAATTTCTCCACATCCTTCTGAGCACTTGTTAATATCCATCTTACTGATTATAGCCATCCTATAATCAGTGTGAAATGAAATCTCATTGTCACTTCAGTTTGCATTTCCTACATGGCTAATGATGTTGAGCATCTTTTCATGTGCATATTGGCCATTAGTATATCGTTGGAGGAAGTCACTGGATTTCCATCTTGATTCCAGCGCTTAGCAGCTGCACAACTTTGGACCAATCATGCAACATCTTTGGCTTCAATGTGCCCATCTGTAAAATGGGGATAATAAGCCTCCTATGGTTGTACTGAAGAGTGAATAACTATAAAACATGTGCACACAGCAGATAGAAGCTCAGGAAATGTCCTTTGATCCCTCACCTAACTCCCAGTTTCTATCTCTGACACCATGATAAGAGTGAGGACTTCTCCCAAGGTTCAGGAATGTGACTCACACATCCCAAATTCCCTCTTAATTGTAGGTTCCCTGATTTGTATGATTCTCTGATATATATCTGCTCTTGAATTCTTTCCCCAGTCCTCTTGGAATATTTTAACTTTAACAACAAAAAGCAGACTGAAGGTCTTGCTCTGACCCTCACAATGACCCTCTCTCCCCTGCCCAGCGGGCAGAGCCCAGTGGACAGAGTTGAATCCCAGGCAGCACCATCCCAGCTGCCCTCGTCCCCTCCTGTCACTGTGCACAACCATCACTAAACACCTAGAAAGCAAAGGCCACTGGGCTAGCCGAGAAACCCGTCATCTGCTCCTCGGGTAGGTATCGAGACTGATCGTCCAGTGGGGAGATGACATTTTGCCTGAGTTAATGTTTTTCTTAAAGCTCAAGAAAGGAAAAATCTAAATATTGACCAGAAGTGAAACCAGGGCTGGTGCTGGCAGTTTCCATTTTTATAAGCGGATGGGGCCCTGCAGCCAGTCTTCAGACGATCAGCAGGATTTTCAAATCCTTCCTGAGCGATTATTTATAAAAGGAGTCCTTAGAGGTCCAGGAAATTAAAAACAGCTCATTATTTTTCTCCTGAAACAGAGGCGTGAATGATTTTTGCCAAACTAATCAAGCCCACCCAACCTGAAGAGTCAGGACCCCGTCAGAACATCCAGGGGCCAAGTCCCTGCTCCTTCCTTCCTTCTGACTTCCTGAGCCTCAGTTTCCTTATCTGCAAATTGAGGCTAAAAATACCATCCAACTCCTAGAGTTTTTATTGAGAATAAACAAGACACATCATGAAAAGTGCTTAGCACAGTTTGTGACACCTTGTAGGTAATCTGGAAATAGTAGTTATTATTATCGTTGATCAGGTGGATATTGATGTGATTATTTGAACCCATGAGCCTACCTATCGTTCCTCTTCCAGACTGGTGAACCTCAGCTCCTCTAACCCTCTTCCCAGCCCCTCATTCAGGGCCTCCACTGATACATAGGGCCCACTCTGGACAGACCCAGTTCTGTGGGCACATGGCTTGGTAACTGGATGGTGTTTTTGTGAATCGAGCAGGGCTTCCCTTCTGGTGGCAGCTGAAGCCCTGCATCGAGGCACGAGGGTTAGGGCATGAAGTGGTGCTGCATTGCAGTATTCACGTGCTCTCATGCAGTGCACAGCCTTACACGGCATCCCGCCCCTCCCCATCCTTAGAACTCTCCTTGGAGCTCGCTCGCATTAGTCCACACCTGTCTTAAAGTGAGAGTCCCATACTGAATGGAGTAATGAGACACATTCTACCCTCCTGTATTCCATCTGCCTGGGAATATTTCTAAAAGTGGCACGGGGGCTGGAAACCTGAAAGGGACAGAGAAGGTGTGTTCTGGGGCCCAGATCCCACTCAGACCAGTTCAGTTGAAAGGGGACCTGTCATAAGAAGCACACAATACATAGTTTTTAAAGGAATAAATGAAAAGTCCAGTTCCATAAGCACTGACAGAGGTGTGGGTCAGGGATCCCTCCCTCTGAAGGCCTCCCATACTGAACGCAGGTCTATTCGAGGGAGGTGTGAGCTCCTTCCAGCCCCCACCAAGGCAGGAGCATAGATGCGGAGTGGCCAGTGTTCTGACATCCCTCCTTCCACCAAGTGAGGGACTATTGAATCACTTCGAGAGCCTCCCAGCTCTTTTTCATTGCCACTTCCATTCCATTGTTGGGCTCAAAGGAGAGGAACAGCTGTGTGACCTTGGCAGGATGGAGATTAGAACTCAGCCCCGTGGGCCTCGAGCCTAGCCTACAAATTGAGGGTGATAACACTGCCTACCTCAAGAAGATTATGTGAGTGTTAAACAAGATAATCAGTAAAACCAGCTTAGCACAACATCTGGAACACAGGTACTCCATAAATGATAGTATCATGTATTACAGTTAGTTTTTATTTCTATATCCACTTCCACTGCTAGACGGTGAACTCCTGGAGGTCAGTGAATTGCTAGTTCTGAGATCTCTGAATCCCTAGTTCCCAGAAGAGTACATGTTGAGTGCACAGATAGATGGATAGATAGATGGTGGACGGATGGGTGATTTCAAACCAATCTGCCCATCTACCTCTCCAACCCTAGACCATAGGAGCAGTTTTCTTACCTTATGGCTAAAAAATAGATTAAGAAAGCCAAGACTTTGTTTTTCTAAACACTTGCTTCTCAAAGGACCAACCATATAGCATCACCCGGGAGCCTGTTAAAATGTAGAATCTCAGGCCTTACCCCAAACCTGCTAAATCAGAATCAATGAACGCAGTGCCCAGGTGATTCCCATGCACACTGAAGTCTGCAAAGCAGCAGACAAAACCAATTGTTCTTAATATTGGCTGTACATTGGAATCACCTGGAGAACTGAAAAAAATAAAATACTGCTTCCTGGCTCCCATCCCCAAAGATACAAAGACATCAACCTAGAGTGGAGATTGAGCTTTGAAAAAGCTCCCCTTGTGATTCTACCATGCGACCAGGGCAGAGAGCCACTGGTCTGGCCACGCTCAGGCCCTCAGATGCCTTCTACCTGGGAGGCTCTGAGAAATCACACCCCAAACGCTGGGACAAAGTTTCATTGCATTGTCATTAAGATGGAAAGCAAGGCTGGAAGTGACCATCCCAGAAGGAGTTAGGCACAGCTGATGACTGAGCCAGACAGGCCTAAATCACAGGGCAGTTTGCATCTCGCCTTGAGAGCTGGGAACAGGTGCTTCTCCCATGGCGAAGATGGATTTGTCTGATCACAGCCACAGTTTGAGACATCGCGTCCTTGCAGCATGGCTTGGCTTCTGGGCAGAATGACCCTCCAGAGTCCTTGCCTTCTTCACCTTCCCCCTCTTAGGAGCTCTTGGGACTTATAAACTGCTATGGGCAGAGTAGGCAGAAACAGACGCAGCCTGGGAAATGCTTGTCTACTCAAGATGCCTGAAAACACACCACAATGTTTCTCTGCAGAAAATACTGACCCGTGATTGTCTTGATTCCCAAGGTCACCACTGACTATCGGAATGATGCTGGGAAGGACATTTAACTTCTCTGGGCCTTGATTACCTCATGTGCAAAATGAGGGGAATAATTTTTACTTACCAGAATGACTGTGATCATTTCTTTAGAAAAAGTGATTAGACAATGTCTGGTGGAGAATAAGTGATTAAGAAGTAGTCATTAACCAAAATTTTAATCCATCTGTCTCTCCCTACCTAGCCTGTGGGCTGCTTGAGGGTAGGCATGATTCTTTTTATATTTCTCTCTTTTTTTTTTTTTATCTTTCTCCCCATCCCCGCCCTACACAATGCCTGGAATAGTGCCTAGCAACTGATAGGTACTTAAGGAATGTCACTATTTTCATTTTTGTTTTTAAAATTTAGAATATTATGATTACAACAAATGTTGTAAATTGTTCAAATACTATATGCACATTTCAGTTGAAAAATGAACATTGTCCTCCTCTATTCCTCCACCTAGACCCCTTGCCAGAAGCAACGTGCATTTAGTTTGGTGTTTATCCTTCTTGACCATATCTGTCACATTCATAAACACACAGAGACACATAAAAGTAGACACACACAGGGACTTCCCTGGCAGTGCAGTGGTTAAGAATCCGCCTGCCAATGCAGGGGACACGGGTTCGATCCCTGGTCCGGGAAGATCCCACATGCCGCGGAGCAACTACTGAGCCTGTGCTCTAGAGCCCGCGAGCCACAACTACTGAAGCCTGCTCGCCTAGAGCCTGTGCTCCACAACAAGAGAAGCCCCTGCTCGCCACAACTAGAGAAAGCCCGCATGCAGCAATGAAGACCCAACACAGCCAAAAATAAATAACTAAATAAAATAAAAATTTTTTAAAGTAGACATGAACTTCCACTCACATATAGCATTTGGTGGTTGAGAGCAGATGCTGGAGCCAGACTGTTGTTATTTACCAACCGTGTGACCTTGGACAAGTTAGTTGACCTCTCTGTGCATTAATTTCACCATCTGCAAACATCTTATATCTTATTTCATAAGACTGTGATGGGAGATTAAATGAGGTAAAATTTGTAAGACGTTTAGAATAATGCCTGGGACGTGGTAGGTTCTTTGTGAGTTGGTTAAATAGAACATAAGTACTGTTCTGAGACTCACTTTTCTCAACTATACATTTTACAGAGCTTTTTGTTTCAAAACATATTGATCTCATACTTTTTAATGACTTCGTAGAGTCACATTTTGTGAATATGCTTTAATTGGACATTTAAGATAGTTCCAACTATTTCACTATTAGACACAATTTGTACGTACTGTAAATATATCCTTACATACTTCTGGGATTATTTCTGTAAAATAGATTCCCCAAAGTAGAATTATTGGATCAAAGGATATGTACTTTTACAATTTTTACAGATATTGTGAAAATTGCTGCCCCCAAAAGTTGTACTGATTTACTCCCAATGTGGGTCTGTAAAGGTGACCATTTCTCCACACCATCGCCCACACTAGAAATTTATTTTTATTTTTTCTCATTTTGATGGTGGGGAAAAAGTTACTTTCTACACTATATGGGCAAATCAGTGTATAAATGAGTTAAGTGATTGAATAAAGGAACAAAATGAGCCAATGAACCAGGGGAACTTGGATACACCGGTTTGTTTGGCTTGTTCTCCACCCTTCCCGAGCCCCGCCCCCGACTCGCAGCCCCGCCCCCAACCCCCGACCCCGAGCACGCTCTTTCTCCCTTGGCCTCGAGCTCACTGCCCTCCCGTCTGTGCCGCAGCCTGATGGAGTGTGCTGCAGAACACCCAACTATCTACAAGTCGGTGGAGAACTTTGTGAACCTGGTCAAAGGCCTCCTGGAGAAGCTGCTGGATTACCGGGGCGTGATGACGGACGAGAGCAAAGACAACCGCATGAGCTGCACCGTGAACCTGCTGGTATGTGCGCGGCTCTCCCCATTTTGAGTCAGATCGGAGTCTTGGGAGCAGGTCTGGCTTTGGGTTCCACTATGGCTCTCTGGATACGGAAGCAGCACTAAGGGCTTTAGAAATCAGACAAACGTGAGAGTGTCCTTGCCCTGACGTCTGCTAGCTCTGTGTCTTGAAGTCAATCATTTCATGTTCCCTGTGCCTCAGTTTATCATATATATGAAATGGGAATGACTGTAGTTGGCTCTCCTCATCCAAGGGTTCGGCATTTGCTGATCCAACTAAAGGTTGAAAATAATCAGGAAAAAAAATTCCACAAAGTTCCAAAAAGCAAAACTTGAATTTGCCGCATGCTGGCCACTATTTACATAGCATTTACATTGGATTTACAGCTCTTTACATAGCATTTACATTGTTTAAGTAATTATAAGTAATCTAGAGGTGATTTAAAGTATATGGATGTGCGTAGGTTATATGCAAATTCTACGCCATTGTATTTAAGGCACTTGAGCATTCTCAGACTTTGGTGTCTGTGGGGGTCCTGGGACCAACCCCCTGCAGCTGTCAGGGGATGACAGTATTTCCTTTAGCACTTAATACACAAAGAAGGAAGGTGGTAGTATAAAGAAGTTAAGAGTATGAGCTTTAGAGTCACACAGGCTATGGGTTCTCATCCTACCTCTGATAATTAATAGACTACACAAGTCAAGAAAGTTTTCTGAAGGTTTAGTTTGCTTATCTGTTCCATGGCGAAAATAATAGTACCTATTTCATAGGTTGCGCAGTCCTGACCCATGGTTAAATGCTCACTGTGTGTTTGTTTCCTTCTCTTACAGAACGAAGTAATACTGATAACTAGTATTTATAGAAAATTACTATGGGATAGGCTAACGAGAGCAGCTAGTTCCAAACCCAGACTCTTCACCCCTGTACCACACGACCTGCCATTGGCCAGCTCCCTTCAGATGTACTGTGATGTGGTTATGAGACAGCTAGTAGCAGCCACAGTGCTTTATACTCACCATGCCAGCCCACCCTCAAGTGGTTAAAATGAATAAAGTTGACCAAAAGACCATGCGGCATCTATCACATCAATCCCCCCTGCCATTCCCAGTGTTCCAGAAATATAAATCCTGTCCCCAAAGTTCTGTTGTGTGTCTTCTGTTTACCCTAAGTGGACTCTTTTTTTTTTTTAATTCTATAGTTAAAATACACTTCCTCTTCAGTGATTTGAAAATGACTAACATATCTGTAATGAATGCTGAAGTCATTACAATTCAGCAACATTATGTTAAAATGTATTATTATTGGGCTTCCCTGGTGGCGCAGTAGTTGAGAGTCCGCCTGCCGATGCAGGGGACACGGGTTCGTGCCCCGGTCCGGGAAGATCCCACATGCCGTAGAGCTGCTGGGCCCGTGAGCCATGGCCGCTGAGCCTGCGCGTCTGGAGTCTGTGCTCCGCAACGGGAGAGGCCACAACAGTAAGAGGCCCGTGTACAGCAAAAAAAAAAAAAAAAAAGAAAAAGTATTATTATTTTTTTTTTGAATTTTTGAATTTTATTTTATCTTTTTATACAGCAGGTTCTCATTAGTGATCCATTTTATACATATTAGTGTATACATGTCAATCCCAATCTCCCAATTCATCACACCACCACCACCACCCCCTGCCACTTTGCCCCCTTGGTGTCCGTACGCTTGTTTTCTACATCTGTGTCTCCTCAATGTCTGCCCTGCAAACCGGTTCATCTGTACCATTTTTCTAGGTTCCCTAAATGGACTCTTTTTAAACAGCCCAGATACTGCCACTGATTTTCTGAAATGCTAAGGGGAGTTTTAAACTCCTGATTACAGGGCTTCCCTGGTGGCACAGTGGTTGAGAGTCCGCCTGCCGATGCAGGGGACATGGGTTCGTGCCCCGGTCCGGGAGGATCCCACATGCCGCAGAGCGGCTGGGCCCGTGAGCCATGGCCGCTGAGCCTGCGCGTCCGGAGCCTGTTGCTCCGCAACAGGAGAGACCACAACAGTGAGATGCCCGCGTACCACAAAAACAACAGCAACAACAACAAAAACCCTCCTGATTACAGCAGAAAGGAATTCATTGCTAATAACTCCACAAGGCCCAATTTACATAAAGAGCACGGAGATGGGTTTTCCAGGAGTATAGCAGTTTCTCTCTTTGGAGAGGTAGAAGTTGGTTGACGAAACTGACCTTCAACTGTCAGAATCTGACCTGGGAGAAAGTTGGGACAGGCAGGTCTCTAAGCAGTTAGACTCTGCTAGATTTTGGTGTGTGGCTTAAACATGGTATCAGGGAGAAGAACAGGATGGGGTGGGTGTGTCTGGAGGCCTAGTATGGCTCTGCCACCCACTGACTATGCCCTGGAACACCTGGAACACATCACCTCACCCTCTCGGAGCCTCAGGTGCACATGAGTGCATTGAATTAAACCTGGGTTTTCTCAAAGTGTGGCTCAAGGATCGGGTCCTGACCTCCTGGCTCAGAATCTGTAAGGACTTGTTTTAAAATGCACAGGATTCCAGGACAACTACTGGTCTACATGAGCCCTGAGCTGGAATAGGTATTGCCAGGCTTAAATGTTTTTGACTGTGGAATCTCAGCATAACTTCGGATAGTTCTGCACTATCAGGAGTTATGATCTGTTATCATCACTGGGATCTGTTGTGATTACTATTACTCTATTGCTATTACTCTGATTCCAACTCAGTTCTGCCTGAGTGCAAGATCTGGGCTTTTAAAGATCAAGCTGGACTGCCTTTCATAGTAGACTTTGTCAAAGTAAACGGCCTCAATCTTGGCATCCCTCAGTGCAGCAAATAGCTGGATTGCACCCCCTGATGTGATGGCTGAGATACTTCCTCTGTCCCTTTATAGTCTAAGGATCAGGGAAGTGCCTTTCAAGGCAGAATAAGCTGTTTGATGCATTCAGGAAAGTAAATTTCTTGCTCCCATCTCTCCCAGGTAGTACATAGCAATTTCCTCTCATCTTCATCACAGTGCCCTCCACCCCTGCTGCTCTGCAAAGAAAAAAACCTCATCACTGTTTTTCCTCCCTTATCTAGAATTTCTACAAAGATAATAATCGGGAAGAGATGTACATAAGGTAAGATTTTTGTTTTCTGAAACCCAGGCCTGCTGTGTCACTCTCCTGCTCAATATCCATCGATGGCTCCCCGCTGCCTTTAGCAGAGTTTAAGCATATCTTGTTGACATTCAGACCCTCTTTGTTCTGATTCCTAACAATCTCCCCAGATTCAACTCCTTCTATCTCCTACAATCAGCCCCCCAAATCCACTTGGAGTTCTCTGACCTGCCATGCTGTTTTGCTGTGGATTGAGCTGGTGAATTGCACGTGCGTTTGTTACAAGAATGGCATGCGAAGCCCTAGTCCAGGGTTGGTAGTTAGAACATCCGCCAGCCCAGCTTTGAAGGGAAAAAAATACCAAGATGCATGATGCCCGCTTCTTTGTAGGCATTTAAAAGATATGTATTTGAACATCATATGAAGGATTTGGGGGGGACATTCGGCTGAAGCAAAGAACCCCCTTGCCAGTGTGTCTCAGACTCTCATTTTTTTCCTCCAAAGTTTTTTTTTTATTGGTACTTTTACTCATTACAAAAATAATACATACTGGGCTTCCCTGGTGGCGCAGTGGTTGAGAGTCCGCCTGCTGATGCAGGGCACACGGGTTCGTGCCCCGGTCCAGGAAGATCCCACATGCCGTGGAGTAGCTAGGCCTGTGAGCCATGGCCGCTGAGCCTGCGCGTCCAGAGCCCGTGCTCCACAACGGGAGAGGCCGCAACTGTGAGAGGCCCGCATACGGCAAACAAACAAACAAACAAACAAAAACAAAAAACATAGTTATGACCAAAAATACCTCATAAAATACAGACAGGCAAAACAAAAAATGAAATAAACTCCCATAATCTATACATATTCCCAGACCTTTTTATATTTATGTTTATATATAGATCAAATTCTATGCATGCCTAGTTTCTACAAAAATGGGATCATATTGCTCATAATTTATTCTTTGCTTGACAAGAATTCCATGTCAACAGAAGTATTTCAACTTAATTTTTAATGAAACTATAAAATTACCTTTCCAGAATATACCATAATTTATATAACCAATCCTATGTTGTTGAATATTTAGGTTGTTTCCAACTTTTTTCTATCATAAATAGCACAATGACAAAATTCTTGGACATATATATATCTTTATGCATCTCCTTATGAGACAAAAGCCTGCAAAGTGGCATTGACTGTAAGGTTAACGACCAAGGCCCTTTCAAGGCTTTTGACACATTCTGTCAAAGACCAGAGACTCCAAGTCCAAATTCACTCTGCAAAATACTGCAAATATTTTTAGGTACTTAGTTTAGCATTATTCCAGAAATAAGAACTATCATTTGGAAAAAAAGATAATTCCATAGGTTGTCCTGAGCTTGGTTAGTATTTATAACATCACTAGACGTGACTTATTGTAGTAGCATGGGGCTTTGGATCCAAAGGGCCTGGGAGGCTTTACCTTTTTTCCTCTGTGACCCTGGATAAATCACTCAGTGTCTTCGGGCTGAGGTTTCCCCATGTAGAATGTTTCCATTCTGTTCTGAGGATTAAATGAGATGGTACAGGTAAAGTGCTTGGCACGTGGTTCTCTCCCCCAACATCTTTTCTTTTCTTCCCATTTTAGAAACACAGATGGGGAATCCCAGATTTCCATAAGTTTTGGAGATGTGAATCCTATAGTAATCTAGGAAGCTTCCACATTTGCCTAAACCAGACGTTGTAAACAGAATATAGTATGAAAATCTGTCCTATTTGGCAGGCGTAGTATTTAAAAACATTTTTAATTGGTTGCCAAATTTTAAAATTCTAGAGATGTTACATAAAATCAAAATTTCCCTCTTGCGAAAAACTCAGAAGGTATGGCAACACTGGGCCCTCATCCTGTCCTGACGACCACTGCCTAGGCTAGGTGGTAGTGGCCCCTTTAGATGGGGGCAGGAGTGCTCTGGTCATGACATCGTTTCCATTCCCCATTGAACTTCATCCCATCCACCTCACTCAAGCTGCCCTCCTGGCATCTGTTTGCATTCAAATCCCTAGTCGGGCCCATCAGGGTGTCTTCCATTGGGCTCTGTAGTTGAGCACCAAACCCTTGAGTTGACAAAGGATAGGAGGGGGTGCCTTGTCCAATTAAGGAGTTGAAAGCAGCAGGGAAGCTCTCCCTCTGACTACTCTCTTCAAGTTTTTTGGACCCAGTCATCAGGAATCTAAGAGACCAAGGC
The DNA here is from genome assembly GCF_949752795.1 of Hyperoodon ampullatus. Taxonomy (NCBI): domain Eukaryota; kingdom Metazoa; phylum Chordata; class Mammalia; order Artiodactyla; family Ziphiidae; genus Hyperoodon; species Hyperoodon ampullatus. The sequence goes on from NC_136917.1 coordinate 14,503,933, forward strand.
CAGGCAGGTGGAGATAAGACAGGATTTGACCATGTACGCAGGGGGTTTTAAAGGTTGACCGCAGGCTCAACACTTCTTACACACACACCACGTGGAGTTTTCCTGAATGCTCTATTGATCAGCAGAAAGTTAAGGCAGCAAGAGTGACTGTAGAGGCAGAAATAGCCGGTGTCAGAACCTGGTTCTAGGGCTTCCCTGGTGGCGCAGTGGTTGAGAGTCCGCCTGCCGATGCAGGGGACACGGGTTCATGCCCCGGTCTGGGAGGATCCCACATGCCACGGAGTGGCTGGGCCCGTGAGCCATGGCCGCTGAGCCTGCGCGTCTGGAGCCTGTGCTCCGCAACGGGAGAGGCCACAACAGTGAGAGGCCCACGTACCGCATAAAAAAAAAAAAAAAAAAAAAACCTGGTTCTGTTTATTTCTAGCTCTATCTACTCTAGTGTAGGTCTGTTTTCTTACCTATAAAAAAATTGTTGGGAGGATGAATTGATATAATATATAAAGCACCCATTAGTAGAATGAATAAATGAATGAAGAATCTCTCTGGGATGCTCCCCCACTCATCCTCTTACCTTGGGATCCCAGCCCAACTGTCACACTAGGGGAACCTTTCTAGAAGCCCTACCTGGATGAGTCCTGCTCTCATAGTACCATAGACCCCTCCTTCACAGCATTGATCACAGCTGTATTTTTGCAATTACTTAATTGATTGATGCCTGTCCCTTTTCCTAAATTATAAATCCCAAACCCTGAGAATGGCATCTGCTTTTGCCACCATTTATCTGTAATGCCTGGTACAGCCTGTGTGCCCAGTACAACTTTGCTGATTGAATAAGTAAATGAGCAAAAGGTCACTAGCTCATTAGTTATCAGAAACCACTAATTGAACTTTCTTCCCCTTAAAATCTTTGGCAGTCCCTACCCTGAGTTCAGGCAGCCTCCATTTGGCCCTCTGGCCATGTTTTATGAGCCAGGGACATTAAGCTCTAGCTCCTTCTTGGGTGACATTCTAAGCAGAAAGCTTTCTTATAAAAGGAATCTAAGCCTGAGCATTGAGACTTGCTTTGAGTACAGATGCGTGAGAAGCCCTTTGTTCCCTGTAGTTAGATAGCCAAGGCAGCATATTGGCATGGTTACAGACAGCGCCTTTCCTCTTGGAGAAAGGACCAAGGGCATCACATCACAGCCTCTTCCCTTCACCACATTACTAAGAGCTGGGTTTAAATAAACACTCCCGATGACATGCAAGTCACCAAAGCAGTGGGGTTTTTTTTGGCTCTGGATTCTGTTTCCAGCAGTGGCAGGAGGGAATGTTTTGTAGAAGAACGTGGTTCACAAGGATAATAGATAATAGCTGTCACTGCTCAGCACTGGCTACGGGCTAATCACTTTCGGTGCATACTCACGTTTATTAGCAGCAGTGCAGGCTGTCATTGACAGAGCCTTTTATACATGATCTGCTTGTCCCTTTATAGGCCCAGCAACTCTATAGGTAGGTTCTGTGAGCACTGCCATTTTACAGATGAGCAAACTAAGGCACAGAGAAGTGAATTCACTGCCCCTTAATACTTACTATGTATCAGGTAATTGACCTAAGCTCCTTTCCTTTGTTCTTGTCCTGTTCTTAACACCTTTCAACTGTAGACTCATTCTACGATTCAGCACTGGATTGTCACATTGGAAAAGTGTGGGAGATGGGAATGTGATTACAGTTGAATAGTAGGTTCTCTCTGCTGACAGCTCCAGGCCTCCACGTGAATATCCAGTCTCTAGCCCCTGGTCCACTTCCTTTTCTTATCAGAAAATTCAGTTCCTTTACATCTAGAGAGCACTGAAGAGAGGGTAGGAGTTGCCCTTTACAGTGCTGTGGCTTGTCCATGCCCTTGGAGTCGTACAATGATTAGAGCATAGGCTCTGAAGGCAGTTAGACTGGGATCACGTTCCAGTTCTTCATTAGCACGTGACCTCTGACAAGCTATTCATTTCTCCTTCCCTGATTTCCCTTACTTGTTGTATTGCACGGGGTAGAGTCTTCAGTATCAAGTTGAATACTGGCTGGAATGTTACCTAACTTCTCCAGGCCAGAATTTTCTTATCTGTAAATGAGAATTCTCAATGGACCTATTTTACAGGATTGTCAGACAGATTAAATAATCTGAGGCATTTAAAATACTTAGCATGATTCCCGTCATACACTAAATGCCCCACGAGTGCTAGGTGCTATCATTGTCACCCATGCGAGTCTGGATAGAGGGAATGGAGGACTCCCTTGTGACTCCAAGGGGTACCCAGTTGTTCTTTCTGGCCTGGCCCTACCACCTGCCTGCTTATTATTGCACCTGGTGATTTAGCATATTTCCCCAAACAGGTACCTGTACAAACTCCGCGACCTTCACCTGGACTGTGACAATTACACAGAGGCTGCCTATACACTCCTTCTCCACACCTGGCTTCTCAAGGTACTGCCTTTCCAGTAAAGGGGATTCATGCTGGGATCCCCGAGGAGCCCTCACAGCAAGTTGAAGAGTTAAAAAGAAAAAGAAAAAGAGTTAGCCAAATAAATTTTGTTTTGTTCTGTGTCCCCAAACTCTTAACCTGGCAGGTTACTTTTCTGCACTGCTTTGTCTGGTCACATAAGGTTTCTAGTGACCTTCACATTCAGCAGCAACAACAACACCCGAGATACGTCTTGCAGTTTTACATAACATTCCAACTGTTTTATATAACATCCAAACATCAACTGTAAATCATTAGCATGCCCTGTGAGCTGTTTTTCTTCTCTTGAAAGTGCTGCTGGAGCAGGACAAAGTCTGAAAGATTTCCTTTGGCTTTTGAAGTGCTGAGACCATGTCTTGCAGGATTTCAGAGAAAAATCCTACAAGCCATTCACATGAGCCAATGGAGAGTCAAATAAGTGTAACTCCACAGAAATGAGGAGGCGCTTCCCGTGGAAACTGCAGACCAGCATCTCTCTGATGGACACTCAGGGCGACAAGGAGGCCGGCAGGGGTGTTTGCAGGGCTTCCTCCCACTCCTCAGCAGTAGGGGAGACACCTGCCCCAGGTGACTGTGTGTGTCCTCTCTCCGCAGTGGTCAGATGAACAGTGTGCATCGCAGGTCATGCAGACAGGCCAGCAGCACTCCCAGACCCACCGACAGCTGAAGGAGACGCTCTATGAGATCATCATAGGCTACTTTGACAAAGGAAAGGTAATTGGTCCCTGCCCTTCCTCTCTCCGTGGAAACCCTAGCTACCAGAAAGGACCGTTCTGTCCCATATTTTACACCCAATCCATCTGCAGGTCTGGTCAGCTCTCCCGCCCGACCCTAAGTCTGATCACTTCTCTCCATCTCCATTCCTTCCACCTCCATTCAAGGCACCAACACTGCTCACCTGGACACTCAGTGAATCCTAAGCAATCTCCCTGCATCCTCTGTTCCCCCCAACAGATCATCCTGCATATGGGAAACGGTGATCATAAAACATGCATTGGATCACACCATTGTCCTGCTTACAGTCATCTCAAATGGCTCTCCCAGTCCACATAGAACAAATTACACAATCCCTCCTGTGACCCAGGAGGCCCCACACGAGCTGTCCCCTGACTACTTCTCTCATTTCATCTCTGCCAGGCTCCCTTTTGCTCACATGCTCTATGCCAAGCTCTTTTCCACCTCAGGGCCTTTGCACTTGCTTTTCGCAGCTTAGAACATTTCTCCTCCATATCTTACCATGGCCAGCTCCCTCTCACAGCTCAGGGTTTTGCCCAAGCAAAGGATGTCATGTCCTGAAGGAGGCCTTCCCAGACCACCTGAGACACAGCAGCACTCCTGCCCTGAGTCACTCTTATTGACTTATCTTCAAAGTACTTACCACTATCAGACATGACCTTGATCATTTTGTTTTTACTTGCTCATGTCTGGCTCCCCACTTTAGAAGGCCATGAGCACAGAGACTTGCCTTGTCCACTGCTCAGTGCCCCGTAGCTAGCACAGAGCCTTACCTATGGGGCCCAGTAGATATATATTGAATAACTTAATTAATTGAATGTATGAATGACATCATGGTACCATCATTGATCTCTAAACAGCAAGAACAGGGTGTTTTGTTAGGTTAGGTCTGGAGGTTGGCCAGACCTGCTACTGCCCATCGTCCAGTCTCCAGCAGACCTTCAGGAAACACCAACCCAAATGCTGTAGGAAACGTAGCATGGTGGTTAAGTGCTCAGGCTCTGGGTTTCAAGCCTCGTTCCTCTACCACCCACAATCTCCTTGGCCTTTCAGAGATTCCAACTCCCCATCCGTAATAGTGGGACATTAACAGTACGTACTTCCTAGTTGCATCGTGAAAATTAGGTGAGAAAATGCATGTAGAGCACCTAACAGAGGACCTGGTACGTAGTAGTAGCTTGTTAAATTTTAATTGTCGTCATTATTACCTACTCTGCCCTCGAGGCCCCAGCTGACTGGCCACTTCCTCTGTCAGGTTTTTCTTGAGTCCTCCAGCTTCCGTACAGATCTGCCTCTCCTCTGCACGGCAAGGCCTCTTACAGTTCATCAAGACACAGTTTAATACTTAATTTTGGCCTGATCTGTCACTGCAGTTCATTGCATCTGTCTTAGTCTGATCTTCCCACCTTCCCTGGAAAGATAAAATGAGGTAATGTCTGTGGAAGGGCTTATAAATTCCCAGGAGTTGAGCAGTTGGAGAACACTGTCTTTATAATTTACAATTATAAGCCTCTTGAGGGCAGAGGCTCTGCCATCCCTGGAACCTCCTGTCCTGCTGACTTGATGTCAGAGCTTACTCTTGGTTTATGAGCTGACTAAGTCGGTCACAGTGTGAAAGCCCCAAAAGGACATGTCAAGCCTTGTCCTCTGCCAGCTATCCAGTTCAACCCACTCTGCGCTGAGCAGAGAGGAAAAAGGCATAATCCCCAGTGTCAAGGGGCTTATTATCTAGTGGGCAAAGCAGACATACCGATTATCATCTTTTTTTGCACACAACCCTTTGGTGTTGTGCAATAACGGGGGAAGGAGGCGGGAACAGGGTGGTATTAAAGTACTTTGGGAGCAGAGAGGAGGCGGCGGATGGGTATAGCTCACCCTGAAAGCCACTGCTGTCGTAGCTTCTAGAATGAAGCCCAAACTCTTTAGCATCCCTTTAACTTCCTTTCCGCATATCTCCCCTCATGGAGACTCATTGATCTAGACACACACAATGACTTTCTACTCCATAAGTCCATCTGTCATTACCTGGTGGACTCCTCTACATCCCTCAAAACCCAACTAGTACATCTGTTTTTGTGTGCTCTTTACCCACTTCTATTTCATGAAAGCAGAGACTGTGTCTTGGCCATTTTTATCACTGTTCCGTCAGTGTATACCATGCCCAGAAGCCAGCAGATGCTCAGTAACTAATGTATGAGACTCAAGGATCAGGGACTGTCAGAGGTCTTAGTGACCACATGGACAGACCTGAAGGAAATTCCAGGTATCTGACTCCCTGCCTGTCCCCCTCCTTGGCCCCTTAGTGATCTCTTAACACTTGGGGAGAGTATTTCTGGCATATTATGGTGGGAAGTTGGCAAAGACCTCCACTTGAGCTAAAAAGTCCCCTGGCCCGGCCTGGGGGTTTTAAAGAAAGCCCCAGGGACTTTCCTGGTGGCACAGTGGTTGAGAATCCGTCTGCCAGTGCAGGGTACACGGGTTCAATCCCGCCTGCCAGTGCAGGGTACACGGGTTCGATCCCGCCTGCCAGTGCAGGGTACACGGGAAGATCCCACATGCGGTGGAGCAGCTAAGCCCGTGTGCCACAACTACCGAGCCTGCGCTCTAGAGCCCTTGAGCCACGACTACTGAGCCCACGCACCACAACTACTGAAGCCCACATGCCTAGAGCCTGTGCTCCGCAACAAGAGAAGCCACCTCAGTGAGAAGCCCGCGCACTGCAACAAAGAGTAGCCCCCTCTCACCGCAATTAGGGAAAACCCACGCGCAGCAACAAAGACACAACGCAGCCAAAAATAAAATAAAAAAAAAAAAGCCTCAGCCCAGCCTGGTCTGTGGACTTGATTCCTCTTGGCACATAAAGCATTTTTATGCTGCTCACTAAGCTGTCCATGGATTTACAGCCATGGCTCCTCCACTCAGCACTTGCCTTTATTTATTTTTATGCTTGGATGCAGAGAGAGCACTTTTGCGACAAAGCACACACTGTGTTTTGGCAACCTCGCCTCTCTCCTCCCCCACCTCCCCCAGCTTTTCCATTAAGGTGCATCTTCCATTTTAAACCAAATGTGAAATGTAATGGGTGTCCCTTGAGATTGCCAGATCTCCAGCCCACCCAGCACCTCCCTCTCCCTCTCTGCAGAGGTTGCTGACCCCTTTGATCAAGGATGGAATGATAATCTATTGGTTTCAGTCAAAACGGAGCAGATGAAAAGGATCCCCTCTGTCCAGAGTTTGTTTTTCAGAATTTTTTTTTTAAGATGGAAAAGACCTATTTAAAAAAAGTTTTCATCACTCTTTTTCATGCTGCCCCCTGCACACTCACCCTAAATAACACCGTTAAGAAGTGATGGGTATAAAGTTCCATTTACGCAAGATGAATAAATTCTAGACATCTTCTGTACAACATTGGGCCTATAGTTAACAATTCTGTACTGTGCATTTAAAAATCTGTTAAGTGGGTAGATCTCAGGTTGTGTCCTCACCACAACTTTTTTAAAAAGTGAGAGAAAGAGAGGGAAGAAAGTTGGCCAAAGGAAAAAAAGAAAGTGACGGACTGGCAGAGTGGAAAGATCATAAGAGCAAACATCAGGAGAACTGGATCTGGCCTCAACTCTGTCCCCAGAAACTCGCTGCCCTCTTACTTCTTTGTGAACCATTTCTCTTTGGGAAATGGGGTTACCACCTCCCTGCCCCACCTGCACACAGGGAGCTGAGGCAGTCAAATGTTCATTTACTGAACACTTCTGAGGGAGGGAATTAAGCACAAGGTCGAGGGTCACACTCAGGTGTGCATCCTGGCCCTGCTTTTGGTTGGGCATTTGACCTGGGGCAGATGCTCTGCTGATCTGAACCTCCATTTCTCACCAGGGAAATGCAGATGCTACTAGTCACCTCTCGGGGTGGTTGTGAAGATCCCGAGAGCATGTACATAAGTACTCAGCCTCGTCTGTGGGTGTTCCATTATTTATCACGAAACTAGGGTGAGAGGCAGAGGGTAGGTCTGCTTCCTGGGAAACGCTCAGCTCCCTGGGTGTGGGACTGGGTCCGGGCCGGAGTAAGGCCCGTGGCTCAGTCCCAGGAGAGAGCTGCCCTGGTCCCTTCCTTAGCAAGGGCTCTGCAAGCCTGGAGGTCCCCCTAACCGTTGTCTCCACGACCTTCCTCGTAGATGTGGGAAGAGGCCATCAGTCTGTGCAAGGAGCTGGCGGAACAGTATGAGATGGAAATCTTTGACTATGAGCTGCTGAGCCAGAACCTGGTAAGCTGTCCCCAGGGGGAGCTGACTGCCCTGGAGGCTGGGTGCTCAGGGCCTCGGCTCAGCAGAGAGGCTGGGGAGAGGAGGAGGCGGGGCGGGAAGCCACATGGGGTTAGGACACCAGGAAAGGAATGGAAGTAGGGCCTGAGCTGAGCCGGGCTGTGCTCAGCTTCTCCCTCCCGGTTAGGAATATTTCCAAAGGGAGGTCTTCTGGGAAAACTCATCAGTTTCTCAGATGGAGCGTTAAGTACCTGCTGGGCGCTGGGGCTGCTGCTGTTGCCCACCCAGTAAACACTGTGCTACATTTGCAGGAAGATTCCCACAAATCGATAGGCCAATTAAATAAAAACGCAAATGCGTGCTTTCTGATTAACAGGTAAATCACGTTAAAATGCTCCCCATCTGGCCATCCCCATTAGCTCCTCGAAGCTTGTGATTTGGTGGTGCCAGTGGAAAGTGGGGGGAAGCCAGCCTATCCTGCTTATGCTGCAGAGGCCAGGGCTTGGGGGTGGGGGTGACCCATGCAGGGAAAATGCAGAACTTTTTGGCTGCATCCCCCACTCTCTTCCCGCTGGCCTGAGAGCCAGGACCCCAGGGCCCCATCTGAGCCCATTTTGAGATGCCAGTCCAGCTGTTTGTAGGGAACTGTAAAACGAGAGTCAGAATGTTGGAAGAAGATTGATAGCTTTTTCTGGTGGGGGGATGGGCAAGGATTATAGTGTTCTAAGGTATGATGCAAACACACACACTACTTGCACCAAGAAACACTTATATCTACCTGAGTCTGTCCACATAGTTGTTTGTGGGTGTGGAGGCACGCATGCCTTCTAAACGTGTGCAGTGCACAGGCACACACAGAACACACATCCATGCACACACACGTACCCAGTATACATTCATGCACACGCTGATGGGCATGCACATCCATGCACCAAGCCCACATCACACAGGCTTCATGTCCAGGGCCTCACACATTTATCTTCCATGTTGTGTCCAGTTTAAGATGCACCATTCTATTTTACATGCCCCATCATGATTTCTCTCCAGTTAATAGCAATTGGGAGATGCCATTAGGTGTAAAGTAAAACACAAACTATTTTCAAAGACGTTAAAATATGAAAAACACACACCTCTTGGAATTGATGAAATATGTTAGGTGTGCATACACAGGAAGACATCTATATCCAGAAACACTTATCCATCCATAGGCTGTCACAAACACACTTCCAGTGAGAGTGGAGTGACGATGCTGCTGGGGGCTCTGAACAGCTGGCTGGATTCAGTTCCGTACTTCCTGGCTGCGCTGTGAGATACCATTTCTTTATCTGCAAAACAGAGATACCATTCCATGGGATTGTCATGAGGGCAATGCAAGTAAATGTGCTGGTGCAGGTAGAGTGATTAACAGGGTATCTGGTTACAGCTATTACTGTTATGATTACAGACAGTTCCATGACTCTGCAAACATGTGCACTCGGCACATTGGTTCTGGTGGAATGATCCCATCTTAACTGTGGCCTCTCGGAGTTGAATATGCCTTTAATACACATCTGTGTTGCCACAAGCTATGAGTTTTCTTCTTTCAGGTCCAGCAGGCAAAATTCTACGAAAACATCATGAAAATCCTCAGACCCAAGCCAGACTACTTTGCTGTGGGATACTACGGCCAGAGTTTCCCCTCCTTTCTCCGGGTAAGTCTGTGGGTGATGCAGACACAGGCCAGGGACCCGCGGCCTTGGCATCCCGGCTCTCCCTCTGTGCTTTGAGGCTCTGCTTGTGCTCAGAACCTGTGCCCTTCTCTGTCTGAACGCTGTCCCCACCTTCACACACTCCCCAATCCCCCTCCGTCATCAGCGCCTCAGCCACCCACCCGCCGTGTTTCTCTACATACACAGCAACCAGAGCTGCCTTGTGAGGTAGTGAGCACCCCGTACTGGGAATGAGGTGCTCAGAGAGGCTGGGGGAGCTCTGCTACCCAGCAGGCCCTGCAGAGCACTGGTTCTCAGACCTTTTGGTCTCAGGGCCATTTTCTCTCTGAAAAATGATCGAGGCCCCTTAAGAACTTCCGTATTTGTAGACTTTATCTGTCTACATTTACGATACTCAAAATTAAAGCTAAGAAGATTTTTAAATGCAGTTGTCCCTTGGTATCCACCAGGAATTGGTTTCAGGACCCTCTGCAGGTACCAAAATCCAGTACTCAAGTCCCTTGTATAAAATAGTGTAGTATTTGCATATAACCTCCTAAGTGCTTTAAATCACCTCTAGACTACTTATAATACCAAATACAATGTAAATGCTATGTAAATAGTTGCTGGAGTGCAGCAAGTTCAAGTTTTGCCTTTTGGAACTTTCTGGATTTTTTTTTTCAAATATTTTTGATACACGGTTGAATCCATGGATTAAGAACCTGAAGACACGGAGGATAAACTGTATCAATTTATTTAAAAATAAGAAGAATAAACCCATCGTATGTTAACATAAATTAGATCTTTATGAAAATGGTTATATTTTCCAATAAAAAATTAGTGCAAATAGTGAGATTGTTTCATATTTTTGCAAATCTCTTAAATATCTAGATTAAGAGAGGGCAGCTTAGATTCTTATATCTGCTTCTGCATTCAATCTGTTGTGATACCACACATCATGCAGCCTTAAATGTATACTCATGAGAGAATAAGAGTGAAAAAGGAAAATGGCTATTATGATGAAAAGAGTTTTAATCTTGTGAGGCCCTGACGGGGTCTTGGGGACCCTTAGGGATCCCTGGAGCACAGTGTCTGAACTGCTGTTTTCCTGGATTATTGATTCATCATGGAGAGAGTTGCGTTAGGTCAGCTGAAGGCTTCCCTTCTGGTCTTTGAGTCTGTGGTTCAATCCTGAGGTCAGGGAGATACAAAAGAAACCTGACCTCACCTGATTGAGTCTCGTCAAGGAGATAAACCACTCACCATTACCAATCGGTGTGGCAGTCAGGGTGGCCCTCCGGAGAGAGCTGCAGAGGGGGGAGCTAGTGAAGTTTTCCTGCGTGGAATAGAGATGACTTCCCACACCTGATCCTGCATCACAGACCCCTGGGGAACTTGTTAAAAGTTCATGTTCCTGGGTCCCACTCCCACAGACTCCATTTCAGCAGGTCTGGAGTGAGGCCCGAGAATCTGAACTTCTAGAAGGCTCCCAGGCTTTTGTGATGAGAGGCCAGGTTTGGAAACACTGATATATAAAGGTCAGTGGCAGACATGGGTTTGGACAGAAGAATTTAGGGGCCATCAGAGGCAGCACAGTGGCACAGATATGGTCTAAAACAGGGTTTCTCACCTTCAGCTCTCTGGACATTTTAGACCAGGTAACTCTTAGCTGTGAGGGCCTGTCCTGTGCATTGAAGGATGTTTAGCAGCATCCTGGGCCTCTACCCACTAGGTTCCAGTAGTGGCCCTCTCTGGAGCTGTGACAACCAAAAAATGTTTCCAGGCATTGCCAGCATCCCTTAGGAGGCAAAGTCACCCCCTGTTTGAAAACTACCAGTCTAAAAGAAGCTAACATGGTCAAGGAACAATAAAGAGTGTGTTTCCATGGATCCAAGTGATGAAGGACCTGAATGCTGGTCCCTTCCAGCCCACAGGTCCAGCCCACATGGTCCATTAAAGGCAGGAGGGAAACTTGGTGGTCATGTAAATGGGAGAGTGGGTGTGACACAGTGAAAGCTGAGTGAGGAATTACTCTAGAAGCTGCACATAAGATTGTTTGAAGAAAAAGTTCTCAGCATGCATGATCTCCTCTCCCTTTAGAACCCATCTTTTTAAAGAAGTGGTGCGTCTAGCTAGAAGGTCAGTGACTTGAGCTCTTCCTTTCTTTCCCTTGGGGAGAAACAGAGTGGAGAGATCTATAGAAGGTCACCACCGCCCTGTGCTCATGACAAGCCTCCCAGCTTTGCTTGAACCATCTCCTCCAAGCCTGGGCCCTGGGATCTCTGATGGGTGTCATTCCTCTGCAGAACAAAGTCTTCATCTATCGAGGGAAGGAGTATGAGCGAAGAGAAGATTTCCAGATGCAGCTGATGAGCCAGTTCCCCAACGCAGAGAAGATGAACACAACCTCTGCCCCCGGGGATGATGTGAAGAATGCCCCAGGCCAGTGTATCCTTAAAGAATGCCCCAGCCAAGGGCCAGGCATGGGCAGCAGCCCTGCCAGGACTTCAGTCCACAGAGCCCCGTCTTAGAGCTCAGAACTGCTGCCAGAATCATTGCAGTGGTGCCAATATTAGTGTCCAGTGTGGGATCCAAAAAGAACCCATCTCAGGAAACTCTAAATGTTGCATTCATTGATAAATTCACTCACTCACTCATTCCTTCATTCTTGTGATGAGTACTACCAGCCCTGACTCTGCCAAGCCTTGTGCAAGGCATTGGAGACTACACTCACAAAGCGGTTCTACCTCCAGGGAGCTTTCAGTCTAGCAAGTAAAAGACGTTGAACAGCTAATTGCATTGTTAAATTTGCATTTAGAAAAATGTGATCAATGCTAAAAGAAAGCCCTTCAGCTTGCCGTGATTGGGAGGGCAGGGAACGCTTCCTTGAGGAAGGCGATGTTGAAGGTGGGTAATGAGCCAGAGGTTAGTGGGAGGTGGGAAGAATGTCCCAGACAGAGGGAAGAACCATCATCCGCAAAAGCAAAGGTTCCAAGAACTGAAATGGTGCCCCATGGCCCTTATAATAAAATCAAAACTGACCAAGGCCTGCAAGGCTGTCTGTCCATCATCTGACCCCTTCCTGTGTCTCCCATGTCATCGCCCCCGACTCTTCCTTCCCTTTCTCTCTGGCCACACAGATCTTGTCTCTGTTCCTTAAACACACCCAGCTTGTTCCTGCCTCTGGGCCTGTGCATTTTCTCTTCCCTCTGCTTGGAATGCCTTTCCCCCAGCTCCTTTGTCACCCATCAGATCCTAACTCAGTGTCACCTCCCACAAGAGGCCTTCCCTGGTCACCCTATCGGAAGGCTTCTGGACTCTGTTATCTCAAACCCTGTTTGTTTGCTTTAGAGAATTGATCTCAATCTGTCGTTATCTGTTGTGCTTTCAAAGATAGAACTAGAACAGAAGCTCTGGGAGGGCAGAGACCTGAACTGCCTTGCTCACTGCAGTAATCCCCAAAGCCAGCTCTCAGAAAATACTTGCTGGTTAACAGAAAGAGAAAGAAAACAAGAGAGAAGGAAAAAGAAAGAGGAGATAGATAGAGAAAGGAAGGAGGGAGGGAGGCACCGATGGAGCCAGCTCTCTGGAGCACACGGAAGGCCAAGGTGACAGGAGATGGTGCTAGTGAGGTTGGGTAGAGCCTGCTGGAAATGGGCTCCATTGCAGCAAAGCATAATGTTCATAAGGCCGGTTCTGACGCTGGGCTGGGTCAGGGCTCGGGGTCAGAGAGGGTACAGACCTCAAGGATAAGGCAGACAGCTGAGCGATGGGGGAGGGGGTACGTTAACCTAGCCTGGCTCCTGTGTTGCACCCTGTAGCACAAATTAAGTTACATCCTTTAAAATGGGGCTGACAGATCGCATGGCCGGTCTGCTAAGTCTGCCGAACCTTAATCCAAATATTCTCCCCTCGGGTGATAAATATGCATCTGTAACCTTTTCGTTGTGCCCGCCTGCCTTTCAGGCCTGCTCTACTATGGTTGTTTGCAGGAGGAAATGCAACCGGTGGTGGGCCTGGCTGGTTACAAATGGGAGTTTGGTTATAGGCGAGACATGGGATTAGTACTAAGGCCCTTCTAAGTGGATATCCTGGTGTTGAACAACTCTGTGACCTTTTAACTCGTGGTGGGAGGGGAGAGCCCGTGTGACTGGGCCACGTCATTATACACAGGCTTGATGCAGCTCCAGGAACCAGGTAGAAAAGGGAAAGCGGGAGGGCTGACATCTGCTAAATACCCTCTTTATGCCACACATGAGACGGAGTGTCCTGTAACTACTTTTTCTAATCCCCATACCACCCTCTTAGGTGGGTATTGATTTTCCCTATTTCATAGAGAAGGAACATACAGAGCAGAGAGGTAAGGTGGTTTGCCTAGGGTTACAAAGCTAGTTAATGACGGGAGTTGAGATTTGAACCCCAAGATCTGTCTCAAAGTCTGCATTCTTTCTGTAATGCCCTTGTTTTGTTTAAGATGAATGAACAGAATGTTCTTTATTAACTATTGTAACATGATAGCGTACCAGGCATTTTCATGCCTTGTTTCATCTTTATCCTCATAGTAATCCTGTGAGTTGGGTAGTATTACTCTGCATTTTGCAAATAAGAAAACTGAGGCTCAAGAAAATGTAAGCAGCTTACACCAGGTCCCAGGAATTGATGGAACTAGGATTTGAACTCGGGTCGGATTTTTGCCAAAATCTAAGCTCTTAAGGCTCTGTTCTCTTGCCTTTACGTGTTGCAAAGCTGACAAGCAGTTTGAAAAGGGGACAGATCTCATGTCTTCTCACTTAGGTATCCAAGTAGTGGAAGACATTTGAAAGCAAAGGTCTCTTTGTTGGGTGTCTCCTGTCCCCCGCCCTCTCCTCTGCCTAGACCTTGGGGCTACAGTTCCATGTATAGATTCAACATGGTTCCATGCATACATTCAACACATGGTGAGAGAGTCAAGCCATGCATCCTGCTGGATGTGATCGGAGGGCTCTGATGTCACTGGCTTCTCCAGGACAGGTTTGGATTCTTCTCTTGGGCCAAGTCCAATTGCTAAGATCAGTAGACATGGTTTAGAACCTACTTTAAAACAGGGGTTGGCAGACTTCTCTGTAAAGGACCAGATAGGACATATTTTAGTCTCTGTGGGCCATGTGTCTCTGTCACAATTACTCAACTCTGCTGTGGTGGGAGAGCAGCCGTAGGTAGTACATAAATGGACGGGTATGACTGTGCCCCGATAAAACTATATTTATGAACACCGAAATTTGAATTTAATATATTTTCACACGTCACATAATACTCTTTTTTTCAAATATTTTAAAATATAAAAAGTATTCTTAGCTGTGAGCCATACAAGAACAGGCAGTGAGCAGGATTTGACCCGAGGGCCATAGTTTGCCAGTCCTGCTCTAGACTTAATCCAGGGTGATTTCCCTCCCAGAGAAGGCTGTTTGCTATTTGACTTGAGAAGGAAGGTAGTTTTCCTGAGTATGGAAATCCTTCCAGTGAGGTTTACTCATTTGTGTTAAGTATTGCTCACTCTTGCCCTCTCCTCTGTGTGTGTGTGTGTGTGTGTCTGTCTGTCTGTCTGTCTGTCTGTGTCTCTCTGTCTCTCTCTGAGGCACTCTCATTTAATGTGGAAATACTCTTAAGAGGTAAAACAGTTAAAGCCCCAAGACATTAGTATGAAGTGAACTTATTGGGGGAGGGGGATTACATTTAACTTGGAATTATATTTTGGCCATTTCTTATGTGTGAAAGAGCACTAGCCTCTGCATCAGAAAGCTCACAGTCTGGTGGGGAAGCAACAGAAGGGAGAGGAGAGGGAGCTGGAGAGATAAGAGTCCTAAGTACAGATGCGTTGCTTTGGAGGGTCAGGAAAGAAAAGGACACCTGGATGAGGATAGATTGAATGTTCATGGAGCTATGGGGAAATAGTCCAAACAAAGGGAACAGTATAGTCTGTTGGATACTCAGAGATAACGGTGGGAAATGAGTTGGAATCATATTAGAATATCTGAATACTCCATATTCAAATATTGCCATTTTTGAATTCCAACAAGAGGAGTCTGTGTTTCCTTAGTTGGCAGAAGTGTCAGGCTTAGGGGAAGAGTGTTTGGAGTTATGGTGGTCATCAGGTAGAATAGAGGGATGAGAGTACTTGGATACCTGAAGAAGAGAGATGGGTAAAGAAGCCATGGAAGGTAGGGAAAGGGAAGTAAGGTCCAGGGATGGGACCAGTGACTACTGACCTTGTTTATTTGGCTTGCCATATTATTGATTTACAATGAATAAAGGTCTAGAATAGGCATGACAAAGATCTGGCACACATGGTGCCTCTTCTGTATCCTGTGCCCATGGCAGGCATCACTAATCGATCATGGAACTCTTTCCCACTGAGCCTGGACATGGCCTTACATTCCTGCCCCAGACAGTTACTCTCAAACTTTCAGATTTGGAGTACAAAATGAATGTATTTGCCTTCTCTAAATCAGTGCTTCTCAAACTAGAGCATGCATATGAATCACCTGAGTATCTTATAAAATACAGACTCTGATTCAGTAGGTCTGAGGTGGGACCTGAGATTCACCAGTTCTAACAAGCTCTCAAGTGATGGTGATGCTGCTGGTCAGAGGGCTGCACTGAATAAAAGTCTGGAATCAAAGAACCCTGAGCTCAGGGTTAAAAGACCCCAATACAGGCCCTTGCTCTGTGCTCACAAGCTGTGTGACCTTCAACAGGTTGTCCAGCTTCTTTAACCTTGATGTCCTTGTCTCTGGAAAGTATGATTTACGTTAACGACACTGCTCAGCAAAACCGGAGAGATGAAAGGAGACTGTGGGGAGATGAGCGCTGCAGTTGATGGACAGCTATAAATGCATTAGGCCTTATTCTTGCTAATGATAGTAATATAGCAATGATAATGAGAATTAAGGACTACTAACCAACTGTTAGCAGAGGCTGAGCCCTGGCATGGGTTGCAAGTGACAGGTAGCTCTGATAAGGACCACGGTGACTGCTAACTGGTCACTAGGACCTAGTTGGCAGCCAGCACCCTGAGGTTGGTCACTCACTAAAAACTTGGGTCCAGAAGGACTGTCCTGGGAGGTCTCACCTGGGACCTGCTGTGCTTGGAACTGTCCCCCCGACCGAGACGTTGTGAGCTCTTAACTGCAGGAATCACAGACATCCAGTGTTTCACTGTCCAGCCCGTCTTGGATGAACACCCAAGGTTCAAGAATAAGCCGGTGCCTGACCAGATTATGAAGTAAGCCCCACAGCTCAGGGGAGGGAGAGTTGGGGAGGAGCATCCCATGGGGCTGCCAAGCCGAGCTGGTGGCAGGACAGGCCGTGGTGTCTTCTAGTTCCTTCCCTATCTTAGCCAGCCTGTCCTCCCTTTTCCTCTTGGGAGAAGCATCGCCTCTCCCATGACCCCTCTGGGCTCTGCCCCTGAAAAGGCTGACACCAGAGATGGCCAGGGGGGAGCGACTCGCCTTGTGGCAGAGCGAGTCCTCAGGAAGCAGCGCTGGGCTTCGCTGAAGTGGACGTGGAGAGCCGGTTGCTCAGGTTGATCCCAGAGTGGCTCCAGAAATCCACAGCCAGAGAGCATGGGCAGACAGGCGACAGGCAGGTGGGAGACAGAGGGACGGTGCTCAGGCCGAGCACTTTCTCCAGAGGGACGTCTTTTAGGCATCTGTTAAGGTCGTGCATTGACAATGGTTGTGTTCAGGTTACGATGTAAAAAGGGGACATTAGAGGAATTCCCTGGCTGTCCAGTGGTTAGGACTCAGCGCTTTCACTGCTGAGGGCCCAGGTTTAAACCCTGGTTGGGGAACCCACAAGTTGTGAGGCACAACCAAAAATCCCACAAGTTGTGAGGCACAGCCAAAAAATAAAATAAAATAAAATAAAAAATAAAATAAAATAGGGGACATTAGAGGAAGCAGCATGAAGGCAGGTGTGATCTGTTTAATACCAGATCGCAAGGTCAGGGATGAGGCAACAAAGCAGGGCATCTGTGGGATCTGCGGGGCACCACGCTGCCCCCCCTCCAAGCTGTCTGACTCACCCCACTCAGGCCCAGGCACCCAGTTTAGCACCTTGAGTAGCTTAGGAAAAGGCCTCTCCTCTGGGAAGACCCGTTGGAAGCAGGAGCTCCTTTGTGAGAGGAAAGGCCTGTTCCTGCGGGGAGAAGCAGCCTCACGCCAGTGCAGGCGGCTGAGCAGATACTCAAGCTCAGCTTGGAGCTCAGCCTCCCGTCACCTCTCGGTCAGGCACCCTTGGGCAGGGGATGACCACCATACAGCTAGCAACATGCTCTGCTGGTCCTGATGTTAGAACCGCCCTAGAGGTTCAAGGGAGAGTGATTTGGGGGATGGCTGGGACACCTAAAGAGATCCTTGGAAGATACCCCTGAGACATTAGCCTAGGACCTTAGATGTATCCAGACCCTTCATTGAGGTCACAAGAAACAATAACCCAGGCACCACTTTGTGCATTAATGATAGAATTCCAACTTTGGGGGTACCCTAAGGGGTGCTATGTTCTCATGAGGGCATAAGACCGACTAGCTTCTAAATCATCTTACAAGGAAAGCCTGGATTTAAATGTTGCAGCAAGGACTCTGCCAGACCTGGAGTTTACTGTAGTGGGCCTCCCTGGACAGTACAGGGTCAGGTCAGGTTTTGCTATCAGGAGCCTCAGCCTCTTCCTGTCTTGCAGCTTTTATAAGTCCAACTACGTGCAGAAGTTCCACTACTCCCGGCCAGTGCGCAGGGGGACCGTTGACCCTGAGAATGAGTTTGCCGTAAGTATCTCCCCTCCCCTACTCTTTGGCAGCCTTGATCGTTGCCCAGGGCCTCCTTTACCAACCAGAGCCTGCACCTGCCAGAATCAGAATTGGGAGGGCATCTGATCCAAAGCCAAAGGAAGGAACACTAACTTCCATTGGTACGATGACACGCATTCTCCAGGCTCTTCCGTTGGGTTTGTCTTCTCATTTCTTGATTGAGCCTCTCCACTCTCAAGATAACGACCCAGGCCTGGCGTGAGATGCACCTTTCAACCACAGGGAGTTCACAGTCCCCAGTGCCACTGTGTGTTTCCCAGCCAGGACCTACCTGTCTTCTATTCCCGAGGGCCGAGGCTGGCACGAGGAGACAGCTCCAAGTCTCTCTCAGCTCTTTCCCTTGGACTGTGATTCTTTGCACTGGGGGAGTCACTGCCCCTTGAAGAGTCTGATGAACACCGTAGACCTCCCCCCAGAAAATGCAGGTGGATGCATTCAATATTCATATGCATTCAAACTTCTGCCTGTTCAGAGACCCAGGTTAAAACTTACTGGACCTAAATCCAGGGAAAACTTAAACTTCACCTTGGGAAAGAATTCTTCAGGGTAAGGTGGGAGTGTATTTCTGAGTCTTGTAATTTTTATTCTGATTCCGGGTGGATAGGAGGCCTGGGGGCCTGGCTGGGTTCCCACCAAATTCTGATGGTCAGGTTTCATGTGTATTACTTTCCTGCCCTTGCCACCCCTGCCCACGGGACAGTCGATGTGGATCGAGAGGACCTCCTTTGTGACCGCGTACAAGCTTCCGGGCATCCTGCGCTGGTTTGAGGTGACTCACATGTCCCAGGTGAGTCTGTGGGGCTCAGGAGGCTTCTGAGACTGGAAAAAGGGAAATGCTTTTGTTCAAAGCCACTGTAGGAGTCCATGAATTCTGGTGCAGGAAGGGACCTGAGGCAGCATCCAGTTTACCTGCTTTCAATTTTTTTTTTTAAGCATCAGATAACGTTTTTTCCCCTGCAAATGAAAGGTACCATAGAATCTGGTAATAAAGCTGATGAATGGGGAGCTTCTGTGGTTGGGTGCAGGGGGAGGAAGAGGGCCTGGAATTCAATCGACACAACCACCCTCTCATATCCTCCCCTCCCAACAGCCCTTTGGGGACCCCTCTGCAGAATCTCACTATGAATCCATCTTATACTTGGATAAACTGAAGCTCAGAGAAAGGAAATTACACAGAGGCAAAGCTCTGGCTAGAATGCAAGTATTTGAACTCCATGGTGCAGATAGCATGTATTTTGCTTCTCAGCACACTTCAGGGTCTCCGTGTCCTCAAACAGCTGGGGATCTTGCAGCCCTCAGGATGCAAAGGACAATCCGGTGACATCTGAGAAGCAGGGACCTATTCAGGATGTCTTATTCACTTATTCATTCAACAAATATTTAATGAGTACCTAACACATGTCAAGCACCTAGAGATTCTGCAATGAAGCTTACATTCTAGTGGCAAAGACGCACTAAAAAGCCTAAGAAAATATATACTATGTCAGGTGGAGATAACCACTATGGAGAAAAATAAAAGAGAAAGGTGATGAAGGAGTGGTGGGTCTTTTAAGTAGGATGGTCGTGGAAAGCCTTCCTGCTAAATGGCTTTTGATCAGAGGCCTGGAGGAAGTGAGGACGTGGTCCTTGCAGATCCCGAAGAGAAGGACATAGTAGCAGAGGAAATAGCAAGTGCAAGGCCCCTGGGACAGAACAGGCTTATGTCTGAATCAGAACAAGTGAGGGGGGAGTAGCAGTAGTCTGATAGCAGGTCATATAGGACCTTGTAGGCACCATAAGGACCTGGGCTTTTCCACTGGGTGAATTTGATTCACAAGCAGAGGAGGGACATTGTCTGACTGATGTTTTCAAGCTACTGTACGATCAACATTGAGACCATCCCTCTTCAGCCCTTTAAGGGCCCCCAGCAGCCAGGTGGTCCTCCAATCTCCTTTTCACAGTCTTGGTGTAGACCTTAGGGAACATATAATAACGATGATGACATCAACAGACATTACTGAGCATGTGCCAGACGGTTCATATGCATGACCTCATTTAAACCCCTCAACAATGCTGCGAGGTAGATATTATTATTTTTCCGTTTTACAGATGAGGAAGCCGAGTGAGTTAGTGGGTTGCTCAAGGTTAGTAAAAGAGGTGAGGTTTGACTGTAACCTCTCATACCAGGCACCTGGATGGACCCACTCTCTCCTCTTTCCTTAACATGTCCCCAGCCCACCCCAATAATTAGTGCCCTGGAGAGGAAGAAGCTACTCATGCCCTTTATTCATGGGACACATCGGTGCATGATAAGCTTGATAAGTGTCCCAGGAGCTGTGTCAAGGACTTTGTAACATTATCCTGTTTAATCCCACAAAACCGTGTGAAGTACATCATATTATGAATCCCATTTTTGAGGTGAGAAATCAGAAACTTTCTACTAAGCCGTAGTCTCTACCCATTGGCCCTGGCTGTGCCCTTTCCTCTGGTGGTGCTCAGTAAGGTGCCTTTCCACCTTCGCTGTCCCCACGGGACTGTAGGCAAACTGAAGGAATTCCAGCCTGCACTCTCTGAACGCCCCATCTCCCGCCATGGTATCTTGCCTCCTAATAGACTACATAATTTGCCTGTGTGTTTATTTTTAATATCTAGAATTTTAAATATAATAACATTATAATATAAGCTCCACTAGACTGTGAGCTCCAGGAAGACAGATTTTTGTCCATTTTGTTCCCTGCCATATCTCTGAGTGCAAGGAATAGTCCTAGACACATAATTGGTGTTCAAGAATAGTTATTAAGGGACTTCCCTGATGGTGCAGTGGTTGAGAATCTGCCTGTCAGTGCAGGGGACACGGGTTCGATCCCTGGTCCAGGAAGATCCCACATGCCATGGAACAGCTAAGCCGGTGCGCCACAACTACTGAGGCTGTGCCCTAGAGCCCACGAGCCACAACTACTGAGCCTGCGTGCCACAACTAGTGAAGCCCGCGTGCCTAGAGACTGTGCTCCGCAACAAGAGAAGCCACTGCAATGAGAAGCCCACGCACTGCAACAAAGGGTAGCCCCCGCTCGCCACAACTAGAGAAAGCCCACGCACAGCAACAAAGACCCAACGCAGCCAAAAATAAATAAATAAATTTATATTAAAAAAATAATAGTTATTAAGTAAATCCATCAACCAATCACTCAGTTAATATGCAGAAGCCCATAATATATGAAGTGCGTACCTTGTTTTATGAACTCAGGATTCTGAAATTAGGAAAGAAATAGTCAACATTTTTGTTTCACTTCTTTTATCCTGATACCCTCTGATAGAAGGGATTGGGAAGACCTCCAAAAAGTTGACCAGAGTGACTTTATCTCTGATAGCCTCCCTCATTGGAGTTACCAAGAATTTCAGGATGTCTCAGACACAGAAGTTTCATGGGTGCTGAGTGAATTCCTCTCCAAGCATTTGTTTTTGTGGTATAGAATTTGTATCTTGTTCTTGGTTGTTTCTTTTATGAATTGTCATGACTACAGTACTGTTTGTACAGAGAGGTGTTTTCTGATGGGATTCAAGTGTAAGTTCTGCTTATTGAGGGTCCTTTCCTTTTTCTTGACCCTGAGAATATGTAATCTTTACAAGAAGTCCTGAGCTGGGGGTCAGAGAACCAAATTCAACTTGGTTATTAACAAGCTGTATGATGTTGGACAAACACAGTGTACCTCTGGCCTTAGTTTTCATCATCTGTAAAATAGACATGAAAAAACTATGGAATTTCAGAGCTGAAAGACACTCTGAAGGTCATTTAATCCAAGAGCTACAAATTCCAATACCTTCAGAGCCCAGGAGGATAACTGTAAATATGTTAACTCGTCCCATTAAGACAACGGGGAGTGGTAGAAGCTGTGGCATACTCCTTCCAGCTGAATTAGTTTTTTAAAAAATTAGAACTTATGTGCTGGCTAAATGACAGACCCAGGCCCAGTTTGGCCTACACACCTCCAATGTGCAACCCCATTCCTAGTCCTTGTCCATTTAAATTATTTTGCATATGAGAAAACTGAAGCTCAAAGATGGGACTTGAACTGCCAAAGTGATCAGTGGTAGAAGTAGGTTGTAATAATAATGTCTACCTTATGCAGTTCAGAGGTTTCCTAAGAGGATTTATGAAGGTGATAATGTGGGAGATGCCTTTGAGGAATATGAAACACCACTCGATTGCAAGGGATTATCACCACTTTCCCGAGTGCCTTTAAAATTGTTTCCAAAGTACAGTTATTCCTCAGTATCTGAGGGTGTTGGTTCTAGGAGCCTCCTCGGATACCAAAATCTGCAGTTGTTTAAGTCCCTTACATAAAAGGGCGTAAGTACAGTGAATACAGTTGGGCCTCTGTATCAGTGGTTGGTTGAATTCGAGGTTGGTTAAATCCAAGGATGCAAAACCCAAGGGTATGGAGGGCTGACTGTATTTTCCAGGATAATTCATTTTCCCTGCACAGCAAGCTGGGCAAGGGCTATACACCTGTGCTGCTGGTAAGGAAAATGAGGCTCAGCTTAGGAAAGAGACCAGAGATTTGAGGGCTTGACCAAGTCCTAACTACCAGTGTATGGCAAGTTTGGTAGCAGAGTGTGGTCTGTATGTGGGGGAGAAGCTCGCCTTTGGAATTCGGACACTGGCGCGCTCTCCCCAGCACTGCCCCATCTACCCTTAGGTGAAGGACTTACCTGTTGTTGGGGGAATTGAATGAGAGCACGTGTGGGACACACCCAGCATGGGCTGGCCCAGAGGAGGCAGTCCACAAATGGCGCCATCTCTTTTACCGTGATCAGTGCTTTTATAACTGTTACCAGCTCCAGACCTCCAGGTCTTCCACCAAATATGTAACCCCCATCACTCTGCCCTGAGAGTGACGTACTTATCTACACAAAGGTCCAGAGGTGAGAATCCAAAGGAGTGTTCATTCTCATTCTCTGTCCTGTTGCCTGTAACGAGGTTAAAGACGTAGGGATACAAAAATAGCTTCAGAAATGAGGAAGAAAGCCAATCAACAGGACTTTCCATTTTTAATAACTCACCGTAAAGCATGAGTCTCTCAGACAGGCTATTATTGAAATCCAGGTGTGGTACTGGGCTCAGTCCAAGTGGTTGTGATAGATTTTCCTTTAGAACTCAGTCTAGACCTCAGCTTGGAGAAGCCCCTGCAGGGTTGGTCTGTGTGCTTGACAGAAACTGGACCATGAGTTGCAGCTTGTGGAACATGGGCTGCCACCTCTACCAGGCCGAGCAGCCTTCCCTCCCAGCTCTGTGTGTGTGTGTGTGTGTGTGTGTGTACACACTTGAGTGTGTGTGTGTGTGTGTGTGTGTGTGTGAGACGGAAAGAGGATGACATTGTGTATCACTGTGTCTTGTATCACAGAGAGAGAGAGAGAGGAGAGGGCCTACTCCCAGGGCCTTCTCACTGAAGAGACAGCCATTTTCAAAAATGTCCAGAAACAAGGAAGGGGGGCGAGGAGGCTAAGATTTCACAGGGATTTAAGGAAATGGTTTAAGAAGATGACCAAGAGCATGGCTGTAGAGGCTGGTTCTCCCCTTCAGATATACTCAGCAGTTAAAAATAACTAGCAGGTGCACTTTTTAAAGAACTCTGCTGTAAGTCAAGTGTCATATTATCTCAACTAATCTTTGCTAAGTCAAGTGTCATATTATCTCAACTAATCTTTGCTATGTCCCCACTGAAGCAGGCCCTGCAGCACCGCCACTGAACAGATGGTAACACTTAGGGTTCCCTCCATGAAGTTTTCCCGGATTACTTCACCCTTCCCTCCAGCCCCACCCACCCTGCCAGGGAGGCTTCCCTTCTCAGGACAGCGGCTAGTCCCTGTCCTGACACCTACAAGAGTTAATAACAATAACTACCAGTTACTTTTTGAAGTAGGTTTTCTTATCCTCATTTTACCAGTAAGTCAACTGAGGCTCAGAACGTTTAGGAAACTTGCCCAAGATCACACAGAAAAAATGGCTGAGATTTGCACTCATTTTTATTTGCTTAGTTTAGTTCAGGTGTCAGGAAACTATGGCCTATGACCCAGGGCCCACCTGCACCTAATTTGTAAATAGTTTTATTGGAACCACCATGCTCATTGATTTACATATTGCCTGTAACTGATTTCTTCCTACAATAACAGAGTTGTTGCCACAAACAACAACACAACATCTGGCCCTTGCACAGAAAAAGTTTGCAGACTTCTTGCTTAGTGTTTTACTCTCGATCCCATGCTCTTGGGAACCACTGTTATCCCAGTTAGCACCTGATGGCCCTGTGTTTATCTTGCTTTCTAAGAGGTGTTGAAGGTGTGGTTAGTTTATCTTCCCAACTAAACCGAATCTACCTTGGAGCAGTGACGCCTCATATAACAAGTCTTGGGACCTACTGTGGGCCAGGCCAGGTGATCACATCGTCAGCTGCTCTCATCCCTCCAGCTAAGTGCTCACACATAGTAGGTGCACAACCAATACCAGATGGGTTGAATTGGAGCATCCTTCACCAGGTAATAAGAAGAAAAACCCTCCCTGGAGCACACCCAGCCTCTGAAACCCCAGAGAGTGCCTGACACTTCCTGCCTTCATCTCCCCAGGGAGATCCCTCTCTTGCTAAGCACAAATTCAGCCTGTCTCTCCCCAGACAGCCAACAACCCCCAGGGCTCAGTAATCACCACAAGAGCCTGCTACAGCCCCTTGGGGAGCATTGTCTCATTTGAATTCCAACCCCAAATGAAAGCAATACCAATAATTTTATCTGTTTTTAAAGCGACCTGCTGAGGCCCTTTCTTCTTGGTGATCTCGTTTTCAACAGACCACAATTAGCCCTCTGGAGAACGCCATCGAAACCATGTCCGTGGCCAACGAGAAGATCCTGATGATGATAAACCAGTACCAGAGTGACGAGAGCCTCCCGATCAACCCACTCTCCATGCTCCTGAACGGAATCGTGGACCCTGCTGTCATGGGAGGGTTCGCCAAGTATGAGACGGTGAGGGCTCCCCTCTCCAGGCCCTGGTGGGGACAGAGCGGCAGCAGGAGGGCCCAGAGCAGACACAGCTGCGTGCCACTCCTCTTACTGTGGCTGTTTGTCCCTCAGAAGGACACTTCAGCTTGTTTGGACCTCATACACCTTCCAGAGTTTCTATAGCCTCACTCTCATCTCCTTCCCACCCTCAATGCCGTGCTCTGTCAGGGGTCATAGAGGTCCCTTATCCCACTGGGCACATCGAGATACCTCTGTCAAGAGGAGGCTCTGGGATGTCCACGAGCCAGACCATAAAAGTCAAGTGCCACAAATCAAAGTACATGCTACTTGTGTAAAGCCATCTCTTCTATAGATGATGGAAATGACCTCTGGAAATGGGAAGGAATGAAACATGGAATCTGTGAAAATACAGAAGGGATGGGAGATCGACTCTCAAGTGAGAGTTATAATCTAGATATTCAGGTCACAAGGACCCTCCAGAAATCCCCACACATTTCAGCCACAGATTTCATTTCTGAGGCTCCTGGTGTCCGTGGCAAAAAGGGAAAAACCATCAGTTATTGAGTCACATTTTCCACTGGGGAAAAATAATTACTCAATAAGGAGACATAACCTTTCCCAGAGCTGAAATAGAATAGAAAGTCCTTATTTGGCTTTCACCTGGGCCATACGTTAATGGGACGCTGAGGGAAAAATGGACTCTTCATTCTCATAAATCTCACGATGGACTCTTTATTATCTTTTCTATGTCATCCATTGATGTAAAACTAGGAATACATGGGGCTTCCCTGGTGGCGCGGTGGTTGGGAGTCCGCCTGCCGATGCAGGGGACGCGGGTTCGTGCCCCGGTCCGGGAGGATCCCACATGCCGCGGAGCGGCTGGGCCCGTGAGCCATGGCCGCTGAGCCTGCGTGTCCGGAACCTGTGCTCTGCAACGGGAGAGGCCACAACAGTGAGAGGCCCGCGTACCGCAAAAAAAAAAAAAAAAAAAACAACCTAGGAATACGGCACAATAGTATAACTCATGGACAGTAGTTCCAGTTAGTCCTTCCAGCTACCCTTGGACACCCCGTGGAGTCGTCCATTGGTAATCCTTTGTTCAGTCTTGAGGGGTGATATGTCTGTGTATATATGTGCACACACTGAGAACAGGAGCCGGGAAGGAGCTGGGGCTGCCAAGGTCACACACGATGAGGGAGGTGAGCTGGGAAGCCCACCAGGTGAACTTCCTTACTGAGTTTTCTCGCCTGAGGACGGTGCCTTGACTGTGCAGCAGAATCCCCGGCAGGGCTTCTTCACACACAGCTGCCTCCACCCCACCTCCGACCCCAGAGGTTCTGATTCAGCACGTCCGGGTGGGGCCTGAGAATTTGCATCTCTGGCAAGTTCCCAGGTGATGCTGCTGCTGCGGGTCCAGAGACCCCTCTTCAAGAACAATTTCCCTGGGGTCTGTGACCCTTTCCCAGTGGATACCGATCTGAGCCCCGGGAGGAGGAAACGTCAGTCCCTACACGTCCCTGACTGTTGCCCATCCACGTAGGAAAGGCCTCATTCCTGCCCCTGTCAAGTGGAACCCTCTCCCGGTGCCAGAGAGGTGGGTCGTGGGGTCCACAGCAAAGGACCAGGAAACCCCCAACGTCTGTTTGTCCTGCTAGGCCTTCTTCACTGAAGAGTATGCCAGGGACCACCCCGAGGACCAGGACAAGCTGAGTTGCCTCAAGGACCTGATTGCGTGGCAGGTAAAGCAGAGGCGGGCTGGGGGTAGGCCAGCCCTGTGTCCATCCTTTCCCCTCCCCGGTTCGCCTGCCCTCTGCTAGCCTCTGCCTGGAATGGCCGACTTTCATACTGCTCTCCTGCCCTCTGGCTTTTGGCCTTTCTTCTGACTCTGTCTTCACCTGAGCAGGTGCATTGTGGAAGCGGGATTTGGGGCACTGCACCCTTGGGGTGCTGCACTGGCTCTGTGCAGTGATGCTATGCTGCGTGTTGCTAAGACTGCCGTGTTGGATGTTGAATTCAGGAGGTGGCTTCTCCCAGGGGGACTGACATGAACGCCAGGGTCCGGCGCACCTCCCACCGCCTCCCACCACACCCAGCACCCGCCAGTCAGATAATGGAAGACTTCGGCCCCTACCCTACCTCCCATCCTACTAAGGCTGACCCAGTTTGTTGCAGACAGTGCTCAGATGGATATCAGGTTTCGAAAATAATCGAGGCCTCGGTTTGGTTGGTTTTCAGGCAAAGGGTCTGCACCCTGCACAAGCTGCTCAGCCCTCCGGAGCCCGGCCCGGCACCTGAGAAGGACTGTCCTTCCCGCCTGCTTCCTCCTGCTCTCTGCTTCCCTGCCCTCTCCTTGCATCCTTGTCCCTTCCCTCCACGATCTCCTTCTCTCTGACTGCTGCTGTGCATGCGTCTCCGTCTTCCTCCTCTCCTCAGAAGTTCTTTGCTTCTCCCCGTCCCCTCTCTGGCTGTGGCCTGTCTCTGCTGCCCCCTCACACCTCACTCCTGGCTCTGCTTCTTCTCTGGCTCCGTCTCCCGTGTTTTCTCTCCTTCCTGCCCTCTCCTGCTCTCTGCCACCCCCTAGAGAAGAAACGATCCACAGACCCCTCTCCCAGAGGCATTCACAGGACCAGCCTCCTGGTCTAGGCCTGCAGCAGCGCTTCCCCAAACATCTCCCTGCCTTCCACGGACCACCCAGCACCCAGGACGCAGGGTGGGCTCTGGAGGGTGCGCTGGGGGGAGGCTGGGGAGGCGAACAGGACAGCAGGGGGCAGCCCTCCCTCCTCCCTCGTTGCCAGTCCCAGTGCAAAGAAAAGCGAGCTACTGTGGTAGGGAGTTTTTGTTACTCTAGGGGAATTAGGGAGTGAGAAGCATTGGGTGCAGCCTCTTTTCTTAAAATAAGGATTCCTAATTCAGGTCCTTCTCTGCCTCTGCCAATGTATGCAAAGTGAGGCCTTAAAAATAAAACGCCAGGCGCTGCACAGATACACTCTCCTGAATGCATTTTGTGAGTCTGGAATTTTCTCTCCCTTCTTACCTTGTGCCACCTGTGACACCCAGACATCCCCAAGAGCCCCAGCCTTCCGAGGTCATCGTGTCCTTTAATACTCAAATAATGATCCTCCCCCTCCCCAGCTTGGGAAGCAGGAAGACTCAGCTTTGGTTGGTTTCCTTCCTCAGCTCTTTCTGGGGTGCCCCAGGGAGGGCTAACATGTCACACAAATGTGTTTGCGTGCTGGGTGTCATTCTCAATCCATATCACTGTCCTGGGCCTCTCTACTGCGCATGTCTTATCCCCTGGTAATGGACTCTCTGGGCTGTATTCACTGCACCCAAAGCATGGACCAGACTGTGTGGCCTCAGAGCACAGCTGATACCAGGCTGTGCCTTCTAAGGAAATTCTTCCAAAGTCTTGCAGTTAATAGAGGGGCACCACAAGCAAAGAAAGGAGACTTTGAAAGCATGTATTTGATGTTACAGCTTCTAAGAGCCTGCAAAGGGGATTGCCTTGGGCCGCATTCCTCCCACTCAGAGTCCAGCGTCCTAAATACTCCAAAGATGCTGCCCTGCTCAGGGTGAAGGTGACCTTTTTTACTTTACACACAGCAGATTCGCTCTTCCATTTTACTCCATTCATTCTTGCAACTTATATATATTTGAGTCCCAACTGTGTGCCAGGCCACAGAAATAAAGCGCTGGATCAAACTGTGGATCTGCTCCCTCCCTGCCTTCTTGGAGCTTAATTATAGATTGGATCTTGGTTTGCCAAAGCCAGATTCACTTTGGATTTTCTCAAAACACGAGACCCTTAGATTTCAAAGGGAGATGGACTTGCACCGCTAGCAACCCAACAGAAGCTAGAAGTGCAAAGTACATTATGTGTTCAAGATTTCATGGATTTCAAGAGTGATCGCTTCTTAATTTTTTTCTTTGTAAAGATTTTCTCTCTATTTATTGGCATGGGAAGATGTCTACAGTACATTCTTCTTGTAAACATTTCACGAAATATTACATACAGAAAACTACACCTAACAAAAATACACAGCACACTGAGTTGTCACAGTGTACACTTATGTGGCCACCACCAGATGAAGAAGCAGAATTCCTCTAGCACCCAGAAGCCTCTCTTGTGCCTGCTTTTAGTCATTGCCAGCCCTCCCCAAGGTTAACCCCTCTCTTGCTTTTACAGTAACCATTTACTTGCTTTTTAAAAATACTTTTTAACCACCTAAGCACTCATTGCTAAACACTATAGTTTACTTTTGCTTGTTTCTGACCTATATATAAATGGAATCACACAGTGTGCATTCTTTTGTGTCTAACTTATTTTGTTTACTGTTACGTTTTAAAATTGATTTATTTTGTTGTACATAGCAATCATTTATTCATTTTCATTGATGTATAATAGTCTATGCAGCTGGACTGTATAACTGTGCCAAAACATATTTATTTCTTTTTCAACTGATGGAGATTGGGGTTGATTTCAGTTTGAGGGTATTACAAGTCGTGCTGTTCTGAACATCTTTGTATGTGTCTTTTTGGCACACACATGCACAAATTCTGTTGGATGTATACCTGGGTGTGGAATTGCTCAGTTATAGTATGTTAGAATATCTGGCTTTAACAGATAACTGCCAAACTTCTATCACTATAGATTAGTTTTGTCAGTTCTTGAACGTCATAAAAGTGGCATTATACAGTATGTGTTGCTGTGTGTCTGGCTTCTTCTTTTCACTGTAATGCCTTTGTGATTCATCCAGGCTTTTACATGCAAGAGAAGTTTTTCTTTTTTTGTTCTAAGTGTTATCCATTGTGTGACTATACAATATACCAATAATATACCAATGTATTTATCTATTCTCCTGTTGATGGTGAGTTGTTTTCAGGTTTTGGATAGTGTGGAAAGAGTTGTATGAACATTCTTGTTCATGTTTTTTGATGGGCATAAGCACTCAGTGTCCTCACTATCTATCTAGTAGTGGGAGTGCTGGGTCATACGTTTATCTTTAGCCTTACTGGATACCAAGAAGCAGTTTTCCAAAGTGGCTGAGCCAATTTACACTCCCACCAAGAACGTCTGTGAGTCTGGGTTGCTCCACATTCTCGCTGACGCATGATACTGTGAGTCTTTAATTTTAGTCTTTCTGGTGGTTGTGAGGTGGTATCTCAGTTTAATTTTAATTTGCATTTCCTTTGCGAGCAGCGGTGTTCATCGCCTTTTCATGTGTTTATTGGCTAATTGAATAACCTTTCTGTGAAACGTTTGTTCAAATCTTTTACTTATTTTATTAACTGAATTGTCTTTTTATTAATAATTCATAGGAGTTTATATATATTCTAGATATGAGTCCTTTGTCAAATATATGTATTGCAAATATCTTCATTCAGTCTGTGGCTTGTCTGTTTACTTTCTAATGGTGTATTTTTGAAGAACAGAAGTTTGTTGTTTTAATGAGGCCCAATTTATCAATTTTTAAAATGATTATTACTTTTGTCTTCACTTTATGAAATCTCTGGCTATCCCAAGATCATGACGATATTTCCTGTGTTTTATTGGGAAGTTTTATTGTTTTGTCCTATACTCTTAAGTATATGATCCATTTTGACTGACATGAAGTAAGGGGTAAATTATTTTTCTATACAGATTTCTAATTATTCCAGCGCCATTTGTTGAAAAGACTATTACTTCTCCCAACTTTGCCATAAAGTGATCATACAGATGTCAGTCTATTTCTGGACTTCCTACTCTATTCCACTGGTCTGTTTGTCCAATGCCATACTGTTCCTAATTACTGTAGCTTTATAGTAACTCTTGAGATCTGATAGTGACAGTACTGCAATTTTTTTTTCAAATTTGTCTTGGTCCTTCTGGTCCTTTGTATTTCCATATAAATTTTTAAGTCAGCTTGCCAATTTTCACATACCCCCAAAACACATTGAGATTTTGAATAGGAATATATTAGGCATGTAGATTAATTTAGGAAGAATTTCTGTTTTAATGATAATTGATTCTTCCAGTACATGAATATGGAATCTCTCTCCCTTTCTTTAGTTCTTTAATTTCACTCAGCAAAGTTTTGTAGTTTTCACTGGAAAGGTCTTTCACAAATTTTATTAGATTTGTTTTAAGGTATTTGATATTTTTAACTATTATAAATGGTATTTTTAAAATTTCTCTTTTTGTTTGTCAATATCATCACAATTTTTTTGGGGGGGGGGTATGTTCACCTTGTATCCAGCAACCTTACTAAGTTCACTTAATAAGTCAAATTGTTTGTACATTCTTTTGGATGTTCTACAGACAAACATATCATCTGCTAATATAAAAAGTTTTACTTCTTCTGTTCCAATCTTATGCTGTTTACTTATTTTTCTTCCCTCATTGCACTGATGAGTATAAGAAGAGAGAGAGTACATCTTGCCCTGATGTCTCCCACATCAGGGCAAGAGTCAGTATTTCACAGAGTGGGATGTTTTAAAGATGATGTCCCATTCTACGCCTAGTTTGCTAGTTTATCATGAATGGGTTTTTAATTTGTCAAATGCCTTTTATACATCTATTGAGATACTCATATTGTTTTTCTTCATTATTATGCTAATTCAGTGAATTATATTAGTTGATTTTGGACTATTAAACCAACCTTGCATGTATGACGTAAATCCCACTTGGTCATAATATATTATCATTTTTATATATTTCTGGATTCTATTTGAAAATATACTCTTCAAGATTTTTGTGTCTATGCTCAAAAGAGATATTAACCTTTAATTTTCCTTTTTTATAATATCCTTGTTCAATTCTTGTAACAAAGTTACTCTGGTCTCAAAAAGTGGGTTGAAAATTACTCCCTATTTAAAAATTTTTTAAGAGTTTGTATAAAGTTGGCATTTATTTATCCCTTAAATATTTGCTAAAATTTGTCTGTGAAGCCATATGGGCCAGGAATATTTTAAAGTATGTATTTAATTTAATAGTTTTCAGATTTCCTATTTCTTTCAGCCCCTTTTTGGTAAGTTGTATTTTTCTAGCAATTTGTCCATTTTATCTAAATATTAAATTTATTGACATAAACTTTTGTATAATATCCTCTTATGATCTTTTGTAATGCTTGTACTTCCTATAGTGATACTCCTTTTTAAATTCTGATATTGGTTATTGGTACCTTCTATTTTTTTTATTAGCCCTTTAAGGTGTTTATCAATGTTTTTGTCTTTTCAAAGAACCAACTTTTGGATTTGTCAATCCTCTGTGTTGTCAGTTTGTTTTCTTTTTCATTCATGTCCACTCTTACTTTTATTATTTCCTTCCTTTTACTCTCTTTGGGTTTAGTTTGCTGTTCTTCTACTAATATCTTGAAATGGATACTTAGCTAATTGATTTTCTGTCTTTTCTAATATGTAAAACTAAAGCTATACATTTATCTTCCATTAGCAACTTTATATCTCACTAGTTTTTGTATGTAGTATTTCCATTATCATTCCCTTCTCTTTTTTAAAATAAATTTATTTATTTATTTATTTGTTTTTGGCTGTGCTGGGTCTTCACTGCTGCGCACGAGCTTTCTCTAGTTGTGAGCGGGATCTACTCTCTCATTGCGGTGGCTTCTCTTGTTGCGGAACGCGGGCTCTGGGCACTCGCGCTTCAGTAGTTGTGGCTCACAGGCTCTAGAGCGCAGGCTCAGTAGTAGTGGCGCATGGGCTTAGTTGCTCCGTGGCATGTAGGATCTTCCTGGACCAGGGCTCAAACCCGTGTCCCCTGCATTGGCAGGCGATTTCTTAACCACTGTGCCACCAGGGAAGTCCCATTCCTTTCTTTCTTTTTTTTTTTTTTTAAATTTATTAATCTATTCATTTATGGCTGTGTTGGGTCTTCCTTTCTGTGCGAGGGCTTTCTCTATTTGTGGCAAGTGGGGGCCACTCCTCATCACAGTGCGTGGACCTCTCTCTATTGCGGCCTCTCTTGTTGCGGAGCACAGGCTCCAGACGCTCAGGCTCAGTAATTGTGGCTCACGGGCCCAGTTGCTCCGCAGCATGTGGGATCTTCCCAGACCAGGGCTCAAACCCGTGTCCCCTGCATTGGCAGGCAGATTCTCAACCACTGCACCACCAGGGAAGCCCCTTTTCTTTTTTAAATAAAATCATTGTCTTGTTTCATGGATAGAAATTTTTTTCTTTTTCTATATATTAGTTATTTTAAAAAAGTAAAGTTTTCTTAAGCTCTCTTCATTCTCTGTTTCTTCCACGTTAGTCCATTCGTTCTTTTCTTCCTCTCTGCCTTCCTCCCTTCCTCCCTCCCTCCCTTTTTGCTTTTCTTCCTATCTGTTGGTTCTGACCTCTGTCTTTCACAGTGGAGAATTTCCTTCAATGCCTGGTGATCCTTGGCAGTCTGTCCATAGTAAAGAGTGGGGCACTAAAAAAGCTGAATGAATTTCTGTGCACGTGAGAGAAGGTATTGTCACCTGGATGGCATTACATATGGTAACTGAGTGATCCACAGACGTCTGTATAACATGCACCATTCACTTTCTCCAGAACAGACCCTTCAAGCTATTGCATATGAAGGTCCCCCTGGCTCCTGCACTGCTGGCAATCTGGGGACTGGAAAGTGAAGGTCTTGCTGTCTATTAGTGTGCAGACTTTCCCTCAACCCCCTATTTCCTGTTTGGTTCCTCATCCCTGCCCTCTGTTGTGCCTGGTACCCCTCAGCCCATAGCTGTTTGTTCTAATTGTTCTAGAGGATAAGCTCCTGCTTCTTGGGGCAATGGGAAAATATGACACTTGGCTACCAGGTAAAGCAGTAAGGACCTGGCTATCTAACCGCTCCTGTCACAGAATTTCAACCCATCCCTCTGTTTTCAGCCTCTCAACTCACTCTAGCTTTTCTGGGATACCTGGTGCCTCGAATCCCTGAGCCCCTCCTGGCTTCCCAGAGGCAGATTGGCCTCTTACCACCAACTCCTCCTCTGCCCTTACCATCCACCTTCCACCTGATGTATTGCGGGCCAAGTTCACAGATGTCTCCTAGTCTCAACGGAATTTCAGTTTCTCCTTCACTTTGTCATTTTGGGGAGCCCTCCAAGAGAAGGAGGCAGAAATGTCTTTATGTCACCATCATGGAAACATTTTTTTCTTCAAAATGATCTGTATTCTACTCTTTGCAGCCCTCATTATGTTTCCCTGAGGCCACACTACGAACTTCCTCAGCTGTTGCTGCTCATCGTAGCCACTGTGGCTTGGCTACTGTCCTCGTATCTACCATTTAGCCAGTGTTTATTGACCTCCTCTGTTGATAAATAAGAGCTTAACTGTCTCACATCAATTATCTCTTCCCCTCTCATCTTCCCAAGGCTTTTCACATCACTTTTTAAAAACTCCCTATTGGCTGGTTAACTCCACGATGTTAACATTTGGGTATCTTTCTTCAGCAACCACATGAGGTCGTATCACTGGGTCTCCTGTGTTGTGAGACCAGGCTGTGCCCACTCCTCCTTCTCTGTTCAGCCCTTCCCTTCTCCTATCTCCCAGCCTCTGACAATCATACTTTCCCTTTTGCACTGCCAAGAACTTCTTGGGCAAGGCTTTAAGTCAAAGCAACAGGGAGTCCTCTCCTCTGGTCTCACACTCTGCCCCTCAGTAGATTCTGTAAGGTGCAGACTTTCCCTAACACGTGGCTTCTCATGGGGGTGGGGGGTGTCCAGCCCTCCTGTGGGGCAAGGGCAGCTGGAGGTCTTTCTCCTAGAGGTCTTGTTTTCAGAGCAAACCCCAAGGATGCAGCTTTCCCATTTCTCAGGGTTGGTGACCCCACTTGAAGGTTTCCAAGACCCTAAAGCCCTCAACAAATTCTCAGCAGGCAGACTTGCCTCCACCACCTCCATGGGGCCAGGTAGCCAACCTTTGGCTCATCATTTACCACCTTCTCTCCAGATACCCTTCCTGGGAGCTGGGATTAAGATCCATGAGAAACGGGTGTCAGAAAATCTGCGGCCCTTCCACGACCGGATGGAGGAATGTTTCAAGAACCTGAAAGTGAAGGTGGAGAAGGAGTACGGTGTCAGAGAGATGGTACTGGTGGTCCCTGTGGCTGGGAGGGGTGGGGCAGGGAGGAGGATGAGATTGGAGCCAAGGAACCTGCCCTTGAGGAGAAGGACCCGAGAGCCAGCAGTGCCAGGGCCAACCCAGGGAACCTTTCTGGAAACTTGGTCCCTCAAAAGCCACCCCAGATAAATGCCAGTTACAAATTGAGGCCTTAGCACTCAAGGGACCGTGCTAATAATAAAAGCATTGTTGATGAAGCACCTGTTATGTGCCAGTCTAATCTAAGCACTTAGGTCATTTCGTCTTCACAACAAGCCTGGGAATGATTTTTAACCCCTTGTGTCTCTTCTGGAGGTTCCTAGGTGTAAGTGACTTGCCAGAGGCTACATGACAAGTGAGTGCAGGTCACTGCCCCTGGCTCTGTTGGCCTGCAAAGCCAGCGCTTTGGGCCACTCATAAGCTCCGTGTCCTCAAGAGGCCATAAGTCTGGTGCTCACGAGACGTCTTCTTTATCCTCTTCCCCAGAAAGTAGCATCATAAAACGTCAAGGCTGCATGGTCCTTCAGAGGCCATCTGGCACAACCCTCTGATTTTACAGATGGGAAAACTGAGGCCCAGAGACGAGAAGTGAGTTAATGAAAGCATGGAGGTGAACTCAGGTCTCTTATCTTCTGGCACAACAGTTTTTCCATGAGACAGGTCGCCTCTTCCAGCACTCCATGTGTGACACCCCAATGCAGTTCTCACCCAGAGTTAGGTGACATTGCATAGGTTAAGGGCAAAGTCCTCCACAAGACTCTCCTCACTTCAGACACCAGGGTTCCCAGGCCACCTGCACCTCTGACCAACTGGTTACAAATTTGGAGATTCCCACCACCCGTTCAGGTCTGATAATTTCACAGAAGTCAAGGAGTCGGCCCTCCCTCCAGATCCATGAGTTCCCTATTCACAGATTCAACCAATGGAGGATCAGAAATACTTGGGGAAAAAAATCGAGAAAGTTCCAAAAAGCAAAACTTGAATTTGCTGTGTTGGCAACTATTTACCTCACATTTACATTATAGTTACAACTATTTACATAGCATTTACATTGTATTAGGTATTATAAGTAATCTAGAGAGGATTTAAATTATACTGGAGGATATGTATAGGCTGCATACAGATACAAGCCATTTTATGTAAGGGACTTGAGCATCGCTGGATTTTGGTATCCTCGGAGGTCCTAGATCCTGAAGGATGACTGTACTTACAGTTTTATTATCAAGAAAACCAATCAGGACCAGCCAAATGAAGAGAAGCATAGGGTGAGGTCTGGGAGGGTCCCAAACACACAGCTTCTGTGTCCTCAGGACAAGTTACCGTATCTATCCTACTGGCACATCCATGTGTGATTACCAGCCAGGAAAGCTCACCTTAGCCTAAGCGTCTGGAGTTTTAATTGGGGTTTATAGGCATGATTGAATGAATCGTTGGCCCCGTGGCTGACATCAATCTCCAGCCCCCCTTCCTCCCCAGAGGCTGAGCTGATATTATCTGGCCCAGAGTCCCAGCCCTGTAATCACAAGGTTGGTCTTTCTGGCCAGCCCCCATCCTGAGTCTTCCCATCAGTGTAAAGGGGCCACCATGAAAAATAAAGACACTCCTACCAGTGGAGAAATCGCAAGGATTTAGACCTCACCTCCCAGGAACCAGGAATAAAGGCCTGACAAATTCTTTATTAAACAGCTGTGCGTAACCTCAGCCAGCCAGGAAGTTTTTGTTCTGCCCCACGCAGGGGCAGGAGGAAGGCAGCAGTAATGCGGAGGCCACGTCACCCCATCCGCCCCCCACCCCGCCTTGACATCAGACCTGGCTTCTAACCACACCCTCCTCCCCGCCCACAGCCCGACTTCGAGGACAGGCGAGTGGGCCGGCCCCGGTCCATGCTGCGCTCCTACAGACAGATGTCCATCATCTCCATGACTTCCACGAACTCTGACTGCAGCACGCCCAGCAGAGTCACTTCCGAGAGGTCAGTCCCCACCCCAGGCAGCCCCCTGCACCCCTGCACCAGCCCGGCCCTCAGCAAAGCCTCGCTGCTTGCCCTTCTGCCCTTGGCCTTCCTTCTACATCTCCGGGCCCTTCTGTTTGAAAGCCCTTCCCCACCTGGCACCTCATTAAAGCCCTCACAACTACCCTGTGCGGCTTAGTGCCGTTGTTAGGGGGTCAGTCGAGGCCCAGAGAGGTGTGGTGGCTTTTCCTGAGGACCCAGCAGGGCACCGCACGGCCCACAGGCTCCCCGTCCAGCCACTTCCATCAGCCAGCCTGAGCTCCTCATCTTCTTGCCTCTGCCGGGGCTCCCGTCCCCACCAACTCCCCATCCCAGAGCTCCTCCTCCTGTACCTACCTATACCTCTCTCGGGGTTCCCCTCCTCGGCCAAGAAGAGCCTCTCCACTTCCACTTTCTTGGAGCCATCTGCGCGACCCAGCTCGACTCAACTAATGTAATAGCAGATCTGTGATGGAGAACTCTCTCTGGGAGAATGTGCTAAGGGGTCCTTGACCTCATCTCTTGGCTACTCTGCAAGGTTGCCGCCAACACCCCCGTTTACTGAAAAGGAAATCGTGGCTCAGAGAGGTTGAGTGATTTGCCCAAAGTCATTCGGCTAAAAAGTGGCATAGATTTGAATCCAGATCCATATTTTTAACCAGTTTTCTCTTCCTATCACCAGTCTTATGGCTCACCGCCTTCAATTTTATTTTACCCTGTATTTTGAGTGTTTTCAAATTAAGCAAGTGGCTCCCCAAACTCTGCCAGGTGAGCTGATCTACCCCCCGACCCCGTGGTGACAGCTCCGTCAGCCTGGGTCCCTGCAAGACAGTTCCACTGAAGCTCTAACTGTAGTTTTTACTGCTGTCCCTCTTGCCATTCAGCTTCGACCAGGAATTAGCACCTCCCAAGGCTCCCAAAGTGGAACAAGAGGAGCCGATCTTCCTAGGGAGCACTCTGCCAGAGGTCAAGCTGCGGCGGTCCAAGAAGAGGAGCAAGAGAAGCAGTGTGGTGTTTGCGGACGAGAAGGCCACGGCAGACCTGAAGCGGGTGAGTGGCCAAGGCAGGATCTCCTCTGACACCATCGGCAGATCTCCACTGCATGCCCGGCACACTGCCTGGGGCTCCGAGACGTGGACCGCTCAAGCCTCACCCTCACAGTGAAGTGGGGTTACCGAGGTGGCCTCTCAGGGGCAGGGAGGTGAAGTGATTGCTGGCGCCCCTGCAGCCTGGATGTGACAGAGTGGGATATGACCCAGGCTGTCACTGTGTCCTTTCTACCATCGCACAGGACTCTGAGGCTGGGGAGAGGCTGCCCAGTCCACCACTGAGCGGGAGAGCCGCCCTCCCAGGGCTGGGCCAGGTGTTTCCACCTCGGCCCTCTATCCCCACCCCAGGGCCATTCTAACCACGGACATCTCAGACTCTGCTAAGCTCTTCCAGTGGACCGGGAGCCCAGCTGGGGATGCAGAGATGAAATTCTCACTGCCCTGACTTTAAGAGTTACTGTCTTATAAACTAATAACTATTTAATATTGAGACTTGGTACCAGACAGTCCTGGATTCAACCCCAGCTTCCCCCTGAAAGAGAGGTTTCTTGAAAGCATTCTGGGAGCCTGGAAGCGGGAGGGGGATTTACCCTCCTGGGAAGGGAGGGCTGCCGGATGAAAGGGCACGGGCCCAGCTGAGATGCAAAAGAATCCCCCACAAACTTCCCAGTAGGCCTCAGAGGCTGTTCTTGCCGGGGGCGAAGGCTGGAAACAAGACTGTGCTTCACAATTCTAGGGGGCATCATTCACACAGTCTAAATGTATGCCCCCCCGCCCCGCCCCACATACACACAGCAGAGTTGTATAGTATACAACCTGTGCAACCATGCATGGCACTCTGGCATAAAGTGACACAAAACAGAATAAATGAACTTGGGGCTGGGTCCATAGAAGCCATGGCAAACCCTTATCGCTGACTTTTCAGGGCCTAGAACTGCCTCATGCTAAGCCTCTGTGGTGTGTGTGTGTGTGTGTGTGTGTGTGTGTGTGTGTGTCTCTGTATGCACATGTGGGCATGATATATTCATCCAGCTTTCCAGGAAGCACGAGTTCATGAGTGATACCAACCTTTCGGAGCATGTGGCTGTCGCCCCCAGGGCATCCGTCCTCTCTCAGATGAGTTTCGCCAGCCAGTCCATGCCCACCATCCCAGGTATGCACCCTGCCACCACCAGCACGGGGGGTATAGAGGTGTCTGGGGGTGGAGGAGGGTGGGAACCATATCTACATAGCAAAGTGAGCTAAGCACCATGGGGGTAAGAGGCTCCGCTCACAGCCCCCCTGTCCTCTGAGCTCTCCACCCACTTCTGTGGCCCTACCAGGGCTGGGGTGGAGGCCTGCTGTCACTCTGGAGCTCAGGATCCACTGGGAATGTGGTATGTCCCACCAGGTGGTCCTGGGTTCTCAGTTAGCCAGGCCCTCCCAGGGATCGGGAGTCTGCCCCTGGTAAATCTCTCAGCCTGTGTTTCCCTCTGGGGCCTGGAGGGCTATTTCCGGAACTTACAGAAATTGCTGCCACATCTTACAGTTGCAGAGTGTTTGATGCACAGATACTTCCATTTCCCCCATCACTCATTCATTGTCCGGTGAGGAGGTCTGCAGCTTACAGATGACCTTTGCTAATTCACAGAGGGGGACCTGGGGCTCTAACTGGGGATGTAGCCTGCCCAAGAGGGCTCCATCTGGCACGTGGCAAGTCTCTAGTGTCCGCCACTCTGTGCTTGGTGACAAATGTTCCTCCTTCATTGTTTCATTTAAGCCTCAGCACAAACCTATGAAGTAGATCATGTGACCAGCCCCACTGTATGGATGAGGAAACTGAGGCACTGAGAATGTCAATCTCCTGACTGTCCCAGCCACTAAGTAGTGGAGGCCCCTGGAACTGTACCCCTAACCACTGCCCAGCCTCCCCAGGCAGGACACCCCCGTGCGGCCGTTTCACTCTTGTCCTCGCAGGAGGCCTC
The DNA here is from genome assembly GCF_949752795.1 of Hyperoodon ampullatus. Classification (NCBI taxonomy): domain Eukaryota; kingdom Metazoa; phylum Chordata; class Mammalia; order Artiodactyla; family Ziphiidae; genus Hyperoodon; species Hyperoodon ampullatus. Next base: position 14,544,018 of record NC_136917.1, read on the forward strand.
ACAATGCCCTTGAGGTCTGTGCTCTTACCCCCAGGTACCCAAAGTCAAAACCGAGGGTCAGAGTCGTCTGTGTGACTCTGAGCTGGGGGCCATAATCACCAGATGACACCTTGGTTGGAGATGCTCTCCTCCCGGGACCTCTGGGTTCTCCATGTTGGAAGACAAGAGTGAGCCCACACGACCTCCCCGACCTGGGCAAAAGGCCCTGTTCCCTGAGGAAGTCAGGGCCCCAGTGGCCAGGGCCTTCCCCCACCGTGGACCCGTGTTTCCAGCCCAGAAGCCCTTGGACGAGGCCTCGATCGGGTCCCGTTGCAGGCGGCTGTGTGCGGGGATGGGCAGGCCTCAGCGCAGTGGACGGACAGGCTCGACAGTCCCGGCATGGCAGCACTCGGGCCTCCCGCCTCCTGCCTGGCCCCCCGCCTCCTGCCTGGCCCCCCGCCTGTTCTCCCTGAAGGCTATCTCTGTCCCCTGCGCGTCTCCCATCTGCCCCCCGAAGTCACCCTCTCTCCGCCCCCCGCTCACGGCGGCTCTCGGCTCTCCCGCAGCCCTCACGCTCACCGTGGCCGGCGTGCCCGTGACGGAAGAGGCCACTTCATCCCCCCGCCTCAGCCAGACCTTCCTCCCTCTGTCAGAAGGCGACAAGAAGACGCTCAAGCGGAAGAAAGTAAATCAGTTCTTCAAGACGATGGTGAGCTCCCAGACAGTGCAAGGAAGTGGGGGTGTGGGGAGGAGGAAGGGAAGAGAGGGAGGCGGAGAGAGGAGAAAATGGGGGCATGTGTGTATATGCGCGTGTGCACGGTGTGGTCATCCTCAGGGAGGTATGGGCAGGGCCCCCTAGGGTGGGGACGGTGGCCAGAAATGCCCAGAGTGCAGTTCTCCTCTTGGTCCCCAGGTGGCTGCCCTGAGCAGTATGGACCCCAGCTGGGCTGCAGGAATGTGCCAGAGGGGTGTGCAGGGCCCCTGGGACCTGAGAAACCATAGCTGTCCTTTGCTGCACCTGGGCAGCTAAAAGTGCTTTTTAATTCTTTTGGAAGAACTTTCCTATTCAACTTATATTACAGAATCCTACTATTTAAAAGTTTTGTTTCCAAGCCCTGACTTCTCAAGTCCCGTCTCCTATTGTTACTTGTCAGTCTTTGCTCAAGATGAAGGTACCACTGACCTTCACCACCTTGATCCTCAGGGTGCTATTAAAGCAGAACTCTGCTGCCGTAATAACTGCAAGTTCACCATGAGCGTGCAGTGAGTCAGGCACCATGCTAAGCCCTTTCCAAACATGATCCCATTTGACCTTCCACTGTGAGGATTTTATCAGGCTCACAGAGTTAGGTAAGAGACTTGCCCAAGTTCACACGGTCCACGAAACAGCAAAGCCTGTGTTCTAACCACTGCATGGCACAGCCTTTCTGGTCACATCAATCAAAGTCATGGCAGCTCAGGCTCACTGGGTTAAGGGAGGGGTCAGCTCAGCGGCCCTTGTGGGTGGGACAGGAAGCCCCACTTTGGGCTCACGAGAACCCCATTTTGGGTTGTGTCTCTTTATCCTCTTCTCCCATGCAGCTGGCTGGCAAACCTGCCGAAGAAGGCAAGCAGACCTCCGACCTAGTGTCCACCGACCTGTGAGATGCTGCTGGCCAGGGCTGCACCTGGGGAGACAAGGATGGGAGTTTCCAGAAGAGGAGACACACAGCGGGACATTGATGCCTCTAAGAGTGGGGAGACCATCCATCGGTTGCCTGCACTCAGACAGAGGGAATGGGCTGACCTAAGCCCCAGAACTGTCAGTGGTGACAGACCCAGTATCACCAGGGCCAGTGACCCAGGTGCTGGATGACGATGCCCCATCTGGATTCTTAGCCCCACGAGGATCCATCAAGAATGCCTTCTCCCAGTATGCTCTCCCAGCATCCTGGGCACACCTTTTTATAGCCGAGTTTCTTAGGTATAAGGAGCTATATTTTTGTATCATTTTCTAAGCTTAACAGAAAAGCTTTTTTTTTTTTTTTTTTGCGGTACGCGGGCCTGTCACTGTTGTGGTCTCTCCCATTGCGGAGCACAGGCTCCGGACACGCAGGCTCAGTGGCCATGGCTCACGGGCCCAGCCGCTCCGCGGCATGTGGGATCTTCCCGTACCGGGGCACGAACCTGTGTCCCCTGCATCAGCAGGCGGACTCCCAACCACTGTGCCACCAGGGAAGCCCCCAGAAAAGGTTTTAAATATTCTTTTATTTTATTTTTGGTTAACAGTTTTGTACTTTACATTTTTTAATACAACCAACCCATCTTTTTTCTAGCTGATCATCTCCAAAGTGTTGCTATTTCTTACTGACAATAAAAACGATTCCATGGCTCAAGCAAGCCTCATTGCATAATTCCATCAGCTGAATCCCTAAGGCCCAGGACTGGACTGGTTGCTCCTGGGGATGGTCGGGAGGACAGGCAGGCCCAGGGCCTCCAGTGATGTTAAGAAGCCTGGCTCCAGCCCGTCCCAGTGCAAATCCGCCCCACTTGTTCACGCCACCCCCACAAATCTCTGCGACTTCAGTTCGTTTAAATATTCGTTTTAATTTGGGTTAACAGTTTCGTACTTTACATTATTTCCCAGATGAAGACACCGAGGCACAGAGGCACAACGTGAGCTAAGATCAGACACGTGATACGTGGAAAGGCTGGGATCAAACTGGCAGGAGCTGGACAGGAAACTTGGCTTTAACTCTGTGCTGCCTCTTGCACGCCTTCACGCACGGGCTGTCTATCGCCTTTGTCCGCCCCAGTCTCTTCCTGTAGCCACCACGCCCCCTCACCAAGCACCAGCCCTGTTGCCCGGTCCAGCTTCCACTCTCCTCAACAGTCCAGTGAGTTCTGTTTCGGTGGTAGTTGGGGCTTTGGCTGCATCATGGATGCTCTAAGGTGAGGCGACAGCGCCCAGAGGCTCGGAATCTGGCTGAGTTCACTTTCCAAAGGGCAAGGAAGTGCACGTGCACAAAGGAGTGTCCCCAGGGGGCAGAGGGGCTGGACCCACCAGGGCATCTTCATGGCTTCACGGCTGGCGCTGTGAGCGGTGGGTGACATTTATTTATTTGTTTCTTTATTTATTTTAAAGTTTTTTTTCATGTGGACCATTTTTAAAGTCTTTTTATTGAATTTGTTACAATATTGCTTCTGTTTTATGTTTCGGGTTTTCTTTTTTTTTTTTTTTTTTTGGCCACAAGGCATGTGGAATCTTAGCTCCCCGACCAGGGATCGAACCCGCACCCCCTGCATTGGAAGGCAAAGTCTTAACCTCTGGACTGCCAGGGAAGTCCCGTGGGTGAAGTTTAAATACTGCTTAGAGGAAGATCTTTGGAATGGTGAGGCCCAGAATGAGAGACCTTTCAGGGTGTGATAACGAGGGTATCAGGAGAGGCAAGGACCAGCCCCAAAGCTAACTTTTCTCTTCATAGGATTTTGCCAGAGGTGGACTCTGGAAGAAAGAGTGGGTCAGGTGAAGAACAGAGGCGTTGGGGGTAAAGGAATTGTCCCCTGTGAAGGGGGTAGGGCAGCGAGGTTAGGGTGGGTTTCTCCTGCCCAAAAGGAGTCAGGACAGAGCACAGATAAGGCAAGAGCTGATATTCACCAAACCCGCAGTGCAAGTACCATGCAAAAGACTTCCATAGCTATTTATAAAATATTAATGTCTTCTATTTACTGAGAGGTTTATAATAAATAACCCTTACAACAATCAGGGCTACTAACCCAAACTCTTATAATAATAAGCACAATTGACCATATTGTTTTTCTTAGATTTAACTCTTAATGACTCCAATGAGAAAATTCTTAAGAGAGTTGGATGCAGTTATTTTTGACTGTTTATAAAACTGGGGGGAAAGGAAGTAGATTTTATGAAAAGTATGTCCCAATGGCGGACTCCCAGAATTCACACAGATCTTAAAAGGAGTTTAAAATTAAACACAAATAACATATTTTGTGTTAAACGTTTAAATCAATGAACACTTGGGATAATACTAGGTTCTCATAAACAGTGGCTGCCTGAATTTTAGCGTTAAATGACCACATTTACAAATGAGTAGGTGTGGTTTCCAGGAATCTTAGGATTTGCCGTTAGGGCAGGTCACATGAAGATCCACCCAGCTGGACCCTGGGTAATCATAGTGACCCTGACCGTGAGACACAGAGGTGAGAGCAGGTGATACCTGGGCCAGGCATAGAAGCATCAACTCATTTCTGATTTACAGGGACACATGGGGTAGTCACCACTGTGGCCCCAATTTCTACAGTACAAACCACAGTAAAGAGGAGAGCTCACAGCCCGTTCTCCTCCCTCACGAATGTGATGAGAATTGTCCAAAGCCCTGGAGAAAGCACCATCCCTGCCCTCAAGGTGCTGCGGGTCCTACAGTGAAGCAAAGTGTGCCAGGTACGGAGGGACCCAGCGGGGGAGGAAGGCCTCCCCGGCAGGAAGGGAAGGTGAGTCGGAGCCGTCCAGGTAGAGAGGAGGAAAGGCAGGCACATGCTGAGCAATTGTGAGAAGCTCACGTGGCCACAGCCGGAGGCAGGTCCTCAGAAAGGGGGTGGGGTGCGTGGGATGGGAGAGGTCAGACAGGTGTGTGCAGGATCTTGAATGCCACGGTGGGCAACACACATAAGTGCCTACTGTATGCCAGCCACTGCTCTTGGCAATTTGCACTTTAGTAACTGTTGAATCCTCACAACCACCCTCTGAAGCACAGACTATTATTAGTTCCAATTTACAGTGAGGAAACAGGTCCAGGGAGGTACAGGCACTTGTCCTGGGTAACACAGCTTGGAGATGGCAGACCAGGGACTTTATGCTTTGGGGTCCAAGGAGCAGGCTGTTGAGCAGCATGTTTCCAAGGGATAACATTGGGGACACAGCCTGGATCCCCAGATCACTTGCTCTCTAAGCTGGGTGTGCACTGGGGCTCCCTAAAAGCACTATGCCCAGCCCCACCTGGGCCTCACAAGTCAGAATCTCTGGGGCACAAGCCCGGGAGAGTGGTTTTGATCAGTTCTGTAGGTGGGTCCTATATATGAGACCTGTTGGGCAGGACCTTGAAATCCACACAGCTTTGCTTCCCATTTGCTAGATGAGGAAACTGAGGCCCAGAGGGGCCAACACAGCCCACCAAGTCCCAGAGTGAAAAAAGGAATAAGTGACCAAGCCCAGCTAGAGCGACTGCCTCTAACCAGTGTTCTTTACTCAGAGATGGAGGAAGGGGGAGGGAGGGGAGGGACAGAAAGGGAGGGGAACTACTTGTTGAGCAGACTGTTTCTCTAGGTGCAGCACAAAGGCCACTGGTGGTATAGCAGGGATCTTCAGTGGACGTGGTCACAGCTTCACATAACATGGAATCCAATTACATTAGCTTCCTATTGCTAGTGTCACAAATTATCACAAGCTTAGTGGCTTAAAACAACACAAACTTACCTACTACTGTCCTTGAGGTCAGAAGTCCTAAATTAGTCTTACGGGTGAAAATCAAGATGACAGCATGGCTGGTTCCTTCTGGAGATTCCACTGGACTGTTTCCTTGCCTCTTCCAACTTCTAAAGGTGGCAAGGCATTCAGCATTCCCTGGCTTGTGGCTACATGGCTCCAATCTCTGCTTCCATTGTTATGTCTCCCCCTCTGTTATTAAATCTCCCCTGTCTCCCTCTTAGAAGGACAATTCTGATTACACTGGGCCCACCTGGATTATGCAGGATAATCACTCTATCTGATCTTTACTTAATCACTTCTGCAAAGTCCCTTTTACCTTGGAAGATGACAAATTCACAGATTCTGGGGATTTGGAAGTGGACTTCTTGGGGAGGGGTCATTATTCTGTCTGTCACACACATGATGAGAAAAATCGCTCCCTTTTCAATTCTCTTCAGTGCTTTTGCCTTCTCCAAGGAGAAAGTCCTTGGCTGGTGTGTTTCATCACCTCTCTAACACTTGGCTGATCTCACATCCTAGCACAGAGTGAGCAAGCTCAGGCCAGTGCTGCCTCAGTTTCCTCATCTATAAAATGGTGATAATTATAGTACCTCCTATAATTGCTGTGAGGACTGGATGAGATAACAAGGTAAGGATTCAGGCTGTGCCCAGCATGGTGTAAACTCTAAATAAATGCTCATTCTCCCTATTTTATTTATGGCAAATGATGCTGGTACTGATGATCCATTCCCAGAAATCGTATGGAATTTATCTTTAAAATAAATTCATTAAGTAAAAAAAAAAATAACAACAAAGGAAAAGAAATGTGAGAACCGACTAAAAAATTGTAAGTAAATCAAAACTACAGGCACTGCACAAAGATGGCAAAATGAGAAGGGGTGTGAGCCTCAACACTGTGTGACTCTGACAGTGGCCTGCACACACACGCCCAGACTACTGCCGTGGAGAGACTCGATTAGCATTTTCTGAATAAGTGAAGGAACGAGCTATTGCCAAGCCTCGCTTCAGAGGCATTTCCTGTATTGTCTCGTTCAGTTCTTGCAACAGTCCTTTGAGGGAGATGACCCTGGTTAACCTCATTTTCCACATGAGCAAACAGAGGTTCAGAGATTAAACAACAGCAGGGCACTCAGAAAATATAACTGGAGGAGCCCAATTTGAATCCAGACCAGTCCACCTGTCCCCCTTGGCTGCCTTCTAAGGCATTTTGCCCCATTGCCAACCCAGTTCCCACTATTTCCATCACAGTGGCGTTAAGGTGTTTTTCTCCAGGGGGCATGTTTCCTCGAAGCTGCTGCTGGTCCTGGGAACCCTTCTCTTTATTAAAGGGGCTCAGAAACCCTGGGCCATTGACCAGAGATGTCACCCAGTCTCTGCTCTCTGCTCCCTGCCTTTAAAGAGTTGGCCACCAGAGGGCAGTGTTGGCCTATGTTTCTCCAGCCTCAAAATCACCCAGAAACCAGAGCAGCAGAGAGGGGACCAGGATCAGCTCCAGCCTGGTTAAAGCCTGGGCCAGACTCCTAGAAGCCCGCACTTGGGGACAGAGAAGCCAGCCCCATGGCAAGCCCCCAGAGTACACTGAGACAGCGCCGGTGAGCACGGCTACCCTGGCAGAACGGGAGACCCACATGACAGCTCATTGCCACTCGCAGAGAACGGATCTCTTGTCACCATTTTACAGATAAGGAAACTGTGGCACAGATAGTTTAGGCTAGAAGCCAACTAGTCCCAGATCCCCCCAATCCTCACCCTGTCAGGCTTCCAGAAACCTTGAAACTCAGGAGCTATTGTGTTTCATGTGTACTAAGGAACAGAGCCCGAGCAGCCAAGCCTACAAAAGGGGAATCAAGGGAAGGCAGGTAAGTGCACAAGCTCAGGGACGCGTAGCCCCAGCTGGTGGCCCTCTCCCCAGAGGCCTCTCCCATTGCCCTCAGGCTCCCAGCCCCTGACAAGCGCTCACATTCACGGAGCACGTGCTACGTACGTACCCGGCACTTAGTCCTCAGAGCAGCACTGGGAGGGAGTTGCCCTTCCCCATTTTACAGATGAGGAAACTGAGGCCCAGGACAGTTGATTGCTCTCTGAGGTATTACCTTACCAAGGAGTAGGGTCAGGACTGAGACCCGGAAGTTTCGCTCCAGAGCTTGAGCTGCCCTGCCCTGTGATGCAGCAGCAGCCAGTCCAGACCCCACCTGCCTCCTTGGCCTCTGGTTATTCATCCTCCTCGGCCTGTTTCTTCGCACAGTCCTCCAACCCATGAAAGTCAAGATCAGAGGTGGTGGCCCCGGGGGGGTGGGGCCTGTGCACATTCACCCTTTCTGCAGGCCTTGAGCCCGTGTGGGCTCCTAGAGCCCTATGGGCTCCAGTGCCTATGGCCGACTGCTGGGCACATGCTCCAGAAGAGTGGCAAAGCCTTCCCTCCTCCCCCGGCATTGCCCCCAACTGGCGAGATTGTCCCAAGGTGAGAGCAAAAACACTGTGTGGAGGAGGATAGATGCTGGGCCTCCTGCCCAAGCCTCCCTGTCAATATCCGTCCTCTGGTACCCAGGCATTCAACAATCACCCTCCTCCTCATCAGCAGTGTCTGCCACATCCTGGGCTCTACGCCTGATATATATCACATCATTTTTCATGCAAAATGCACACGAGACAGGTTCTATTTGCAGCTCCATTTAAGAGAGAAACAAACTGAGGCTTTGTGAGGTCAAGAAACATGGCCAAGATCATACAGCTACCAAACAGCAAAGGAAGGGTTTGAACCCAGCTCCACCCCAGCCCCAGAGTGCATGTTTTTCATGTTCTATTGCCTTGTCCCAAACATCTTAATCTGGGGCTCAGAATATATGGTCTTTTCTCATTCAAGAAGTCCTCCCTCTGGACTGCAATATGCAAACTGCTGCCCCGCATCTCTGGCTGGCTCAGGCCCCACCTGTCCAACCTTTTACTGTTTCCTCTGAAGCTGGGCAGGCCATCCCTTCTCAGGCTTGGATTTCCACCTCTGGGAAATCTCAAAAAAGGCTAAAATAATTTCATCTCTAAAAGGACCCTAGTTTATAGAGACACTTGACTCTTTTCGCAGAGGCCCTGGGACGGATCAGGGGGGCTTCCGGGATATAGCGCCCAAACCACCCCTGGGGGTAGGACAGGCAGCTCCTGTTACCCACCCCAAGGGCTGCAGCAGTGCTCCTGAAATCAGGAATGAGGATTCTGGGGATGAGTTGGGTGCCCCTGGCCTGAAGGCCTGGCCCAGTTGCGAGGTGTGGGGAGGGCATGAGAGGCTGGGATCCCTGGCCACTGGACTCCTGGGCCAGAGCCTCTGTGTGGGCAAGGCCTCCTGACAGGCTGGACTCTCTCTGATCTCCAGGGGAAGGAACCGGGGCCCAGGTGGGATGGGAGGGTTAGGTGAGTATTCCTCAAAAACACCTCTAAGGAAGGAGACCCCGGCAATAGGCAAAAGGCGGAACAAGGGGTCGGGAGACGAGGTCCAAACCCAGCCCAGCCGTGAACCTGTCATGTAACTCGGGGCCCCTCTGACCCTCACCTGCAGATGACAGGGTCCAGCTGTACGGTTGGTGTCTGCACTAAGTATTTCTCCCTTTGTTCCTTCATTGTAAATCCCCACCTGCCATACCATCCCCCTGCCCACATGCTGCTGAAAAAAACAATTAACTGGAAAGGTAGCAAACTCAGTGATGAACTGTATGTATCAAATGTATACTGACTCTTCTATATAGTAAGTAAAATTTGAGGGTGTCTCTAACCACCATGTTAAATGACTTACATTGATTATATCATTGAATGCTCACAGCATCCACAGAATTCATAGCATTATTTCCATTTTCACCTGAAAAAACTGAGGCCAAGAAAACTTAAATCACTCGTCAAGCTTGCACAGTTGTTCGGCGGCAAAGCTGGGATTTGAACCCAGGTCCGCCTGATCTCAGGGCCTGTGTCTGCTGTATCTCTTCTACAGTTCCTCTTGCTGGCCTTTTATATTTAACCCCCAAAGAAAATCACATGTGTATTTGCCTTTCTCTAATCATTTAAATCAGAAACTATAGAAAGCAACAACAAAATAACATCTAATTCTCTATCTTGAAATAATAATCGACAGTTTTCTATTTATATTTACATAGTTCACATACATGGGTGAATATGTATTTTTACCAAAAAATCATGCTATTTTGCAGCCTGTTTCTTCAAATATTATTAGAACATAATATTTTTTCATATCACTAAATATTCTACAATCTATTTTTCATAGCTGCATAATATTTCATCATTTGAATGATACTAATTTTTTTTAAAACCAGTCCCCTATGGTTGGACATTCGGGTGAATTACAGTTTGTTACAACTATAAATAATGCTATGGTGGATACCCCTGTAGCTAATTCTTGCTCTGTTTAATTCTGCAGTATAAATGATCAGAACTGACATTGCCAGGTTCATTGTCAGGCTTTGGATCTGTACTGGTGAGCTCCAGTGTGACTGTCCTCTGAAAAGTCAGTGCCCTTCCCTCAGCAAGTCAGCCCTGGTAGAAAAACTCTAAACGAAAATGCAGCCTCTTTCACTTTGCTCTTCGGAAAGAAAGTGCAAAGGGTGCTGACCCCAAGCCTCACCTGGGCAATCATGCCCTTTCTGAGCCACTTTTCATTCGCTGGTTCTATGGTGAGGATAAGGGGTTCCTCAGGGCCTGGGAAGACACCTCCCACCGAGGTGCCCGAACCCATCCTCTGGGCACCCAGACGCTGTTAATGAGATCCATTTGATGGCATTTAGGTTTTCCACGTGTACCTGATGTGGAGGAGGACAGAGACACAAGCAGGGAAGGATTCCTGGGAAGCACCTCCTCCAGCTGGGACAGAAAGCAGCCTCCTTTTTCGGCCTTGAAGACACATGAGGTCTGGAGGAGGTGAGAGGAAGTTGAATGGGGAGCAAGAAGGAAGGAGAGGCAGGAGGGCCAGAGGGAGGTGGTGACCAGAGAGGCTGGCTCAAACTTTTCTCCAATCTGCTGGTCCCAAAGAGAAGTCTCCAGCTGCTGCTAAAACCTGCTCAGGGGCAGCCGCCTGCCCTCTGAGAAAGGGGACCCACCCGCTCCGCACGCTGAGGGCCTGCCCTGGGATGGAGGAGCGGCTGGGATAAGTCATCTCCAAGCCCACAGATGGAGAATGGAGCCCAGGGAGGGGACGGACTGGCCACAGGCAGAGAGAAGCCAGACTGGGCTGGGGCACCTGCTTCTGGAGCCTGGGGCAGAGATGGGGTGAGGAGAATGGGCTGTGGTGGCTTCTGCTCCTGGCCTCAGCTCCTGGGTCCCTGGGGGACTCTGCAAGCTGAAACATGGAGGGACTGTGATCAGATAAGGAACCAGAGCCTGCTTTGTTCCTGCAGCCAGAAAGAAACCTGGAGACTACAAGTTCTCTCTCATTTTCCCCTGGAGTCCCATTCACATCCTCTTCCTTTTGTTTTTATTTTTAGGAGCTCCACTGCCCCTTTGGGAGAATCCCCAGGCCTTTCTCTGCCTGCCTGCTGCAGAGTGTGTGTGTGTGTGTGTGTGTGTGTCTGTGTGTGTGTGTGTGTGTGTCTGTGTGTAGGGAGATGGCCTATAACTGGCTGTCCTTTTGAAACTGACCAGAGGTGCTTCTGATTCTCCAGAACCAGCTTCTCTCCTGGAAACTCCAGAAGATGTGTCTTCACTTCAAAAGACCCAAAACTGTGGCTTCTCATAAAGTGTCCCTTCCAATCTGGGTGAGGTGTCAGGGTGAGAAAGAAGAGGGAGACAGAGGGGCTGGGGAAGAGACACAGAGATAACGTGAGACAGAGAGAGAGAGACCAAGAGTGAAAGGAAGAGGGAGAGAAGCAGAGGTAGCAAGGACGTGAGTGAGAGGAGACAGAGGTAGAAAGACCTGGAAACAAGCTCAGGGAGAGCCAGAGAGACTGTAAGAAGGGAGACGCAAACAGCTCAGTGCATAGAGAGAAGGGAGGAGACCAAGAGTGGGATGCAGAGAGGATGGGAGGAGAGAGAAGGAGGGTGAGAGGGTAGAAACCTCAGAAGGAGAGGAAGGGAAAGGCAAGCTGAGACAGAATGAAGGGGGAACGGGGGAACGTGCTGAGGAGAAAGAGGGGAGACAGGGAGGAGGGAGGAAAGGCAAAGCAGAGGAGGAGAAGACAGCGCCCTTGTCCTTGTGAATATCCGTGAGGAAGCTGGCCGAGCGTGTCCTTATGGGCCCTGCCGTGGCCATGGCCGGCAGGGAAGTGCCCCTCCGGTGACATGGGTGGCAGTCGAAGGAGGGAGGGGCAGGTCTGCAGCAGGTGGCCGCCCCTGGGTGGGGCCGCCAGCCGAGCCCTGGGGTATAAGTGGGAGGCCCGGCCGGCTGAGCACCTGTCAGGGCCAGCTCCCCTGTGCAGGTGCCAGGCAGGTGGCTCCGGCCGAGCCCGGCCCCAGCATGAGCTCCTTCGACCTCCCAGCGCCCTCCCCGCCCCGCTGCAGCCCCCAGTTCCCCAGCATCGGCCAGGAGCCCCCCGAGATGAACCTCTACTATGAGAATTTCTTCCACCCCCAGGGCGTGCCCAGCCCTCAGCGGCCCCCCTCCTTCGAGGGCGGCGGCGAGTACGGGGCCACCCCCAACCCCTACCTCTGGCTCAACGGGCCAGCCATGACCCCCCCGCCTTACCTGCCGGGCGCCAGCACCAGCCCCTTCCTGCCCCAGACCTACGGGGTGCAGAGGCAGCTGCTGCCCGGCATGTCCGGGCTGGGGGGCGGCGACCTGGGCTGGCTGCCCATCCCCTCGCAGGAGGAGCTGATGAAGCTGGTGCGGCCCCCCTACTCCTACTCGGCGCTCATTGCCATGGCCATCCACGGGGCACCCGACAGGCGCCTCACCCTCAGCCAGATCTACCAGTATGTGGCGGACAACTTCCCCTTCTACAACAAGAGCAAGGCCGGCTGGCAGAACTCCATCCGCCACAACCTGTCTCTCAACGACTGCTTCAAGAAGGTGCCCCGCGACGAGGACGACCCAGGTGAGGGGTCTGCAGGCTCGTGCCCCCGACACCCCATTCTAGAAAGTCCTGGATACGGCCGTGCCCCCGAGACTGGGGGCCAAAGGGAGTCATCTGTAAACATGGACCCTGGAGGCAGATTTGGGTTTGGATCCTGGCTGAGCCGCCGACCAGTCAGTGACCTGCGAGCCTCAGTTTCCCCATCTGAAAAATAGGAATGTAAGAGTGGATCCTTTGCAGGCTTGTGGGTGGCGGGGTCATGAGATGATGCATGTGAGGTGTTTGGTGCTAACGAGTGCTCGATGGACTGCAGTGATTGTGACAATTAACCTGAATCCCCAGAATCCAGCATGTAGAAAGCCCTTTGCCGGCAGGGGATGGGGAATGAGTGCTTGGACTAGATAAAGGCAAGTGTATCCTAGGCCTGATGGGAAGGGACCGGTGTTTGTGAAACCACCAGTAAGGGCCACATTATGCTGCCTGCCCTAGTTACATCATCTCTTTTAATCCAGCCCTGTGGGGCGGCTCTTATGAAACCCATTTTACAGATGAGGAAAATAACACCTAGAGGTAAAGCAGCCTGCCTCGGGTGACACAGAATGATGTGACAGTGACAGAGAATGAATCTGAATGGAGGTGACTAACACCACAGTGTGAACCTTTTAATGAGCAATTTCTAAAATATAGAGACGTACGCAGAGTAATATATTAAATACTCATGTGTCCATTTCCCAGAATTAAAGTCCACTCTTGTCCCAGCATAGGAATCCAGGGTACCTCTCAGAGGAACCCCACCTCCACCCTCTTTGAGGCTTGTGAGGGCAGGACTGTTTGTCCCCCAGAAGAGGGTGAGCATCCCATCCAAAGACTGGCCTCACCCTCAGGCCGAGAGACGCAGGCAGGCAGGGTTCAGATTGTCCTTCCTGGTTACAAAGCCCCTTTTATACATCTAGCATTAGCCCTCTCTCACAGCCAGCCTGAGGAAGAAAGGACAGGTCCAATGGGCCCACTTCTCCTGCTAGGAAATTGAGGCTCACCGAAAGTCCCTCAGTCCGAAGCGGGGACTCAAGTCCATCCTTGGAGTTCACCCCGAGACTTTCAGGGAGCCCTGAATTGCTCCCTGAATTTTCTTTCACATCAGCAATGGAAGAAGCCCCACCCTCGCCTTTCCCCAGTACTTGAACTTCTTAAAGAGACCACACTGTAAACTCCTTCATGGCTTAGGCCTCTCTTGCTTTGTGCTCCCAGGGTGTCTTGGTGAGAGGTGGGTGCTTAAATAAAGATCCGTGTGCTGTGGCCTTGGCGGGGGGCGGTTTGTGGAATTCCTGTTTTGTCCTCTGCCTTTCTGCATTTGTTACCTTCGATTTTAGTTTATGAGGAGGAGCAGAAACAAAGCACTGGATCCATCTCTCTACTTACCTTCTCCTGCTTCTGTGCCAGGCAAGGGGAATTACTGGACCCTGGACCCCAACTGTGAGAAGATGTTCGACAATGGAAATTTCCGCAGGAAGAGGAAGAGAAAATCGGATGTTTCCTCCAGCACGGGCTCCTTGGCCTCGGAGAAAACGGAGCCCGGTCTCCTGGCAGGCAGCCCCAAGACCACGGAGGCCCAGGACATCTTGGATGGTGCTTCGCCAGGTACCACCAGCTCCCCAGAGAAGCAGCCCTCGCCGCCCCCGCCGGGAACCCCGTGCCTCAACAGCTTCCTCTCCACCATGTCAGCCTATGTGAGTGGGCCAAGCCCCATGGGCCGCCCTGTGGCCACGCCGGGACTGAGCCCGGAGCCCGCTGACAAGGTGGGGCAGAACTTGCTGAACTTCAGCTCCTACACCCCACTCAACAACATCAGTGGCCACGCGGGCGGGGGTGAGTGGGCCAGCCCCACACCCAGCAATGCTCTGGGCTACGGAGGCTCCGTCCTCAACCAGTTCAGCCCTCACTTCTACAACAGCGTCAACACAAACAGCGTCCTCTACCCCAGGGAGGGCACCGAGATCTAGAAACACAACAGCTCCCGAGCCAGATGGACACGCTCGGGGTCCTCCAGGTCAGCATCCAAGTGGTCCAAGACCTCCAAACTGCCCAGACATACACAGGAGGCTCAGAGGAATTCATCGTTTTTCTAGAACATTGTGTAAACCTTGTGTTTATCACATATCCATCCACAGACCCACAACCAGCTTTGCAGTAGAAATACTGGCGCCTGCATGACAGTAATCAACTTGGCCATTTATTGAGCACTTACTATGTGCTGGGTGCTGCGCTAAGCTCTTTGAAGGCGTGATCGTACTTTCTATTTACAGCCACCTTGTGAGGGTCATATAAACCTCCCCATTTTACAGATGAGAAAACTGAGGCTTGAGGAAGTTAAGTAACTTTCCCAGGGTCATACAAACTAGGAAGCGGCAGAGCCAGGAGTCAAGTCCAGGTCTCTATGACTCCCAAAGTTTGGGCCAATGAAGGCTGGGATGGAGGAATTGGTTGAGCAGCCAGGGAAGGTCAGTGTGGAGAGCTGATGAGGGCAAGCATATGCAAATCTCCCCACTGCCTTCTGGCCATCCATCCAATTTAGCACCAGCCCTAGGCACATCTCATCTTGGTCCAAGTCCTCATTCTACGGCCCCCAACTTACCTGCCGACACTCCTTTTGCTACTACTCGAGGGGGAAGCCCAGATCTGTGCCCCTGCAGGACGATGCGTCCAGCCTCTCCCCACAGAGGGATGTTGCTTCCCCGGCCCCGCAGACCATGAGCAGAGCAGGGAGAGGAGCAGTGTGCACCCCAAACCCCACCCACCCCCTCACTGCCCACTGACAAAATCTTGTAAAGCCCAGCTTCCTGTGTGCACGTCATGGACCAGTGAGCTGGAGGTGGCTGAGTCTGCCAAGAGAAACAAGGCTGAATAAGTGCTTCCTTTTTTACAGCCCGGGAGGGGCTGCAGACCGCCACAGAGGGGTCCATGCGTGCTGCTCCTGGAATCTTTTTCTTGTTTTGTATGTACTTTACGTGCCTGTGATGTTGCATCACAGCACACCCTGGGAAGTATGTTTTGTTTTCTTATGTTCTTTTTAATTAAAAAAAGAAAAGAAAAATCTACGTGTGTCCCTTCCTTGTGAGTTTTCCTGTCACTTGGCTGCTGGTTGACTCAATATGGGGCCAAGTGCAGCCTGGAGCTGAAGGCTCTTGGGACAAGAGGCAGAGAAAGAATGGGTGTCAGGCTCTTTCCCTCTGCAACATTGGCATGCGGACAGGACAAAGGTCCCCCCCAAAAGAGGAGAGCTTGTGGGACACAAAATATGGCCCGGATTACAGCTCATGCAGTTGTCATTCCTGTGTTATGATCATGTGATCCCCCTAACAACCCTGTGCAGGAAGTGGTACTAATCCCATCATTATACAGATGAGAAAAACGAGGTTCAGAGTGCTTGAGCAAATATCCTGAAGTCCCCAGGCAGTCCCTGCCCACATCTGACTCTGCAGCTCATCACGCTGTAGTACAACCTCAGATGTGGCTGACTCTAGTGGCAGTGACAGCAGTCCTATTGGCTACAGTTCGCCAAGCACTGTGGGCAGGCCCTGGGCCAAGTGCTGTGCAGGGGGAGCTCTTTTATCCTCACAACAGCCCACAAGTGTGGACACTGGCGAGTGACTGGGGTCCTGGCACAAGGCCTGCTGGATGACTTGTGCGTGGAAGCTGGAGGTCTTCTAGTTGGAGAGCCCTCCTCAGACGCCCATACCGAGGGCTCAAGCCATATCAAGCTGCCCCCGCAGACTCTGGGGGGCTCTCTTTCCCTGGAGTAAGAGAGGAGGTGGTAAATAGCGATGATGATGGTGATGATGATGACATTCATTGTAGGTTTACTACGTGCCAGGCACTGTGTTAGGACTTGACCTGCCTTATTGCATTTAATCCTCCAAATAATCCAGTGCAATCAATACTATCTCCACTGTATAGGTGAGAAAACTGTAACTTAGAGAGAGATTCTGTAACTTGATCAAGGACACACAGCCAAGATTCAAATGCAGATCCATTGATGCCATGGCTAAAACTCTTCTCTGCTGCACCTGGCACTGGGGAGCCCTGGACTCACCATGAGAGAGCAAACCAGGAAAACCGAGATGAGAAAAAGCGGGCCTCCTTAAAAACCCCTCAGATTGTTTCCTGGGGAACTCCGTTCCACAGAGACCCAGACTTCCCCTGGCGGTAGATGCAGATGCAGTGCTGGCTGAGGAGGTAAAGGGAAGGGATACAGTCTCAGACCATAAAAAAAAAAAAACCTTAGAAAACTTGGAACAAGCTGACCTCTTGCTGCACAGAATGGAAACCTGAGGCTGGAAGAGGAAGGGACCCCACAAATGTCTCCAGTGAGATGGAGTCAGAGGCAGAGTTGGAATGTGGGTCCCGGAAGGCTGGACCAGGATTCTTTGTCACCCTAGATCCCACTGCCACCAAATTTGCCCAAACAGACACCCCTCTCCATGAATAATCTCCGCGCCCGCTCTTTGAGCCCCACTCCTTTCCCACGACGGGTCTGCCGGGTGTGCAATCTGGACAAGGCACCCGGTGTGAAGGGGCCCAAACAGAGACCAGCCTAGCCCCCTGGGAGGGAGGTGGCGATTTAGAACCCAGGTCCACAACACAAAGTCCCCACTCTCCTTCAGCCCAGAATGTAATGGGCACAGCAGTAAAAGGATTGTCTGCAGGGCTCTGACAACTCTTGTCGGTGACTGCGATGTTCTGGGTAGCAACGCTAGGAGCTCACGAGTGGCGGGGGGAGTGCACACTGCTGGGAGGGGGACCCGGGTCAAGAAGGGGGTCTCCCCGGTCAGCTTCTGCAGGCCGCTTCTTGCCCTCTTTTGGTCCTCTTCCTCTGAGAAGAAATGGGATCTGAAGAGAGAGAGGGAAGGGAGAAAGGGAAGGAGAGAGGGAAGGATGGATGAAAGAGGACTGGTCGTCCACAAGCCTTCAATTCTGTGGATGGCCTTTGGGCTTATTAGCCTCCTACAATGTGGCTCTACCTTAAAGACACATCCTCCAACACCAATAAAGTGTCTGAGAAGAGGGCCTCCTGTGTTTTGGGAGCCTAGGAAGGCTGCGTGGAGGAGGTGAGACGGGACCTGAAGGACGGTGGAAATGAACTAATGCAAAGAATTTTCAAATAAAAGGAAACTAAGAGAATTAATCACCTGCAGACCTAAACTAAAGGAAATTGCTCAGTCTGAAGGGAAATGGTAGTACATGGAAGCTCAAATCTTTCAAAAGGAATGAGGAACATCAGAAATGTTAAAATTCTGGGTAAATATTATTAAAGTCTTTTTTTCTTCCTAATTTTTTTTAAAAAGGCTGCTTGAAAAAAAAACTGTAACATTGTCTTGTAGAGTCTATAATGTATGTAGGTGTATATAGATTTTCAAATGGCAACTTTGCTATAAGGGATAAGGTTTTGTGGTAAATGGATCTATATGATTGCAAGATTTTTTTCTGCATATTTTGTAAAGTGGTACAAACTTAACTCTAAATAGACTGCTAAGAAAAGCTGAGGAAGTCATTATAATCTCTAGAGCAAATAATGCAAAATCATGCAAAGAAGTGGAACTAAAAAGCCAATAGATAAGCTGAAATGGAACCTTTAAAAATTCAAATAATTCTTTAAAAGACAGAAACAAGGAATAGAGAAACTGCAAAACAACTAAAAAACTTAAGAGAAACAAACAGAAGAGAAATGATAAAATAGTAGCTCTAAATCCAACCACATCATTAACTACATTAATTGTTAATGAACTGAACACTACAGTTAAATAGCAGAGATTTTGAGGGTGAGTAAAAGAGGACAACTCAACTATATGCTACCTATAGGAGACAAGCTTTAAACAGAGAGGAGCCAGGTGGGTTAAAAGCCGATGGATGGGGCTTCCCTGGTGGCGCAGTGGTTGAGAGTCCGCCTGCTGATGCAGGGGACACGGGTTCATGCCCCAGTCCGGGAAGACCCCACAAGCCGCGGAGTGGCTGAGCCCCGTGAGCCGTGGCCGCTGAGCCTGCGCGTCCGGAGCCTGTGCTCCGCAGCGGGAAAGGCCACAACAGTGAGAGGCCCGCGTACCGCAAAACAAACAAACAAACAAACAAAAAGTCAATGGATGCAAATAGTAAGCCCAAGAAGCAGGAGCTGGCCCTATTAACATTAGATAAAATAGACCTGAAGACCAGGAATATTATCAGAGCAAAATGGGGACTTTTAAAGCAATGAAACAGTCAAATCATTAGGTAGACAAATATTCATAAATGGAAGGACTTTAAATATGTGAAGCAAAATTGACAGAATGAAAGGGAGAAGTAAACAATTCCACAATCTTGGTTGGAGGTTTTAACACTTCTCTCTCAATAACTGATGGAATAAGTAGTCAAAACAATCAGTAAAGACATAGAGGATCGGAACAACACTAGCAACCCCCTTGACTAAATTGATATTTCCAGAACATTACATCCAACAATGTAGTATACATATTATTTTCTAGGGCCTATGATATGTTTACCATATTCTGGGCTATAAAACAAGCCTCACAAAATTCAAAAGGATTTTAAAACACTGTGCTATGTGAAAGACGCCAGACACAAAGAGTAACTACTTATATAAATATTTATATAAAATTCTAGAAGAGTCAATCTGTAGTGACAGAAAGCAGATCAATACAGGTATAACTCAGATACTGTGGGTTTGATTCCAGACCACCCCAATAAAGCAAATATAGCAATAATTTTTTGGTCCCATGAATTTTTTGATTTCCCAGTACATATAAGAGTTATGTTAACATTACACTATAGTCTATTAAGGATGAAATAGCATTATGTCTAAAAAAAACAATGTTTACACCTTAATTTTAAAATATATTATCGCTTTAAAATGCTAACCATTATCTGAGCCTTCAGTAAGTCATCATTTTTTTGCTGGTGGAGGGTTTGAAATACTGTGAGAATTACAATATGACATGCAACACAGAGGCATGCATTGATCAAATGCAGCTGGAAAAATGGTACCGACAGACTTACTTGATGCAGGGTGACCCCAAACCTTCAGTGTATAAAAATGTCTGCAAAGTGCAATAAAATGAATTACAATAAAGCAAGGGTGGCCTGTAGTTGTCTAGGGCTGTGGTGCAGGCAGAGGTGAAGATTGATTGGGAAGGAACTCCAGGGAACTTTCTGGGATGATGGAAACATTCTGTACCTTGATTATTGTGGTGATTACATGTATGCATCTATTTGTCAAAACTCATGGATCTGTACACTTAAAATAGGAACATTTTACTGCAGGTAAATTATACCTCAATGAGTTTGATTGAAATTAAAAGAGACTTTTGGAATGTATACCAGGAAGTCACAAAGCTGGTTAGAACCTTAGCAGAGGCTGGTTCCAGAACACTGAATTAATTATTTGCCAATACTTAAAGCCTGTGAGATTTCAGGCAAATATGAAGACTTAGGCTTCTCTGAAAAGCAGGAAGCTCTGGCAATACTGAGCCAAGATTCGCCCACCTGCCATCTCCCCCACCAAACCATGGCTGGAGCGGGGGAGCAGCCACTCCCTGTACATGGAGCACTGCCTTTCCAGCCGCCACCCTGCCTGCTTCACTCATTTAAGTGATCCGTCTAGCCCTGGTTGCCTTGGAGTTTGTGACCCATTGACTGAAACGATAGTAGTGATTATCACTTAGTGTCTAGTTTAGCCCCTATAGCTTCTATATGGATCTCTCAGCATCTGACTTACCCTATCAGGCATAGATATATAGTTTCATTGTTATATTCAAGCACTTTGTGTATATTATCGTGTTAAATCCTTACAGCGACCCTACCAAGCAGGTTCTGTCATCACCCCCAGTATGTAGCTGAGGAAGCCAAGACACAGAGACTTTAAATACATGCCCAGGTTTACACAAGCAGTAAGTGATGGAGCCAGAATCCAAACCCAGAGCTGTCTGATGTCAGGGATTGTGCACGTCCGAGAAAGCCCAGCTGGGCAACTCCAGGAAGCAGGCTTCACGTGGAATTCCACGGTGCTGTGTGGGCTCCAGGGGGCCCCACTGACACAGGACACAATGCAAATGGTGCCTTCTTGGCTCTTGTAAAACTGAAGGGTGGGGTAGCCAATGGAAGGGGGGAACTCCCTCTAGCTTTGGGAATGTAATTCAGTCAACAAGATTTTCTTTAGCACCTACTATGTACCAGGTGCTGATCTAGGTGTTGGTCTAGGAGACACAGCGGTGAGCAAAGTCCCTACCCTAACAGAGCTTACCTTCTAATGGGAGAAATGGCCAAGAAAACATAAGCAGGTTATATAATTTTATTAACATTTAATACCATGCCAGTTAATGATCAATTGCTGTGAAGTGAACTGCAGCAGAGACAGGGCTCAGCAGTGACTGGGGACACTATTTAAGATCGGAAGGGGTGAGAAGGCTCTCTGAAGAGGTGACATTTGAGCAGAGACTTGCAGATGTGAAGGAGCCCTGCCAAGATCTGTAAGAAGGCTACTCCAGCAGGACAATGGGAACAGCCAAGTGCAAAGGCCCTGGAGTGGGAACGAGCTCTTGTCATGTTAGACGTTAAGGACGAGACACTAGTAGGACCTCACAGGCCTTGGCAACAGTGTGGGTCTCATTACATCTATAGGGGAGAACATGGGGGCAAGAATTTGCATGGAGGGAGAGATGGAAGAGAGTAAGTTCAGGGCACTCTGAAGGGTGATCGAAGGGCTTAGCGCCCACCCCAGGGACAGCCCGCAGCCCTCCTGAACATGTCTGTCAAAGTGTGCCCAGCAGTTCTTCTAATTGTGATTGTTTTTTCCAAAATACAGGTGTGGAGAGCCTGGTTTCCAGCAGGATGGCAATGACACCTGGTCTGGTTTCAGTAAATCTTTCTTATGGAAAATTCCATCTCCATCTCAATCACCAAAGGCTCTGACACATTCCACCTGAGTCTCTGGCTGCAGGATGTCCTAGACAAAGAGGGAAACAATGTCCCTGAGTGACAAAGTGGACAAACTCCAGTGAACAGCCACTCACCAGATAGGTGACCTGGGGTGAGTCGCTTCTCTCTTAGCCTCAGTCCCCTCCTCTGTAAAACAGGGCTACCCATGCCTCATTTCCAGAGTGGCTCATGGTAATTAATCAAGATCTGGTTTTTGAAAACACTTTGTGCAGGACCAGTTCATTTATTTACTTATTTATTTTCTGTCTCCCCAACTAGGATGTAGATGCCTTGAGAGTAGGGTCTTGTCTGCTGGTTCATCTCAGCGACACCAGGACAGAGCACAGAGCCTGGCACACAGCTAGTGCACGATAGTATTTGCTCAATTAATGAATAGTATATGCTTATTAATTACCTGCAGATATAATGTTGTATGTGGCTTCAGATCCTTTAGTTTCTGAATATTACACAACAGGATTTTCTCTTTCGGGTCCAAATGAGCACTGCATGATTTGTATTGTGTTAAGGTTAGTAGTGATGGTTATTTCCATGAAAATGTCTCTCTGAGTGAGCAGATATGCCTGTGAGTCTGTTAACACATCCTAACTACCTTTGGATTTTCTACCTAATCTGTTGATTTGGGTAGAATATATGACATAACCAGTGTCTACCCCAACTTCTACCATACAGAAAAGGAATTTAAATTAATATCTATATTTAATGCATTTGTTCATTCATTCTTTTTTTCAGTAAATATTTATTGAGAAACTTCCATTGAACTGTGGGACTCAGCATGGAAGTACATCACTCATAGACCCTGCCCTCGAGGAACTTACATTCTAGCAGGAGACAGGCATAAAGCAACTCATTATACAAATAAGTAACTGCAATTGAAGTTAGAGCTAAGAAGGCCAAGTCCAGGTGCTATGAGTGTGTCTATCAGGATTCCTGACTTGGACCACGGTGTCAGGGAAGGCTTCTTTGAGGAGGTGAGGTTTGTGCTGAGCCTGAGAGGTGAGAAGTGAGGGGAGAGAGCGTTGAGCCAGCCAGAGGGATCAGCGGGCACGAGGGCCTGTCCTGGGAGAGGTCTTATACTTCTGAGGATCAGAAGGGAGACGGATAGGTGACAATGTTGGAGGTTTGGCAGGGGGCAGGTCAGGCAGGGCTCTGTGGACCTGAGAAAGGATTTGGATTCAGTCTACAAACAAGCAACACCACCAAAGTAGTTTAAATCCGGTAGAGACATGAACACATTTACTTTCTTTCTTTCTTTTTGTAAATTCTATTGAAGTATAGTTGATTTGCAATGTTGTATTAATTTCTTCTGTACAGCAAAGTGAATGTATATATACATATATCTGAAATCACTTCGGCTGATGTTTCCATGAGACTTTGTACATTTCAGTGTATTCGAAACTGGAAACTCATGTTTGATGACCTTGTAATCTTGCAAGGTCAATAGTGCAGTTCAAACTCTCTCATGTTACAGAGGAGGAAACTGAGGCACAAGGACGTGGGAGGGCTTGATAAAAGCTGTTTAACAAGCAGGGCAAGGTCTTTGGAGCAACATCAATCTATCAACGAATAAATGGAGTGTGGGACGGAGTATAAGGAACTGGATATTAGAAATGGTCCTGTGTTCTCTGGCTCTGGCTCTCCCTGATAATATTTAAAATGGTGAATCGGCAGTGAGGCGATCTGAATATGTGTGAGCAGAAAGTCAGCTGATGGCCAACCTCAGAGCCCATGGCCACACCTGTCCTCCCTCCAGTACTGAGATCTTAGCACTAACCCCCACTGGGGAAGGTGCATCCTAAACCTGGTCCAAGCTTATCAACGGTCTGCTCCTTCTCCAGGGTCCCTTATTTCTTAACAAAGCCACACTTCCTTAGCTTCAAAATTAATAAGATAAAAATGATGATAACCAGTGTCTATTAAGACTACTGTGCTCGTCTGCTCAGCACCTATTCCCCACCTCCTCCTTCTGGTAACAGCACCCTGATTTTTTTCCTTGGGCAACAGCTCTGTGGTGAGCAAACTACCCAGAGCTAGCCAGTAAGGCTCAGCACTGATCTTCACTTAAGCCTGACCTGTAATAGGCGTTCAGTAAATGTTTTCTAAGTTTAATAAAATTTATTACTTAACGACTGCGTTAGTCAAGACTCTTTTGGCTGCAAGTGACAGAAACGCCCACCCAAGAGAGTTTTATTGGCTCACGTAACAAAAAGTTCTATGACAGGGCTGACTGCTCTCCCACCACCACCAGCAGGTGCAAATGTGTAGCGACATGAAAGAGCGTGGCCAGAGCCTTGAGATCAAGGAGGAGAGGGGACATGGATGTCATGGACTCAGGGCAGCAGTTGGGCATCTTATTTGCAGCCACAGAAACTCACTCTGGATAACAATAGTGGAAAAGGACACAGGGGAAGGATCTTGAGTGGCTCATGGATCAAAGATAAGACTGGGGAACCAGGTGCAGGAGAAAGATGAGGCCAAGGAAGACCAGGTGCAGGAATGACAGTCCAGGTCAGCCACCGGCCCCCGTGGTGAGAACCACAGTGCTGGCGCCTCACCACTCCTCCAGGAGTAATTCTTACCTGGGCCACTCCTCAAGGTTGAAAGCCCAAGGGCAACATGCGAATGGCCCAACTGAGGTCCTGTAGCTCCACTCTGCCTGAGTAGGGAGAGGTGGCATCTGGGCTCTGCCTTCTTCCAAGACTAACACAAAATTCTTCCCTAATAAAAAGGGGCTTGGATGCCAATCTGGAGAAAGCATAACATTTGAAGAGGTGAGCTGAGGAAGAACCTCATGGGAACTCACATTCTGATGCTTTGGGGGCCAGCTGATCACATGTCCCTACTAAAGACATCCAATTTCAGTTTTAGAAATGACTCTTTTGGACAGACTGTGTCAGATTCAGCTATGAGCCACCAATATGGAAGGAAACTTAACCTTTATCTTTTGGGTGATGGGGAGCCATAGGAAGATTTAAGCCAGAGGCAGGGTGGGGGGGACGTGGAAAAAGAGAGAGATGGTAGGGCCAGCGAATCAGGCCATGGCTGTGGGGTTCGGATGGAGGGGATGGACTTGAGACCTTCTTAAGAGAAAAAGGCAGCAGGATCTGGCGACTGAAGCTACAAGGGACGTGTTGGGAGAGGGAGAAGTAAGATCAAGAACTCACCAAATTACTGGCGTAAGGGATCGAACATCATCAAACGCCTCCTCTCAAGTGCTTCATTTTTGTTAGCAAGGAAAGGATATTGTAAAGGCCAAATTGCACAACCAAAGAGGAAATCCAAAGGCAGACAGAGAGAATAATAGAAAGGCCTCTGCATTGACAGTGTGATTCATTATTATTCTTTAAGTTGAGAAGGAAAAAAATAATGGATCCTGGATGAAGAAATTGGGCTTGGCTGAGCCTGGGGCTATGGGAGGTACGTCTGCTCCAGAATTCCTTGGGGGCGTGTAACTGATGGGTGAGAAGGAAGGAGGGGAGGCATGGGGCTACAAATGCTTAAAGAGACATTTTGTCCAGGACTGGGGCTGGGAAAATCAAGGGGACTGGGTTTTATTGCTTGGAAGGGAGGAGGACGTTGGCAACACTCAGCACTGTCCCTGTAGATGTGCCTTCTTGCCAACATACTTGGTTTTGAATAAATCTTCAGGCTAGCCTGGAGGGAACCCAACCTGAGCCCCATCTTTTGCAGATGAGGAAACGCAGACCACGAAAGCTGGGGCAGCTAAAGAAGGTCACACGCTTAGGAAGCAGTGGAGCACAAGCTAAATCTGGCTCAAGATTCCTGACTGCCAGTAGAATCCAGGGCCCCTGAGCCACCCCGGTCCCGGGAGTAGCGATTTATGTCACATAGAATCTCCCACTGATTTAGCCACTTGCACAGTGTTTGATAAATATTCATAGAAGGGAATTTATTTTCCATTGGTTTGCTATCAGTTGATCTATCAAGCAACCAGGATGAATTGAGGTTCTCCAATGGGGATTCCGAGCAGAGGAGAGGAAAATCAATGAGGCCTTGATGAGTCAGAGAGTCTTCCCTAAGAGTAGGAAAGGAAGGACTGGATATGCCAGGAGAAGAGAAGAGAGCCATCCAGGAGGCCAGGACAAGGGATGCATTTTAACAGATCTTCCCATTACTTTTTAATGCCCCCCTTAAGGGTGGTGAGAACCCAAATTTGACTATGGTCTGTAAAGGATTCCTAGGCTCTATATGGATGTAAGACAACCTAAGACATGGAATTGGGAGACCAAAATAATGAAATTTCTGGCACAGTCCAATGATCTAGGTCAGAGTTCAGCAAACTTTTTATGTTAAGCTCTACAAGCCAAGTGACAAAACCTAGGATACTATGAAGGTACAAGAGAGAAAAATTCTCTGAACTTTTTATTAATGAAAAAATACAATAAAAATAAAATAACTGAGTGCAATGTTTTGGAATACGGTTCTACTAATGAGAAGATGGGATACTCTGGGAGGGATAGCATTTCATTTAGTTGAGATTCAAAGTGGGTGTCACCTATCCTCAAAATCAATTGCACATGTTCATCTGTTAATGCTGATCTGTAGTGAATTTTATATGCTTCCTATTTGACAGTGTCTTTTACACAGAGAGGTGACACGCATGGCATCCCTGTGATTGGCAGTGCACCAAGCAACAGGGCTAAGGTCTGAGAGACCAGCAACTACTCAGCTCTGCATAGCACAAAAGGCTCCGTGGATGGGAGGTAAAACAATGAGCGGGTCTTGTTCCAATAAGACTTTATTTATGGACACTAAAATTTAACTTTCTTTTAATTTTCACATGTTACAAAATAATCTTCTTTTGATTTTTTTTTCAACTGTTTAGGAATACAGAAACCTTTCTTAGCTCAAGGGTGCCCTACAAAAACAAGTGGTAGGCCAGATTTAGCTCACGAGTTGCAGCCTAGCATGACAAGTTAAGCTATTCATAATCAGAATGGCCAAGGGACATCTCTGATGTTATCCCTGATATCTGACTGGCAGGAAAGAAGTATCTGGGAGGAACTAGAAATAAGGAGTTATGGAAGCTTCTGGAGCCTTGGGAAGATACCATCCTCAGTTCTGGAATGAGGGTCCCTGACTTGGTGGGTTTGGTGGGACCCACCAGTGTTCTCCTGGCCCAAGACTCCTTTAATTCTGGAAGTCTGATCATGGATTCTACTTGTCTATGTGGCCATTCTGGGCCCCCAAAGTCTTAATACTTAACACAAGGGTTTCTTAAGGACGGAGCGGAGCTGCCTGAAAAGGATAACCTCCCAGACAGCTGAGGCCAGGGCGGATGGCCGGGCTGGGGCACGGAGAGCAGCAGGTAGTGCTGGGGCTTGGAAATGGCCCTTATCTCTAGCTGCTCAGGGGGAGCGTGGCAACTGTTTACGGGTAAACTCAGAGCCTAACCTCAGCTGGAGGCAAGGTAATGGGGCAAGACAGGGTTGGAGAGCACCCAGGCCAGGCCGCCGAGGTTTAACCCTTTCTAGGCGGCAGTGGGTGAAGGTATAACACTGCCCCAAATGAAGGACCAGCCCTAACCCGCCACCCTGTTTTCAGCTGGTTCCTACAGGAGTGGGGAGAGCCCTGCCATGGTCCAGCCGAGGTCAAGTTGCTTCTGCAGATTTTAGTAACTGAAATGGCTGAGAAAAGCACTGAGTCATTTACCCCTGCAGCAAATAACCACGACACCTGCTGTATGCTGGGCACTCTTGGGGCTATACTGTGAACAAAATCAGCATCATACAGCTATGTTCAAGCTCAAGGGTTCTTTAATGACCCCTTGGCCCCATCTCCAGGCCAAGGCAGAGAGTACATGATTATCCCCATTTTACAAAAGAAATAACTGACACACACAGGGTCACCCAGGATATAAGGGTAGAAGGTAGACGATAACTCAGTTCTCCTTCATTGGAGCATAAAGTTTCCACTTTGTTAAAACACAAGACGGTTTTTCCAAACCCTCCACTATTCGTGTATCTATTCACTCGGTAGATTTGTCTGACATGCTTAGTGATTGTGACCCTACCCCAGACTCAGCGTGGAGTGCCTGGGACGTAAAAACAAAGGAGCTCGTTCCCTTTCCTCAAAGAGTCTGTGGTCTATGGGGACCACAGGGGTCATGGACTCCACAGCCACCCCAGGCACAGTGAAGGAGCGCATGGAGGGGCCCTCAGTGAGGAGGCTGAGACATAGGATGGCTTGGAGACAGACCTTCCATTTGCTGTGTCACCTTCGTCAAGCCACTCTCCTCTCTGAGCCTCAGTTTCCTCATCACTTAAGTGGGCTTAGCAATATTACCTACCTCAGTGGGCTGGTGTGAGGGCTGAATAAGGTGATATGGTGCCTGACACACTCAGCACTCAATGAATGATGATCATATAAAGGTCCAGGAAAGGAAACCCAGAAGGACAGGTAAAAGGGTCCAGAATTCAGTAGGACAACCGATTTTGTGTGTCTGTCACAATGTTTTGTTTTTAAACAGTTTTGCGCAGTTGTTAAGTGTATGTACTGAGCACAAATCAACGCCTTGAAGCAACCCCTTGAAGCAGGTAGGGTTGCTTTCTTCCCATTTTGCAGATGAGGAAACTGAGGACCAGTGATAGAAAGTTCTCCAAGATCACACGGCAAGAAAGAATAAAAGACTGTGTCCCCCAACGCTTGTCCCCACACTGGGCCGCCCCATTGTTAAATGGAGGAGGGAGTTTGGCTGTCATTTTGCTGTGGACAGGACAGGAAAACTAAGGTTTAAATGGTCACATGAAGGGCGCAAAGGTGACGGGGAGGTGCTGACAGGAAGGACTCTGAGGCCCAGAAAGGGGGACTCCAGCAAAAGCAGAACCGCACCCAGGATGACCTCCTCCTCAACATCAGGCCTATCTTCTCTGCATGATGCTCTGTGGTCCTACCGAGAGGAGGCATGAGGGGGTGGAAAAAGATGACCAGCTGTGGGACGCCTTCACTTCCCCAAGTTCCCAAAAGGTTTTCCACCTTCACGATGATCTCATCCAGCCAATGACAATGAAGCTACCAATGCTGCTGTTGCTCCCCACACCTCCCTGCTCCTCCCTTCAGCCAAAGGAGAGAAATCCTGATGGATTTCTGTACCATTTAGTGCTGAGTCACCATGATAGAAATATCTGGTATCAGCTCACACAGAGGAAGCCCCCAACCAGAAGATCTGGTTGATCTAAGTCAACGTTGGCTGATACTTAGCATGCGCCTGCCACTCCGTCCTCCCTTGCCCATGCAGACATCAGAAATCGATCATGGCATTCCTTCCGCTGAGCTCTGAGAAGGCCAGTGTATTCATTGCCTAGTGCTGCCTTAACAAATTGCCACACGCTGGGTGGCTTAAAATGGCAGAAATTTATTCTCTCAGAGTTCTGGAGGCCAGAAATCCAAAACTAAGGTGTCAACAGGGCACACTCCCTCTGAAAGTTCTAGGAGAGAATCTTTCCTTGCCCCTTCCAGTTTCTAGCATGTCCAGGCTTTCCTTGGCTTGTGGCTGCATCACTCCAATCTCTGTCTCAGTCTTCACGTGGCTTTCTCCCCTTCTGTGTGTCTGTGCTTCCGCTCTTCTCCTTCCTATAAGGATACTTGTCAATGATTTTAGGACCCACTGGGTAATCCAGGATAAACTCATTGCAAGACTCTTAACTTAATTACATCAGCAAATGCAATTTTCCAAATTGTCTAATCCTTATTTTCTAATAAAATCTCATTCACATGCTCCAGGGGTTAAGTTGTAGAACTTTTGGGGTGGAGGGAGGGAGCCACCATTCAAACCACTACAGTCACAGAATCTTTCCCAGTATAGTGTTCAAATGAATTGACCCACACAAGGTAATGTTGGCCCATGAAATGAAATCGTTTTACAATCTCTGGTCTAAATCAAACCTGGTGATTTGATCGAACTATAAATGTTTGTGGAGTGCCATTTATGTAAGAGCCTCAATGCTCTCAGCTGTGCAAGGGGCCATGGTGAAAACTAAGAGAGATACATATCAAAAAAACATGTGGCTGGCACAGGATGGACCTTTAGTAAATGTTCATTGGCCTATCCAGGCACCTTGCTGCGTCCCATAAAATATAGTCTCTGCCCTGAGGGAAAAACCCCGGTAGGAACTAAACCTCAGGAGATCCTAAAGGGATGAAGTTT
Organism: Hyperoodon ampullatus; assembly: GCF_949752795.1. NCBI lineage: Eukaryota > Metazoa > Chordata > Mammalia > Artiodactyla > Ziphiidae > Hyperoodon > Hyperoodon ampullatus. Next base: position 14,573,626 of record NC_136917.1, read on the forward strand.
CCCATGAAGTTTCCTTTCCTCCCACTGCAATCACATTTAACAGCTGTCTTCCCCAGTCCTTACTTTGATTCAACAAATATATTTTAGCTGCTACTCTGGGTCAGCTCTGTGCCAGGTTCGGGAATAAAATGTCTGATGAGCCCTCATGGGACAAAGCCCACTGAAGGGGACAGGCTGGGAGGTGGGCTCTGAAAGACTACTGGGGCTCTACTTTAGACAGGAGGTCAGGGAAGCCTCTCTGAGGAAGAAAGAGGAAAGACAACAGGGTTTAGCCAAGCCATGAACTGAGGAACGATAGACCGAGAACTTGGTGGAGCCGAGGCTGCACCTGTGCTGGTCACCTCTGTACCCCCAGGAGCCCAATAAGGAGGTGTGAAATCACATTTAATAGAAAGGGGATTGTCTAACCCATTTTACAGATGGGAACAGCAAGGCAGAACACCTAAGCTTGCAATGACGGTATGGATTTCTGTGGATGAGGAAGGCCTGGCATGCGCTGACAGCCAGCTTGCAGAGGTGGCCCCTGCTGTCCTACCTGCCTCCCCCGGTGTCCCTCAGCCAAGCTCCTCCCCATTGGCTCAGTCTCTCTGAAGGAGCTCCATGCCAAGCCAGGGTGAAGGGAAGAGCGGGAGGAGGACAGGGAGGCCTCATTTCAACCAGGTACAAAGTGAATTCTTTATGGAAAGAACCAGATGAGCAGGTGGCCTGGGATGCTGAAAAGGTGGAAGAAACATGCCCAATTCCCAGCAAGAACGCCAAGGAATCATTCTATTGAGAGATCTCTCCCCTGCTGTACACTGGCCCTACCAGACAGACCCTTTCCCTGGGGCGATTTCTCCCCATCAGCCCTCACTCTGTTCTCTACCTTGATGACTCTTACCTATCACTCAGGCTCAGCTCCCCCACTGGGTTAGGCTCTCTTAATACCCTGTGATTACCTCTCCTACACTGCCTTCAAGATGCACTGTCTTGTCATTTTCCTGGTGAAACTCCCCTGGCCAGATGGTGACCTTGTTGAGATCAGGAATTCTAGCCCTCTGTTGTATGAACCCAGCACCTGAATCTGGCTTACAAAGATACCCAACATAAGTTTGATGAATAGGCATGTGAAGAAAAAAAAAAAAGAATCAATCAACTAATCAATCAATCAAAATTTATTTGTAAACAGGTTACATGTAAATGTCAAAACCACAATTCAGTCCCAGGCCTGCTTCCTCCTGAACCACACAACCCGTAAGCACCTCTGTCCTGCAGGGATGTGTGGGCTGCCGGAGTGTCCAGTAGGTCCAGAGGGAGAGGAGGAGAGGAGGGGGTGCAGAGAGATGCACATGACACAGGGATGGGTTCTGGGTGGAAATGCACTCGTTCTTTCATATTTATTGAGCACCTCCTGTGTGCCAGGCACTGTGTTAATGCAGTGGACCCTGATGTAAGACATGGCCTCCGCCCTCAAGGACTTCACAGTCAGACTGGACAGGTACACTGACGGGTGCTGGGAGAGGTGAGGGGGAGTTTTGATGCAGAAGACAAGCCCAGACCAAGGTCAGCTTTGGGTAGAAACTATCCCACAGCTCAGGGGCGTGACCTACCCTAGATCCCCCAGAGGCTTCTGGGTGCCCATCATAGTGTGCAGGTGACGTCTCCCTGCCCGAGACTACAGCACCAACTCCTGCCTGAGTTTCCAGCCTCCCAAGTCTGCAGATTGCAGACTTGCCATGTGAGGCAAGTCCTCAAAATAAAACTTTCTCTACCTCTGTTTGGATATGTATAAATCTTAGGATATATGTATATTATATATACATTATACATATAGATCTAATTAGTTCTATCTCTCTGGAGAACCCTGACTGATACTGATTTTGGTATCCATATCCACACTGCCCCAGAGATCTTTCTAGAACACAAGCTGCGTGGTGTCCCACTCCTGCTTAAACCTACCTTTAATTCCCCAAGCTCTGGGATAAAATCCAGGCCTTCCCAGGTGACTTCTAAGGGTGGAAGCCTGGTTGATTTTCAGCCTCCGTTTCCCCAGTTCCCAGGAACTTCCTCTCCCCTCCCCTCCTGGTACCCTAGTCTTCAGCCAGCTGAGCAGTGGGGAGATACTGTGAGGACAAGAGCCCAGGGAAAGGCTCTCAGAGGCAGACCTCTCTCTCTACACCCCTACCATTCCTCTACCCACCACCAAGCAGGCCTTCTAGAACTTTCTAGGACACAGCCGCAATGAGGGTCTGAGCCTGGACCCTCTGGATCCAGCCTGAGGGCACGAGTGTACAGGGCTCAGGAGAAGGCAGAGGGAGCCCTGTTTTTGCCATTCCCTCCCCGTGGGCAGAGTTGGAGCCAGGTTTGGCAGAGCTCCTTGGCTTGGCTTCCTTGACTCCTGCAGGTGGAAGGCCCCCGAGCAACTGTGGTTCTTTCTGGATGTCTCGACCAACCCAGAACCCCAGCCTCAGCCCCAGTACTGGATGGACACCCACTGGTGGTGATTGTGAAAAAATAAAACACAGGGATATCACACAGGGCTCAGGCTGGGGCCCGTGTAAACCCCACACCCTGGTGCCAGGGAACGTGGCCTCTGGTGACTGCCAGAGGAAACCCCTGTCCCACTGAAGCCCAGCCTCCCACCATGGCTTAGGGGTCGCTGACTTCCCCCAGGGATGTGGATGGCGCCCCAGAGCTCATCCCCAGGTGGGGGTGTGTGGGTAGCAGACTGCTTGAGCACACAGGATTGGCTATGAAAGTCCCTGCAGCATGAGACACACCTCCCAAGAAAAGCCTTTCCCTCTGGAATCTCCTGGCCACGAGCACTCTTGCTGGCGTGGTAGCAAGAGGTACATGAGAGGTGAGAATCCATGCATTCAGTCAGTCAGTCCTGATCCCCTGCTATGTCCAGGTACCGTGGACCTCAAAATAAAACACAACACCTTCCTCAAGTAGACTTCCGAGACAGACGCTGGTGCTCTAGGGCCTCTATCCACAGCACCGTGAAGCTCGCAGCAGACCATCTGCCGCAGTTTTCAGAGCTCCCCAGTGCCTCTGGGGACTCACCACGTACCACATCTGTGATGTCTCCAATTCGCCTTACACACCGCCCAGACGATCTTTCTCTAGCATTGTTTTCTGGACTAAATCAAACTCCTTCAGTGCCCACTAAGGCTGGTCTCTGGATGCCTCTCCCTCCTCCTCACTCGCACCTCCCACCCAGCTCCTCATTTTCCCCTGGGCTTCAGCCAAGCAGGGCTCTGGGCAGACACTTGAACAAGCACTCTTGCTTCATACCATGGGGCCTTTGGACTCACAGTGTCCTGCCTGGAATGCCCTTTCCCTGCCTTGCCCACCTGGTGGTTGGAAGTTATCTCCTTGTGAAGTCTTCTCTGATGTCTCAGTCACAAAACCAGTACCCCTAGATGGTAGGTCTCTGTCCATAAAAGCAACTTCCAATTCCTCACCATGTTTGGCTGGTTGGTGAGGCCTTGTAACTGAGCAGGACCCTATGGGGCCTTCCCCGGACAGACACCTCCCCTATATCCTCTGCTGTAGCTCTTCTCTGAAGTACTTAGATAACAGTATCTGATGCACACTTCCTGAGTTGATTTACAGATGCTAAAACCAACACCAAATGGAAGAAATTAACTACTTGATGATCATGAGCCCCCAGACCTACTGGTGCCTATGGATTGATAACGTCAGCCACCGTTACCTCACCATCAACCAATCAGAGAATTGTGCATAAACTGATCACCTACCCTATGAGCACCCTCCCTCACCTGGCTTCTAAAAGTACTTTGCTGCAACCCTTCAGGGAGTTTGGGGTTTTGAGCACAAGCCACACGTTCTCCTTGCTTGGCCCTGCAATAAGCCTTTCTCTGCTCCAAACTCTGACATTTCATTTTGTTTGGCCTCACTGTGTATTGGGCATTTGGTAACAGCCTGGCAAGTCTTGGCCAATGCCCACCCCTCCCCATCACCCACATCTCACCAGTTACCCTGGTCCTTTTTTTTTTTAGAAGGTTTTTTTGTTGTTGTTCTTTCTAAATTTTTTAGAAGGTTTTTTTTGTTTTTTGTTTTAATTTTTGGGCTGTGCCACGTGGCTTGCGGGATCTTAGTTCCCCGACCAGGGATCAAACGCGTGCCCCCTGCAGTGGAAGCACGGAGTCTTAACCACTGGACCACCAGGGAAGTCCCACCCTGGTCTTCTTAAATGCCAGCTCTTTGTTATCTCATGGACTCCACATTTTCTGTTTTCTCTGCCTGTAACGTTTTACCCCAGGAGCCACAAACTTTAATTTTTCAGGTTCCAGCTTCCAGACCCGCAAAAGAGAGATTCTCCCCCACCTCCCTATTGAAATGGAGTCTCTTCCTCTTTCTTCTTTATCTTCGCACACTGCTTGGTTTTCTCATAATACAAACACAATTGCAATAATTTTGTGGACTTCTTCCTTTGTCGACCCAGTTATCGCCTTCCTGTCCGCTGGACTTTCGATTTCATGAACGGAGGAGGTCTTGCTGATGATCCTCACCATTGTATACGCAGCCTTCAAAAAATCGTGCTTAATAAATATTCATTGAAGGACTAGTGGTTATGTGAGTGTACACATATGAAGGACTTCACCTAATATGTGTGCATCTTACCATACGTAAATTACACTTTAATAAAAATATATACAAAGTATACTGAATACTTATAAATGCATTAAAAATGATAAGTGAGAATGCACAAATTTGCCTATGTATCTTATTAATTGTATTTGCATCACTGGTGTTTAACACAGAGCCTGGACCAATATTTCCTCCATTCCCGTGACGTAAAGTGGCCAAATTCAGAGCACATTACATTAATGTGATCTCCCTTTATACTTCCTCTTGGAAAGTCATCATTAAACCAGTGATGCATCTTAAAATAGATGATTTGTCTTAGAACACTGAACACAGAAAACTCAGTTTGTTGAAGTCACTCACTAAATGTTGAACAAATTTGACTTGAAACGCAATGGGATATACTCTTAAGGGAGCTTGAAAAAGAGGTTTATAGGGTACGTCTCTTACCTTATTCACCTGTGTAAGAGAAACAGACCCGTGAAAAGGCTGCAGAGAGTGTACTAGTTAAGGCCTTGGGATTGGATCACCTGCCGATGAATCTGGGCTCCACTGCTTGCCAGCTGTGTGACCTTAAGCATAGTGCTTAACCACTCTGAACCTTGTTTCCCTCATGAAACAGGAAGTGTGATCCCTACGCCACAGAGCCCTGGTAAGGATTCAATGAGATGATGACTGGGAAGCTTGTAGCTCAGTGCCTGGCAGACAGCAAGCCCTTGATAAATAGTGGCAATTATTAGCAGTGTTGTGCTCCAGCCCAGGCCCTACCCTGGTCTTCTGAGCCCACAATCAGTCCCCTGTGAGCGTCACATAATTGTGCGTGTTTGCAGGGAGGGACCAGAGCACAGGGGAGGAAGAGGAGGTACCTGCCCCCAGGGGGACTCTCATCCTAGAATTCTCTTCCTTCCCAGCCCAGCGAAAGTGTTTCCTCCACTCTGTAGAACTTCACTCCTCTGGGATCCCAGCTCTGGGCCCCAGGGGTCCTGGGAACAGAGAGGCACAGTCAACAACCTTTTCAGTTCTGTCAACATTTCTTGTACCTTCAAGTCCCTGGACTTCAGAAACCAGGGGAGGATATCAGACTCAAAACTGGAGCCAGCCCACATGGCAGCCTCAGCTCTCATGAACACCCTCCGTGCATCCCTGTCTGAGCATCGTCGACTCCCTGGAATCCCAAACCAGCCAAGGCCATTCACACTAGTGAGCCTTTGCACACGCTGTCCACACCACCTGACACTCCCAGTGCATTCCACCAATGGCCCTTGGCTCTGAAGTGGGATTTTATCATTTCCCTTATTTTACAGGTGAACCAGCTGAGTCCCAGAGAGGTTTGGTCACCTGACGCAGGTGACCCAGGGGCTCCTAACTCCCAAGGGCCGCAGGTGACCCCCTCCCCACATCTTCCACCAAAATAGTAATCAAGTGTCCCCAGAGAGTCCCATGTGCCAGGCTTCACGTTCACCATCTCACTCTGAGGTCAGTTTTATTCTCTCCAGCTTACAGGTAAGGAAGCCCAAGTTTAGTCACTTGCCTGGGAGCACGTGGTGTCAGGTGGCAGAGATGCCCTGCAACCCTAGCCCCTCAGGATCCAACTGACTTGCTAAACTGATTCCTGGGGTGATACCGTGGACTGGCATCCTGAATTGGAGACATGCTCTTTTGGGGTAAAAATATCAAAGAATTAGGACCTCAGGAAGAGCCCCGAGGAAGGTGGACTTCCCTGACCACCCTGGCCAAGTACACTTTCCTCCCTGTCAACACTTCCATTGTCGTTTATAGGGTATAGTAAGATTCCCAGGGCCCAGGAGACATGGAAGGACTGGGAGTTCTCAGCCTCCTCCAGAGCTCCTCCCATCTTGCCCACCCAGCGGACACTCAAAGCCAAGACCTCCTGTCCCAGTTTTCAGCCCCAGTGACCCCAGACAACTTGGCCACTTTGCCATCCAAGCTCAGTTCCTTAGAGCATCAGCTCTGGAAACGGCTGCCTACATTCAAATCCCAGCAACACCACTTGCCAGCTGTGACCCCCTGGGCAAGGGACTTAATCTCTCTGTACCTCAACACCGTCACCTGTAAAATGGAAATAACAATAGTATCATGGTTGTGATAATACACGAGACAGTAAACCCTCAAAAAATGTTAGTTTGGATGTGGAGGTGTGTTTTGTTTTGTCTCTCCTGAAATGAAGCCAAACACTCATAAGGATTCTTGCTTTCTTTGGGTGGCAGGAGCTGCAGCCAGGCGGCTGGAAGCGGGGATATGGAAACAGGCCCAGGGCCAAGTGGGGACAGCGAATCCCATCCAAGTGTCCCTGCCCAGCAGGGGAGGGCCAGCTCGAGATGGGGAGGCTGCCCGCGCAGACCTCTGTGCCAGGCCAGTGAGTGAGCCAGACACCTATTTTCATTATCAGGCCCACATTCCTGGGATTCCTGGGTGAACCAGGCACTTATTACAAGAGACTCAAAGCGCCAAAGGAAAATACTCATTTGAGGCCCAGACATGGATTTTTCATTTTCATAATTGGCCGTTGGGTCTGCACGTCCCGGGGCGGCAGGCGGAAGCGAGCTGCTGGACAAAGTGTCTCTGTGGGAGCCCAGTCGCCCGTGGGGGAGGGCGGGGCCGGCACCACCCACAGGGCCCTCCAGAGGCCATGGCATCCATCCCCCTGCCTCTCAGCCTGACTCATCAGCACCCGGGCCAGAGGGACAGGTATCTACTCTGCTTTGCAGAAGGGACCAGGAGGCTTGTGAGATTCCCTCCAGATCCTCACACACTAGCCGTCTGTCTAACTCAGCGTCTCAACTAGGAGGTGATTTGTGCTCCCAGGGGAGACATTTTTGTCTGGAGATATTTTTGGTTGTCACAACTGGAGGAGGAGGAAGAACGGATGCTCCTGACCAAGGATGCTGCCCGGCATCCCACAAGGCACAGGACAGCCCTGTTCCAACAACAAAGAATGACCCAGCAGCCCTGATGACAAGTGTCAATCCATTGCGCTGCAGCTCTTGTCCACTTTTTCCCAATTAGAGTTCACGGAGGTGTAACAAGGGGAGAAGGGGAAGTCACCCAGGTGCGTCTTTTAGGAAGGAGAGACAGGTGTAGGTGGGGAATAAAGACCAATATACACGGCTGCCTACCCAATGGGTGCAAGGTGGAGATAGACTACAGGGGATTTGGAATCCAGCGGACCTGGATCGGCGCACAGCCTCCATTCCCCAGCTGTGGGGCTCTGGGCAAGTCACTTCGTGAGTTTCATTCAGCCTGACCTGGGAAATGAGGTCAGCATTGCCACCTCACAGGGTGGGTGTGAAAATGAGCAGTGGTGACGTTGGCCGAGTACCTCGTGTCTGCCTGGAGCATGGAAGTTCCCCACATATGCCGACCTCCTCCCCTGACTCTATTTCCCCTCTCCACAGCCTTCCCGTTGGCACCTTCTTTCCCCTGTGGCCTCTGCCTCCCTCTCTCTGCCTCCCCAAACCCTCCCAGTGCCCAGGTCACTGTACGTCCGGAGCACCTATTCCACCCTCACCCTCTGGCCACCCTCCTAAGCAAGCAGAGATGCCTGCCTTGGCCACGCACTGGCTTCTACGGGTCGTTCCTGGCTCTAGGGTTATGGGGGCATATTTGGGAGTATGTGGTATGTGTGAATGACATGTATCTATAGATTTGCACATGTACTGAGCGTTTTTGTGTGTATGTTGGTGTGTGAGTGTGCGTTTCTGTGTCTTGTGTGGATGCATATGTCCTGGGACTGCCTCTTTCTTCTTTCGTTGTCTCCCAGTCTCTGCAGGATACTTTGTAATATGCTGGACTCATTAGCTGTAGAGGGTCCTTAGGGGAAAGCTGGAGAGATGGATGTCTGCAGATTTCAGAGCAGGCTCTTTATTCCCTCTCCCCTGAGAAGCATGCCCAGAACCCAGGTTGTCATACACCATCCTGCCTTTCCCCACACCTTTCCATCCTCCTTTTCTGAGCACGGACTGCCGGCCAAGCCCTGTCCTGGACACCTGGATGGAGAGATGGTCACACCCAGTCCCTGCTGAAAGTCAGCTCTTGTTCCAGTGGGAGCTCTCAGGGCTGCTGGTCAGCCAGGATGTACCCGGACAGCAGTAACCTACTTTTAAAAGGTTGAAATACTCCTTAATGTTTGGCAAACAGCCTCTGCCCTGAGTCCCAAAGGCCCCCTGATTCCCACGATCCAGGAAGTGACGGGCTAACCCAGGCCCTGCAGGGAGCCTCCAGGGACCCTGCTCCTGGGCTGTGCCAGCCTCCCTCCATCAGCTCTGATCAGTTGGTGCCTCTGCCATACCAGCTGTTAAATATTTTCAGACACTCCCAGGAGACAGAGGCCTCATCATGCTGCAAATCACTAAGAGCACCGAAGCAGATGTTGAGCAGCTCTGAGAACACTGAGGGCAGAGCCACTAACGGCCGGCAGGATTTCAAAGAAATCTTCAGAGGAAAAAAAAAAGATTCTTCTCCAGGGTCTTGAAGGATGAATAGGAGTCTGCAGGAAGATGAAGAGAGGGAAAGCCTTACTAGGTGCAGGGAACAAGAAGTACAAAGGCAGAGAGGTGTGTGGAAGAATCTCAGGCTAAAGGCAACCAGTTCCTGAGAGCGCAGAATGTGTGGATGATTGGAAAAGGCAATGAGGAGACTAAATCGGAACAGGCCTTGAATGCTGAGCTAAGGAGCTGTAGCTACGCTTGGCAATCTTCAGGCCTAGGACCAGCTACACAGTTTGGGGGTCCAATACACACTGAAAATGGGGGGGGGGGCCTTGTTCAAAAATTATTAAGAATTTCAAGACAGTTACAACTCAACGCTAGAGGAGGGTCCTTCTAAGCCCAGGGCACCACATGACTGCCTGTGAATGTGGCAATGCCCAAGGCCACTGGTCTGAGCTGATGTCCTGCCTGGGATTTAGGAGATGACAGCCTGAGCCCACCAGGCCTGAGAGAGGAAGCAGGAAATACCTCTGCAAAATTCTCCCGGCCTCATGGGAGATTAGCCCCTTCCCTTTGCAGAGATCGGGTTACCATTCCAGATGCACTGTTTTCAGAGTCTTAATTAATCAGAGAGGTTTGTGCGGCACTTTTCTCTTTGTGCACTAATTCCTCACCCAGCTGACCCTGCCGCTGTATAAACACACGAGACGGGTGCCCCCAGAGGACCCAAAAGCCTGCTTCCCATAAGCGCTGGCTCCAACCACTGCCCAGTGGCTTGGGGACGTGCCCGGAGTCACCCAGGCTCCATCTCACACAGGGCCCCGCTGGAGGGCTCAGAGGGCCTTCAGTGGCCACCTCACTAGGAACCAAGGAGCCCAGTGACTTGGGGCAAGTCACTGGAACACTTTGCTAATTTCACCTTCCCAGAGACGAGATAAGCCACCAGATGGGAGAAGGAATCAACAGGGGTCTAACTGCACTTTGGATGCAAATAGAGGCCAAAATCAAAAGCTCCTCTTCTTGAAGTTAATAGATTCATTTGGTTAAAAGCTGAGAAGCATTTCACCACAACCTCTGTCCCCAGCAACCTGCCCTCAGTATTTGCATACATTTTGAATGAAAATTGTCAGGACCATGCAAACTAGACAGCTAAATGCATCTTATCTGATGGCTGTCGGGGAACTTGGGGGGAACAGGCAGGGCTTAAACATGAATCGGGGCTGAGGCTCTTGTGTGGGTCTGAGCCTCAGTGATAGTATCTGTCTCACCCTGGGCTGGGGCTTATGATAAACTGCCCTCTCCATTTCACTGGCCTCTCGGTGACTAACAAGCCACCTGCTTGTGGTGGGACCTGGGAGAAGGAGAAACGATTCTTTATTGTTCCTTCTGGTTCCATTGAGGTCAAGGGCAAGGAGCAGGGTTAGGGTACCATTGCCCCTAAAGAGGGTTTCCATGCCTTGATCCATTACTCCATTAATCCTGAAGTACTTCATTCAGCCATTTCATCCTTCACCATGTGAATCTTTCAACTGCATTCACAAATAATATCTATCTTTAGGGGGGAAATCTGAAAGGAAATATATTCATTTTTTAAATTGATCACATCATATACATCACGTAAGTTCTCTGCAGGAAAAAGAAATTAAAATGCTGATACACGATGTGAAAACAAGGATATGTGATCCTAAAGCTCCCAACATTCCCCTGCCCAGAGCATCACCACTATTAGCTCCTGGAGGGGTTGTATATTCTCTCAGACTCACTCTGCGCATTGCTGCACAGAGAACTCTGTCTTCCTGGCACTTGGGTGTCCCCGACCTCCCTAGCTCCTGTCCACTGATTGCCAGTGTCCCACTCAGGTTCTTGTGACAGCCAGAAGCTCCCAGTCCCCACCATTCCTGCACATAACCTAGGCAGGGAAATCGGCAGTCCCAAGCTCAGACGTTTTTACCAAGCATATCTCTTGCACTGTGCTAGGCCCGGGGCAGGCTGAAATGGGCAAGATGCAGCTGAGAGCCAATACGCTATGTGTCACAGCTTGCTGGGGTTTGGCTGAGAAAGCAGCCACCCTCTCATCTTCCAGTTTCCAGATTGGGATTTGCATTTTGCTTTCTAAAGACCCTTAGCATTCCCCATGGCCCTTCTTCTTCTTGTCCACCTGCAGTTCCCAAGTTTATCATCACAAGCGTAAATTGCTTTTGTAACGGGGAAACACAGCACACTTTTTTTTTTCTTTTCTTTTTTTTTTTTTGCTGTACGCGGGCCTCTCACTGTTGTGGCCTCTCCCGTTGCGCAGCACAGGCTCCGGATGCGCAGGCTCAGCGGCCACGGCTCACGGGCCCAGCCGCTCCGTGACATGTGGGATCTTCCCGGACTGGGGCACGAACCCATGTCCCCTGCATTGGCAGGCGTACTCTCAACCACTGCACCACCAGGGAAGCCCCACACTTATTTTTTAACAAAATTTATTTAGCAGGTATTACATGCCCGGTACTTGGGCAAGCACTATGTGAGAGGTAATAGATGTAAAAGAAACATCTTCACATCTACTTATAAAAAAAAGACTATCTATTTTCATTTCAAGCTGCTTAATACACTCAAGGATTAGAGGAGAAGGACAAGAAACGCTGCATATATTTTAGAGGATGATTCTCACGTGGCAGGATTGCATAGGGAAGTTTTCCTGGGGCATCGATAATATGATTCAGAGAAGTTACCTCCCGCCCTGGACCAGGAGGTTGTACATGGCCTGTAATAAAAATAATGACAATGAGACAAATGGCACCATTACACTTACCAGGGGCTTACACATATGCAGACAACAATGATGATGGCAAGGCTGTTGAAGTAATAAGGTTAAGTGATATGATCTATGCCTGACACACAGCAAGCATTCAGCAGTTGGAAGCTGCCACGTTTATCTTCCTTCTTTCTAGTAAGGTATCATATTTCCCCTTTTATCTACGAGAGCCCTGAAACTCAGTGAGGTCCACATCCCTACCTTAGCTCACAGCATCTAGCAAGTGGGGGAGCTGAGATTTGAACCCAGGTCCCCTGAGAACCAAGATGAGTTGGTGATACAGCTTTGCCAGAGTTTCTTGGCTAAATTATAGAGAAGACATCAGCCCAGCTCCTCCTCTTAATTTCCAAATTGCTTTGATAGGCTTGTTTCTATAGACCTGTTACTCAGCATTTTCCAGAAATGATCTGATTGCTATTTCTCACCCCCTTTATTACAGTTTGAGAGGAAAGTCCTCAGATGGTGACCCTATCCTATCTTGTTTTAATCCAACCCTAAACACGGTCAGGCCTGCTAACTTTCCCCTGATTTGTTTTTTTCCCAAGCTCTCCCTGTTCCCATCTAGATCAAAGCCCAAATATTGTAGCCTAAATATTTGTAAGTATGCAGCCTAAATATTGAAAGATGTCACTTGGGTGTATCCAGCATTGCTCAATTTGTTTCAACCGAAATCTTTGAATATTAGTTTAAGAGAAGGAGAAGCCAATATTTACTTTGGTCTGAAGGTCCTTCAATTATTGAGCTCATCATACTCTTCAAGAACTTTCATTTAACTCTCCAGCATAATTCAAAAAGCTCTCCTAGTTTTCAGAAGAAGACACCCTAAGGTATGATGGCAGACCCCTGACTGAGTTTGACCCGTGAAGTTCTTTAAATATGGTCAATGAAGCGCCATCACTCAAAAACTGAGACATTTCACGTGACAACGTGCATTTCCTGCTTCCATTTGAAAAAGATCTGGAGAGATTTGGAAGGTCTAGAAATGCTAGGCCAGAATTCTGAGCCTCTGGCTAACAGCTGCCCTCTGTAGACAGACATGTGTTCCCCACCAGGTCTGCTTATGTCATACATGTTACCTCCTAGGCCCTGCTACAGTGCCAGGCCCGGCTCTGCCACCTACCTCACCATGTGACTTAGGACAAGTCACCCAAGCTCCTCATGTGATGCTGCACAGACAACTGAGTCATTTTCTGCTTTCCGGCCCTGAACTTCTAAAAGGAGCTTCGACTGTTTGCATTGACATCCATCTGTCTCTTGGCCAGAACGCAGTGCCCTGAGACCAGACATGTCTGTCCCCTGTGACACTGAGTCCCCTGGAGTGGAGAGAGGGGTGTCACCTGTGACCTCTGTGTTGCCTGGATTCATATTTTCAGGCTTATTTCTTCCTCCTAAACAAGAGGCTCTCGTTTTCTTAGTTGAAAAGCCACCAGAACCAAGCTTTTCCAGACATAGCCCCAGGCTCAGAAGGGTTCTCGGGTTAGTTCCTTGCTTCCAGGCAGGCCACCAGAACCCTTTCAGAGAAGACTTTTGGCGTTGCTCCTATAAAAAAAAAAAAAAGAAAGGAAAGAAAGAAGGAAAGAAAGGTGGGAGGGAGGGAGAAAGGGAGGGACGGGGGAAAAAGGGACTGTTTTGATTTAAAATAAAACATTTTTTGCAACATCGACATAATTTAAATGTTAATAAAAACTACAAAAATGTTTACCTGCAATTCCATCACAACAGCAAATAAACCCTCTTTAATCTTTGTCTGTATACACATAAAATTTCACCATAAAAATAGTTTACATTTGCTGAATGCCTGTTAGATGGATTGTGCCTTTGGTGTTACATTTAAAAAGTCAGCACCAAACCCAAGGTCATGTAGATTTTCTCCTATATTATCTTCTAGAAGTATTGTAGCTTTGCATTTTACATTTAGTACTATAATATATTTTGAGTTAATTCTTGTCAAAGGTATAAGGCCTGTATCTAGATTCTTTTTTGGCATGTGGTTATTAGGTTTTTCTAGCACCATTTGTTGAAAAGAATTTTTCCACTGTGTTGTCTCTGGTCCTTTGTCAATAAATCAGTTAACTATGTTTATGTGGGTTTATCTCTGGGCTGTCTATTCTGTTCCACGGATTTGTGTGTGTGTGTGTGCTTTCACTTGCATTAATGTGTAAAGTTATATATTTATTTTTAAATTTTTATTGGGATATAATTGATTTACAATGTTGTATTAGTTTCAGGTGTACAGCAAAGTGACTCTGTTACACAAATACATATATTCACTCTTTTTTAGATTCTTTTCCCATATAGGCCATTACAGAGTATTGAGTAGAGTTCCCTGTGTTTTAAGTAGGTCCTTATTAGTTATCTATTTTATACATAGTAATGTGCATGTGTCAATCCCAATTTTCTGATTCATCCCTTCCCCCCCAACCCCCTGGTAACTATAAGTTTATTTTCTACATCTGTAACTCTATTTCAGTTTTGTAGATAAGTTCATTTGCAGTCTTTTTTTTAGATTCCACATATAAGAGCTATCATATGATACTTGTCTTTCTCTGTCTGACTTACTTCACTCAGTATGAGAATCTCTAGGTCCATCCATGTTACTACACATGGCATTATTTTGTTCTTTTTTAATGGCTGAGTAATATTCCTTCGTATATATATACCACATCTTCTTTATCCATTCCTCTCTTGATAGACATTTAGGTTGCTTCTATGTCCTGGCTATAGTGAATATAGCTGCAATGAACTGTTCAATGGATTTATTTGTCTGTTCACTCACCAGTACCACACTGTCTTGATAACTGTAGCTTTCTAGGAATTCTTGGAAACAGATAGTGTCAGCCTCTGACTTTGTTCTTCTCTGATATTGTGTCAGGTATTTTGGGTCTTTTGCTTCTCCATATAACTTTAGAATCAGTTGTTGTTGTTGTTGTTGTTGTTTTTATTTGATATTTACAAAATAACTTGCTGGGATTTTGATTGGGGTGACATTGAATCTACACAGTAAGTTGGAAAGAATTGACATCTTGACAATATTGAGTCCTCCTATCCTTGAATATGGAATATCTGTCTATTTATTCAATACTCTTTTTATCCTGAAGAACCAGAATCCAAATTAAAACAAATGCAAACAGAATTGATATGATGCACATGGTTAAGGTGGGAGAAGAAAAGGACTCCACACAAAACTGATCAAGGGTCTCTCCTTGACCAAACTTTAGATGGACTCCTCTGAGCCCTCTTTTTTGACAAGGCCTCATCCTTGGACCTTGTCATTGGCCTGCCTAACAATTCTGCTGAGTCAATTTAGCAAGAATTCCCACACAGATATCTGATCACCTCTGATATCTGATCACCTCTGATATCTGATCAAATTCCTCAACTCCCACCCTTGATGTCTAAGTCTTTGGCCTGCCTTCAGTATGAATCCTATGAAGTCATTTTAGGAAGAATTCTCCTACCCTTGATGTCTTCTCTTAGCAATTTTCCATCCTCTGTCCCCCTAATCTGTTGGTTGGCTATACATCTCCAGCAGTCTTCATTGTATTCAGAGTAGAGCCCGATCTCTCTCCTCTATTGCAGTAGTCTTGACACCTAACCCAGGAGATACGTGGTGAGCACTGCACAGTCCAGTCTTTGTTAACTTCCAGAAGCCAGCAGGCTCAAAGTCATAAATGTCAGGGTTTGGCGGTGATGGGGGTGGGAGTATTATTGGTACCCAAGGGGTTTTAATTTATGGAGGTGACTGAGTGGCAGCACAGAGAGGTCTATGCCATTGAAAGAAGATTTTTATTATTTACATTTCCTGAAAGGAGGGCCCATGCCATGCCAGCCACATGGGAAGAATCAGGTTTGGGTCAGGAGGTAAGCAGGAACAAGGGGAAGGCCTGAACCACAGCCTTTATTGGGGTTTCCACAGAAAAGGCAAGGCAGAGCTAGATAAACAGTTTAAGGTGGGCCAGTGTCAATGATTCGGGTGGGCTTTGGGCTCAAGGGGTGATCTTAGTTGTGATACCTGGCCCTGGGATGATTTAGGGCAGAGGAAGTATCAGCTTGGTGTGTGAGAGAGAAGATGGTGGATGAGGACTCAGTCTTGGATCAGCCAGCCTGCAAGAAAGGCCAGTTCCACCCAAAAATATGGCCCCGTGTTGAATGGATGCTGAGTAGACGTACAGAATAAATGCAAGAAAGCACAGAACTGTGGCATGTGGGAGATGGTAGGAAAAGGATTATAAAACAAAAGTAAAAGGCAAGCTAAAATGCCCAAATCAGAGTGACCTCCCCTGTATGTTCCTTAATTCGCTCATTTGCTAAATGGGAGTAGAAGTAACACCTCCCTCAACGTTTGTGGTGAAGAGTCCCTAAGGCCAAGCGTGTTGAATGTTTGGTACAGCTCCTAGTGCAACAAACAGCTCACCAAATGCAAACTCTGCAACAGGCGTGAGCGTGTTGGATGGACAGCTATGCTTTAGCTTAAGTTCAGTTAATAAGAAAAAAAATACAAACTTCCTAAGGGAAGTTGTGACGCTTCACATCACAAAGCAAGGCATCCATGCTTGTTGTTGTCACTGTTGCTGTTTTTTTTTTTTTTTTTTTTGCGGTACGCGGGCCTCTCACTGTTGTGGCCTCTCCCGTTGCGGAGCACAGGCTCTGGACGCTCAGGCTCAGCGGCCATGGCTCACGGGCCCAGCCGCTCCGCAGCATGTGGGATCTTCCCGGACCGGGGCACGAACCCGTATCCCCTGCATCGGCAGGCGGACTCTCAACCACTGCGCCACCAGGGAAGCCCTGCTGTTTTGTTTTAACTTGCTAATTCCTTTGGTGGGTTTCCAACAAATGTGCAGAAAAACATCGGACACCAAATATCTCACAGCCCATCCTAATACGTCAACAAGGCCAATTGGCTTTGCTGTAGAATCAATCGCGCGGGCTTATTTCATGCTACGCCGTGGCAGGTAACAGTGCGCCTCAGACTTCGATGCGTATAGGAATCACCCCCCTTCCCCCCTCCCGCCCCGGGGTTAAAATATAGATTCTGATTCAGCAGGTGTGGTGCAGGGCCTGAGATTCTGCACTTCTACAAGCTTTTGGGGTGATGCCACTGGTCTAGGGCTCATCCTTTGAGCAGCAAGAGATTGAAACACAGTAACTTTGTCTTACTGGGAGGTCAGGCTTCCCTAGAACCTGAAAAGGCTAAAGGAGGAAGGAAAGACATCGACAAGTACTCCATGGCTGTCGTTAGTTCCTCCATGTTGGTGGGTGCTTTTAGCCCTCACTCAGAGCCAGGGGACTCTTACTTGACACACAATTGGCACCATCAGTGCAGAGGATTGGCTCTGGACCTTCACCCTGCTCCTAAGTTCTGAACATTTAAAAAGGCACGGAGAGGCCTGTGTTCTTTTCAGCTTTCAGTCAGCACTCCA
Source organism: Hyperoodon ampullatus (assembly GCF_949752795.1). Lineage (NCBI taxonomy): Eukaryota > Metazoa > Chordata > Mammalia > Artiodactyla > Ziphiidae > Hyperoodon > Hyperoodon ampullatus. The sequence goes on from NC_136917.1 coordinate 14,590,887, forward strand.
GGCCCTGCTGGGATTAAACAGTCCAGGCCCCGAGAGACAGAAGCCCAGCATTGTTTACTCTGGGTTTACCCTGGGTCCTGGCCTCAGCCACTGACTTGGTGTGTGAAGCCCCTTTCCTCCTCAGTCCTCAGTCACTCCACCTATAAAATACAGAGTTTTGAATGAGGTCCGTTGTCTCCAAATGTGGGGTGTCATGAGAATCACCCGGGAAGTCTGATAAAATCCTGACTCCCAGGGGGCTTCCCTGGTGGTGCAGTGGCTGAGAGTCTGCCTGCCGATGCAGGGGACGCGGGTTCGTGCCCCGGTCTGGGAAGATCCCACATGCCGCGGGGCAGCTGGACCCGTGAGCCATGGCTGCTGGGCCTGCGCGTCCGGAGCCTGTGCTCCGCAGCGGGAGGGGCCGCAGCAGTGAGAGGCCCACATACCGCAAAAAAAAAAAAAAAAAAAAAAAATCCTGACTCCCACCCCGACCCAGATATAGATCTTTGAATATTGGTGGCAAAGTGGGTAGGGAGAGCTCAGAACAGGGTCTGCTGGAATGCCTGGGGGGGTGCAAGGGTAAACGCAGGTGCTGGAAGAAACCAGAGTCATGGGGAGGAGGGACGACAACCCTGGGGATTATGACAGCCCCTCCCTTCTACATGCCTCCACACTCCCCACCCATCACCCCCACCCCTGTTTATACCCGTTCCCTCCCCTCTGAGGTCTGGGGGGCGCTGGGCCACTCATCTTCTGTTTGCTGTAAACACCAGGCACTGCTGCTCAGGCTTCCACTAAACCTGTCTTCCACACCTCCCTTCTGCACCCCTCCCCTCCCCGACCTGCAGCCTCCCTCTTGCCCTAAATCTCTCTTCTCTGACAGACTCTGGAGGCTGCATTCTAGCCCTTGATCCACAGCAAGAGAAGCCCAGAGGCCTTAGGGTCTGTTGTACCAGAAATGGCACATGCTGCTGTGCACAATCCCTGCACATTGCAGACATCCCTCCCTCCCTCCCTCCCTCCCTCCCTCCCTCTCTCTTTACTTCATCCTCGCTTCTGCATTAGTCAGGATCCTTAGTTACAAGTGATGGATACCCCACGCACACTAGCTTTGGGGGTAAAAAGTAAATAAAAGAGCAAAACAGAAAACCATTGACTCATATATCCAGGAAGTGCCTTCAGGTCTGGCTGGATTCAGGGTCTCAAATGATATTGTCAAGGCTTGCTTTCTCTATCCCTCTGGGTCACAACAATTTTCTCCCATCAGATTGCTTCTGACGATCTACAGCTCCTACGTGATATTTTCTCAGCCTATTTAGCTTGTAGAAAAAGAGGTTCTACCAGGCCAACAGAAACGATGACGCACACACGCCTTCTCTTTTCTCTCCTCCTTCCATCCCTCTCTCCATTGCTTATTCCAAGATGAATAAAACAGGGTTGCTATCCTCTGTCCTCAAAGGCCTTACAATCCAGTGGGGAAGAAACTGGCCATATACCAATAGCTATGACATTTTATTATTAGGGCCATGGCAAAAGTATGTACAGATTCTGAATAATTTTATTGGGTGCCTGGTAAATGCCAGTTCTGCATTCCCCACTTCCATTTCTGTAACCTGAGCTGGCTCAATACCGTGTGCAGTGCCCAAAGCAGGAATTGTTGCCAGGATGTAAATCATGACATGGGAATTCAGCCTGGGCCACTTGGGTCCACCCAAGCAGAGTCCCATGCAGTGTCCCAAGCAGGGGACAGGGAAAGGTGGGAAACCGGGGAACCCCAGTGGTTCAACCTTTCAAGCAGATCCTAGCAAGGGAGAGAAGGGACAGTGAGAGGGGAGGGAGGGTCAGAGGGACTATGGCAAAGCTGGCCATAAACAGGGGTGGGCCAGGACTCACATGCTGCACCCATGCAATATCTGAAAATCAAGAGCCTCCTTTCTGCACAGACCAAGGATATGCAAGAGGTTGTATGGGATGGGGTGGGTGCAGTTTGGGGGGAGATGGTTACCAACTTCCATCACATTCTCCAAGAAGCTAGCTATAGCTTCATGATAGATCCAGAATCTCACAGCAACACCCCAATGCTGCTAACACCCAAGTTCAAGGTCAGGTCCTGGGTAACAGTCCTACCTCTTCACCTTATCTCCAGGCCTCAAATCCAAATGTCTTCTCTCAGCCCTCACCTGACTCTAAAGCCCCCACCCCAGCCTGAGTTCAATCCAACCCTGCCTCTTAGCTGTGTGATCTTTCTAAGCCTCAGTTTCCTCATCTGTCAAATGGCCTGGTAATAATATCAGTTCACATGTAGGAAGTGCTCACGGTGATCTAGGCACCTTTACCCAGCATATCTTATGTCATCCTCACAATGACCCTGTTGGGTGGGTACTTCTGGGACCCAGGTTCACAGCTGAGGAAATTCAGGCCTGGAAAAGTAGCTGTCCTGAGGTCACAGAACAGGGCGGGACCAGGGCGAGGTGAGACCTCTGACCCCCACAATCCCCATCTCCACCCCCGGCACCACCATTTAAGGAGGCCTTCACTCTCAGATGCCAACCCTGCACCTTCACGACCCTGAGAGTGGGAGCCTCCTTAAACGGAGCGCCCCATGTACCTACCTTGCCTCTCCCTAGTGCCGGCCCATCACAGAGCAATACATTCAGGTGTATCTGCTATCACAGTGCATGCTCTCAACTCCTAGGGCTGCTGTACAGCTTGAAGAGGATGCATTTATTAAAGCACCCTGCACAAAACCTGGCAAGAGACGATGCTATGTAGTGTGGAGCTAAACTAGGATTAAAATCCCAGTTTTACCTTCTAGCTCTTTCTCTTCTCATCTGACTCCTATTTTGCAAACTGGGTTTCTGAGTCTTCCAGCCCAGCGGAGCCCATGGAAGTTTTACAGGGAGTCCCTTCCCCCAAACAGGCATTAGACACTGAGGCCCCAGGAGTTGGGGCCAGTGGGAATCACTCCCTTGTTGAGCCAGGTCTCTAACTGCCACCAGCGTTTCCATTAAAACCGGTTCACCTGGCTCCCAATAAGACAAGCAGTCCCTTTCAGGAGCTAGCACTTGGGCAGGATTTCAATTTTATTTTTCCAAGTTTTTATTACCTTACCTTTAAAACATTTATTGCCTTGCTAGTTTCCGGCCACAGTGCCCAGGCACAGAGATATGAGAAATAGGACTGCTGAATCCTTAAATGCTTGGCTGAGGGAAATTACCACCCTCCCCGTACCCTCCCTGCAGGGTGGGCACCCCCAGGACACACGCACCAGAGGTCTGGGCCTGGACACCACAACTCAGCTGTCGTAGATGCCCCCAGAGGGTCAGGAATAGGTGGTCTGAGGGCTGATGGGGCTAATTTTCAGGAACAGAGCTAAGCCTTGCCTGGTTCTACAAGAAGTCACAGCCCAGAACACTGAGAACCAAGACAGGGCAGAAGAATTGAAGTATACTAAAGGCATCTACAGACCAGACCCTCCGGGAACATTTAAACCCCACTGCCGCTGTGGGTTAGGGAGCATCACAGCCATTTTGCACATGAGAAAACCAAGGTTTGTGAAGTGATCACTTTGCAGTCACACAGATGAAGATGGCAGAACCAAGATTTGACCTAAGTCAGCCTACTGGCTGTGCAACCTTGAACAACGACCTTGCCCTCTCTGGGCTTCAGCTTCCGTATATGTACAATGTGGCATGAATAGTACCTACCTCAGGGAGGTGCTATGAAGCTTAAATGAGATCACCCTGTAAAGCCAGTGGCACAGTGCCAGGCATACAATAAATATCTCTTGAACGAACAAGTGAGGAGAAGAATCAGGGATTGGAGAGCAACTCAGCTCCAGCCCTATTTAAAGCCCTGTTTTTCATCTGTCATTTGTGAGGCTTATATTGAGTCTGGAACATGGCAAGTTTTCCAATTTATCTTCATGATTGGTTGAAAACGTTTGTCCGAGACTGTTTTTCTGCACTGAAAGGGTTTCTCCAACCCTACTTGTGAACATTCTGTCTGGTCAGCGGCCACCACCTCTGAGAGGCCTCTGGGGTCCTCCAGATGGATGTGGAGGCCGCCTAACACTCTCATGTCAGAACATCGCACGTTCTAGTTAGCTGTGCCTGTTCTCCACTCCTCTAGAGAGACTGTCTGTTGCTGGAGACAGGAAACCACACCCCCAGCCATGACAGTGGCCCTGGCAACAGCTCTAGAGAGACTGTCTGTTGCTGGAGACAGGAAACCACACCCCCAGCCATGACAGTGGCCCTGGCAACAGCTTGCATCCCACGTGCCCTTGAGGACAGGCCATATCTGCTTGGCTCACCACCGGGACATCCATTTACATCCTGACTTTCAGATGCTACTGCCTGGCCTCTTAGAGAACCTCAGTGATATTTGTGGAATAAATGGAACCAAAAAAGATTTGGCCATAAACGTGCACCTTACTGGTTGTTCAGTGTGCAGGCAATGACAGGGCTCCAGCTGGTATGCTGTCACCCTACAGTAACTGCAGGTACCTCCAGGATCTGTGCCCAGAAGAGGGGAATCCACTGACCTGCATTTTGTCAGGTTGTGAGGTCCCTGGAGCCATTTGATTGGGTTCCATTGAAGGAAACTTGGAAAGGAAACTAGGGAAGACCTATGACCCTCCCCTGGGTCTCTGCAGGGAGCCCCCTTTTATGAGATGTCCCCTCAGGGTGCCTCTTCCTCTTCCTTGAATACACACATGCCCACAGCCTCTCTGAGAGAACAGGCTGAGCCTATATTTTCCTGGTCACATCAGTGCAAGGAGATCCTGTCTGGTGAGTAAGAAGTGCCCTCAGGAGGCTGTCTGAGGTCTGGTGGTGCCCTAGCACTGCCCTGCTTTGTCTATTGCTGTCTGGGCTCCATAGGAACAAGCTTCAGGCTGCCGCTGTTCAGGATCCCACCACCTTGAAACTATGAATGGGCTCTTCCTCCAAAGCTGAGCAAGCCCAGGCTGACTGCAGATCACTTCCAAAAGGGTGAAGTTCAAAGGGATGTCTGGGGCAAACGGACAGAGAATGTGGTGGGAACCAGGTGCCAGATATGAGCAGGTGGAACCTATAAACACGGGATCCATCTGAGTGGTTAAGATCTTGAGCTCTGGGGTTAGAAAGACAAGGGCTCCCCCACTTGGCTCCACCACAAACCAACTATAATATTTTGGGTAAGTTCTTTAATAATCTTTCAAAACCTCAGTCCCCGAACTGTAAAATGAGGATAGCAATAATACCTTGCCATGACAAATTTTAAGGTTGAATGGGCCAAAGCATGTTAGTACCTGGCACTAGAAAGATGCCAAGTCATATGGATGCTGGTAGATCTGCAGAGCTTGTGTTATTCTGTCATCTGTCTCACTGATAGACTGGACATATTATGGGGCAGGAACCCAGGTGACTGAGACAGGGCCAGGCTCATGGTAGATGCTCATCAATTAGTTGCTGGATACATGGCAGATGAGGCAGAGTGGAAATTACACTTTCTGTTGTTTTGTTATAGTGTCGATTTATTCTCCTGTCTCCCTAACTAAACTGAAGTCCTAGAGGTTACAGATAAACCTTATTCCTCTAGTATTCCCAGTGCCTAGCACACAACCTCTCTGAGTCTCAGTTTTCTCACCTGTATAATGGGAATTAAATCCCTACTTGATAGGGTTTTCTGAGGGTGACATGAGCTAATGCATGTAAAACACTTTGCATGGTGCCTGGCATCATGTAAGAGCCCAACTGTGATCATCACCAGCTTACACAAAGGTGTCACAGCCAGTGTCCAGAGCTGAGCAGGTGCAGGTAAAGGTCAGCTCCCTGACACTCCCAGGGTGGCGCCATCTGAGGTGACTGGTGGACAAGCTTAGAGACTACTCCCTTTTTACTAAATGCTCATCTCCTAGACACTAGGCACCATGCAAAATGCCTGACAAGCAGGTGCAGGGCAGCTAAGTAACTTGCCCGTGACCAGAGAGGCACTAAGTGATAGAGCTGAGATTTGAACCTGAGCATCTGGCTCCATGGCTGCCATGATTGAACTTCACTATTCAGCTTCTCTAAGGAGGGGTTTCATGACCTCAACACTATGGGCATATGGGGCCAGATCATTCTTCATTATGGCGCTGCCCTGTGCATTGCACGATGTTTAGCACCATCCCTTCCTCTACCCACTAGATGCCACGTTGGGACAAATGAAATTGTCTCCTGATATTGATAAATGTCCCTTGGGTTGCGAATACCCATTTGAAACCACTGCTGTAAGGGCACAGCACCTTTCCCCTCTCCTCAGCCCAAAGCAGTCCTCTCCCCTTCGGCACCCCAAGGCCGTGTCTCCTGGATGTAGCGCCTTGACCGGAAGCGGAGAGCCGTTCCAGCTCCACAGACCTGTGGGTGACCTGGTGAGTCAGCCCCTTCTCTGAACATTTCTTTGTCATCAAAAAAGACCCCCAGGCTACCCTGGTGGCGCAGTGGTTGAGAGTCCGCCTGCCGATGCAGGGGACACGGGTTCGTGCCCCGGTCCAGGAGGATCCCACACGCCACGGAGCGGCTGGGCCCATGAGCCATGGCCGCTGAGCCTGCGCGTCCGGAGCCTGTGCTGCGCAACCGGAGAGACCACAGCAGTGAGAGGCCCGCGTACCGAAAAAAAAAAAAAAAGCCCCCCAACATCCACCCAATTGCCCAGTGCAGAAGTGTGGGCATCACCTTTGACCCTCTCTTCCTCCCCACCGCCGTTTCATCCCTCTTCCAGTCTTAGTGGCACCATCTCTTAACTAGTGTTCAACTGCTTCCCTATCCATCCCTTCCCCTTCCTCTCCATCCCCTCCTCAGCTGCTCCAGGGCCATCCTCTCACCTCTGGGTCAACTTCCCCGCCTGTGTCTGCCTCCTATCCCACCCTCTCAAATCCAGGGTGATCTTCCTTAAACATAAATCTGATCACTTCCTGCCTTAAGTGTTTCCTGAGAGCATCTTCTGCTCCTGAAAGAGATGAAGCGAGCACAAAGCCAAGTGAAACTGAGAACTTTGGGGTGAGGCAGAGATGGGCTCCTATCAAGACACGTAGCTCCCTGCATGTGACCACATCACAGGGGTGACCTGTCTGTCTCCCACACCACACGGTAAGCTCTGCACAGGCAGGACATCTCGCGTTCCCTGGTCCTCAGGACCTGCCACACAGCCGGCACTCAGCAAATGCTTGTTGGATGGACGAGCGAATGGATGGACAGAAACAGGCAGATCCATGTACAGTGCTCTAAGCTGGGGAGCACAGCGTGAGCCCATGGCAGTGGCTCCAGAAATATTGGTGGGGTGACCAACTTCCTGCCCCCAAGTAGGGCTCCATTGTACAAAGATGAGCGCCCTTCCTCTAAAGCCATTGCAGATCCAGAGAAGAAGATGGGAGAGCGAGATGGACAAGATGCAGCAGGTCGTTGGCCGTGTGTCTGGCAGTTCTCCCTTGAGCCAGAATTTTCTTACAGGGACTCGTTACAGGAGGGGGTGACTTCCCAAAGAGCCTGGCCCTGGAGACTGGGGGCGTCTGATGGTCTTTATTTTGGGGAAAACGCACGATAAGCTTAACTGTGTTTATCTGGCAGGCACAACCTCACTCTGACCAGTGGGTTTTCTTGACGGGCTGGGGAACAGGTTTGTTCTAGCAGAGGAGCTGCTGGGGCCGGCAAGGGCGTGTCCATGTGGAGCACACCCGGCACCCTACTCCCTAGTACTCCTGCAGCACCCTCGCCCTCCCCTGCCTTTGCCTGTGCCCCAGGGAGGGGGCCAGCCAGCCAGAACTTGGGGCTGGGGACAGTGACAGCTGCACCTGCCCAGAGCCAACAAGATCTGTTCCCCTGGATTTTCCATGTCAGTGATTCCAAGATCAGGTCTGATTGCCCATGAGCCTTCTGAGGCCTGTCGGGGCAGAGCGGGGGGCTCAGAGTAGCCGTGGGCCTGAGCTGCCTGGAAAGAGGCGCTCCTGACGGTGGCAGGTAGACGTGACCCTCCCACCCCGCCCATGCACGCACCAAGAAAGTAAGTAGTAGGAGCAAAGGAGCCTGTCAGGAGACAGAACCTAGATTAGGGATCAACTGAGGCCAGGCCAGGTGGGGAAAGGAGGACACTTCCTGCTTGTTCTTAAGCCAGGGAGATGCTAACAGAACGGAAATTCATGCTCCAGCCCATAGCCTCCAGAGTTGGAGCCCAGAACCTTTAGGTCAAGGCAATTTAATAATAGTTCCCAAGAGGACAGGTCTGGAGTCAGAGAACCGGGCTCAACTCTAATTTCTTCTCAGACCACCTGTGTGACCTTGGACAAGTCCCTTTACCTCTATGAGCCTGACCTTCCTCATCTGTGAAATGGGGATTTCTGTGAGGACAAATGAAACAATAGATGAGGTGCTCGGCACAGAACCTGGCATATTGTGGATGCTCAAGGCAACCGGTTTTTGTAGTAAGAGATTCTCTGTGCTTATGTCCCCCATCCTTACACAGGGAGGGGACATGGATGAAGTACGCAGTCTGGGATGAGGAGAAAGGGGAGAGGCTGGAGAACAAGCCTCTGCTGGGACAGCGACTGCAGCAGGAGCTTCCCTTGGCTACATGAGTCCATGTCTCACGTGGGAGACAGCTGCAGAACCATATTGGTCGAGTGGTATTCTTTGCCAGTTGTGGCAATTTCTATTGATTACCCTCCCAACAGACATTCTCCTGAAACCCACACCCATTTCTTCATTGCAGGCAGAGCCACTTTCCGTTGTAGAAACTAGAAATGCTAGACATTGTCTTTCCCAGGCTTCCTTGCATATGAGCATATAATCTGTTCATGGAAGGAAGCCCACTTCTTTGGCTGGCCATTGATGTGGGTATCTGTGATGCTGGGAGCTGCAGCTGCCATGTGGCAACCATGTGGGGACAGTCCCAAGACCAATGTGCAAAGGATCAGAAAGATGGGAGGAATTTCTGAAACTTTCATGGCTCCAGAGTTCTTATAATGAGAGAATAAATGAAGTCACTGCTCAAGCCACTTTTGCCAGGTTTTTTATTATTTGAAGCAAAAAACATCCCAGCACCAGACTTTTTAAGCTTGAGAAAAGCATCTGGACCCACAGTGAGTCTGGGACTTACACCAGCTGTTCCTAGGGCCTCCTACTGCCCTGCTCTGGCCTGAATGAAAATGGCAGACACTGAGACATCAAGGAAGGCTGCTGGATCTGAGGCCACACCACAGCCCCGCATCCCAGGCCTCCAGACAGAATTTGGTGAGTTACTAAGATCTCTTGTGTCACTCAGTGTGCTCACTCCTTCCACCAACAAAGCAGACGCCAGGGCCTACAAAGTGGCCAGCCCCGGAGGAGGTGATGAAGATGCACAGCTGAAAATACATGTCTCTACTCATCTGTTCATTCAGGCATTTAACAAACGTATCCAAACCTTCAATATCCCTCAAACTTATTTTTATAAAATTTGGTGTTTGCTTTGCGATTCTTTGGAGTATGCCCCTCAAATTCCAATATTCCAAAGTAGCCCATGAACATGGAAATTTTGGGAACTACCGTATTGCACAAGTCACTGACCCTTCTGGGCTTGTTTCCTTCTCTAAAAGAGAAGCTAATATAACTTTCTCACTGGAAAGAGAAAGTTATATTAGCCTCCCTGGTTCTGACCAAGGATCAATGAGCAGTCGTGATTTTTAGAAGCCTTCAAAGGCAGGAGGGTGTAGATTGCGGTCTAGCTTCATCATTAGATCAGATGCTTCATCATTAAGATCATCATTAAGATCATACTTCATCGTTAAGTATGTTATACCGAGCAGACCTGGTGTAGAATACTGGCTCTGCCAATTATTGATGGTAAAGTCCTGGAAAAATTATTTTACCTCTCCTGGCCTCAGTGTTCACATCTGTAAATGGGGACACACAGTGCCTACCTTACCTCTCAGAATTCATTGCACTTAGCTATGTAAGTTCTTGCCACAAGCAAATGCTCCACAAATAAGAGCTATTTCTGTTGCCAGTGGTGTTCTTGTTACTGTTAGGAGATCTCCAGCCCTCTTTTTTTTTTTTTTTTTTTTCGGTACGCGGGCCTCTCACTGTTGTGGCCTCTCCCGTTGCAGAGCACAGGCTCCGGATGCACAGGCTCAGCCACCATGGCTCACGGGCCCAGCCGCTCCACGGCATGTGGGATCCTCCCGGACCGGGGCACGAACCCGTGTCCCCTGCATCGGCAGGCGGACTCTCAACCACTGCGCCACCAGGGAAGCCCTCTCCAGCCCTCTTGAAACCTTTTCCATAAAAGCCTCAGAAAACTCTTCTGATAAAGTTCATTTTAACTTAAGAGTTAGGCACACCTTCAGGTAAGGGAGGAAAGACTATCTCCACAAACCAAAGAAACTACAGGAGAACTGGAACGTCAGAGCAGAGGATACTGTAAACATCACCCTGATCACCACCTCATGGAGTTCTGGGGAGGATGAAAAGAGGTGATGCAAGTCAGATGGTGGGTGGTTAGTGGCCAGAAAGGGCACATGAGAACTTTGTCAGGAGTGCTGGGGATATTCCCCTTCTTGATCTGAGTGCTAATTGCACAGGTATGGTCAGCATGTGAACATTCGTTGAGGGGAACATTTATAATTAGCACACTTCTCTGAAAGTATGTTATACTTTCAATGACAGGTTTTCAAGATTTAGTCCAATGCCAGTGTTGAATACGTCTAACTATAATAAATGTTAAATATTGGTGCTCTTGTCCCACTGCCATGCCCTCAGTAGATGCCTCATCAGAATCTTCTGAGTTCATGCATTTGCTGCTTTCCAGAGTTCTGGAAGGGCAGACGCTGATAGGGAAACTGAGGCATCAGGCCCCAGAGGCTCAAGGTCACAGGGCTCCCAAGGAACTGAGTCAGGCAGAGCCCAGCAGCACCTCCCTTCCCACAGCCCCTCCCTTCCGTGGCTGCCTCCCCGCCCGCCCGGCTCGTGTCTGCACCTAGAGAGGGTGTGGGGACCCATTAATTCCTAGGCAAATGGGCTCTGGGCGTGTGTGTAGGCGGGGGTCCAGGGACAGCTCAAACAGGCCTGGGCCGCCTAGTGCCCTGAGGCAGCCACCCGCTGGCCTCTAAATGACAGTGTGGAGTGTTTGGCTGTTTGCAGGGTAAACAGGAGGGCTGGAGCGATGACTGGGCAGGAGGGTATGCACCTCTGCCAATCCAAAATAGAGAGCGAGTGCCGCCGGGTTCCTCCTGCACCCGGGGGGTCGCCGAGGGCCAGCTGGGGGCCAGCCTGGGCCAGGGGCTGCTGTTAGGGTCAGCACCAGTTGTCACGAGAAGGGGAGGCTTGGCTTCATCCGCCTCCACTGCACCCTCCATCCTGGCAGCCTCTGGCTGGGCTGAGACAAGCAGTGTAGGGTTAAGCCTTGCCTTCCCAGGAAAGAAAAGGGGTGGGAGAACCTGCTGAGAGAACCCTGGGGGTCTCACTCTGCCTCCGTCTGTCTGCCCAGCGTCTGGCACAGTTCTTGGCTTTCCGGCTGAGTGGCAACATGAGCAAATAAATACAGATGCAAAACCAGACTGCGTGGGTTCAAGTCCCGGCTCTCCCATTCATCTTTCTATGGCCTGGGGCTAGTTATTTAACCTCTCTGTGCCTCAGTTTCCTCAACTCTAAACAACAGTTGTGAATATTCACCACCCAGTAACTTCAATAGCAGGACAGTGCACTGGGATGCCAGACTGTCTCAGGAAAGTCTTCATTATTATTATTAAACAACATATAAATATTTTCTCATTATTAAAAAAAAAAAAAACAGATGACAAAAAAGATAGAGTTTGTCTCCCCTAATATCACTCCCCTTTTCAGGGGCAGTATTACTTGTTAAAGGTAATGTCACATTTTTCCAGACCTTTTCCTGGGGAGACTCTCAAAGCAGCCCCATGGGCCGGCTGAGGGCCCCAGGCTGGTCGGAGGGACAGAGGTCTTGGGCTGGCCATCACTGTGCAAGACAGATCCTCTGGCCAAGAGCATTTCCCCAGAGGCCGATGAGCATGGAGGTCCTTAGAGCAGGTTTGAAAGCTTCATGGAAAACACCTGGGCATCAAGGAGGATGAACACATCCAAGGCGATGCTTCCCAGTAGCAGCTGGGCCCACCCCACCCCCACCCCCCGAGTCAGAGCCGCCAGCTCCCGGGCACAGGGGGTGGTGCCTCCAGTTCTCCCTCAAGCCTTCACAGGGTGTCAAGGAGAAAGTCTCGGTAGATGCTGGTAGGTCTGACTGTCTCTCCAATGCTTGTTCTGCTTTTATCATCTTCACTTTACGGTAACCTATTTATGGTAAGCCTTGCTGGTTTACCATATGTAACATACTTGATATAGGTTTACCATACCAAATATAGATTTCCTCTTAAAGTTTGTTTTGCTTTTGGTTTTTTTCTTCTAATTTTAAACAGCAAGAGGATTTTAATTGAAATATTAAATAAATAATGTTTTGGGTGATTGGCAGAAATGGCAAAACTCATTCTGACGGGAAGGAAAGGGTTGAATTCTGGCACACACTGTCTTAGATAAATGAGGATGGCCTTCTCCTGAGCAAAGCCCTGAAGAGAGTTTCCCAGCCACAGTGGAGGCTTGCACCAAGGCCTGGGCAGCCCAGGGCAGGACTTCTGGGGAGTGGGCAGCCTGACATCCACCGGGATGTTGGAACCGAGATGTTCTAAGTTGACCCAGAGAAGGCCCGAGTTAAAGTTAGCCCTGGAAGCCTCACTTAGACCTGTCAGGGTGAGCCAGAGGAAAACCAGAGCAACACCTAGGTTTTCTCTCTTTGAGCAGTGCCTGGGGACTGAGGTCAGCCTGGCTCAGTGGAAAGAGCACGGAAAGCAGAGTTCCAGCGTCAGCACTATCGCATCAAATTGCTGTTCCCCCGGGGAGCCAAAGGGGCAGGCTCTAGAATTAGACTGTCTGGGCTCAAATTTCTTCTCTTCACTTTCTGAGTTTGTATCCTTCCACAATTTACTTGTGGCTCAGTTTCCTCATCTGTTAAATGGGAATAATAATGGTTCCTATCAGTCTTTGTGAAGATTGAGATACCTAAAGTACTTGACAGGGTCTAGCAAGGGTAAAGCTAAAACTCAATAAATGCTAAGTGTCTTACTATTTCTATTCTTATCATTCGTATTGTTTTAAAGCAGAAGTTTCCTAGCGTGTTAGGGCCTTTGGAACCATCCTGCTTTGCCTTGGAGTCAGATGGCCTGCGTTTGCATCCAGCTCAGACTTTGGGGATGTAATCTTAGGCAAGACCATCACAAAGCATTTAAGCTTAGGTTCCTTGTTCATAAAATGAGGTTGATCCCTGCACTGCAGTGTTGTATCTGGATTCAATGAACTGGAGTCTGTGTATGAAGATACCTAGCATGTTGCTGGACACGCAGCAGATATCTGACAGGTGATACTTTTCTCTCCTCATTCCCCCAGACACTCAGGAGCATGCATGCTCACATACACACACACACACACACACACACACACACACACACACACACACACACACCCTCCTATTTTAGTCTTGGCCTGAGGCTGACAAGCCCCAGATTAGTGCTCAGTGACAACTTTGGCTTTATCAGCCCCCTTAGGGGTATTTGCATATTGGTAGAGACATGAAAACACTTCCCATTTCCAAAGAGTGAAATGGTAGGATTACCAGACCTCCTTCGAGCATTCATTTCATTCACTGAGGACATAAGTACCTTCTAACAACTTTATTTCATTACAAAATAAATAAATAAATAAATAAATGACACCCGTTTAGAAAAAAGCAAACAACTCAGAGATGAATAGAAGTGAATTTAATAGACTCTTAAGCCTTTTTTCTCCCCCTCAAGTCTCCCTTCTGTACCCCACTTGCAGTGTTGACAGCTGGTGTGCATTAGGTTCATAGAAATATGTATGATCACCCATAGGAGTGAGAGAAAAGGAAGGAAGTTTAAAAAAAATCATACTATACATATGTCCCTGCATACATTTTTCACTGAATGTATCATAGCCATCTCTCCAGACGAACAGAAAGAAAAAAAGTTCATTATTTATCATAGACGCTTAATCCAATACTGTGGATGTACCATAGTTTATTCAGCCTCTCCCCTATGGACGTATATTAGTTTTGTAGGATTTTTCTAGTTTCCTCTCTACAAATTCAACCAATGTAGCAATCATCATCTATGTCCGTGTATCCTTAGGAGTTTTCATTTCTACTGGTTAGAGACCCAGAAGTGCAATTTCTAGTCAAAGTGAAAGTACTACTTGTACCCTTATTTGTGGGTACAGAAATTTGTTGACTAAAAAGCAACAACATTCTAGAAAGCCTGGAGATTTGGTGGGAGGGTAGGGTCCACATCTACTAAATACCAAACACTTGCCTCTATGAATTATCTCAAAGTCCTCCCATTAATCCTCGACTGGGGGAGTATACATAGGGAGTACCCATCACAAGGATGTGGAAACAGAGGCTAAGAGAGAAGAAAGCACTTGCCCAGATTAGGGGCTTCTGAGATCTCAGCCCCACTCCAGGGAGCTGAAGAGCTGTTACCTCCTCTTAGTTGACCCTGTGGGTTGAGCCATAAGCAGAAGTTATCTGGTGCAGGAAGACCTGAAAGTTCCCAAAGGTGAGAGGGGTCTGCTGTTGGGGTATCTTTCTGCTCAGGAACAATCAGTGTTATTAATTGTCTCTGACTTTCCTTCTCCCTGTTTCCAATCCATCAACCTCCTGGCTAAGCATCACCTTTGACGGAAAGACAGAAGAAATCTGCCTATCTAGAACACCTAAGGATGCTTTTCTTATCTCTGCAGGCTGGGAAGGAAGCTGATGCTTTGCTGATGACCTGTGGGCCCCACCATGTTGAACTGGTAGGAAGCTCAGGTGGCAGAAGGAATGGCTGGATCATAGTGGGAACCTTGGCATTTCTGAATCTACGGAAGCCTGAGGGAGGAGAATCCTTCAGTCTGGGCCATGGGGCCTGGAAAGAAACTTCTGGCTTCTAGACATTCAGATAACTAATTTGAATAGTGAAGAAATGGAGGCAGACAGATTAGAGACAGAATAAGGTGAGGAGACACAAATGACAGAGAGAGACCATCTGATTTACCGGAGCTGGAGTCAAAACGTTTACGGGGTCATCACAGGGATCATTTAAATGGACTATTTGAATCTTATTTGACTAGTGGGATAGTCAGTGTGGTCAGAGGGTCACCCCACACTGCCCAAGACAGCACACAGCAGTTGTCCTAAGTAATGATTGACGTCTGTACTGCATATTCGGGTTCCCAGAGCCTTCCTCTCATGATCTCATGGAATCCTTGCAAATTTCCAGTGAGGCCACAAGCAGGAGATCCATTTTTCATACAAAGAAACTGAGGTTGAAAATCCGAGGGCAATAGGAAGCAGAGCTGGAAGGACCTGCTTCCAGGAAGCTGGAGGAGTCTGAAAACAGATTGGCAGGGAGCCTCAGACTCAGACCCTCCTCCCACCCTACCCCTTTTCCTGCCAAAATGCACAGAGTTCAAGCTTAGAACCACACGGACTCTGGTCTGATCAGGGGGATGAGCCATCTCTGGCAGAGGCCAGGGTGAAGAAAAGAATGAAAGGCTTAGTTCTCCTGTATCACCAAATGTTTTTAAAAAAAATCTTAAGTGTTTCAATGTTTGATATAGGCCAGGCCCCATGGTGCAGAGTCCAAGGCATGCACCCCTCTTGAAGGCCAGGGACATCTTGGCTCCTTTCCTTAACTATGGGCTAGGCACAGACTAATTCCTTCTCCAACACATGCCTGGTTACCTGGAGAGTAAAAGGGCTCATGCTTTAGAACCAGGCAGCTCTGAGTTCTGATTCTGCCTCAGGCACTGGCTGCTGTGTGCCATTGGGCACGTCACTTCACCTCTCTGAGCCTCAGTCTGGGTCATCATCTGTAAAGAACAGACGAAGGAAATATTGTGAAGGGGAAAATACATAGAAAGATATCCCAGAGCGCTTAGCTCAGGGCCTGGCAAGGGGGTGAGCAATAAACAGCTGTATTCATTCTTTCTGTGGCTCTTTTATGAGGTTTTCCTGTTGCCAGCACAGAGCAGAGGCTGTCAGATGTGAGCCTGCACAGAGATCCCCTGGACAGCGGGCCCAAACAGCAGATCTTCTGACTCAGAGGCCTGAGGGAGGCCCAGGAATCTGGCTGTTAGGGGACCCTAGAACTACACACTGATGGCAATTCCCTTAGGCAAAGGCCAGAGTGGTCCAAGCACAGTCCTAAGAAATGTCCTGGGCTCTGCGTGGTCCCTGGTGGCTTGAGAAAGGCTCCTTCTGATGGCCTCCAGCCTGATGCATCCCCAAGCACCCCCGATCCCTGGTCCTGCCACTCCCCAGGCTATACTGGCCTCCCTCACTGCCTGGAGGGCTGAGGTGTGCCACGTTTGATCCCTGTGGCTTGCCGGGAAGAGGGGATCGCAGAAGGAGGCCAAGCATCCTAACTCAGCACCCCTCTGCTTCCCCCTCTCTTGCCCCCCTCAGCCCTCACTCCAGCTCCCAGCACAGGCAGTGTGGGCCTCAGCAGGTCAGCCTCCTCCCCAGGGTCCCCTGGATCGCCTCTTGTGTGCCCTTCCCAGCTGGCCACCAGCACAGTCCAGCCTTGCACCCAGCCTGGGGTTTCCACGGCTCCTGCTGCCCCCTTGAGGCCAGTTCCTGCAGCGTTGCTCCTGAGCCCTGACCAGACTTTGAAGAGGCTGGGAAAAGTCAGCCAGGGACAGACAACCCCCAAGGAGTGAGGGAGGTCAAGAGGGTAGTTCTGCTCCTGCCCATGGCATCACTCATTGACTGGGTACCCAGAGCCCAGCCAGAGCCCACCTGGATGGCCATGGGGTACAAGAGAAAGGATCTACATCTTGGGGTGGTTCTGCACTCCCCTTGACCTCCCTATCTGTAAAATGGGAATAATGATGCTGGCACCCCTACATGGCCTTTGAGAGACCTTGACCAGTAGGAGATAATAATGATTATGAGTATGGCTAAGTTTTATGCCCTGCCTCCCAGCAAGTTCAAGGTAGCCTCCAGCATCACCTCTGCATCTCTCTCCCATCTCTTTCCTCGTTCTTCTCTCTCAGGCTTTCTCGGTTCTCTGTTGCCTTGAGTCGAGTCACTTGTCAGCTTCTCCAGGTCAGCTGTCCAGCATCGTTATCCTGGCACAGGGTGCATCCAGGTCTTTGCACGGAGGAGGTGTGCCGCTCCCCAGATTGAAAAGGACGGGGTGCTGACCCACAGAGAGCTGCTCTGGACCTAGCCAGGGCTAGAACCATAGCCCGGTCTTACAGACTGCTCCAGACTCTGCATGAGGCAGAAATAGAATATTTCAGGTTTATGGCCAAAGGAGACTCTTAGAGCCTCACCTGCCAAGTAGCAAGAATGGCAGCTCTCAATTATTAAGCATCTACTGTCTTCCAGGCATCAGACAATGTCTTCTCTCACCAGATCATCTGAAGTAACACTGAGGTAGGGTATCCTGGTCCCATTTTACAGGTGAGAAAACCAAGGCTTGAAGAGATGAGAAGCCTTGCTCAAGTTCATACAGCTACAAGATGGGAGAATGCGGGTCAGCCTCCCCGTCTGCCTGGCTCACAAACGTCTGTGTTCTTGCCCTCATGGGTCATGTGACCCAACCTGCCCAGCTATGGGAGGCCTGTGTTCCGCTGGGGAAGCAGTCACCATGCACAACGCTGAGGAGTCCCTCATGCCTCATTCCAGGCTTCCTCGATGGCTGGGGTCCTTCTGGATCTTACGTCACCCTCTACAGCTCCTCAGCCACCCCAAATCCTGGAAAGGCCTCCCGGATGGAGGAGATCCACTCTGTCAGGACCCACAGAGGCAGTCAAGGGCTCTAGGTTCAAAGTGCCTGAGTGCTTGCTCTTCTGGCCTCAGTCAGTTACACAGACTACTGGAGGATCCTTCCCAGCACAGCTCAGGGCCTCCGATTTCCCAGCTCTGCCACTTCCTAGCAGCATGGCCTTCCTGAACACTGGTGCCTGCACTTGGGAAATGGGGATCATAAGGGTACTGACCTCCAAGCGTTGGCAGGGGGACCCAGTGAGCTAAGACCGTCAGGTGCTTACCCAGCATAACCTCTGACAGGAGGTGGGTGCCCCCTCAGGGGCAGCTGTCATCAGTACTGTCAATTCGCTGATGATCTCATGCTGATCTGGAGTTTTTGTTTTTGCCAAAGATAGAATGGAGGGACTCCCCTGGTGGCGCAGTGGTTAAGAATCCGCCTGCCAATGCAGGGGACACGGGTTAGAGCCCTGGTCCGGGAAAATCCCACATGCTGCAGAGCAACTAAGCCCGTGCACCACAATTACTGAGCCTGCGCTCTAGAGCCCGTGAGCCACAACTACTGAGTCCGTGCGCCCAGAGCCTGTGCTCCACAACAAGAGAAGCCACCGCAGTGAGAAGCCCGCGCACCACAACGAAGAGTAGCCCCCTCTCGCCGCAACTAGAGAAAGCCCACACTCAGCAACGAAGACCCAAAGCAGCCAAAAATAAATAAATAAATTTATAAAAAAACATAGAATGGAAAAAATAATTTGTGATGAAGTAATAAAGATAACTTCATAGTTAGCCAAGATTTTTCAAAACAAAGGGCACGTGAGGTCAAATAGTAAACGAAGTCTTTGCTCTTAGAAAGGGAACTGCTGCTCTGAAGTATCTGGGTCTTAACACAGAAGTGAGGATCTTTCCGAAATGGCTGTTCTGAAATTTGTCCTTGAGTCTGCCAGAGGTCACAGGAAAGGGACAGGGCATTGTGCTATTTGAAGGGTGGTTATGAAACCATCTCTTGTGACTGGTTCCCAGAACTCTGCTCTTTACTTTGAACTCTGCAGACTGCAGGTGATGTGGAAATAGCCTTGCTCCTAATTCTCCATTTCCTTGTTTCTGCAGCAGTCCCCACTCTGCCCTTGGGCACGCTGCAGCCGGGAAAGCTGTCATCTGGGCCTGGGTAACAGCTCCTGTGCACAGCCAGCCAGCCGTGTCACCCTGGGCAAGTCAGATCACGTCTCTGGACCTCCTTCTCCTCATCAGTAAAACAAGGCAGTTGAACTAGGTGGTAAGTTACTGACACCTTGAAATTCTTGGATTTCTCTTCAGTAAATATTAAACTATTGCCTTCTCTTCCTAGCCACAAAGAATTCAAGTGTATCTGGATCATCTCTGCCCAATCCAGGGCCTATTACAGCAGAAAGGACTTAGTAGCCCCAAGTTGGTAATTAACTGACTGAAAGAACATGGCAAACCACATCTCACTGACCCTATTTCTCCACCTTAAAATGATCTAAAACCTCCATCATAGGGCTGTTGAGAGTGACAGTACATACAAAGCCCCTAACACATAGTAGGCCCTCAGGAATCCTCTGTTGAAGGACAGGACCCCTGTAGAGGTGGTTTGAATGAAGCTACTGGCTCACACAATGGAACGCTGCTCCTGCTACCCCAGCAAGTTGGGGACATGTCTGTCCCCATCAAAGATCCAGGTTCCAGCAAGACATGCTTCATAGCACCAGCCAGCACACCCAGAAGGAAGGAGCTCTATTATTTTCTGTGATGAGCTTGGACATAGCTACAGATTTAAGCCTACTGATGCAAAAACACTGGTTTGTTCTTGAAATTAGAGTTGAATTCTTTACCCAGGAAGAGAATCTTCAGAGAAGCCAGTTGTCCTCTAAAAAAAAAAAACAAAAAAAAACCACACATATTTTTTTTTCAAGGCTGGATGATGAGGTAGGCCCTTTCTCTAGTGTTCCAGCACCATCAAATCCAAGAAGGTTCAAGATAGAAGGCACCTTAGAGAACTCAAGCTTAACCCCTCATCTGAGGAGTAAAGAAATTGAAGATCCAGAGAGAGAGAGAGAGAGTCCCAGGTAATGCAGACAGTTGTTAATACCGGATGGGGTGAAATTAAATGAGCAAATTAACTGTCACTGCACAGTACCGTATTTTCTGCTTTGAACAGCACTTTCACGCCCATGTGCACACTTAACGACCCCATGAGGCAGATATCAGTATCTCTGTTTGACAAATGAGGAAATTAAACTTCACAGTATTGCAGCGATCTGCTTGTGATCACCTGGCCTTTTCTCCTAAGTCCCTGTGGCTGAACCAGAACTTCTCTCCATGGCTGTGGGAAGTGCTGGAATGATTCTGAAGGAAGGGAGACATGCTTGGGCTCCCAGGGCCCAGCATGTCAGCCTGTAGGATTCGAGGGGAAGGCTGTGTGTGTCGGGGCAACTGTCGAGTGTGGGTACAGAGTGGTTACTCCCATGCCCTGGGTCAGGAAAGACGGACTACGCCACTCCCGAGTTTTGTCCACAGGCCCAGGCTCATACCACGTACCAGAGGTGTCAGAGAATGTGGCCTCTGGCTTATCTGAGGAGACAGAGCTAACTCCTATGAACCAACTGGAAAGAGTGTCATTGAGCAATAAAAAGGAACAAACGACGAACACAACAACGGGGAAGACACTCAGAAACAGTATGTTGAGTAGAAGAAACCAGGCTCAAAAGAATGCTTGTTGTATGATTCCATTTATACGAAACTCTAGAAAACACTAATCTATAGAGACCTGGCACAGAGGGAGCGAATGGAATAGAAAGGAATGAGGTGGGAAGAGATACAGTTGGGTTTACATAGATAGATTCCTTGACCAGAGGGACAGGGAGAAATGATCAGGATTAAGCCTCTCCCAAGGAACTACCCAGTTTTGGAATGAGTGGAGGCCCTTAGACAGAATTCTTCTGCTCCCCGCTTTGACGTTTCTTGTTCCTCTTCCTGAACTTCCATTGCTTTCCTCTCGGCTCCCCCAGACTTCTGACCTTGGCCTGCAGGCAGTCAGTCTGCCCACACCTCTTGGCTTTCGCTGCAGAGGTCCTTGGGCCTCTCCCAGACCCCACTGCCCTGCTCTATGTGTCCTGACCCTCTTCCCTCCAGCCGGAACAAACCAGCCCCCCTCTGTCACACTCACAGCCAGGGAGGAATCCTGCAGCAAGAGACGTGAACTGCAAACTGGTGGACGAAGTTGCAAGATCCTGCACGAAAGGATGAGTCTATGTTTCTCTGATGTTCCTTCAAACAGATTCATTTCTCCTTTGATGTTCTCATGAAAATTCAGATTTTTCTTTCTGGCAAGACCATACGCTGAAGTTTAGAAGAAATTTAGATTAAGCTTAGAAGGGAAATGCAGCGGCTTGTTGGGGTAAGATCATTGGCTTTGAGATGACATAAACGTGAGTTCAAATCCTAACTCGGCCACGTCTGTAAAAGCCTGACTTTCAAATAGCAGCCCTGGCACACAAGAACCGAAGTGATGACCACAGCGATTCATGCTGAGGATGTTTGCAAAGCACCTTCCTGTGCAGGCTTCATTTAATCTTCACAACGACCTTCCTGTGTAGGTTTCATTTAATCTTCACAACGACCCCATGAGGCAGGAAACGTTTACAGAAGAGGAAACTCAGGCTCAGACCCAACATGATTAGACATGGAGGTGAGTTTCTCCCCAGAGGAGGAGGTGGCTTTAAAGCTAAAATTCACAGCCCCTCTGCCATATCATTGTGTTTTCATTACTTTTGATAGCCTAACCTCTAGGAAATTACTTTGCATCTTGTATCATGAAGGGTCTATCTCCTCAACTGGGCTGCCATTTATTTGATTAAAGGATTTGCATCTCCTTCACCTCTGTATCATGACCCCCTCCCCACATTTGAGCAGTTCATGAAATAGCAACCGATTGACATGAACAGGCTTTGAAAAGAATTTTTCAACAGCCCAGCTATCTTTCCCTCTCCACCCATTAAAAAAAGTCATCTTAAATATGAATGTTCCATTATAAAAGTAAACATATCAAATGCAGAAAATTCAGAAAACTATAAAAATAAGGAGAAAAAAATAATTTATGATCTAACCACGCAAAAGTATTATTTTGTCCTATTTCCTTCCAATCTCCCTGTGCAGAGATTTTTATTATTGCTCTTTATCTAAGAGACTATTCATTATAAATGTTTATTTTTTTTACAATAAAAAAGTATATTTGCGCATTGGAAAAGGGAAAAAAAACCTGAAAAATAATACAAGTTACTCAAAAGATTACAACCAAGAGATAGTTAATGTTAAAATCTTTGGCATATTTTGACTTGACTTCTCCACATTTCATTCTGAGGACCCCAAATTGCAGAACGGGGGGCTCCCAGGCCTGGCTGAGGTTCAGATCAGCCAAAGAACATCTCTGCAATCCATGAAACCAGAGTGCATAAAGCAGAGGTGTTTGTTCAGCTGTTTTAATCTAATGTTGAATGTGTAGGATTATATAGGAAAGTATAGGATTTCTTATTTACTATTTTTTTATATATACACAGCAGGTTCTTATTAGTTATCCATTTTATACATATTAGTGTATATATGTCAATCCCAATCTCCCATTAATGACTACTTGATAATTCTATCATATGGCTGAACCCAAAGTCATTTAACCAGTTCCGAGTGGTTGGGCATGTTGGTGGTTTTCGACCAGTCATGTTTGTAAGCACCAGTGAAACCAACATCTCTGCTGTCACCTCTGCTCACAGGCTCTCTGGTCATTGACTCAGAGGTAACCAGGACGGCCACATGGGTGCTTGGATTCCAAAGGCTGAGTTTCACCTACCTTCTGTTATTTTCGGTATAAGCCTGAGTGCCCATGGATCTGAGAGAGCCGATGGATTTGATTCATCTGGAGGAGCAAGTTTCTGATGAGGAAATGACTTTGTGGGTTCCCCCTAGGAACTTCCAGCAATTTTTCTAGAGTGTCAGCTTCTGATCTCCCTTATAGATGGATGCACAGGGATAGAGAGGGCAAAAATGTAGAAAAGGAACTTTTAAAAAGGAATATGTGAAATACACTACCATGTGTAAAATACATAGCTAGTGGGAACATGTGGTATAGCACAGGGAGCTCGGTGCTCTGTGCTGACCTAGATGGGTGGGATGCGGGGGGAGGTTCAAGAGGGAGGGGATATATGTATACGCAGAACTGATTCACTTCACTGTACAACAGAAACTAACACAACATTGTAAAGCAATTATACTCCAATGAAAAAAATGAATATTTGCACATGAAAAACATTTCAGAGGAAGAAAAGGAAAAAGGCCACAAAAAGTAATCTCTCTCTCACACCCAGATTCCCTATTACTTTTCCATAGGCAAATATTGTCCATGGTTTCTCATGTCTTCAGGAACTGTCTACACTTACACAATCATTTCTCTATCTTTCCACCTATCTATTCACTTGTCCAGCTATCTTTGTTCCATGTACCTATATAGCTAGCTACTCATTCACCCACCCATCCAGCCATCCAGCCATCCACCCAACCATCCATCTATCCATCCATTCATCCATCCATCCATCCATCCATCCATCCATCCATCCATATAAAAATTCAGGAATCTTTAAATGAATGTTAACCACAAATAGAGCAGTTTAGAATGGACTTTAAGAGGTAGCACCCTGGTTCCCCAGCCCAACTACCCACCTGCTTTGTAACATTAGCCAAGATACCTTACTTCTCTCTGCCTCGATTTCCTAATATGAAAAGATGAGTTCCCTAATACCTCCCAAGGGGACTGTGAATGTGCCTTGGAATGTGGAGACAGGAAGGCCAATGCGAGAGTGGATGGAGAGTCTTGCTCTCCCAAGACCTGCAGGGAGGAAGGACATCAGTGAGGTTTTCCACCCAAATGAGTGCACAGAAGAAGAAAGGTGAAGCAAGGTGGCCAAGGGGAGTTCACCCTTGGGCACAGGTTGGTCACATTGGCACCCCTGCCTGGTGGAAGGGGACAGAGTGATCTTTCATAAACATTACCTCACCTGCTTTGTGGGAGATAAGGTGTTTGCTAAACTTTGTGGGAAGAGCAGGACCTTCCGCGTGACCACAACCAGGACGGTTGCCTGCTCAGACTGGCTGCCGGGACCTCCAGCTCAGCTTGCCCAAAATACAGGAACCAGCAAACAGCACTGGGTCTATTTAGTGTAAATAGAGGCAAATGCTCGGGAGATAAAGGACAAAGAGGTCACGGCTGGGAGAGGGACAGTGGCCTCCTCATGAGCCAGTGTCTGTGAACACCTTTGCAATGTGGGGTTCAGGCTTCTGGTGTGGCATTAGCTCCCTCTGGGGTTTGCATCAGGGCCTCTATGTGGCCTAACCCCGTGAAGGGTGCCCCCTGGAGTTGTGTGTTGGGGCAGACTGGCATGTACACATCAACGCGCTCATTGGCCCTTGACTATTTGGAAATTCTATTGATTTGAGAAGTCTGCCACTGTCCATGCTGGCACTGGGCCCATCCAGGTTTGGCTTTCGCATTCTGTGCTTCCTAATGTCATTTCTTAATTATGATTACACAGCTTTAGTACATAAACTTGATGTTAAGTAATGACCCTAAGTAAGAGTGAATTTTAATTAAGCTTCATTCAGAGCCTGCCTCTGATTGCCAAAGATTTGCAGCCTGAGAAGGGGAAAGCCTGCCTGTGCACAAAACTTTGACCTTTGTGCTCCTGAGCTGTCTCGACCAGATGGGTTTGCTTGATTTTCTGGCCTCAGGAGCACATTTCTTCACCATGCTGCAGGGGATATCAACTACATTCCCACCTTCCCTCCCAGCCAACCGCAAACTCAGAGTCCAGGCAACAAGAAAACAGAACAAAACTATCCCGAGTGTAGGGGGACTGCAATGCCTGAGGCTCAACCCAGAGGTCAGCAACTCTTGGGGGAATATCACCCACTTTGCCCACCTTGTCTTAGGAAATAAAGCTCACGCACTGTTCTCCAATTCTCATGATACCCACTCTACAGATGAGAAAACCAAAGCTCTCAGAGGCTAAGGCTCACAGCTCGTGGGAGTAGAGGGAAGACTAGAAATCAGATCTGGTCTCAACGCCCGTGCCCTCCTCTGGTTAGAACACAGCCTTCCAGTAAATGGCGAACATCTATGAGTTTGGGAGAAACCAACTTCCTTTTATTTCCTATCGGGCCACTTAAACCAGTGTTTCCCAAACTTTAGGGTACGTACGCCATACAGGTGAGTTTTACCACATCCGTAAACACAATCATGTACTTAACAGTGAAAAACAAACTCATTTGTTTTAAAACAAAACTTTATGTACTACCATAGAAACTGCTATCAAGCAAAAGTTCTCATAAAAATACAACAATGAAAAATGAAACAATGTTATTAAATCCGAAGCAGAAACTGTTACCTTCTAAAAGTCCAAGACTCAGGCCTGGTTTTTATCTAAAAAAAAAAAGATGAGAAAAATGTCAAAGACATGAGCATGAAACGGAGACTTTGTCCTTGAGATAAACAGAAGGCTTGAAAGAGAGTTGGAAAGATCATCGTTATGTCACAATGTGACTCAGTCCTATCCAGGTGCCACCTAAGAAGGACTCAACTGCCCCCACACTTTCCAAGACACTGATCTAGGCCTTTAGCACATGGTTCCAGGCTTTGCCTCTGAGTAATATTGCCCCTCAGCTGCTCCACGGATGACAAAATTCTGGCCGGAATTTTCGCTCTCCTATGCCCCAGCCCTGGCCCAAGGATGAGGTGTGGATATTCCTTTGGTGTTTCAAGTGCAAACACAGTGAAATCAAAATGCTCTCCAGGCCGGCTGGCGGGGTGGGCTCAGCTGCAGAGGACAAGCCTGACAGCCCTGTCCTGAAGGTCAGCGCCAGACCCGTCTCTTTCAGGATACTGAAGTTCCCACCTTATCAAATCACCCACTGAAGCTAAGTTCTAAAACCATTTTGATTTTTCTAGAAGGAAAAGGTAAGTGAAAAATTGGATTCAATTACCTTGAAAAAAAAGGGGGCAATTTCACTCACAAATTACATACTTAGAAGTTCAGTCTGAAAACAGCAATTCAAATGAATCCCAGGCCAAGTTAAAAGGGGGGAAAAAAAAGGAAATCATTTATTAATCCCCTTCCACCCACTCCTTCTGACTGATTGAATCTTCCTTAGACTCAAAAAAAAAAATGATAAATGGGCTTGAAACAATTAAATAAGCACTTTATGACTTTAATAATCCAAGCTGCAGAACTTTTCCATTAAAAGTTGGGTATTTAGAAGACCTAACCAGTCTAGTGACCCCCAAACCACCGTGTTTCAGGTGTTCTTCTAAATGGTGCTGGAGAAGGACTCTCTGCTCTTCTCCAAGGGATTTGAGGTGAAGTTTCAACCAAACCCTTTAACAGAGCCAAAGACTCTTAGATAAACCTGCCCCAATCTGTTCCCACTTCCTACACCAGGAAAATTTCACTAGAAAAGAAGATACCTTGCTTGAAGTAGAAAAACAATATGGAAATTAACTTATGCCAGACAACCATCATTCTCCCATGAAAACCACTACCCAATCTTCTTTTCTTTATGTTTTTAATGCCTGGCATTGGAGTGACGGTTGATGGTTTCTTAAGGCATACTTAGCATATTTTCTCCTGCCATGAATAACGACAGCTGGAGCCAGACTGCTCAGGGGTTGAATTTCTCCTCTGCAAGTTACCAGCTGTGGAACTTGGAACCTCAGTTTCCCCATCTGTAAAATGGGGATAATAATAGCACCTACCTCATATCGGATTGTTGTAAGGATTAAACGAGAGCATGCTTAGCACAATGCGTGGCACATAGTCAGTGCTCAGTGGACAGTCGATGGTTGACATTAACCCTGGCTCAAGCTTGTGTTGTGGTTTATCTCAGCAACTACTGACTTGCCTGTTGGGAGAAGACGCTCCTACGCTCAGAAGTATTCAGAAGACCTGCAGGAAGGTGGTGAGCGACTCAACTCCTCTGTGAGTCTCTGAGATGCTTCTCTGTCCTCATTTCAGTTTTCTGCCCACCACGTGGGCCAAAAAGCACTGGCCAGAAGCAGGCGCGATCATTTTCCTGAGGACCTGGCTGGAGGGATGGGGCCATATGTAGCACATGAAAAAGGCATGTGCTCAGACCAGCACTGTCTTAGAAATCCATTTTGACTGTGGATCCAAAGAAAATCCTTCCAGGCTTCGTGCAACACACCAAATCCTGCACACACATATGCATTTCTCTCTCCCTATGCATATCCCCCGCACATCTGGGCAAACACCCATCCCCGCACATGACATCTCATGCACATAGCTGTCCAGCCCTTTGATAAAATGCGCTGTGTCTCCCCAAGTGAAGCTTAATGTGCCTCAGCCTTGGGATTTATACCAAGCAATAAAATCCGCAGAATAGAGAAATGCAAATAGATTGTATAATATAATATTATCATTGTCAACACAAAAGACTTTTATTTACAGCCCCCCAAAAGAAAATACACTGTAGTGTCATTTGTTTCAGGGAATGCAAAAAAGGTTTCAACAACTAACAGGGCATGTTTCTGAGCAAAATATGCCCCATATATGATGTCGGAACACATATTGTCAGTGGCCGCTCGTGTGTCTGTGTTCTTGCAAACAAACCCGTGGAGTCGAGTTAGAGAAGGTCACTTCCAGCCTCTTTGAACCACAGGCCGCCTGCCTTGTCCACACACAAACCAAGCAGCGCAGATTTATGTGGCGGGAGAGGGCCTCTGAGGCCGGCCATACTCGATGAGCGCATCTCAGGACGAGGTGTCTGAAGTGTTGCTAACTTGGCTTCCTGAGAAACTGAAGGGGGATGTGAGAGAGGCCAAGTGAACGGGGTTCATGCCTCGAGCCAAGGGAGGCAGTAAACAGGAAATACAGGAGAGCAGACAGAGGCAGTGACTCTATCTTTTCTCTGGGCTGCATCCCTACCAGCTGAATCCCCACATTCCCAAAAGCTAGAGATCCTTCCATCATCGCTTTTGTTGCACATGCTACTGACCTCTAATGAGACCAATTTTTTTCATGGATTTGGTTAAAAAATAAATCTGTTATTTTATTTAGGGATTTGGGTGTCCTGTGAGACCTGGTCACAGTGATGGTTTCATTTCTGTCTGAGAGGGAAGGGTGTCAATTTATAAAGATTTAAACAGTAATAATTACCTGAAAGACATTTTATGCAAAAAAATATATATTCTAGCTCTTTCACCCAATAGCGCTAAGAAATATGCAGGTATCATTAGAGCCACTTTATAGATGAGAAAACAGAGGCTTGAGAGAAGTAAAGTGCATTATCCATGGTCACCCAGCTTGTAAGAGGAAGAATTGAGACACACATTCAGGTCTGTTTGACTCCAGAGGTCATGATCCTGAACTTTACCCTCACCTGCCTGACCACCCATTACGAAAGCCTCAGCCTGTGCTGGGTGCCCCAACAAGGGTACGTCATTCAATCCTCCCAGGTGAGGTAGGCATTATGGTTCCAACACACGGATGAGCAAAGTGAGGCTCCAGAGAGGAAAAGCATTTTCCCAAGTCACGCAAATGTTATGGAGCTTGACTGGGATTCAGACCCCAAGCCCTGATTCCAAATCCTGTGGGATATAAAATGAGAGTTTGAAGGTGTAGTGATTATACCTTCCCCAACCCACCATGCTCCCTATCAGTCCTACATGTTGGGTGAGTTTCATGGGTAATCAAATCAGTAACCTCATTTTGCAACCTACGATTCCTATTTTTTTACTTGCAGCTCATTTGGACAAGGAAGGTCCCCATGTTTGAGAAGATAGTTCAGTAAAGCACTCTTGACCATCCCCAGGGTTTCTGCATCCAGGGAGGGTTGGATGGGTCATAACAACCGACTCCAGTTAAAGAAGGAAGGGAGGAAACCCCACCCCAGAGAGCAAGCTGATCTCCAAGGAGTTAAATGCCACGACCCTTCTAACTCAGTCCTGACCCATCCATCACAGATCCCCTGGTGACCTTCCACCATGTGCCCCAAAGTCAAAACAGAACTCAAAGAATGGTGAGTTCTGTCAACCTGCTTTCACTGGACCCCATCATCACAGGGAGGTCAGAATAGAGAGGACTCACTTATTCAGGCAACAGATATTGGTGACCATGAAATTGGTGGCACCATGTCATGGGCTGGGGATTTGGTGGAGAGGAGCACAGGCACATTCTCCGGTATCTGGGACTTATATCCTAGTCAGGGAAACAGATAAGAATCAGGGAAACAGATAAACCAGACCAGCTATCAGATGGTGCTAAGTGTAAGAAGACAATAAAACAAGGGGTGTGATACTGGGGAGTTTGGGGGCTAACATTAGATGCAGAGGTCAGAGAAGGCTTCCCTGAGGAGCTAACACTGACTGGGACCTGACTGATGGGAAGGGGCCGCCCTAGGAAGACCTGGGCATCCCGAGCAGCCCTGGGGAACTCTGTTTGGGGCAGTCACCCGTCAGAGTGTCCATGATGACAGGAAGGTCACAAGAATCCCCAGACTCTAATTTCAGTCCACAACGAATCACATCCCTCTGCGAGCACCACGGCCCCAAACCCACACTGCAGCCACACACCCACAGCAGCAGCTTGTTTGACCAACAGAGTAGTGTTCCAAAACACACTCAGAGAAAACCTCCCTGGGGAGGTGAGGTCTCCAGTTTCTTTCTTTCTTTCTTTCTTCCTTCCTTCCTTTCTTCCTCCCTTCTTTCTTTCTTCCTTCCTTCTTTCCATCTCGGCCATGCCTCATGGCTTGCGGAATTTCAGTTCCTGGACCAGGGATTGAACCCGGGCCAAGGCAGTGAAAGTGCCGAGTCCTAACCACTGGACCGCCAGGTAATTCCATCCAGTTTCTCCTTTAAACAGTAAACATTTTGGGAATTCAGAGCTTCTCACAGGATGTCACCTGTTGTAAGGGCCTGCAGTTAATTTCCACACCTGCCTTATTCAGGATTCTGCATGAAATCATAAGGGAAAATGGAGGCATAAGTTTTCATTGCTGATAGAGGCTAGCTGGCATTTGCAAAGGGAAAAGCTACTGGCATTAACTGAACACCTTGAGCACCAGCCTTGAGCTGGATACTTCACCTGTGTTGTCTCCTTCATTCCCAGGTGGAAGATATTAAAAGATACAATTTTACAGCCCAGGATACTGAGTTCTCTGAGAGGCAAAACAACTTCTTGAAGGTCACATAGCAAGGAAGTGTCAGAGCCAGAAAAAATTACCCTATATTACATTAATTACTAATGCGTTACTGATTACATTATGTTAATTGCATTAGTCCAATGTATTGATCATTAATCCAATGTATTGATCAATCATACTAGGTTCCAGGCTCCTTGTTAGATGCCTAGGCTCACAGATGATTTCACTGAAATCTCACCATATGTGATTACTATTTCCATTTGGCAGATGAGAAGATTGAGACTCAGGGAGCTGGAGTAGCTTGCCCGGGTCACTCAGCTCCTAAGTGAAAAGCCAGGA
This sequence comes from Hyperoodon ampullatus, assembly GCF_949752795.1. NCBI lineage: Eukaryota > Metazoa > Chordata > Mammalia > Artiodactyla > Ziphiidae > Hyperoodon > Hyperoodon ampullatus. The sequence continues at coordinate 14,621,256 of NC_136917.1, forward strand.
TTCAAACCCAGGTATCTCTGATTGACACCCTCTCCCTTTTTTTTTTTTTTTTTTTTTCCAGAAAGAGAGACTAAAGAGACTCAAGTGAGGGAAAGATAGAAATGTTCCATATTAAAAGAGACCAAAGAGATATGACAACCAAATGCAAAGTCTGATTCTAGACTGGTAACTGTACTGAGGGGAAAGTGTTATTTTGTGGTCAACTGACAAAACTGGAATGTGGATGGTAGATGAGATAAAAATTCGATATTGAATTTATGATGTTGGTGACTCTGCTATAATTATGTAAGAGAATATCTTCATCTTTAGTAAACATACAGTACAGTATTCAGAGGTGAAAGGCCATGATATACACAACTTGTTTATACGGTTCAGAAAAAAAAATTGTGTATGTGAGTACACGCATGTGTGTGTGTGTGTGTGCGCACACACGCATACAGAGAGAAAAAGCCAATGAGGAAAAATGTTAACAGTAGATGAATCTAATAGGTTTATTTACTTTTCTGTAAGTTTGAAATAATTTCCAAATAAAAAGTTAAAAAGAGAGAGAAAGAATTGCCAGATGTCATAATGAGTTTGTGGTTTTTTCCTGAGTCCTTCTCCAAGAATTTTTGACCCTTTTCTGTATCCTAATTCTTTGCCTCTGTCTGAAATGCCACCATTACTAATTCATTCCTTCAGCTTTACATGTCCAATTTAAAAATGCACGTATCTTTGAGTTATGTGTCATTCAGATCTTAAGGAGATTGAGCTGGAAATATTAATACGCACCATCATTTGTTGAGGGTTACATGCCAGGGATGGTGATAAGGACTTTCTCTGTGTTGTCTCACCTAATCAACTTAATAGTCCCAGACGCCATAAAAGGTAGGCACTCTTACTCTCCTCATTTTAGAGACCCAGAAACCTGGGCACAGAGAGTGTTGTAACTGGCCTCAAGCCCCTCAGCAAATAAGCAACAAAGCTGAGGTTTGAACTGAGACATCTTTAAAAGCGCAGTCTTCCAAACAAGTGAACAGTTTGCTTTCACAGCAGAAGAAACTAGATACCAATTAATACAGGAGCTTGCATTCTTCCCAAGATGCACAGCTGCTTTCCTAATCTCTACTCAGTATCCCAGGCACTGCTCTTATGCTCTGGGACAGTAATCTTCGTTTTCTGGAGAAGCATCTTTAGAAAGGTATCATGAATGGTTCCCTGCCATAGGACATCAGCTGGCTTCTGAGCAACCACAGGGGATTTAGAAATCACTGGCAACTCACCAGGTGGTGTCATTACCATCTCCAGGCATTCTGACTTTCCCAGGGTGGTCTCCTTGTCAAATGGCTGGTCCCACGGTCAGACCACAGCTCTTCATGAGTGAGTTGGGAAAGGCTGACTTCTGTGGCTGATAGCTCAAGAGAATTCCCCTTTGGAAGGCTCTCCACCAACCCAGGAATCAAGTATTAACTCTTACAGAGCGTATACGTTCCTGAAAAGTCAGTCCTTTACTTTCCAGTTTCATGTCTTACTGTGCCCTCCTTCATTCCCTGTTCAGGTCATACTAAGTTTCTTCCACTTCCCTGAAAGTGTCTGATTTTTCTCACCTTTGGGCAAATGCTCTTTCCTATGTCCAGAATGCCCCTTGTCCTAACTCCAACTTTTCCTACAAAATTCTGGTTTGTTCTTTTTGTCACAGCCTAGATACCACTTCCTCCAGGAAGCCTTCCCTGAATTCTAGACTAGAGTAGGTGCCCCTCCTTTGGGGTCTCCAGGCACCAAGGTCTTAGCTTTTTTTTGTTCCCTATGAATCTCTTTGTAAAGGCCCATCTCTCTCCCTATATAGGCTCTTTATAGTCCCATGAAACAGGGGCTATGTTTTGTTCCCCCAATTTATTGGCCATAGCTTAATACAGAGTAATGACTCAGGAAATATTTGGCCCATGAGTAAATAAAGGAAGGAGAACTTTAATCTTAACCTGAATTTCCATATGCATTGATGAGGGTTTTGAGTTAAGGCCGTGATTCTATAATGCGAGAAGTAGTTTGGAAAACTAACTCAGGTCCTGGTCAAGCAGACCTGCTTTTGGGGCCCAGATCTCTGTGCCTTTAAGTGAGTTACCTGACATCTCTAGGTCCGTTTCCTCATCTGTAAAATGCATGTCAGCTCTGAATCTGCCTCATAGTTCTGTTATGAGCATCAAACTTACACCCATGGAGCTTGTCATCACTGTCTCTGACCCTGGCAAACCCTGGGTAAGTGTAGGCCATTAGGATTGTGATTTGTTATGTTATTATAAGTATTATCATGATTATTATTGTTAAAGCCATATTAGAAATAAAAGAAGCAGACATAGACATTCAGCTGGCTGCTACCATGGAAACCTGGATAAACACCCAGAAGTGTAATTGACTCTTCCTCCAGATGTTGGAGGTACCACAGCATTGGGGGGTCTTGCCTCAAGCAGGATCTACCTCTGCAAACAAGATTTCTGTTTCCTTTGTCAAACTCAAACCTGATTAGGGAAAAATAAAGCACATCGTTTCAAATTCCCAGTCTCTGGTATCCACAACCAAGACAGATGTGTTTTGCTAAATCTGGTCTGCAACCTTGAGTCAGGCAAGATAATTCTTGGGTCCTGAAAGTACATTTTTTCAGGTACATTTACCAATAAAAACTGGGCTACCAGCTCCAGAGACTTTAGTCCTATGAGCATGAATGTTGCAGCTGGAGAGACTGAGCCTCGAGAGGCAGCAATGCACTGTGGTTAGGCACGCAGACATCAGACCCCAGCCCCACAGCTTACTAACTGCACCATCTGGGGCAAAAATTACTTTACCTCTGTGCCTCAGTTTCTTCATCTGTAAAATTAGGCTAATCAGAATATCTATCTCAGAGGGTTTCGTAAGAGGATTAAATGAGTAGTTATTTGTAAAGGGATTTGAACAAGGTCTCATACTAAGTGTTTGTTAAATAAATGCCAGTACTTTGTGGTCAGTTCAAACAAGAGAGAAAATTATAGATTGTAACCTCAGAGCCTTGGAGACTATGGATGTCTGTATTTATTTCTGCATTTTTGTTTCAAAGGTATCTGCTCAGGAGGGCAGGAAAGAGTCAGGAAGAAAATCCTTTTTGTTCTGCCTGTATAGTTGGCAATTCCTATGGGGGAGAAATCAATGAGAACTTGATAAACAGTGTGCAACCCTCTCTGGCGAATCCCTAAAATTGATTCCACTAAGATCCTTGACTTTCAAGTCCTCTATAAAGGAGGCAAAAATAAACACAGACTTTTCTCTAAGCTAGGAGGTAAAATTTCATTTCCAATTAAAAAAAAAAACTTTGAAAAAAGACCAGTTACATCCAAGTCAAAGGTAATTTATTTTATTACCTTTGGGGTAAAATAAATATTACCTTTGAGGGGTTGTTCAAGTATAGAATAAGATAGCACTACTCATAATAACCAGCAACAAGTGTACATTTAAAGGGCATTTTAAACATCTCAAAACATATTTGCACATCTTACCTGCCCTCCACATAAGCCCCATTTCTTCTGTATTGCAGAGTAAAGAGCACACGGCCCAGAATTACATGACTTACATTATTCTGTATGAGCTTCTATTCATAAGCAAGTGATTTTGTGTTTCTAGGCCTCAGTTTTCCTGTCTATGTAATGAAGATAATGTTCCTTACCTCGTGGTGTGTATTAAGCAAGTTTTAAGTGAGTAAGCTATGTGAAGCCCCTGGCATGGTGACCGGCATATACTGTTAGTATTTATTGCATCACACAATAAAATGTGAAGGTTAGATTATGAGAATAGAATGTAAAAGTTAAGAGAAAGTGCCTCGAAACTTTCACATGAAGGGTATTATTTTAAATGGAATTCATATTTTAAGGAACAATGGTTAAGTTTCTAGGTATGATAGTGACATTAGGGTTATGTTTTTAAAAGGGACCTTTCCAGATTGTAGCCTCTAAATACCACTAACTATTAAAAAGAACCAGGGCTTTGTGGGAAAAATGATAAGGACTGATTCCAGGTCTAGGAGGAAGTGTACAAGATAAGCCTGGGACATCTTGTCAGCCAGGGAGCCGTCAAAGACCACCAGGGCTGTGGCAATAGGACTCAGGAGCCAGCTTGAAGAGGCTCCCACTGGCCAAAAAATGGGACAACTGGAACATCAGTAAAGGCTATAACAGCAAAGGATTGAGAAATATCAACTATGCTCAAAGGTGAGTTTGTAAATGATACTGGGAAAATGACCACTTTGGGAAGATTCTAGAGAGCCAACTTTTTTATTTTCAAAACTGATTCACTTTTGAGTGTATTTGGAATTTTTCCAAAATAAAGTTTTTAAAATGGGATTCATAATTCTTTACCTAAGATTATACTTGGCAATATTGAGATCTTTCCAAACAATGACAAGAGGAGGAAGGCTAGAGAATAGCATTGGCAGGTGATGTTTATTATTCTCAAAAGGCTGAAAACATCAGATCTGGATAAATGGGATATGGCAGGTGAGTATGTTTAAGCAATCCTTCCAGAAGAGGAAGGAAGGTAATATTTGATTGGGCCTTGAAGAATGAGTGTAAGTTTGTCAAGCAGATAGGAACAGGAAGGGTGGTCTAGGCAGAGACCCTGGGGAGGGAGAAAGCTTGAAATATTTGAGAGGGTTAAGCAGCTGGGTGTAGGTAGAGCCCAAGAGGCTAGGCAAGAGACAATTAATGATGGCCTTTGAATATCATCCTAAGGATGGACTTTCAAGTAAGCCAGAGTTGAACCCTGATGGCCCATGGACCAATGGAAAGTCTTTGAATTGTTAATGTGTTTTAATTGAGCCAACATTGAAAGAAAAAAATTCAAGAGACTTCACCTAAATGTCTAAATTTCTTGAAAAATTGGAAGATCTGGCAACATCATATCCATATTCTCCCATACAACAGTTGCCTGGCATTGAGGGGTGGTTGCTGTCTTTAAACAGGCCATGCTTTCAAGTCACTAAGTCTCTCCCATCCTCTGTCTCATACCCCATAAAAGGCCTATTATCACCGTAGTTTAACTGGAGATTTTTTCCCACAATAGGGAATATTTATCTGTAACTCCTTTTGTCGTCATCAAAAGTGAGAAAATGAAATGTAGACACAGAGGTCTGTGCATTTCAGTAAAACATCTGAGAGAGTGCATTCCTCTGTGGCAGCGAAGACAACTCTATTCCTGATCTAATATGCAGAGTGTAGCGGTAATGAACGAACATAACTCTGGATGCCAGAGTAACAACAACAATGGCAACAATAATAATAACACCAACTAACACAGTATTATCATGAACACCCACATGCATAAGATGCTCTTCTACTGCTCTTAAGGCATTGCATCATTTCTTCCTTATGAAGACCTTCCATCCCCATTTACAAGGAAGGGAACTGGCCCAAGGTTATAGTGTTTTGTTCAGAGCTGGGAGGTTATTATTCAAGGCAGTCAGACCCCAGAGCTCCAGACCATCATGCCGAGCACTGGCAAGAAATTCATGACTGATAATTCAATAAAATTAGTTCTTGAATGTGAGTTGGAAGGTACTCACCCCCATCCCCTGCCCCTGCACACACTGACATGACCCACTGGGCATTACAGTTTGTTGCCTTGACCTAAAGTCTTCAAGGGTTTTGAGCACAGAAGAGGGAAGAGTAGAGGGGGGTACACTGGGAGGTTGAGGAGAAGCCTGGAAGCAGGGAGAACATGTACAGCTAATTTCTACCCAATGCAGGAATCTCTCCGAAACCTCCCCTCCTCTCAGCTTTGATTGGATACCTTTGAAATAGTGTTCACCAAGTTTGGAGTCAGCCCAGCTCTGTGCCTTCATTGAAGGCAGTGACACTGTCCTGCTCATTTTATAATAATAATAATAATTATTATTATATACTTTTTTGGCTGAGTTGGGTCTTCTTTGCTGTCTGTGGGCTTTCTCTAGTTGCAGCGAGTGAGGGCTACTCTTCTTTGCGGTGCGTGGGCTTCTTATTGCGGTGGCTTCTCTTGTTGCAGAGCACAGGCTCTAGGCACGCGGGCTTCCGTAGTTGTGGCTCACGGACTCTAGAGCGCAGGCGCAGTAGTTGTGGCGCACGGGCTTAGTTGCTCCGCGGCATGTGGGATCTTCCTGGACCAGGGCTCTAACCCGTGTCCCCTGCATTGGCAGGAGGATTCTTAACCACTGAGCCACCAGGGAAGCTCTATCCTGCTCATTTTTGTATCGAAGACCCTTCTCCAATGTCTAGCAGAGTGCTTTGTATTACAAAGTGGGTATCCAACAAATATTCGTTTAATTAACGAACTAATTGTTGTGATCAGATCCCCATGGAGTTTTCTCTTCTCCGGGTAAACATCCCTCGCACATTCAACCACTTTCACTTCTCAGAGCTTTCTCGATGATCCCCAGGGTCAGGACCAGTGTGAAGAAGAGAGACGCCCAAGTTGCAATGTTGAAGAAGCCCCAACTCTCATGTGCCCATCCTGCACTTGCACGAGCCTGGGAGTGAGGACTTCTTTATACATTGCACCCTGGGCACCTCTCCTGCCTCATCCTACACCCTCTCCAGAAAGGTAACTCCCTCTTTCATACCCCTGGACTCCAGATGAGGTCAAACCAGAAGACACGGTGGAAAAGGCTGTCATCTTCCAAGCTCTGCACACTGTACTGTTAATCCTAAGATTTCACTTCTTGTCTCTTAACACCTCTCCTCTTCACCCTAGGTCTGCCTCTGCCCCTCCATCCCCTCCCACATACACACACGGGCTCTGTCAAGCCAGCACTGGCCCATCCTACCCTTGCGCAGTCGATGTCTTAAGACTGGGAGCAGAACTTTACAGTTAATCTGAGTAAATTTTGTCTTGTTTCTTTCAGCAACTCCTCCCGTTGTGTATCATCTTTTCTTAGGTCCTTATTTATTATTCAGCCGATTAGCTATTTTCCTGAGCCTTGTTTCCATTCATTCATTCATTCATTCACTCATCATATATGCCCTGAGCACCTGTTCTGAGTCAAGCTCTGTGCTGAGGGCACAGAAATGAGTGACCTGTCTCTATCCTTGAGAATCTCTGGCAAAGGAGGAAGCATGCAGGTAAATAGCTGATGACAACTCAATGGGCTGAGTGTGACTGTAGAGAAGAATGGCGGTGCTCAGCTCATAGGGTGGCACTTAGACCAGACAAGAGGGCCAGGGAAGGCTTCTGGAGGAGGTGACATGGCGTGAGATCATAGGGGTTGACCAGATGATTGCATCATTGGATCTGACACATGAGCTGTCCACATCTTCCTCCAAGTTGTCAGTGATCATGGGGACAAGACCAAGGCTAAGCCTTGTTGCAACCAAGAAACCGCTCCCATCTGAAAGAGAAAGTCACCCTGATGAATACCTGCGTGCTCGAAAAGACTGCTGAGAGCTCAGACGGGGCCTTAGTGCAAGTGAAAATTCGAAAAGGGCAGCCCTCAGCAGCCTCAGTACCGCTCCCTCTCTCCACCCACCCCCAGTGTGGTCTGGTGAGAGAAGCACAACCCAAACACAGCGGGAAGGGCCCGTCGAGGTGTGAGGCTCCTAGTCCTCTGCCTCTCTTCCTCTTTCATCCATATGCACTGATGCCTCCCTTTAAGCTGGTGACGGAGGAGAGGGCGTGTGACTAGCCTGCAGTCCCCAAGCCAGCCAAAGATAAAAAGAGGCTGACATTCAGGGCTCTGGGTTTGGGAGTATGGGGCAACAGATTTCTGTTCAGAACCTACGCAATTCCTGCCACAAGGAACTTACCCCTCCTCAAGCTTCCAACTAAACTCAGTTCTCAAGCTCTGTATCGAAGCTGCAGTTAAGTTGGCCGGCTCTTTATAAAGGAAACAGCAGCCCCTGCTGTCACTCCGGACTACAGGCCGACTTGCTTTAGAGCTTATGACCTGAGCTGTGCTCCGAGCAGGAGGAGGATTTTATTTATACCTCCACTACAACATTTCTGGGAAGGAGTCCAGCCAGACCACTGTCCACTGTCTTTGTTTACTCATCTGCTGTATTTCAAATGAACTTGGGCTGAGGATTTGGGGATACCATCTGATCTTTTTTTTTTTTTTTTTTTGCGGTATGCGGGCCTCTCACTGCTGTGGCCTCTCCTGTTGCGGAGCACAGGCTCCGGACGCGCAGGCCCAGCGGCCACGGCTCACGGGCTCAGCCGCTCCGCGGCATGTGGGATCCTCCCGGAACGGGGCACGAACCTGTGTCCCCTGCATCGGCAGGCGGACTCTCAACCACTGCGCCACCAGGGAAGCCCTGATCTATTATTATTAATTATAATAACAGCAATGACCAATTACTGAACACTTATTATGTGTTAAGCACTTACATGCATTATTATTATTATTATTATTATTATTATTATTATTATTATTATTATTTGCACTATGCGGGCCTCTCACTGTTGTGGCCTTTCCCGTTGCAGAGCACAGGCTCTAGACACACAGGCTCAGCGGCCATGGCTTACGGGCCTAACCGTTCCGCGGCATGTGGGATCCTCCCGGACCGGGGCACGAACCTGTGTCCCCTGCATCGGCAGGCGGACTCTCAACCACTGCGCCACCAGGGAAGCCCTTACATGCATTATTTTGTTTAATTTTCTCAACAATAAAGGTTATTATTCCCACTTTGCAGATTAAGAAGCTGAAAACATTGATCACTTGGTATAATTATTTTTTTATTTAACAATTTAATAAGAATAATTTAATAAGTATTTATTCATTTATTCACTCCACACATTTGTATTTAGCATCTATTTAGTACCATGAGGAATAAGGCACTGCCTGTGCCTTCATGAAGTAATGACAGAGTAAGGAGGGGGAACAAGAGGAGAAAAGAACTAATATTGATTGGTCATCCACTCTGTGCCACTCCGCTCAATGTTATTAATTGCACTATCTGATCAAATCTTCCAACAATCCTGTGAGGTAAGTGTTTATATATCCATTTTACAGATGAGAAAAACTGAGTCTCAGGGAGTTCAAATGACTTGACTATGTCTGTACAGCTGGTTGGTGGAGGAGCTAGGATTTAAACTCATTTCTTCCTGATGCCAAAGCCCTACTTCTTGTGAGTATATATTCAAAGAAATGCTGTTTTTTTTAAAAAAAAAAAAAGTTCATTAAGGCATAAGAAGGGGTCAGGAAGGTGAAATGAACAACTCTGCCCAAGGGCAGGCAGATAATTCACTAAAACAGTTGGTGATCTTTGAGTTCCATTGAGCATTCATTTCCTCAGTCGTCCAAAGAGCCAGAAAATGTTTACTGAGCACCTAGTTGTGCCAGACATTTAACGGAAACCAGGGAGATGATGGACAAGCTAGTATGATGTTATCTGCCTTCATAGGGATGCGATATCAGGGGATAAGGGAGGTCTAGCATTAAACAATGCAACTCCCAGCAAACTCTCCAGTTGGGATCAGGTGCTAGGAAGAAAGAGAAATAACAGGTGTCACAGAAGTACAAGGGGTGCCCTAAGTGAGGCTGAGGTGTGTTGGGAAGCCTGGATGAGGAATTCACATTTGAGCTGCCCCAGAAGGCCATGAGCAGAGGCTAAATAGAGAGAGAGGATGTAAGAGCTGCCAGGCAGAAGGGAGAGCACATGGGAAGATTCAAGGCAGGGAGCAGCTAGGAGCACGAAGTTTGTGAAAAGGAGAGATGGGAAGGAAGGTGAGGCTGGGGAGGGGAGGAGGATCACAGGAAATCAAGCCAAGTTAAGGGTTGGGCACGTATGTCTGGAGCAGGGCTTCTCAAACTAGGTGCAGGAAACAAAAGTTCTGTTTTTGTTTCTCTGGTCTCTCGTATACCAACACTTTTGTAAAATACAATAAAAATGAAAATTAAAAAAGCAAACATATATAAAATAATAGCATGAACGTATGATTACCAGATTCAATGGACATAAAATGTCTCTGTCAAATTGCTGTTTTTGTACTTATCTCACTGTGGACCAGTTACAGTTTGCAAACTGGCACCTGTTGAGGATCCTTCCCATGAGAAGCACTGCTTAGAGCCTCAGGGAGCCATTGTATCTGTTTCTGGAAGAATAAGTAACATTCAGCCAGGGGATAATGAGAAAGCTACAGGAGAGGAGGACCTTGAGGGCAGAGGCAGAGCCATGGAGAGCAACCCTACGTGTTTGGGGAACGGCAGAGTATGGGGTAGGCGGGCCAAAGGGGTGAGAGGCGAGGTTGGCAAGCAGGCTCAGGTCTGGGAGGCTTCCTTAGCTCTGGTGAAGAGACGAGCAGTTAGAACTGCTCTGAGCAGACCCTAAATAGCAAAAGGAGCTGCCACGGTCATTGCTCTCTTTTGAGTGGTGTAAAGCAGCCATGGGCAGTTCTATGTGCGTGAATCAGCATGGTTTGCGCACCTGATCGCCAACCTCAGCATTCTCCCTCCACACACACAAAAAAAAAGTAAGAAAGAAAAACAAAGCGCCTGATTAGATCAATACTTAAGTCAAAGGCAACCACTTATAATTTGATTAGAATGCTTAGAAATGCCATCACTGAAGATCTTTAACCAGTAGGAGTGGACTATACTTCATAGTAACTATTTGACTCAATCTCGGGTATTAGAATTATTCATTTAGTCATTCCAAAAAATAAAAAAAGAAAAGAAAATTCTAAGTGTAATAGAAATAGCTTCCATTTCCAAGCCCTGGGTACAAATGTTTTTCACACTATATTCACAAACATAGTGAAGCTCAGGGAAATTCCATAGGGTCCCGAAATTCACACAACTAAGTAAACGGCAGATGTAGGATTCCAGCCCGGAACGTGCACTTCTTCCCACTGGTTCACACACCCCTGTGCTCAGTCACAATGCCATGCTGGTCAAGTGGGAGACAAGGGACCTGGTGGGTAGGATGGGTGGTTCAAGGGCCCCAGGGTAGGACTGGGAGGGCTGTTGGGGAAATATTCCATATCTTAACACATTTTCCTTTGCTGGGCCACCAGGGTTGGCGGGGGTATTCAAAAGCAATGATAAACAATCTTTTAAAATGTTTGGTTGGAGTAGAAATAGAAAACAACTTAAATGACTGCTTTAGGGAAACACTGAAATGCAAAGGAGATATGATACAGAAGGGGTGTAAGGGCTGCAAAACTGGTTGTTTAAACATTACCCAGCAGACCTTTCAGATGGAAAATCTGATATCTCCTTAAAATTGCTAGAGTGACCCTTCACTGAACATGTGCTCAGTGCCTTACCTGTATTATCTCATTCAGTCTTCACCATGACCCTAGGAAGTAGGTTTGAGTACAGTCATCCCTTGGTATCCTGGGAGGACTGGTTCCAGGACCCCCTGCAGATACCAAAAATCCAAAGATGTTCAAGTCCCTTATATAAAAATGTGTAGTACAATCTGCCCTCCGTATCTCCGGGTTCCATGTGTATAGATTCAGAAGGCTGACGGTATTCCCGTTACACAGATGAAAAACCTGAGGTTCAGGGAAGTTAAGGGAGTTGCTCAGAGACCCAGAGCTAGTAAGTGGAGAACCCAGCATTTGAACCAAGTCACCAGACTCCAGAGGCTGAACTCACAAACTCAGTGAGGCCTGTCTCTCATGCTGATGAGAGACTGCAAGCTTTGGCCAGTGAAGTGGAGGTGAGACTATCTTTGGAAGGCAGCTGGAGGATTCCCTGGGACCCCTGATGCTGGGAGTGCTGGTCCCTGTGTGTCTGAAGTGGGGGCCCTCCTTCTGGCACCAAATAAATGGAGGTCCCATGGCTCCTCCTGAATGGCCTTTGATAAATTATCTGGATGGACTCATGGGTGAAGTTTTCATTTCTTTGCACGTGATTCCTCAAACAGTTCTCACCCAGACATTGAATGTCCGAGGACAGCGGCTGAAGGCAGGTCATGTTTTGCACACGTGGGTTTCCCTTTCTAGCGGGTACAGGCCACAGCACCACAGCCCTATTCAGTGCACATAGCAAGTGGAATCCACTTGTTGGTTGAGATGAATATGAACTCAGCACGATGATAATAATACTCCTGATAGACAGCACCATGGCAGTGGGAATCATCCAGGACAAATCCAAAGAAGAAAATAGCAATCAGGGTCAGACAGAGCTGTGAAATGCCACCTCTGCTCTCACCCTAAAAAAAGAGTCTCAGAGGGAACTTTTCAATGGACGTGGCCACCAACATTACACTCAATTGCAATCAATCATTCCAGAGGTCTCTCTGCAAAATTCCTACAGAACTGACAACTGGGCTGAGAAGATGGCCATCCTGACATTAGGAGAAAATGTTTGATAATAAATCAACAAAGTCTTGGTCTTCTTGAAGCTGACATTGTAGAAGGGAGAAAGGCATTAAGAAACCAGATTCATAATAAATAAAACAATTACTGACTGTGGTAAGTTTGGGGAAGGAAATAAACGGGGTGATGAGTCAGAGAATAACTGGGGGAGTGAATCATTCAGGGTCCCAGCGGGAAACATTCAAACTGGGTGACTGGAGAGAGTTTTTAAAGAGACAATTTACAAAGGTGTGGGAAAGATTGGATAAAGAACAAAGCTATGGGGCAGTAGCACCATGGCTAAAAATGGCACCATTTCTATCCATAGCCTGAAGGGGTAAGGGGAGAAAGCAGTTACCAGAACCTGGAACCAGAGGTCATTTGAGAGGATGATCGACAGCAGTTGTGACCTTTGGAAGCAGAAGTGACACCACCACCTTCAGTGACCCAACACACAGGGAGCAGAAGTAATAAATAGGACCTAACATCAGAAATATCATTTGATGAAGCAACTGACAAAGGATTAATCTCCAAAATTTACAAGCAGCCCATGCAGCTCAATATCAAAAAAGCAAACAACCCAATCCAAAAATGGGCAGAAGAGCTAAACAGACATTTCTCCAAAGAAGATATACAGATTGCCAACAAACACATGAAAGGATGCTCAACATCACTAATCATTAGAGAAATGCAAATCAAAACTACAATGAGGTATCACCTCACACCAGCCAGAATGGCCATCATCAAAAAATCTAGAAACAATAAATTCTGGAAAGGGTGTGGAGAAAAGGGAACCCTCTTGCACTGTTGGTGGGAATGTAAATTGATACAGCTACTATGGAGAACAGTATGGAGGTTCCTTAAAAAACTAAAAGTAGAACTACCATACGACCCAGCAATCTCACTACTGGGCATATACCCTGAGAAAACCATAATTCAAAAAGACACATGCACCACAATGTTCATTGCAGCACTATTTACAATAACCAGGACATGGAAGCAACCTAAGTGTCCATTGACAGATGAATGGATAAAGAAGATGTGGCACATATATACAATGGAATATTACTCAGCCATAAAAAGAAACGAAATTGAGTTATTTGTAGTGAGGTGGATGGATCTAGAGTCTGTCATACAGAATGAAGTAAGTCAGAAAGAGAAAAACAAATACTTTATGCTAACACATATATATGGAATCTAAAAAACTGGTTCTGAAGAACCTAGGGGCAGGATAGGAATAAAGACTCAGACATAGAGAATGGACTTGAGGACACAGGGAGGGGGAAGGGTAAGCTGGGACGAAGTGAGAGAGTGGCGTGGACATATATACACTACCAAATGTAAAATAGATAGCTAGTGGGAAAGAGCTGCATAGCACAGGGAGATCAACTCGGTGCTTTGTGACCACCTAGAGGGGTGGGATAGGGAGGGTGGGAGGGAGGGAGATGCAAGAGGGAGGAGATATGGGGATATATGTGTACGTAGAGCTGATTCACTTTGTTATACAGCAGAAACTAACACAACATTGTAAAACAATTATACTCCAATAAAGAAAAAAAAGAAATAAATATCATTTGAGGGGACTTCCCTGGCTGTCCAGTGGTTAAGATTTCGCCTTCCAGTGCAGAGGGTGCTGATTTGATCCCTGGTCAAGGAGCTAGGAGCTAAGATCCCACATGCCTCTCGGCCAAAAACATAAAAGAAGCAATATTGTAACAAATTCAATAAAGATTTAAAAAAAAAAAGAAATATCATTCAGAGGAAACACTTTGATTCTTCACTTCTAGGATGGATTTCCCTGGATGTGAGGTTTGACAATGGCAGGTTAGGAAGAAGAGATGGCCAAGCACAGAGCAGCAATGGCTCAAGACCCCACTGTAATCCCACAGTAAATCACACTCTTCAAGTGCAGTTGCTTTGCACACACCCTGGGATTTGGCCATTGAAAAGGGGCTATTTGCATACCAGGTCAGCAAAGGAAATCTTGTCAGCCTGGAGGGAGGTGGTCTCTGGACCTTGAGCGATGACGTTGGGCTAGCCACTTAGTATTTCAAGGCCTCAGTTTCCTCATTTGTATACAGAGGGCAGTAGGCTCAATGATTTCTAGATACCAGGCAAAGCTGTACAGAGGAAGAAGCACAGACCTTGAAGCCCAGCAGCATGAGGTCAAGTCCCTCTATACTACTGGCTGGACGACCTTGGACACACCATATCTCCGGGCCTCGGCTTCGCTACCTGGCAAATGGGGATGACAGTGTCCACCCAGGCCAATCACGACGTTTAAACAATTTATGTAAAACCTGTAGCATTTTGTGCAAAGAATAGGAGCTCCATGCATGTCTATTCCTGTCCTTCAAGGCAACATGTCGTAAGTGCCAAGAGAGCAGCCTCTGAGGTAGATCGGGTTTGAATCTGGCTCTACCACTTTCTGGTCAGGGACCTTGGGCAAGTCATTTAATCTTTTTATCATCTTTTTTTTTTTTTTTTTTTTTTTTTTTGCGGTACACGGGCCTCTTACTGCTGTGGCCTCTCCCATTGCAGAGATCAGCCACCATGGCTCACGGGCCCAGCCGCTCCATGGCATGTGGGATCTTCCCGGACCGCGGCACGAACCCGTGTCCCCCCGCATCGGCAGGCGGACTCTCAACCACTGCGCCACCAGGGAAGCCCTGCATCTTCATCTTTAAAACAGGAAAGAAAAGATACTACCTGCCTTTATAGGGTTGTTGTCAGAATCAAATGAAATAATGTATATTCTGCACTTTGAGTATCTTCCCTCATCACCAACCCTCATCCCTTCAGCTGTAATATTCTGCAGCTGTACATAACATTACAAAGAGCTTTCCAGAATGTTCTGTGTGAGATTTTTCTCAGTACTTTTAGTTCAAAAAAGTTACATAGGGTTGGTGGTACCGTCAGAATTTTTGCTATAATTGGATTGAAGCCATATGCTGAAGTCTACCTTGCTTTGCCCTGAGTGACATGCATCCAAGATGATAGTCGGTGTGCCCAGCAAAGATGGCACCAGAAGAAAAGAATCTGCATTTACCTCAGATCCCCAAAAGGCCACCAACCAAAGGGGAGCTGCTGCCAGCCCTCCGCATCTCAATTTATTGCCCTAACTGCTTTTCAGACCCCTGGTGTGGCATGGTATGAAGCAAAAGAAATTGTAGCCACTAAGAAGGGAGCTGCTAATTTAAATGTATAGTTTGGCAAAGTGAGTGCCTCTGAAGAGCTCTGAGGGAGATAATGGCGGCTTCTGTTTGGAGGCTGGAGTCAGGAGGGTTGTTAACTGCACTTTAGGGCCAAGCATTGCTATAGCAACAAAGGACTTAGGGACATTTTTTTTTTTTTTTTTTTTTTTTTTTTTTTTTTTGCGGTACGCGGGACTCTCACCGCTGTGGCCCCTCCCGCTGCGGAGCACGGGCTCCCGACGCGCAGGCTCAGCGGCCATGGCTCACGGGCCCAGTCGCTCCGCGGCATGTGGGAACTTCCCGGACCGGGGCACGAACCCGTGTCCCCTACATCGGCAGGCGGACTCTCAACCACTGCGCCACCAGGGAAGCCCCTAGGGACATTTTTGAACAGACTGTTTATTTGGAAGAGTTTACATGATAAGAATAACTTGGGTTCTTTCTGGAAGGGATAACATAAGGACTTTTTTCCTCTTAAACATAAGGACATTTGAAGGAAAATTCTTTTTCCAAAGCTGCAGAATAAGTGCGGGGAAAAGATTGGTAGGTTTTGTGGAAAAATATTAGCAGTTATAGTCTCTATGTGGAGAGATTACAGGTGATTCTTTGTTTTACTTTTGGGGCACTTTTCTGAGTCTTCCACAATGGTTTTGGTTTTATAACTAGGAAAATTTTACATTAAAAATAATATATTGACTATGATAAGACATAAGCCTGGAAATATGAGAAAGCTCAGGATCAAAATGGGAGTGGGTGCTCGTGGACGGAAAGAGGGTTGAGCCTGGACTTGGGGGAGGAATGGCCCACAGGGACTTTACAATACTACTGACCTTTGGCCTGGGGTTCCCTGGCTTTGACTCTGGGCAAGCACCCCAGGGGTAAGTGAGTGACAGGTTGACATTTTGCTGAGGGGAGAATTCAAATCCTGCTGTCCTGGGGATGGAATAAGGGAGCCCCGCTCCCCCTTCATCACGTTCATCACCGCTTGACTTTGAAGCACTTATGAGGCAATTCTCCTAAGATAAAAACCATATTTCATTGCGAAAAGTGGCCATCAAGTAATGGGGGCAAAAAGTCAGTGGTCAATGTGTGACGTGAGAGTTTACCCAGGAATGTCATGACTGGAGGGAAATGAGATTTGAAAGACATACTGTGCAGATATTTATTTTTATATTGTGAATTAGGAAATTTGTGAAGATCTTGAGACGTTTTTCTCTAAGACGCTTTTTCCAGGGACTGATGTAATTGTTTGTGAGGTGAGAGTGGGGTATTGAGGGGGCAGGGAATTTCAGGGGAGAAAAATCTAAGACAGCAAAACTTTCGGCACGCATTTATTGAGCTCCTTATGTATACCAGGCATTTATTTTAAGGAACTCATAGTTATGCAGTAAATATTTAAGCAACAATAATATGCTATACTATGTTCATAAACAATATAACATGATTGTGAAGGGTAGTAGAATATACCACCCCAAAATATGCCTTTTTGGCATAAGGATTATTTTGAGCTGATTATTTTTGAGAAACTGCAGACACAAGAGAAGCTCTTAAACAGAGTAGAAGTTACCCTTGTGTAAGGGACATTTACATTTATAAAGGACATATCTATTTGTAGGCATCTCTGACCCTGTACCAGGAAGAGGAGGATAACTCTAAATCAGAAGAAACTCTGGTCAATGGAAAAGACACTGACTTAAATCTGTATAGCAAACCTTACCCCTGTTTGCTGTGTCTTTCCTGGGAACTTCTCATAACCAGCCTCTCCTCCTCTCCCCATCTTTTTTTTGTCTTTAGGGGAAGCTGGTATTTAAGGTGGAGGCTTGGGCTATCTCAGGGAGTTACTCAGTTTCTCTGGGTATCATCTCCCATGTATACAAAAGGCACACATGTTAAAAGCAAGACAACAGGCTTAAAATGGAGTTGCTTATGCTAAGCCCTCAGTCCACAAAGCTGAGGCTTGACTTAGTGAAATTACAGTTTCGGCTCTCCCAGAAAAGGAATCTTAAACCAGTCGATCAGGAATCACCTGATCGGCACTAGTGAGGTCATCTGCCCGATAGACCCCTGCCAACCCCTAAAGGAAAGTAACCTTACAGTAACCAACCCACTTCTTTGCCTAGTATAACGTTCTTGTTCCTGCTCCCTTCTGCCTATAAAAGTCTTTCATTTTGTACAGCTACTCAGAGCGCCTTTCTCTCTGCTGGCTTGGAAGCTGCCTGATTCATGAATTGTTGCATAAAGCCAGTAAGATCTTTAAACTTTACTCCGTCGAATTTTGTTTTTTAACAATTTTAATAAACTTCTGTTTGTTTTTCTCTTGTAATAAAATCTGTCTTTTATTACAGGGAGTTGTAGTCAAGAACTTAGAAGGGTAGAGAGAAAAGTATTTTTCCTCTCCCACAGTGAATAAAAACCACAGGTTTGGATTCAGATTTACATCTTAATCTGGTTCTGCAAATAACCAGCTGTGTGACCTTAGCCATTTGCTCAGCTAACAGAAATAAGCCACATGGCCAGGATTTGAACCCATGCATATATGATCCCAGAGTCCTGGGTTCCTTAAATCAGAAGGTTTCAATTGGAAAGACTTGTTGCTTTCTGGAATGTCCTCAGGCCCCTCCGTTCCATCTGGATATCCATCTGGCTCCAGCTGCAGTTCTGGCTAGGCGACATTCTTCCCGCAGCCTCCTCTGCCCCAGAATCCAGGCTTTGGGACACTGTTTGCTTAGGTTCTCCTACTTGTCTCCATTTTTAATTTTGTCAGAGCCGTGAATTAAGCAGGAACCAGATACGATTTATTAATTCCATTCCTACCCCATGATCATGCCCAGAGGCTTGTAGGCACACACTGTAAATCACAAAGAATAATAATAATAATAAAAAAGAGCTCTCTGTTGAAAGCTGCCTTAGGGGACATCTGTCAGCTTGTCAGGGACCCCCAGAGAGCCAGCTTCCTCTTTCCTTATTCCAGAATAAACCACAGGAAGAGGAGTCTGTAAGCGACAGGAATTTTGAGGCCAAATGGAGAGACATTCCCAGCCCCATCTGCCTTCTTGGCTAGCCATGAAACCTTGCCCCTTCTTTTCTACAAAAACAGGGAATTATAAACAGATGTGCCAACCCCTTTGTAAAGATGTTCAGATGCGATCTTCACAACAGCCCAATTAAGTAAATACTTCAATTATCCTCATTTTACATATGAGGACATGAATACTCAGAAAGGATAAGTCACTCTAGGATGTGCAGCTTATAAACTGAGGAGCTAAGATTTAAATTCAAAGACACATGATTCCAAAGCCTATGCTTTTTTAACCACACTAGACCACTAGAAACTTCTAGATCCTTCTTGAATGTCCTTTTGGAGCCTCCCAACAAAAAAAACACCAACTGTGGTCCTAATGCAAGAGAGAATTAGGTCAGTGAGACTGTTGTTTAAAAACACACAGTGACCTCCAGCTGGCTCCCTTCCATGAGAGACTGGTGAAAGTTTCTTATTCACTCAGCAAACTCTCCCTGGTCCCCACTCTGAGCCAGGCACTGGACTAATTACTGACAATACAGGGACAAATAAGGCCCAGGCCTCAACAAGCTAGCAGGAAAGACAGACAAGGAAACAAATACAGTAAGCATTTTAGGGTGTTCTCAAGAAGTAGGGGATACATTGAGAGTACATGGGAGAGATGAGTTCCTGGGTAAATATCCCCATGGGCGCTCAGAGACACTGCAGGGGAGGAGTAGGCATGTGGCCCTGCCGCTTCCCAGCTGAATGATCTCTAGCCCAAGACTAAACTGCTCTGAGCCCATTTTTTTCCTCATGTGTACAATGGGGACAATGTTATTTTGCAAGGCTCTAACAATAATGAGATAATGCAGGCCATGCTTAATGCTCCTGACCTTCCATCACCATGTATCACTCATCACCAAGTCCATGTTAATTCTATCCCCTAAACATTCTCTGATTTCACTTCCATCTCTCTGCACACCATTTGAAACAAGGTATTGCCAACGTTCACACAGACTATTCAACTAGACTCTTAACTGGACTTCCTGAGCCTATTCTTTCCCTCTTTCAATCTGTTCTCCATCATGAAGCCAGGGCCATCTTTCCAAACCACAAATATGATCTTATCAACCACCACCATTCCCAGGCTTTACCTGTTTAAGAGCCCTTAGTAGCTTCCCATGGGTCTCAGGAGCGACTGCATTCCTCCACACAACCTCCATGGTCTGGCCTTTGCCCCTTCTCCCATCTCTTCTTGCCCTAGGCATCCCTTTGCTCCCTGCTCTCTAGCCTTGCTGGACATTCTTTCAAGCCCTCTCATGCACTAAGCTGTCTTCTGATGCAGGGCCCATGAACAGGCTGTTTCCTCAGCCTGGAATGTCCTTCTCTCCTTCTGATCTCAGCCTGAATGTCCCTACCTCAGGGACACTCTTCCTGAAAGCTGCCCCCAACACATGGCACGCCCCTAATTAAATTGAGCTGTTTGTGGATTCCAGTCTGTTTCTTCCTCCAGACCAAGAGCTATCCATGTCGACCTGCAGACCAGCAAGAGACCTGTCAGTTTGGGCTCACCCCTATATGCCTAAAACTTGGTGACTGACACACAAGAGATACTCAAGAAAGAATTGTCGCATGAATACATGCACGGTACTCGATAAGTTTACAAAAATGTGTTTCTTTTCCCTTGCCTAGGGCTTCTTATACATGCAGTTCAAAAAAAAGTTGCTCTTGTTTTGTGGCTCCTTTCATGAAATAAATGATTTGTCAAGAGTCCTCAACAGTTGCAGACTCCTAGAATTTCCCCCTGTACAAGAGATGGTCGGCAGAGGGCCCCACAGGAGCAATTACTGAAGTCAGGTCAGTGAAAATAGCTGCTGCTGGGAGACAGCAGACCCTGCCCCCAAATCTGTCTCTCCTTGAACCACTCAGACAGAACACCACCATCAGGCTGCATACTGCTGTGGGCTCTGGCCCGCCGTGTCCAAAATCCTTTTGACCTAGCCTCAAGAAACATAGGGCAAGAGATCAGAGGCCAATGTAAATTATTTGAACACAAATTCACTACTTGCTGCTTGATTTGACAGTTTCACGGTAAAGAATCTGTAATCAAGAGCTTGCCCTGTTGGGTAGAATCATGCATGAGTGTTAGGGGAGATCTGCTTTCTATGGGGGCCACTTTTCACTTGCCACTCAGTAGTTTTATTTCCATTTTAATTTTCAGAGCATCTGCCCCCCAGCAACAGCCTGCGATTTGGAATTCATGGCTCTGTTGTGTGTTTATGCACTGTGCTTGCTTGTAATTGACAAATTTAAATTCTGGTCATATTTCATTTATTACACAGACCCGGGGAAAAATCTTCGGTGAAAACCTAATTACAGCGAAAGTGCCACAAGGTAATTGCTATGAAAGAACTCCTGCAGCAGCAGGGCTGAATATTTCATCCACCCATAAAATGATTATGCTGACAAGATTCTGAAAAATAATAAAATCTGTTTAATAAAAAAGAAGCAAAATATCAGTGTTTTTACACACAACGTATTAAAACATCCTTCATTTTGGACAGATCCTAAGTCATTTGATTTTTATTCAAATGATGATCCACAGCCAAGAGAGTTCTTTTATCAGAGTTTCATAATTCTTCCCACACCACACGAGGCTGCTTTGAAGCTTTCAGGCCTGTTGCTGCCTTCTAGGACAGCCATGAGTGTGCTTTTCATCGCTCTCTTGGGTCTTTGGTCTGTGTGCCAGGATGAATCAGAAAGCAGAAAAAACTAAGAATATTCAGTGTTTAGATTCTGTGGTTCATCCACTTTCTCCTTGGCCACCATGGGAACTGTCCCTCCATCAGAGGGCTTTAGAAGCCACGAAGGTATGACTTCCACTGTCAAAACTGTGCTGAGGGCCCAGCAGAGTGATGGACGCTGATGCACACCCTGGTTTCTCTGACTCTTCAGGATACTACTGTAGCAGGCCAACCCCTTCATTCAGTCACTGGACTAAGATTTATTGAGCACTAACTATGTTCCATGAATTGTGCTAGGCATAGAGTACAACCATAAGCAATGAGTAGACAAGGGTGAGCACAATGATAGTTTCTTGCCCTTATAAAAGATATGTAGTAATAGTGAAAGAGACCGACCCAAACAAAACTAAAAAGTAAAGAGAAACATACATTTTAAAAGTACAATTTAAATCAAGTATTATATGGAAACATAAGGGGCTGGGAGAGAGGATGGGATGATATTAGAGGATGGCCTCTCTGAACCCTAAAGCATAAAAAGAAACCAGTTTGGGAGGGTCAGAAGGAAACAACTGCAAAACAGTTGTCAGCATGTTCTAGGACTGAAAGATGTGTGAGACAAACAGAAACCAGAGCTCATAAGGCCTTATTATAGACCAGGGTCAGGAGCTTTGTGCTTCTTCCAAAGTGGACTGTAGGAAACCACTGGAGGATTCTGAACAGGAAATGACATGATCTAATTTACCTTTTAAAAAGCACATCCACCTGTAGTGTGCAGAGCAAGCAGATCGTGGGGGCAAGAGCAGCAGTGGGAAGCCAGTAGGGATTCTATAGCAAGCAGCACAGGCCGGGCTGGGGGTCGGGTGGGGGGATGGTTTCCAAGACCAGGGGAATGGCAGCAGGGCTAGCAGTAGGGAGTGTTTTAGCACAAAAAGTTACATATAAAAATGTAAGTATTAAAGAAAATCATGTAAAATCTCAGACCTTAGCACTGGAGTTTACATTATGTTGGCAAGTGAAACTGGAAGCAGACAAACAAAAAGGCTAGGAAAGAGAAGAAATAAAGACCTGAATTAGGAAGCACCTGAAGCTGGAATATCCATCTCCTTCCTCCCCACTCCCAGAATCAAGCAGACATTGTGAGTCTCTGTTTGCTGCTATGCCCAGGGAGCGGGGTAGCTTCTGCCCCAAACACTTAATTAGAAATTAAGTGGACCAGATATAGGCCTGAAAATTATATACATACATATATACATATAAGATCTTACAGAAAAACCCAAACAAACTTTTTGGCCAACCCAATATATATATATATATATATATATATTATTTTATATACATTTATATATATTTTATATACATATATACACATAAAATTTTCAAAAATGACTGAATCCTGGCATCAGTAACCAAAATAAATTTCAACTATGGTCACACATTTAATTTATGTAGAAAATGCTCAATGAAGCCATAAGTCAATATTCCTCAAAATATGGTCCATAGCTCCCCTAGGTTAAAATGGAAGAGGAGGGATTTAAAATGCAGATTTAGGGAGCCCCAGCTTAGATTTACTAAATCAGAGTCATTGGGGTGAGCCTTGGAATCTGCATTTTCACTAGCTCCCTAAGTAATTTTTCTACACTGTAAGGTCTGAAAGTGACTGATATTTTACCATGGTGAGAAATGCCCTGGAGAGTTTAAACTATAGAGAAGCTGGGTTGGGACTAAAGTTACAGCTAGGCTAAATAAATAAATGCAAAAAAGTGAAATCACCCATAAATCTCACTACCCAGGGATAACCATTAACATTTTGGTGTTTATTCTTCCAAACTTGTTTTTATGCACATATACATTTGTTTCATTTTAAAAAAGTGAGTGCACACTTAGATTCTATTGTAATTGACTTCATGAACATAATACTTTTTTTTTCATAAAGGCACAAATTTTTCATTGCATGGCTGGCTGATGAGAGTGAGGTGTGGGCATTGGGGGCAATGCCCAGAGGGAGAAACACCTGATCAGGATCTATGTCTTTAATAAACATGGGAAGTATTGTTGGGAGATGGAGGGCTGACATGATAGAATTAGAAACACATTTTATTTAGGGACAGAGAAGATTTTCCCTGATTGATGGATCTCTGAAAATAAACCCAACTTGTGTCATGAATATGCCTTGCTGGATGAAGGCATTTTCTGAAAAGCCAAGTGCAAAGAGTTTTCAGGCAAACAGGCATAGCAAGCAACTGTCAAAAACAGCACCATGTTGAATACTGTCGGCTTTTGTCCATCTGCTTTTTCAAAGACCTAGCTTCTTTCTTGGGTTACAAGAATGTTGAAGGAAGGAGGGAGCCAAATTCTGGCACAGTAAGTGTCTGCATTTTATTATTTTAGACATCAAGTTGGAAAACCTCAATATTTTCTTGGCTTCCATACCTACTGAATCTACAAGCCTTCAGACTGTTTGCTTTTCTTTTCATGGTTGAAGTGTTTTGGGCATAGGATTGCAAATAAAAGTACAGAATTCCCAGTTAAATTTGATTCTTAGATAAACAAATTTTTAATATAATTATGTGCCATACAATATTTATAGTAACAGGACATATTTATAGTAAGTACATATTTATAGTAACAAAATTATCTGTCGCTTACTTGCAATTCAGATTTAACTGGATGTCCCATATTTTATTGGCAACTCTATTTGGGTAGCTTCCTATTTCAGAGGGAAATGTTGGCACAGAACTTAATTTTTTGCCCAGCTTCATTGAGATGTAACTGAAATATAACATAAGTTTAAAGTGTACAGTGTGATGACTTGATACATGGATATATTGTGAAATGTTTACCGCAATAAGGTTAGTTCACCCACCCTTCAGTTCACACAATTACCATGCTGTTGCTGTGATGGGGAGAATAGTAAAGCTCTACACTCTCTTAGCAACTTTCAAGTATACAATACAGTATTGTTAACTAGAGTGCCAAGCTGTACATTACATCCTTGGAACTTATTCATCTCATGACTTAAAATTTGTACCGCTTGACCAAATTTTCCCATTTTCCCCACCACTCAGCCGCTGGTAACCACCATTCTACATTCTGTTTCTGTGAGTTCAGTGTTTTTAGGTTCCACATATAAGTGATAACATACGGTATTCATCTTTCTCTGTCTGAAAGGCGAATTATGCTCATTTCACTTAGCATAATATCCTCAAGGTCCATTCCTGCTGTCACAAATGGCAGGATTTTTACATAAAGTAATTTCTTAATTAGAAATCAAAATATTTTAGTTAATGCAGTGATCCATGTGGATTTCTGTTAATAACCTCTTTCTAAAGTTCAGAAGTGTTTCTTTCAGAGAAAAAGAAAATGACTCGGTCCAATGTAATCTCAGCTGCTATGGAAGACAGAAGGCAGCTAATCCAACTTCCACTTCAGACCAGAGGCAGAAGCCATGTGCTGTCTTCCTTTATGTGATTGGCTATGGCGAAAGCATTGGCTGTTCTTTTCTTTTTTTTTTTTTTTTTTGAATTTTTGAATTTTATTTTATTTATTTTTTATACAGCAGGTTCTTATTAGTTATCTATATTATAATATTAGTGTATATATGTCAATCTCAATCTCCCAATCCATTGGCTGTTCTAATGAGCGAGGACACTGGTCATGCTCCTCAGGGAATGATCCAAGCATATGCTCATTACCTCCCAAATCTGTGTACACAGGAGTTGTACAAAGCAATATTCAAAAGGGAGTTGATGCTCCAGCAGGAAGCCAGCCCTAGGCACAGAGACTAGCACTTGTAATTTACAATGAGCTGTGGGAGGATGGGAATGGGAACTCTGAGAACAAGGGGAAGATGTGAGATAATTTACTCAATTTGTTTTCCTGGAAATGAAGACTTTATGTCAAGAATTTGTAATAAAACTAACTGAGGCACTCACACTCAGCTCCATAAAATGCTTAATTACCTTGTTGTTCTCTAACAGCTTTTTTCTTTATGGGAGAATTTACCAGCTTTTTAATCTCCTTTATTTGATTAACATTAGAATCAACAAAAGCAACCAGTGTTGGGTTTCTGTAGTGTTGTATTTGCAAACTTATTAAGGAAGATAGATTTGTTTTAACATCTTTATAGGAGTATAATTGCTTTACAATGGTGTGTTAGTTTCTGCTTTATAACAAAGTGAATCAGTTATACATATACATATGTCCCCATATCTCCTCCCTCTTGCATCTCCCTCCCTCCCACCCTCCCTATGCCACCCCTCTAGGTGGTCACAAAGCACCGAGCTGATCTCCCTGTGCTATGTGGCTGCTTTCCACTAGCTATCTATTTTACATTTGGTAGGAAAATAGATTTTTTTAGGGCCTCATCTATAACAGTCTCAAGCCTTAAGTAGCAGATCATGCTTTTAAAGTTTTATGTTCTTAGGGAAAAAAAGACAGAATCTATAGTAACGTGAGGAGGAAAAGCACTACAATAAGTAGTCATCATTGTTCTAAGACATTTTTATGGAGGAAAATACATTATTACAATCTATCTTTTTCTGACTTCAGATCTCTTTTTCCCTCTTATAACATTAATTTAGAAGAAGCACAAAGTTAATTCTTTTTTTTTAAAGGCTCATTAATGCATTTTTCCCAAGTACAGTAGTTTGAACATACTCATAAGAAGTGATCAGAACTGTGGATGGGTAGAAGGTCTTTAGATTTAATCAAAAATCCTGTGAACAGACTCTCCCCAGGTATTTGAGCTGAAGCAGGTCCTGCAAACACCTGCTGGACCCTGCGGATGAATGAATTCAGTGTTTTGGGGACAACGGGGCCCCAGAGACACCACATCCTACTCAGCCCCAGCCCCCATCGTCACTTGGTTTTCAGAATTCTCAGCCTCAATGCTATCTCAGCCCACCTACCTTTTTCACCCTACTTCTCTTAAACACCTTCTTTTCTCCTGCTGTCATCTATGGGGAGTTTCCAAACACACATCCAGAATCATGCAGATCTGAGGTGAAGTTTTCACTAGTCTGCATCAGTGAAGGAGAGACAGAGACACATCCAGTAAGATTTCTGTTAAGGTAGTCTTTTATCCCAAAATTATTATGATCTTCATCTTTTTCTGTCTTCCTTCCTTTTCTTTCTTCCTTCCTTTTTGATTTTAAATTATCTCTGCTCATATAAAACAGTAGTGGCAGTTATTTTTGTTTTGTTTATGATATCCTTAATTCAGAGAATAAACGCTGCTCACCCTATGTTGGTCACTCCATATTTATATGCTCCTTTGCATATTAGTGTGTGTGTGTTCAAATTTAATAATCTGTGAATCTCAAATCATTTCAAAGCCATGGAGTACTTGTTTCCATCATGTTTCAAGAGATGGTGTCTTGGACTGGCAGACAACTTGGTAAAATGAAAAGCACAGAAGGTTCTGGAGTCTCACAGACAAGATCTGTGCTTGGAACGGAATCTGGTTCTTGTGGCCCCTGAGCAGGCACTAAGCTCTCTGAGCTCAAGCTTCACTTTCTATACAACTAGGGTGATAACAGCTACCTCAGAGAGTTGTCAGAAGAGGAACACTTCTAACTTAATGTATAATATAGTGCATGCTGAAAGAATGTTGATTCCCTGGACTTCTGTGCCTCTTTTTGTCCCCCCTACTCAGCACTTGGAGAAATAGATTAAAAAACGCTCAGTACACAAATCAGAAATAAGAAAATGCAAGACTCTGACACTAGCAAGTGCCCACAATTAAAATAGTGAGTGAAGGAAGCATTGGCAGAGAGACTAGTTGGAAATTGCAGAGTTGGGTAGGGTTAATTCTGGAAGACTCTTTCCAGGATTGAGGTGAGTTTTGAAGTCTGTTGAGTATGAAGAAGTCTTTTTTTTTTAATGGAAATATAGTTGATTTACAATATTATATTAGTTTCAGGTGTACAACGTAGTGATTCAGATTTGTTATAGATTGTACTCTAATTAATAACTTAAGTTATTACAAAGTAATGGCTATGTTTCTCTGTGCTGTATTCTTGTTGCTTGTTTACTTTATGCATAGTAGTTTGTATCTCTTAATCCCCTACCCCTATCTTACAACACCCTTCCTCCCCTTTCCCCACTGGTAACCACTAATTTGTTCTCTGTTTCTGTGAGTCTCTTTCTGTTTTGTTTTATACATTTGTTTGCTTTCTTTTTTTAGATTCCACAAGCATGAAGAAATCTTACACAGGGATGGTGTATTGGACAGCAGCTAATCCTATGTTCAGCAACGTGTGGGACATATCTCACTAAAGATATGAGTGATGTTTTATATGGTACAGAGGCATTAAACAATGTGTAGTCACACTGTTAGAGTTATTCCGCATCCAACTCTTTCAATTCTTCTGACTACATCACGAAGAAAGTCTCAGTTTGTACTAGACTATCTTTAACATTTCTCTAATACTTAATAACCCATTTTAACAAAGAATTTCAGGCTTCAGGATCACAGCCATTGAGAAGCAAGAAATATCTAAATGATTAAAAATGTTTTATTTTCATTGTCTTTATTTTTCCCATTCCCTTCTGCTTACATTTTATTTCATTCACATCAATGATATAAAAAATTTTAAGTATATTTAAATGTTAAAGGGAAGTAAATTTAAAACATTAAGGTAATAATGAAGGTTGTACGCAGCAAGGGCAACCAATCATAACAGTGGCCCAATAATGAGCGAAATTTAGAAAACATTGATCAGGCCCGTCTCTCTCATAAGGAAACGGATGAGTAAAATGAGATTCAGAGAAAAGAAGTTACTCTTTTCCAAGATCACATAGCTAGCTATCCTTAGGACTGAAGCTCAGTTCTTCTGTGCCCCTCTTCATTTATCTAACTCTGCATCAGACAACAAATTCTAGTGTTAAACTGAAGGTAATTGGATATAAAATAAAAACAGATTATGTGTTGGAGGTTGTTGGGAAGGGACTGGTTGAAGAGGCTGATGAGTGTTATAAGGGAGACTTAGTGAAGGCAGACTTGTATAGAACCTGATGCTGGAGTTCATCAAGTCTAAGGCAATTCTCGAGGGTGTCATGACAGCGATTCCTCTTGGAATCCAGCAGAGATGGCTTGAATCCCAACTTTTCTACTTGGCAAGAGACCAGTGTACACCTCTCAGCTCATCTGTACAGATTTATAGGAATGATAATAGCTAACATTTATGGGGCACATCATCTGCCAAGCCCAATGTGATGCATTATCTCACTTAACCTTCAAAAGAAGACAGAAAGCAGCTATTATTACCCTCATAAGATAGCTGAGGACATCTACAGCTAAAGCAGCAACGGAGTAGAATTCAAGCCCAAGCAGTTTCAGTCCAGAGTCTGACCTTAACCACAATCCTATTCTGTGAAAATTAAACACAAACAAGGGCTGCAAAGCACCTAGCCCGGTGCCTGGCACATAGGCCGCAAAATGCCTTTCAACCCTCCCTCTCTGCCCACGCGGTAGTGCTAGTCACATCCTGCTTGGCATCCAGAACCTTCTCTGCAGGGGCCTAGCCAGGGACTACAACTCCCAGGATGCACTAGGCGGAGAAACTGGCCAATCAGGAAGCCCTGTCTCACTTCCACTGCCGGGTCTCCCCACTTAGCAGCCAGAACTTCGCGGTGACGGCTGGCGCGCTGGGAACCGACGGGGTTAGTGTTGTGGGCTGCCCAGGGTTACCAGATTTTAAATAATCTTAATCCAGTTTTGGTGTGTGGGCTGGAGGTGAAGACCGTTGACATGTCCAGGCTGCCTCAGGTTCCATCTTCAGGCGCCAAGCAGGGCGGGTCGCCAGGTCTCTTAGCCCGTGGCTAAGAGCCCGGTTTCCTCAAAGGCATCGTCACCTGTTGGGTCGAGAAGGAGCGGTTGTCTGGGCGGCTCCAGGGAGGGCCGGTGGTCAAGGCTGCTGAGCACGTTTCGCGTTGTCCTGATCAGGTTTGGGAGCCTGAGGACTGCAGAAACTTCGAGGTTGCCTCTGGCTCCATCTTCAGGCCCCAGCCTGTGGCCGCCTAAGGCCTGGGGCTCCTCACGCGTGTCACGCCAAGGAGGAAGACTTGGCCTTTAGAAGGAAAACTTAAGGGATAATAATCGCTCCTCAGGGGGAGGGCCTGGCCTCCTGGCCTCTGGCCCCGTGTTAGTGCCTAAGCTGCATTCCTGCCTTCAGTCTGTGGTATCATGGCGTCCGACCCCCTATTCCCTTGGCCCCCGAGCCTGGTCTCCACTTCCCACCTCCTGGGGAAGCACTGTTTCACCAGCTTCTCCTTTCTCTGAGTGATATCCTGACCGAGCTCCCTGGGGAAGGCTTGACCAGCTCTGGCCTCGCTCTGGTCCACTAGGGTCCCCTTGCCACTCTGGCCTCTGACCCCACCCCACCTACGGGCACCTGAGGGCCCTGGATAACCTGACTCCAGAGTGGAGAGGGTCAACTTTCTTGGGCATTTCTCCATCCATTTCGTTTCTACTTACCTCTTGGTTTTTACTTGTATTTTATTTTTACCTTCATATCTTTAAGGTTCTTTAATTGTACCATCCCCACCCTACCTCCTTTTTTTTTATATCATCTTTCCTTTCTCTTCAAACCTGGGTCTTTGGCTTTGCCATACCCAAGTAAGAGAGCTGCCATTCCATTTTCACTGCCTAGGGGCTTGTAGGTGGATGCGAAGTGTAGTTTATTCATTGTCTGGAGATGAAAAAAATTTATTTCCTTTACAGTGGCTCTGAAGTGAGTGAAATAGGATAAATTCCCCCGACTCAGGAAAAGGCAGAGGCAAGGAATTGATTTCAAGGTTAGTTTGTTTTCAATTTTTGGACAAGCAGCCTCACACGTAACTGCCCACCTTCTGGAGCTGTGTGCACTAATTGTGGTTTATTCAAGTTATTTTGAGATATTTGAATGGCTAAGGTTAGTTTCTAGTGAATCACCTAGAACACCTCTATATATTTATATCTGACACAATTGGCTAAATATATGTACTTTATATATAACATAGTAACACGTTGATTTACACATTTCAGCTAAATTAAAATGTGTGTTGCCCTAAATCCCAAAGCTAAAATAGAAGTGGCCATGTTGCCATCTTTGTAGTCAAGGAATTATAATCAAATCTTATTTTAAGCTTTACTATGTACTTAAAGAAACCATGTATGGACCCTGTCATTCAAGCATAAGTTAGAAAAAGATGCTGACTTACATAAACAAAATTAGAGAAGATCTTATATGAGATTGCTAAATTGTAAGGTAGTTTATAAGTGCTGAGGCTTTCTGAAACGGGGACATCTGCATTTCCATTTTAAGGGCCCCATCTTGTGGATATGGTTTGATTAAAGAAGACACCTCATCCTAAGAATTCCAGTTACAGGTGTTTTCAGTTGGAAAAATATTAAGTTGATTCCTTCATATGTTGGAATTCTAGCCATTATAGTCTCTCTAAAGAGACTATAATTTCACAAATATTTTAGTTCTGAAATAACAGATTTTTCCTTTCAGAAATGTTGAAAATTTAAGTATTTTTAAAGTATACACAAATACTCCTGATTTATACATTGTTTTTGTTTCTCTTTTAAAATCAGATGTCTGACAATAATGTTACCAACCATAAGCTAAATGTGGAAGCCATAATTAAAAATATTAACACAATTTCTTTGGAGTTGAAGAAAATGAAAGGTAAGTATGGAATCACTGAATTAAAATGTTTGCATGTCATTGTTATAAAATAAATAGTAGAGTCAATTTGTGCTTCTGCTGGGGTGAAACTGAATTTTGCCTACTAATTAGGATTTTTCTATTTCTTAAGAAATGCTTACACTGTAATATGAACTAGATCTCTGAAGATGCATTATGTTTGAGCATTGACCTGGAGGTTAGCAGACTTGAATTTTCATCCCTGAATCCATTAATCATTACTAAGCCCCTAAAGTTCCCTCCAAGTCAAAACTTGTAAGTTTGCTTGATTGTGTGAATTAATGGTTCTAGTAGGATTAGATCTTAATAGGTTATGATGTTTAGTCACTCAGCTTAGAGACATATTCTGTAATTTTATCCCAGGCATGTAAAATTTCCGTGATTGAATATTTCACCTATTCTTGACCAAACATTTCCTATGTTGGGAAACTCTCTATATCACCAGTCAATCTATTCCATCTTAGACAGTTCTTCTTCATGGACTAGCTGAAATCTTTTTCCCTATTTCTTTCATCCATTGGTCCTATTTCTAACCATGAAAACCACTGACTGTGTAGTGGTTATTCTTATGAAAACCTTTGGTATTTGAAGACAGTCTCTGTGTCAGTTATGAGACCTTCCTACAAGTAACAAAATACCAATTTAACATGGCTTATACAATATGGAAGATAATAAGAAGATCCAAGGTTTGGCAGCCCTAAAGCTAACTCAGAGTTTTAAAGACTTCCTCAGGTACTAGGTTCTTTCCATATTTCTGCTCTGTTATGTTCACTCTGTTTGTCACTTCTCATGGTCATTACCTGCAGACATGACCGTATACAGACACTGTCTCTGCCTGTATCTCTCTTTTTTTTTTTTTGTGGTACGCAGGCCTCTCACTGTTGTGGCCTCTCCCGTTGCGGGGCACAGGCTCCAGACGCGCAGGCTCAGCGGCCATGGCTCACGGGCCCAGCCGCTCAGCGGCATGTGGGATCTTCCCGGACCGGGGCACGAACCCGCGTCCCCTGCATCGGCAGGCGGACTCTCAACCACTGTGCCACCAGGAAAGCCCTCTTCTACCTTTTCATATTACCTATCACACTGTATTGTAATTGCATGTCTACTTACTTTTCCTATCCCTGCTCATCTGTAAACTCCTTAAGGGTATTCCTAGCACTTAACACAGTGCCTTCATATAATAGGCTCTTGAAAAACATTGATTAAATGAACAATTGGTTCCGGATGCTTGCACTCATGTAAAACAATTAGAGAAGCTTTAGATTCTTCTCAAACTTTATTATCTAACTGTTCTGGTTTGGGGATTATTCTTTCATGAAGTAAAATAAAATAATTATGATCAATGTGTTTCTGAAAAGTTGTGGGGTAGGGCAGGCAGTGAAGATACAAGACTTGTAGAGCTAGACTAGGAAGGTAGACTTCTGGTAAACAGGGAAGATTAAACGAACACTGTTACCCCCACTTTCTCCCAAAAGTAATAATATCAATAGCTAACACTTATAGCATTTACCATAATCCAGATACTCTTCCAAGAGCTCTACATAAATGGGCTCAATCGTCATAACAACGTTATGAGGTAGGAAATAATACCGTTGGCATTTACAGATACAGAAACAGATATAGAGAGGTTAACTAACTTTCCCAGAGTTACCCAACTAGTCACTGATAGACCTGAGATTTAAATTTAAAGTCCTACAAGTTGAGGGAAAGAGTAGTACTAAAAACAAGGGTCTTAAGACAAAGTTTACATATTGAGTTACAAGACCCACAGCGGGGAAACCCACTTGGCTACAAGACATTGGCAGCCAGATTTATACCCTCAAGCAGATTTTTCTTTCAGGAATCTGACCAGCCTAAGAGAAAAGACCTAAAGATACTGATAGCAGAGGTTCCTCCAACAAAATACCCAACCAGATCACCCCACAATATAGACCACCATGGGCAAAGAACTTCCAATTGTCTTTTTAGTACCATAGTCTTAAATATGAGCAGACAAGTATGGAAAACAGATATTTGAGGAAAGCATCTAATGTGAAAAGCAGAGACAAAACCAATAAATAGATTCAATCAACGGGGAAGAAACAGATTAAACTCCAAGAAACTATCATTAATATCCACAGAGAAGTAAGAGAAGATGCTATGTTCCTGAAAAAGGAACAGGATACTATAAAAAATATTTAGAGAACAAAGTTAAAAGTGTGACATAGAAATAAACTCTGGAGAAGGGTTTAAAGATAAAATGAAGAAAATTATAGTGTAGAGCAAAAACACAGACAAGGAAGTCCAACATCCAATAAATAGGAGTTCTAGAAAGAAAGAACATAGACAATGGCTGGGGAAGAAGTCATTAAAGAAATAATCTGAGAAAATTTTCCAGAGCTGAAGGATATGACTTTTTACAATGAAAGACCCCATCACAGTAGATTGAAAATAGACCCATACTAGAAAACAATACTACAAAATTTCAGAGCACTGGAAGAAAAAAAGATTCTTAAATCTTCTAAAGAGAAACAATGATTAAGAATTAGAATTGTATGAAAATTCTCCATAGAAACACTGGAAGCTAAAAGAAAATGCAGCAATGCCTTTGGAAATCTGAAGAAACATGATGTCCAACCTAGATTTCTATAGCCAGTCAATGTATTAAGCATTGGTGTAGAGAGAGAAATTTTCAGGCATAAATTTCCCCACCTCAGGAAGTTACCTAGGTTGCATTCCACCAAACAAAGGAGTAAACCAAAGAAAGAGAGACCTGAGATTCTGGAAAAAAGATATTCCACATAAGGGAGGGGTGAAAGGAGACCCTAGGATAATGGTGAAGGGAGTTCCCAAGATGTGAGCTGTACAGCAGTCCTAGAGAGCTGTCAGTCCAGACTAGAGCTGATCAGACAGCTCTAGGAGAGGAGAGGCTTTCAACAATAGAATAGTCAAGGCACTTGACTATACTGAGAGGAGATTTACCCAACTGCAGAAATTTGGGATATATCCATGATAATTAAGCAATGAATAAAGGAAACAATTATTAACTGTGGTTGGGTGGTAGCTTGCAGGAAGGGAAACAGCATGTAGGACTCAGCTGTAAAGATTATATAATCAAGAAAAATTTAAACATTAAATATTGAGCTAAGAAAAATTGTCCTCAAGTACCGTGGGGGAATGGGTATAAGTGAAAAGAGCTATATCTTAATCTTCTGTGATCAGAAGCAAATAGATAATACCTAAAATTGAAAAAAAATATGCATGCCATTTAGAGATATGGAGGTTAAATACCACCCCTCCCAAAACAAACAAACAAAAAAACACAGAAGAGAACCACAAAAGCAACAAAAACAAAATGGGCTCCAAAAAAGTTAAAAGTGGTTGCCTCTAGGAGAATAGGAACTGCTATTTTTTGCAACATGCTTTATTTGATTCTTTATACTATGTGCATGTATAACAGATAAAAATAGTAATTTTAAAAATACATAAATTTGCATAAATCAAATTGCAATTTAGTAAGATAACTGACAATTTGAGCTAAAGAACCCTTCTAGTAAGTTTCTATATCATGCTTATTTTGTAGTATATAAATTTGACTCTAAGTCAAAATTGGGCACATCTAAATTGTGGTTTGAGCAATAATCACTTAAAAGAAAGCTAAATTAAGAATTAGGAAATAGCTCCTTAAAGTAATAATAGTTGCCTATGACATACGTGCTACGATATAATGTCTTCTATTATTTTGTTTTACACAGAGCTCTCCCAGTTACTGCTTTGTGACCTTACCCTATGTTTTGGTCATCCTATGAAGACGGATGATTTAAAGGAAACAGAAAGAAACAACCCCCTCTTTGAAGAGTCTAAAATGTCAGATCTATGTCTTGCTTCTAACAGTTTTTTAATCTGATTTTTTATTTATTTGTTGTGAATTTATAACTTTTTATTGTTGAATTAACACATACCTAGGAGAATTGAGTTTACTAATATATTTAATATAATAAAAAACAAACTAAAAATATGTTGAGTTGTAAAGAATCATTTCATGCTCTTGAAGGCTGTTATTTTCTTGTTTTAATGTTTCAAGGAATGGCTAATTTATTTCATTAATGCCAAGAGTATGACATAGGAAATTGGCCATGAGGCACTGCTTATCCTTTACCCTATGCTTGAATTTGGCTTAGGTTGAAAGAGAGTCACTAAATTATAAATGTACGGTATGAGTTTACATTAATCAGATCTCTCCTGGTAGCAAGTGCCAAAAGCAACTCAAGCTAGCTGAAGCATGTATTGGGTCATGTGACTTGAAAGTCCATGGTTGGGATAGATTTCAGGGCCTCCACTAATTCATCAGATGTCTGTATCCTGGTTCTGTTTCTGTACATTGGCTTCATCCTCTCCTATTAAAAGCTGATTTCCTCCATATGCCAGGTAGAAGGGGGTAGAGGTATGGTAGACAACTCCAGGTGTACAACATTATCTTTTGGGGATCCCAGAGAAAAGAGATCTTCTCTGTCTCAGTGTTTAACATTCCAGAGAAAGATCCTGATTGGCCCAGCCTTGATTAAGATGGGTCCTGAGCAACTGTGTTTGTTGAGGCTGGTATCATATGCCAGGGTCTGTAGCAAAGGAGAGACCCCACCAAAAGAACAGAGTTGCCATGGCCTGAAGAAGGGGAGAAAGAATGCTAGTCATAAAAGCATCAGATGCCACTCATTTCTGTCACTGAAGTGGAATGGGTTTTAGTTTTAGGATACCTTTATTCTAAAACTTCCTAATTTCTGTCCCTTTCCACCAACGAAAACTTAATAAGCGTTTACCTTGTAAACATAATTCACTACCATATAGTTGCTTTGAAATCTACCATGTCCTTCATTTTAGATGTTTTTGAACATAAAGTACAGAATACCATGAAGCGAGACACAAGGTCAGCAGAGCTTGCAGTGTTTTCTATCCTCATTACACAGCACCTAGCTCAGTGCACAGAATAGGCATGACATCAACGCTTGTTGAATATCCTATTGAATAAACAGGTAAATGAATGCACGATTTTCAGCTTTAGAATTCCTGAGTTCTGGACCCTAATTTGAGAATTTCCAGTTTCTAAGGATGAAGTTTTGCGAAGCATCCTTTTTATCATCATTGATTAGAAGTCTCCACATGCTCATTATCTTAGCAAATCGTGCCAGTGGTCTTTCTGTTAGCTCATGAAAGTGAAGATGCAAGATATTCTTTGTGACTCAGAAAACTCGCAACTGAAACAGAGAAGCCAAAAATTTTTGTTAGTAAAAGTTGTGGGGACTTCCCTGGTGGTGCAGTGGTTAAGAATCCTCCTGCCAATGCAGGGGACATGGGTTCAAGCCCTGGTCCGGGAAGATCCCACATGCCACGGAGCAACTAAGCCTGTGTGCCACAACTACTGAGCCTGTGCTCTAGAGCCTTCACGCCACAACTACTGAAGCCTGCGTGACACAGCTACTGAAGCCCGTGTGCTTAGAGCCCATGCTTCACAACAAGAGAAGCCACCGCAATGAGAAGCCCGCGCACTGCAACGAAGAGAAGCCCCTGCTCACCTCAACTAGAGGAAGCCGGCACGCAGCAATGAAGACCCAATGCAGCCAAAAATAAATAAATAAAATTTTTAAAAAGTTGTGGAATAACAACCAAGGCCTCAAAGGGGAGAACTTAACTAAATGCAAGGTTTTCATTTTGTGAAATGCCTACTACTTTTTGTTAAATGAGATATGTAGGTTGAAGGAAAGAAGTGAATTGCTTTAAAGAATTTATAAAGCCTTTTGGGGAAGGGTGAAGAGAGGGCTTTATGACAGTTGTCAGGGGGATAAAAATAGAAAAAAGGTATCTAATTGGAAAGTCTGATCAAATTTTTCCATGTATATATACATGGCTTTTTCATCTTCCCGGGAAGACTTTGATAAAAATCTACATCACTTGATGATGCTTTTGGAGTTGGGTAGGGGTGGAGGAGGTAGGGTGTGGGTGTTGGTTGTGATGAAATTAAATCCGGGTGTACATGACACCAAAGCCTCATCTCTAAATTTAAAATGTTTTCTTTTGGTATTTGTTGCTTCAATTTGCTTTAAAACAGAAAAATAATAGTGTGAATGAAATAAAGTCAATAAAGTTGTTTTAGGAACCAAAAAGTGAAGCAAAAGGCAAATTAATTTTAATTCCAAGAAGTTATCCCAACTGCATTTATCTTTTTCATTAAAAAAGTATACAAAAATCCCCCCAGCAAAAGCACCAAATAAGTATGAAACACTTTTGAAGCCTCTTAAATTATTGCTCTTGAGAAATTAAATTTTAGTAATTTTCAAATTATACATATAAAACTGATGATTGCTTTGAATGGTAAAGGATTGGCTATTTAAAAAATCAGTTTTACGTGTTATCAAAAGCTATTACCATTTCAGCATTTTGAAACTTACCCCAAATTATTTCTGTAGGTATGTAAACTACTGTACTTGGAAATGGGTGTTCAAATACACATCTTTTTAAAATGAATTATTACAGTGCACTACTAGACTTCAGGTGTGAACATTATTACTCATGCACTTTGCACATACTGAAGAAGAATAAATAAATTATGGGATCTTTGACAGTCTTCATTTCAAACACTTTCTTAAGGGAAAGAACAAAACCCTTGTGTTCGTGTTGAGGGGTTCAAATCAGTCCTGAGTGTTTGACGGTTCACCAAGATTGATTGATCTTCCCAGGCTGGGACAGAGGCAGGAGGAAGGTTCATTTGCTTGGCTAACTTGCTAGGGATAACCTGCAGAATACGTTAATGTGCACTGGTATCTGGAACCTCGGTTCTTCCCATCAATGAGCAGAAGTGGCATTTTCCTGAAGTAGTCGATAATATCTGACACAGACAGAAAGTCCTGAAAGATTCAAAATAGGGAGCTAAATCAACATTGGAATAGGTAGTGTGAATTTCACTCTCAGTTTTTTTTTATCTGCATAATATCCTACCTCTTGAAGTATGAGGATTATGGGAAAAACCCATGTAAAACTTGGCAAATATTTTAATGATTTCTGCTATAGAACTTTGAAAAAAATAATTCCTCACCAATATCCAGCAAACCTTGGACAAAAGACAAATATGTATTTAGGTATATATATTTTTAACCTCATATAGGGAATTATATATATTATAGAGATAGAGGGAGAGAGGGAGAGTCTAATTATGATAGCCTTACCTTAGGATCGTTCTATCTGTGTGGTTCGGTTTTGGTTTTTGTAGCCCTGCTTTACTCTAAATCACGAACAATGTTAGGAGGTATAAGGAATCAGGAGGTCAGACAGCATTGCCGGTGTCTGAAGATGCATAATAGTTCCTTCATGATCTCCGTCGTGTCCCCACTGCCACCTCCACACTCACTTGCTCTGTAGCAAGTCTTTGCATTCATTACCTGGATCACCCTATCCCTGATGGTCAGACTGGGAAACCCCCATCCATCCATCTAGATATGGGTCAGAGGTCATTTGGTACCCCAGACAGAGTTATGCACTTCCTCCAAGACTACTCTGCTAGGTGCCTCCCTCCAGGGCAACTGCAATGAGTGGTTTGTATTTGTGTGTTTCCACACTAGACCAGTAGAAGTCCTGGAGGGCAGACATCTCTGCTTCTATAGGACCTATGCAGCTCTACCCATGCTGAACCAGTGATTCAAACGTGACCAAAATCATGTGGGTTTTTTTTTTCTACTGGTTTACATTACCATAACTTAAAAATATTTGGAGTGAAGTGGAAGTTATGGGTAAGTTGTTTCTCATTCTGGAAATGTTTGATTCAGCTGATCCTCCTCCTGGAAATTTGAACTTAAAGAACATGTTTGGGGCATTAAAGCGACTAGCATAAACCTTGGAAAAATAGAGGAAAAGGTCTTTGGCAATCTGGCCACCTTCATTGGCCTTACTTCCATTTCTAGTAAGCAATGACCCAAGTCATTTTTCCAGATATCCATTTAAGACACAGCCCTATAAATACACTGTAATCTTACGTTAAAATTATGTCATAGAGGTGACTTAATTCACCTCTGTGTCACAGAATGGATTTGCCTTTGGCACCATCTAACTGGATTTTTAAAAATTTAAATGCTAACATACATATATTTTTTAAGTTACACATGTAACTTTAGACTATTTGGAATAAAAGATATAAGTAGCAGAGGTAGATACTGTTACCATTTTATTTCCTTCCAGTAAAGGAAGGGCTTCACTAATGTGACTTAACTCTAAAGTTGCCAGGCAGTATGGACCCCAAAAGAATGCTACAGCAAGGTTCCATGTAGGTAGGTATGCAGAGAGGCATAAATAGAGAATTGGGGGAAATTTTACAACTAGAAGTCCTTACCTCTTTCCCTCGGAGTCCAGTTCCCAACAAGTAAACTTGGCTTTCCTCCTGATAACGGATCTGGATGTTGTAAACTTTATCTTTGTACAACACCATGAGGACGTATGGATTGGTTATTGTTTTTCTAGAGCTGTCTCTAACCAGGAAAGTGCCATCCTAAAAGGATAGATTCTTGTTATTATGGGAGCAGCAAAAGTCAATACTCCTGTTGCCTGTGAGAGCAGTAGACAAGCCTCTAGGGATCTGGGAACCTACCAGTTGACAATTCAGTGAACATTTAGTTCCCCAAACAGCTGCAGTCCCATGTGGCATGGATTTCTTGGTTGTCAAGAAAGAGGCAGCAGAGATTATGTTAGAGCAATTTCCAAATTTCAAAGAGACCTCTTTGAAGTCTCTTGATGAAAAAGGAATCTCTTTTTCAGTAATAACAAATGATAGATGGTTGAGTGGATAAAGGGCCAGCAAAATAAGGACTTTATTGGTTAAGTAAAGATATATCTTCCTACTGCTGAGAGCTATTTCCCTAACTCTTTCTTTCCACAGTCAAAGTCAGAAAACACCCAAATTCCTAAGAAATTTACCCATTTTAAAACCTCATGGTATCCAGGTACAGTGTTTCATCATCAAACACCTGAACAAAATCCAGTGTGGACCATCTGTGTTCTTATCTCCCTTTTTTTTCTTATATTTACCAAAATAGTATTGTGATTTGTCCTGTACTTTAAAATTTCATTCCATAAGTTAGCTACATAATATTAATACTATAAAGGTCTAATATTAAAATAAAATGAATTAGGAAGGACTCATTTAAATTACTCCCTCCTCTGTGTATTGAATCAGGATGGTTCTAAATAGCCACCAATCTGCAATTATGGCTTTCTTTTGTTTTTTTTATTCCAGGTTGATTGAGTAACTTCTAGTTGGAACATCTCTGTTGAACAAATATACGTGTGGACCAGCGATTCATAGCCCTGGCTTCACTTTAGAATTTCAAGTTCTGAAGACTCCCAGAGCCCACACAGCACCCCTGACTAATTGAATCAGAATCTCTCCAAGTGAGACCAGAATCAGAATTTTTTAAGGCTTCCCAGGTGATTTAAATGTGCAACCAAGCTTGAGAACTACTGTTGCACTCTTGAGATGTGAAAGAAAGATGAAGGATCTTTGCTTTCCTGTCTCTGATATATAGATCTAAGGTTAATGTTCAGCACTGGAAGACAGGAAATCTGGTTTAAGACCTTTCATATTAAATGACAGCTAGAAATTTCTAGCGGAAAGGACAAAAAATTGCTGTTGTCTCTCTCAATACGGGGTCCCTTCACATTGATGTGGATGGCAACTGTGTATCAAGAGGAAGATGGAACCGATAAGACATTGGAAATTTGGGGGAAAGAGAGTCTCCTTTTGATGCTGTGTGATTCCTGTGAAAAGATGAACCATTTTACTTAATAAAATCTCCTAAGATTCTGCCAGCCAAATGACCACCTTAATTTAGATTTTTTTCCCCAGGGTCCTAAGAGTCTGGTAGGACACTGGTAGGTGGAAAGCTGGCACTAATTGGCCCCCTTGGTATAACAGCATGAATGGCACCCAGCAGAATTCCTAGCCCATAATTGATACTCAGTAAAAGTCAGTTCCATTCCTTTTCTTCCATTAATATTTATAACTACTTAAAAAATAAACTTTAGCACAGTACCTGGTTTATCTTTCTAAGAGCCGCTTCTGCCTCTAATCGGGTAATATAAGAAACGTACCAGTCTTCATTTAATGAATTCTGAAAATGTAAATTTTTAAAAATGGTATAAATTTTGCAGTTACATATGTAAGTGAAAAGGAAAGCCTCCAAGTAATCATTACCATAAATCACCACCTCAGTTCCATGAAGTTTGAAGCATTTATTTTCTTAATTTGAATATAGAATCATTCAGGTGAGAATAAATAGAAGATATTTTGTGTGAACTGCTTTTTTTCATGACACTAGTTGCAAAGGTAGCAGTGAATAAGCATTTCATATATAATGAAGCCTCTAATCAGGAACGATATAGATGTAATAATTTCTTCAGTGTAGTATAATAATATATTTAATGAAAAAAACTAGGTTAACGAGCAGTTAAGTGACTTATGCAATGTCATAAACCAAGAAGCAGATGAAAAACACGGTTATTTTTCTCATTGTTTAATGCAAAACACACATTTGCCATTGGAAGAGGAACACCAAGGAAAAAAGAACATATTATTTTTCATCTGAGTCCTCCTCTTGATTTTTTTCACTAAAAAAATTAAGACTAACAGAAGATAAAAGAACAAGAGAGTATTCATTGGGAGTTTCTGATGATTCATTTACTGGGGTAGAAATAAAATACAAACATATGCTTTATATTACCTCTTCTTCTGAACGGGATGGTAGCTGAGGTTTGTTTGGAGCTGGCGAGGGAAAGCTCCTGCCTTCACCTCTGGGAGGTGGCCTGTTGGTAGGGCCTTCAAAAGTAGAGCATTTTCAAAGTTCATTTACTTTAAGCAATTTTTCACTTGTCATAACACATTTCCCCCCCAAAATGCCCTTGCAGTTATTCCCAGCAGTTAACATTTCAAGACACCACAGCTTCAAATATAATTTTCGGGACTTCCCTGGCAGTCCAGTGGTTAAGACTCGACTCCGTGCTCCCAATGCAGGGGGCACGGGTTCGATCCCTGGTCGGGATCCTGCATGCCACACAGCCAAAAAAAAAAAAAAAAAAAAAAGCCACTTGTTCGAAACCACAAGGGCTGTTCAGGCCCTATCCTGTAGCCAGGCCAGTGAAATTTTGAGACACTACCACACATTTGAGTGATTGCTTCATTGTGCACGTTACATATATACCACCCATGTGATGACAATGTGGTGATAAAATAATTATGTTCTCATTGTTTTCACAAAAAGAAATTTAAGTTACCCAAGATGAGGTGAAGTTACCTTAAGAATATTTTTAGCTTTTAGAACCAGAGTTTACTATCTGCTGTTCTTTACCAAATTTTCTACAGAGTTCAACTTCCATAGAAAGCCCCGCCAACTATCTGATCAATCAGGAAGTCTGTATTGGGTTCTATAAATTACCCAGCACTCGTGCTTCGCCTTCTCTAACGCCTTTTTTTCTTGTTGCCAGTTCCCTGAAACTTTCCAAGAGAATGTGTTTCAGGAAAGGTTTGATTTTGTTGATTTATAATTGCCAAGGCTGTCTCCTGTGTGCCAGAACAGCTGTTAAAGGCTGGGAAATTCTGTGAGTTGAATGTTCTCTTAATAATTCATGCATCATTCATTTGTTCATTCAACAGACATTTTTTCAGCACTACTACGTCCAGGCCCTGAGTAAGGCACCCATGTATGCTACCTTTCATTCTCACAGCAACCCCGCAAGGTGGGTATTATCTTCTTTTTTGAATATCAGGAAACAAAGGCTCAGAGAGTCTAAATAAAGCATGTGCTCTTAGTGGCAGCGCCAAGACTTGAACTTTACTGTGCATAAATGAGAATTCCAGGGGGACCCAGTATCACCCAGGCTCAGGAATATGCATTTAACAAGCACTCCAGGTGGTTCTGCACCAGGGCTGTTACTCCATCTACAATACACCACAAGGGGCAAACTGCCTGCCCCTGGGCCACTGAGAGAGGAGAGTTACTTGGGAAGAGCCAGAGTCTTCCCAGCCATGTCACCTGGATTACTTGAGATGATGTTCCCTGTTTCTAAATAAGCAGATCAGGCTAGCCTGAGCTGCTGATCTTCCTTCTTAAGGCTCCAAGTACCTGAACAGACCTTCCCCATGCCCACCTTTGCAGTCCAACATGGCAGGCACTTTTATAATGTTTGTTGAATGAATGAAATCTAGCTATATGGGAAAGTAATATAATCAAGGCTTATAGTGCATGGCTGTTTTAGAGTTGAGGAATTATTCTCTTTCTGCTTCTGCATCTGCAGGCTAGCACTACTAAGTCATTATTCATGACAGACAATATACTACTTTTCATTGCAGTCACCCACCACCCTTAACATCTAGATCCTCAAGGGTTTTGGACAATATACAGCACATCCTTTATTTTCCTGACCTTGGGACAGCCAGTGGAGGATTAGACTGAGGACCAGGTGTCCTGGTACTCTTAGGAGAAAAGGGTTCAATTTTGATTAAGGTAGTAAAGTAAGCCCTCTGCATCCACAGGTTCCACATCTGTGAATTCAACCAACTGCAGATTGGTTCAGCCAGTGGGTTGGTTGAATCTGTGGATGTGGAGCCTGTGGATGTGAAGTTCTGATGGTGCTATGCCATTTTACACAAAGAACTTGAACATCCTTGGATTTTGGTATCTGTGGGGTCCTGAAACCAATCCCCCTCCCATATTAGAGGGATGACTCTATTCCAAAAAAATTAACTGACTGTTTATATTAATAATCCCCATCACCAACTCATAAAAGCAGGAGTCTGTGGAATTCACTTTGTGAGATACTGCTGTAAGTGAAGTGTCTGAAGCTCAGATGCCTGCAGGGGCCAGGCAAGGAACACAAAGTAGGTTCACAAAATAATGAGTTGTGGACACTGGAAAATTGAGGGATGTGTGTGGAGGAACTGTGGAAGCCATATAGTGAATATGGACACTATATCCTCAAATGCCTAGGAAACATTGAAAACGTAGTGGATTTCATTGGTGTCAGCAGTAGGGTCTCACACATACATGGGATGATGTACCCAATTGAATGTAATAGATGTGCTCCTGAAAAAAGTTCTACTCTTGAGTTACAATT
This sequence comes from Hyperoodon ampullatus, assembly GCF_949752795.1. Lineage (NCBI taxonomy): Eukaryota > Metazoa > Chordata > Mammalia > Artiodactyla > Ziphiidae > Hyperoodon > Hyperoodon ampullatus. The sequence goes on from NC_136917.1 coordinate 14,665,279, forward strand.
TAAACTTACTAAAGTAGTTTCCTATTTATAACACATACAGTACTGGTGTTCCTGTATGTGTACCATGAGTGCCAAAAAAAAAAGAGTGTTTTGTTTTTTCCTCACAGGATTTTTAAAAGTCTTAAGTCAACCTTTAAAAATGGTGTAATTTCACATTAAAAGCCATATTTCCAGTTTTTCTTGAAAAAAAATCAGGAATTCTGGTAACACTGGGTGAGTTTCCTAGCATGAGAAAAAAATCTGTTTACTAGAGTTGGGTGACTTTCCATAGTCATGTCAGTCATTCAACAAATATTTTTAAAGTGCCTACCATGTGCTAGTTACTTGCAAGTCTTTAAGGATAAAAAATAAACACAGTCTAGTCCTACCTTTTAGGTCTTTGCTTCTATTCAGAGTGGTCCATAGACCAGCAATACCAGCACCACACAGGAACTTGCTAGAAATGCAGAACCTCGGGTCCCATCCAAGACCCACCGAACTAGAATATGCATTTTAACACAACTCCCAGGTGATTTGTATGCATTTTAAAGTCTGAGGACACTCTCAGCAAATACTTAGCATGGACACCCAGAGGAGGTACTACTGAAAATGCAGGTCCTCACCCAGACTTACTGTATCAGAATCTTGGGGCCTGGGGTCTCTTAAACTGTATTTTAAACCTGTTCCTCAACTAGCAACTCCAGGTTAGATTCATTATAGAAACCAAAACTACAGAAAAAGCCAGCACTATCCTAAGCACCATATAAAAACAGCAGGGAGGAAAGGCTCTATGTGGGAAGATGAAGGCCAAGGCTGCCTTCCTGAGGAAGTGTGTGTGTGTGTGTGTGTGCACGCGCGTGTGTCTGTGGTGGTCTGTGTAGTATCCTATCACTCCAACAGCCTTTGGCACATTGCAGAAACTGAGTTAAGGGCTGAATGATGAAGTCAGATACTCTTAGGAAACAACAAAACCGTTGCCAAAAGGCTTTGGGACAGGTTGGCCGTCCAGTCATGATGGCATATTGGCTGGAGTAAACCACTAGAGCCCAGAGTACAAACCTTGAGAGAAGTATGGCGGCAGGGAGGCACTCTGCGAAAAACCACTGTTGCTGTGGAGACAGAAAAAGAACGGATTTTAAGTTGGGGTAGGTTTAAGGGGCCAGAGGGGGAGCCTGGACTGGGGAAATGCTACTTCTTTTGCTATCACTTCCCACTCCCTCCCTGAAACCATGGAAGGCAGGGCAAAGAGAAGGAACTTGTTGGACATACTTCACTGCTGTCCCAAGATGGACCATCCCAAAGTCTAACAAGCTTCTCAAGCCAAAAAGCAAAAGCAACAAAAGAACTGTGTAAAGGGCTTTAAAAGCTCCTTTAAAAAGTCAGCTGCAGTTTGAGGACTTTGAGTTTGGAGCATGACAGAAGTCCTCTGGGGAGAGGACTTCTCTTTCAGTTAGGAAAATATATTAAATGGGCATGTTATTGGGGAATGGTGCATCCCCAGGGCCTAGGGGTTTAGAAGGAGAGGGTAGGGAGGCGAGAAACACAGAGAGGGCTCGGTGGTGCTGCAGCTGACAGAAGCAGCATCTCTGGGGGCTGGGGTGGTGGTGAGGAAGGCCCGAGGGAGGCCCCGAAATGCTGTCTGCTCCACGCTGAGCAGCAATTTCCTTAGCCTTTAGCCCAAACCTTCTGTAAAAGCACGCTCTGCTCAAAAATCTCGTGTGAGTGTTATTTTGTAAGAATGAAGCATAGGGCTGGGGCCCCAGGTGTGATGAGATGGCATGAGAAAATGGCAGACATGGCAGAAGAAGGAAAACAGCTGGAAGAATGAGAGGAAGCAGCAGAAAATCAGAGCAAGAGGCGCCCAGGGAAAATGAAACAAAATTGAGAATCCTTCCAGATATCTGGCAGGAGTGGAGGGGTCTTGCTGGTGGGTGAGTTTTCTCCCATAATGAGGGTGGGGACTGAGCCTCTCTCTTTGGATAGTGAAGGAGAAGATGCGCCCAACGTGCTGGTGGATGAACCCTCGGGGGCACTACAAGGCAGCCCGACGGCTTATTTATGAGAAACGACCTGAGTCTTCCTCCTGTCGGTGCCTCTGCCTCTGACAGCCTGCCTAATCATGGACCCTGAGAAACACTCTTGCTACTGAGAAAACAGACCTGCTGGGGACAGAGCCTGTGCAGTGAATTCTCCCCATCTGCTAGGTACAAGCTGCGTTTTCTCAGCCTTCCCATCCAAGATGCAGGGTGAACTCCAGCTCATTAAATTAATTGGGTTTCTTGAGTGTTTGTTTCTTTGTTTTAACTCACAGAGTGAAAACATTCCCTATTTCCCACCCAAGAGTCCATTCTGTCTGGGGGCCATAACAGGGCAGTCAATTCTGTACCCCTCTGACCCCAAAGCACAGAGACTCAGAGGACAGCAGTGAGTTAACATATGCGATTCTTTATGCTCAGCTTGGTTTTGTTTCTTAAGACCCAAAATGCTCTGACCCTATGACCAGTGGCTCATTTCTTTCTTTCTCAATCCACCCGACATTTGCTCAGTATCAGTGGCCCCAGACATAATGCTAGGTTAGAACTGAATGATGTCAGCACAAACCTTTCTGAGAAGGCTCCGGGCAGGTGAGCTGATGGAAAGGAGTGCTTGGGCAATGGCTTGGTAGATCTGGAAGGGAAGGTGTTGGAGCTCATGGGGAGCAGTGCTGGCTGGGGCAGAGATCTCTGATGTACTTCGGGGGAAAAGAAAAAAGAAAGCAGATTGTCAGGATCCAAGTGTCACAGGAACATCCCAGAACTGCTCCCCAGTTAGAAATAGCTAGTCTAAAGGGAGATACAAAAATCCAAAAGATCAAATGTCATTAGGAAGTGATAGGTTGGAAGCCCACCCCCAAGGTTTTTCTAGACGATTTACTGCCATAGAATGCAGTTTCAAATGCTGCCATTCTATATCATTCTCCATAATACACATTTATTTTATGTTTTTTTTTTCATTTTTGAAATGTTAACTTGGCAGAAAATTGTCAGTTGGAAACCATATGAATTTCAGAAAAGATTCACAAGTTTTGTTTTATGAAAGCCAAATTTTATGCTATGTCATTCATCTGCAGTTAGTGATCCTTTAGCCACATGTCTTAGAGAGCATAAATACTAGAATGTTTTCTATCAAACTGTACATGCAATTTTCAATTTTGCTGTACTAGTAATTTGCCCTGTTATGCATGAACTTAACAGTTCTCTTTGGTAACCCAGCCAAATAACTCCATTTTATTATAGCTATGCAGTATACCAACTGACATACATCTACTTAATACTAATTTTACAATTATAATGGATTCTATGGAGTTTCTGTACTAAATAATTCCATTTGAATGCCTGAGCAGAAAAATGAAGGAATGGGTTATAAGTTGTAAGAAAGCCTTTCTGAACATACCATCATCTTCATCCTGGTAAGGGGAAGAAAAAAAAGACATTAACCTATCATCAAAACACAATTTCTCAAAGAGTAACTCTATTTCTGTATTTCTCAATCATAGAAATGTCTCTGTTTTCTTCCTTTAGCAGTTGTGTGTCTCCATAATAAAGATACTGTGGAGAACAGTAAAACTTGCTAAATAATTTATGATTTCTTAATACAAACGATCATTTAAAGACACTCCAATCTGAGACACTCTTTATATATTTAACATAAAATAGCTTCTGAGGTGTCTAAAAGGGCCCAAAGATCCACTCATAATGATGATATCTACTATGTGCCCCAAAGACTCATACACAATATTTCATCCAGTTCTTCAAGCAACCCTTCAAGAATTTAACATTCCCATTTTACAAATGGAAACATGCTACCCAAGAGGGATTCCTAACTTGCCAAGAGTTACAGAAATTGATTCAAACCTAATCTGCCTGACCCAAAGCTTAACCTTCTTTTGTAATGGTCACTCCTCTTAAAAGCAATGCAACCTTACTGATTCGTAAATAGCTTCCAAGGTGTGTCCGCTTGGTTCAGCACATTTATCTTTAGGACAACCTTCTGAAATAGATAAGGGAGGGGCTCTTTCTGTACTCCTCAGATAGGAAATGATGTTCAGAGAGGCAAGAATGATTCTGCCATTGACTAGGAGACCAACATTCCCAACCTGGACTTGTTTTGTTAGGCGAGCACAGTGGTGGTGAAAGAGCACCTTCCTCAAGTGTTGTTGTGAGGGTCAAATTAGTTACTACTTGTGCCTGGTATATGTGGAGTGCTCAGTAAAGTTTGCTGTCCCTAGTCCTACCACTGAGATGAGGCAAGAAGGATTATAGCCAGAATCACTCATCCCAGTTGGCCAACTGGGAAGGAGTCCCAGCAAAGGGCTGCGTAGATAAATACACATGGACTCAGGGAATCCCCAGAATGAAATTGGTCTTTGACACTTCTGCAACCATGTTTCCTCTGGTCCAAAATATAAGACTTCTGGGTTCTCATGACACCAAGTGTCAATCCTTCCAGAGATAGGGAACCTCAGGAATGTGACGTTACCCTCATTTTCAACCTTATCTCCTCTTTGTCCCTATGGCTCTGCAGCCAGACTGCTGTCTTCACCGTCCCCACAGGCTCCATGGGCATCGCCACTCACCTGCCTTCGCTGAGGACATTCCTGGGGCTGGAATGCACTGAGCTTTCTCTTGGGGTGTCTATCCTGTGTCCTTCCCAGCATTCAATGGTCACATCTCTAAAACTCACCCTTGTCTCCTCAACCCCCATACATCACTTTCATCCCTTTGCCTCTGTAGCTCATTCTGTGATCATATGCTCCTTAGCATGTGGTCCGTGGGTTTGCCTGTCTCCATCATATCTTAGCACAGCATCTAGCACAGAGCTATGAAACACCAGGCACCTGTGGGCTGAACCCTTGAACATGGCAGGGGTGTGATGGCCTTCAGACAGCTTACGGTATAGAGGAAATCAGACAGACCTGGATTTCGATCCTGGCTATTTACTAGCTGTGCAACTTACAGTGAGTATCTTACTCCTCTAAGCTCCCATTTCCTCTTTGTGAAAGAGAAACAGTGACTCTTTACAGGGACATTAAATGCAAAGCATATGTAAATCTGGGATGACCAACTGTCCTGGTCCTTGTTTGCCTGAAACTGATGGGGTTCCTGGGATGTGAGACTTTCATTGCTAAAACTGGGCAAGTCCCAGGCAAACAGCTTGTCCAAAGTAGCTAGGTTGGTAACATGTACATAGTAGTAGGCATTCAGTAAATGCTGTTTCCCCTCTTTCTCAGGCCATGGAGGTATTAAAGGGGAAAACAGAGGCCTAGGAAACTTTGCTGTGAGGCCCAGACTCTCCCTTTCTTCTCCCTTCTACCTACTTCCCCTTCATGTTGCTAATTACCACCTGGTAATAGGGCTGAGACTAACCCATCCTCCCTAGGAACCTTCAGAGGGATAGGAGTTAAGCAATGCAGCATGGTGGGCAGGAGGGAAAGATGGAGGCCCCACCAGGCAGCGGTATTCAGGAGCCTACTGTGTGCAGGCCTCAGAGCAGAGGTAGCCTCGACCTCCTCAGAGCCTACACCGGTTTCCCTGTGCCAAGCATTCACCACATGACATTGTGTACTTACATTCTCTCTTCTGTCTGATCCCCATCCATGCCTGAAATGAATCAGGGCAAAGGAAAAGAACTGAGCATGAATACTTTCAAAGAATATAGATAGTTTCACTTAATCTAATAACGAGAAATGAAACCCATGAGCCGTGATAAAATGGGAAGCAAAATCACCAGCAGAAAAGCAAGGGAGAGGGAGGTTTGGTGACTGAATGTTCTGTCATCATTGTGAGCTGAGCTAGACAACCTTTATTCTGTTTAGCTACTGCTGCAAATCATTACATTAAAGAAAAAAATGTTTAATCAACAAACTAACTCTTAGTAGCTATTAAATTTCACTGAGTAGATGTTTCTCCAAGCAAATAAAAACATTTTAGGAAACATTCTCCTTTGCTGATATTTTAAAACAGCCATCTTGGGGCTCACCCTTCGTGTGAAGTGAAGATAATTGGGAAATGCTGCTGCTTTGGGACTTTTCCCTGATGCACGAGCTGGTCAAACAGATTTGATGACAGCGGCCTTAGGCTGTGGTGGGCAATTGTCTGCCTGGGCTGGCTTCATGTTCTCCTTAGAGAGAAGGACACGAGGAGGACGATTTGTTGAACGCCTCCTGTCGGATGCCTCACGTCATCGCATCCTGCGTTTATTTAAAACTTTGATATTTTGTTCATTATGCTATTTTTGACATTCACTTTGATTTTTTAGAATATTCCATTAAAATATTAACTCAGTTACTGAGGTTTTCTTGGTGCACCCTGACCCTGGCCATGATTTAGTCCTCACACTGGCCGAGCAAGGGCCATAGTTATGAATCCTGACTGCACAGGTGAGGTCAACGGAAGCTTTGCTTTTGTCTTTAGTAAGTAGCAGAGTTGGGCCCGACCCCAGATATGTTTGTGCCATTGGCTAAATAGGCCCCAAAAGACTGTATAGTAAAGTGTGAAATATTAGAACTGACTTTGGTATTCTGTCACCATAAAACGTGGTTGAGCAGTGAGGAAGACACTAACAGTGACCTAAAACTTCCCACAGTGATTTCCTCTCTGCTGCCTATATGGAAATACAGGTAGGTATAGTCCCTACACCTTGTGATGGAAGGAAAATGCAACCAAAAATCTGACTGGTTGAGGAGAAGTTCTCCACAAATGGCAGTCATTCCTGTGCTCCCAAGGAAGCATCTCTCTACGCCTCTCTGTGCTAGATTGCCACGTCCTTCCAAGTGACCCGGGCACTCTACATCCAACCTGAGAAGCCTGAACACTCCTCAAGCCCCAGCAGCAAAATGAGCCCACTCCCACCTGGGAACACCATGGTCTTGGGTCCCTATGCAGAGCTATTTCTACAAGGCAGGAGCTCACGTCACCCCCTCTGCACGACAAGCTCAAGCGAAAGAAGACAATTACTTTGGCACAGGTGGCTTCTTCCCTGGCAGGGGGCTGCTTCTGTCGTGCCTTTCCATGGCTGGTGGCAACGGGGGCTTTTGTATCTTGGGTAAATGCTCCCCGAGAGGCCTGCAGAGTTGAGAGAAAGGATGTGTGGGAAACAAACTATAGTCTTACAACACGTGCCACGTACCCTCACGCAGGTGTCCAGAACCACTCACCTTCCTGCTGGGGCGGAGAGCTGCAAGGCAGGAGGGAAGATGTGTGAGTGTCCTCAGCACTTTCCACAGGATAAAGACAAGGTACAAAACAGAACAAAAACGAAAACAAACGAAACAAAACAAGGAGAAAGCTTACCTTGTCAGAAATCGCTGGTTTCTTTCCTGTAAGTGACAAACAGCAGGTAAGCCTTGAGTTTAAAAGCTAAGCATTAAAACATTGTTTGATGAACCTGAATCGGAGCCCCTTGGAGGGCTGCTCGGGTTTTAGCATTGAGGAATCATAGACTTTGGACCTGGAGGTGTCCCTTACAGAGCACCTAATTTTAGAGGCTCAGACAAATTAAATGACTTTACCCAAGGGTCACACAGTGCTGTGTACATACAAACAGTACTGTGGGTTCTGTGCTTCTTTCCAATTTTTTTTAATATAACTGATGATGAAAAGGATTAATGCCCTCTTGAGATTTTATGCCTCTTTCATTTGTCCAGAACTTCTTTGTACAGCCTAAGTTTATTTTCATATCTGAAATAAACCCATTTGCCATGGAGGGGTTAATTTTCCTTCAGTCCTCTGGTACATTTGCCATTATGTAAGGTATTACACTTAGTTTCTGGAAAATTTTTTAACTTGGGGTACAGGGTTTCAGGAGATTCTCCTGGTGGGCTGCAAATCATTTTGTTTTGGTTTTTGTTTTTCTTTCTTTCTTCCTTCCTTTCCTTTCCTTTCCCTTCCTTTCCTTTCCTTTCCTTTCCTTTCCTTTCCCTTCCTTTCCTTTCCTTTCCTTTCCTTTCCCTTCCTTTCCTTTCCTTTCCTTTCCCTTCCCTTCCTTTCCTTTCCTTTCCTTTCCCTTCCTTTCCTTTCCCTTCCCTTCCTTTCCTTTCCTTTCCCTTCCCTTCCTTTCCTTTCCTTTCCCTTCCTTTCCTTTCCTTTCCCTTCCTTTCCTTTCCTTTCCTTTCCTTTCCTTTCCCTTCCCTTCCTTTCCTTTCCCTTCCTTTCCTTTCCCTTCCCTTCCCTTCCTTTCCTTTCCTTTCCCTTCCTTTCCTTTCCTTTCCTTTCCTTTCCTTTCCTTTCCTTTCCCTTACTTTCCTTTCCTTTCCTTTCCCTTCCTTTCCTTTCCCTTCCTTTCCCTTCCTTTCCTTTCCTTTCCTTTCCCTTCCTTTCCTTTCCTTTCCTTTCCTTTCCTTTCCTTTTCTTTCCCTCTCTCTCTCTCTCTCTTTCTCTCTCTCTCCCCCTCTCCCCGTCCTTCCTTCTTTCCTTCCTTCCTTTTTTCCTTTTCCTTTTCTCTTGGAACAGATGACATGCAGGCTCCCTGAAGAAATACTAGGCCTACCTGAGAACTCTGCATTGCAAAGTTATTCAAAGCAGTGTATTTTTTTTATTCTGTCTGAAGTCCCCTTGAGTAGATACCCTATGCCTTCAATGTAATAAAAGCATTAATTAATTAGATTCAACCAGGTTTAGAAGCAAATCCTGTATGATTTTGAGCTAGTTAAAGTCTTTGAGTTTCAATTTCCTCACCTGTAAAATGGGAATTATAGGTTAAGACTGCATAGGTTTGCTATAAGAATTATAGTTTAAAACTGCATAGATTTGCTATAAGGATCAGGTGACAATTTATATGCAGGGCCAGGCAATGACCCATGGGTGCTGACAATTGTTAGATAGCTTCTCTTTCTTCCCCTCCCTCCAACCCCAGCTCAGTTAACACCCTAAGGTGAATGGTGATACATCCATCTGGAGTTGCATTTTCGCAACACGATTTATTCCCTAAAGACTGAATACATCCCTGGCCCATGATAAGCCCTAAGAATCTTGTTCCACTGTGAAGAGCTCACTGCCTAGTGGGAGAGAGTTGGATGGTATAAAAAATGTTCATTATTTATAAAATTTTGGTTTGAGGTGGAAACCCTACTTCAGAGGGCTACCCAGAAAACTTAAATTTATATCATTAGATATAATGATATAAATTATATCATTATAATGAATAGGTTTTCTTTTAAAAACATCTGCTGATTTATGCATATTCCCTGGGCATGTTAGGAGTCTCCCGATAAGAGTCTCAGCACTGTAAGAGGTTAATTCTCCCAAAACATCACAGATAAGGGAGTAATTCAAGGGTAGAGCTGGTACTGTCAAGAAAAGGTGTCTTTAAAAAAAATAATAAATAAAAATAAAAATATTTTAAAAGGGTAACTTTTGTTTAGGAAGTGACCCTGAAGGTTTTGACATCAGTGTTCCATTTTTCTGATGCTTTGACTCATGGTAGTAAGCAGGGCTGGAGTCTGAAGTCGAATCTCTCAGTCTTCATTTTCACGTAATTTGTCCAGCCCTCTGCAGCAGGCCATTTTAAACTCAGATAGCCAACATAGCTTTGCATGAGTCGGCAGCATTGTGATATAGTTCAGAGAAACAGCAGCAAGCAGTGGCATCTAATCCAAGAACTGAAAGTTGTTTTGCCAACAAAAGAGGAAACTGAGGCCACAAAGGCTAAATGCCTTGCTCACTGGGAAGCTAAGGAAGGTCTGGGGTGGGCCGGGGGTTCCAGGCTCCTTATCCCTCAAGGCCCAGGGCTCCTTGCCCAGAACTCCCTAGTCCACAGCAAGGAAAATCCAGTGTCTCCAACTGCAGCATTATGTGGTGGAAAAGGGCACCCACTGTGAAGTCAGAAACACTTGGGTTCAAATCCTGCAATTCCCTAATTATGCAAATTTGGGAAATTTATTCAACCTCTCGGAACCTCAGCTTTATCATCTGCAAAGTGAGGATGATAATACTCCCTCTTTGTTGGGCTGGGGTGAGGACTAGAGATAATGTAGAGGTAACTCTCCATATCCATGGGTTCCACACCCATGAATCAACCAACCTCAGATCAACAATATTTGGAAAAATAATTCCAGAAAGTTCTAAAAAGCAACACTTGAATTTGCCATGCACTGGCAACTATGTACATGTATTTATGTTGCATTTACAGCTATTTACTTAGCATTTATATTGTATTAGGTATTATAAGTAATCTAGAGATGATCTAAAGTCCACAGGAGGATGTAAATAAGTTATATGCAAATACGGCACCATTTTTATATAAGAGACTTGAGTATCCTTGGATTTTGATATCCACAGGGATCCTGGATCCAGGGATTCCCCCCTACGGATACTGAGAGACAACTGTAACTTATTTGTGGTAGGTAAAGCACTTGACCCATAGTAGGTGCTCAATAAATTGTAGCTCAGTTTTAGAATTGGATTAAAAATAGCTTTATGTAGAGGTAACTGCAATCCAAGAATACTCTGGGCCAACTCTGGAGGAAAGAACTGTAGTATACCTACAGTTTGGTCAACCACCCATACAACAAAAGACAACTCTGACATTTGAATAGCACCTTGGAGTTTTATAAAGTATTTTCTCATTACGGAGCACCCACCTTACAAATAAGGAGACCACTCTGAAAAAGCAACATCCCTGTGGTCAGTGAGCTGCTAAGTTGGCAGCCAAGGCAGCCAACAACAGCTCTCCCAGGCCTCTTGCCTCTTAGCCCAGATGCCTCCCCATCCTCCTTCAGGAGGACATGGGACGGATGTGTGCACACAGATGGCATCCATGGAGAAGCAGGCCCAGCACAGGGCTAAGGACAGGAGCTCTGCATCAGGCTTCTCTGAGTCTGGGTTTCCACCCCCATCACTTGGTAGCTGAGTAAATTTGGTAAGTTACCTCTTCATGCCTCAGCTTCCTCATCTGTACAATGAGGATGATTCTAATAGTCCCCACTTCATAGGATTGTGGGGATGGTTAAACGAGATGGTCTCTGTGAAAAGCATGCAGGAGGCACTCTATAAATGTTGGCCACTGTTACTATGCATCAAATATAAAAGATACCAACCTAGTGCGAAGGGCTCTCTGTCAAACGGAGCTAAGGAACGATCTAGGGGCGGTTTCGTGCTTCTGTCTATGGAAGGAGCAGGGACTGAAAGGGAAACACTGAAGTCAGTTCAAAGAAGAGAGCAGTTGGCTGGGGGAGGGGTGTGGGTGGACTGGTGGGCAAGAAAGGGCAGCCCCTATACTTACGCTTTGCTGTTTTGTGGTTCCTGCTTCTGCCAGGCTCTTCGTGGTTGGGCTGGGGTGGCGGTAGTGGCTGCTTTAAAAGATATCCACGTATTACGAAGTATTTCCAACCCATCAGCAAGCCCTGAGGGCTTTATCCCCCTAAATAGGTGTGAAGCTGTTCACTTTTCTCCATCCCCATGTTCCACTCACACATATACCTGTCCATTTCTCACCTGAACTGAGCTCCCGGTTCCACACACTGTGAGAGTGTTTTCTGCATATCACTCCCCTGCCAAGCTTTTTGGTTGCTCCTATCACATTAGGAACAAAACTAAAACTCACCATGGCCTGCAAAGCTCTGCCTGAGCTGCCCCCTCCCCACCCGTCCAACACGTTTGTACACTCCTCTCTCCAGTGCCCACCGGACTCTCACCGTAAGTATCTTCCTGCAGTTCCTGCAAAATCTCAAGCTTATGCACTCTTTGGCATCTCTGTACTTGTGTTTTCCTCTGCCTGGGATGTTGTTTTCCCAGTTCTCGCCACAACTGGCTCATCCTGTCCAGCTCAATGTCACCTCCCCACCTACCATCATGTTCCCTGGTCTTCTGTCTCCCTAACCACACGTTACTACTCAAATTACCTTGTTTATACATCTCTATACGTGTTTATCATCCATCTACCCCTAACCCAAATAAAAATTTTATGAAAGCAGGGATCTTATTTGTCTTGTTCACACTCTATTCCCAGCAGCTAGAACACTGCTGGGCACTGCAGCTCAATAAATGTCTGTAGATTGAATGAATGAATTCTGCATCCCAAGAGTGAGGTGAAGCGCTACAGATTTCAAGAGCAAAATGCATGTGTAGATAAATTCAGCTCCATGAGCCCCCTTTGTAATAAAACTGCAAAAGCAGGAGGAAGCCATCCGTTCTTAGATGAGGTGTCCCAACTGTGGTGTGATCTGGATTTTGAGCTTTGGGGAAAATATGTCCTCTCCCTCCTTCTAGCCCTGACACTTAGCATTCACCACAGCTGTCAAAGTGTTCTGGTCCTTTGTGAAGAGAGCACATTTCCAACTATTGACTTCTGATCCTGAACTTCTCCGGGCCTCTCTGGATACAAGCCTACCTCGGAGATATTGCAGGTTCGGTTCCAGACCACCACAATAAAGCAAAAATCAAAAGAAGCCTAGTGATGAGGAAAAATCGTAAATTTCTCTATGACAGGACAATCAAACTAAGTCAGAACTGAAACACATATCATATGCCCCCATTGGTGATGGGCCTTTCCTAATGTGCAATGTGCATTTGTATGATACATTAACCAGACCTCCTCAAGGCAGGAGGATATAAACAAACTTCGAGAAAAATGTTACCTTTCTTCTGAAACCACCATTGTGACTTTGAAGGTTAGTATTTCTTTCTCATCCTGTCAGGGAGTCACACTGACCTAAAGGCTCACTCTGTAGGTACACCCCTGACCAAAACATCTCTGATGAACTTTGTGTTTAATACTAACCTGTCAATATGATACATGATTCTTTGTCTCAAAAATGTATGAAACTGAATCTCTAGCTCCTGACCAGTGGAGCAGTTCTCAGAGCTTCTGAGAGTCTGTCTTTCAGGTTATAATCCTCAGTTTGGCTCAAATAAAATTCTCTTTTTTTCTTCTTAGTTTGATTGTTAATTGAATTTTCATTAACACTAGTCACACAAATTTTTTTATTGCCCACTGAATATAAAAGTTACATTTACACTATACTGAAGTCTATTAAGTGTGTGATAGCATTATGTCTAATAAAACAATGTGCATATCTTACTTTTAAAATATTGCTAAAAATGCTAACCATCATCTGACACGGCAGAGTTGCCACAAATCTTCAATTTGTAAAAAAAATGCCGTACCTGTGAAATGCAATAAAGCAAAATGCAATAAAACTAGGTGTGCCTGTTAGTTAAGTAGAACCACGGGATCTGAGACTGTAAGCTTGAAGAAAGAGGAAAAGGAGTTTCCTGCCTCTCTCTCCCTGGGTTCATGGCATTGCACGTTTTGGTCTCAAACCTTTTGTCCGTGGAATTTCAGATGTTGGCCAGCAGGTGGCGCAAGTCTTTTTGCAGGAGGGAAAGCTGGGGACCCAAATACTAGTAGGTGCCATTAGTTTATTTTACAGTTTTCACTTATTTCAAAAGTCAGAAAAAATAGCACAATGAATACTAGAAGGAGACTTTTTATTATACAAATAGCTTATATTGTTTATGGTAAAGAGAAAATATCGATGATAAAAGCATTATGATGTGTATAAAAATCACTAGTATTTCATCCTCCAAAAAGCCCACTGTGAGTACTTGGGAATGCATTTTACTGGCCTACATATAACTTTTTCTTACTGGCTAGAATTGGATAAAGATGTCTATAGTTTTTTCTCTCTGCAGAGGAAATCATCGAGTGGACACAAAGTGGCATAACACAAAGTATGGAGCCTACCGAGTGAGCCCGGCCGCCGGAGGGCAAAGGAGGGATGGCGGCCATCGGCCTCTGCGGGGGCACGGGCGGCTGCTGCACTTTCCCGGAGTGGGGCCGGTCTGTGGAAATGCAAAGGCATTAAAATGAAAGGAGAAATGCTACATCTAGGCGAGTGTGGGCCACACCCAGGGCTCTGCAGGAACCCATCCAGCACCGGCTGGGGGCATCTCCTCATCGCTGGATCCCACAGACTCCCCCCAGCACCAAGGCCAGCCCCAGCCAGCTTGGCAGGGATGTGTCCACACCTGAGTCGTACAGGGTGGGGAGTCCTTGGCCCCTTGCCTTCTCTGTACCTGCCCAGTTTGTCTTACTCTTATACTTCGGAGCAACATTCACCTGACCTCTGGGGAACAGGTATTCATCAGAGGTTTTGTTGATGAAGGCATGAAAAATGGCCTCTTAAGTAATTAACTCAGCCAGTACTAAGAGGGTGTGTTTTCAGACAAAATTGTACAGAAGTAAACATGTACAGACACACAAATGCACATATGCATATGTACACACATGCACACGCAGACACACACAGAGACACTTACACTCAGGCACACCCAGCTGCCTGGGCAAGGTGAAATCCACTGTCATGGCGTATGAGGAACCTGTTCTAGGTCCCCTTCCTTCCCCTCACAAATGCTCTGGGTTATCCTCCCCGCTCCCACTTCCTCCTTTCTTAAAGGGAGGAGCCAGTCACGGACTCCTGTAACCAAACCACAGACTCTTAACAAAAACTCACATTCTTCTGGTCATCACAGAAGTGTCCCCAGGCCAGGTTGATAGTCTGGCAGTGTTCCATCCCTTTGACAGGGAAAGACCAGGCCAGGACTGTGAGGAAGCGACAGCATTCTTACATTTTGTGCCCTGGGTGCCTATTTTGCCTCACCCTAGTCCCAATCCTGGGGAAGCAACACTCTTCCGCAGAGAATGGGGCTCAGAACCCAGCAAGCCTGGTCTAATCTCATACCAATGCACCCACTCTGGCCATCTGTCAGCTCCTCTGAACTGTCATGCTCCTTTCAGCCTCAGGGCTTTTGCACGGCCATTTCTACTGCTTAGAATGCTCTTTCCTTCCCACATCTATGCTCACTTAGCCAACTCCTGTTCACCCTTTAAGTTTCTGATTAAATCATATCCTCAGGGAAGCAAGTCCAGATCAGGCATATGTCCCAGCCTCATCTCCCGCGCTTGTCTTCCTGAGTATATATCATGGTTTAATTAAGTCATTTTGCGACTCATTTGTTTGATGTTGCCTGGACTATGAATTCTTTAGGGTGAGGACTGTCTACCATCTTGTTCATTCTGTGTGCTCATAACTGGTATGTATGAGGCACTCAGCGACTTAGTTACCTGTTTCTTCTCAGGGTCTTAATTTCCCTATATATGAAACAGGCTTGATCATTGTTGCCTGTATCATGCAGAGTGCTTCAAAACACAAAATTAGGGCTTCCCTGGTGGCGCAGTGGTTGAGGGTCCGCCTGCCGATGCAGGGGACACGGGTTCATGCCCCGGTCCGGGAAGATCCCACATGCCGCGGAGCGGCTGGGCCCGTGAGCCATGGCCGCTGAGCCTGCGCGTCCGGAGCCTGTGCTCCGCAGCGGGAGAGGCCACAGCAGTAAGAAGCCCGCGTACCAAAAAAAAAAAAAAAAAAAAAAAAAAAACACAAAATTAAATGTCGACAAAGCGTGAAAGGGCTTTAAAATTGCCAAGTGTTATACAGCCTAAAGGATTAGTGGTATTAATTTTTGTGATATGGATCATAAACTTTCTAGCTCACTCCTTGATATTATGCAAGTGTGTATGTGCCTACTTTCTGTTACCACCACTGCTAGAGTGTAAGCCCTGTGAGGCAAGGGCTGTGTCTTCTTTCCAGATGATTTTGAATTTCAGCATTTAGAATGATGCCTGGCTCATAATCGAAGACCAATAATTTTTGTTGAATGGATGAATGAATAAATGAATGAGGGAGAAATGGGCTGACAGGAGCAGACAGACAATGAAAATCTTGAATGCTGTTTAAAGATTTTAAAGTTATGGCCAAACCACATTCAATATTGTTATATTTACTTGGACAGTCTGTGGGTAGTGGTGCCACCTTTGAATTGGTCAAAGATGGGGAGGAACAGGAAAGTCCTCTTGAGTACCAAAGTCACACTCAAAATAAGCTATTACTTCCAAATACCCTTAACTGGCAGTTCAATATCATCCACCATCAGCAATGATGTGTCTGCAATCATAAATATTTGTCTGCAAATCATAAATATTATGGATCCTCACAGCGAACCTATGTGGTCTGTATTGTTATTGTCTATTTCAAAGATGAGGAAATTGAGGCCCAGAGAGGTGGAGTCACTTGCCCAAAGCCACACAGCTGGTTAGCTGGCATCAGCATGCCAAGCTTTCTGCTACATGGGCGTTGGCCTCCTCCCATACATTGGTGGGGGCTGGGGGCTGGGCTGCCAGGGCCCTTACCTATGTACATGGGGCTGGGGCTGGAGAAAGGCTTGGCAGGCAGGATGGAGTTCTGCAAAGCCTCCTCGTCATTGGAGGGTGGCGGCTCATAATCGGCGTCATCTTCCGTGGGAGCCTCTTCCTCTTCATTGGGGGACTCATAGTCACCGTCATCCTCCCCATACTGATCATCATCGGGACTTTCATAGTCATCGTCCTGCCAACACAGTGATGGGGACAACGCGGTGTGTAGAGGTCCCTTGGCAGTAGGCGTGTCCGCATCTACTCTCTCTCTCTGCCAAGCCTCACAGTGGTCCTCTCTTGGGGGCAGTCAACACTAGCATGGCCCTCCCACTACACATGAGGATGCTGAGCTCAGGGAGTACAAAATCACAGGGCCAGCAAGATGTAGACTTGGGATCCCCCGTCAAGGTCTTCAGACCACTAGGCAAGTGCATTTTTCTCTACATTTTTTTTGCATAACAGAGAAAAGCAGAACAAATGAGGAGGATACAGGAACAGAGGGATGGGAGAGCCCGCTCTTTCGAGTCAACACGTTTTTGACTCCAAACCTTGCCAAGAGGAAGACTAAACATCAGGAGTGCTTGTGATGCCCCTAGTTAATTGTCAGTTCTGTTCTTAGGGTGCCTATGCTCAAAACTTTCTTCCCTAATGGGGAAACCAGATAACCAAGGCCTGTTAACTAGAAGGCAGGTTAAATTTTGCCTGAGAGGGGATAGTCAGGGCTGGGCTAGTCCCTTTGCTGAGAGCTGAGTGTATAAAAACAACAGCTTATTATTCGTGACATCTGGCACCGAGTGTGAAGCTGCTCCCTTGGAAGAGACTCTTCCTAAATTTTAAATTATTTCTTGTATTTTACATATGCTTCTCTGTGGGTCTCAGGGAAATTAAGCCCTAGGGGCTGGGTGATTACCTTTGAAGCAACCCATGAAAGTGGACAGTTACAGTAATGATTTCCCAGGCAGAAGTGGCACCATCACCTGCCAAGCAATGACTGGTTTATCACTCTCAGGTCAAGGTCAAGTGGGTCCTAAATGAGCCCAGGGCATTTCTCTAAAGTCAAGGGCAGAGTGGAAAGAAGCAACAGGAGGTTGCAACTTGGCAAGGAAAGGTGCGCGCCGAGAACCTAGAAATCCTGAAAACCTTCCTAGGTGGCTTAAGGAAGCCTGTCTAAGGTGCTCAAGTGAAAGATGCATGTGTTAATTTTTTGACTCGTGGAATATGTATATTTCTAATATTGGAAGACGAGGTTGAGTACCTTCCTGAACTCCAAAAAAGACTTCGTCCTGCCATCAGTGTTCCTACAACTTGAGAACAGAGGATGGAGCCCCTGATGAATGGGAGGGACTTCAGAACCACGGCCTCAGCGCCTCTGCAGCCGACTGCCGCCTAGACCTACAGGGGCTCCCTGCAATCTCTCAGTCTGCACACCCCAGCCCTGTGGCTCCTGACTTTCCACCAGGCCTTTACCCCATAAGCCCTTCTCAACAATAGACTTTTCCTCTCTGCTTCTAGAAAAACTATTTTCTCCCAGTGATTTGGCTTGAATATTTCTATGTGTGTTTTGTTCCTAATCATATTCTGCCCCGTTTATGTGTTATCTAAGCTATAAAATGCTCATAGAATTGGGTTCTTCATCTCCACCACCTCCCAGTGCCCTGTGCAGTGCTGGGCTCTTCATGGAACCCCAAGTGTTGTAGCCAGTGGCTAGTGGAGACTCCCTGTTTACAGAGAAGATGGAGGTGGCTAGCCTCAGGCTGAGCTCACGGGAGGGACTGAGTGGCAAGCAGCGCCAAAGATGCAGCTTCTGCCTAAAAATGTAAACATTTGCGGGGAAACTGGTCTATTTTCCCTTTGGAACAAAATTAATCTGTCATATTCCTTTGTTCTCATGTAGAAAACACAGACTTAGCTAGCACTTTTTTTTTTTTTTTTTTTTTTGAAATTCAATGCTTTCTTTTACCAGAATCCCAGCAGGACAAGGGATGTTTAGTGCCTGCTTCCTAAAGGCACTAGAGGCAGCCGCTTACCAGAAAGACCACTGGACGGAGGGTGGGCGACCTGGGTCCTTGGCCTGCCTCTAACTAGACGTGTGGCTCTACATAAGTCACGTTCTCCAGCGGGCTCGGCTGCCTCAGCTATAAAATGAGCAGACTGGGCTACGAGCCGTAATGGAGTTCTTAGCCTGAGTCTGGCTTCAAGCGTGGTGACTACCTATGCAGTTTCCTGGGGACAAGATGTGCAGAATTCATCAGACTCTCAAAGGCGTCATCATGACCCCTCAAATATAAAACCCAGTTGGATCGGCCCATCCCTGAGATCTTTCCAGGGCTGATAGTGAATTCTGAACTCCCTTTCCCTCTGGGTCACCGGTGGGGACTTAAGTCTACGAGAAAGGCTACTTTAAATCTACTTTAGTGTAGACCATGTGGAGGAGGGGTTTGGGGGAGGGCCCTGCTGTGGAGGTGTGCACAGTGGATAAAGGCGTGGTCAGCACCCCACAGCCCGTGGCCAAGTCCAGCCCGCCGTCTGTTGTTTGTCAGTGAAGGGCTGGTGGCACAAAACCAAGCCCATCCATTCAGGTGTCGTCTACAGCTGCTCTCGTGCTACAAGGGCAGAGGGGAGTACATGAGGCCAGAGACCCCATGGATCGCAAAGCCAGAAAGTTACTAGAAGGCTCTGGCCTTCACAGAGCACATCATCTGACCCCTGGGTGGCTCTATCAGGGCTTTGCTCCTTTCGGCATCATGCTGGTTCCTTATGACAAAGGCACTCTGGAAACAGCTGTAAGGTGGAAGAACGGCCCACCCCATACTCACAAAGGATGACCAGCCTCCATTGTCTTCTTCATGGCTTTCTGTGGAAGAGGATAACACCAGCATCGGTACCAAAAGAAGCCGCGAGAAGGAAAGTCAGAGCCGCTCCCCACTCCAGGATCCTTCCCCACCACTGCCCCATTCCAGGCCTTCATGCTACATACCTGGGGGTTAACAATCCAGTATCAGCTCTAGAATTTCTACTTGAGGGGCTCATTCTGCCAGACAGAGGCAGTGGTTCTTAACCTTTCACATGCATAAAAGTCACTTGAGAGTGCTTTAAAATATGCGGATACCCTGGGCCCTATCCCTAGAGCTTCTGATTCAGCAGGACTGAGTGGGACCCAGGAATCTGCATTTTAACAGGATGTGCAATTTAACAACTGAATAATTGCTTTAAAGACTCAGAAGCAGGAGGGCTGGCTCTGCTTAGGTGCTCAGTTCAAAGCCCAGCCAGGGTCATTCCATGCACCCCACAGAGTCCCTCACTGTGTCTCTGCAGAAGGTCCCAGCTGAAAAGGGGCCATAGCCAGGTGCCCCGGCATAGTGACATCTCTCCTCCCCTCAATCTGGACCAGCAGACAGAAGAACCAAAGCGCCTGTCACCTCCTAAAGCCCTTGCTCTCACCCCTGAGACCTTTACCTGTTTCCTCAGGAAACCGCTGGACTTGGGGTCTGTAAAGACAAACAGCATTGCATTAATGGCCCTCCTGACTCAGCGAGATCTCCTTCTTTCCTCAGTCCAGCCCTGCAAGGGGAGCCCCCCGGGGGAGGGTATGTCTCACCACCCAGGACCGCTGTCCTTGTTGCTCTGAAACCAGGGCTAGCTTACCCGAAAATTCTGGAAACCACCAAAGCCATGTTGGCGGTACAACTGGGAGCTTGTGACTATCTGACTCTCTAGGGGAAGTTCCCCTGATGTCCCAGACACAGGGCAGGACGCAGGGCAGAGAGGGAGGACCCCAGGACTGAAGGATCACTGCAGATCAGAAATGGGGGCAAAACCAGTCCCGTGACTCCCATTTAAAGTTAGACTTGGGTTTGAAAATTCCATGCATTTCATTAAAGTGACACCAGGCCCTCCGCTGCCCAACTCACTTGCGTGTGAAAATGCTCCTTCTCTCTTCATTCTTGTTGATTTCTTGACTTAACTTACTGAGAATCCTACAAGATAAAGGGACAGGGGAAGTGACAAAACAATTATCTCCCCGCTGCCCCAAACTTCCTCCCACTGAGCCCTGAAGTTCCCTGATCTGTGTGACCTCAGGTACCCGGGCCAGTATCGGCCAGCCTGTTCCTTTGGCCTCCAGCCAGTCCCCTCCCCGTGGGGCCTCTGCTTCTCGCTTCCTGAAGAACTTGTCACCTCCATCCCCCTACCAGTCCCTGCTCAGGAAGCTCTCTGCTGGGGCCTTGGTCTAGCTCAGAGCCCCTCTGTGGAGACTGGTCAGCTCACACCTGGCTCCTCTTCCTCTGAAATCCTGCAGCCTTATGATCTGGATATGACCGCTGCGTATTTTATTGCATTAGTATTCCCCGGGGCTGAGGTCCCCTGACTCTGGGTTTGGCATCCCTGTAGTGATATCTAACTTCTAAGAATCTTCAAACCATCTCCGAGACCTGGAGGAATCAGCTGCTTGCTGCATAACTCTTGACAAGGGCTCCCGTGCGCTTCTTGGGTCTGAAATCTCCTTCCATTCTCCGCTCCCTGACTCCTTCTTGGTGACATGGATTTTTAGAAACACTTGGTGAAGTGTTCCCGATCTAGGCACAGCCTGCGGAGTGGGAGACTCCCTGAATCACCCATGCCCGGAGGCCACCCTTGGCCAGGACCCTCTTATTCCTTAGATGTTGTAAACTAGCAAATCCCCAAACCCCAGGACAGGAAGGGCCTTTGTGAGTAGGACGGCACCTCTGGCACGCCCTAGCAGTAAGCTCCAGCCTCCCTTTGCACCGTTGTTGTGACCAAGGGAGCCCTCATCAGTAAACAGGCTCATGTTCCCTAGAGATCTGGGACAGCTGGAGGAGCCTGAGAGGTGATCTAGTCCAACATCATTTTACAGATGGCACCCCAGAGACCCAGACGGAGGAAGGGACCAGCCTGCACCGCGGGTTAGTGATGAAGGCCAACCTCTCCTCCCCACATGCACCAGCCCCAGAAGCCAGGCTCCCTAGTTTCCAGAGCAGCACACTTTCAACACACCACATCTGTGTTCATGCCTCTGATGCCAGAAGCCCCCTGGGAGTGAACGAGCCTGCAGCCCCTCTGGAAATGACCCGGGGTCTACACTGCTTCTGCTGAAGAGACCACCTCAAGGTAATAAGTTTGGCCTAAAACAAAATTGCTAAGTTAGCAGAAGTAGTCTTGGCATCTACCACTTCTTGCTTCCCCCATCATCCCCCAGGCCCCCAGTCCCCCCACTTCTCCTTGCTCCCCGGGACCTGCTGCTTGGAACCCTCCAACTCATTAGAGGGACAGGATAAATGAATTGTTAATAAATCCACTGGGAACTTTAGAGGACAGAGAAGGAGAGAGGGCAGCGTTTACTCCTCCATCATCATGTCACTGTTGGGATTTCATACTTCACTGGGAGATGCTTGGGGATGGGGCTTCCCCGTGGCCTCCTGATCACACCTCCAGAACGCTTATGCCTGGTTCTTCTGTTTCCTTTAAGCGATGGTTTTGAGAAGCTGGTGGGAGTCCCTCTCCTCCCTCCTCTGACCTGCGGCGTCCCACACCCTGGCCAGGTGCGTCTGTGATGGCTGCAGCAGCCATCCCCATTCAGTCACACCTTCATTCAACAGCACGCACTCAAGGGCTTCTACGTGCCAGGAGCTCTGCTGGGGCTCAAGGTGTCTCAGTGAACAAAACAGAGATCCCTGCTCTCGAGGAGCTTACTTGCTAGCGGAGAGAGACAGACAATAAACAACGAACATTTAAGGAAGTGAAATTCTAGGTGAGAGCTGTGTGTACACACATGCGGCAGAGGCGCTGGCTGGGTGAGGGGGAAGGAGTGCATAGGTGGGGTGTGGTTGCAATCGAAACTGAGCAAGCCTCTGGGAGGAGGTGACTTTTCAGCAAGACCTGAACTGGGGGATGCTGAGCAGCACATCCCTGCAGAATGTTGGGGGGGGGGTTGGGGAGTTGGGGAGGGGGAGGCCCTGAAGGGTTCACACAGCTGCTTTGATCCTGAAAAGACCTCCTGCTCTCTGCAGCTCCTCTGCTTACTGGTATCTTCAGCAGCCAGGCTGGAAGCTGCTGGGCTCCTAACTGGTGAAGGAAGGAAATGTCAAACCACAGAACACACAGAGAAGCAGCACAGAGCTGAGAGCAAGCAGAGCCAGAGAGGGGCTGGCAGCCCAGCCTGCAGCAAACACGGGCGCCCAGGGCCTCCTGCTTTGTGGGGGGCCTCAGGGCAACCTTCCCAGCCAGCTGGGACCACTGCTGGGGGTGAGTGCAGAGGGTAGCGGTGCTGCTGGACAGAGCAGGAGGCTGTTGCCACCTCTGTATGCAAACCTTCAAGGTTGTCCCCGACTCCCACATCCTCAGAGGACCAAGTGACAGTGAGTGGCCAGAGGTGACTCATTCCCCCTCTTCCCCACAAACCCCAGGCCACACTCAGCACCAGAGAGAAAGGCAGGGGGGGCTGGGCAGCTGGTAGACACAGTTCTCTCTGCTTCGTCTGTTTTAGCCCCAGAAGTGGAGCGAAATTTTCCACAGGAAGTCAGGCCATGGCAGGAGACAGAATCCTGCCATGACCTGGGTTGCAGTCGGGTTGCAGTCCTGTTGCAGCCCTTAGCTTGCTGTGTGATGGGGGCCGGTCTTTGACTTCTCAGTTGAAGGCCTCTTCTGGTGATGTTAGAAGGTATGGAGGGTGGGATGGTGGGTCCTTGCTGAGTTTGACTGCAGCATCCTGCCCAAGGGCAGTGTGACCTCAGGCAAGGCATTTGCCCTCCACCCCCTTGGCCTGAATTCCTCCTCATCAGCAAAACAAGAGGGTGGGCCCTACTTAGAGAATCCCTGACCGGCCTGACCATAGAGATTACATGTTACAGACACTGAGCCCACTGGTGACTTAACCCATCGGAGCCTCCAGGATAGATGCCACGGGGTGCGCGTGGGGTGTGGCAGTAACACAAGCACCCTGGTAACATGGGTGATTCCTACCGTCTGCAAAGGTTGTGAAATCACTCCTGTCATTCTGGTATTCTTGGAATTGGTTTTTTTTTTTTTTGCGGTACACGGGCCTCTCACTGTTGTGGCCTCTCCCGTTGCGGAGCACAGGCTCTGGACGCGCAGGCCCAGCGGCCATAGCTCATGGGCCCAGCCGCTCCGCGGCATGTGGGATCTTCCCGGACCGGGGCACGAACCCGTGTCCCCTGCATCAGCAGGCGGACTCTCAACCACTGCGCCACCAGGGAAGCCCCTGGAATTGTTTTTTAAAAACAAAAAACTGGAGGAGGAGGACAAAGAAAAGGAGACGGAGGAAGAGGAGGGGGAGCGGGGTAGGGCAGCAGGAACAGAGCCCGGGGGCTCGGTCTGTCTTGACGTGGTCCCTGTAGGATTCTCCCAGGAGACCTGGGGCTCCCTTTCAATGGTCCCTGTACTTCACCAGCTGTGGGTAGAGGGTCTTGAAGTGGGTCTTGAAGTCAACTTTGCTGGTCACACAGAAGTAAGAAGGAAGCTATGAAAGAAAGACAGGCAGGCAGAAAGGAAGTCAGGGAGGAAGGAGGGAGAGAGGAAGGAAACAGAGCAGATAGAAGCTATCAGAGCCCACAGCACACAGTAAGAGTCGATGTTATTTCATGAACACTCTATTTTTGTTGCCTGTGTTGTCACACGTACCAGCACACAACTTAAATGCATTTATTACCAAAGCTTGCATAGCCTGAGCTTTAGATGAGCTTCCCCTGTCTCCCACGAGGCCGGGGGCTTTGGGGGAGGCGGGGAGGTGCTCCCCTGACTCTGTTTCTGGGGCGCGCTGGTCTCTCCCACGCCCAGAATTGGGCAGAAGTCTGCGTTTGCTCCACGCTGCCCTCTCCGGCTCCTCAAAGCCTCTCTGTCCTCTGGCACCACCTCTGTGACCCCTGGCCTGCCTCCCAGCCCACGTTCTCAGTCCTAAACTTGCTCTCACTCTGCGTGTCACCCTTCTTTAAAGGAACAAAACTCCTCCCTTAAAAGTCAGCCAAAGTGAGAGAGTGGCATGGACATATATACACTACCAAGTGTGATATAGCTAGCTAGTGGGAAGCAGCCGCATAGCACAGGGAGATCAGCTCGGTGCTTTGTGACCACCTAGAGGGGTGGGATAGGGAGGGTGGGAGGGAGGGAGGGAGATGCAAGAGGGAGGAGATATGGGGATATATGTATACGTATAGCTGATTCACTGCGTTGTACAGCAGCTACTAACACAACAATGTAAAGCAATTACACTCCAATAAAGATGGTAAAAAAAAAAAAAGAAATGGAGGTATTCAGAGGAGTGTAATCTTGTTTTGGTCTGCTGTACCTAAACACAATTTCTTTTCTATAACCCTTTAGGGTAATGATCCAGGGCCAACGAACCTGTGTACAAGGGAATGGAACAAATAAACACTGGACGGCGCCAGGCAACTTATGTGGGCTGTCTCCTTCATATACACCGTTCCCTGAGAGTTCCTTCTTTTCTCGTCTATCAATGAGGAAACAGAGGCTCAGTGTGTTGAAGCAACTTGACTGAGTCCCACAGCTGGTAGGAAGCAGAGCCCGCCTTAGGACCTGGATCTCCCTTGCTCCAAAGCCCATCCTCCCCAGTTAGCAGGATAAAATAATTAGTAAACATCTGAAATTGTGCTCATTGGGATTTTGCATAAAATGGTTAGAATAGCTAACACATCTTCAGTACATATTATTTCCCCATTATTTCCTCTAACTTTCCCACTGGCCCTTTGAGATATGTTCTATTATTGTCCCCATTTTACAGATGAGGAAGCTGAGGCTCAGGGAACTCAGATGACTTGTCCACAGACTCACAGCTAGTGAATGGAAAAATTTAGTCTCAAGTTGTCTGACCTCAGAGCCTGCATTTTACTCACTAAGCTCTCCTGTCTGCCTGTTCAGATCTTAAATAATATCCTTTAAAAGAATGAGCCCATGCAGTTCATGTAACCCATTCCTTCCTTTTATAGACTTGGAAACTGAGGGTGGTCTAGGACTCATCCCGGGCACAGAGCTCACAGAAGTAGAGATGGAATTGATATTTATTATACATTTATGCCAGGGACGGTCACTATCAGAGTCACCTAATCAGGGCAGCCCAGACCTTCCCCAGATGCCTTCCCCATCACTCCCCACGTTCACCCTTCGTGTTCCGTGGGCAGGCCCCATAGCTTGTCTGGGGCACACATTCAAGGACATCAGAGGGGGATTTTACTGCAGGCCGAGTTGTTTAAGTTTTCAAATAACTGAAGAATATCCCACACCTCTACCTCACCAATGTGAGTGTTTAGAATTCTTCTTCTGCACTAACTAGCAGTTGCTTCTCACGCCACCTCCTTCTCCTGGCTCTCAAACATACAGATGTCAGCTGAGCTCAGCCTTAAGATGAAAAAGGATCTTCCCAGTTAAAAGTGCCTGCCTCATCTCTTTTCTTCTACTGCTCTGATTAAATCCCCTTCATAGCCACAGCCTAGCAGAAGCTCCCATCTCATCGTGGGATCATAGCCGTCATCTCCTAACTGGGTTCCATGCCTCCAGCTGAGCCCTCCTCTGGATCATCTTTTACGTGCCCCGGGAAGAGTCAAGATGCAGGTTTTACCTAGTGTTCTCCCTGGTGAACTCACTTCACCAACACTCTCAGACTCCTTAGAACAGCTCAAAGCATCCTTCAGAATTGTGACCAGTCACTGCGGTCTTTTTACTTTTTACTTCCCCAGGTATACGCCACAGCTACTCTGACCTACTTGCAGTTCCAGTAAATGCACGGGTGCCAGGCCTTCGCAATATAGTCCCCGTTTCTAGAATGTCCTTTAACCATTTTTCATCTGATCACACCTAATGCATTTCAAGATCCAAGTTAAGTTCCCTTCTTCCCCAAAGTCTTTCCTAATGCCATTTCTTGATTTTAAAACTCTGTGTGAACCAAACTTAACATGGCTGCAGGCTGACTCTGGCCCACCAGCCACCAATTCTCACTCCTGTATGTTAAGGTCTCTCCTTTACATGGAACTGTGGTCTTTTTCTAGAGCATCACATTTCTGTAGTTACAGAAATGTTCTACATCTGTACTCTCCAATATAGTAGTCACCACTATATCTGGCTTTTGAGCCCTTGAAATGTGGCTAGTGTCTCTGAAGAACTGAATTTTTAATTTAATTTAGATTTAAATAGCCATTTGTTGCTAGAAAAAACTCTAAAGAAGAACAAGGATTCTTCAACAATAGTTGCCCCTGGAGCTAGGCGGCACCAAAGGCAAATCCTTATTCCTTTCTTTTTCTTCACCCTTCCCGATGAGGGAAACCGGAGAGTCATATTTTCCTTATTTGAGATACTCTGGCAGTCTACCTACACATGCGACTTTTCAACCTCCTACTTCATTGACCTACTTCCCTTTTATCATTGTGAGCTCTGAGACTTTTAGAGCGAGAGAAAGGACCTCAGACGATGTCTAGAGTAGAGATCTCAAACTGATGGCCCCCAGACTAAATGTAGCCCAGAGATATGTTCACTTTGGCATTTACAATATCTGAAAATATTTGAGCAACATTTAAAACTTGAGATACATTGCATAAAACGGATATTTCTTGCTACTTTAAGTTTGAAGACTGGGCATCACTGGGTCTATGTTGACTGGAGCTGAGTAGCTGCTGCTCCTTTTGGATGGAGACTATGATTCCAATTTGCCACAGTCTCCACCACTCCCTGTTATTCGCCAATAATGAGGCTTTGTGCTGATGACCTCTTTTATCATCATAATCGTGCTACTATTTTTCTTACAGTGGAGAAATAGTTCTCCATATCCATGCTTTATTCAAAGGTGGAAAAATGATAGGGCTTTGTGTTTTTCAACCTGACCCATTTCACCCATTTCTATCAGCTGCCGGCTCCTATAAGCATTTACGTGTAGGGGTCCTCCTAGAGGGACAGAAAACACATGGTACAATAGACACACTGCAACTTCCCGTTTTAGCACCCATGTCACACATAAGAAATGGCCCCCCTTTCCGCAGAATTCTTCTCAACACGATGCCCGTGACAGCCATTCCAAGCAGTCAGTACCGACAGACAAAAGGAAGTTCATTGCCATCCTTCATCGGGTCCAACTCTCTCATTTTACTGAGGTCCAGAAAACTTGAGCAATGACTGAGTTGGTGATGACACCATGAGGAAATCTCAGATCATTGATTCTAGTGCTATTTTCAAAGGCCAACCCACCCCACTGGGAAGAGAGAAAATGAAAACGTGGTCCAGAGTCGGACTTATCTTTGGTAAGAGCAGCCAATATACCAGCTGGGCTAGACCTGTTATTTCTTTTTCTCAAGTCATCTTGTAACTTCTCTTCCCTATACCCTGTCCTTGCCTTCACCCTTCATCCTCATTTTCCTCTTTCAAACCAATAGTGGTAGATAACTGACTCAGCTCCCCCTGGACTCCTCCCCATTCTACCCAAGGAAAGAGGGGGTGTACTTACGGCACCCGGAGTTTAGGGAACTTCTGGATGTCATTCTCTGCCAGGTTCTGAAATGAAGACAGCAGTAGGTTACAACCCACAGGAAAGGGTTCTGGGCCTGGTGAGTGGAGTATGGTATGAAACAATAGGGAACAGTGGGGACTGCAGCAAACTGCAGAGTACGCCCCACTCACCCATCCAAAGCGGGCAGCTTCTAGATGGTGCATAAAAGCCTGTGGGCCTGGTGTTGCCAGATCTTTTTCAAAGGGAATCCCGAAACCGGGATCTTATATGAAATGTCCTGAGTTCTAAATATTGACAAATAATTTTAACTGAAGCAAACAGCAAACACTATGAGAGCCAAATCTGTGGGGCCACACAGGACTTGTTCTGTGGGCTGAACTTGGCCATGTCATGACATCTTTCTTAGACTCTCACCCCAGACTTCAGCGCCCCTCTCAGCAGCCGTATGGAGCAGTTATGAGAAGCCAGCCTGGAGAAGGAATCTGTGCCCTTAGAACATCATCACACCCCAACTGCCTCTTTCACCAGGGTTATTAGTAGAATTCTCTAGATGTAAGGATGCAATAAAGAGGCTGTCCAGAGGGAACCAAGAGGGGAAAGGAGAAAGAAACTCATATTTGTGAAGAACTGACTTTGGGCTTCTCCTTACAGCATCTTGATTAATCCTCACATCAACCCTGTGATGTAGAAACTACCAGCATCCTTCCCATTTTAGTGAGAAAGCTGTGGCCCGGGGATGTAAGGGGATTCCAGCTTGCAGGTGACGGAGCTGGCGCTGGGACCCTGCTCTATGGTATCCATTGTCTATTTTCTTCCTGCAAGCTTCACTCTTATCATGTCCAAGCCCTTTAAGGGTCCCAGTGGCCTGTGCTGGGGGCAGGTGGTGAGAGAAGAAGGCACCTGAAAGGGAGGAGGAAGAAAAGAGGGGGGCACACTCTCCATAGAACCAATGCTGAGGCAAAGAAGGGGCCTCTATAACATTCTAATTGAGGCCAGAAGCCCAGTGGTTAGAGTGAGAGCTCTGGAGTCAGACAGCCTGGTTTGGAATCTTGGTTCCTTCACTTAGCAGCTGTCTGATTTAGGACAGATGCTTAGTCTCTCTAAGCCTCAGTTTCCTTATCTGTATAATGGGAAGCATAATAATATTAATAGCCCCGTTTCAGGGGTTGTGAGGATTGAATGAGATGACGTATGTCCTGTGCTGGGCTCAGTGCCTGACATACATTTTGTGAGTGATAAATGGAGGTTAGGTGAGTAATTTCTGTCCCGGGGGAGGGAGCAGCTGGGGTCTGGCTGTCTCTTGGATGTTAGTGTCTTTGTTTCTACTTCTGCTCTGGGCTGGGAGCTGCCTGGCAGGTTGTTGGCTGCCTTCTGAGATGAGCTGGGCAAGCTTCCTTTTAAGCACAGGGCCTGGGGCATCTTAGCAATGTGCTTATGGCCTCATCTGTTCCAGCTCTTAGGAGCAGTGTCCGACCCAGCTCGCATATCAGACCCTGCAGCAGGGTTGGGGAGGGAGTTTGCCAAGAGTCCTGAGACAATCAGGCTTTTGGTCAAAATTCTTAACTTCTTTTTTTTTTTTTGCATCACTGAGCCATGGCATCCCCTCCCTCCAAAGCCACCTCCTTCTCAGGGAGGATACCAAGACTCTTGTTCAGAATGTGGCATGATGAGTGGAGGGCTTCCTGGGAGTTGCCAGAGGGATGGATGCTGAGAACTGGGCAGTTTCTGTTCTGCTGAGTCAAGGACATAAGCTGAGGGAATTTCAGGAAGCATGTGAAGGAGAAGGTGAGAGTGTGAGCATGGCTGGAGACATAGAGGCAGAGGATATTAGGAAAGAGAAAGGCCTTTAGCAAAGTCTGGAAACTCTGGGTTACTTGTACAATGACTTGGAGTTAGACTTGTGGCCTTGCAGGAGTATGCTTATACGCTGAGTGTGTCCTCAAGAGGGACACGAGAGAAAGGAAAGCTGAGAATTGGACCCCACCTGGAGAGGCAATGTGGCAGGTGCTGCTGCTTGCCTACCCAATATCCACTCTCTTTCTCCCTTACTGATGGGACCTGGATTTTGTTCAGGGCAGTAAATGTGTCCAGTTCTAAATACTTAACACCCTAGACTCCCTTGCATATGGCCAAGGTCACAGGACTCTGTTGCAACCAGTGAGATATAACCTGAAGTCTAACTGGATAAAGCTTTTGGGAAAATCTCCCTGAAAATAAGGGGGAATGCATTCCCCATGCACTTCTGCATTTTTTATTCTTTGCCCTTCCCCCCTTCCTCCTGCCTGGAATGCAGATGTGATGCCTGGAGATGGAGTAGCCATCTTGTAACCATTAGGACAGAAGCCACCAGCGGTTTCCATTGGCTGGTGGGGGGGCTGAGTTCTTGATGACTTCCTTTAGCAGCTCACCAGCCTTGAGTGCGTAACTCTAGATTTCTTATCACTTGAGAAAGACAAGCCCCTATTTGGTTAAGCCACTGTGCTTCAGTTTCTGTTTCATGCAGCCACACACCTTTCTAACTGACACAGCTTCCAAGCACATGGCCTCCTCTTCTTCAACCTTCTGGAAGCACAGCACCCCTATCCCCTCACCAGACTTCTCAATGGAAAACAAAATGGCAGCAAAACAGATTCAAAGGGCCTGCTAGATATTACTGAAGAAAGGAGGAAGGAAGGAAGGGAGGGAGGGAGG
Organism: Hyperoodon ampullatus; assembly: GCF_949752795.1. Lineage (NCBI taxonomy): Eukaryota > Metazoa > Chordata > Mammalia > Artiodactyla > Ziphiidae > Hyperoodon > Hyperoodon ampullatus. Next base: position 14,695,658 of record NC_136917.1, read on the forward strand.
GAGGGAGGGAATCAAAGAAAGAAAGAGGAAGGGAGGGATAGAGGAAAAAAGACTGGGGTCTTCCACTTCTGCTTCTAATAGCAGAATGGTCCTGGATATTATAAAGCTGGAAAGGGTGAGATATAACCTGAAGTCTAACATCTCATACAGATGAGATATTACAGCTCAGATCAGAGCCCAAGTTGTACCCAGAGCACCTGGGGCGGAGAGTGGTCTCAGCAGAAGCTGCCGGGTCAGGCCTGGGTTCTGCTGCCCACTCTCCTGGCTCCTTGAGCCCCTCTTTCCACTTCTTCCTGTTCACACAGTGATTAGAGCATGCAGCATATTCTCTTAGGGCCTGACAGGTCCCAGATATTGGGGCAGAGGAGGCAAAGCTCCTTAACCAAGGCAACAACCCTGTCCTAACAGGCCTGAAGCTCACAAGGGGAGGACTGGGGGGACTCCCAGAGCTGGGAGGGACTGTCACCCGCTACCACCCAGTCCAATGTGCTCTGTTAACAGAGGAGGGAACAAGGAGAAGCTCAAGGAGGGCAAGTGCTTATTCAAGGTGACCCAGGGCATCAGGACCACAACTGGGATCATCCTCAAGAAAGATGTCTTACTCTCTTTCGACTCAGCCCTGAGAAGTCTCTGTTCTCAGTGCTGAAGGCATCAGAAGGAAATACTCAGATTTAGCAGTAATTTGCAAGAAGAAGAACAATAAAACTCCCAGAACTCTATTGGCTCAAAGCTCAGTATAAAGAAACAACATTGTTAAAAACTTATGCATGGTTAGATTAAATTAAATGTGTGCTTTAGTCCAATTACTAGGTGTGTGACTTAGAATAAGTCACATCACACCTCTCTACATGTTTCTTCAATTGCAACTGAGGTGGTTGGAGCCTTCCTGAAGATAACTTCCTGCTATAAAACAAGCTTCTGGGAGGCAGAAAACACATCTTAATCATCTCTATATTCCCAGGACATGGCATGGTCTGGTATGTAAAAGGAGCTCAGGAGCATGCTTGTCAAGTGAATGACTGAATGATTTAGGTGGGACAGTGAATAAACATGTCTTACATGGCACATGAAAACAAAACTCAGACCAAAAGGGGCACAGGTTTGGTCTCGGCATGAGACTTAAGAACTGACCAGAAAGGAACATATGACTATGGGTGGTAGTGAGCTCACCATCACTGAAGGAATTCAAGAAGCTCCTGGTGACAGAGATGCAATACAGGAAATGGATTGGTGTGCTGGGTGGAAAATTAGAACATGCGCCCTCTCTGGCCCCTTCCAACCCTGAAGTCTCATGGTCAGTTCCCTCACAGCTGCTGACTAGGTCTTACAAGGAAACACAGCTTAACTTGCCCCCCGACTCCAAATCCAATTTGGGAACATCTACCCCATGAGACCTTTGAAGTCTTTTTCCTACTTCTTTTTTAAATGATGAAGGAACATGACCAGAAGGGATAGATTGGTGCAGTCAGGGTCTCTCTTACCCATTGGCAAAGGTGTCATTTTAGGGGAAATGCTCAGACCACCGCCCCAGCCACTACCCAGTGCCTTTAACTCCACCAATTAGAGCTGCATCCCTTTCTATGTAATGGCTTAGTCCTTAATACACAGCTGCATCTTAGTCTTACACTTGAAGCTTTTCGCAATATAATGGAGTGGAGAAAGCCATACCACATGTGTGTTTAATTGGCACAAAACCAACTATGTGAATTTAGTAGAGAAACAGGGACATATTGAAATAAGGAGGGTGATTCTACCCTTTATTCTAGTCAGTGAGTATGTACCCCAGAGTGAGAAATAGAAAAAGAGAATCTTCTATTCTCCCATACGATCTTTTTTCCCCTTGGCCTTCTCAAAGTATGAGTGGTATTTGAATAGATTTTCAAGAGGTGTGTGTGTGTTAACTATAATTGGATTCCTCCTTATACCTTGACTTTAGAATGTACCTTGGTATGAGTGAAAAATCTGGGAGGTATCCTAAATAGAAGGATCCTGAGAGGTGATGAGAGAGGCGTTCATACAAAACTGAAGAAGGCCACGGGCTGTGTGGCCATCCTGAAGACAGGCATTGCCCCTGGGCATCCCCAGGGACAGGGTAGCCCAGTTGGCCCTGCAGCCATTGATTAAAGTACAGGACTGCTTTGGCCTCAATGTGTCGGACTAGCCAGCGCTCACCAAAAACCGCAGCCCGTCGATGTGGTATGTCTTCACAGTCTTCTCACAGTCCTTGTAGTTCAGCTGAAAAAGAGGAGGGGAGGTGCTGTCAGTGAGGGCAGGTTCCCATCCCTTGCCTGCCCCAGAAGCTTAGCAATTTGTGGTACTTGTGGCTAGCCAGGTCCCCCCGTCCCTTCCCCTATCTAACAGAGGGGCCCCACCCCTACCTCAGCCCTGCTTTCACTAACTAACCCCTTGGGATGCTCTGAAATGCAGAAATTGCCTGTCTAAGGCCTTGGGGCCAACCCCTAAGGGTTGTGGCACAGAAAGAGCGCCTTCAGAGCTTCAGAGGGCTGGCCATACGCTTCTCTGGCAAGCAGAAAAGAGCTGAAAGAAGAAAATATAAATAGCATCCGTCACCTCGCTACCCAAAGACAACCTCGGTGAAAATGGTGGGGTCTTTCCTTCAGTGGTTTTTCCTAAGCATCTTTCTAAACATAATTGAGGTTATCATTCGTATTCAATCTTGTTATCTTGATTTTTCCTCCTGAAAAATATAGGCACTGCCTCATGTTATTACAAACTGATTTTGAACATTATTTGAGTTTGCTCCCTATTGCTGACCATTTAAGTTGTTTCCCAAACTGCTGCTCCAATAATAATAGAAACTTCTAGCAATTACTGAACACTTGCTATATGGCAGGCACTGTTCTAAGTATTTAAACCAATTTTAAGTCATTTAAGCCTTACATTTTTCAAATGGAGAGTCAAAGGCACAAAGGGTCAAGTAATTCATATAAGGTTCCATGGGTAGGCAGGTGATAGAGGTGACAACGGGGCTTCAGAGTAAGGAATGTTCTCTTTTCGTTAATAACAGTAAAACTTACATACAGTAAGTGAACAGATTTAAGTGCAGCTTAACATACCAGATCAAAAAACATCAGGGATATTCTTTTACATACAGCTTTTTCTTCTATGTTATGTAGTTGAAGTTAGATTCTCAAAATAGAATTATAGAATCAACAGGAATGATCATTTTTAGGGCCTGGTTGCTTTCCTAGAATCACATCAATTGACAATTGAAGCAGGTGTCTGTTTCACCTCGCCCTCAACAACATAAGCATTTCTATCTGAAATATCTCTAAATTTGATGTTTCTATATAGAGTATTTAAGGTAAAATATTTGTCCTTGAGAATTCTAGCTTCTCCTCTCAAGTATGGGTCTCACAGTTTGTGGCAGCCTTCTTTGGGGGCAAACTTAAAATCATGACCTTTTCTTATGGCCAACAAATCTAAAGAATGAGAGCAATTGTTGTTACCTCATGGCCTGACAGGGTAGGATGAATATTAGAAAGCTCAGAAAAAGCGATTTAGCAGTCATATAGAAAGCAAGCAGTCTCTGCAGGGCCCCAAACACCCCTTTTATGCATATGCCATGAGGTGACATGGTTCTTGGAATTTTCAACTGCCTTTAATTCATCATTTTAACTGTCCTCTTTATCAGCTGAATCTCTGATTTTTCAGAGTGCTGACTTGGACTCTAGATAGACAGTCCTGCAGACTGGGGCCTGCCTGGGAGTTTGATTCTGAGCCAGTAATGTCCAGGTCGGAGGGTGAGACTCTGTTCTTTTAGCATATACTTAGACGATTCTTATGAGTGCCCAGCTTTGGTTGGCGCTGGTCTAGAGCAGGTACCTGGTGTTGCAGATGGGACCACTGAGGCCCAGAGAGGAGAAGGGACTGGCCTAAGGTCACACAGTGAGTTGGGGACACAGCTAGGATTAGAATTTATGCCTCTGAGCCAGAGTCTTCTCCACTGCATGGCCCAGGGATGCCTTCTTGCCAAGTCAAAAGGAATTGGAGGAGTTAAAGAAATAGAAAACATGACCTCAGTCCTCAGGGTCTTACATTCCAGACAGAGGATGAGCTGCACGTATTTGAGACAGAAAGACACAAAGGCCCACTGCTCTGCATGGAGTCCCCAGCTAGGGTCTAGTGAATAGAGCAGGAGAAAGGGAAGACTGAGCATGAATTGGCCCCCTGTCTCTGCTGGAGGCCTCACACACGTATTTCCTTTATTTCTCCCAACAATCCCATGAGGTTAGTCACCGTTACTATCTCTGGTTTACTGACAAGGAAGCCGAGGCACAGAGGTGAAGGAAAAAAAGGAGGGTCACCGAGCTAGCAGGTGGCAGAGCCAGGATTCAAACCAAGGTGTGTCTGACTCCAGAGCTGGCTGGGGAAGTGCCTCCAAGGGGGACCTGGCCCCAGTGCTTCATTAGAAATTACACCTGCTAATAGGACTTTTGCTGGCTAAGATCCATCCCCAAACGACTCTGCGGTCAGTCCTCTGTGTTTTCTCTCTGGGGGAATTGAGATGCTCAGGTTTGAGGGATGTCTACCTGGGTCTGTGTGTTCCTGGATCCCAGGTGCCCCTCAGTCTCCTCGTTCCTGCTTTCAGTCCCTTCATGCTGGGAAGGGAAAGCTGTCCAGGTTCTGTGGACTTGACCTGGAGTCTGGGCTCTCCAAGAAGAAAATTCTCCCTTCCTCCAACTCAGGCAGAGAGCCGTCCTCCTGAATCATCCCTGACCTATAGTCCAGCTCTCTCTACTAAAGGGAACTTTACCCTTGGATTCTGCAGCTGCTGTACTATTTGTGTAATTCTCCTTCCCACATTGGAGATGGGGCCTATCTGTGCCTCTCAGCCCATCCCCAGGTATGCCTTGTTAATTCTCAATTCTTTTCTCCTTTCTTTATTGAGGTAATATGCTGCTTTATAGCATCTTAGCAAATTTCACTTGTGGCCCTAATTTAGTTGGTCTACATTTAAGAAAAGTATTTAGAAACCTCTTTCAAAAGTCAGTTACCTCAATGATCTTTGTGCCCACCGTGCTGAAACCTAAGTTTATTATGACCTTTTCAGGAGGGAAAAACAAGAGAAAAGAGATGCACAGAAAGCAGAAAATAACAGGATCTGTGGGCTGTGCCTCTATCATGCCACACCCAATTCCACATTTTCACATTTTTCTTAGGGAAGAACAGTTGTGACAGGAAATACCTTGGTACCATATGGACCCCAAGTTAGACTAGGTGTCCCTGGGAGCCTACTCCGCCCCAGGAAAAACAAGAAGTTGACTTAGATAACCTCTAAGGTCTTAACCTAAAATCTTATGCTTGTGATAATCTGGAGTAACAACTGAATCTGATGCCAGCCTCCAGAGGTGGGAGTGTTAGAAGCTCAATTGTCCCTCACAAGACATTTTATCCCTTGGACAGGGATAGAGGGTCCCTGAGTCATGTGACTTGGGATCTGCCCAAGCAGACATGTGACCTGTGGTCCCACCAGCAGATGAACAAACACAGGGATCCTTGAGCACCTTCAAGGCTGAAAGGCAGGACAGCAACACTCAGCTCTGCCACAGCTTGGCCCCTGACCCTTCCTGGCCAACCTTCTCCTCTTCAGGGGCCTCAGTTTCGCCAGCTATAGTCTGAGGCTCATGTCAGTTTCCCAGCCTGCCTCATAAGACCCTCATAAAGCTCCAGTGACGCTCTGTCCAGGTAAGGGCTTGAACAGCCCTCTTTCAAGGTCATGAGCAATGACTTGCCCTGACGCCATCTCCAGCATCATTCATCACAGCCTCCAACCTTTCCTTTATTCTCTCCTACCCCCAGGACTCCATGTCTCCCCTTTCTAACAAGTAGCCTTGATCTCACTAGTTGTTACAGCAGTTCTGAGTCTCAGAGCAAGGACTTTGAAACCAGACAGGTGTGACTAGAATCCCATCTCTGTCACATGTAGTCCCTGGGGCTTTGGGCCAGTTAGCCTCCTTGAGCTTATGTTGCAGCTGAGCCGGGAGGACAGCAATCTTGGAGAGGGTTAGATGGGACTGTGCTTGAAGAACACAAACTCGAGCCCTGGCACATAGTAGATATTTGTCCCTTTGAGGACCTCCCATCTCCCCAGAACGCATTGCCGGAGCACTCAGTGGTGCTCACTCAACTGGCGAGGTTGCACGGGGTTGGAAGTTCCACTGCTATCTTTCACACCTCTCATGTTTCACATATTCTGCCCGGACTCCATGTTCAAGCCTCTGCCCAGCCCTACCACCCACAAAACAGCAAGGCTCACCTTCTTGAAATAGTCTGCAAGCATGTCAGGGTCCCAGGCCAGGACCTCAGAGCGAAAGGGCACGTTTCTGAATGCCATGGTTGCTCTCCTCGGATGAAGCTCACAAACTGAGCATGGGTGTTGCACCCATGGACAGAGAACCCCAAATCCGGAGCGTGGGGGTGTCTTCAGCTCTTCCAACTCCCAGGTACCCTCTAGAAAAGCTCTGCTGGAGCCGATGTCCTTTCTGCTATAGCCAGATCCCAGAAAGCAACAGCTTCCTCTGTGAACAAATATGGTCTCTTCTCAGAAAACGACTCAGCAAGTTTCCTTTACCACTTCCTCTACTGGGCTCTAAATAAGTAAACAAGGAAGCCCAGCTCTGGGGGCTTGAGAGGCAGAGAGAGCTACAGGCTGGTAATTCCCCACTGGCCCCATCTATCCCAGCCCAGTGGGAGGGGTGATGAAGAGAACTGAGACTCCAGTGGGAGTCTAACTATGTTTCAATGAAAATCCCTGGCATCCATATGTCTAAACCGCATTCCTTCTTGGCTGGGTCTTTGCAGATGAAAATCTAATTTGATGGTTGACCTAAAATATAGACAATCTCCCACATCAGTGAAGGGGAAGGAGCATGACCTTTTAGTGCTTTCCAACCACCCCTCAGTTTCTCTCAAATGGATAAGCTTGAGCTTCTTTCGCTGCTTCCTTATAGTTATTACAAACTCTGTGAGCCAGTGAATTGGGCACCCAGGACCGAGAAAGGGGATCCACTGGGCAGAGCCAGGCTTAATTTCTGCTATGACTCTTTCCATGCTGGGCAACCTCATGCAAGGGCTGAAACTCTAGGAAGCTCAGTTTCCACATCTGAAATACAGGAACAGAAGAATTGCTTCATATGTACATAAAACTTAGATGCATTTAACTAGACAAACTTAAGGGAAAAAAGCTAAAAGAAAAAAATACTGATTGCTATTGATGCTGCCATATATTCTAGTCACTATTGTTCCCACAGTATATTCTACTCACTATTTATTCCTCCACATATTCTATCTAAAGAGCATAACCCTGGAGACAGGAGATGGGAATCTGGGTTCTCTCAGTCGGTTTCTTAGACCCTGTGCGCTTCCTATATCTGAGCATCTCCTTGACTGAGGGTGATTCCAGTGTCAAAAGCAAACTTATTCGTACAACTTCACAGCCTCCAAACACAAGTTCACCACTCATCTAGTGCTGCATGCACAGGCACACACAGATGACCGTCTGTCCCAATGCTTAAAGAAAGAACAAAGCTCTGTTGCACTTACCAAGTGATGTTAGGTTGGTCCCTGAGGTGATGCCTTCCTGATGGTTTTTCAAGGATAGCTTTGGCCATGCAGTTTCCATCTTACGCACAATCTAAGGACCCTCACTGTAATGTACCAGCCTCGCAAGGTCGTTGTGTAAATGAGATCTGCACGTTGTCCCAGGCCAAGCACCTTTATGGAAGTGGTTCATGAACCTGAGCTGATGTCATCCTCACCTCAGAGGGTGCCAGGGGCATCGACTGAGGCAGCCTAGGCCAAGCACTCCTCAATGGGCTGGTACCTAAGAGCTCTCAGCAACTGACTGTGCTCTAGAAAGCATGGCCTGCTGTTCAAAACTCCGCCGCTGGTGGGAGAGGTCACTTCACTTTTCCAATCCCCAGAAGAGCAGCAAATGATAAAAAACCATTTGAAAAGATAGGAAGAGAGAGTAATCACCTCCAAGTAGGGCAATCAAAGAAAATATGGAATTAGCTGGAATTTAAGCAGGACCTTGGAAGATGCAGCTGAGGGAGGGCATTCTGAACCTGTGTGTGATATATGGTGTGTGTGTGTGTGTGTGTATGTGTGTGTTGGGTTGTACTTCATGAGCAAAAAAACACACCACGCCTGTGGAAAGGAACATTCAAGATCATCCTTGGAAGGAGAAGCAATTTCTTTTAATGATGTTCACCCACACTCACAAGAATGCAAATCTAGGGGCTTCCCTGGTGGCGCAGTGGTTGAGAATCTGCCTGCTAATGCAGGGGACACGGGTTCGAGCCCTGGTCTGGGAGGATCCCACATGCCGCGGAGCAACTAGGCCCATGAGCCATAACTACTGAGCCTCCGCGTCCGGAGCCTGTGCTCCGCAACAAGAGAGGCCGCCATAGCGAGAGGCCTGCGCACCGCGATGAAGAGTGGCCCCCGCTTGCCACAACTAGAGAAAGTCCTCGCACAGAAACGAAGACCCAACACAGCAAAAATAATAAATTAATTAATAAAACTCACTCCAAATTTCATACACAATAAAAACTACTATTAAAAAAAGAAGAATGCAAATCTATAGAAAAGCAGAAGTTGGAATTAAGGTATAGTTAAATATGAGGCTCTTTTGGAAGAATCATCCAATAAATGTGGCCAAGATGGACAATTTGTAGAGCCCATTTGGAAGAGAGACACAGCAGTTAAGAAACCTGGATGACAGTGACGATGACTATGAGAACATCACGAATCAATGTGTGGAATCCTTCACATGTGCCAAGGAGTGGGCTAAGGACTCTGCACTAATTGACATGTAATTGTTGGCACTATTATCACTCCTACTTTACAGAAGAGAAAACTGAGGCTCAGAGAGGTGAAGCTCCTTACCCCCCTTGCACCCAGCAAGTAGGTTGTGCGGCCAGGTCTTGTCTGGAACTCTGAGTCTAGAGCCCCTGTCCTTCACCTCTCTGCCACCTTGGGGCTCTGAGATGTTACATAAATTGCACAAGGTGGAGCAGGGGTTCAAACCCAGCTCTGTCTCCAGTTCGTGTAATTTCCTCTCTGTCAGTCTGTCTTCCACAAAGAGCAGGTGAGGCTGGCGATTAGGAGCAGTTAAGAAGAGGATACAGCCGGGAGACCAGGTGGCACAAGGGGAAGCAGCTCGCTTCAGCTTAGAACCTTTACGTTTCCCCAGTCCTCGGTAATTTCCCAACACTCACGAGTTTCACATCTCCTGTCTCCAGCTGGAGGGTTCCAGAAATTCCAGGGGCAGGGCTAATTGACCCCCAAGAGAGGCTCAGGACACCAGAGTGACCCTCGACAGGCTGGCTCACTTGGCCCAGCCTCAGTCTCCACAGCTGTAAAATGGGCGGTCATGAGAGCAGCCTCGGGGAATGGCCCACAGCGGAGGGTATGCCATGGCGAGGAAGGCTGGGGCCAACTCACAACGATCCTCCAAAGAGCATCGGTCTTGGCTTCAAGCACGAGGCAGGGCAGAGAGTGGGGAGCAGGTAAGGCACAGTGATGTAGAGCCATGGCCTCGGGGGCGGATACCCTCTCTCATCTCTGTCTCCCCCAGGCAGGTGGGGAAACCCAGAACTCATGAAGAAGTAAATTAAAAGGTTTAGTGGAGGTCTTCTCAGGCTTTGTAATCTCTGTCTGCAGGTTAGGAAGGGGGCAGTTTGTGCACAGTAAGAACAATGCCATATCAGTACACGGGGACAGGGGCTCGTGGCGTAGAGAATCTTAAATGTGCATCCAACAGAGCCTGTGGATAAGAGAGCAAATCTTGCAGGGAGTAACATGTCAGATTTTTAGATCTTAGAGACAAAGAATGGATATGGGAACAGCACACTGCACCCCAGAGTTAGGGGGAGGATCTCCCAATATCCCCCCTGCTGCACCCCATACCGTCCAGACTTGAAGCTCTCTCTTTTTCCTGCTAACCCGCAGAAGAATTAGATGAGAAGATAACTGCTTTTCTTCACAGCTAATCGTAGAGCTGAGAAAAATATGCAATTTATTAGAGGAGTCTTGTGGGTTGCAGCCTCTGGGGGCAGGGGAAGGAGATGTCACTTAGAGACCAGGAGAGAATGGCAAGTAGGGACTTTGGAGGAGAGACTGTGTTGACCTTCTCAGGAGAGGTACCTACAAAGCTAGAAGGTGGAAGGCAGGCTGTGCTTATTTGGATGTGATCTGGACAGAGGGTGTTGCCTGGGGGAGAGAGACAAGGGTGGTGGCATGTGGTTCAGAGAAGGTGGCATCTAGGGACACCGCGAACCATGGAGAGAGAATGCCCTCATGTGGGTTCACTCCAGTCTCACCTCCACCAAACTTTTATCACCTGAGGCCGAGATGAATCTCTACTGGAACTTTCCTTAGGGCCTCTGTGGGTTTGTCTATAGTGGGGACCAGAGCTGCAGCCGTCACCTTCGCAGGGAGGGGACCATTTCCCCCTCCGCTCTCAGAGGCTGGCAGTGGAACCACCATCTGTGTGGAATCCTTCTGGATGACCAACGGCTCCACCCACACAGGAGGGTCCAGCCAGGAGAGCCAGGAAGGGGCCCTGACCGTTCGGCTGAGCGGGGACAGCTCCATGCACCTGGCAGCCATACACTAAGACAGAATTTGGGGACCCTGCCTGGGAATGCGTGTGTCAGGAGGGACCGGCCTGCCACACAGCCATCCCAGATGTGCAGGGGCCGTCCTCACCATCACTCCTGGAGGCTGGGGGAGGGCGGGAGGGACAGGGGGAGGGACTCAGGCAAGCCCCGGGCAACCCTTCTCCAGACTGCAATGCACTCTGTGTCCTGAGAGCCACCCCAGTCTGGACACGGTCCCCACCCCCCCCACACACGCAGCCTGGGATATGCAGGAGGAAAGCATGAACCAGCTGCTGCATGTGAGACAACGAAGAGCAATATTTTCCACTTCCTCAGACCTGACAATTTCATTCGTTTCAAAAATACATATATATTTTTTTCATCCACTCTCTGGGTCTCTCTTTCTCTGCCGTTTGGGCTGAGGTGCGTCAGAAGTTCGAAGGTGGGTGGGAGGAACTGCTTACTGGGACTTCCTGTCAAACCTCTCTTCCTTGTCTGGCCGATTGTTCACTCGGGCAGCCTATCCCCAGATAGCTCCGCTGTGAAGAGAAACTCCCCAGGTGCCCGCAAGGGTGAGTGGGTTGTGGGCAGGGGACCAGAGAGGGGAAGACAAGCTTCTCTGCTTGATAGAGGAGAAAAAACCTTGCCCCCCTGCCCCTGCCCCTCCCCCTCTTCCTTGGGCAAGCTGGAGAAAGGCAGTGGAGGAGTGGGTGGAGTGGGTGCCAGAAAGGCAAAAGCAATTTTACCCATAGCCCAGCAAAGGTGACCGTGGCCTACTCCGGCTGCACTCTCCCAGGGAGAGCTGTGGGCCCAGGAAGCCCATACCTGCCCCTAAGAGGAAGAGAAAATTTGTGACCAACAAGGCCAGCAGCCCAGCATGGCTCAAATCCATTATAGCTCTCAGCTCATTTCACTCTCTCTCCCAAGAGACCTATGAGTAAGTAGATGGCAATTTTATAGAAGCTGAGAGACCAGAATTCACTTGCCCAAGTTCCCATGGCGAGTCAGTATGGAGCAGGAATGCCAACTCAGGGCCAGGTGGGTTTCCATCTGTTCTACTTTCACCACTTTTCCTTCAGTCTTGGCAAGTCACTTAGCTGTTGACTTTCAGTCTGGACGTTCCTGCCTCAACTGTGGCCCTGGTGCTTGTGGCTGCCACACTATTTCTGGAGCCCCTGATGTTGGCTGCATTACCTGTCTTAATAACATCAGTGCCCTGACCACCAGTTTATATATGACCTTCCAGATTTTTGATGCAGACAGAGTGCATCTTCCAATACTCTGTCCTGGGAGAGTCACCTTGTTTGGCCTCTTCAGTCCTTCACACCTTCCTGGGAGTGAGTGTCAGAGCTTTCCTGTGAGCATGTTCCTGGAACAGAGGATGGATCCCTTAGAAAGAGGGGGTTAGGGGTTTGGGGAAAAGAGGATGCATCTAGAAAACTGGTAGTTTGTCTATCTAGCCCTTCCGTGAGACCTCAAGGGTTTGGAGAAAAGAAATGCTAGAATCTTATATGTATAATATCATGTGATCCTTATGACTGCTCTTTGTGAAAGGGAGATAGGGGCATATACACCCATTTTACAGATTGCAGAGAAAGAACAAATGTTTGTCCAAGGCCTCACAGATAACTGGAGGGATTTGAAACCAAACCTGCCTGATGCTAAGACTGTTTCCACTGAGAGATGTCGTTTCCACAGATGGAAACTTTACTAGGTGAATAACCAATATTTACCTAGAACAGTTTGTACCAACCATATTTATTAGGCTTTGAAAGAAAGGGTATTTTGTCTTTGAGTTCTTCTAAAATAATGATTCTTGGTTTGCCTACATTTTTTTCTAATTAAAAATAAAACAGGCTTAGCAATGTGAATGCTGAGTTAGTGATTCGGGCTCATCGAATCCCCTGACTGTACCCTGCAGGTAAGGAGACATTTACTTGGGGTGACAGGCTTGGCTGTCTCAGGCTGTGTAGGGATGGGAGAGGCGGGTGGCCAAGGAGAAGAGTAAAGTAAGGGAGGGAAATGACCGGCCCCCATTCATTTCATCCTTGGACCCTGAAGAAGTCTGCATCGCTCTGCTGTGGAGACCCCTGGAGTTGTCTGGCATCTTCGTGTTCAAGTGTGGTTCTTAAACCATCCTTTTGAATAATGTAAGTTCCCCTGTACTCTGTTGCTCAGGTAGCACAAAGTTGGGTTGTGTTGCTTGTAACCTGTGTTAGTTCAGGCTGCTAAAACAAAACACTGCAGACTGAGTGGCTTAAAACAACAGAAATTTTCTCTCACAGTTCTGGAGGCTGGAAGTCCAAGATCAAGGCGCCAGCATGGTTGTGTTCTGGTGAACAGAACCTTCCCGGCTCATAGCCAGCACCTTCTCACTGTGTCCTCATGTGGTAGAAGGGGCGAGGGAGCTTTCTGAAGTCTCTTTTATCAGGGCACTAATCCCATTCGCAAGGGCTCCACCCCATGATCTAAGCCTCTCCTAAAGGCCTCACCTCCTAATACCATAACACTGGGGGTTAGGATTTGAATACATCAACTTTGGGGGGGACACAAACATTCAGACCACAGTACAACAAAAAAATCCATTAACTCTCTCTCTCTCTAAAGGCAGAATTTATAGGAATCGAGATTCAGACTCTGGAGTCAGAATAACATGTTTGAATTCCAGCTTTGTTACACACCAGCTGTGTGACCTTGGCCCACTTACTTAACTTCTCTGTGCCACAATTTCCAGAGGGGGATGGGGAAAGCTAAATAATAACATTGACCTCATTAAGTGGTTGTGAGGATTCAATGAAATAAAATTTCAGGCAATGACTACAGCCCCTGGCACACCATAGATGGTGGTTCTCGCTGGCATTGTTCACTGTTGTGAACATATCTGACTCATTCGTTCTTCCCCAGAGACCCGCAGTTAGCTCTATATTTCTGTGGGTTCCTGGGCTGCATACAACACTGAGCTCCCCTTTCCTGTATCATATGTGGGTAGGGTCCATTACATACACTACTGTGTGATTCTTCTGATGTAGACAGATAGCAAGAGTGGTAGAGTTGAGATTTCCTAAGAATTAAGAAGAGATGCTGCAAGCTCAAAGGCCGATGAGGCCAGGGGGAAATGCAGGTGAGAGAAGCTATCTTGGTAGGAAAAATGATAACCCAATGCAATGACAAATGGCAACTTAATCTGGGCATTAGTCAGGAAGATAATAAGGAGGGGTGGGGACTAGGGCAAACAAGGAGCAGCTCAGTCCAAGCCCATTGCTTGCTGTATTGTAAGGAGAGCCTGCTAGTGTAAGAAAGGGGCCCAGTGTTGCCAGATCCTTGATTAAGAAAATCTAGAAACATGTTACAAAAAGAAAAAGGAAATGCAATCTACTGTGCTAGGCAGAATATAATCAACTACCCTTAAGACAGTGAGATTACCCTGGAAACTTGGGTGGGCCCACAGGGGTCCTTACAAGTGGAAGAGGGAGGCAGAAGAGGAAAGAATCAGTCGGACATGTGATTATAGGAGAAAGACACAGAGAGATGAGACACTACTAGTTTTGAAAATGGAGGAAGGTAGCCACAAACCAAGGAATGTGAGTGGCCTCTAGCTACAGGGAAAGGTGAGGAAAAGAATTCTCTCCTAGACCCTTCAAGAAGGAACAAAGCCCCAAAGTTTAGCCCAGTGAGACCTACGTCAGACTTTCAACCTCCAGACTGTAAGATAATGAATTTATGTTGTTTTGAGTCACTAAATTTGTGGTAATTTGTTATCGCAGCAGTAGAAAACTAATACATCAACTAACTTAAAAAAAAAATAAACACGTGGGCCCAGCAAATCACACCTGGTATCTGTTCCTGCAAGCCACTTCTGATTTAGAATCACTGAATGGCATAGAATTCATTGGAATAACTCATTGACCTAATCATTGCTCAGAGGTGCCCCAGATCATACAGCTGTGACTCACACTAGGGATGCTGATTCTTAGGGAAGACTCATGTCACTACCCAGGGCATTGACGGAAAGCAAACGGAGGTGAGCTAATGTCTATGAAGTCCCGGCTGTCGTGACATTTACATCATGTGCGCTGTGCCTTATGTAAATACACCTGTACATGGCTGGGAAGAGAGCAAGAAATAGCAGTTGCAATGGTGTGGGTCACTTGGCCTACTGATCTCTTTAAGAAAACAAATGAATGGACCAGGGTGAGCTCACAAAGTCTGACTACAGGCTCTGTCTTCAGAACACGAATCCTCTCTAAGAAATGACTTCCTTCTAGACACAGGGCATTGTGCGGGGCCCTTTCCCTGTCACTGCTGTCAACGCAGCTACAACTTCGTAGACTAATGTTCCTGTGTCTCAAGCCAGTCACATTTTATTCTTTTTGTGTGTGTGTGCATGTAATTTCTGAGGCACCATTCCGTTTCCCCGGAGAGGTCTGCACTGAGTGGCAGCATGAATGACTATGTGTTCATTCAGCACCAGCAGCATCTATGGCACTGGTTTTCTAAGCTCTGGGTCCTGTGATGCTTTACACTCAGAGGACGCCTATCAGGGCTGTGGAATGCCTAAAGTTGAACTTCTGGAAAATGGAACCAGAGACTGGTAATTATAGAGCAATAAAGTCCCCCAAAGTGGCCGCCCGTTGGTGTCTTTTAGCGATGTGGGTAATCTGCTTGGACCACAGTGCTTCTCCCCACTGCCCCACTCCCAGAAAAGGACTTTGAATACTTTTACCTGGGACATGTTCTCTTCAGTCTGCTGTAGCCCCCAATCCTCCCCCTTTATCTTATACCATCACCCTTCACTCATTCACATTCCCTGCCAAGCCTCCAAAAGAGTTTGAGTTTGGGACAGTTGATGCTTATCCAAGTCCCACATTCAATTCAATTCACTTATTTATTCATCCAAGAAATATTTGTTGAGCACCTACTACATGCCAAAATGTTCCAGGTAATGGGGATTCACCAGAGAACAAAGTCTTTTGTCTTATGGGGCCTTATAATGAAAATAGCAATGGCAAGATGGCGATGATGATGATGATGATGGTAATTAACAAGCACTGAGTATTTACTTTGTGCCAGGCTATGTTCTAAGCCATATATGTATATATATATATATATTTGCTCAGTGCATATATATATATATATATATGTTTATTTCCTCCTCACAACAGCCCTATAAACTATTTCCCTCACTATAAGATAAGGAAACTGAGGCCCAGAGAAATTCCCTGCGTATGTGGGAGATAAACATTAACAAGGAACAAATAAGAGACTCTAGGGTTCTACTCTCCAATATGGTAGCCGCTAGCCACATCTGGCTGTTTAAATTAAAAGTAATTAACATGAAATGAAATAAAATTAAAATTTCAGTTCCTCAGCTACATGCATTTCAAGCACTCAATAGTCACCTGTGGCCAGTGGCTACCATTTTGGACACAGAGCATTTCCATCATTGCCAAGCTCTTTTGGGCAGTGCTAGACTAGAGTATTGTCATCAATAATGGAAGCTCCAGGGACTGAATCTTCTCTGACACTCACCAGTTGGGAGGCCTTGAACAAATGTCTTAAGCTCTCTGAATCTCAGGTTATTGATCTATAAAATGTAGTTAATAATAACACCATTCTCAAGGAGTTTGGGGGAATATGAATTATTTCTTGGCTGTTTAGAACACTGTTCAGCACCTAGTAAACATCTGATCCATTATAGCTATTATTATAAATATATAAAACGATGGGAGGGAGTGATAAATATTATGAAGACAAATAAAGCAGAGGCAGGGGACAGAAGGTGAGGGGCACTTGCTTGGACAGGTCAGTCAAGGAGGTCCTCCTGAGGAGGTGGCATCTGCATGAAGTCAGGAAGCCAGACTTGAGTAACCAGGAAGGACATCCAGGCAGAGGCTGTGGATGAAGACTGTGAGGCTGCAACTTGCTTGGTGTGGTCCAGAAAGAGCATCCTGGCAGAGAAGCTGGGAAGGAGTGAGCCAGGGAGAGAGGAGAGAGAGCAGGGCTCGGGAGATACCGAAGGACCATGGGGAGAACTTTGGCGCTTGTTCTGAGAGTGGTAGGGGCACCCGGTGGGTTTGGAGCAGGGAAGTGATGGGATCTGGCTTTTATTTTAAAAAGTCACCCTAGCCATGTATGGAGGGAGGGCCAAGGGGGCAGGAGCAGGGGCAGGCAGCTGGTGGCATGGAAAAGAGTGAAGATGAGAAGGTTTCATATTCAGAGCAGCCCTTCACACTGCTGTCCCCTCCGTCTGGAACCCTCTTTGCCCTGATGTCCTCCTGGCTCGCTCCCTCACCTCCTCAGGTCTTGACTCAGAAGTCACCCTTTCAGAAGAGGCTCCTTGTCTCCTTTCCCCCACCCCTTTTACTCCTTACCACTTATCCTGATCTAAGAGACAGCATATTTTCTTGGTTTTGTTTACTATGGAAAGAAAACACGAGGGTGGGGATTTTATCAGCTTTGCTCATGACTGAATACCCAGCACATAAGCAGTACCCAGCACAAACTAAGTGCTTGAGAACTATCATTGAATGAATGAATCGGTGTATGAATTATAGAGAAGGAGGAGTGTAGGTGATAACTGAGAAAACTGAAGCCCAGACAGGGTAAGTCACCGGCCTAAATCCACAGAGCAGTTGAGGGCAGAGATGGTACTGGAACCCAGGCCTCCCAACCCTGGTCCTGTCCTGTCACTGCTCCCCCACCACCTCACGTAAGTTTTTCCTTTATTCTTGGAGCTCTCAATAAACATTTTTCTCTCCATGTTTAGTTGTCACTTTTCTCTTGAACCAGCTGTGTCTTGACTCCCTTTCTCCATATTTTCCAGAATATATTCTTCTGTTCAGCTGGACTTTCACTTTTTCTGCAAGCCTGACCCAACTGCAATATCCAGATCGTCATCTGCATCACATGAAAGAGACGAAACAGGAAGCCACGATGCCCAATCTGGTTTCCCTGCCAGGGCAGTCTGCCCAGGAAGATGCAGAGACACTGCCCCATGGCAGGGGGTGGAGGTGCTGAGCTGAGCCGAGCATCCTCCCCCCAAACATACAGCTGCTGAGCCAAAATGGAGGTCATGCCGTTTGCTCTGGTACAACGAGCCCAGGGATTGCCCCGAGAAACCTCATTCAATTTGCCCTCACGGGCAGAGTCCCGACAGCTCAGCCTTCCCTTCCCTTCCCTCTGTGTGATGGCAGAGAGGTCCTCAGAGCTGGTCACTCCATCATGCCCCTTCCCGCTTCCCCTCCCTGACCCATGCAGGAGGGAGGTAATTCTCCAGCTCGCCTGATGGCAAATCTGAACTCTTGCTCTATCCCACCTCTGGTAAAACAGCAAACTTCTCTGTTTTATTCTTTATCATAATATTAAAAATTAAAAGCTACCTTTTAGAACCCTTATTCTATATTAGGCACTTTGCAAATCCACAATCCTTGCATAGCCCATCTTACAAACGAAGACTCAAATGTTACCCCGTGGGTAAGTGGTGGAGTTGGGCTCAGTTCTCGGGTCTGTCTGTGTCTGAATCTGGAGCTTGTTTTCTTCCCTGAGACGCAATCGCCTTTCACTCATTCAGCAATTTTTTATCAAGCCGTGTTATGTGCCAGGCACTGTTCTAAGCATCAGGTTATGATGATCAACAAGACAAGGTCCAGCCCTGGAAGAACAAGTGGGAGAGAAAACAATGAACAAGAAGTAAACAGTGGGGCTTCCCTAGTGGCGCAGTGGTTGAGAGTCAGCCTGCCGATGCAGGGGATGCGGGTTCGTGCCCTGGTCCGGGAAGATCCCACATGCCGTGGAGCGGCTGGGCCCGTGAGCCATGGTCGCTGAGCCTGAGCATCTGGAGCCTGTGTTCCACAACAGGAGAGGCCACAACATTGAGAGGCCCGCGTACCACACACACAAAAAAGAAGTAAACAATGAACCCAGAGGTCATGTTCAATAGACGTATTGGCCATGGACACATTGAAACAAGCCCGTGTGAGAGAACAAGCACAGGACAGGGGCTTCTTGGTTTGGTGGTTGGGGAAGGTTCCTTCATGCTGATGGATGCCAAAGACAGCAGGAAGGAGACACTTTACCAGAAGGCCGTGGTCCACCTCGAGAGGGGGCCATGTATTGAGGCAAGCTGTCAGGAGCGGGTGGGGTGCATGGCTGACCTTGGGGAAATTCATGGGGTGGTGTGTCTCTATTTAACCACTAACCATGTAGGGGCATCTTTGTTCTTCACCTCCAGCCTTGTTGATTAAGTAGTGTTTATCATTTCCCCTGTTAGGTTTAATGTCAAACATCTCTTCCTCTGTCCTGGTCCCTCTCTTCTTTTCATGCCTGGCTGGGTCTCCTAATGGGTTTTTTTCCTCCTGACACCAAAGGCTGAGGAACCTTAAAGCCACCATCACAAGGGAAAAAGCTGCAGCAGCAACAGCTACCTCGAGCTCCCCCTGGTGGCCTCTCTCCAAGCTGCACATCCCTCGCCCTCCGCGGCTCCTTGAGCCTCTGGCTCCCCGCCGCCTCCCCGCCGCTGTCCACAGCCACACGCGCCTCCACTCCCCTTCTCGGTCCGGCCCCCTTTACCGGAGACTTGGTCAGACCTGATGCCTGGCGCCCTCCCCCCACACCCCCATGCTTATCACCCCTCCTGGCTCTTCTTAGCTCTTGTCTGGTCACCTGACAAGGGGTCTAGAGCCCCATGATTAGACTCAGAGCCCCCGGACCCCACTTACCCAGAAAGTGACTGCAGAGTCACTTCAGATGACTGGATGCAGATCGCGAACATTATCCTGTCCCTTCTAGGAGAATGTGTACAGGACCCGCTCCCTAATTCCCTTCCCTATCGATGCTGAGTATCACCTCCTTGGGAAAGCTTCCCTGAGCCTCCAAATGTGGGTCAGGGTCCCTCCGCAGTTCTTCCAGCGGGTGCTGCACTTACCCCTCAGGTAGCCCCACCCACGAGTGGCCATCTGACCCCTCATTGCTCCCACTGGAAGGGGGTCTCCTTGAGGGCAGGTCAACACAATATCTCTAGGAGTGACAGGGTTCCTGGCACAAGTGAGCCTTATGAGGCCCAACAGGCCCGAGTCTGAGGCTGCTGCAGCCCTGCTGTCAGGACCCTGGGAAACCAGAGCATGTGATTGTTTCCGTTTCTAACTGTCCAGGATGTGGGAATCCTTTCAGACGGTAGTGCCTCTTCAGCTTCCTCTTTGGTTTCTCTTAAAAAGCACAACTGGGGGATGTGTAGGCTCAGCCAGGGTTGGAGGGTCAGAAGCACATAAGTCGAGAGCACCCTCTGACCGCAAGCAGGGAGATCAGACTTTCTATGACATAACTGAAAGGGCATATGGGGATTTTTGTATCTCCAGGAAGACTCCAAGACACCCCTGTTTAGAGTGCAGTGACTCCTTAGATTCCATATATATGTGTTAGCATATGGTATTTGTTTTTCTCTTTCTGACTTACTTCACTCTGTATGACAGACTCTAGGTCCATCCACCTCACCACAAATATCTCAATTTCGCTTCTTTTTATGGTTGAGTAATATTCCATTGTATATATGTGCCACATCTTCTTTATCCATTCATCTGACATATATATGGAATCTAAGAAAAAAAAAAGGTCATGAAGAACCTAGGGGTAAGACGGGAATAAAGACACAGACCTACCAGAGAATGGACTTGAGGATATGGGGAGGGGGAAGGATAAGCTGTGACAAAGTGAGAAAGTGGCATGGACATATATACACTACCAAACGTAAGGTAGATAGCTAGTGGGAAGCAGCCACATAGCACAGGGAGATCAGCTCGGTGGTTTGTGACCACCTAGAGGGGTGGGATAGGGAGGGTGGGAGGGAGGGAGACGCAAGAGGGAGGAGATATGGGGACAGATGTATATGTATAACCGATTCACTTTGTTATAAAGCAGAAACTAACACACCATTGTAAAGCAATTATACTCCAATAAAGATGTTAAAAAAAGAATGCAGTGACTCCCCGGCACTGTCTAGGGTGCTGAGCTGGTCAGATGGCAGAGATCTGGAAGATACCCAGAGGGGGAGGGGGGGTGATGGGGACAATGGCGTCACGCCCTTGCAGCCCCCAAAGCCCTTCAAGTTGTCTGCTACCCTCATATTTTATATTGTTTGAACAAAGTTTTGATTTTTTTCTTCCTACAAAGGTAAAGCAGGCATTATGGAAACTTGAATAAAATATAAGCAAGAAACAAGAATAATACAAATTAAACACTTCAAATTTACTGTTTCCTTTTTAAAAAGGAAATTAAAAAAATTTTTTTCCTTTTGCACTGTCAAAATATGATCACATTCTTCTTACAAATCTTCATAACCTCTTTTTAAAAAATATATGCAACATATTGTGAACAGCTTTCCATATGGCTGAACGTCATTCTGGAGCAGCTTTTTAGATGGCTATAGAGCGAGCGCCCTGTAGTATGCAGGTACTAGAATTTATTTCAAAACCTCCCTACGGTTGTATATTTCGGTTGGTTCCAAATTTCACTGCTATAAACAACTCAGAAATGAGCCTTCTTTTATCCATGATTATGTCTAGGATAAGTTGTTAGATGTAGACTTCTGGTCAAGGATATGAACTTTTATAATTTCCTACATCTCACCCTGCTGTTCTCTACTAAGAAAGCTTTCATTTTGGCTCCAGCCAGCAGGGCTCGAGGGTGTGTATTGTCCTTTTGTGACATTTTCTCCTGCCAAGGCTGCCTTTGGTGTTCACTTAACCTGTATTCACTGGGACAGTAGATGGCAGGCCATGCAGTTGGCTCCAATACCCACCTGGGAAAAGTCCTAGAGAAACCTCAATAACCTGGTTTATACCAAGGATGGCTGGTGAGAATATCAGTATCACATTTGGAACAATGATTTAAAATGCCATGAATGTCCTATCAAATACAGCACAGAGGTTAATAGACTCTGGGGTCACACAGACTTGGGTTTGAATCCTTACCTTGACTTGGGCAAGACCTTACTGAGCCTCAGGTTTCTCAGCTATGAAATGGACTCATAATATCACATCCTGATGGAGTATCTTGGGAATTAAATGTAATCAGGTGTGTAAAATCCATAGCACAGAGTACCAAGTGAACTCTCAGCACACAGTAGCTAGAACCGTTATTAAATAGGCACAATAATTTGAGCCAATATAACAACTTGTTTATCTAGTTGAGGCCTTTAAGAGGCCTGTTAAACTAAAAATGATTTCCAACTACCATAACAACTGTTCTCATGGGAATTGATATCCATATGATTTAATTTCCTTAAACATTTACTATATTCTGTGTTTTGTAATTCAGTGTTTCTTAACATTCTCTGTGAAACTTTATTTGGCTTAACAGGCCCCATTTGTGTGTGTGTGTGTGTGTGTGTGTGTGTGTGTGTGTGTGGTATGTGGGCCTCTCACTGTTGTGGCTTCTCCCGCTGTGGAGCACAGGCTCCAGACGCTCAGGCTCAGCGGCCATGGCTCACGGGCCCAGCCGCTCTGCGGCATGTGGGATCTTCCCGGACCAGGGCACAAACCCGTGTTCCCCGCATCAGCAGGCGTACTCTCAACCACTGCGCCACCAGGGAAGCCCTCAGGCCCCATTTTTATAAAGCTTGTTCTAGCAAATTTTCTCCATGACAAGGCAAGGTAAACTCCCTGGATGGTGAGACTGGGGGAAATGTAGATCCTTGGCTCTCACTGAGTCCCCCTAGTTCAGATCTCCAGGTGGGTCCCAGGGGTCTGTCCCATTAGCAAACTTGTAGCTAATCGATATAGCTATATCTATTCTTGGCATTGGAACTGGCATTGGAAATTCTAGACGGTAACCATAATCTGGATATCTGTGGACTTCTAGAAAAAAGTATGCTATTTTTGTTTCGTTCTAGTAAAAACACTAACTGATGCATCATTTCTACTCTATCCAGAAGGGAACATTGTCTAGGGTCTTTTAACAGGGTTAACCCTTAGTTTTAAACCTTCTGCTGTGACATTTTATTTTTCTTTCCATCTTAGACCAACCTCTCAGGGGGCCCATGAGGTGTGTCTTCTGGTCACAGTGTTGGCTGGGCCGTATAGCCCAGAGTTCCACATCCTTCCCTGAGGACACAGTCATTCTGGAAGGTGTGTTATTTTCCATCTAAATGTCCTTTGACAATATAAGTGCTGTCTGTGACCTCTGGCCAAGGCGCTGGCTCTGTCTGCAGAAGCCACGTGTTAGAAACCGCTTTGTTCGTAATGGGCGGCTTGGTCTAGAAAAGAGGGAGCCTTTAAAGCGCAGGTTTACACCAGCCCTTTCAAGTCCCTCCAGGAAGACAACTGCTATTTCATTTTATTTTAAGTTAGAGTTCCTCTTTGTCCCTCTCCTTAAAGGTTCTCTTATATCTGCCAAGGCCATGGAATTATCTAATTGGATAACAGGCACTCTATAAGGCACTTTGTGCAAATTATTTCAAATTCTCAGAACAGCTTGGGAAGGTCAGTGTAGGGCTCACTCACCTCTTCTGGCTCTCCAACCTCAGCAACCTCCTTCCACTTAGCACCGTCCTTCCAGTTAGCGCCAGGCACATCCCTTGGGGGGGATGCTCCTAACAGCACAGCCGTGGGGGAAGGAGTGTGTATTACACAGCAGAACCAAAGCGGTTAATTTTCCCTATTCCTCTCCTCTATTGACACGGCCCATCGGACACTCTGTGCCAGGATTTTGAGATTTGAGCTGGTGACGCAAAGAGAGACGTGCGTTCAGCTGGAACATCTGGGGCACTTACGTATGCCTCACCTGGCTCCCGAGGTGCGACCTGCTGTGTGGGTCCCGCAGCCTGACCCCCCGAGGTCTCATAGCTGCTTCCCGCTTTCCAACCTGTTCTCATTCCTTCAGTTCTTTGAGCCTCCAGCCCCCCAAACTACTCAAGGCATGCCATTTGTCATTTAATGTAGAGTCAGTTTCTACTGCCTGTAACTAAGAACCTAGTCTGATCACTAGGGATTTTGGACCCGAGTTTACAGGTAAGAAAGTCAAGCTCTGGGTTGTAGCTCTTAAGCAAAAAGCTCTCCTCCTAGAAAACTCATGTATCAAGAAATATAGGGCTTCCCTGGTGGCGCAGTGGTTGAGAATCTGCCTGCTGATGCAGGGGACACGGGTTCGAGCCCTGGTCTGGGAGGATCCCACATGCTGCTGAGCAACTAGGCCCGTGAGCCACAACTACTGAGCCTGCGTGTCTGGAGCCTGTGCTCCGCAACAAGAGAGGCCGCGACAGTGAGAAGCCCGCGCACCGCGATGAAGAGTGGCCCCCGCTTGCCACAACTAGAGAAAGCCCTTGCACAGAAACGGAGACGCAACACAGCAAAAATAAATAAATTAGTTAATAAACTCCTACCCCCAACATCTTCTTAAAAAAAAAATCTGAAGCTAAGGGGCAAAATATGAATTTGTCAAATTGAAGTAAGGGGTGAATTGGGATTCATCATTATTTATTGGGTTTGAAATATTTAACAATAATAATTAAGAATAAGACTGTGCTCAGCAAAGTGCTTGCCATGGAAAAGGGCAAAAAGTGTCAGCCAAACAACAAATCGAAACACAAAGCCCGTGCAGAAGTCCAGAAGAAGTCCAGAAGAACCCCAGAAGTAAGAGAGAGCGTGCTGTGCTTCTAGAAGAGCTTAGGCATCCATGAAGTTGGGGAAGGAAGCGGGGGTCAGATCCCAAAGAGCTCTCCTATGCTGAAGGCCAGCTTCAGTCCTGGAGACCCACCCCGCTGGTTTAGCATGGAGAGAAATGAAGTCCCAGCTCCAACTCTATGCCCCTCATAATCCAGGACTGTATAGCAAAGCCACTGGAACTCTCCCCGTTGGTGAGAATGCAAAATGGTGCAACCACTTTTGAAACCAGTCTGGTCATTTGTGATCCAGTGAAATTTTCACTTACTGTATGAATATTTATCATAGCATTCCCATTGTTAGGTATTTGCCCTGAAGAAGTGAGAACATGTGTTGACACAAACCTGTACATGAATGCTTATAGCAGTTCTATTCATAACTGTCAAGAAATGAAAATAACCCAGATACCTTTCAACTAGCAAATGGACAAAAGGATGGTGTGGTACATCTATACCACAGAAAGCCACTCAGCAATAAAAAAGAATGAACTCTTAACCCATGCAACAACTTGGATGCATCTCAAAGGTATCATTTGGAGTGAAAGAAGTCAGTCTCAAAAGATGACGTACTATGAGGTTCCATATATATGACATTCTCAAAGAGACAAAACTGTAATGATAGAGAACTCATGGGAGATTTCCAGGGACTAGGGATAGGGGAGAGGATGGCTACAAAGAGATAGCAGAAGGGAACTTTTTTGGGTGTTAGAACCTGTTCTGTAACCTGATGGTGGTGGTGGTTCCACGAACCTAGACATTAAAACTCGCAGAACTGTGCACACAGAAAGTCAATTTTACTGTATGTTAATTTAAAAAAACAACCCTTTTTAAATCCTGGAAGTAGCAGTATACTTTGAAGGTAGTCAGCCGTCCAAGATAATACCTGTGAATTGAGTAAGAAAGATGAGATGGTACAAGTAAAAGATTAGACATTTCTTATAAAACATTTAGAACTTATATTCATCCATCCATCCAGGCATCCATCCAACCAGCCAATCATTATGGGTGGTTCTGACCAGTGCACATCCAGTGCTCATGGAATACACAATATGATGCAGTCGGAAGATACGGAAAAATGACAAAATGTGATGAGTATCAACAAAGAAGTACATTGATTACTGAAAGACAGAAACGTTTCTGAAGCAGTTTCCACTTAGGAAAGAATCTGTCAGATGCATACCAAGTCCAACAGCTTTCAATTATTTTCCCAGGTGGGCTATATCCATGCAGCTGTTTTCACATTGGCACAAAATATCTAATCTGGCATATTTGCAAAACGTGTAGTGGTTACGTTGTTTTGTATATATCTTATAAAACACACCATATCTGTCTTCAACCCCAAGTTCATTTTATGTGAAATGAAAGTCTAAATGTATGCATATGTATTGGGAAATGGAGAGTTTCCCTTCAGTATGTGAACTTTGTGTCCCTCTTGATGGGGATAATGAGCAAAAGAGAGAACTGGGAGCTGAGAATGGAGACAAGGTCAGCAGAAGAAGAGGAGCAGTGTGGATTTATGTCTTCTTTTTATTTATTTATCATTTATTGCCTTGAAGCCCTAAAAGAGATAGCGGAACAGACCAGAGAGACTGGCCTTCAGGCAGCGTGCGTGGAGAGCGCTGCCCACACATGCTGGGCGAGGTGTTGCCATGGCAGCACCAAGACCTATAACCTCAGAGACCAGCAAGGGGCTTTGAGAAATGTCTGCTCGGTAGGCAAACAAATGGATTAATTACCCCAGGCTTACTTCCTTTTCATGATTGAGACTCTTTCATGATTTGAAGATCCAGAGGCAGAACCCAGAAGTTGCATACAGTCAAAACTTGGGATGTGGACCAGACAAGGCACAGAAAAAATGTCCCTTCACATGTGTGTTACTTTCAACAAAATAAAATAAATTTGCAAATTAAGTTTGAGATGTATAAAAAAGAAAATACGGATGGATGGATGGGCAGAAGGGTGGCTCACTGGTGGATAGATACAGGATAAAAACAAATTTAGGTCCTCAAGGAGGTGGCGTGTAACTTCCCGCTCTGTACGTGTGGGCTACACATAGTGGCTTTCTTCTAATGAGGACACGTGGAAATGGGGGGAAAAACCTGATAAACGCTACCTCAGCCAGTGATCAAGACCACCTTCAATAGTGATAAGACACGTACCCCTTGATATGATGTGATGTGAATGGCACTTTACCTCTGTGGTCTTTCTTCCAAAAACCCATAATGCCAGTGTGATCATGAGAAAGTCGTCATGTTCACAATAGGAAAGATACGGATACAATCTAAGTGTCCCTCTACAAATGGATGGATAAAGAGATGGGGTACATACAATGGAATATTATTTAACCAGGAGAAAGAAGGAAATCCTTCCATTTGCAACAACATGGGTGGAACCTGAGGGCCTATGCTAAGAGATAAGTCAGACAGAGAAAGACACATACTGTATGATATTCTTTATATGTGGATTCTAAGAAAGCCCAACTCATAGAAACAGAGAGTAGAATGGTGAGAGATGGGGAAATGGGAAGATGTCGGTCAAAAGTCACAAACTTTCAGTTATAAGATGAATAAGTTCTGGAGATCTAATGCAAAGCATGGCAATAATGGATAACAACATTGTATTTCTATACTTGAAAATTGCTAACAGAGTAGATCCTTTTTTTTTCTCTCTCTCTCTCTCTCTTGCGGTACGCAGCCCTCTCACTGTTGTGGCCTCTCCCGTTGCTGAGCACAGGCTCTGGACGCGCAGGCCGAGCGGCCATGGCTCACTGGCCCAGCCGCTCTGCGGCATGTGGAACCTTCCCAGACCAGGGCACGAACCCGTGTCCCCTGCATCGGCAGGCGGACTCCCAACCACTACGCCACCAGGGAAGCCCCAGTGTAGATCTTAAATATTCTCATCACAAAAAAAGAAATGATAATTATGTAAGGTGATGGAGGTGTTAACCAACCCTACTGTGGTGATCATTTCACAATGTATAAGTTTGTCAAATTATCACATTGTGCACCTTAAACTTAACACACTTTTATATGTCAATTATATCTCAATAAAGCTGGAAAAATAAATTATTATTTTTTTAAAAAAAAAGAAAGAAAATCATCAGATAATTCCTGATTGAGGGACACTCCACAAAGTACCAGATCATTATTCCTCAAACTGTCAAGGTGATCGAAAACAGGGGGAGTCTAAGAAATCATCACAGCCAAGAGGAACTTAAGGAGAGAGGACAGTAAGATGTAATGTGGTATCCTGAATGGGAGCCTAGAACAGAAAAAGGACATTAGGCAAAAAGAAAGGAAACCTGGGCTTCCCTGGTGGCGCAGTGGTTGAGAGTCCGCCTGCCGATGCAGGGAACACGGGTTCGTGCCCCGGTGCGGGTGGATCCCACATGCCGCGGAGCGGCTGGGCCCGTGAGCCATGGCCGCTGAGCCTGTGTGTCCGGAGCCTGTGCTCCGCAACGGGAGAGGCCACAACAGTGAGAGGCCCGCGTACCGCAAAAAAAAAAAAAAAAAAAAAAAAAAAAAAAGAAAGGAAACCTGAAAACTGTGTGGACTTCAGCTAATAATAATACATCACTATTAGCTCTTTAATGGGAATTCCCTGGAGGTCCAGTGGTTAGGACTCCTTGCTTTCACTGCCGAGGGCGTGGGTCCAATCCCTGGTGGGGAGCTAATATCCCTCAAGCCTCGTGGAGTGGCCAAAGGGAAAAAAAATTAGGTCATTAATTATGACAAATGTACTATACTAATGTATGATGTTAATAAACAGAAGATATTGAGTACAAGGGACCTCTGCACTATCTTCACAATCTTTCTCTAAATCTAAAACAATTCTAACATTCAAAGTTTGTTTAAATAAACAAGCTTAGTAAAATGTTCATGGTAGAACCAAGGTGGTGGATAATATTGGTATGCACTATAAAATTCTTCCGACTTTGTTGTGTGTTTGAAATTATTCATAATTTTAAAAATTATTTAAAAAATTTATGTGTGAGCATTTTGTTTAAACTGCAGGGTAGAAAATCCTGAAATGCTTCAAGCACCTAGCAAGCAAACAAAGGATTGTAAATTAAAATGAACCCTATAGCACTAATAAAGATGTGCAAATTGCCTCCGAGGTCTCGTCCTCACTTGGTGTGCTATGTTCATTGCTTTATATTACTCAATGTAAAGTAATTTATAAGGATATTAATAACTTTCCCATCAACTTTGGTTTCCCCAACCCTGGACCCCCTCTTGAGATTTTAAGATTCTTAATCACAGTTTCTCCTGAATGCCCCACAGTTGGAGAGATGCTACATATTTACATATTTCCACAGATGACCTAGTATCTTACTTCAAAGACAAAAACTGAGGCTACTAGGCCTAACTCCCCCACTTCCTGTCCTCCTACCTACAAACGTATTTATAACCTTTCTACCCTAGCCCCTTCCTTCCAGACTCAGAGAACTATTTAGAGTTGACTCCTCCCCCTGTCCTCCATCCTCCCCTTTCTAATTCTACCAGGACAGTCATACCTTCCATCCATTATTTTATCGCTTTTCCAAATCTTCATATCTTCTCTACCAATTCTCTTCACAGCACCCCCAAGCCTGTGAATTTCATCTTTTAAACAATGAACTGAGTCCTCCAGAAGCAAAGCAAACCAACCACAAAAAGTCTTTTCCCTCTGCCTCCGTTCCCCTCTTTTTCTCATAGCCAGGGTTCTCAGGAGGGCACGGTGTACACTTGCCGTCTGCACACACATTCATTCCCCAGTGCCTAACTCTGCATCGAAACCTCTGCCCATCTCACTGCTGGCTTCCCCAAGGCCCACAACAGCAGCCTGGACTGTCAGCAGCAGGGGACCCTCAGGACCCAGTGCCTGCTGGGCATTCTCCCCTCCCCTGGCTTCTAGGACTCGCTCTCCTCCCACCATCACTTTGGCTGATCCTTGTCAGCCTCTCTTGCTGGTTCCTCTTTCTCTGGTCACCCTGATAGGTATTAGAGCTCTGTTCTTGACCTTCTTATCATGCCTTAACACTCTTCCTGCATGATCCCACTCCTCTCAAGGTCTCCATCATTCTGATGATGCCCAGATCTTCACTTCCCCACACAATACAAAGGGCTGACATGTAACTTGTTTTGAGGACCTACTACACACTGGGCACTGTTTAAGCACTTTCCATGCATTGTCTCATCTGATCTTTACAACAAGCCTAGGGTGTGGTACTATGATTGTCATCCTATTTTACACAGAGAGATCAAACAATTTGCCCAAGTTCACACAGCCTGAAGTCAGGATTTGAACGCTGACCCATGCTGTAACCACCACACTACTCTTCTTGCAGAACATCTCCACCTGGAGTTTCTTCATTTGCCTCAAACTCAACATGCCACAAATGGAGCTCATATTCTTTCCCCACCTTGTATTTTTAGAGGAGGCTCTAGACTTGCTTTTACAATTGGGCAGGGAGGAACTCTTTAAGAAAAAAGAAAAGCAAAAGAAAATAGTGACTACAAAATCAGGTTCAGAGTCCTGAAGCTTCAGCCTGGACTTTCCCCAACACATTTCCGGTGCCGCAGCAGGGTGACCATCAGAAACACACATCTCATCAACCCTGCTATGACTCCCCATTTTCCTCCAGCTAAAGTCTAAATTCCTTCACCTAGCATTTCCCAACTCTGGTCAGCCTTGCCAGGCTTACTTCTCACTGTGCTCTCCTTTTGTTCCTTTTTTCAAGAAATAATTCTTGAGTACTAAGGGTTCTAGACCCAATTCCAATGTGTGTGTGTATGCATGTGGTGAGGAGGTTTTCCCACACCACGAATGATGCTCAGGGCATCATCAAGGTGTCCTATAACCCAGTTCAAATTCTGATACTATCTTCCTGAAGTTAGCATCAGATCCCGTAAGTTAAGGGCTCACTCTCACAAGACTGCCCCCTGCCCCCAACTTCAGAGGCCAATCTCAAGTCCAGGTTGCCCCTTGTTCTTCTGACCTACCAGCTATGGGTCAGAGATAACCACAGCCCTCTCCTTAGGTTCTATTAACTTGCTAGAGTGGCTCACAGAAACATTTTACTTACTCGATCATCAGTTTATCATAAAAAGATATAACCAGGAACAGCCAGATGGAAGAAACCAATAAGCAAGATGGGTGAGTGAGAAGAGTACTATAAATCAACCAAAATCATGTCACTGAGGGTGCTACTTTAGAAGAAATGGTCAAGTCACTTTACGAGAAGGTGACATTTGTGTGAAACCCAAATGGCAAGAAAGGAACAGCCAAGCACAGAGGAGTAGAAAGTCCTGATGTGACCGACTTGAGCGTGTTCAAGGATCAGGAAAGGGTAGGAAGAGTAAACAGGGAGAGGGCCGGGACATGAGGGTGGAGAGGTTCGCAGGGACAAGACCATGCAGCGTCTTGCAGGCCATGGAAAGGAGTCTAGACTTCATTGGAAGTGAGTTAGAGGCATACGTAATTGTTGAGCGGGTGAAGGAGTGAGTGAACACATAAACACGATGCATGTGCATTGTTTCAAATGTAGTTTGTCTCTGGTGTGTCTCTGCCTTGAGCCCTCGGCGCCACCTTTACCTGGACCCTCTTCTGACCACCTGGTTGGTGTCAGGTAAAACAACCTTTGTCCTGAACGCCAGGCACGTTGCTGTTGGACAAACTGAGGTGGCCACCTTTGCCCCAGGTCCCATCTCAGAACCAAGGCAGAGGGACCGTGATCAGCCTTGCCTGGAAACAGCCCGGGGCTAGCCCTTACCTCCTGGTCCAGGGCTGATTTCCTTGCAATCCCTCAGGGCTCCTGGGTGAAGAGCGTGGTCATAGACTAGGGTGACGGGAAGGGCCAGGGGCAATGCAAGAACTGGGAAAACCCAGGAACTTTGGCAACAGAGCAGATTTTGGATCCTTTCAACCTACTGTATAGCACAGGGAACTATACTCAGCATCTCGTAATAACCTACATGGAAAAAGAATCTGAAAAATAATATATATATATATATATATATATGTATAACTGAATCACTTTGCTGTACACTTGAAACTAACACAACATTGTAAATCGACTATACGTCAATAAAATTTTTTTAAAAAGATTTTGGATCTTTCTTGAGCATTCACCTCTACATGAATGACCTTGGACAGGCCTCTCAGGCTCAGTTTCCCCACCGTGACATGGGGACACAAGTACCATGTCATTGGGTTTGGGGGGAAGAGTAAATAAGACCGTTCAGTAAAATAATAGGTTTAGACAAACATTATTTGCTCTTCCTTCCTTTAAACAAATAATGACCCCGTTGCCTAAAAGTTAAACTCCACTGTCAGAAAGCACCTTTCTTCTTTGCTCCTGTTCTATCAAACTGAGAAAACAGCAAAAATCATGTGGTGAGTCTCAGTTCCCCATTTTGTTTATATCCAAGTTGATATTTCCCTTTTGCCACAATAGAAAAAGAAAAAAAAAAAAAAAAGCTAAAGAAAAATCGAAACAGCTTCACTTCCCCTTCCCTCAAGATCCAGCATGACAATCCCTCCAGAGGCAGAGCTGCAAATCAAAAGAAGCAGCAGAGTCTTCAGAAGGCAAGGTGGCATCACTCCAAGGCTTAGAAATCGAGGACAAGAGCTGGGAAGCCGGGGGGAGTTGGCATTAGACCAAGCCTCCGAGGGCCTCCGTGAACTTGGCTTGTACAATACCCACCCCTTTCCCCACATCGCGTGGGAGCAGATCATTCAGATTATCGTGGGAGCAACAATTCATGTGGCCGAATTATTTTTCTTTCTCATTTAGTTCTCTTTGTCTTGCTCTTTAAAACCATATCCAAACAGACTGTGGGCCACACCGGATCATCTAGGGTTCAGTGTTTTGGGAGCTGGTTTTCTGAAAGCCCTGGTCTCAGGAAAGCTCAGCAAGTTGCCGCATTTCACTAGGGGGCCAATGTGGAACATGTACGTACACACACACACACACACACGCACACCCCTCCCCTGGTCCCAGTTCCACACCACTCCCCTACCCTCAACCCCAGGAAGTAGATTTCTCAACCAGCAGGGCCGGGTATGAGTCACAGGCAATTCCGTTTTCTTTGGGGGCATAAGACTTCCCTCTCGCTCTTGGGGCCACAAGGGGTTGCTGGGAAGGAGATGTGGTCCTGACCTTGAAGGAAATTCCCACGTCTGTACTGTGGCTGGGGAAGAGCACAGTTTCTTTT
This sequence comes from Hyperoodon ampullatus, assembly GCF_949752795.1. Lineage (NCBI taxonomy): Eukaryota > Metazoa > Chordata > Mammalia > Artiodactyla > Ziphiidae > Hyperoodon > Hyperoodon ampullatus. The sequence continues at coordinate 14,728,135 of NC_136917.1, forward strand.
CTCAGCCATCTCAAGGGTCAAGGGTGCCCTTGTTCCTGGTAAAGGACTGATGTCTGCAGGGGTTGGTGCCACGTGGTGTGTGGATGCCAGGGAGAGGGTGTAGGAATGGAGGGCTAATATGAACTGTGGGCTCCTCAGGAGAGTCTGCCCAAGGTCACGTGATGATGGGGAGTGTGTATGTACGTGTGTGTGTGTGCACACACTTATGTGCAGCTGGTGACTGAGGCTTTCAAACTTTCCTCCAGGAGCTGCTGCCTTTGCGGAGGGAATAAAGGAGAAGTCCCTGTCCCTTCTCCCTCCACCTTGGTTGATCCATGAGGAAGGGTGGTCAGGTCCATTGCTCACACAATGTTCTCCTTTTCCTCAAATCAGCTCAGACTAAGCAAAGAAACAGGGTGGTGACCCTCCCCCATAATGCATCATGGTGGCAGGAGAGGAAGGGCCCTACTTGGGGGGACAAGACTCTCCCTGAGTCCATGAGAGTTGTCCCGACGGCTCCCTGGGGATGGTCAAGATGAGTCTTCAGGAAGACTCATACCAGGCATCTTCTGTTTCCTTTCCTTTCTCAGGTGGAAATGATGCATCCCTGTCCTTGTAATCCACCTGCAGGCTGCCCACCATCCTTGAAAGGGACAGAGAGGAGAGAGACAAACCAAGCAAAGCCAGTGGGCTTTGAAAGCAGCCTTAGGTCTGATTGTCAGCGCTGCCCCAGGGGCCAGCCCTGCCTGAAGCCCTTTGAGTCCAGGTCATTGGAAGGCTGCTATGGGGCCATTTGGTGATCAGAGGGGCCTGTGCCTGTCTCAGGACACAGAGGGCTTCTGTTGGCCACTGACGCCCAGCGTGGGCAGGTGGGAGGGTACCAATCCCAGACAACAAGTTGATGCAAGATGGCACTGACCAGCCAAACCACAGGAAGAAGAGAAATTCAGTAAACAGAAGACACTTCACTGAACCCAAATGAGGTAAATGCCTATGTGTCTGACTTTTAGAAGAAAGGGGAACATGAAAAACATATTCTTAGCAAGTTTTCTTCAGAAAAGAAAACGTTTCACAACATGTGTCCTGGCGTGGGTACATTTCGGGCCATTCTGAGTCCAGAGTCCTGGTCACTGGCTTCTCCAAGTTCAGTGCCAAGAGTCTCCGATGGCCTCTGCTCTGCCAGCCAGGCTGCGGTCTCAGAAAGATCCTTCCCCTCTCAAGGTGTGGAGCTAAAGAGGGTTTCCACTCAGATAACCTGAAACCCAAGAGACGGGTTAAGCTCCTCAGCCCCTGGATTAAGTGCTGTTTTGCTGTGCTTACCCCAGCAGAGGGCAGGGCAACATTGCTCTCTTCTCTCCCCACCCCAGCGTCAGGTCCAAGGCCAGAGGAGGTGAGCATTAGCAAAAATGTGGCGTTTTTTCCTTGGGTGGAAAGGCTGAAAGCCTGATTTGTTTCTGGGCCTTTGGCTGGCCTAGGTGTTACGAAGATGCTGATGTTACTGCTTCGAGCATCAGCGCTGTGGATTGTGCCAGGAGTGTGGGTGTGTGCATGGGGGCTGAAGCCTCTTTCACCCTGGGTTCTCCTCCATCCCTTACATGGTGAGGCTGGAAAAAAAGCCTGTGGCTTCTCCCGAGGCCTTAAGCAACACCCTTGCCCCCATTTAAATCCTGTCTGGCGGCTGTTTCTTGCTAAGGTTATGACATCACTGCACGACGTTTCCTCTTTAGCAAAGCGGGGTCCAGGTGGTGTTCAAGGGTTGGCCCCCAAAACTGAAAAGAACAAGAATCAAGGATGGTGTTTACTCCCTAGGAAAAGTGCTGTTTCTCAGGAAAACTGCAGAAGCCCCAGATGCATTTGCCAGACAGAGCTAGATCAGCAGAACAGCGGGTTTGGAGCTGGAGGCCAGTTCAGTTCCGCCAGTGGGAAGAAAAACAATGCAGAATGTGGTTTTCTAGTTCCTGGGGTTTAGGGAGCTCAGCAACTCTCTCTCTCTCTCTCTCTCTGCCCTCGCTGCATCGTTGTTAATTGTGGAGGAAACTCTGCCCTCTCTTAGTATTGACATTGAGTTTCCAGCAGCCTCAGTTTATCTGGGAGTGAAATGGAAAACCTCATTTTAAACTCATCACCTATGGTATGAGAGAGGTGGGTGTGACTCCCATGGGCCTTTCCATATCGTCTCCTCCCCCTCAATCGCCCTTTCTCTTTCTCCCCTGACTTCTGCTTGTTCTTTCTCTTTTCCTCCTACTCTCGAGGTCCTCTGTCCTCTGTCATCTCTCTGCCCCCTCCAGGCAGCAAGATGAAGAGCGTACCACATTCTGGTTAAGGAGGTTTGCTTTGCAGAAACACAGCCAATTTATGATCCTGCCCTTCCCTTCTAGGGACTTGTTTATTTACATTTAGCAACATGAGGAGAGAGGCTTAGCTGGGAGTTTCTGAGGCCGGGGAAAATTACAGTGATACTTAAAAGTGATGCCCTCACCTAGGTGCTGAGCTGGTGCTGTGCCCAAGCGGCCACTGAGCTCTGAACAGCGGGGCTTGTGGAGGGGGGGTGTCGGAAAGGAGGGGGGCTAAGGTTCCCCCTTGGAGTCATGGTTAACTTTCTCCATGTTCCCAAGCCAAGAGACAGAGACAGAAGCACAGAGGGAAAGAGGGAGACAGGGCAAGACACAGAGAGAGCCAGAGAGACAAAGAGAGACCAGAGAGGGGAGAGACAAAAAATCCAAAGGGTAAAGAGAAAGAAAGAGGCGTGGCAGTTCTTGAATCTGTTTAAAAATCACAAATAAGATTTGAAGAGAGGGGAAAGGGTTTAAAAGGGATTTTTTCCCCTTATTTACTACTAAATGAAAGAGCCCCTGCAGCAGGTGACTGGAGACCAGGGGAGGTTCCATAAGAACCAGGACCAGTTAAGTGGCAAGGTCCCCGAGCCTTTGTTCCTGGCCTGCAGGGCAACTTGTACCTTCTGCATTTTTCTGTGGAGCAGGGTGGTTGAAAAGTACGGTAGACCAGGCACTGAAGCTTGTCCTGAAGAGCCAGGTCATGGGTTGATCTGTCTGGGGTGTCTCATGTCCCCCATCCCATTAGATATCCCTGTCCTACTAACACTTCTCCCCCGCAAGCTGTAGAGGACGTGTTAAAGCAGGGACTGCAGGCCCAGGATCACACATATCCCAGCTGGAACCCAGGACCAGCCACTTACTAGCTATGTGTTTGAACCAAATTCCCTAATCTCTGCGAGCCTTGGTTTTCCCATCTGGAAAATGGGGGTATTAATATCCCACAGTGTTATTGTAAGAATTATTAATAATATTAGTACACTATTAAACAAGGAAACAAGTAATGGTCTTGGCGCTTAACCAACACATACTGAACACCACACTGTGGGTGTGTGTCATACATTCATGACCCCAACTCGATCTCACATCACCTCCACCAGGTACGGACCACAGACATTCTCACTTTTTTTTTGCGGTACATGGGCCTCTCACTGTTGTGGCCTCTTCCATTGCGGAGCACAGGCTCCGGACGTGCAGCCTCAGCGGCCATGGCTCACGGGCCCAGCTGCTCAGCGGCATGTGGGATCTTCCTGGACTGGGGCACGAACCCATGTCCCCTGCATCGGCAAGTGGACTCTCAACCACTGCGCCACCAGGGAAGCCCAACATTCTCACTTTTTACATGACACTGAGAAAGGCAAAACCAAAAGTTCCCGCTGACAGGATGGCTCCAACACCCTTCCCTTTCGCAGCCAACACATCATAGGCGACCAAGATACGTGAGCTTCCTTTCCTTCCCCACCTACCGATGGTTTGGCTTTCTGTTTGGACAGGCCCATTCCCTGCAGCTGGAGTCCAGCCCTGCAGAGCTGCAGAACCCTGGAGAAGCAGCCCAGCCTTGGAGGGCGTCGGGAAGCACCTCGTCCCAAATCCATCAGCCAATAGCTGGTGGAGGCATCCTGGGCAAAATTATTTTCTCTCTCTGAGGCCTCTGATTCCTCATCAGAGGAATGGAAGTAGAGGTAATGCTAAGGGTCTTCGTGCCCAGACAAGCTGTTTCGAAGACCCAGGGTAGGGAGGCAGTGTTATCAGTGCAGAGAGAAGCCACAGCTCACAGGACGGGCAGAATTCTCTTCCTCTCTCTCAGCCCCACCAAGAGCCTCTGTTAGACCTATAGACCCTCGGGGCATAGGCCGGGCTGTGGCTGCACCCAGACTTTAGAAGGGGAAAATGGAGGACCACACAACCTGAAACTTACCCTGACCTGGGGTTTAGGCCCCCAGTCCATTGAGAGCAGTCAAATTTCAGGATAAAACACATAGGTTGAGAGATCAGACATGTGGGGCTTCAAGTCCATCTTAAGAGTCTCTTCCTAGCTGTGTGACTTTGAGCAAGTCACTGTCTCTCTGAGCCTTAGTTTCCTCATCTACGTAATGGGAATAAAACTAGTGCTACCTCCAAGGGTAGATGTAATAAAGCAAGGCTTAGAAAGCACCTGGCCCAGCCTCCAGGGCACAGCAAATGCTCATCCACGCTGCTGCCCCTGCACCTGTGCTGAGAGCCGAGGGGCTGTGCTCCCAGGCTTCCCATCCCCACCTGACTCAGGGCCTTGTCCTGCCACTGCTGTCCATACCGGGTACGAGTGCCACTCGCAGGGTACGTGAAATGGCCTTTGAAAGATGAAGGCTCTGTGCTGCTCATGGATTTTCTGTTTAAATTTACTGATTCCCTAATTATAATCTCAGCAAGAAAGAAAGGACCGAGACCAGCAGGGGCTGTTGAAGAGCAATTACTTGGCAATTTTCTTTTCTCCAGTGGAAGCGAAGGGAGGTGTAGGAGCGCGACACAGGGAGCTCAGATTCCCTCCTCCTTCCCTTTCCCTGGGCTCAGTGTGCTCTGCCCTGTTGGCAGGGCTGGGTGGCTGCCTGGGAGCCGACTCAGCGCTTCCTTGGAGGGCAGCCACGGGGATGGTGCTTGGGGGGCAACCAGGGAGGGGGAGCTGGCGGGTGGAGGGGGACTTACCCATAAGGTGACATCTCTTTGTCATCCCCCTTTCTTGCAAAGCTGAAACAGAGCCTGCTCTCCCCTTTCTTCCTGGTTAACTGATAACTGTAGGGCACATACCTATTTGACAGATCTTTCTTTTTCTTTCCTAATTTCCAAAAGTAGAAAGAACACTTGCATAGAATTATCCAGGGTGCTTGTCAAAGATTCAGGCCCCAAAGTCTCACCTCAGACCCTTAGAATCAGCCTCTGCCGCCTGGGGGTGGGCACTGACATCTGCACGTGGCTAGTGGTCTGGGAGATGCTCACAGATGCTGAAGGCCAAAAGCCCCCCACGGTGGGCTGTAAACTCCTTGAGCCCATCCTGTTTCCACATGGCAGCAAGATGCAAGGCTGGGCCCAGTGTCTGATACCTGACGATCCATCACTGCATCCTTGGGCAACTCAGCTCATCACCTCTTGGGTGCCTGGGGTCACCAGCTTTGGAAGTGTCAGATGCAGAAAAGGACGGCTGAAGACTTGCCTTGTCCTCCTCACAGAGTGACCCAAGCCAGTACATTGTTGTTTGCAGAGTGTCAGATCCAGAAGGACTCTAAGCAAGCAATTTCTGAGCGTGAGAACAAAGATGCCTGGGCTTCAAAATCTGGTTCCACCACCACTTACCAGCAAGACAACTTCGGACATGTTGCAGCACCTCTCTGTGCTTCAGCTTCCTCAACTGTAAAAATAAGACAATAACAGAACCATCTTCCTGGGAGGATAACTTACGATTACATGGGACACATGCACACTAATGCACATGTACGCCCATGCATGCGCATACACAAACGTGTGTGCGTGAACACACGGTACCTCACAAAGTGCCGGGCACGTGCGAACTGCGAATTAACTGCTGTTGCTGGAGGCTTACTACACACTAAGCACAGTGCTGAGTGCCATAGCTGGATTTTCTCACCAAATCCTCACCACCTGGTAAATAGGTTTTTGTCCCATTTTACAGAGGAGGGAACTGAGACTCAAAGAGATGAAGTAACTGGTGCCAGGTTAAAGAAGCAATAAGGTTGGAGCCATTGGTTTATTCATAAAATATTGACTGCTCTGTGTGTGCCAGGCTCTATTCAAGGCATGGGGGATTTTGTGGAAAACAAGGTAGACAAGGTTCCTGGTCCCTTGGCAATCACGTCTATTTGGGGGAGATTTGGAGACTGACTCTAAATTGTCTGACTCCAGAGCCCACGTGTCTGCCCACCATTCATACTGCCTTCTTCATAGGCGATGGGTCTTATGATCATCGTCAAGCACATGGCCAAGCCTCTCCCATCTCCTGTCGCTGTGTCTGGGTCCTGGGACTCTGTACTTCGAGCAGAGTGGGACTTGCTGAGAAGAGCTCTGATCCTGGGATGGGGAAGCAGGTTGAGGGTAGAATACAGACCACCAGGTTCCGAGTGAGGGTTGGAGGGTCTCAAAAACTGTGAGTAGAAACAGCACTCATTTTACAGTCAGACCTAGCCTTTGCTGCCTGTTATTCCTGGAAACGTTGTCCAAAGTGCGTTGAGATCTCCCCATCACTAGGAAGGATACCTGCTCCTCCACCAAGTCCCCTGACCTACATCTTCTCAGGATAAGAAGGGCGGTCACCCCTAGCCAGGTGGGCTGCAGGTCGGGGAGCAGGAACTTGGGCTCCCTCTAGTGAGACAGTGGGGGACTTGCATTCTAGGTGCAGAACAGCCTCTCTGTAGGACTTCCTCCCTGTCAAGAAGATGGTGGGGTTGAGAGAGTCCTGGTCAAAAATAGCCCCTCCTGTGGCTGCCAAGGACGGCAACAACTCCCTGGCAGAGCTGTCAGGAATGCTCGCTCTTCTGAGGTCCTTGCCTCTGCACCTAAACTTCCCCCAGCTGTGCACACGCAGATCCCTGGGTTCTGGCCCCAGGTAGCTCCCTCAGCCTCCGCACCATACTCTTAGCCACACCAAACAAGCACTGCTTCCCCTGCTGGGCCCGTTGGGCTGGGCTTGCCCCTGGCCGCTTCCTGCTCACCCCACTGCTCCCTACCAACTGAGGGTGGGCCATGACACAGATTGGCCCTGAGCCCCATTTCCAGGCTCAGCTTTGCCTCCTGGAAGCCACCCCATAGTATTTTTGGAGTCACTTAACATCCTAACGATTAGCAAACTCTTGCAACCGGATGCCTGGGCTCTGCTGAGTCAGCAGAGGTCCCAACAGCAGTGGAGAACAGACCGTGGGCAGTGTCACTTCGAATGAGTCTCGTGACCTCTCAGGGCTGCAGTCTCCTTGTCTGAAAACTGAAACAAAAGGCTGAGGTTAAAAGGGACAAAATATGGGAAAGCACTTTGGAAAGTATAATGCACAAGCCGCTGTTAGTATTTCTATTATGTTTGAAACCGGGAAATCAGCTGAGATGCCTTATCCTTTAGGATTCCAATGGCTTTTCTTGGATGTCCCCCCACCACGACCATGTAGAGGGCCCCTTCCATTCTCAGTCTCTCTGCTATTATGTAGATGTGGGGGGGAGTGTACGGAGGGCAGGGTATTCCCAGTCACCTGGACTTCTGAGCACCTGTTAACACTGAATTAGGCCAGCTTAGGGACCTGCTTGGTTTCATAGGTACCCTGATTCCATTCCACATCAAATCCATCTGAATTTGTAATTCAATCCCTTCTCCTAATTTTCACTTTAAAAATCTGACAAATCCTTTGTATGTAGCCAACTTCATGGGAAGTTTGGGGAGACAGACGGAGCTTACCTCACGGCCACACAGACAACTTAAAGGTGAGTTTCGACATCTCCCTAAGCATCCCTTGGTTATTCCCAATACCTGGAGGCCAGCCTCCATCTCCACTTTCCTAAGCCCTCTTCAGCTCTCTCCCATCCCAAATTCCTACCACAGAGAAGTTTAGGTCTTTCTTTCTTCAAGGACCCACACCTCTATCTACAAAGGCCATCCCTTCCCTGAGAGGAGCTTAGGTGTCAGTTGAGGGGATAATCACTTCTTTCTCTCCACTACAATTTAATTGATCTCTGGACTCCCCATCATGTGGGTAAGAGATAGGAAAGAAGGAGGGCTGATGGGATGCTACCGCAGGGGCAGAGAGTGAGGATGTCGCAGAGAGGAGCTCCAAGGCTGCACAGAGTTCTGCCCCATAGTTATTTTGGAGGGGGTCTTAGCCCCTCAAGTCAGCGAATCAAACTCAAGCATTTTCTCCTCTACACGGCAGAGTCTTAATAAAGGTTTGTCCTGAGCTGACCTAGTTCACTAACATATTAAGGAAGGCAGGACCCATACGCTTTCCAACCGAAGCTGAAGCCACAGGAGCAAAAGGGCCCTGGAAACGCCTCCAGGCCCATTGTGTCTGGTCCTTTGTCCTCCTGCTCTGGAACCTCTGAAGCCCAAGGACACCCAGCTCTCAGACTCGTGGCCAGAGACAGAGACAAGAGATGTGACTGAAACTTGTGAGTAAGGAGGAGAGACGCACAGTCATTCCAGACTCCAGATAATTCCATGTGGGATCAGCACACCCTGGAGGGGCGGCCGTGGGTCTCAGGTTCTTCATCTGAAGAACCTGAGTGGGGGCTTCCCTGGTGGCGCAGTGGTTGAGAGTCCGCCTGCCGATGCAGGGGACGCAGGTTCGTGCCCCGGTCCGGGAAGATCCTACATGCCGCAGAGCGGCTGGGCCCGTGAGCCTTGGCCGCTGAGCCTGCGCGTCCGGAGCCTGTGCTCCGCAACGGGAGAGGCCACAACAGTGAGAGGCCCGCGTACCGCCAAAAAAAAATCCAAAAAAGGAACCTGAGTGGTCAACATCATAACAAGTGGTCAACATCATAACAATAACAACAGCAGCAACTGCAAATAATAATAGCAGCCCTTATTTGAACGCTTATTATGTGCCACGTCCTTACACACATTTATCATTGAGTACGGTAATCATATGATGTAACTACCCTCATTTTACAGAGTGAGGAACGGAAGAACTGAGGCTTAAGAGGTTTCGTTTGTCTAGAGGTGACATAGCAAGAGGTGTAGGAACTGGGCTTTTAACCATCACATGGCCCTGCCTTCTAACCAGTATACCATTTAACACTTGTATCAATTCTCAACTTAGAAATGAGCTTCTCAGGTATTATCTTATTTCCCCCTCACCTCGATATACCCAACCTGGAAGCTGTGTTACAACCACATCACAGACAAGGAAACGAGGCTTAGACAAATGACAAGGTTCGTCTGCCTCTCCTTTGCTCACTGGAATTCGAGGGCGATGCCAAGGTAAAAGGTATTGACATTCTGCAGTGGAAAGATAACCTGGTGGGGGGGAGTGTATATTAAAGGGGTGAGCCTCTCCCTCCCCATCATGAGCAAGCTTACGGACTAGATGGAGAAAAACAACACAAACCACCCAAAAAGCTTTCACATCCCCTTTGGTATGCCATTGCTTCCTGCCCTTCTGGGAACATGCCAGCTTGGCGCTGAGCTTGAATTCCTCTAAGAGTTGAGTTGGTTTCACTATTTGAGGCTCTGGGCACAGTGACAAGGGCGGGTTTTCTCGGATGTGCCGTGAGCATTACACCAGAGTTTGGGAAATAGCCCCTACTCAGCACTGCACCGATGCAAATGCCCCAGTGTCTCCCTCCTGCCTACTAGCCACCCAGGACTCTGCCAGCCCCACTGGGCGCTGATGTAATTACCAATATGAGGATGAATATTTAAAGGGACTTTTATTTAACCGGTAAGTGCCTCCTCTCCAAGTTCCCTCCGTCACTGCCTCTAGATGGATTTCTAGAAGGATTGTTCTGACTTAGACCTGGAGCTGCCTGTGGTTTGGCCTTGGTCATGTGACCATTCTCCCTGCTTTCTTGGTGGGTGGCCTTAAAGGTAGAAGGGACTAGTCAGTCTGGCCTGGCTGTGAATGTCAGGGTCAGCCCTTCTATTCTCCATGACCGGATCTGGGGAAACAGGACTGTGTCTGGTACAGAGAAAGGGAGACAACCATAGAAGCAAAGGGGACCGGCCACCCATGACGATTACCTCTTTACTATTTCTTACACCCGCCTTGGTACCACAAGGGATTTGGGTCATTTGTGACAATATATGTAGTAAAATATAAAATGCAAGTGACCCCAAATCTGAAGACAGTGTAGAATTTGGGTTAAAAACGCAGGCTCTCCACTCTCATTGTCATTGCTGTGGGAGAGGCCGCCTCTCTATCTGTGCAGGGGTCTCTAGAGTGACCCAGGACTGTTGTGATTTTAGCAACTGAAAGTAGCTGCATCCCTGGAAGCTCCTCAGTCCTGGGAAACCAGGACAGTTGGTCACCCTGCCCGTTGAACACCAGAATCAATTCTGACAGTTGGGAGGTCTTATCCCCATTTTAAAGATAAGGAAATAGAGGCTCAGGAAGCTGGAATACCTGGCTTATGGGCACACACCTAATGAGTGGTTATGGTGGCAACTTAAGTTGAAGTCTCACGGGCTCCAAAACCCACGTTATCCATGGTGCTCTAAATCAGGCAAGATCCCGACCAGAGCAAAATTTCAAGCCTGTTTTGGTGAATTTATTCAAAAGAGCTTGGTGGCTGGAGGAACCCAGCTTGTATCCATGAACGGTGGGGAGGTGGGCATTCTTCCTTGGGCTGCCCTTGGCACTGGGGATGGAGCAGAAGAAAACAGACCTGCTCCCATTGTCTGGGAGCTTGCAGACTGGGGGGACAGATATCAGGCAGACACATATATATAATAGAGGCAGGGAAGGCCAAATGCCCTGAAGAAAGATTCACGCACACACACCTGTCCCCGCCGGGTAAGGGAATCAGCGGTCAGAGGGGCGCTTTCCCGATGGAGTTGTTGGAGGGACCTCTCTGCGGAGGTGACATGTGAGCAAAAACCTGAATAAGGTGAGAACAACTTTGTGTGAGTAACGTTCCAGGCCGAAGAAGCGCAGTGCAAAGGCTCTGAGTCCAGAACATGCTTGGCCTGTGTGAGGAACAGCCAGGGGGCCCGTGAGGCTGGAAGGGAGTGAGCGAGGCAGAGGCTGCCAGGACCTTAACCCAGAGCCTTGCAGGGAGGCTGCTGGAGGGTTCAGGACAGGAGAAAGACAGGACTGTGAGCTGCAGGTGACAGAGATCAGCCCCTGCCCCCCACCACAGTCTCAGCCACTGCAGCCATGTCCTCACGGGCCCCAGGGCTGTGGTCTCCTCTGGCCAGGTGGCTCAGGGTCAGGGCCACCGAAGTGGGAGATGAGGGTGGGGTGATGAGAAGTGCCTTTCCCTGTGTCCCTGGTTGAGTGACTCAGCTCCCTTGGTCTGCCTTCCTCCTTGTCTCAGCATCACTCCAGGGTCAGAGTCCTTTGTCTAGGCATCAAAGTTCTCAAGAAGCTCTGCATGCCCAGCACAGTGCTGGGATCTGAGGGAGCATGGAGTCCGTGTCAGGCCTGGGATAGAAATGTGAACAAAACAGACACACTCTCCCTGTTCTCCGGGCAGCTTACATGCAGGGAGAGAGGCTGTCATTAAACCAACAGACACACAAAGGGGTCCATATTTATATGCGAATCAATACAATTGTGTATCCTAGGTGAGATGAAGTTGAAGAGATAAACAGTGGTGGGGATCACAAGGGCCTTGAAAACACTGCCAAGCAGTGTGGGTGTGATTTTGAAGGCAATGGGGAGTCATTAATGGAGTGTAAATGAGGGGCTGACTAAGCAGATCCACTGTGAGAAATGGGCCAATCAGAGAGGTACTAAGGAAGCAGAAGTGACAAGAGTGGGTGGTAGCTTGGATGGAACTAATGATGGCATAGAAAGAGGGGAAACTTGGGTAGTTTTCCCCCAAAATGGATGTCCACCAGGAACCTCAGAATGTGACCTTATTTGGAAATAGGGTCTTTGCAGTTGCAATTAGTTAAATTAAGTTGAGGTCATAGTGGACTGGGACCATTGTCCAATGACTATTGTCCTTATAAGAAGAGAAAGCAGAGACACAGGAAGAAGTCCACGTGAAGATCAAGGCAAGGTTGAGAGGGATGTATCTACAAGCCATGGAATGCCCAGGATTGTTGGCAATCACTGGAAGCTAGGAGAGAGGCAAGGAGCAGATTCCCCCCTGAGCCTCCAGAAGGAACCAACCCTACCAACACATTGATATCAAACTTCTGGGCTCCAGAACTAAACTTTAGTGAGTGACTAAACTTCTGTTGTTTTAAGCCACCCAGTAGGAGGTAATTTGTTATAGCAGCCACAGCAAACTAATACCGAGGGGAAAGAGGATGAGGGAGAAATCAAGAATGACTCCCAGTTTTGTGACCTGGGTATCCTGGGAGGCTATGATGTGGTTTGCTGAGCTAAAGAATATGGGAAAAGCCATCTGGGCTATTTGCAAAGAGCAGGGCCCTGCAGACCCAGAAACAGGACAGGTATATTTTGATGGGAACATAAGAATTAAAGAAGAATCCAGAATCACTTGTATCTAGGAATTGGGGCCCCAGCCCTAAAATGTGCATTTTGTGAGGCTGTGTCCTGCTTTCAGGGCCTCTGGGACGCAGTGGTAAGACACAAGGAGCCTGACTTATAGGGCTTTCTGTTGGTCAGCCTGGGGCAGCCAGACCACACCTGTGACCTTTGGTATCCAGCTGAAGCTGGCTCTTCTCTTTCCACGCTTACATAACACAGGGGGTCCGAGTCCAGTTCTGAGCATAGTACACAAGGGTGGGGGTCAGGAGAAGACAGCACTGGGCCGGACGTGTCGATGGGTAGCAATGGGGTAGCATCTGGGGCCACCAGACGGGGAAGGGGAGGTTTCAAGGACCCCCTTGGTCTCTCCCCATCTTTTCCCTGGAAGCCTCTGCAGCTGCACAATGCCCCCTCTCGCCAGTTGCATAGCAAAACCGTGGTTCCTCCAGCTCCGAGCCAGGCCCTGCAGACGTGCTGACACAGCTGAGGGCAAAGGGCATCAAGACCCCAACATGAGGTGCCCCGCCCTCAACACAAATGAGCCTGAGCAACTCCAGCCAACAGCGCGCATGAATCTCCATCAGCTCTTAGGCATCATTTCTCATAATGATAATGGGGAGAGGACACGGAGCCCCACTGAGAACATGGAGGCCCTAAAGCAAGGTGAATCCCTCTCTGAGGACCACACTTGCACGGAATGGATTTTTCTGAGATTCAGAGGGAAAAAAACACAACTGATTTAATTCTGAGGAAATTGCCTTTTTTACCCACCTGTGTAAGCCTGTATTTAAATGCTAATATTTTTGGCCTGCTGGGATGCCACATTTATTTTCTTCCTAAGCAGCAACAAAAATCATTTATTTATGAGAATTCTAGCTCCAACCCTCTCTCCTGAGTTCCTTACTTTCATTTCCATCAACGAGCTAGACTTTTCTCTCCCTAAGACAAATGGAATCTGTAACCATTTCATTCCCCAGACCTGATCCTCTTTGTACCCTTCCTGTTTCTGTTTCTAGGAATGCTGGTGGCTTTTGACTCCCTCCCATCCCTGAGACTTTCCTCTGATCAGTCACCAGTCCCACTGACTCCACCTCCTCCCCTGGAGTGTATCACCAAGTCGGCCTGAGCCTCCACTTCCCCATCTGTAAAATGGGTACAATTAAATCATAATACCAACCTCATGAGTTTGTGACAAGACCCAGATAATCCAAATACAACCCCCAGCACAGAGTAACAAGTCATGGTGATTATAATGATCCTGACCCCCATGGAATCTGCCCTTTTCCTCTTGGAGGTTGTTCTATTATGAGCTGTTCAGTGAGCTCTGAGAAGACTCAGTCCTTCTGATCAGAAAAACACACACTGGTCACTATTTGCATCGGAGTATTTTCACGCTCTGAAATTTTCTACCTTATAAATTTGTTTGTTTATGGTCTGAGCACCCCTCCCCCACTCCACCTGGAAAATGCAATTTCCGCAAGGGAAGGGATTTTGTCTTTTTGGCTGGCGCATCCCCAGTGCCTGGCACATAGTGGGATTCTAGAATTGTAGAAGGGAAGACACCTAGACTGTACCGGTTATTAAGCTACTGACCCCCAGCTTCAAGGGCTCCCTTCCCTGTCCTGATCTGTGATGCTGGGCTGGGACTCTGCAAGCCACATCTCTGCTTTGCTGGCAGTGCCAGGACAGGCTGTGCCATGGCGGAGAGGGAGGCTGCAGGCTGGAGAGGGGGCCTTGTCCCTTCCAGGCAGCTTCCTGCTCCTGCCCGTGTCCCCACGGCCACAGTGCTATAGCCTAGCAGTGGCGGCAGCTTCCAGTTTCTGATATATACTTTTTTGAACTCCCAGAATCAACCTCATAGCTCTGCCTCAGAGATGCTAGCACCAGCCAGCCAGCACCCCCTCCTCAAAGGTCTGAGTCTCACTGTCACAGAGTCTCTCCTCCAGGCTTCTAGGTCCTGAGGACCCCAGTTCTTTATGTTGTCACCCCTACCCCCAGCCCCAGAACTAGAGCAGGCAGCTGCTTCCTGCAGTTACCACCTCTGTGATGCCTCACTGTCCCCCTTTGCCTTTCCGGTCCTCCAATACCTGCTTAACACGTCCTTATATGAAATTCTCTCTGTTAAAATAGCTGGTGTGGCTTGTGTCTCCTGGCTGCTCTGTGACTGAATCTGTGCCTACTCTTCACCTCCCTCCCATCCCCACAGCAATGGCCGTGGAGGGAATTCCCTCCAGGATAAATGTCTCCATTCTCTCTCCACGACGTTTTAGGGATGGGGAGTTTATGATTTTAAGGGACAGCTACTTTTTTCTTTTAATAGCGAGGCAAAACGCGTCTCCCTCACACTGCCAGTGGCTTTAATTTTGAACCCTGATGAGATAGATACTAAATAAGTTTCCATGAATTTTCAAGTCAAATGTCAAATGGTCTTGACTCAAGATGGCTGTGTGACCATCAACAAGTTACTTTCCTTCTCTGAGTCTTTCCTCACCTATAGAGTTGGTAACATAATAGTACCTGCCTCACAGAGTTATAAGGATTGGATCTGGGCAAAGTGAGTATTTAGAGCAGTCACCTGCACGTAGAAGGCATTCAATGAATCCTGCTGTCATCTTTATCATTGTGAGGACAGCCTATCCACCCTCTAAAGAATATCATGTTTGTCCTGTCTTAGCCTTGCACTCAGAGAGGTCAGTGCACTTTCCTGGGCCCAGACGCCATCTGGAGCCCCCATTTGCCTCTCCTCCTCCCCCCCCGAACTAGTTTGTGAAGATTCCCATAAACAGTTTCAGGTGGAGAGATAACTGTCTTCCCAAGTTCCTTTGGCTAACGCACACTGGTACAAGGAGGCTGACTAATTATAAGCCTGCTGACGGTTTAATTTCCCTGGAGCCCCCTGAATATCGTGTGGCCTCTTCTGTTCTTTGTTTTCAGAATACCGTGTTTCTTGAGCAGAGAAGGATCCTCTCCTATACTCTCCTATCATGAATTTAATATAGGCACAACCTGCCTTCCTTCGCTGGGAATTTTCTTGGCACACTAAACACCTTGCCCACATTCCTGGGGGTTTTGCTGTGTGATATTTTGGATGCTGTCGACCCTCTCTGGGCCTGAGTCATTTATTTAAGATTGAGAGTTCAGATACTTGATGCCTTGCTGTGTTCAGAGGAGGATCTGAAATGCTTAGTGTTTGGGTTACTACTAGGGGAGATTAAAACTTGGAGCCTGGCTCCACGATTTCCAGTGACCATGAAGCTTCACCTACACAGCATGAATTCTTTTAGGGGACGGGGCAGGAGTGGTGGCACCAACAAAAACAGTGGCAGTAGTAGGAGCAGCAGTAATGACCTTTGCCCCTGACAAAGTGGTTTACTATGCCAGAAGCTAAATTAATCACACTGGTTTCATTTAAATCTCCCCCAAACTTTAGGAGGTAAGAATTGTTCTTCCCATTTTACAGATGAAAAAACTGAGGCTCTTTGGCTTGCTCCAACAATTGCTAAATTGCAGACCTTAGGATCTCAGGTCTGTCGTTGGCTTTTGTACTTGCTGTTCCTCAGCCCTAACAGTTATTACCTCAGGGAGCTGTATGGCTGGTTTGGAATCTCTGCTTAAGTGTCATTTTAATAGAGAGAAGACTCCCTCGATAACCCTATAAAATAGGAGCTCCTGTCACTCTTATCCACTTAGTCAGCTTTCTTTTTCTTCGAAGCACAATCGATATATGCACATATTGCTTGACTGCGTCTGTCCTTCCACCACATGAATGTGAACTTGACAAGCACAGGACTTTTTCTGTTTTGTCCATCACTGTATATTCAGTGGCTGGAGCATAGGTCATGGTAACAGTGTTTTCAGCATATACGGGTGTAGAATGAATGAGTGATTAAATACCAGGTGGTATTTAATGGTCTTAACCATAATCTGTCTTGCTTGGAGGAGTTATGAGATACTTGTTTGTAAGATTGGCCCGATCCTT
The DNA here is from genome assembly GCF_949752795.1 of Hyperoodon ampullatus. NCBI lineage: Eukaryota > Metazoa > Chordata > Mammalia > Artiodactyla > Ziphiidae > Hyperoodon > Hyperoodon ampullatus. The sequence continues at coordinate 14,744,553 of NC_136917.1, forward strand.
CAAACAGTAGGTGCCGTTGTTTCTTTACCCCTGTGTGTTCAAATGTTGGGATTCCAGATTCCTGAGCTGGAGCCCAAATACGAATCCCCTCCGGACATCTCTCGTCATCCCCAAATAGACGCTGCTGACAGCCTTCCAGAAGTTCCTCCTCCAGCAATATTCCTGGCCAGGTTTCCAGCCGAAAGACCAAGTTCAGGGTCAGCTCACGTCACTAACATCACAGCCTTTGTTTTTTTTTTGGCTTCTCAATTTTCAGTGTCCTTCCCTTGTGTGGGATGGAAGAGAGAAGCAACTGGGTGTAGCTGAGGGTTCCATGTCCTACGAAGTGTATTCTCCATTCAGAGGGCAGTACTCTCCTTGGCAAAGCATTCAGGTGGGTACCACATGCTCTTTTAATCTTTCTCTAATCTTTCTCCTCCTCCCTGGTGCCCAGGTAGTGCTGCCCTTGGCCGGCTGCTTGCCTACCCGGTGATGTTTCACACCCCAGTTCTTTCCTCTTTCCTCTCCACCTCTACCTGCCCTGCGTCTCCATCCCACTAAGATTCTGCAAATTGAGCAAAGTTCATTGGATAAACGATTCTTGACAAGGGCTTCACATCTGATGATGAGTTCACTCCACCATTAGGTCCAGGAGGGCACCGACCATGTCTGTCTAGTGTGCCCGGCTCAGCATTTTCTACATCCGGGGCCCTCAGTGCTTCCTGCACCCAGCCTGCTCAGCCCTTTTCTACAGACTGTGAGCTCAGTAAGCACTGGATATATGAGCAAGTGTACAAAAGAACAAGTGCCATTAACATTCCCAGATACCATATGCATTTTAACTGGGACCTTCAATACCGTAAGACAAAGAGTGAATAACATGGCAGTTTCAAACCTTAAGACATCAAACGTAATGGGGTATTTTCCTCCAGGGCTCCTTTCTGTTGTATGTGTTGTGACTCATACCATGCCGGTGAGTCAGGGAGTGCAGGCCGCTTTAGGGCTTGGAGAAAGGCTCTGTGCTAGTGGGCTGTCTCCAGGGTCTGTTCGTGGAATTGAAATTTGTTGGTGACCTGAGGGCTGAGGTTCGTTTCAAGATTCATTTCCACATGACTCGCAGAAGATGGGGAAGAAGCTAGACACGGAGCATGAGTCCTGGCATATGTGGCATTTTATCAACGGGTGGTCTCCCTTCTCTGGCTCTTAAGCAATCTGGTGCTCTCAAACATCCCAGAGAAACAGATAATAGACAAGCCGATGGAGAGAAAGAGAAAGACATTCCCAGGGCATGGCTTAGTTCAATGCCAGGTGGATTTCATATCTGCTGTTCAAATGGAACCACAGTGCATTGGTGGGTGGTACCCATGGTGATGGCCCACGGGGACCCTTTAAATCACCAGGGAAAGTAAAGTGGGGATGTCATGGGGGAGGTTCACGGCCGTGTGTAGAGGGTGGGATGAGATGTCTCCCTGACGTTCCATGCAACCCACACAGTCTATGGTACTGAACAGCAGCCAGACTTTTTATTAAGCAATAGTTGGGGTTCACGTTTGCATACTACCATGCAGTTTTACTTCTAAGAGTATTGTACTGTAGTCAGATTGTTTGAATTTCTGTCATTCCTTTATGGCATCTCCGAGGAGTACTTTCTTCATCAAGAAAAGCCCTAATTGCACTCCTCTGCTATCCTGATGAGAGAGCACAGACTCTTAGCTGCTCTGTAGGGTGGGAGCTGGAGCTGAACAGCCGACTTTGAGTGGGTGTGTGTTGGGGTGGAGGGCGGGGCACCTGGAGCCAGGAAGCAGCAGAGTCACTGACTTTCCGAATCAACGGAGGCAGACAGCCTCTGCTGCTGGTGCCAGGGAGCCGCACAAGCCAGCTCCCCCAGGGCTCCCCACTCAGCCCAACTTCTCCGTGATGCAAACCAGGCCGCTCAGAAGCTGCCTGCAAACTCACCACTGAGCGCAAAGCAGTGGTCTCCTGCTCTGGAGGGAAGTCCTCCCAGATCCCAATCAAGGCACGGCACAGAAAATTGATCTATTAGATTAACCAGGAAGGAAAGAGCGGGAGAGCGAACCGGGAGGCTGTGGAGTGGAGTGTTTTTGCGTAGCAGTCCCCTCCCTTCTGACTCGAGTATTAATTGCTACATTACCACTGCCATGTAAGAAAGACAGTCAGCAAAGCCTGGGAAAGCTCCAGCTTCTCCCTCCCTGCGCTGCTCAGCTTCACCCTCCTCCTCCGTCCCCTCAGAGCGCCCTGTGCCCTGGCAGTGCGGCCCCAGCCCTGACATCCTGAGATCCTCCTGTGGTGAGGACTTGGGTGGACAGCGGGAGTGGGTGGAGGGAGGGAGGAAGGAAGGGAGCAGATATCGTGCCCTGCAGGCTCTCTGGATGCAGAAGCCGGACTCACTGCAGAGGCAGCTGTGCTGTTCCCGTAGCTTCTGGGGTGCGTCCTTCTCTCAGGGTTCGCCCAGGCAGGCTCCAAGTTCCAGGGGCACGCAAGGTGGGTGCCTTCCCTTCTGGGTGCCGACAACAGAGCCTGCCTTCCCTCTGCCACCATGAGCGGCTGCTCCAAAAGATGCAAGCTTGGGTTCGTGAAATTTGCCCAGACCATCTTTAAGCTCATCACTGGGACCCTCAGCAAAGGTAGGGAGCCTGGCCTTGACCCTCGTTTTCTGTATTGGTGCGGTCTGGCTGGTCGGAGTGCCTTGGTGCGGTTAAGTGTGGCCATTCCCGTGTGCCTGGGTCTCCGAGGAAGCTGGGGAGAAATCGGGGGCTGGATTTCAGGGTTGCTGACAACCTGGGTCCTGGCTCCGAGCCGGCGGGCACCAGGCCAGGGAGCTCAGCCGGCTGTAATTGCCTGGAACTTTGGAAATGGGTTTGGCGATATGTGGCTGATTGGTTACAGGCGGGCAGAGGGACAGAACCCTTCCCAGAGCACTAGAAGCAGCCTAGCATGACTAGAGTTTCAAGAAGTTATCCACGGAGTGTTGTGCCTTGTTGATAAAAGAGAGATTTGATGCTGTGGGCTGTGAGTAACTGCAGAACAGAGAGGCTGGAGGGGGCCAGCAGGAGGTGGCCCGGGACTGGAATCCACCGTGCACTGGTGAATACAGGATCTATATCAGCTCTGGGTCTGATATCAGGAGCCAAGAGCTTCCTCTCATGGGGTTCCAGGGTCTTGCGTTTCTGGGGCTTTGCTCATCATTTCTTTGCTTTTTTTGGATCCCTGTCCCTCTGCATCTCCTACCTATGCCCATTCCCCCAAAACAGGCGTGTCAGGGAGTTTTCAGGTCTGACTGCCTGCGTAGCCCAGAAGGTATGGTTATGGACCAGAACTAGGACTGCATGTGTGCAATTCAGCCCCAGGATGCAGAGGGGAGGCTAACTTCTCAGGGGCGTCCCTGTCTCTGGGGCCCCGTGTTACACTCTGTACCAAGGAGTGTGAGGGACTCAGAGACACTCTGGCAAACTTTCTGGAGATAAAATTTAAAGAGGGAGCAGCAGTATGATGTGGCTGCACTGGCTGAAAAAGTGTCTTTAAATATTCATGCCCTTTGTTCAGGAGGAAAGAGTCTTTGGGGGAGATGCACTGGAAGCGGCAGGCAAGGTGTTTGGGGAAGGAGGGAGGCCCACATACCCTTGATTGGGGATTTTTAAAAATGACAATGAGAGCAGATAATGGCTGTGTATGGCCATCTCTAATGCCCTGGTTCAGGTCCCCGGCTGCCCGGCAGGTCCAGCATGGTGAAATTGTAAGGTGCGTATGGGAGAAGGAATGGTGAGATTTTGCTTATCTCCTTTCTCTGGCCTTGTCATAGCTCCTGTTCTGTCCCCATTGCACTTCTGAAACAGGGCACTACCCCTCCAGGAAGCTCAGGTGGGTTGAATGCCCAATGCTAAGGGTCAGGCTGCCAGGCAGAATTACTAGGGGTTCCAAGTGGGATAGACTGAGGTGAGGCGGAGAGATCAGAGGGCTTAGGGGGTTGTGCAGGGTTCCCCCATTCAATCCTCTCATCAAGGATCCCAGGGTCTCAGGGGGTGATGGGTGACGGGCAGCATCCTATCCCAGTCTCTGCTTCCCAGAAATGCAATGGGAAGAGCTTTGGCCTGAACTTAGGAAACCTAGGTCTCAACTCCAGCTTCCCTCCCTGTGCAAGTCACAGCCTTGCTGAGCCTCGGTTTCCTCATCTGTAAAATGAAGCTAACCTATCTACCTCCCAGCCCCGTTTCAAGGATCCAGGGAAGCTGAGACACGGGATCCCTTTATGGAGTGTGTTGCAGTGACCCCACATGAAGGAGAGGTCAGGGACTGAGATGGGCATGGGTCTGGAGAGGGTGACCAAGGCCATCCCCTCTGCCTGCCCAGGGTCAAAATCTCTTTAACATAGCTGACTGCAGGCAGGTCTGTACACTCCAGGCAGCATCAGAGGGGGAGAGAGATCATAGGAGGACATAATGCCTCAAGAGGGGGTGAGTGTGAGTAGGTGAGGTCAGTCAGGGAGAGAGAGTGTATGCAAAAGGGTGTGTGTGTGTGTGTGTGTGTGTGTGTAAGAGAGAGACAGAGAGATTCAGAGAAAGGGTGGATGGCTACTTGAATAAATGAGGAGGATGATATTTTCGTCTGCATATTTGCCCACAACCATCCACTTGACATTTATTTACTGAGCACCTGCTCTGTGCCACACTCATTAGACACTGGACATATGGATGAATAGGACTCGAGCCCTCCATCAAGAAACGTGCATTCCGGTGGGAGCACAGACCAAAGACACAGACCCCACAGGGACATCACTCTGAGTGCTGCGAAGGAGGGAGGCATGGGGGCCAAAGGGCACAGAGAAGAATAGCCTGAGCAGGTGAAGAGGCTCCTCCAAAAGTGGCATCTAAACTGAGCCGAGCAGGAGGGCCAGGCCGGGCAGTGGAAGGAGGTTGGTGCTCCAGAGGGAGCAGCGTTGGAGCGTCAGCCTTTGCAGAGAAACCAGCCAGTGGGTCAGGACGGCCCCCTCTCTCTGCTCAGAATCCTGGAGACTAAAATCCGTGTGACACAGAAAGGGCTCCACAGGGACCGGTAGTGGGGACCGAGTGGCCACCTGGACTCCTTCCGACCTGCTTCATTACTGAGTTTTCTCAGACTCATGTGAGAGGCGACCCATGGCAGGCATCAGGGCACGATCGTGCCTCCTGGCTCCACCAAGAGTTTACACACCCCTGGCTCTGTGCCAGGCACAGGCTAGGAAGCCAGTCTTCTGCCCAACCCAGGAGTTCAGTAAAGATTTTTAAAATAAATGACCAAGAAAGCAGAGCCAAGCCTAGAGCAGGAGAGTGGAGAGAACAGTCTTTCTAATGTATACACCGGCCCTAGGTGGATTTAGATTACACTCTACACGGACACATGACATTTGCCTAACGATTTCTGGTTTCCATTGTGATTTCACTTATTCATTATTCATCACACTGAGTCCGAGATTTGCAATAATCCAACCTTTAGAAGAAGTATTATTTCTCTTTGCTCCTTTCAGGATTGAGGAATGTAAAGATTCTATAGGACCAGGTACCTCCTGCTGGTCCTGGGGGCAATTTATTGTTCCTTACCTGCCTTGGGAATAACTGGGGAACAGGGAGGGCCCATGACCACCCCCTCTGTGTCCTGCCTGCTCCTGTCCCGGCCACCTCCCCCTGATGCCAGCAATGCCCCGTTCCACTGGTCTCCGCTGCCAGTGGCCCAGATTTCTCATGGAGGTCCTTTTCAGAGATCAGGTCCTCCCCCTTGACTTGGACCTTTTCCTTCAGAGCTCTGATCACAATATGTGATCCATGTCTCTTTTAGGAACATGTTTGCTTAAGGCCGTCTTCCCCACTTGACTGAAGCTCTATGAGGGCAGGGCCCACGCGCATTTTTACTCACCACTGTAGCCGGAGCTACGCATCCAGTGCCCAGCCCAGAGTGCGTGCTCCACCAGTAGCATTAAATGAATGAAGCAGCCCTACGTGGCACCCTGAGATGATGCTTGCAGTAGCCTGAGCTTCTAGGAAGCACCGTGCACACACCTGTCCCAGAGGTGCTCAGTCTATGGTCAGAGGGTGAGCCTCCAGCTAGACAAATCATTCAGAACCGTGCCTGAGCTTCTTAGGGTCTTGGGAAGGGCATTCAAATTGTCAGAAGAGGGGAGGTTGTGTGTGTTTTGGGGGTGGGGGAGTGTCCTAGCACCCTCACTCCTGCCCCTTCAGGTCTACTTTGATTTGTTTCGCATACTGGACTTCTCTGAAATTTAACAAACGAGTTTTAAAAAGGTTAAAAAAAAAAAGTTTGCAAACAAATTATGCAGTGGCAAAGGCAACTGGTTGCCAGACTAGGACATTTTGGCTTCTGTGCATACTGGCTGGGGAGCCTCGTGACAGGTCCCTTACCTCTCTCTGGCCTCAGGTACCTCATCTATAAAATGGAATCGTAAATGGCCTCCTTACGGGACTTAATGAGATTGTGTATGTAAAGCTTCCTGCACTAATAAGGACCTACTGTGTAGCACAGGGAACCCTTCTCCATACTCTGTGATGGCCCACATGGGAAAAGCATCTAAAAAAGAGTGGATATATGTATTTGTACAACTGATTCACTTTGTTGTACAGTGGAAAGTAACACAACATTGTAAGTCAACTATACTCCGATAAAAATTAAAAAACAAAAAAAGATACCCGCATAATAAGTCCTGAGGCAATGCTCCGTGGGGCTGCTACAGTGATTAGCTGGTACTCTCGGGGCTGTGAGCATCTTAAGGCAGAGACTTCTCACTCACTGCTTGTTCCTTGAGCCCCTGACACAGACTCTGAGAGCAGCTTCTTGTCTCTAGCACTTTTGCTGTTTCCCCTCTGCTGAACTTGCTTTCCTATGGCTCCACCCGGTGCTGAGACTGACACACGAGCCACTTCCCACACCTGATTCCCTGATTAGGAGTTAGGAGGGTGACTCCCAGAGCCAGGCCCTCCCCTGCTCTAAAGAAGAACTTACCAGAAGCTCAGCTCCTGCCTTGGATGCCCAGTTACACCGGGCTCTGAGGAATGTGTCTCTTCCTGTGCAGCTAGCTCCCCAGCCCTGGCAGAGACCCCGGGGCTGGCGGCGGGAGCCAGAAGTTGTGCAGGCCCCACTCTGGCTGGGGAGGTTTAAGCCCATTTCCTTTTGCATTTGGGGGAACCCATCCATCACCCCAGGCGCAGATGACAAAGCCAGCGCAAAGCAGGAGGGAGAAATCCAATCCAGGAGAGCTTCTAGTTGCCCTGGCCACCCACAGAGCTGGGGGGTCAGAAGGGGGGATTGGAAGGGGGGCGGTGCTGACCATGTAAGATTTATCTCAAGAACCTTGCCCTGGAGCCCCAGCTCTCCCTCCCTTCCGGCCCAGGTCGGTTCTCTGTGTGCTAGGCAAGACCTCAGCTTCAGACCCATCGGAGACAAGCCGTTCCTCTTGCCTCACCCCCACTGCTGTTCAGGAGCCTCAAGAAACTGACCTTGAACGTGGGGAGGGTTCCGCCCTCAGGCAGACTGGGCTGGAGTCCCAGCCCTGTGGTCCACCAGCTGTGTGAGCTTGGGTGAGTTGCACAACCTCCCAAAACCAAGGTTCTTCCCTGATCATTGGCAATAATAGCAATATCAACCACGCAAGGCTGTTTTCTAATTTCACAAGGATAATACAAGTCACAGGCTGGCAGCAAGCAGGTCAAGAGGGGACCCTGCACTTGCTGGGAGCTGAGCTCCTTAAACGGCATGCCCTAGGCACCTCTCTTGCCTTGCCCCATCCTGACCCTGGAAGTAGGCATTGCAATCTCCATTTTAACTGTTTTAAGGAAACAGACCTTTAGCTTAGCCAGGTCACCCAGCTGGCAATGAGTGGCAGGGCTGGAAAAGAACCTGAGTTCTACTGGGGTCAAGACCAGGTGCTTGCCTCTCCACGGGGCTGGAGAGGATGCCCCTGCGGGCTTTGCTCCCCACCTTGTCACCGGCAGAGTGCCACCAGCTTCCCACTCATTTTGTAGGTGGGTTTGTCAGAAATGGTTGTACCTGCTGGGACGCTTCAGGGCAGCCACCTATCTTGCAAGGGGTTGGGACAAATTCCGTTATGTGGCATGACCTGGGTTAAGGAATAAGCTTGATGGGGAAAGGGAACACCCCACAGGCCAAGGTCAGCAAGACAGACCCGTGCGTGCTCTCCTGGCGGCACTATCACCTCTGGGACAGGTGCGCTGGGGCCCAGACACCTGCTGTCTCAAGCTCCTCACCTATGAGGGGCCCTCCCTCACTGCTCTCCATTCTTATAGGACAAGTGTGAGATGTTGTCTTGCCAGTGGAGAAATACACAAGTTTTAGGGCACCAGGCAGTCTGGAATTACTAGAATTGTCTAAAAAAAGCAATGACCTTGACTCTGGGGATCTTGGAACCTGTGAGATGTGACAGTGCCCTCTGCCAGAAGGAGGGCACCTCCTGCCTCCTGAGAAGCTCAGCTTGTGTGCACTTGCCTTTGCTGGGGAAGTTAGAGTCCCCACCAACCCGGGTCCCAGCTGGCTTGCTATCCTGGCCATTCAGGTGATCACCGGGCTCATGTTAGCTCAGACCCCTCCCTGGTTGCAACTGGGAACCTCTGAGTGCTTGCGCCTTGTCCTAGGCAGAAAGTTCCAATATTCTGGTCCATTCCTGCCTTTCCAGTCCCAAGCCAGAACCTGCCAGGGTGGGCAGTGTGCTCGCTTTGGCTCTCCCATGTCCAGTAGCCCTCATCCCCGCCTACAGGTCTCTTGTCTTGCCCCTCTGTAGCAGACCCATCACCCCATGATTCATTTTGCTGACCAGGAGCTCTCTGGGGTCCCTGTAGTCCCATAGCAGAGGAGAGAGAGGAAGGTGGGACCTCCACCACCTGCCAAGACTGTCCCTCTCTGGGGCCACTGGTCCTTTCTTCCAAATGACACCAATACCAGGCAGGAATAATTTGTTCGGCTGCTTATCCTAGCCCTGCTGCACAGACATCCTATTAACTCTAGGACCACGGGGGACCGGCTGGTTTGTTCCAAATTAAAAGTAGCTGGAAATGGGCCCCTCTGGCAGGCGGGAGGGCTGCAGTACAAAGACACAGGGTGGAGTGGATCAAATCAGGTCTTAATCAGCCTTTGGAGGCCCAGAGGTCCCTGGCCCTGCCAGTGTGACCCTCACCTTCCCCATTCTTCTTAGGATTTCAGAATCTTCCAGGCCACAGAATCTTCCCCAGACCACCTATCTCATCAGACCACAAGTCCCAAGTCCCAGACAGCTGTTGATTCATGAGAGTAGACGTGGTCATGTGAGGCAGCCATGGACAGCAGGAAGATGCAGGGCAAGCAAGGGCGCAGCTCTGGAGCCAGACAGTCCCGGGTTCAAATCCTGCCACTTTCCGGCAGGATAGCCAGGAACAAGCCATGTCCCACGTTGAGTCTGTGTCCTCCCCTGGGAAATGGGGCCAGTAATTCCCTCCTCATGGGGCTACGAGGAGATGGTGCACGTGGCCTACCCAGCACCCAGCACATAACTGCTGCCCAGGAAAAGTCAGCTTCCCACCCTTCTCTTCTTTTCATGCAATTAAACCTCAGACTCATCGCCAACAGAAAGGAGGCGGAGCTGAAAGAAACAAGGCTATGAGTCAAGTCTTCTTCCGGCTCTTCTCTAGATGTACAGCTCCTCCAACGTTGCCCAATCACACCCAGTCACTCTCAATTACATCTTCGGCAATCAGGAACTTGTCAACAGCCGAAATTATCCTTTTCATTTAGTGAGTTTTGTTTTTATTGGCCATCCCCTTGGCCCTGTGAGAACATGAGCACGCACTGCATGGGGCTTAGTGGTGATGCCGTGAGCACCCGACGGATGTTGAATAAACGATGACTAATCACTTTTCCTGCCCAGCGACATCAGGCTGTGAGACTGGCGTCCCTTTTTGAGGCCTGGGCTTTGTCAGGCTGATTCAGAGGCCTCCACGCCCCATCTCCCTGTTCTGAATTTCTATGCAGGAGTTTGACAGGAGCCACCAGCCACAGTGACCTTGATGAGATGAGGGATCAGTGCAAGCAAGACCCGGGGCCTGGCCATTCTTCCATCCCAGTTCTCCAGTGCTCTGTGGGATGGCCCTCGCTGCCCGTCCACTACAGCTGGCCAGATGCACGGAGGGGAGGTTGGTTTCCTCCTCAGTGTCCATCTGCTCCCCAACTGGAAGGGCAGGAGGGAGGACCGAGGCTCTGAGGGCCCCAGAGGAGGGCAGGAGTTGTGCAGAAGAAGCAGAGATGAGAAACTTGTACAGGCACCCCAGGCCATCTGGATGCAGTGGAAGCCAGGACCCCAGGAAGAGACATGAGGAAGAACATTTACCATTGCCAGTGATTCCAATCCCTGTACTCCTGAGTCTGGAGGCAGAAGGAAGCCTTCCTCCTGTTGGGATGAGGGCAGGAGGACCATGAACTTAAAGCAAACCATGGTCCTCTCTTCTTGAAGCCATTGTGTTCCTTCTTGTGGTCTTAGAACTACAAAGAGCAGCAGATTGGGAGCTGGGCCTTCGATTCCAGATCCTTCCCTTCCCTGGGCCTCTGTTTCTTCATCACTAAAATGAGGGAGTTGCTGGCTTCAAACACCCCTTCCAGTTTTGGAATTTTAAGATTTTATAGCAATCATTGCAACACTACGCATGACACCTGCTCTGTGCCTGACATTGCTCTAAGCACCGCACACACAATTTTATTTAATACACACAAGAACCCTAGAAGGTGGAGAGCTCTCGTTAACCCAATTTATAGATAAAAAGTTCTGAGCCTCAGGACGGGAAGGGCCTGGCTCTGGGTCACACAGCCAGCTCGGGACAAAGCCAGAATTGGAAGTCAGTCTGTCTGTCTCCAAGTTCCAGTTTTACTTCCTATATGACGCTCCCTTCATTTCTAAAACTCAGATCCGGCATAGGAAAGTAATAAAGACAAAACTGGTTCTTCCCCAGCTTGACCAAGAGGCAACACATGCTCTTATTTAAGAAATCAAGGTTTCAAGGCCTCCATTCTGACTGAAGCAGCACAGCTTGGAGGATTCTGCTGAGACCTGTGCCCCCCAGATTACACCCCAGACCATCATCCACATACTCCCCTTCTCCAGTCAAACCACAAAAAATGATGGGAGAACTAGCCTGACAGCTGAGACTGCACGGAGGGGAAAGAAATGAAATACCGCCCAGCAAGCGTTGCCATTGTAATTCCAGTCTAGCCAATTTTCACTTCTTGCTGGCATGAGCTGGTTTAGAAGCAGAGGCAGATAATCGGGCAGGAATCAGGGAGGGAGATGTGATTCTGAGGCTTGTGTCTGAGAGGCTGGGGTTAGCCTACCCCAATTTTCTTTCTGTAATCTTTTGATTAACCCTGAGCCAGTTTGGGTGTCATTTTTCAAACCATCTGTGCTTGACAGGCAGAGCCAAGCCCAGGCTTGCAGCTTGCTATCTGTAAACATCAGCTGGGAACCCGCTGTGCCTTGGAGCCTGGGATACTCCTAAGCCACCAGGCATATTGGACTGCAGGACGCTCCTGCCATCCTTGGGCTGATTAACCCTGTCCTTGCTTCACGAGTCTAGAAACAGCAGCCTGTCATGCCAAACTCACAGGCCCCATAGGAGGAATAACAATTGCCACCGTCCCTGGAGTGCTATTGGTTTGCTGGGGCTTTACAAGGATCCCTGCAGTCAATCCAGCCCTGGCTCTGTAAGTTACCTACTTTTGTTATTCCCAGACTGGAGCTGGGAGAGGTTGAATAACTTGCCCAAGATCCCAAAGCCAGAGCTGTGACTCTGAAGATCCCATACGGTACCAAAGAAACACTGTGTGTCAAATCCTTCAGCATCATCACCCCTGTAATGGACTGAATTGTGTCCCCCCAGATTCATAAGTTGAAGTGCTAACTTCGATGTCACTGTATTTGGAGGTAAGATTTTTAAAAGGAAATTAAGGTTAAATGAAGTCATCAGGGTGGAGGCCTGATCCAATAAGACTGATGTCCTTATAAGAAGAGGAAGAGACACACACATAGAGAAAAGGCCATGTGAGGACACAGCAAGAAGGACCGAGTGACCATCTACAAGCAGAGGAGAGAGGCCTCACCAGAAACCAAACTTCCCAGCACCTTGATCTTGGACTTCCAGCCTCCAGAACCACGAGAAAAATAAATTTCTGTTGTTTAAGTCGCCCAGTCTGTGTATTTTGTAAGGCAGCCCTAGGAAAGTAATACCCTCGAGACAATTCTTTGCATATCATCCTTTCGCATATCTTTTTATTGTCATAAATATACATAGCATAAAATTTACCATTTTAGCCATTTTGAGGTGTACAATTCAGTGGCATTGATTACATTTCACGTTGTGCAACCCTCATCACCACCATCCGCCTACAGAACTTTTCATCTTCCCAAACTGAAACCCTGTCCCCATTAAACAATAATCCCCCATTCCCTCCACCCTCACCCGCCCAGCCCCTGTCCACCATTCTACGTTCTGTCTCTATGAACTTGACTATTTTAGGTACCTCATATAAGTAGGATCCACACCGTATTTGCTCTTTTGCGTCTGACTTATTTCACTTAGCATAATGTTTTCAAGGTTTATTCACGTTGTAGCATGTGTCAGAATTTCATTCCTTTCTAAGGCTGAATAATGTTCCAGAGTAGGGATATACCATCATTTTTTTTTAATCCATTCAACCGTTGCTATTCATCCACTCCCATCTTTTTTTTGTTTGTTTGTTTGTTTGTTTTTTGAGGTTTTTTTGTGGTACGCAGGCCTCTCACTGTTGTGGCCTCTCCCGTTGCGGAGCACAGGCTCCGGACACGCAGGCTCAGCGGCCATGGCTCACGGGCCCAGCCGCTCCGCGGCATGTGGGATCTTCCCGGACCGGGGCACGAACCCGTGTCCCCTGCATCGGCAGGCGGACTCTCAACCACTGCACCACCAGGGAAGCCCTCCCATCTTTTTAAAAGACATAATCCCCTTGCTCACAACTCTGTCTCCAGTGGTTTCTTGCCACATTCAGAGTCAAATGCAGACTTTCGTCTATGGTCTGCAGCCTTTGCGTGATCTGTCCCTGCATTTCTGGCCTCCTGCTCTGGTGGCATTCTCCTCCAGGAGTGCACCCCGGCCACCAGGCCGTGTTGTTTTTGCTGGAACCCCAGCTCCTCCAGCCTCTGGGTCCTGACGGTTACTGTGTCTCCGTCTGGACACCCTCTGCCAGCTCTCCTCTGGCTCTCTCCCACACTTCATTCAGATCCCCTCCTGTCTACAGTCGCCCCCGCTGTGCACAGTGGCATTTCCTCCCACCTAACACTGCCTCATTTTCCCGCATAGCCCTCCTGCAATTACATCACACATTTACTCATTTGTTTCTGGTCTGGCTTGTGCCCTGAGAGTCCAGCTTCACAAGGGCAGGGACTGTCCTGGCCGTTGCTGCTTCCCCAGCACCTGGCACAGGGCCCAGCACATAGTAGGTCCTCAGGGGAAGCTGAGAGGTCCACCAGGCAGACGAGAAGCCCAGGGGGAGACCACCTGGTGGGTGGCAAATCTGGCCCTTGAACCTGGGCCTCTGAATCCACTTTCCTTTCCTGAAAGTCTCTGCCCTGCGTGCCCGTTAAAGGCCCCGGGTCTGTATTCTGCCTCCCCAAGTCCATCTTTCCAACCACACTTACCCCCTTAGCAAGGTGTCGATGATCCTGACTCAATGGAGGAAGGAATGGAGAAAGGAAGAAAGGGAGGGAGGGAGGATGGATCATAAGTCCTTCGATTTGAGTGTCTTCTTGTGCCCTCTACTCAACCTTCATAAAAGCAAAGCAGACCTCTCTCTCCTGACTTCACTGTTTCTCTGCATGTGTCCCCAGTTTGCATCTTCCGTTATCTTGCTCACTGAGTTCTATTGATTATTTCTCCCTGGTGTTTCTCTTGCCTGTCTCTCTTTCCATTCTCAGCGCTGTCCCCAAAGTCCAAACTCTCATCACGTCTCACTGCTTTGCTGCAGCAAGAGAAATGCAGCAGACTGCATTTCTTTCCACTTCTCCCCTCCTGTCTCCTCCACACCAGGGCCGAACAAAGAGATAGTCCATGCAACCCTTTGACCAGAGAGCCGTACTTCTAGAAGTCTGTTCTAAGCAGATCATCAGAGGTGTACACAAAGACTTTTATTCAGCAGTGTTCATCATGGTACTACATTATAATAGTGAAAAACTGAAGACAATCTCAACTTCAGTCAAAAAATAGTGGGTTCACTGAATTTTGGTTCATCCATCTGATGCAATAATATTAAACTTTTGAAAAATTATTTTGAGGACTACTTAATAACAAGCAGAAATGCTATTGACATAATATTAGGTGAAAAATCAGGATACAAAACTATAAGTACAATGAGGTCCCAATCTGTGAATAGATAGGTGGGCAGAAAAAGTAAAACAGAAAAGAAATAAACTGAAATATCCTGGGTTTTAGTTAAGATCAATGGTTAATTTTTTAAAGTTCTTCTTGATAGAAGAACTGTATTGTCTGCCTTGCCTTCAATAAGCATGTATATTTAATCAGACCATAAAAATACCATTCCCTGAATACACATCTTTAATTTTTTAATTCTTCCCAATACCTTCCATAAAATTTGTGCTTTTGCTGCACTGTATCACTGCCTGTCCTCTCCATGTTAGAGCACACCCCAAACTTCGAGACCTGGCTGTCACAGCCAGCATCTCATGGTCTCAGCCTGCTTCCTGCTCGTGTCTCCCCAACTACAAACACATTCTCCAGCCAAACTCGTCCCCATGTGGTTTCCAAACCAGACTTGTGTTTTATGTCCCTGAACCTAGCCTCAAATGATTCAGAAAAACAAATACACACATACACACACACACACACACAGAGAAGGAGTACAAATATGGCAAAATATTGATAATAATTTGTGAACCAAGGTGAAGGGTATGCGTCTCCTAGATACTAATTTTGCAACTCTTCTATAGTTGGACATTTTTAGAACTAAAGGTTGGGGGAAATAAAGGAGCAGTATAATCTGGCATTTAAAGGCATTGGCTCTGCTATGAAATGACCTTAGTTTAAATCCCAGCTCTACCACCTATTAATTGGGTGACAATGACCTCAGGCAAGTTATGTACTTCCTATGTCTTAATTTCTTCATCAGTAAAATGGGGATGATGAAAATCATCATGTATTTATTTCCCACCATTGCCTAGAGAATGGAAAGAAAGTTCATCTCATCAGACACAAGTTTGTAACCTTGCTGATGCAGCCACTCTATTCCCATGGGCTTCCTGGATGAGGCATCCCCTTGATAAATTAGCTGTGGATATAAGCATCCTGCAGTTGGCATGGAAATGCAATTTAATTTCCAATTAAGCCTGATTTCTGGGCCAAGGGATTTGCCTGCCTCACACTGAGAGAATTATTCCAGCCAGACCTATTGCTGTCAATGTTGGTGGTTCTCCCATGAAGTGGACTATCATGGAAACTGGTCCTTTGGCCCTTGGACGGTTCG